>NC_136057.1:1586108593-1587446093 GCF_964261635.1 Lissotriton helveticus
TTGTGGTACGTTCTAAGGCTAGCGCTATTATGAACTGGAAATGGCACCAAGCTACTGTTTACAGTTGGGCAATGAAACACAGTATTGATGCGTTGGGTAACAATACACATCTGTTACTCGGCGACAAGATACCCTGCTGGGAGAACCTGTGCTTTACAAATAAATGTTATGGTGAGGAACCAGTGCGAGACGAATTGCGCCTGTGCCACAACATAGGACACTTCAAAGTTTGGCGCTGCAAAGCCGCCATATTTGTAAGGACGATGAAGAGCTGTCCATCTAAGCTACGGCTGTTTTCCAGTCCAGGTGAGCCATATCATTAACAACGGCAGAGTACTGAAGAATACACTGGTGAGGAGGATAGGTATATTCTGGAACAGGTATAGCAGCTGGGGCAGTATCAACATTTTCAGCCAGCCCTCGTAAGCAGCAGTTTTATACATTTTTCAATATTAGTGGTTATTATGTCCACAGTTCTGCCATAGTTATTGCCAGCTATCAGTGAGATATATCAGTGAATCTACACTCCTAGGTACCTCACTTGTGTCTCCTGCCATTGCAGAGGGTACACCAGCCGTGGCTACATGGTGCACTTGTGAGAGTTGCCGTAATCGATTTCGACCAGTTAATGGTCAATCCAGAACATTTCCCGAACTTTTCACACCCAATATTATTAATATTTTTTTCAAATTCTTTTTATTAAGCAGTTATTTGAGAAGAGTAGGAAGTAGTGAGCACTGAACAAAGAAAACATTATAGGCCACACGCAGGAGGCTTGTACATCACTAGGTATCATGGGGTTAAGAAGTCCCCAGCCTCTGAGCCCTACCGACTGGATTGCATGGCAACTTGTTGTTGGTTCTGTTACGTATCTCGGGAGCCCGACCCATACCCCGTCCCCCCCTCTCAGCCTTCTACACTGACTGCCCTGTACTGCATCCACGGTCCCCAAATCGTTTGAAACTTTTGGGGATAACCCCGTGCGAGGTAGGTTTCAAGCTCTGCTAGCTGACACCAATCAAAATCTTCTCCCCAGTCTCTCACAGTGGGAGGTCTGCCCGCCCTTTAGACTCTTGCCATGTTGCACTTTGCCACCCCCACTGCTGTGTTCAGCCAGGTTTGCATACTTTTGGTCCATTTTTCCTTCCCAGCTTTGCCCAACAGCAGCTACTTGGCCTCTAGTGGGATTGTCAGTCCTGTGACTTGCTTCATCACCCCTATCACTTCATTCCAGAAGCCCTGAATGACTGGACAGACCCAGAGTGTGTGGGAAAAGGTGCTCACACTGCCGCAACCCCATGTACACTCAGCCGACTTGCTGCGTCCCATTTTATGTAACCTGGACCTGGAGAGGTACGACCTGTGCAACACACAGAGTTGTATCAGGCAAAATTGCGCACGTATAGCGATCTCTCTAGGGCATTGCAGAGCCTTGGCCCATTTTCTCATCCTCCAGGGGGCCCAGGTCTGTCTCTCAACTGGGTAACGACATCTCGGTAATTGTTCATAATCCTTCTATAAATTAACGAAACCTCCTTGGTGGGCATCGGATCTAAAAGTAGTCGGCCCTCCATAGGGGAGAAGTCCAGAAGTTGTTCCCCCTCGGGCATATGGATATTTTAGCACGTGCTGCAATTGCATGTAGCAAAAGACCTCCCTCTGACCCAGGTCGTACTCAGACTGCAACTCTTTGAACGACAGCATTGCACCCCCTCGGCAGACATCACCTAACTTGCCTATTTCTATTGTGTAATAACGATTAAGTATCCTTCTAGAATCAGGATATTTCCTTACAAAAAGAAGAAGGGGGAGATAGAGGGTAACAAAATAAAGGCGGGGGTGTTCCAGAGGAAGGACACCTTATGAGGTCAAACAACCCTGGTCTAGTATTACCCCCTAACTGAAGGGTGAGAAGGGAGAGAGACCCTTATCTTATTATAGCCCTCACTCACTCTAATAGTGACATGCTTCATCATCGGGCTCACCCCAAATCCTAAAGGTCGGGGTGGGCTCAACCATATTTCAGGGAGCACTTATGAAGATATTGTGTCCTGGGGCGTAACGTTAAAGATTAAATTCCTCCCCCCACTCCTAAAGTGTCCTTTATTAGTGGAGTGCTTGTCCAAGTGACTTCTTCGCATCCCACCCTGACGAAAGCCCAGGACCGTAAATAGGCCAATAGCAAGGGCTGAAACATGTTGGTGTTTAGTTTAGGGTCATAGGACCATCATATCCTCCAAACCTACTATAGTTTTGTTTTACCTTCCCTCCCTCTCCACTAATAAAGGATACTTTAGGAGTGGGGAGGAATGTTATCTTTAATGTTATGCCCCCATTCACAATATCTTCATAAGTGCTCCCTGATATATAGTTGAGCCTACCCCGACCTTTAGGAGTTGGGGTGAGCCCGATGATGAATCATGTCACTATTAGAGTGAGTGAGGGCTATAATAAGAAAAGGGCCTCTCCCTTCCTACCCTTCAGTTAAAGGGTAATACTAGACCAGGGTTGTTTTACCTTGCAAGGTGTCTTTACTTTAGAACACCCCCTCCTTTATTTTGTTACTCTCTATCTCCCCCTTCTTCTGTTTGTAAGGAACCATCCTGATTCTAGAAGGGATACCTAATCATTATTGCTAATTATTCATAGGGAGGACGTATCCCTTCCTACCTCCGTAGTGAGGACCTCTCTACCCTCTCGAGGCCCCACAAGGGCCCCGAATTTTGAGAAACATATTCCTATTGTGTGCCATCTTGTGTGGTTACACAGTTTCTTCACTTCCCCCAGACTGGCACTGTCCCACAATAGGGTTCCACTGTTAGTTTGTCTTTCCACCCGAAGTGTCGGTTAGACGCATCTCAGGCCTGCACTACTGTCTGGGTATGGACTAGGAGCGCTCCTTTCTTTGACCTCCCGTGGAGAAGTTGCGGGTAGCCCCCTCAACCCATGCCCGATGATCGACTCGGTACGCTGTGTCATCTCTCCTCCCGACACACACCCAGTCATTCACTACAACCAACTGCGAAGCCCAAAAGTAGGCTCTCAGGTCCGTGCCGCTATGCCCCCAGTAAAGACCTCACACTGCTGTTTTGCATGGGAGATTTGTGTTGCACCTCCATCCCATAAAAGTGACCTCTGTGTGCTGTTAATTTAACGAAAGTAAATGTCAGAAACTTTGTACAGGGTATTTTGGAGTATGTACAGCGTGCGCAGGAGGGTCATCATTTTGAAAAGCGTGGCCTTTCCCATTAGTGATAGGGGTAGTGTGTGCCAGTGGGCCATGTCTGCTTGGAAGCGGTCTATTTGAGGGAGCAAATTGTGCTCCAAAAAGTCTCTAACTTCTTGAGACGTGGACCCCTAGCTATTTAAACTCCTCCCTCCCCACCGGGGCTGAGTAACTGTGAGGCAGGGACAGCTCCCCCATCGAGAGCAGGAAAATCAGGGACTTTTCCCAGACAATTTGATATCCCGAAAAGCTCCAGAAGAGGGCGAAGATATGGAGGAATCTTGGTATTGAGACGCATGGCTTTATAGCATAGAGCAGGATCTCATCAGTGTATAATGATACTTTTTCTTCCCACTCCTCCCCTACCCTAATTCTGCAAATTAAGGGGTCTCCGCGGACCCAGGCTGCCAGGGGTTCCAGCGCTAGAGCAAAAATCATGGCAATAGGGGGCACCTTTGTCTTGTGCCCCTGCCCATTGTGAACGCTCGGGAGGTGGAACCATTTACTCATACTCTGGCTATTGGGTTGTTGTACAGCAGGCGGATCTAGGAGCAAAAGTTGGGACTAAGACCCGGTCAGGGCAAGATAGTGAATATACAGTTCCATTCAACACTGTTAAATGCCATTTTTGCGTCTAGAGAAAGGACAGCTGCGTCCTCCATGCCCTGCTGCACTGTGAGGTGCAAGACCCCACATAGGCACCGCAAGTTCAAGTGGGTGCTCCGCCTCGGCATGAAGCCGGATAGATCGGGGTGGATCACTGATGATATGGCTCCCGACCGTCGGCTCTCCAGGACCTTAGCCAGTAGTTTAAGTTCCATGTTGTGCAGTGAAATAGGGCAATATGAGTTACAGTCTGTCGTCAGCTTGCCTTTTTTGGGGATTACCACTATTGTGGCTGTTCTCTGGTCTTCTGGGAGGGCTCCTGCCTCTCTGGCTGCTAGGAACATGTTAAGTAGGTGGGGGGATATCTTATGGGCTACATTTTTTAATAGCTCGAGTGGAAGGTCGTTTGGCCCCGGGCTTTCCCCCAACTGCAGAGTTTGGAGTGCCCCTTCTATTTCTGCCACCATCAAGTCCCCGTCCAGAGTCTCCCTGTCCTCCTTTGACAGAACACTAAGTGTCATTGTTTCTAGGAGTTCAGTGCAGTCTGCACCGGATCTGTTGGATTTAGGTGCATATGTATGTTCGTAGTGAATTGCAAATATCTCTGCTATAGCCCTACTTCCCGTGTGCACTCCCCCTTCCACGTTGTGAATTTCGGATACCCAGCTTCTGCCTCTCTCTTTTGTCTAGCCAGGCAATTAGCTTGGTGGCTTTGTCTCCCACCTCGGACAGGCTTCTTTGGACCACCAGGGTTTGAGTTATGCTGTGTATTCTGCTATGTCTCACAGCTCTTGCTGTTGAAGGAGGCAGTTTGTGGGTTAAATCTCCCCCTAGTATCTTTGTCTCTAGGTCTTTAATGTCCCCCTCTGGAATTTGGTAACGCAGCTTGTTTTCCTTTGTCTTCACCCTGATTAGAGCGTGGAATTCTCCCCGTATGACCACTTTATATGCCTACCAGAGGGTACAGCTTGATGTCACCGACCACTCGTTATGCTGCAATTAGCGCGCCTTGCCATCCATCAGCTGATCCTTCAGCTTCCTGTCTCTCAAGTACCACAATGCCAGTTGAGGCAGTAGGACATGGTCTACCTCCTGACCCAGAAATTGGGTGACCATTGGGGAGTGGTCAGATATGGCCCATGCCAGATGTTGTCACGAAAATGCCCTGAGAGAAAGCATGTAGTCTAGTCTCAAGAGGGTACCGTGCCGATAAGTGTGTGTATTGACATTGTGCCACGTTATGGGACCTCCATAGGTCTGCACAACCCACGGCTTCTACGAAGGACTTAAGGGGGGTTTCTTTTCTAGTCTCTTTTTTCTGGCCATCTGTCTGTCCCTGTGGACATCACATCGTTCATGTTCACACCCAGTATCAAGAAGCTTACGGGTAATTCAAGGAGCGCCGCTCTGAGGGAGGAGAGGGTGTCTCCCTGTAACTCTGGTGGGTCGTAAACTGAGCTCAAGTTCAAAGTGTGTCCTCCCATGTACCCGTCTGGAGCACAAATCTACCCAGGGTGTCTCTCCAGGTCTTGCCTGGGATGTATGCTGTTGCAGACCTGGAGAGGATACCTATGCCTCGCGATCCTGAAGAGAAGCCCTTGTGTGCCACTAGAGTATATCCCCACCTATCTAGAGCCTTTTAGGATTGTCCTTTCAGGTGGGTTTGTTGAAGGAAGACTAGGTCAGGCGTTTGCCTTTTTATGTATTGCAGCACCAGTGTGCACTTGATCCTGGATCCCAGTCCATTGACATTCCAGGACATAATCTTCAGTGTAGACTGGTTGTGTGATCCCATCTTGGGATGGTTAAAACCCTGTTCTTGGGTAGGTGGGTCTCCCTGATGGATATCGACTCGCGTGGCACACGTTTGGTCCTGACTCATTGTGTTCCCTGTGTCTACTGCCAAAACTATATAAAATGTAACTTTTCCCTCAACTTCAAGCCCTGTTGTTGAGAGGGCCTGGGTCTCCCTGATTGATATAGACTTATGTCCCCTGCCCATGGCACATGTTTGCTCCTGACTCACTGTGTTCCCTATGCCTACTGCTATAGTTATATAAAATTTAACTTTTCCTTCAACTCCCCCCTCCCTTCTACCCTGCACCATGGGAGTAGAACTGTCAGAACCCCAACTTGCAGAGCGCCTGTCACCCTCAACTGAAACATAACCATCTTAGGGGGGGGGTTGGCCGACCCACCTTGCCTTCCCTGTGAGCTTGGCCGCTTTTTGACTCTCAAGTGATCGGGCGATTATCTGCCCCCTCTACTCTTGACCCCTGAGGTCCTGCCTCTTACTCTGTTTGTCCTGCCCCGAGAGCTGGGCCAGTGGAGGAGAAACAATTCCAGTCCTTAAATGTCTTGTGATCTCAGGTGCTTTCCGCCTCCCCTCCCCAGTAACAAATCCAGAGCCATGGGCCCAGTCTCTCAGTGTTTATGAATGGGCGGAGGTCAAGTCATCATTTCTTTTTTTTTTTAAATTATTATATTTTTATTGAGAGTTCATAAAGACAGAATAAACATTACATGACACATTTGTAGTAGGATTAATACAGTACAGGGCACATAAATACAGAAACGTGTTCAGATTTCATCAATTCAAAACTTACTTATAAAGTGCAATGTGTATAAATAAAAACAATCTAGCAGGCTAATATTAAGAAGATGTGATTAAAATTAGATATCGACAGAAAAAAAGCTAGGATTCAAACAAACTCCAAAACTTCTCATATTTCTTAAGGGCCCCTGATCTCAGTGCATATTTTCTTTCCCGGCCCTGGGTTCGTAGTAATTTTACCTTCCATGCCTGAAAGGTTGGCACTAAATCTGTTTCCCAGGACTGCAAAATAAGAGATTTACGGGCATATGCATCAACGAAAATACCTCCCGGTAAAACAGCGAATCGGAAAAACAGGCCGATACCGAACGCAAAACCATAAAATGCAATGCATCAAACAAAAAATCGGAAAAAAATAAAGAACCGCTAAAATCCCCCGCGGTAAATTACCGAATCGTTAAACAGACATTCGGAAATACCGAACCCCAAAGCTTACTTCGGAAATACCGAATAGGCAATAACGAATCGAAATGGTATGCATGAACAGTCGCTAATACCGGAAATCCCCAAAATCGCTATTTAGCATGAGCAAAATAAGGGGAATCACAATCAGGAGGTAAAGTTAACAGAAGGACAGAAAAAAAAAACTAACCCCATCAGCAGGTGCTGACAATCAGTAACCCTTCATAAATGCCCTGGGAAACCCCACATGTACACCAAAATGGCTGCCCTCTACGTGCTTGCTAGGAGGTGGAGGATCAACGCCCAGGCCCAGCGCAGGAGGATGATACAGGACAGGATCTTCAGGGTGCGCATCACTTTGCTGGGGCAGACCGAGGAACAGGTGTACGCCAAGTACAGACTCAACCGTGCCATGCTAATGTACCTAATAGCAGACCTGGCACCATTACTGCAGCACGAGACCCGTCGGACCAACGCCATACCAGCCCATGTGCAGGTCCTATGCTGCCTGCACCTGCTTGCATCTGGAAGCTTCCAGGGGGTAATAGCTGAGACAGGAGGCGTGTCGCAAAGTGCATTATCACGCTTTTTCCACCGGTTCCTAGAGGCCATGCTGACATTTATCAATCGCCACATCAGCTTCCCCAGAACCCCCCAGCAGCTTACCCGCACCAAACGGGAATTCTACCAGGTGGCACAATTCCCCCATGTCATAGGGTGTGTTGACTGCACGCATGTCCCCATCTGTCCTCCATCAGCCACCGAATACATTTTCCGCAACCGGAAATCATATCGTTCCATAAATGTGCAGGTGGTGTGCAATGCCAAGTTCATCATTACGGACCTTGTAGCCCAATTCCCCGGGAGCACACACGACGCCTACATTTTCCGTCACTGTGGCCTCCACAGGCGCCTGATCAACGGTGAATTCGGAGAGGGACACCTACTAGGTACATATAGCTGCATCATCGTACTCCCCATCCACTCCATCCCCACATGTATAATTTCATTAATGCTGATTACCATTCTCTCCCCATCCTGCAGGTGACAGCGCATACGCATTGCGTGAATATCTCCTCACGCCCTATCTCAACCCAGCTACCCCGCAAGAGCAGCGCTACAACAGGGCACACATCAGCACTAGGAATGTGGTTGAGCGAACATTCGGCATCCTCAAGAGCCGCTTCCGAATACTGCACAAGACTGGAGGTGCCTTGCAGTACGACCCAGTGACCTGCTGCCAGATCATTGCTGTGTGTGCCATCCTGCACAACATCGCCACGCGCAGGGGGATACACATAGAGGTGGAGGGAGAGGATGAACTGCGTGCCCAGCAACCCCCCCCCACAACACCAACAGGCACATGTGCCCAACACAGCTGAAGGGCAAAGGAGGCGGACATACATCACACGGAATCATTTCTGAGACAGGTAAGGGAGTGACTTGACAACAGGAACAGATTTGCAAGGGTTTAATGGGCATGGACACCTGACTGGTGCAGAAATACGTAACACAAACAAGCTGCTTCTGCAGTTAAATTAAAACTATGAATGTCCCTTCTCAGAACAGGTGACGCGTGCGGCACTTTGGTCTGGCCATGGTTACCTCACCAAGGACAATGTGACTTTGCCACATGTTCACTTCCGTTTGCCGCGTACCCCCAGTCTCTTGTCCTGTCACTCCTCGGGTTCTACACGATGGGAGTCAGTGGCAGTTGCACTGCGGCCACTGCGCCTCCTCATGCTGGTGTCCGGCAGGGAGACGCTGCTGACACTGGAGGCTGCCTCACTCCCCTCTTCCGCCCCCAGACTGCTGACACTGGCTGACCCTGGCTGCAGTTGCTCCACTGCAGTGGTCACCCTCTCAAGGGCCTTTGCCACATCCCCACAATAATGACCTAGCTCCACTTGCAGGGACATGGACCTGCGGGACAGCACAGCCGTGCTGTTGCACAGCTTATTGATGGCCTTGTTAGTAGTATTCACTGCCAGCATGATCTGCCTGTGACGCCGGCGCTCACTCTGTTGGCCTGCGACTATGGCACGTGTCAGTTCTTGCAGGCAAAGCTTGATGTCTTTGTTGCCGGCAGATACGGCAGTGGTGTGCTCACGCACTGCGTCAGTCATGTTGCCAAGTTTGTTGCAAAGTTTTGTCATGGTGAGTTTCATGGCACCCATGTGTCTCCCCTGCAGGCGCTGGACACGCAGAATCCGGGTCTCCACAACTCCGTACCCTCCGGACAGATCGACCGGTCTTGCAGCAGCCCGACCCGGGGGCACAACCCTCTGCCTGATGCGCTGTCGGCCTGCAGTTTGGCTGGTTGGAGTGACGACAGCCTGGCGTGGAACATTTGGGTGTGATGAACATTGATCTGACTCCATCACGGACAGGGCGGCAACATCTGCTCTGTGGCTCTGCGGAGTGGGCCGTGGTGGTGGTGTCTTGGACCGCGAGGATGGTGGTGGTGGTGGTGGTGGTGGTTGCTTGGACCGCGAGGATGGTGGTGGTGGTGGTGCTGGCTTGGACCGCGAGGACGGTGGAGGTGTTGTCCGCCGTGGTGGTGAAGGGGAGGACATGACTTCAGCTCCCTGTGAGCACTCCGCTTCTGACAACACTGGCGTCTCCGAGATGACAAGGCGGCCACTTTCGTCTGAATCGATGGGGGATGCATCTGTGTGTGAAACAGTGCATAGTTATTATCATGGTATAGTATGTCACAATAGCTGTGGCATCTCACAATAAATTACTTTTTGTGACTGACATTTGACCCTTGGCTGCTGTATTCATCTCTGGGCTCAGGCATGCACCCATTCATGTATTGGCTACATCTCCCATGGTGCAACACAGTGGTGAGGGTGTGTGTCTAGGGCAACGCTACATGTGCACTGGGTCTGGCATGGGGGATTGGGCAGGGACTTAGTACACGCTGCATCGTTACGCTGCCATGCTTCTTACCTTGTCCTCCTTCCGCAGCACCTGAGGTGTCCAGACTTGTGACCCCCACAACAGCTTCCCGTTCTATGGTGGCCTCCACTAGATCCTCCAGGTCAGTGTTAGGCGTCACATTGGATGGGCCCCCTCCTGTGCAAGCAGCATCCCTGACCCTCTGCGCAATCTTCTCCTTGGCCCTCTTACGCAGGTCGTACCAGCGTTTTTTTAGGTCGTCGATGCTGCGGTGGGTGACTCCGCAGGCATTCACCTTGTCCTTGATGCGCAGCCACATCTTCCTTTTTTCTGCCTCTGGCACCTTCAGCGACAACTTTCCAAATAGTCGGGCATGGTTGCTGGTCACACTCTCTATTAAGATTTCCAGCTCCTTATCTGAAAACTTCTGTTTTCGCTTTCGGGGTGTGTCCTTTCCATGCTGGGGGGCCTCCTTCTCCATCTTGTCCTGCTTGCTTTTTCCTGGTTGCTACTGGTTCTGTCAGGGTCCTCAGCTCCTGTGCTCTGCCTCCTCCTCTGTGCAACTCCGAACACTGAATGCAGCGTGGGTGTCCTACTTCCTGGTTGTGATGTCATCGGCCTGCTTCCGAAGCGTCGCGTATTTTTCCCGTTTTCGTTATTAACGAATCCGCTAATACCGGATCCGGTAATACCGACTCGGTATTACCGATTTCGGTTTTTGTTACTCTCCCTGGCGTATAATCGTTATTTATTAGCGATTATTAACGACTCGGTAATTTTTACCGATTACTTCGATGCATCGCGGTTTGCATGTTCATAATAGCGAGTCGTTATTTTTCGGTATTACCGACAGGTATTACCGAACGTTGATGCATATGCCCGATAGCTATTAAAGAGGCTATGAATAGGGACTCATCGTATGGAGTGTGGCTCGAGGAGCAGCCTAGGACCGGAATTAAGTCATCGAATGTTATAATGACTTTGAGTTTCATAGAAAGGTATTTTTCTATTTCCTTCCAGAATATCTGAATTTTTGAGCACTCCCAGACGATATGCTTCCAGGTGCCTTTTTCTTCACACCGAAAGCATTTGTCGGCAACTTGGGGAAAGATACTGTGGAGGAAAGAGGGGGTTCTATAAATTAACCATTTATTATAAAATTGCATACGTTTAAAATTAGTGCAGCGGAAGATGGTTTTATTAAATTTATTTATCTTATCCCATACCTGCTGTCTAATTTCAACCTCTCAATGATCTTACTGGAGGATTCCTGCCCGTTGTTTTCTTTTAGTATTTTAATCCAAGTACTCATCTTCTTTTGTATTTGATTGTTCAAAGCTGTAGAGATATTTTCTTTATGAAATAAATTGCCTATATCAAGCTCTTTGAGTTTTGGATTAAGCATAAGAAATGACCAGTTCAAAATTGTGTAGGAGTGGTGTATCTGTCTAGAAATTTCCTCCCAAGACTTCCACCTATTACCCATGAGGAAGTCCTCAATTTTCTCAAAGCCATTCTCCTTCCAGAGATTTATTATATTGTTGTCCATACAGCCCTCCTCTCCTAAGCTGAGGTTGATTAAATCCGTTGTGTTACCTATTTTAGGGATACAATAGAATTTCAAAAACTGAGTTTTCTGTTTAAAAATCCACTGTAGGGACTTATAACGAACTTTCTTTGGATCTTTCGTAATTCTAACCGGGTCAGTGATTTTTGATTCTGACAACATCTTCTTCATAAAAAAATTGTCTGCCTCGTGGATTTCTAAAAAAAAAACTAAAACTATGGTGTGCAAAAGACGCAAAATAATATTCTCTAATATTTGGAAGGGACAGCCCTCCTTGTGCGATGGGAGATATAAAGTGCTAAGTGCAAGCCTAGGAGATTTTTTTGCCCAGAGAAAAGAGGAAATTAAGGCATCTACATTTTTAAAAAAGGAGACCTGGATTGCACAGGGTACAGCGCTAAAGAGAAAATTAAAAAGAGGTAAAATCGACATACGTACTAACGCTGCCCGTCCCATTACAGACAAAGGTAATAAATTCCAGCGATCTAAAAGAGACCCAACCTTTTTTAACAGAGGTATAAAATTGAACGAATATAGATCTTCCAAGTTATCCGATATGAATATTCCGAGATATCTCTTTGGGCATGTGTTGTATATCTGCCTGAATTCCGGTACTAAAGTGTCTACAGTGCAGTTGGCTAAGATAATTTCCGTTTTGTTGACATTAATCTTGTAGCCCCCTAATTTTTGGAAGTCTGAAAAAAATAATTACATTTTCAATTGACTTGAGGGCTTAGAATCTAAAAAAAGGGCAATATCATCCGCATATAATTTTATATTTGTCATTCCAACTACTGGGACTGTGTCGGTCATTGTATCCCTGATTGCAATCCCCAAAGGTTCAATAAATAATGCGAATAAAATTGGCGACAGGGGGCATCCTTGACGCGTGCCTCTAGTGACCTGACATGTCCCAATATTAGTATTATTAATGATAATCTGTGCCCTAGAATTCATATAAAGTTGTTTTAAAAGAAAGATAAAAACAATCGGGAAATTGAAACTGTGCAAAATAGCAAAAAGGCAGTCCCATGACACCAGGTCGAAAGCTTTCTCCGCATCTAAAAGCCAGATTTGAGCCTTCACCTTGTTAGTCTTAAAATAATCTAGTGCCTCCAATAGAAATTTTGTATTCGAATGAAGATGGCTGCCTGCTATAAAACCACACTGATCATTGGCTACCAGATATCCCACTATTTTGTTCAATCGGTTTGCTAAAAGTTTCGTAAAAATTTTATAGTCTGTATTTAAAAGACTTATGGGTCTGTACGAATTTATATTTTCCTTGTCCTTTCCTTTTTTCAAAATGCTAACCACCACTGCTGAATGGAAGGAGTCCGGTGGAGGTCCTCCTTGAAGTAAGTAGTTAACTAAAAGCAGAAGTTCTTTACACAGGGTTCCTCCAATTTTTTTTTAAAAATTCAATAGGAAGACCATCGTCACCATTAGCCTTGCCATTGGGGAAAGAGCCAATCACCTCATCTAATTCTAACATTGAAAAGTCCTCGATGAGGGATTTCTTGCCCCCATCATCTAATTTAGGTATTGCGAGTGACTCTAAAAATTCCTCAATGGAATCAGATGTAGCCCCTTCAGTTGCTTGATAGACTCCCTCGTAATGTTTCAGAAACAACTCACCAATGGAAGCAGTGGTCTTAGCATGTAGTTTAGTGATGGGGTCAACTAGTTGGTCTACACTATTGCGGGCCTGCTTTTCTTTGGCTTGCCAGGCCAAGAGCTTCCCTGTGTATTCACTCTCCTCATATATCTTTTGGGCATAGAGGTTACTATTAGTCTCGCCTAAGTCGTAATAAAAATCCTTCATCCTACCCTTTGCCTCAGACAGCTGTTGCCCAGGGAGCGCTGATCTAACCCTGTAGTGTTCTTGGGTTGCCTGCGTGAGTTCAATTTGTAGATTGATTTTCTCCTCCCTTCTTGCCTTCTGCTTTTGTATTTCTTTAGACGTAATTAACCCCCGCAAAGTGGCCTTAAATGCGTCCCAGATCGTATTTAAGGGGGCTGTTGCTCTATTCTGTGCAAAAAACTGCTCAATCTTTTCTTCAATATCTGTACACCATTGAGGGTCCAGGAGGTTCAGTTTGTTAAAAAACCATCTTCTTAGAGGCTTTGGGTCATGTAGCCCCAATTTCACCTCCATACAGAGTGCTGCATGGTCCGAAAAAGCATTTGGTAGATGGGTATAATTATGTAACTCTAAATCATGAGATGTTAAAAAAAAATCTAACCTAGATGCAGAGTTGTACTTTGCTGAATGGCATGAATATTCTCGTTTGAGGGTATTAGGGAATCGCCAGTAATCAATAACGTCAAGGTCTAGTTTGCAGCTTTGGATGGCCATAGCAACCTGGGGTTTGTTCTGGTGGCGATCTTTTTTGGAGGAGTCCAATAAAGGATTTTGTAGAAAATTAAAATCTCCCGCCCATATTATTGGCCCAGGAAGACCTGTTATAGCATGTTTTAACTGTAAGATTGGCAGAGGGTCATCTAGAATTGATGCGTAAATTGTGGCGAAAATTATGTTTGCATTGTTTAATTTACCATGTGCAACTGCCCATCTACCTCTGGGGTCTATAAGTGCCCCTTCCAAGGTGAAGCCTACATGTCTTCCTATTAGTATACATACTCCTCTGCGCCAGCCCAGCTGTTGAGGATATCTTGTGGCCAACCCAGCTCTTAAAGATTTTATCTGACTCAGCCTGATCTATAATGGGTTTCTTGTAGATAGATAACATCTGGGTTAAGATTTTTTAGCCAGCTCTCAATGGCATTTTTTTTGCGAACATTGTTTAAGCCATTTGCATTAAAAGAGATAAACTTCAACATACTATTTGTTCTTCAAATTATTAAAACGTATACAAGAAGAACAAATAATAGATAAATATAACCCGGAGGGTTTTAAGCCTCAGCCTGTACAAATGAGCAGTAAGCAGCGTACATATATGATAGCAGCAAATAATCAAAAAAGAACTACAACATATTATATATTCTAAACCTCTCCCTGTGCAAATAAGCAAATGGGCAACACAGATGTATAATAGAAACAAAAAATCAAAAAGAGCAACATCATATTGTTCTAAGCCTCTCCTTGTGCAAATAAGCAAATAAGCAGCACAATTGTACAATAGCAGCGAAACGTATTGTTCTAAACCTCTCCTTGTGCAAATACGCAAATAAGCAGCGCGATTGTATGATAGCAGCAAAGCAGGAGAGAAAAAGCAGCAACATAATAATTGGTCTTCACTAAAAATGCGAACATTGTCCAAACCATTTGCATTAAAAGAGATAGACTTCAACATACTATTTGTTCTTCAAAATATTAAAACGTATACAAGAAGAATAAATAATAAATAAATATATTCAGGAGAGTTTTAAACCTCATCCTGTGTAAATGAGCAGTGAGCAGCGTACATATATGATAGCAGCAAGTAATCATAAAAGAACAACAGCATATTATTTGTTCTAAACCTCTCCCTGTGCAAATAAGCAAATAAGCAGCACAGATGTATAATAGAAGCAAAAAATCAAAAAGAGCAACATCATGTTGTTCTAAACCTCTCCTTATGTAAATAAGCAAACAAGCAGCACAATTGTACAATAGCAACAAAACGTATTGTTCTAGACCTCTCCTTGTGCAAATACGCAAATAAGCAGCGCGATTGTATAATACCAGCAAAGCAGAGGAGAAAGAGCAGCAACATATTAATTGGTCTTCACTAAAAATGCATAACAGAAAAGCAAGAACATACTTATAAGTTATACTCGGAGGAGTTATAGACCTTGCCTTTTGTAGATAAGCAACATTAATCATGTGCAATAACAACAAACAGGCAAAAAAAGAAAAAAAAGCAGCATATACAAATGCTTTTAAAGTGTGAAAGCCGTGCATAAAAACAAAACAAAAAAATTTAGAGTGACAAGTGCGGAATATCAGAATTAAATCACCCTTTTGTGCAGCAATACCTTATAAATATAACATTGTCCATACCATAGCTGTGTCAGTATTAAAACAGATAATTCTTCAATATATGAACTCTCTTTTTTCCCCCTGCAGCACCCCCCTTCACCCCCTCCCCCCCTCCCCCCCCCCTAGAGTGGACGGTAACCCCCCGTGTCCCACTTCCGGCCTTCTCTGATATTTCTTCTTTTTGGATGCCATTTCATTGCATCCTTGTGTGCTTCCCGTCTCCACCGTGGGCCACTCCCTTAAAGTATTTGAAAATTCAGCAGCGAATTATGCACCAAGACCTTCAAGGAAAGACTGAGCTTCATGTAGGATCGTGAAAATAAAAAAATTCCCTTTGGCAAACACTTTAAGTTTTGATTGCTTTACTATCATGGCTTGAGCTCCCTTACTCTTATAAGAGTCAATCAGTTTTACAAAGTTCCTGCGTCTATGGGCAGATGCCGCCGACATGTCATGACATGAGAAAATCCGAAAGTTATTCGCCCCCTCCACATTGAATGTTTTCTTAGAAAATGCAGTGTTTAGAATTTTCTCTTTTACCCTGAAGTCTGAAAAATTGAGCAAAATTGTGCGGGGATATTTCAAGTTATTGGGTTTATGCGCCGGAACTCTGTGCGCCCTTGTGATCGTTAGGTCGCCTTGGAGCTCAGGTATGGCTTTTTTCAAGAGGGACTCTGACCAATTAACTACATCCTTATCTTCCAGTCCCTCTGGTATGCCTACTAGCCGTAAGTTGGACCTCCTGTTGTAATTTTCATGGTCCTGCATTTTTTCCGCTAGTTGAGTTTTCTCTCTGTTGGCCGCGAGAAGATCTTTCTGTATTGCCGTTAGGGAGTCCTCTAAGGACGAAATCCGAGCTTCAGCTTCGGAGACTCTCAAGGGGAGATTACCAAGGCACTCCTCCATTTTGTTGAGCCTACTGTGCAGCTGTGTAAATTTCCTGAGCCTGGGAGTTTTTAAAGTCTCTTAGTTCCTGGAGGATAGTTGCAAGCATGTCTTCAACAGAGTTCATTTTTGTGGCATTCGAAAGAATGGACAAGCCACCCTCTTGGGAAACCTGAAATACTTGTGGGCTTAAGTCTTTGCTTGGAGCTTCCGTAATTCGCTTGTGGCTTGGGCTTGTAATCAGCTGAACCGGAGGGTGGGGAGGGGTCTGGGACAGCACGGCGCGAGGGGAAGCCCTGGTTGATGCAGTTGGTGCTGCCGAGATTGCTTTTTCTGAGCCTACCACCACCCCTTGCGCTGCCACTGGTATCTCAGGCGTTGTAAGGCTATTTATATTCCCTCCAGCGTTAAAAACATCTCGCTCCGGCATGCCACTTGCCCCCCCTTGGTTGATCTCTCCCTGTGCGGGAGTGCTCAAAAAATGCCCCTGTTGGAGAAGGGGTTTAGAGAAAAGAGGGTATTGCTTGGGGGTTGATTGACTCTCAGATCCCTTAACTAGAGGTATGTTATCAACCTTGACCCCTTTGTCCACCCTGCCTGCCTTCGTTCCCTTGTCCATCCCATCCTCCTCTCCTTTCTCACCGACGGCTAGCAGACTCAATTCAGCTGAAAGTTGAGACAATGTCTCTGCGTCTTCATCCTCCTCGCCCTACTCCTGGTCGTCTTCGTTATTGTCGTTATCTTCATCAACTTGTTTACTTAAGACATTATATTTATTTTTTCTGTATAACTCAACAGTTTCCGTTGCTTTTTGTTTCAGGGCGTTTTTTGTTGAGTTTTCCTTCTATTTTTTTTCTCTCCCCCCTTAGCTGCTCGTGTGGGTTTGATCGCTGTTAGCGACTTTAGTAGCTCCCTTCCCAGCTCAGGTTTAGCCTGCTTGCCCTTTACTCTCGCCGCCATAGCTGGGTGTAATTTATTGAGCTTGAGCTCACGGTTTCACCAAGTGCCAAATACGCTGGGTTTCTCAATTCGTACACAACACCCCCCCTGTTTACTGTCCGAATTTGACACACAGGGAAGAGGAGTGTGATAGTATAGCCCGAAAAGCTCTGCCAAAGGTCTTGCTCACCTCAGCCTCCCTTCGGACCGCACAGCTCCCTCACTTTTCCACAGTCCGGTTTTCTATCCCCCCTTCACTTGACCTTGGTTGCCTCAGACACCTCTGAACTCCGAAGCGTAGGGAAGATAGCAAGGCTCTGTAGGGAGCGTCAGCGCGGAGCTCGTAGCTTGTAGCTCGTCCTGAGCACAACTCAGCGTGCTGAAACAGAACAGGTGTGGAGGGAGAATTGGGCGTGAGTTCGAGCAGAGTGGAGCACTTAGCACTCGACGTCCCAAAATCCGGCATCGACCGCCGAACCCACAGTCACAACGGCAAGACAGACTCGGGCACCAAGTCCCAGTGAGCTGCAGCGAGGCGTCACGGACGTGGCAATCCGGCCAGTAATCTTCAGCGGAGCTCCGGCGTCAAGTAGGGATCCAGCGTTGCGGCCATGGGCGGAGCCACGAGAAAACAGGAAGCACAACGGCGACGTGCGTGAGTTCACGTCAGCCGTTCATTAAGTCATCATTTCTTGAAGCATCGTCGCTACTCGGGGAGCCTCCATCACGATCATTGCTGGGTACACTCTGTTTATTCCCTTTTGACTTCTTCGTCCCTGTGTGCGACACCGATCCAACCAGTCCCAGACCTCAGCTGGTGAATGGAAGAACCAAGACTTTCTATCAGCCAGGACTAGCAGTTTGGCCGGGAATAGCATTGTGTATTTCAAATGCTTTTCTCTAAGCGCTCTTTTGACCTCTTCGAAGGTTTTCCTCTGCTTCTGGACTTGAAAGGTGAAATCTGGAATGAAGCAGACCGTCGTGTTTTCATACTTTAGATCTCCTCGTACTTGGCCTGCCCATAGGATCGCGTTGTGGTCTCTATGATTAAAGAGCCTGGTTATTATGGTGCGTGTTTGGGCCCCAGTTCGTGGCCACAGGATCGGAGTTCTGTGGGCCCTCTCTAGTGAGAAAACATTTGATAGGTGTTTGAGGCCGAGGTGTGTAATTATCAGGTCTTTCACGAATAGGTCCATGCTCTGGGCCTCCGCTCCCTCTGGCACTCCCACAATCTGTATATTGTTGCGTCTTGACCTCCTTTCCTAGTCTTCTACTCAGGCTTCTAATAGGTCTTGCCGCTTAGACAGCTTGCGAATCTGCTCTTCCAGGGACTTGGAGGTGGTTTGGAGTTCTTGGATGTGGGTCTCAGCCACTTTTACCTTGTCTGACATCTTCTGAAAGTCTGTCTGTAACAGCCCCAAATCTATTGTGACTGCGTCTATTTTGGGTTCCAGGGAGGCCTTGTATGGCTGCCATGATTGCCCCAAGGGAAGGCTCTGGAGGTTTCACTGGGTCTGCTAACCGA
Organism: Lissotriton helveticus; assembly: GCF_964261635.1. NCBI lineage: Eukaryota > Metazoa > Chordata > Amphibia > Caudata > Salamandridae > Lissotriton > Lissotriton helveticus. Next base: position 1,586,127,247 of record NC_136057.1, read on the forward strand.
CCCACTTCCTCTGGGTATTGTCTGGGGACTGCATATTTGTCAATTTTATTGGTTTGTTGAGGTCCCTGCCCCTTGGGTTTTACCTTCTTATTAGGGACTGGATGCTTACTAATAGTCTTTCTATAACTTCTCATGTCTCCTCCCTTGAATTCCCAGAGCGTAGGCAAGGCGACAAGGGGGGTCCAGGAGAGGTACCCCTCTTGCCTGTGTCTCCAAGGATCTTGGGAGCTTTTGCAGCTGTGCTCCCAGTTGGGGCCGCACCCGTGCTGAGTAGTCCCCAATGAGCTTTCTCTGTCCTTCCCGGCATCTCTGGCCTGCTAGTCTTTTGGTGGCCTGCACGCGCTGATCTCATGCAGCCTGAAAAGGCCTCCCTCAGGGTCCAGCTCCCCACACCCTTCTTTTTGTTGGCCAGGACAACCCTCCCAGGTCCCTTGTTACCCTCATGGTGCCTCATGTACCTGCTTTGGGGCACTTCCTTGCTAGCTCTCGTGTGGTCCTGTCCGCTTGGATCCCACTGGTGCAGCCTCGCTGTGTACAGCTTTGACTACGGCCCCTCGCGGGTGTCAGGATTTCGGGCGGTCTTACTGGTCAGGCCCGGCCGCTCCTCTTTCACTGCGCGGGGAGACCGGAGTGCGTCTCCACGTTGGGCCTCTGCTGTTTCAGTCGCAGTCCAGATTTGGCCCTGCCCGCCCTTTACTCTGTTCCCCTCCGCTGCATGCCCTCCTCTTCAGCTTCTGGCTCCTTATCTTGCGTTGTCTCGCTTGCTGCAGGCCAGGGGTCTCCACCTCTGGGTGTTTCCGGATCTTACCGGGGAACTCAATGCGGCTCCCAGTCCGTACCGGGCTGCCGCCTCCCTGGAGGTTCAGGCTTCTGCCTCCTACTGGCTTCTAGCTGCCGGCTCTTGGGTGCTGCCAGGAGCGTGTGTGGTATGCTGGATCAGGCCGTGCCATCCGCTGCTCTTGTGGTGCCTCGTGTACCTATTTGGGCCCCTTCCTCGCAGGCCCTCGATTGGTCCTGTCTGCCTGGATCCACCGGCATGGCCTCCCTGTGTAGGGCCTTGACTGGGACACCCCGCTTGGGTTAGGTGTCCCGGCGGCCTCACTGATCAGGCCCAGTCTCTCCTCCTTCTCTGCAAGGGGAGCCAAAATGCATCTCAACCCTTGGCAATCCTATTTCGACCCTTCCAGCACTCCGCGCTGTTCCCCTAAATGCAGGGCCCTCTTGCAGCCATGGGGAGGAACTTCTCTTCTGCTCTCATCTCCACACCTCGCCGTGCCTCTCTCGCAGTGGGCCCCCACCTCAAGGTGCTCCCGGATCTCACTGGAAAAGTTGCAAGCGCCTTCCGGGGTTTTCAGCTTCCACCTCCCGCTAGCCACTACCCGCCGGCTTTCGGATGCTGCCAGTGGCATTTGCGGTGCACAAAGTGAGGCCACGTCCTACTGATAGGCCAGCTCTCGCTCTGTCACTCACGTTAGGGGTTGTTGTTCTGACCAGGAGGCGCAGAGTCGGCCCGTTCTGGGTCGTACTGCCTTCCCCCTGTTTCTTGCGGGTGCCACGGTCCGTGAGGTGATGGATTCGTTAAGGATGGTGGGTCTCGAGCGGCAGGCTCACTGGAGCTCCTCTACTCTGTGACCATCTTGGTCTGCGCCAGGCCACACCCCCCTCACCCAATCTTATTGATTGGAGCTTAGCATCTGGGTTTTTCATTGTTAGAAGGTTATCAGCATAGAGTAAGATTAATAGTCGCTGCACACCAAGTGATCGGTGTTTTCTTAATGGCATATGCTTTGTGTTCTTCTTGACAAGTACGCATGTGCGGGACCAAGACACTGCTCCCCTGTCTGTCTAATCTTCCCTTGGAAGAAGACGGCATTTAATTATCTCCTCCATTTCCCATGTACTTATCTGGGTGCGTAAGGTGGGCCCCTGGGAAACAAAAGCTGACTCGCCCTTTCCAGAAGAAATGAGCAGACTATTGTATAATAGGCCACTGACAGGTCCAACAAAAAAAGACTGCCTCTGTGTCATTCCCCAGTTAAACCCTGATTAACATTTACTGCGTATAAGTGAAACTTACCAACATGCTGCTGTATCATTTCATGTACCACTCCCTCCAACATTGGTCAATACCGGAAAATAAGAATTTGCTCTAAACTTGTTCAAGTCACCCATTGGAAGACCATCTGTTTTAAGGCGGAGAGTCACAACAGCTGTTTTCAACTGCCATAACACCACACCCTCTTGCCACAAAGGGGGGTAGATACCACAATATGCTCCTGGGCAGTGGCTCACACTTAGAGATGTGGAGAATCATATTTTTGGCTGGATTTAAATTAACTTGTGTCCAAAGGCAATAGTCCTAGTTGTCCACCAAGCTTTAAGAAGGCAATACCATCAGAAAGATGCCCGATGTATGAGTAAGCCACATGACCTCCCAAATAGCTCGATGTGATGGCTTTCATTATTTTATCAGTATAATGCATCTTTTTACCTTTTCCAATTTCTTATGGAGCTGCTGTTGCTTCCTGCAACAATCTTTGACTTCATAAAATTCTCACTTCTGCCACTTTCTTTCTGCCATTCTACATGTTTGACTTTGCACATAAATGGACTAAGTGGCTTATGAGGGGACGTGGCCAAGATGGCCACGGAGTGAGTTGCCTTTCTCCTCCGCTCCGTCCCGCCGAGCCTGGACCTACCTCCCGCCTGATCTTAAGCAAGGCCTCGACACAGCGCAGGGTCCGGCCAACGAAGCGAAAACTTTGAGGGTAGTGACTGGCGTCGGCGGTTTGGCGGATCGGAGCGCCCAAGAGAGCGGTGGAGGTGAGCCTGTTTGGAGGTTTGGCCTAGCGGGGTCCTGATGCCACCCGGAGTGGGATGTTGGAGGAGTGTAATGCCCCAACACGAGGTACTCGAGTGATGAGAGGTGTCGGGCCCCACGAGAGGGCCCGGACGGCGAGGTAACGGCCCTGGTCTGTTTTCTGTGACTGCCGATAGTTACCTGGCCTCTGCAACTACCAGTGTGGGACCAAGGGCCGGAATTGGAGGGACACAGCCATCGGGCGGAGACAGAGGCAGCAGGCATAGGAGGAATAGAGCTTGCTTCACAGAGCTGGCACGCAGGAGACCCCAAGCAGCACCAGAGCCTGAGGAGGATGCTGACTCCAGGGGTTCCTGCCTTGGCCAACGCCACATGGTGCAGCAATCAAGGCCATCGAAACTTCGCAGCCGATATCAGTAGGCTGGTGCCTGGCCCTGAGGACACGTGGCTAGACTGGCGACACGGATGCGAACATCGACGGGAGGGCAACAGAATGGTAAGCCATGCCCAGGGTGCTGCATCTGGGGTGTGGGCAGAGACATTACAGGGCCCTCTGGGACCAGAGGGTTCGCATTCGTCCCCCCCCCTGAAATCTGTGAGAGACGAGCAGGGACTGCAGGGATACCCCCAGATAGGTAGAAGAGAGATCACGGACTAGCACGACTCCCGCAGACGAACAGCGGCCTGAGGGTCAGTGGGTACAGACATATTCGAACTGTCCAGTGCCACTTCTCGTACTGAAGGGGGCTACAGGGGCTGGACTGGTCACATCAGAGCCTGGCAGCACTATAGTTGGCAGAGGACGGCAGGATCACACTTCATATCCAGCGCTAGTCCCACCTTAGTGGGGAAAGCCAGCATCGCAGTTTGCCTGGGACGCGTGGTGGAGGCCGAAGGAGGGCAAGACGGCATCTGGCAGAGGAAAGAAGGGAGGCTCAATAAAGGACCTATTTGCTAAGACTGGGTGTCCGCAGGATGGGGAGACTAAAGGTAAAAGGTGTAGGGCTTCCTCTCCTACCTATGAAGATCCGGAGGGGGCGGTCACCCGATCTACCTGGGGGCTCTCTTTATGGGGCTCAAGGAAGTTCTCCTGGCGCTTAAACGGGCTCTCGCCAGTGACCTACAGGGAATTCATAAAGACGTAATGGACATTGGTCAGAGGGTGGATGATCTGGAGGAACAGGGCTCCTCGCGAGACGAAGAGATCCAACTGCTTGACCTCCAGGCTCATGTAGAGGATTTGGAAAATCGCTCACGGAGGAATAACATCCGCATTAGGGGAGTCCCTGTGATCGACTTGTTCGCGCACGTGTTGGGGGTCCAACGACTACACCCATCCAACTCGACAGAACGCACAGAGAGGGGAGCTGGGGCTCGGGGAAGACACGAATCTTGGACATTCTCACATGTGTGCATAACTTTCAACTTAAAGACACATTTCTGAAAAAGGTCCGTGAGCAAGCGGACATTCAATTCAGGGGTTCTACCATCCGTCTCAGGATCTCGCTGTCTCAACACTGTCAAAGCGCGGAGAGTTTCGCCCAATAACAAGCTTTCTACGAGATCAAAAGGTCCCCTACTCCTGGGGCTACCCCTTAAGCTTAATCTTTAAATGGCAAGGCCAACTCCAGCAAATGCGCTCCCTCACTGCAGCTGCTGCGCTCCTTCACATCGACCTGCAGGAGGGTCCCGGTGAGGGGCCTCGGTTCGACCTCCAGAGACGCAGGACTACAGAGAGGTGGAAGACGTGCCTATGAGAGGCAAGGGGGCAGGGCCGTACCCAGCTACCATCGCGACAGACCGGAAAGCACTGCTGGATAAGCTCTCAAAAGATTCGAACAGTACAGACCCGGCATAAGGCAACTGAGCATGCAGGGTAACAAGGCGAGAGGGTGCTGGGGCGGAGTGGAGGACTTTTAATGATTTCACAATGTCTCCTAGTGTTACATTCTTCTGTTAGGTAGGTGGATGACCACTTGGACACTCTTCCCAACCCAGAGACTTTGGTTCATTACAGGGTTAGTTTTGGGGTTGGGTTTCGGGTGCCTGCTAATTGCGCTATTCCAAAGCATTCAAATTCATCTAATCACACTTGCGGGGGGAAGGGAATACGCCCGGATGGCCCAACGCATGGAGTTTGGATTGTCCTAAGACACACATACTTACCATGGGGGATCCACAAACCTTATGGGTTGCCACATTAAATGTTAAAGGGCTGAACAACCCCACTAAGAGGAAAGCGATCCTCTCTTATCTTGAAAATACTGGAGCGGATGTGTGCCTTTTTTGCAGGAAACACATCTATTAAGAGGGGATTGGCACAGGCTAAAGAGTAGGGCCTTTCCTCAACAGTTCTTTTCCTCCCTAGCTACAAAGACTGCTGGGGTAGCCATATTGTTCTCTAGGCCCTTTCTGGGGTAGGTTGGCATGAAAGTAGTAGGAGTTAAGGGCCGTTTTCTTGGATACCACATTCATATGGGTGCTAAGACCTTCCTTATTTGGTCAATCTATGCTACTGATGAAGGGCAGGAACACTTTCTTATTGAGACCATGCAGGGCATGCTAAAGGGTCAAAGCAACCGGGTCCTGCTTGGAGGAGACCTGAATATCGTATTTGATAATACCTTGGATCGATTCACGCAGAGACAGGGAGTGGTGGGGACGATTAGCGAGGAGGGGGCCCAGTGGTTGGGAGACGTGGGGATTCGTGATCTGTGGCGCGCAGCCCATCCCATGTCGAGGGACTATACCTTCTACTCGCACGCACATAGAACCTATGCGAGGCTGGAATACTTTCTAGGCACCAGAGAGCCACAACAAATGGTGAAGGTGATAACAATAGAGCCTGGGTGGTTATCGGATCACTCAGCGTTGCAGGTGGACCTGACCCTCCCCCCCACCTGGAAACCCCCGGGGGTTTGGCGACGGAGGGAATCCATGATATATCGCCCAGAGACAGTTCGGCAAATGAGGAAAGCCATTACAGATTATCTGGAGTTTAATGACCGTCCAGATATGACCCCCTCTGTCGTCTGGGATGCTTTAAAGGCTGTTATTAGGGGGGTCCTCATAGGTATCTCAGTGGCAGATAACAAGATTAGATGGGAGAAGCGCGAGGAATTGCAGACTAGAGTCCAGGGAATTGGAGCGCATACACCACTGCACTGCAGCGCCCTGGGTGTGGAGAAAACTGGAAGTTGCGAGGAAGCAATTGGCAAGTCTAGACGTAGATTATGCAGAATACTCTCTTTTTTGAGGCTTAAGCATGCTTACCACTTGGGGGAAAGATGTGGGCAGCTCCTCGCCTCCAAATTAAGGGGACATCAACAAGCCAACACGGATGAAGAACTGAGGGTGTACCGGGGGGACAATTACCACAGAGGAAGAAATTGCACATAGGTTTGGTACCTTCTATAGGGACTTATATACGGCTCAAGGCATCCCTTTCGGTTCCATAAACTTCTATTTAGAAACCGCTACCACGGCTAAGTTAACATCCGAGTAGGTGACCTCTTTAGATCGTACGATACGAATAGAAGAGGTAATAACTGACATTTCTAAGCTGAAACTTAAGTCCCCGGGCCCACATGAGTTTTCGGCATTACTTTATAAAACATATTGCACAGTCCTGGCTCTTCTCTTGACCAAAGTTTTTAACGCAGTAGTAAGCGCAGCCACACTTCCACCTTCTATGCTTTAGGCCTCTATCACTTTTATTCCAAAACAGGGTAAAGATAAAACGGCATGCGGGTCTTATTGACCCATTTCATTGTTAAATGTAGACGCTACGCTACTCACTGGGATTCTGGTGACCCACCTCACCCCACTCATGCCCGGTTTAATTGAGCCGGACCAGTCGGGCTTCGTCCCCAATCGACAATGCTCAGATAACACCAAACGCCTCCTCCATTTGATTGACAAGGCACCACGTATACAGCAGGACCGGATGTTGTTAGCAATCGATGCTGTGAAGGCATTCGACAGGGTGCACTGGCTGTACCTTACAGCAGTGCTCAAACACTTTGGGTTGGGGGACATGTACTGCTCGTGGGTGCTGAGTGGCTATGAATTATCCACAGCCTCGGTTAGGGTTAATGGCAGGTCGTCAAAGACCTCCCCCATCAGGAGAGGTACAAGGCAGATATGTCCCCTCTACCCGTTTTTATTTGCCTTGTATATAGAGCTCTTTGCTCAGCGCATCCGTGATAATCCAGCAGTGAGGGGTATGCACTTCAGGGGGGAAGATCATAGCATCACCCTGTACGCAGACGATGTCATTGCCTCCCCGGATGACCCGAGGACGGCGTTGCTCCCCTTTTTGGCACAAATCGAGCAGTACATCGAGGTGTCAAGCTTTCAAATTAACATCTGCAAAACACAGGCGCTGAGCTTATCGGTCACCCCAGAGACTCAGGCTTAACTGTCTCATACATTTTCCATTGCATGGCGGCCAGACATCACATACTTACGGATCCATTTCCCTCCAACCATTCCAGAAACCACGAAAATTAATTAATGCTTTTTAGTAAGCCGCATTAAGGAGGACTTGGCCGGGTGGCGCCCTTACGCGCTTTTGTGGCTGGGGCGGATTACAACGCTGAAAATGACTGCCCTTCCCAAGATTCTGTATGTATTTTTAACTTTACCGCTCTGGCCCTTGCCTGGGATGTTGCAGGAGCACCAGAAGGCATTCTACTCCTTTGTGTGGGCGCATAAAAAGCCCTGAATGCGGAGGGAGCTTGTTATTAGGGACCCCATGGAGGGAGGCCTAGGGATTCCATCTATAGTCACTTACTTTCAAGCGGCACAGCTACGATTCTTGGCCGAATGGTACAGACCAGAATTGGAGAAGACATGGCTGTTTATGGACAGGGCTATGGCCGGTACCTCTTTGTGGAAGGTCCCCTTTCTGGATAAAATGAGCTGCGTGCCTAGTCTATAATCGCCTGCTGTCGCGGATCCTACTCTCAGGGTTTGGGACTCACAATGCAGCCATCCCCACTGACCCCTATTGTGGGGAACTTAGCTTTTACACCCGGAATACAGCAACAGGAATTTGGGGCTTGGCAGCAGGAGGGGTGCAGATCCATAGACCAATTCTTTTAAGCGGATGGGCCTATTCCATTTAGTTTCCTAAGGACAGAGGTGATACTACCAGAAAAAGAAAGATTCCGATATTCCCAAATCAGGCACTGGGTCCTGAGTCGCGGGATTAGAGAAGCCGCGCAACGACACCTCACTGAGTATGAGAAGTGGCTCCTTAGCTGAACCTCGGACAAACGATTAGTGTCGGACTGCTACAAAATGCTAGTAGGCCCAGGGTCGGGGTGCAAGTCTGCATCTCAAAAGAGAGGGAAGCGAGAGCTGGACAGAAAGCTAACCTCAAAGGAGTGGCGGGTGTCTACTACAGGGCTAGTCGCACATCACCTAACACAGCAAGCACAGAAACAGTGGTGAAAATAACCACATATTGGTACTTGATCCCATCTCGACTACATCAAATAGATCCCGCACTTGAAGGTAAATGCTGGAGATGCCTCACAGAGAGTGGCACACTATCACATATACTGTAGGATTGTACAAAGGTGTCTCGATTCAGGGAGGAGGTCCTCGAGGACATTGATACACACTTCTCTACACTGTTACCTAGATTCCCATCATACACTGTGTTAGGGCTCCCGAATCCACTTACCTATCCACTCCGATCTCGACGAGGTAGACAAATCACATTAGCACTCCGAGCGGCACATAAAGCAATCCTAGCATGTTGGGGCACTGATAGAACACCACATAGGTTAGACTGGCTATGTAGGAACCGGGGTCTACTGGGTATTGAGCGCCTGTCCTCAGCATTGAGTCCAGGGGACGATGCATTTTCGGACATATGGGGACGGTTCTTTGCCCTTCTATCACAAGAATTCACTGAGATCACATGGCCCAGTCTCTCCTCCTTCTCTGCAAGGGGGGCCAAAATGCATCTCAACCCTTGGCAATCCTATTTCGACCCTTCCAGCACTCCGCGCTGTTCCCCTAAATGCAGGGCCCTCTTGCAGCCATGGGGAGGAACTTCTCTTCTGCTCTCATCTCCACACCTCGCCGTGCCTCTTTCGCTGTGGGCCCCCACCTCAAGGTGCTCCCGGATCTCACTGGAAAAGTTGCAAGCGCCTTCCGGGAGTTTGAGCTTCCACCTCCCGCTAGCCACTACCCGCCGGCTTTCGGATGCTGCCAGTTGCATTTGCAGTGCACAAAGTGAGGCCACGTCCTACTGATAGGCCAGCTCTCGCTCTGTCACTCACGTTGGGGGTTGTTGTTCTGACCAGGAGGCGCAGAGTCGGCCCGCTCTGGGTCGTACTGCCTTCCCCCTGTTTCGTGCCGGTGCCACGGTCGGTGAGGTGATGGATTCGTTAAGGATGGTGGGTCTCGAGCGGCAGGCTCACTGGAGCTCCTCTACTCTGTGACCATCTTGGTCTGCGCCAGGCCACACCCCCCACACCCAATCTTATTGATTGGAGGTTAGCATCTGGGTTTTTCATTGTTAGCAGGTTATCAGCATAGAGTAAGATTAATAGTCGCTGCACACCAAGTGATCGGTGTTTTCTTAATGGCATATGCTTTGTGTTCTTCTTGACAAGTACGCATGTGCGGGACCAAGACACTGCTCCCCTGTCTGTCTAATCTTCCCTTGGAAGAAGACGGCATTTAATTCTCTCCTCCATTTCCCATGTACTTATCTGGGCGCGTAAGGTGGGCCCCTGGGAAAGAAAAGCTGACTCGCCCTTTCCAGAAGAAATGAGCAGACTATTGTATAATAGGCCACTGACAGGTCCAACAAAAAAAGACTGCCTCTGTGTCATGCCCCGGTTAAACCCTGATTAACATTTACTGCGTATAAGTGAAACTTACCAACATGCTGCTGTATCATTTCATGTACCACTCCCTCCAACATTGGTCAATACTGGAAAATAAGAATTTGCTCTAAACTTGTTCAAGTCACCCATTGGAAGACCATCTGTTTTAAGGCGGAGAGTCACAACAGCTGTTTTCAACTGCCATAACACCACACCCTCTTGCCACAAAGGGGGGTAGATACCACAATATGCTTCTGGGCAGTGGCTCACACTTAGAGATGGGGAGAATCTTATTTTTGGCTGGATTTAAATTAACTTGTGTCCAAAGGCAATAGTCCTGGTTGTCCACCAAGCTTTAAGAAGGCAATAACATCAGAAAGATGCCCGATGGATGAGTAAGCCACATGAACTCCCAAATAGCTTGATGTGATGGCTTTCATTATTTTATCAGTATGATGCATCTTTTTACCTTTTCCAATTTCTTATGGAGCTGCTGTTGCTTCCTGCAACAATCTTTGACTTCGTAAAATTCTCACTTCTGCCACTTTCTTTCTGCCATTCTACATGTTTGACTTTGCTCATCAATGGACTAAGTGGCTTATGAGGGGACGTGGCGATGATGGCCACGGAGTGAGTTGCCTTTCTTCTCCGCTCCGTCCCGCCGAGCCCGGACCTACCTCCCGCCTGATCTTAAGCAAGGCCTCGACACAGCGCAGGGTCCGGCCAACGAAGCGTAAACATTGAGGGCAGCGACTGGCGTCGGCGGTTTGGCGGATCGGAGCGCCCAAGAGAGCGGTGGAGGTGGGCCTGTTTGGAGGTTTGGCCTAGCGGGGTCCTGATGCCACCCGGAGTGGGATGTTGGAGGAGTGTAATGCCCCTACACGAGGTACTCGAGAGATGAGAGGTGTCGGGCCCCATGAGAGGGCCCGGACGGCGAGGTAACGGCCCTGGTCTGTTTTCTGTGACTGCCGATAGTTACCTGGCCTCTGCAACTACCAGTGTGGGACCAAGGGCCGGAATTGGAGGGACACAGCCATCGGGCGGAGACGGAGGCAGCAGGCACAGGAGGAATAGAGCTTGCTTCACGGAGCTGGCACGCAGGAGACCCCAAGCAGCACCAGAGCCTGAGGAGGATGCTGACTTCAGGGGTTCCCACCTTGGCCTACTCCACCTGGTGCAGCAATCAAGGCCATCGAAACTTCGCAGCCGATATCAGTAGGCTGGTGCCTGGCCCTGAGGACACGTGGCTAGACTGGTGACACGCATGCGAACATCGACGGGAGGGCAACAGAATGGTAAGCCATGCCCAGGGTGCTGCATCTGGGGTGTGGGCAGAGACATTACAGGGCCCTCTGGGACCAGAGGGTTCGCATTCGTCCCCCCCCCCCCTGAAATCTATGAGAGACGAGCAGGGACTGCAGGGATACCCCCAGATAGGTAGAAGAGAGATCACGGACTAGCACGACTCCCGCAGACGAACAGCGGCCTGAGGGTCAGTGGGTACAGACATATTCGAACTGTCCAGTGGCACTTCTCGTACTGAAGGGGGCTACAGGGGCTGGACTGGTCACATCAGAGCCTGGCAGCACTATAGTTGGCAGAGGACGGCAGGATCACACTTCATATCCAGCGCTAGTCCCACCTTAGTGGGGAAAGCCAGCATCGCAGTTTGCCTGGGACGCGTGGTGGAGGCCGAAGGAGGGCAAGATGGCATCTGGCAGAGGAAAGAAGGGAGGCTCAATAAAGGACCTATTTGCTAAGACTGGGTGTCCGCAGGATGGGGAGACTAAAGGTAAAAGGTGTAGGGCTTCCTCTCCTACCTATGAAGATCCGGAGGGGGCGGTCACCCGATCTACCTGGGGACTCTCTTTATGGGGCTCAAGGAAGTTCTCCTGGCGCTTAAACGGGCTCTCGCCAGTGACCTACAGGGAATTCATAAAGACGTAATGGACATTGGTCAGAGGGTGGATGATCTGGAGGAACAGGGCTCCTCGCGAGACGAAGAGATCCAACTACTTGACCTCCAGGCTCATGTAGAGGATTTGGAAAATCGCTCACGGAGGAATAACACCCGCATTAGGAGAGTCCCCAGGAACGCGGAGGGCAAAGATATAGAGTCTTTTGTGATCGACTTGTTCGCGCACGTGTTGGGGGGTCCAACGACTACACCCATCCAACTCGACAGAACGCACAGAGAGGGGAGCTGGGGCTCGGGGAAGACACGAATCTTGGACATTCTCACATGTGTGCATAACTTTCAACTTAAAGACACAATTCTGAAAAAGGTCCGTGAGCAAGCGGACATTCAATTCAGGGGTTCTACCATCCGTCTCAGGATCTCGCTGTCTCAACACTGTCAAAGCGCGGAGAGTTTCGCCCAATAACAAGCTTTCTACGAGATCAAAAGGTCCCCTACTCCTGGGGCTATCCCTTAAGCTTAATCTTTAAATGGCAAGGCCAACTCCAGCAAATTCGCTCCCTCACTGCAGCTGCTGCGCTCATTCACATCGACCTGCAGGAGGGTCCCGGTGAGGGGCCTCGGTTTGACCTCCAGAGACGCAGGACTACAGAGAGGTGGAAGACGTGCCTATAAGAGGCAAGGGGGCAGGGCCGTACCCAGCTACCATCGCGACAGACCGGAAAGCACTGCTGGATAAACTCTCAGAAGATTCGAACAGTAAAGACCCGGCATGAGGCAACTGAGCTTGCAGGGTAACGAGGCGAGAGGGTGCTGGGACGGAGTGGAGGACTTTTAATGATTTCACAATGACTCCTAGTGTTACATTCTTCTGTTAGGTAGGTGGATGACCACTTGGACACTCTTCCCAACCCAGAGACTTTGGTTCATTACAGGGTTAGTTTTGGGGTTAGGTTTCGGGTGCCTGCTAATTGCGCTATTCCAAAGCATTCAAATTTATCTAATAACACTTGCGGGGGGAAGGGAATACGCCCGGATGGCCCAACGCATGGAGTTTGGATTGTCCTAAGACACACATACTTACCATGGGGGACCCACAAACCTTATGGGTTGCCACATTAAATGTTAAAGGGCTGAACAACCCCACCAAGAGGAAAGCGATACTCTCTTATCTTGAAAATACTGGAGCGGATGTGTGCCTTTTTGCAGGAAACACATCTATTAAGAGGGGATTGGCACAGGCTAAAGAGTAGGGCCTTTCCTCAACAGTTCTTTTCCTCCCTAGCTACAAAGACTGCTGGGGTAGCCATATTGTTCACTAGGTCCTTTCTGGGGTAGGTTGGCATGAAAGTAGTAGGAGTTAAGGGCCGTTTTCTTGGATACCACATTCACATGGGTGCTAAGACCTTCCTTATTTGGTCAATCTATGCTACTGATGAAGGGCAGGAACACTTTCTTATTGAGGCCATGCAGGGCATGCTAAAGGCTCAAAGCAACCGGGTACTGCTTGGAGGAGACCTGAATATCGTATTTGATAATACCTTGGATCGATTCACGCAGAGACAGGGAGTGGTGGGGACGATTAGCGAGGAGGCGGCCCAGTGGTTGGGAGACGTGGGGATTCGTGATCTGTGGCGCGCAGCCCATCCCATGTCGAGGGACTATACCTTCTACTCGCACGCACATAGAACCTATGCGAGGCTGGAATACTTTCTAGGCACCAGAGAGCCACAACAAATGGTGAAGGTCATAACAATAGAGCCTGGGTGGTTATCGGATCACTCAGCGGTGCAGGTGGACCTGACCCTCCCCCCCACCTGGAAACACCCGGGGGTTTGGCGACGGAGGGAATCCATGCTATATCGCCCAGAGACAGTTCGGCAAATGGGGAAAGCCATTACAGAATATGTGGAATTTAATGACCGTCCAGATATGACCCCCTCTGTCGTCTGGGATGCTTTAAAGGCTGTTATTAGGAGGGTCCTCATAGGTATCTCAGTGGCAGATAACAAGATTAGATGGGAGAAGTGCAAGGAATTGCAGACTAGAGTCCAGGGAATTGGATCACATACACCACTGCACTGCAGCGCCCTGGGTGTGGAGAAAACTGGAAGTTGCGAGGAAGCAATTGGCAAGTCTAGGCGTAGATTACGCAGAATACTCTCTTTTTTGAGGCTTAAGCATGCTTACCACTTGGGGGAAAAGATGTGGGCAGCTCCTAGCCTCCAAATTAAGGGCACAGCAACAAGCCAACACGGTTGAAGAACTGAGGGTGTACCGGGGGGACAATTACCACAGAGGAAGAAATTTCACATAGGTTTGGTACCTTCTATAGGGACTTATATACGGCTCAAGGCATCCCTTTCGGTTCCATAGACTTCTATTTAGAAACCGCTACCACGGCTAAGTTAACATCCGAGTAGGTGACCTCTTTAGATCGTACGATACGAATAGAAGAGGTAATAACTGACATTTCTAAGCTGAAACTTAAGTCCCCGGGCCCACATGAGTTTTCTGCATTACTTTATAAAACATATTGCACAGTCCTGGCTCTTCTCTTGACCAAAGTTTTTAACGCAGTAGTAAGCGCAGCCACACTTCCACCTTCTATGCTTTAGGCCTCTATCACTGTTATTCCAAAACAGGGTAAAGATAAAACGGCATGCGGGTCTTATTGACCCATTTCATTGTTAAATGTAGACGCTACGCTACTCACTGGGATTCTGGCGACCCACCTCACCCCACTCATGCCCGGTTTAATTGAGCCGGACCAGTTGGGCTTCGTCCCTAATCGACAATGCTCAGATAACACCAAACGCCTCCTCCATTTGATTGACAAGGCACCACGTATACAGCAGGAACGGATGTTGTTAGCAATCGATGCTGTGAAGGCATTCGACAGGGTGCACTGGCTGTACCTTACAGCAGTGCTCAAACACTTTGGGTTGGGGGACATGTACTGCTCGTGGGTGCTGAGTGGCTATGAATTATCCACAGCCTCGGTTAGGGTTAATGGCAGGTCGTCAAAGACTTCCCCCATCAGGAGAGGTACAAGGCAGATATGTCCCCTCTACCCGTTTTTATTTGCCTTGTATATAGAGCTCTTTGCTCAGCGCATCCGTGATAATCCAGCAGTGAGGGGTATGCACTTCAGGGGGGAAGATAATAGCATCACCCTGTACGCAGACGATGTCATTGCCTCCCCTGATGACCCAAGGACAGAGTTGCTCAACTTTTTGGCACAAATCAAGCAGTACATCGAGGTGTCAGGCTTTCAAATTAACATCTGCAAAACACAGGCGCTGAGCTTATCGGTCACCCCAGAGACTCAGGCTTATCTGTCTCATACATTTTCCATTGCATGGCGGCCAGACATCACATACTTACGGATCCATTTCCCTCCAACCATTCCAGAAACCACGAAAATTAATTATTGCTTTTTAGTAAGCCGCATTAAGGAGGACTTGGCCGGGTGGCGCCCTTACGTGCTTTTGTGGCTGGGGCGGAATACAACGCTGAAAATGACTGCCCTTCCCAAGATTCTGTATGTATTTTTAACTTTGCTTCTCTGGCCCTTGCCTGGGATGTTGCAGGAGCACCAGAAGGCATTCTACTCCTTTGTGTGGGAGCATAAAAAGCCCCGAATGCGGAGGGAGCTTAGTATTAGGGACCCCATGGAGGGAGGCCTAGGGATTCCATCTATAGTCACTTACTTTCAAGCGGCACAGCTACGATTCTTGGCCGAATGGTACAGACCAGAATTGGAGAAGACATGGCTGTTTATGGACAGGGCTATGGCCGGTACCTCTTTGTGGAAGGTCCCCTTTCTGGATAAAATGAGCTGCGTGCCTAGTCTATAATCGCCTGCTGTCGCGGATCCTACTCTCAGGGTTTGGGACTCACAATGCAGCCATCCCCACTGACCCCTATTGTGGGGAACTTAGCTTTTACACCCAGAATACAGCAACAGGAATTTGGGGCTTGGCAGCAGGAGGGGTGCAGATCCATAGACCAATTCTTTTAAGCGGATGGGCCTATTCCATTTAGTTCCCTAAGGACAGAGGTGATACTACCAGAAAAAGAAAGATTCCGATATTCCCAAATCAGGCACTGGGTCCTGAGTCGCGGGATTGGAGAAGCCGCGCAACGACACCTCACTGAGTATGAGAAGTGGCTCCTTAGCAGAACCTCGGACAAACGATTAGTGTCGGACTGCTACAAAATGCTAGTAGGCCCAGAGTCGGGGTGCAAGTCTGCATCTCAAAAGAGAGGGAAGCGAGAGCTGGACAGAAAGCTAACCTCAAAGGAGTGGCGGGTGTCTACTACAGGGCTAGTCGCACATCACCTAACACAGCAAGCACAGAAACAGTGGTGAAAATAACCACATATTGGTACTTGACCCCATCTCGACTACATCAAATAGATCCCGCACTTGAAGGTAAATGCTGGAGATGCCTCACAGAGAGTGGCACACTATCACATATACTGTAGGATTGTACAAAGTTGTCTCGATTCAGGGAGGAGGTCCTCGCGGACATTGATACACACTTCTCTACACTGCTACCTAGATTCCCATCGTACACTGTGTTAGGGCTCCCGAATCCACTTACCTATCCACTCCGATCTCGACGAGGTAGACAAATCACATTAGCACTCCGAGCGGCACATAAAGCAATCCTAGCATGTTGGGGCACTGATTGAACACCACATAGGTTAGACTGGCTATGTAGGAACCGGGGTCTACTGGGTATTGAGCGCCTGTCCTCAGCATTGAGTCCAGGGGACGATGCATTTTCGGACATATGGGGACGGTTCTTTGCCCTTCTATCACAAGAATTCACTGAGATCACATGCCCCCGATACCTTAGAGTGTTGAGGCTGACGGGTACCCCGCTACCAGATATCACCTCCAGTGAATCAAAAGCAGCAGATGAAACTTAAGTCTCCTTTGAATCCAAAATGAGCAAGCACTTGGGGGTGGGGGTAAGAGGGGTAATGAGGGAGGTGGGAGTTAGGGGGGTGGGGGTGTTAGTTATCTTGCACTAGTTTTTTTGGTTATATGAAAATGTTGCAATGCACCTGACATGGGGCGAATGTTGACGCTGAGTCAGGAATATATTTTGATTTCTTCTTGAGGCAACAATAAAACAATTTAAACATAAATGGACTAAGTAAACCAGGTGTTAAGCTTGCTACTATCTGGTAGACTGGCTGGTGTTCATGGCTAAAAAAAAAATCCACACAGTTTCTCTCTACCCTACCCCCCCCCCAAAGCCCTGAAACAAAGTATTAAGCACGCCAGTATCAAACAAAGAATCTTTTCTGATCTTGTGATTTCCTCTCTGCCAGTGCAAGCCATGCATACACTAATAATAAGAATAGTAATTTGTCAAAGATGCCTTTTTCTTATATCAGTGACAGACCAACTCCAGTTTACCACTCAGTCTGGTTCAGCCAAAACTTCTTTTCTCTTAAGGGATAGAACATTAAGAGCGGTGGGTAAGCCATTGAAAAGTGCAAGCCAGAGGGGGCATGGCCAGGCGCCAGCGAAGATGGCCACTCAAGAGGGGGAGCTCAGCCGGAGCTAAGTCTGTCCCCTGCAATATCCATCCTTATCCGCCCCGAGACACACTCCAGGGTGCTCCTGCGACAGTCGCTGCAGATCGCTAACGGCGGAAATAATTCCGGGGGTGAGATGCTCCCCCGGTGCAGAGAAAAGCTCCCAGGTTGCAGGGCCTGTGTGGCCGGCGGAGATGTTGGAGCCTCCCGACTGGCCAACGTGAGCACGCAAGACCCCAGCTTGAGGCCTTCCCCGGGGGGAGGAGGTCCGCGCCGAGACATGGACTGCAGCGGCGCCTCGGTGCCTACAACAGCGGCGGGGTGCACGGAGGTGAGTGGACCCCCTGGGACACTCTTAATTCCCGCGGGGATCTGACTCCGGCCCCGGTGGTCAGAGCGCTGCGCCAGGGGGAGGCGCGGCCTGCGCTACAATTCAGCCGAGATTGGAGACTGAGGCCCGACTGACTGCTAACAAAGGGAGGACCCCGAAGTCTGAGGGGCCTGGTGCACTCAGATGAGCGCACACCGCGGGGAAGGCAACCCCTGAGGGCTGGGGCAAGGACTGGCTGATCTGCGTGGGGGCCCCTGGAGATGGATGTATGAGCGCAGGATATAGACAGCGTTATAGGCCGGTGGCGCGGAGCGCCTGGGCCCGCAGGACAGCGTGGGCCGGCTTGCGACCTGGCCTTGAAGTGATACTGCACTGCCCCACAGGATTGCTACCAGGGGCGAGCTAGAGGCCAAAGAGACACCAGTAAGCCGCGAAGGGTGCGGGAGTCTCCAGAGTCCCGTAGGGGTTGTCTGTACCTACACCGGACACAGAAAAAGCCTAAAAGAGGTCGCGAGGAAGGCCCCGGGCACGGAGGAAACAGCGCATCGCCTCCCGCGTCCGGCATAGGAGACACAGGACAAGGGTCACTGGGGCATACCCCTGCTGGCCGGAGGGGGTGGCCGCCCTGGATGTAGGGTCTGGCCGCCTCGCTACTTCACACCTGAGTCGGAGAGCGGGGAGGCCCATGACACGCAGTGGTGTGCGGACGGGTCGCCATTATGAGGCCAAAAAACAACGTGGCCGCACAGACCAACAAGCTGGATAAAAACGCAGTCCCTGTGGGGCAGGCCCCGACAGGGAGTATGTCCGAGGATCAAACAGGTCAGAAGGAACCGTCCTTGGCCTCTATTATGACGGCGATACAAACCCCTGGCACCAACCTGGAGACAAAAATGGATAAAATCTCGATTGAGGTCAATCTTCTCTAGGCGGACCTCGGCAAGACCACGGACAAGGCCAAAGTCCGATTACGAGAGCTCCAGGCCTCCTCGAAGACGCTGGAAAAGCGCGTCAGTGATCTGGTGCATCAGCACCGGCAAATGGCCCTCAGGCTGGAGGATCAGGAAGGGAGAGCCGCAGAAGTAACATACGCGTGGTGGGAGTGCCGGAAGGAATGGAGGGGCCCAGGGTAGAACTCTTTCTGGAAGACCTTATCCTCGCCCATCTTAAGCCTAAGCGCCTGTCCAGCATCTTTACTATAGAGCGTGCCCACCGTGCGCCGGTCCCAAGACCCATGCCGGGTGCCCCGCCCAGGACAATCGTTGTGAAACTCCTGAACTATAGTGACAGGGACGCGATCCTCCAGGCAGCTAGGCAGTTGGGTGACCTGCAACATGAGAACGCCATGATCCGATTCTTCCCGGACTTCACGCTTCAGGTCCAATGGGATAGGCGCTCATTTGTAGGTGTGAAGGCGGCGCTCCGAGAAAGGGGCTTCAAGTACATGATGTTCTTTCCGGCCAAACTGAAGGTCATCGCAGGAGGCAAGTCCCTGTTCTTCACCGCGCCATCAGAAGTGCAAGAAAGGCTTGATAGGGAGGCATCGGGAGCGCAGGACCAAACAGAGGTTGGTGGTTGGAGAGACAAACAGGTCGCCTCTCCGAGTTCTACAGCTGGGGGATCGGAAGCGAATGCTCAGAGCCAGCGCTCCTGGCGGTCAAGGTCGGCCAGCCCTAAGTGGGGGTCTCTCCGGGACAAGGATGGCGACTAGTGGATGCAGGCACGCGATATTGACCCCGACGAACTGCAATGTATAAAGTTGTAAATGTCAGATTGATAGGCCTCTCCCACCTGGGCTGGTGCTGAACTCTGGAGGAGCTGCTGCACTGACATACTGGTCGCGGGACACGAACTGTTATGTTTGCGATCAAACTCTTTAGGAGTGTATACTTGGGTGAAGGAATGTTGTGCATGGGGAGCAGGTGCGGGCGGCGGCTGGAGCTGGGGCCGGCGCACTCTTCCCCCTTCAGGAGTTTTTTTTTGCGGGGGGGAGGGCGAGGTCTCCTCACTCTCGGGTTGGGATTGGGCGAAAGGCGCTCTTCTAATTGGGGATGTGGGTAGTTCGACACCTACGGAGCATGGAAGCATGGAGGGGGATGCGGGGGGTCATAACCAGTTACAGGGTTGTGGGTTGGGGTTGGGCGAGGTTGGAGGTAGGGGGGAGTTTGGAATGGTCACACCAGGAGTGTAAACATATGCTTAAACATTGTATCAGGAATCACAGGGCCGATATGACAGTGGAATGTGCTGATGGCTGTGAAGTGGGATAAAAGCCTTAAGATGCTGAGCTGGAATGTCAATGGGTTGGGGGACAAGCTCAAAATGACTATTGTGCTGCAATTTGTTAAGCGACACCTCCCGGATGTGGTACTTCTGCAGGAGACCCACCTGTTGGGAAATACGTGCCACGCGTTAAACAGATGGGGGTACTCTCTTGTAATTCACACTGGCTTTACTTCGGGATCCCGGGGGGTGTGGATCCTTTTGCATCGTAGCTTTCCCCTTGTCATAGATCACACAGAATCCGACCCTCTGTGGCGCTTTGCGGCTGTCTCGGGAAAGTGGGAGGGGCGCAGGCTCAACCTGGTAAATGCTTATATCCCGCCAGGTCTTCAAACTCAATCATACCAGGACCTGGGCAGGCTTCTCCTTTCCCTTTCAGAGGGGCAACTTCTAGTGGGCGGGGACGTTAATGCTGTCTCGGGGGACTTAGACAGGCACCCGCCCAGGAACATAGCGACGGGACATATGTGGGTATCTGATTTCCTGGAGGCGTTTGGCCTACTGGATCTCTGGCGTCTCCGACACCCGACACACAAACAATATACTTTCTTTTCAGGCCCACACCGCTCCTTCTCACGCATAGACTACATCCTAGCACCGATGCACCAGGGCACTACAATTCAGGATGTCACGCACCTAGCCAGGGGTATCTCGGACCACTCCCCGCTGTGGGCCCACCTCACAATCTGTGCCCAGCGGGAGGGATGTGTGGCGCCGATCAATGCCTGGTACCTTTGCAGCGAGGAGACGAGAAAGAAACTGACTTGTTCCATTGACCAGTACTTCGAGAACAACAATGGCACGGTGGAGTCATCAGCAGTACTGTGGGAGGCCTTTAAGATCGTGCTTAGGGGGGAGGCCCTCTCTGCGATCACTGGCCGTCGGAAAGAATGAGAGGCGCAAATGCTGTCTATGGAAACTGATCTTCTCGCGCTAGAAAACGCGCGCAGACTGGTGACGACCCAGAAATTATACATCAGATGCAACTCAAAGCAGCTGACTACAAGGCCCTGGCTACTGACGCCGCAAGGACTCTGGCAAGAGATAGGGAGGGAAGATTATACGACCAAGGGGACAAAGTGGGCAAGCTCATAGCCTGGCTAGACAAAAAGCAGCAGGCGCAGAGAGTGGTCGCCGAGCTTAGGACTGAATCGGGGGCCGTTATCACGGAACCCCGAGAGATTGTTAGGGAGTTTGCAATGCACTTCCAGAAGGTTTACAGTAGGGGGTCTGATCGGCCGGAAGAGGACTCACTTGCCCTTTGACTGATATTAGGCTGCCTACCCTCTCTGACGCCGAACGGGAAACTTTGGAGGCGCCACTTACCATCGAGGAACTGTGTGGGGCCATCCAAGTTCTCCGGCCAGGGAAAGCCCTCGGGCCCAATGGTCTCCCGATCGAGCTGTACAAGCTCAAACCCGATAGCCTCAGCCCACACCTAAAACGTATGTTTGAGGAGAGTAGGGTGAGGGGTGTACTGCCACGAGACCAACATATTGCCACAATCGTGGCCATTCCTAAAGAAGGGAAGCCTAGAGACTCATGTGCCTCATACAGGCCCATCTCATTACTAAACGCTGAGCCAAAAATCCTTGCCAAGGTCCTTGCCAATAGGCTTAAGCCAGTTTTAACTACATTGGTCCACCCGGACCAATCGGGCTTTATGCCCCACCGTAACACGGCGCTCAACCTGCGCCGTCTTCACGGAGTGCTGGGACGCTGCCATACGATCCAAGAGGATGCTGTTGTGGTGTCACTTGACGCCGCAATGGTGTTCGATAAGCTGGAGTGGCCCTACATGATGGCAGTCCTTCAGAAACTGGGCTTTGGCCCTAATTTTGTCGGTTGGGTGCGTCTCCTTTACTACGAGCCCTTGGCCCAGGTCACAGTTAACAACAAAACCTCTGAGGTTTTTACCCTAGGAAGAGGACGTGACAGGGGTGTCCCCTCTCACCTTTGCTATTTGCCCTCTTGCTGGAACCACTCGCTGCCTGGATCAGACAAGATCCCTCTCTGTGGGGGCTCCAATGGGCTGATGGATGGGAGGAGATAATTTCGCTTTACGCGGATGACATCCTTCTGTACCTCACGAAACCTCGTAAGTCCCTCGTAGTAGCCTTGGATATCTTCACCAGTTTCGGGAGAATCTCAGGGTACAGTATTAATTAGGGTAAGTCCTGCCTATATGTCCTCCCCTGAGCCCCTCCGGTTATCTCACGCGATTGCCCGATTAAGGTGGCCACGGACGAGTTCATGTATCTGGGAATCTTCGTCTCCAAAGAGAAGGCCATTAGATAGGAGAAAAATCTACTGCCGCCTTTACAGTGGCTTAAAAGAGACTCCGCCACCTGGCAGAAACTCCCTCTGTCCCTACTGGGCCGGGCAGCGCTCTTTAAAACGATGGTGCCGCCACGATTCCTCTACGCCCTCCAAAACTACCCGGACTTAGTTCCGCAGTCATACTTCACTGCCATCGAGGCCACACAGAGAGATCTTTTGTGGACCGGGACGCCCCGCATATCCTTACAGAAACTCACACTAGGATGGTTTGATGGGGGTATAGTGCTCCCAGACATACGGAAATATTATTGGGCTGCGCATCTCTCGGCCATAAACCAGGGTACCTACTGTGACGGGAATGATCCAGGATACGGAATGGACCGGTGGCTCCTTCCGGGTGGGAACTTTGAGGCTGTGCTATACTCCAGGCCTGGCAGGTACTCACTCAAAGTCAAAGTTAAAGTCAAAAACAGCTTTATTCGATTTTGGTAATAAAAAATCATAAAAGCACAGTAAGACAATAAATATACATTAACATCGTTAGTCATTCTATGAATGAAATTGATTAGGTTTAAAAATACAATAAAAAACATCAGAAAAAGGGAGAGTCGCAGTGATATTCACAGGGTTATGTTTAGTTAATTCATTGTAGTCCTGGATTTAATTATGGATTTTAAGAAAGATGAGACAAGGTACATAATTAGTTCGTCTTCCACCATTTGCAATTTCATCAAAGCGATCCTACATTGCCTTAGACCCCAATTTTTTAAAAGTGGTATCAAGAATCTTTTCCTTTGCAGGGTGTAAAATTTACAAAAAAGTGTACAGTGTAGGGTGGACTGTTTTGATACATTGTCACAAGGACATGGTAATAGGTTTTTGGACCAACAGTTTAAATCTGGGAATGTTATCATTCTGAAGAAGGTGTCCCTCCTAAATCTTGTCAATAGCATGTGTGAATAGCAGCTTTACACCTTTATCAAATATTGCTGGATACCCTGCCCTTGGTGAATCAAATGATTCTTCATAACCGATGTTTTGCTTTTTTCATCCATCCAGCGTTTACTCTCTAGAAAATGCAAACATATGCGCTTGAGCTTCTTCCTAGGTACTGACACTAAGCATTCCGGGATATCAAAATGTTCTGTATGCCCAATGTCATTTAGGAAACCCTTTACATAACTGAACCAGGGTATCCTAGAAGCCCCCTCTAGGTGTAAACAATCCAATATTACGTCCCTATTCAGACCTGTCTCCTCAGTTGACCACACTTTATGCCACAGTGAAATGGGGTCAACTTTATTTAGGTCTGAGATGTAATGTATGCCTAGTTCTTGATGGCACACAAACGTTGAGGTGTTGCGGGGGACAGCTAATAAGTAACGAAGAAATTTGTTTTCACAAAGCTGTATAGTATTGGAATCAGTTGTCCCCATAGGCCTGCGCCATACGTTGCTGTGGACACGCATTTCGTTTTAAATATGTCCATTAATACTGGAATTGGGCGACCCCCCAATTTATTCGCAAAGCTTCGGACAGCCCCAATCGCTCTGCAGAGTGCCATTTTTCTTGCCTCCACTGCCGAGGACCAGGTCCCCTTTTTATTAAAATTAATTCCCAAGTATGAGAATGTCTCTGCCGTGGCTATTCTGGAACCTGAAAGAAAAATCTTACATTTTAGGGTCTTCTTTGTAGTGCAGCACATGGTGAAGGTCTTGCTTATATTTATCTTAAGGCCTCTATCACTCATGTACTGGGAAAATTTAGTCATCGATCTTTGGAGGCCAATTTGTGTCCTGGCCATAATTACTGCATCGTCTGCATATAGAAGTATGGGTTCTGGGATAATCCTAATGGTCTTCCATAAGGTGGGATGCTACACTATTTATATACAAATTAAATAAAAAAGGTGCTAGTATGCATCCCTGCCTTACCCCCTTTTGTACGTCAAATTTGGTGGTACATTCGCCCTTATTTTCGTACCTCACCCTAGGCCGAGCCCCCCTATATAGTTCCTTTATGAAGACTAGCAGTTCTGATTCAACTCCTAATTGCAATAATATGGACCACAATTTGTCATGGTTCAAACAATCAAAGGCCGAACTTAAATCTACAAAACATAAAAATAGGATTTCTTTTTTGGCCATGGTGTACTTAGAAATTATCAACGCTAAGTTCAAACCTTGCTCTATGGTGCCAAGTCCAGCCCTGAACCCATATTGAAATTGTGAGAAGACACCTTGGTCTTCCACCCAGGTCTGCAGTCTATTAAGTATGACTCTCCCGGCGACCTTCATTAGCGAGTCCAATAAGGAAATTGGTCTGTAACATTTTGGGTCGATGCGGTCGCCTTTTTTAAAAATTGAGATCACTATGGCCTCTTGCCAAGTGTCAAAAAACCCGTTATTATTACAGCTGTTTAAGACGTTCGTTAAAAGTGGGGCCCATAATTAAGTAAGTTATATTTGTATACGTCTATCGGCACCCCATCCGGTCCCAGGGCTTTCCCAGCAGCACTATTATTAATGGCCAACTGTACTTCTAATAAGGAGAATTTAACGTTTAAGGGGAAGTTTTTTTGAGCCATGTCCAGAGCTCCAAGTATTTGTTCAGTGCTCTCGATCTCATTTAGGGCATTAGCCTTGTAAAGCTCGCTAAAGTGTGTTACCCATGTGTTTTCTGTAATTGTCCCCTCTAATGTGTTTGAAGCTTTATCTACAAAGAAAGGGGCATTTACAGCCTTCCAAAACCCGGTGTTATCTTTTGTCATACAGGCTTTATGTAACACCTGCCAGGCTTCTTGTTTCAGCTCTCTTTTACGTTTTTTTACTGCCAGATGATAAGCAGTTCTTGCCGATCTTACAGCTATTTGATTTTGTGGCGATCTTTTTAGGGATAACATTAGATGTGCATGTGTTTTGCTGCATTCTGAGTTAAACCATCTTTTTTCAGTAATCCTGTCATGTCTCTGTGGCCTGGTAAGAAGATTTTGGATTTCTTCCATAATTTTGAGGAAAGCCTCACAAACTTGAAAATCCAATTTTTCCACAGAGAGACATATCTCAAACTCCCTCTGTTTATTATTAATAAGGTTTGTATTAAAGGCCACTGGTTCTATTTTGTTCCATTTCACGGAGTATCCGTTCTTCTTTGTCAGGGTTAATTTATAACTATATAAGTTCTCAGTTAAAGTATTTGTTTTGCCCCGCGTCCCAGCAAAGAAGAGGGATAAACTACATGGATGATGGTCACTCATGGCTATTTCACATAGACTATAATTGAGAATGTGACTAGAATGCCGCTTAGATATTAGGGCATAGTCTATGGTAGATTGGCATCTCCTCCCGATAAAGGTTGGCTTAAAGGGGACCTGTGGGGAACATAGTTCATTTATGAACCCCAAATCTAGTTGAAAGATATCATTAAAATAGTTACCCAAAATTGTATGGTAAAAATGTGCACAGACATCCTCTGCATCAGAACACAAACAACAAATGTTCAGGTGGCTATGTGGGCACAAAAGGGAGTTGAAATCCCCTACCCATATGACGCAGTTGTCGCCTGTCTGGTTTTCTTCGATGCTGCTCAGGGTTTGGGAAAGATCCTCTAAAATACTTATAATCTCTGGTTTGGGGATATTATTATAAAAATTCACCAGGACTATTTTTTGATTTCTCCCGTCAGTCATCAACAATATCTGATAATATTCAGACCTTGGTTCAAATTGTACTGTTACGCCATCTAGGAGGTTTGATATATAGGTGCAAAGACCCCCCTTGTTTCTGCCCCTTGTCGTATATGTGGCTGGTGTGTGAAAAGTACGGAAACCATTAATATGAATGGCATCCGTGGCCCAGGATTCCTGTAGGCATATAATTGAATATTTTTGGAAGAGTGTTAGACAGTCGATGTCGTCAGTCCTGCCTGATAACCCCGCAATGTTCCATGACATCAGACTAATACTATCAGACATTTCTGCATTTTTGTCAAGTGACCTGTCCATTTTCTGCGGGGAAATGTCGGCAAGGGTTCCTCTATTTTCTGTTTCTATGGTCTTAACCTCTACCAAAGACACTTCCAGCTCATCCACAATGCTAATAAGTTGAGTGCTATTGTCAAAGAGATTACTACTGAGGGTATTGTCATTATTTTCTACGCACATTTTACCCAGCTTATTTGGTTTAGCAATATTTGTAGGCAGTCAGTCCACCATTTCAAGTGTACTGTATCTGTTGCTAATTGGGAAGCCCATTACCTGACCTGGGTCTTCATAAGCTTTTTTGTTTGTGGGGTATCTAATTCCTGTGCTCACCG
The DNA here is from genome assembly GCF_964261635.1 of Lissotriton helveticus. Classification (NCBI taxonomy): domain Eukaryota; kingdom Metazoa; phylum Chordata; class Amphibia; order Caudata; family Salamandridae; genus Lissotriton; species Lissotriton helveticus. Next base: position 1,586,153,601 of record NC_136057.1, read on the forward strand.
CCAGATGGTTTCCCTTAATGTTCTTTCTGATTCTCCCTACCCAGCTAACCCTCCGTATGAACAGAATCTTACTGCAGATGTGTGGGGGTAAAGGTCTATTAGTATTGAGCCAGTGTGTCGTCATGTTTTTTAATTCTGGAAAAGATTCTGTGTTCCCTTTCCCTAATTCAGGGACTCCTGTCAGAATGACGACATAAGGTGTAGATTCTGGGGGCAAGTCTATAGTTGGTAACAAACAGGCTTCTGCATCAGATGTACCAATACGAATTCCCCCCTTTGGTGTGACTTTCAAGTTTCCCCCACCCGTCAAGTGCCTCAAGTCCTCTTTCAATGGAGTTTTTTCGACAGTCTTTGTGCTCTGAGCACTTTCCATCCTTATTTGTGATAGGCCTGTTGTTAAATCACATCCAGGTGGGTTAGGTGTTGCAGATGAGGCCTTTGTTTTTCTTGTCTCCTTTGGTACGGCAGTTCTCTCAGTGGTCGCTGGTAGGGTTGTTGAGTTAGATTTTTTGTTTAACTTGAGATTCGTTAAAGTCAGCTGCTCGAGTTTTTCAATCGCTCCTCCATGTACTTCAGTCTGTCATTGATGGGCCTTATAGAGGATGTCAGGATCTCACTCAGTTTTACCCAAAAACTTTCCCCTAGGAGCGCAGAAGAACAAACTGTCATATTTGCAGGAGTAAAGTCTGACCCCGCTGTGTATGTCTCAGCGATAGATTGGGTAATAAATATAGGATCCTTTTTGTCAGCTGGTAAAATCTTAGGCTGCCTGCCCTTTTTGGTTGCCCCTGCCCTCTTCTGTTTAGGTATTGCTCCTGACGTAATACTCTTTGAAGGAGTAGCACCCCCTTTTTCAGCCAATGTTTGTGCTCTAGTTGATACTCCTTCAAGTAGGGTTATAGCTGGTGTTTGTACATTTAGTGACTGTGTATTTATGGCTACATTATCACTAATACTAGTAAGAACATCAGCTAAATCACTGATTAGGTCCATGGCAACTGAATCATTGGTTGTATTGATATCTACACGTCCCTCTGGACTGTTGGACAGAGCGATTTTGCCCAGAGAGGACCATTTATTGAGTGATGGATCCGAAGAAAGCCGGCGTTCAGTTAATTCAATTTCGCGGGCTAGAAGTGATGCAGCTCGGATTATGAAATTATCTAGGGTTCCAGTCACAGTGCCGCCTCGTGTGTTTCCCCTTACAGAATGATCAGCCATAATAATATGGGGTGCACACAATAAACAGATACAGGTTGGGATTAATACACTTACTGATTATGTTTGTCCGCCCAGATGTTAGGGGGATGGTCCAGCTCAGCTTTGCCCAGCGCGACCCGCGACGCGGGGGCTGTCGTCCGTTTTAAAGCGCCTCCAGCCGCGGAAATGGCGGTGGTGGCTTCCGCCGCGAAGCAAAGCAGCCTGGGGGATGTAGTCGCCCTCCATTCGGCGGCCGCTGGATGTCGAGCTGCGGCGGCGGAAGGGAGACCAAGAATGGTATCAGAATTATCAGGAAGCAGGTAGGCCAAGGAAAATGTCCCCAAACAATAGCCTGGGAGTGTGCTGACAGCGCCCGCTCCACCGGGGCTGTCGTCCGTTTTAAAGCGCCTCCGGGCGCGGAAATGGCGGTGGCGGCTTCCGCCACGAAGCAAAGCAGCCTAGGAGATGTAGTCTCCCTCCACTCGGTGGCCGCTGATGTCGAGCTGCGGCGGCGGGAGGGAGACCAAGAATGGTAGCAGAATTATCAGGAAGCAGGTAGGCCAAGGAAAACGTACCCCAACAATAGCCTGGGAGTGTGCTGACAGCGCCCGCTCCACAGGGGCTGTCGTCCGTTTTAAAGCGCCTCCGGGCGCGGAAATGGCGGTGGCGGCTTCTGCCGCAAAGCACAGCAGCCTGGGAGATGTAGTCTCCCTCCACTCGGCGGCCGCTGGATGTCGAGCTGCGGCGGCGGGAGGGAGACCAAGAATGGTAGCAGAATTATCAGGAAGCAGGTAGGCCAAGGAAAACGTCCCTCAACAATAGCCTGGGAGTGTGCTGACAGCGCCCGCTCCACCGGGGCTGTCGTCCGTTTTAAAGCGCCTCCGGGCGCGGAAATGGCGGTGGCGGCTTCCGCCGCGAAGCAAAGCAGCCTGGGAGATGTAGTCTCCCTCCACTCGGCGGCCGCTGGATGTCGAGCTGCGGCGGCGGGAGGGAGACCAAGAATGGTAGCAGAATTATCAGGAAGCAGGTAGGCCAAGGAAAACGTCCCCCAACAATAGCCTGGGAGTGTGCTGACAGCATCCGCTCCACCGGGGTTGTCGTCCGTTTTAAAGCGCCTCCGGGCGCGGAAATGGCGGTGGCGGCTTCCGCCGCGAAACAAAGCAGCCTGGGAGATGTAGTCTCCCTCCACTCGGTGGCCACTGGATGTCGAGCTGCGGCGGCGAGAGGGAGACCAAGAATGGTAGCAGAATTATCAGGAAGCAGGTAGGCCAAGGAAAACGTCCCCCAACAATATCCTGGGAGGGTGCTGACTCACTGGGCCCACGAAGCACTCTGTCCAATTATGGCATATTGTCCAGAGCAAACTGGGCTGGGCTAACATCCTTACAATGGCTTCCCCGTTATGGGTCTCAGAAAGGCTGGGCACTCTAGGTCGCACCAAAGGGTTCCGCAATTGGGAACTAATTGGGATCTCTCACATCAAAGATCTATGGGGTCCAGATGGAATTGTGAAATTCGCCTCACTCCAACGTACCTATGATCTGGCGCCTACAGAATATTTTAGATACCTACAGGTTAGGCACTCCCTTCAGACTAATATCCCTGCGGGGACTCAGCCCCCAGACTCCTCTCCCCCTGGAGGACAGACTGTTGGATGGCCACCTCCCAGAACGCGCCATTCCCCAGACCCATTGCTAACTCTTAAAGGGAAATGGGAGAGAGACGGACTTAAAATAGACGAGGAGGAGGATTGGAGATGCGCGCTAGCATCCCCCAAGGAGGTAGCAATATCAGCCAGACTTAGATTGATCAAATTGAAAATTCTCCACCGGGTTTACGTTTCTGGCACTAGGCTGATGCTGATTGGCCGAAGTGAGGATGGACTCTACAGGAGGAGGTGTGGGGAGGTGGGAACCTTCTTCCTTATACTGTGGGAGTGCCCTGTGCTGCAGACCTACTGGAAACACGTACTCGATTGTATGCAAGAGGTATGGAGGGTAGAGTTGCGACTGTAGGTGAAGAGGTGCCTTTTGAACATCTGGGAGCCCACGGACCTGCCATCGAGGGGGAGGCTCTGGGTGACGCTAGGATTGGCAATTGCGAAGCGCAACATAGCTAGGCTGTGGGGGGCAGTAACGCCTCCAACACTCAATTCCTGGAAAACGGATATGGATTGGTGTATGCTCCAGGAAAAGCCAGTATATGTGGCCCGGGGCTGCCCCCGGAAATGGGTGGCGGTGTGGTCCAACTGGAATGACTATCGGGGTACCCTGTGTGAGCCCTCACCGAATCACACCCATTGACGAACAGATTGCATTGTGAACTGCTATTATAATTGTACTGCTACGGGATGTCTGGTATCGGACACGTTCTGTATGTACTGTGTTTTCCTATGGTACTAATGTGGCAAATGTATTCCCTGATTGTGCTGACCACCACTTTACCTTTTTGTTGCAAATAAAAAGTTATAAAAAAAAAGTGCAAGCCCTAGCTCAGCTCAAGGTCCTGGTGGAAAGGACCTTGAACCGAGATTTCATGTGGCTTCTGCCTGCCTCCCTCGACCCTGGATGTGACATTACAATCAGAGTTGCTGACTGTGAAACTGGGGAGCTAGGTTCGATTCTTGGCCCCAGCTTGACATCCTGTGACTCTGGGCAAATCACATAAGATCCCTGAGCCTATAAACCAGGGGTCTCCAACCTTTTCTGTAGTGAGAGCTACGTATTTTCAATTAAACACTTTGAGAGCTACTAATATTATTGTTGTATAATCTCAATTTTTTTATGTATATTAATTCAACCAAGCAAAAGCTTTCTAATGTAATAAACTGGCCTGCACACAGGTCAGCTACTCAGAGGTAGCTCACAAGCTACTGGTTGGAGACCTCTACTATAAAAAATGAATGTGATCTTGTGTAATTAAACTGGTGCTCATGTAAAGCGCTCCAAAACCTTCGGGTCGAGTTTGCACTATGTTATAAAAAATGCACTGAGAGGTATAAAAAAACCTTAACATAAGGAAAGATAAATAGATACTCATTTACTGGCTCGCATTAAGCATTGCCCATTTATTGACTGGCTTGCACAAAGTTAAATCGTGTCTTCCCCCAATGAAATTGTGTGATATTAGGCAAATATTTTATTCCACCAAAACACTTTTTTTCTTCATTATCGAGCATGAAAGCACTTTCAAATATGTGAGTTCAGAACACCAGTAGTACAAAACGATTACTGTAAATAAGTACTTCTCAGTAGAGTACTATAATGTGCCCTATTAATGTTAATGCCTCCCGAAGTTAAAAAATACCCCCCTCCCACCCCCATCAGTCGTGTGTCTCAGCCCTTGCTGCTGTAGGTTCGGCTGGGTGCGTATGGAGTCTTATCTCCAGCACGCCGAGTTTTTCACAGGTCTTTAAAAACCATTTGCATAATTACATACCTTTGTAAACTTTGGTTTTGCTTTGTTCGCCTTAAGTTGGCAGGGTATGCCCAGACGTGGGCCCCTTGCTCACTTTGCCACTGGATTCAAGCTAGCCTGGCTGAGGATGGCTGATTAGCCAGAAACCGGTCCCAGGATGCTTGTTTCCGGTCCAGGGAAGACATGGCTTGGCAGTTTGGGCTGGACTGTTCCCATGAGGCACAGGGTCAAACTGATTTACATACAGCCATGTCTGAACTGGGGTGGCAGAGTGAGCTAAAGAATGATGATGGATTAAACCCAGATCAGTTGACTGGGGGTGACTGCTTGCAATGTTCAACACTCCGTCCATCATCCCCTTTGGTTTTGCTTTGTTCGCCCTAGGTTGGCAGGGTATGCCCAGTTGTGGGTCCCTTGCTCACTTTGCCACTGGATTCAAAATAGCCTGGCTGATGAGGGTTATGAACCCGGAACCGGTCCCAGGATGCTTGTTTCCAGTCCAGGGAAGACATGGCTTGGCAGTTCGGACTGGACTGTTCCCATGAGGCACAGGGTCAGACTGATTTGCATATGGCCATGTCTGAACTGGGGTGGCGGAGTGAGCTAAACAATGATGATGGATTAAACCCAGATCAGTTGACGGGGGGGGGTAAGTGCTTGCAATGTTCACACTCCGTCCATCATCCCCTTTGCTTTCTCTTTAATTATTAGTCATCAGGCAGCTCTAGAACACAACTAAAAGTGCTTTCTAATTATATTTGCTGTTCAAAGTATGCATACATAAGTGCTGAAAATAAGGGTTTAGGTGACTGCTTATTTTTGTATTGTCTAGGACATCAACATAATAAGCTGACAACCCTAATTATAAGACTGGAAGTTTGTTGCAGGATCAGCACATTTTTTATTTCCTAAGCCTTGAACCCTGATTAATGCCATAATAGCAGGGCTTTAAGTGGTCCTGCTGGTGCTTCAGCACCAGTAGTTCGCAAAAGCAGGCACCGAGACAGGTCCTTATCAGGCACTCCATTTTCACACTCAGACTGGAAAAAAATCTTAACTTTGCAGCAGTTCACTGTTTTGATGTACCTTTAATTTTTTTGCAGTTCTGTATTGCAAAACGTGAAGTGCTTTACGTGAGCACCAACAAGGATATCTTCAATTATTTTTTGGTAAACACGGACGATTAAGTGACTGACCCAGAAACACAGGATGTTGAGCGGACGCTGAGACTCAAACCTGCTTCCTCAGCTCCAAAGTTGCCAGCTCTAACCATTGCGCTGCAACCTCTTGCACAAAAACTTAAGCATTTTGAATATTATATACAACAAAGCCATAGTTGTATGTAGTATATTTATTGTATGCAACTAACAACCTGTGACAAAGCCAATAGTCCTGGATTTTTGTAGGTGCAATGTTACTTACGTGGAGGCCATAACAGAAGCAGCGAAATACCAGTCGAAGGGCACATTATGCTGAGCACAGATTTTTAGCATAAATATTTTAAGCCACGCCCTTAATAATATCGCCCCTTTGAAAGACCAACTGTAGGAAGCTGTCTCTGTATATACTATACCAAAATGAGGTATAATGTTCACAGAGTCCAGTGGAACGCAAAAGGTAGGCAGAGGTAAAAGTAAATAGCACCTTCCTCTCTATTTGTGGTAGTGTGGGTGAGCAGTAAGGCTTTATCAGAGGGCGGTGATAAGCATTTCTTGTACACACTCAGGTAAGAAATGATGTCACACACTCAAATACTGAACCCAGACCACTTTGTGTGAATAGAAATATTATTTCGTTATTTTATTTTTAAAACCAAGCCAGACCTGGTGCAGGTAAGTGAAATAATATTTTGCAAAATCCTATGCAGTGATTTACAGTTGAATGCAGGTTCAAATGTAGTAGGTTGATTTACAGGTCGGTCAACCCTTCGAAATTACTTTTCAGTTACTTTACAGATTACTGTGCATGTTACCTTTTAGATTAATTTTTAAGTTACTTTTTCTAATCTGTGTGATTTGCCTAGATATCACACTGAGACATGTCCTAGACAAAAAGTAAGTAATTCAGTTTTTACAATTATGCAGGTTTTCAATGTTTCATACAAACCAACTCCACACTTGAAAGATTTTTCAAGGAAAAGCATTCAATGCAATCTTAAGGGAGGAAATTAAGTTATCAGTTTGCAGGTAAGTACTGGTTTGTGGGAGTTTGTATTCTGGGGGAGGGGGGTCGAGGATGCACTCTCAGAACACCCTCAGCAGCACTAGGGTGGCTGAATGCGGAGTGCTGAGGCCCAATGTTATCCAATGGGGTATAGGGGGCCTCTGGTTGGTGGCTGGTCACAAGCAGGCCTCAAGGTTGTGGGAGCAAAGCTCCTGGTGTTAGGCTCAGGGCAAACGGGGTACCGAGTTAGCACACAAGGTGCACCCACAGCGGCACTGGGGCGGTCGGGTGCCCTGTTATTTTAAATGGGCGTTGCCGGTTTTGGTTTTTGGCTGCAGGCTCTGTCCAAGAAGACTTCAGGGAAGAACCAACTGCTGGGCAGGTATGTTGGAGGGCTCGGGACATAGGTGCACCTCGGGTTGTCTTCTCCAGGGCGCAGGGCAGATGAATGCAGGGGTGTCTTTTGAGGTCAGATTTCGCCTTACCAGGCCACTCGCGGTTGGAGAGGGCTCAATGCAGAGGCTGCAAGCGACGTCGGGGAGTCCTGGAGGGGTCAACCCACAGTGGACTAGGACTCTGGAATGCTGAGGGACCTCGCTGAGACCAGTGGACCACCCAGATTCAGGCCGTAGGCGTCGGTGCAGTGGTGGTTCCAGGCGTCAGGTTTCTTTGTCCTCAGCAGGCTCAGAGTCTGTCTTGGGAGTTTCTTTTGAACAGAGCTGCTGTTCACAGGAGATCCGGTCTTTGTTGAAGGCAGTCAGTCCTCCCAAGGGCTCTGGAGGTCACGGGCTGCAACAAGGCGACTTTTGGCACAGGATCTCTGGAAACTGCAGATAGGCTGGTAGGGCTGGGGACAAGTCAGTTCTTCTCTGCAGTCTCCTCTGCTGGGCGTCTTCTTTCGTCCTTCTGCTTCTTAGGTTGCAGGAATCTGTCTTCTTGATTAAGGGCTGCCCCCTAAATACTGAATTTAGGAGAAGTTTTAGGGGTCTCGAGGTCAGTAGCCAATGTGCTACTGACCTTAGGGAGACTAAACCCTTGGTGTGTTTACCCCCACATGGAGGAGTGTACACAATCCCTAATCCTGATTGGGGAGTACCTGCCATCTGCAAGTTGGCGAGCACTGAAGAGTGGGCTTCACCTCGCCTCCCTCACCTAAGAGGTGGCATTGGCAGAGGTGGGCACACCTTGTGGGCTGTGCTTATTTTTCCTGCCTGTCTTCCAGCCGAAATAGAGGGGAGACGGGAAGGGGGTCTACTCCTCATAGCAGGAGAGGCTGGGGATCACGTTACAAAGGCAGCAAGGCCTTAGAAGTTCCCCTGCCACAGATGGTTCTTCCTGGCCTGGGGAGGTGTGACCACCTCCGTCCAGGAAAGGCTTTGTTTCTGGGCTCAGGGAGCGAAGGCACCCACCCCAGGGGTCCAGAAACATGTCTCGTGGTGGCAGGCGGTGTGTACCAGTCAGGGAACCCACCAGAGGCTGGTCGTTTTTCAAGAGGCATCGCTAAGATGCCCTCTAAGTGCATTGTATAATAAATCCGACACTGGCATCAGTGTAGGTTTATTATGCTCAGAAGTTTGCTACTAAACTTCCCAGAATTCAGTAATGCTATTATGGTGATGTGGAGTACGTAATGACAAACTCTCAGACCATATACTCTTTACTGCATTTACAATGTCTAAAAATGGACTTAGACACTGTAGGAGTACAGGGCTCTTGCAACAGTACCCTCACTAGTGATATTGTGCACCCAGCAAGAGGGGTGTCTTACCTGTACCATATACAAAAAGAACAATTGATGGACAGAATGCAGAACAATGTCATACATTCACACCAGTATAGTGATCTGCCCCTAAATCCATCTTTTTTTGCTCACCATGCCATTCCAGTTTGAACCCAGACACATGCAAATCAGTGTTGACCCTGCGCCCAATGGGAGCAGTCCAGCCCAAACTGCTCACGAGATTCAAGCTATCCTGGCTGATGATGAAGATGCTTGTTTCCGGTTCTGGGAAGACCTGGCTTGGGAGTTCGGGCTGGACTGTTCCCATGAGGCAGAGGGCCATGATTGATTTGCATATAGCTGGGTCTGAACTGAGGTGTTGAAGTGAGCTAAAGAACAATGATGGATTCAACCCAGATCTGTGACTAGGGGTGAGTGTCTGAAAAGTTTCAGCACTCCTCCATCATCTCCTTGTGTTTGCTTTACCTATACCATAGGCAGTGGGTTGCAGGCATGGCACACAGGAATGTGTGCCTTGTCGACTCTTCACTTTTCTCTGCATCAAAATGCTCAGCCTGCAATGAGGGTGTGTGTGTTAAGGTACAGGACCTCTAAGGGTGACACAATATGTGCTGCAGCCCCTAGAGTCCTTCCCAGGTCAAAGTGCCATTGGTACCCATGGTACCTCTTTTACAATCGACTTACGTGTGGCCAGAGAGGTGCCAATTGGGGGTAAAAAGGTACAGTTTTGCGAAAGAACACATGCCCTGGGAACCTGATTGGCAGTGACCCAGGACACATCAAGTCAAATTGATTCAGAAATCTAGCAAAAAAAAGGGGGGGGTTACTGCAACAGAAACCCAGCTTCGTACACTCCACAGATTTTTTTATCCCTCTTAAAGTCCTGCATAATAGCAATAGTTTAACTTATATATGAAACTCTATGCCACCGTCAATAGCACGCTGAGTTACTTCAAGTGTCTGGGTATGCACCCTGCATTCAGACAACTCACTCCTCATTCTTGCCCTTCACTTTCATGCTCACCCTGCACTCACAGCAATCACAATGGACTCACAGCAATCACAATGCACTCACACTGATCACCATGCACTCACACCATACACCCGCTCACAGAGATCACTCTGCACTCATAATGGACTTGCGCTGTTCACCTATAGTCATAGGAACACACCACTCACCCGCACACATGTGACACTTCACCCACCTGTCCCCCTCACTACTCAATCTGCAATGGCACTCAAACAAGCCCATCATTAACCATGCATTCGTTCATCCCACTCTGCATTTACATTCACACAGTATGGCGCCTCACTCACTCCTCTTGCCCTACTCTCACACTGTTGCATCGCTCACCGTGCACTCACATGGGCACTCCTGCCAGCCACACAGCGCAGAGGGTTAATGTGCCCGCTACAAAGAACGTATACCATGCAGATCACAGAAATGAGTGAGTGTACTATGAGTAGTGCTATAAAAAAATGTTTGTCAGAAAGGTGCTATAGAGAGCTGAGGTACATTGTTGGGGAGTGGTACAGAGGGAATTAATGGAAATGGGGGAGGGGTGCCCAGAAAAAATGTTGCAACGTGTTCGACCAGTGCTAGGGCTATCCCTGGCTGGGAATCTTGTCTCGGCTCCCCTTGTACATTTGTTGGCTCGCCCACCTCTACGCATTGGTTTGAACGCAGAGCTTTAAGGTTTGTGTAACTGGGAATAGCTTTGGAGCAAGGTCTCAGCCTCACGCTTCAACGAATCCCGCCCTGCTACAGATGATCCACGGCCCTTTGGGACCTGCCTGGAGGCTTGGTCTTGGACGGCGAGTCCTCCCTTCCCCGCTCCGGGCAGACTAAGCGTCTCTCCCCGATGCTTTCTGGCCTGCCCTGAGCCCGATCCGGGGCCTGCAAATGAGCGACTGAGACCCCAGGAGGCAAATAGAGATACTACGAGCCTGACGTCTGGAGGCCTGGTCTTGGCTGGTGAATCCGCCCTCCCCCGCTCCTGGAGAAGTAGTCTTTCTGTGCGAACAGCGGTTTTGACGCTGTTTCTGGCCGCCATTTGGGCTCTGATGCCATTTTGTGGCTTTCCTCGCTGCCCTCTGACCTACCCGGAGGCCCTGTCTGCCCCGATGCTTTCCGGCCTGCCCTGAGAATTCCGAGCCCTCCCTCACTTCAGCGCCCCATCCCTGCCCGGAGTTTCATCTGGTGCCTCCCAATGATTCTTATTGAAACCTCACGCTCTGGCAGGAAACGATGCATCGAGGACAACCAGCGGTGACCGCCAAGAACTCCTCCATCTCCTCTGTTCCGACGACAACCTTGGATACTCCTTGCCAGGAATGTACACACGGAGTCAACTCGGAAAGCAGGGGATCGCGTCTTCCGGTGCACTGATACAGGATTGGATCGCCATGGGACACAACGTCCTCTTCGCAGTAAAGATCCCCCCGCTGCAGCAGATCGCCGTGATACGCGACTAGGGCGTGCCCCTACTCATCGCCCCACCCGCTGTGCTGTGTCCTCTGCACACAAAGGAGCCCCCCGCGGCAATCCGATCGCCGTGAGACACGGCTCGGGCATGCCCCTGCTCTTTGCCCTGTCCAGCCTCAGCCGCTGCTGAAAGCAGGATGGGTCCCACCAGTGCGGACCGCCATTGGACCTCCGAGGCCCTGGCTCAGAGTGCCGCATCTCATCGCCTGCATGCCCTTCCCCTCCCTACGGCACAGCCCCCTGCTTTAGCGGGTAGTGTTTGTGGGCCGAGGCCCGATCCTGGAGAGCCGTCTCCCGTCACCTTACCGGCCCAAACCGCTCCCCACATGCTGGGGCCCGCCGACGCGATCAACTAGCAAAGCACGGTCTCGGGCCTTTGCTTGGAACAAGCCCTTCCACATCACTTCTCTGCCCGATTCGGATGCCTTCTCCAGACACAGGAACACCCGCCGCAAGTTGAGAATACTGCAGGTACTGTCCGAACTATGCTCTACATACAACCTATGATTGCTTCTCTCTAAGGCCATCTTATATTCTTACATTCTTGGGGAGCTCATTCACTTTATGAGGTTTGCCTCTCACAATAGAAGTGGCCTCCCTTCCCCTGCGCACAGTAACTGAAAGAGGACTATGCCACACTTTCATAACTATAGAAAGAGGACTAGGCCTGAAGCTACCTTCAATAACAGAAAGAAGACCTTTACCGTGGCTATCTCAATAGCCTGTTCGAGACAATTTCACTGCAGTGTTTAAGTGAGGATGTGCTTTGAATAGTGACTAGCAGCCACTCTTGAACACTTTCTGAAACTTTTAGACACAGTGTGTCTGTTTGTTTATTTTATTATATTAAAATATTTTTTTTAAATAATAATATTAATTTTTAAATTGACTTTGCAATTGATGTTATGCTTTCTTTTGGTCCTCCCACTGAGGATAATGCACAAGTAGACTTTCCTTAACACTATCTGAAACTTAAATGACACATAGTGTCTGTATATTTTATAGTTTGTATTCTCTATTTTTATTTTATTCTTATTTATTTTATTGTATAATTTGTTTTTTGTTATTGATGTTGTGCATTCATTTTCCTAACATAACTTGGGCGCTCTTAGTTGACCCTCTACTTTGACCCTCTACTCTCTAGTCTGTATACATTTTATAATCTCTAGTGTACCCTCCTCCACCCTACCTTCGCGGCTCCTCAAGAGTGAGTCTAGCCTACTGCTTAATTTGCTATCTACGTCTCAACATTCTTACCATTCAATCATGCGCCCATCTAACCCCACCCAGAAATCAAATCTCGTGCGCTACGTACCCAACTCCTGGTACATTAATTACCCTAACAAAATGACCAGTAATGCAAAAAAGAACTTCAAGCACAGCATTCTAAAACAACACCCTGAAACACTCATTGTAGATAACTATCACTCAGAGAGAGACCAACGCAGCACAAAAACAAACTTCATTTTCTACACTAATCACCCAGCTCAATGGAAAATCAGCTTCTCTCTTCATCGCCAAATCAGTAACAATTCCCTATAGGGAATAAATCTCCACTACCATCTCCCCGACCTTCCAAGGGGATCTCACCATTTCTATTTACAGAACTGGAACCATTCTCATACAAGCCACCGACCCTCACCTCACCACTTTCGACTGCCATTTCCCCACACTACTCTCCTCGCTATCTCACAAATTTTGTGGATCCGATCCAATCTTCCTACTTTGATGACCCTCTCCTCAACTCTTAGACTTCCACCATCACTCACTACAATCACACTACCCCTATTCTCACTCTCCGTCGCCAAACACCCACCATTCTCACATCTCCTGATCCCTCCAGGAGCAACGAACTAACAATCCCCCCAAGGCCAATCTTAAGAACTTGGTCTCTAACCTCATCCCACCTGCGACTGTTATCCCCACAGACACTCCCCTCTCCACCCCTGAGACTCTGGACCCTCCCCCTCTACCTTCCCCTACCACCTACACAGACCCTGTTCCCATGACCCTTACTTCCCCCTGGTCTTACGTCATTTCCAATCCAGTCGTTTCTACCCTCCCTTCTACAACTGTACCTTCCCCCTCCGCTTTCACACCCCCTCATACACCAGCCGCCTCTATCCTCTCGGACGCGCCCCAGAACTCCGATAGCCTTTCTTTAATTTCTCCTCCTCCTCACCTGGACTCTAATCCCACCTCTCCTCCTCTGAATCCCACGATTGGGAACATTACTAATCTGACACCCTGCGTCCAACCTCTCCCCTCTCCTAATCCCAAGGACCTCACAGACCCTCCCCTCTCTACCCCTGTTAATCGGAACCCTCCCTCAAAATCTTTCCCCTCCACCTACACTGTTCCTGTACCATCACCCTTCCTTTCCCCCTGTCAAACGTCATCTCCAATCCTGTGGTCTCTCTCCCCCCTCCTACCACCGCATTCTACCCCCTCCGATGTCACACTCCCACACTCACAACCTGCCTCCACCACCAATCTCGCTGACAATGCCCGGAACCCTGACGTCCGCCCCAGAATTTCTCTCCCTCCTCACTTGGCCACCAGTCCCACCTCTCCTACACCTAACTCCTCAAAGAGGAACATTACAATACTGACTCCCCGCATACTACCTCCCCCTCTCCTAATCCCATGGACTCCATCCAACCCCACATCCCTGCTCAACCTCCCTCCATAGTCCCCAGTCATCCTCGACCCCTGCCTAAAACCTTAAACGTCCTCAGCTCTATAGCACAGCAACTGAACATAATGGAGCAGAAAATTAACTCCCTTGCTGCTGATTTCCTTCCCTTACAACAAGACCTTCTCAACAGGGCCAAGCCTCATTGCGCCCTCCCCCCGAGGTGTTGTGCTCCTACTTCACTCAATACATCCCACATAGGGCCACAGAGCACCCCTCGAGTCTCCAGTCCATCATCGAGCCAGGCCCCTAGTCCCAACAGGGATAGCCAAACCTTTTCGGTACCAAATCCTATTGAACGCTTCGGCCCTCACCTTGCGTTGGACCAGAAGTCTGCCCCTGTCCACATCCCTGTTATTATCAGCACTAACAGAATCACGAATATTGTCAACTCGCCTAGGCCCCCTGCTCAATACACCTCTATCCACCCTACTCCCCCCATTATCGAGGTTACCCGCCCTCTCTCTTGCCTGCTCCTAAACTGCAGATCAGCAGTACAACACGCTATTGACATTGCTGAAACTCGGCTCGCTGAAGAAATCTAAATCACCTTCCTCACAGAATCCTGGCTCAATACCCACTCCACCCCCATTCTTGACATTCTCACCCCTCCAGGGTACAGCCTCATCAGACAAGACAGGCCGATCAAAACTGGGAAGGGACTAGCCATCATTCATAGAGATGGAATACAGATTACCGAACTCAAATCTGCAGAATACCTATCGTTTGAATACCTAGGCGTCGAACTCTCCACCAAGGGCACCCCACCCATCAAATTCCACAACATCTACCATCCTCCTGGAGAGCGTACCCTTTTCCCCAAAGAACTAACAGACCTAATAACACGATTCTCCTTGACAGACACCAAAGACGTGTTCTTGGATGACCTCAATATCCACTGGAAAGACCCAGAAGACTCCACTGTCCTGAAACTTTCCAACCTTCTGGAAATATATAACCTCAAGCAACTCTGCAATAAACCAACTCACATCAAAGGTGCAACACTTGATGCGATCATAACAAACAACGATCTGATCTCCTTGAGAGAGATTATTCCCATTGACTGGTCCGGCCACCACCTCATTATGTTCAAGATTGATTCACTTGCCAGCCTCCAACCTATTTGTGTTGCCAAACCTAAAATCTTAACCAGAAACATCAAAGAAATACCTTTATCCGAACTTGAAGTCAAGATTCATCCCCATCTTCAACTCCATCCCTCTTCCTGGACGGCTGATGACCTCACTTCTCACTTCAACTCAAGAATTACAGAGGTCTTAGACCAAGTAGCTCGTCTCAAACGCAAACAACTGAGGAGAACCAAATCAAAACCCTGGTTTAACGTGGAGC
Source organism: Lissotriton helveticus (assembly GCF_964261635.1). Taxonomy (NCBI): domain Eukaryota; kingdom Metazoa; phylum Chordata; class Amphibia; order Caudata; family Salamandridae; genus Lissotriton; species Lissotriton helveticus. Next base: position 1,586,168,652 of record NC_136057.1, read on the forward strand.
TGAATGATGAACGGCGCCAACTCAGACAAACTGAAAGGTCCTGGAGACAAAACCCCTCGTCCCTGCACCTAACACATCTTAGATCTGCTCGACAGTCATACAAAAAACACATCTTCAGTGAAAAGGCATCTTTTTTCCGCAGCCAACTAGATATGGCGAAAAATATACCACGAGAACTCTTCAACATTGTTAAAAGCCAAACTAACTGCACTCCCTCTCAAGAAATCGAAGCCACCAATGAGCGATGTGAAGAAATTGCCACCTTCTTCACCAACAAAGTCTCTAAAATTGATCAATCCTTCTTTCCAACTGCTAGTCCTCCTTCCCCCTTAACCTGCCCCCCCCCTCAACCTCCCTGGACCACTTGGAAAGAGCTCTTAACAAGGACAATCAGACCTTCCTCCAGCTAAAAAACAATGCGCATTGGTCCGACTTTGAGCTAATGTCGGTAAATGAGGTCTTCAATATAATTACCAATCTAAAATCTTCCTCCCACACCATGGACCCCCTCCCTTCCACAATCATAAAAGAACTCAACCACACCATTTCCCCTTTCTGGGCAAAAATCATCAATGCCTCTCTCACCTCAGGCTGTGTCCCAGACTCCCTTCAACTAGGACAAATCACACCCTATTCACAAGAAACCTGGGGCTGACCCAATGATCTTAACAACATCAGACCTATCTCTAACCTCCCATTCCTTGCAAAAACATTGGAGAAATGTGTTCTCCTCCAACTCAGTAAGAACATCAATGAGTTCAACCTCCTTGATGCCTTTCAATTTGGGTTCAGAAAAGGCTGTAGCACAGAAACAGCTATGCTCAACATCGCAGACGACATTCACAAGGCCTTAGACGAAGGTGATGCCTGCCTACTCATCCTTATCGACCTAACTGCGGCATTCGACACAGTACACCATCCAGCCCTTTTGGAGACCCTGTCGAAACGGTCCGGCATTAATGGCACAGTACTTAAATGGTTCACCTCCTTCCTTCAACACCGCTCGCAACAAATTAAAATTAACTCCTGTCTCTCAAAGCCAACCAAAGTCACACTTGGGGTCCCTCAAGGCTCGATCCTCTCCCCGTCCCTCTTCAATCTCTTCATGGAGCCCCTCACAATCATATTGAAAAAAGCCGGAGTAAACTACCACGTTTACGTGGACGACACCCAAATCTATTTCAGGATCAAATCTCCCAGCGACATCCAACTCCTCAATACCACCCTAATCGAGATCCAAACTTGGTTCTATGTTAACCACTTAAAGCTCAACCCAGACAAAACGGAACTAATCCTATTCTCTCCAAAAAGTAACCATCGTCCAATCCAAGAATGGCCCAAGGATCTGGTAGCCCTAAACAGCCCCCTTACCCTATCAGACTCAGTTAAGTCTCTAGGCATCACCCTTGACAAGAACTTATCAATGGAGGCTCACATCAAGAACTCTGCAAAAAGTGCTTGCTCTCTTCTCCCTAAAACACCTCAAGAGACTGAAACCTTTTCTACCCCACGATGACCTCACGACAGTAGTCCAATCCCTAGTTCTCTCTAAAATCGACTACGGGAACGCCATCCTTACAGGAACTCTGAAAGCGCACCTAGCCCCTCTAAGAGCAGTGCTGAACATGTCTGCTCGACTCGTATCAGGAGTTAAAATATTTGAACACATCACTCCAGCTCTCAACTGCCTCAATTGGCTTCCCATGGATGGGAGATGTATCTGCAAATTGGCCTGCATCACACACAAAACCCTTCACTCTCCTGACCCCAACTACTTAAATAATAAACTGAGTAGAGCAGGTCAATCCAGAACACTAAGAAGCTCCAGCTCACTCCTCATTCCTCCGAAATTGAAATAGAAAACCACCCAATACCAATCGTTCTCTGGCAACGCTCCCAGGATAGGGAACGCTCTCCCTGGAGTCCTCAGATGCAACCACTCCTTCTCCTGTTTCAAAAGGGACCTGAAACACCATCTCCTAAACAAATACTTTCATGACCAACATCAACTAACCTAGTCTTCTTTATCCGAGTTGTCCCTCTCTCTCTGGACATACATGGATAGTGGGTGACCGGACTATGTCACTCTCGCCTTTTCTCTTATTGCTCTCTCCTCCTCCGTTGCACTGCATATTTTTTGCACATGCTGTATTTTTTTGTATCTGTGGTTTGCTTCCTTACTGCCTGCCTACTATGTAATGTAATATAATTCTGCTGTTTACTGTGTGTATGTAAAGTTCTCTGATACTTACGGGTTAAGCTAGCGCGATATAAAACTTTAAAAATAAAAAAAAATGTTTATGCAGACTCCTTGTGAAGGTGGTAGGTGAGGGACAAGGTTTGCATGTCATCAGCACTATATTCATGCAGGAGACTCGCGATTTTAAAGCTGAAGCTGGTGTCTAAAATGTCCTTCACTTCAAAGCAAGTCAATTGGTAAAGTAAACTACGCCGTTTATTTTCCAGAATCTCCCTCTTTCCTACTGCCAAACGTTGGAATGTATGCACTAAAAACATTTTGTAAACATACCTACACGGAGGTCACAAGAATGTATACACACGCCCAGTAGGCGTCCGAAATAACAGACTATTTAGTTACAACTCGGCCTGGTGCTGCCTGTTGTACAGTATGCTGCAGGCCACCCTTCGGAAAGGAGATCTGCCACGCCCCTGTGCTCGAGGGCGGAGAAGCCATGACGAGATTGAAAGTGAAAATGAAGTTTACCCGCCACAAGTTCAGCGCGAAAGCCTTTGTCTGCCAGTCTTACGGCACCGGAAGATCGGATGCGGCTGAAAAAGGGGTATGGAGAACAGGCAGGTACTGCTTAAACTCCTACAGGAGCTCACTAAAACTCAGCTGAGCATTTTTAAGTTTTACGCCCAATCGCACATCCCTCAGGGACTACTGGACGAAGCCGACACGAGAGAAAAGCTCGCAAACCTGCTGGCAGAAAGTCTTGGAACAGATTGTGGCGCCATAACTATTTCCATTCTCAAAAACATTCCGAGGAACGATCTGGCACAAGCATTTCAGCCCCGGATCACCCTAAAGGAGGAAGACCGACAGTGAAGGTGAGGAGAAGGTGCGACAGAGGGGTCACGCCTGTCGGACACGCCAGGGGTCCATTTAACGTACAGGTGTCTTAAAATGTACGGAAGGGAGGCGCGAGCAGGTGAGACTGTGCTAAAGTCACATAAATGCGGAAACGGTAATTACAGCATATTGCGTGAGACGTCCCTGCAGTGTCCAGATCGCCTCGAAGTGTTTCCTGGAGGGGCGGGACCTGGGCACTGTAGGAGGAGCTCATTATAAGCCCTCTTATAGCACCGGCAGTGCCACGCCCTTCTGCAACGTGGTCGCATGTATTTCTTGTTTCTATGTTTGTTGTTTGGCTAGCCAACGTGTCTTCTTGAGTAAGGACAGATGAGTTTGGTGAGGTAGACTGGTGTTTCCCGTGATCTGATTAACCGCTAGGCACGGTGCTGTAGGAACAGACAGTGTAAGTGTAAGGGCCAGGAGTTAGTGCTTAGTTCATATTTATATCTATTTTTAAGGTCAGGGTCACATTGCCCGGTTTTGAATATAAACTGGTAAGAGTTGCAGTTAGGACAATAGTGTTGAGGGTATCACTTATGAAATGTAAGCAATTTTATCTAGTGGTCGAAGTGAGGGGGAGAGGGGGGTTAGTAGGGGAACTGTGGGAGGAAAATCAGACGGCGGGAATAATCCAAGGATTGGGTCAGTGGGCAGAGTGAGAGGTGTTGCCAGAAAGAGCAAAACATCCCAGATTTTAGCATTTGTTTGGCATTTCACTGACCGGTCACAACTTGTTACGTTATTTAATTAAATCAATGGATACACATGTTTAAGGTTTATTATGAGTTACTGACATTAGAATACATTCACAAAGTGGGATACGTTTCTAATCACAGAATGTCCCAAATACACTTAAAAGTGGACTCACAGCCATTAGTCTCCGAGCCATGCAGTTTTTGTCATCAGCACAACTCCTCCCTTTTCCACAAGAGCAGTTCAAACATGAATGGCAAAATATCCTATTTTGCAAATGTTTTCCACATAATTATGGCCACATAATCCATTATCTGCTGGATAATCTGACGATTTTAACAAAAAAAGTGTTTGTAGCTCAAATAGATCAAAAATTACTAAAAAATGTGACTTGCATTGCAGCAAAGTGGGTGTCCATTTGCAGAGATTGACTGGTCCCCTTTCTCACTGCTGCATTTGTATGTTACACTGGTATTAATGAGGCAAAATCTTCGCAGAGTCTGTTAGTATGCGTAGAAATGTTGAAATAATAAAGTATCAGAATATGTACCGCCTAACAATGCAGCCTTTTTTTGCTGCATAATTTAGTCAACACCGCAACATCATTTTGTCCTCCATTGCTGCATAATTCCAGTACCCCCAAAGCAGACTGCACATGTTAAAAGTGCTTGCGCATGAAGCAGAAAGTAAAAGACCGTAAAGTTTGCAAACTTAGTTTGGTGTGCGTGCAAATCCTGCATTGCCGATCCCTGGTGAGTGCACTACTACTGCTGAAACAAGGCCAATGGAGGTACCAATGGGTGACTCATACTGGCCTCAAAGGTCCTGAGACCTCATTAACAGAGTCGCGGTTGATCTAGGGTGTGCTGCTTCGTAGGCCTGCCCGCAAGACTGATGGTGAACTTCAGTATGGATTGTGGTGGACAGGCCTTCAAGGTTAACCCACACTTGCCACTGCCTGAACCAACCTACTGGTGCTAAGACACCAGGGCTTCTAAGATCTAGCGGGGCCTTCTGAGGTCTAGTATGGGAATGTGCTCCCTCAGGACAGTGGTCTGTGGGACTCGTCATCAAGGCTGAACCAGGTTCCCCAGTTCCAATTTCGGCACCTGCCATCCTCTCCCCCACTGAACACCATACTGCCCCACTGAGAGAAACGCGCACTGCCTTCCGCTACAGCCCAATTGTGCCCCACTATACACACCTGGATGCGACTCAATTCTAATTATGCACTAGACAAAAATAATAGGCTGCCTGGAAAAAAAAGTAACAGTATTCTGGAAAGAGCAAACACTCCTAGGGAATGCATGATTACGTAAAGCATGTGAAATATAAGCTGGAACAACATATTTACCTGAACGCTTTTACACTCATTATTCAGGAATCAATGAGGGTTTTTGCCTGAAAAGTTAGGGACATGACTACAGGGCCCGGAAGGGACCCGTTTCAATGTCCATTGCTTATATATTTAGAAAATGGAAGCAGTATAGTTTAAAAAGACCACATCCCTGAGCACAGAGCCGCCTTACACGTTTTATAAACCAAAATAAGGAAAACAGCTGATAAGGATCACAGAAACCCACGCATCAACCAGATATTGCAGTACCTTCAGGAACAGTGCACTTCCTCCCCCATAAAAAGGACGAGAAAATGAAAGTATCGCTTCACTGGCAATCTCTGTAAAGTGGCACCACTGTGTTTGGGTATGATTAAAACAAATCTGTCCACTTTACACCCACTCAGTGTTGCTTTATTTCGTTATTTATTTATTTTTCGTATTTTAAACCTTCTTATTCTCTCCGTCTTGAGGCTGCCATTTGGTATAGAAAAATGTCAGAAAAAGACTACTTTTCCAGCAAAATAGTTTCTTATTTTTTGGATCCATTTCTCAAAGGAATGAATGAAGGAGATGAAAGAGAGGATAAGAACCGTTTCTTGAAGTCACAGTTTTCAGCAAGTGAGGAAGAGAAAGACAGACAGAGAGGGATAAGAGAAAGAGAGAGGGGAGGTGGCAGGTGCAGCTGCAAGCGGCAGAGCAGGAGAAGTGGACTCTGTCCTTGTCTTCTATGGTCAAGAAGGAAAAGACAGAGTCCTTTCCCTTCTCTGACCACCCGCCTATCCCCTAATGCCCACGAACGGCCGAGCCTTAGCAAAAGGCCTTCGCTCTTTCTGCAGACATGGGACACATTTTCAAAATGAAAAATGTAGGGGAACGGATTCTGTTAAATTAAAAAAGTAGGGGCACACCGTGCCCTGCCGATCCCGTCTACTGGTTTATCCATTTTAACATTGGACAGTGCTGTACATTTATTTGCCAGATACCTGCTCCTGCCTAGGGTGACCAACCACCCGTAAATTTCACGGACAGTCCGTAATTTCGGCCGTCTGTCCGTTGTCCGTGAAGGATTCTTTAACGGACGCCTTTTGTCCGTAATTTTAACTGGTCGCACAGCTGGCCCCCACCTCCCTTCTTGATCCTAATGCTGTTGAGGTCGGGTGTAATAGCAGCATTGGAAGGCACAGCGGGATGGCAACTCTCACACCTCCAGCCCTTGATGAGCTGTTAAGAGGTGTTTGAAGGTGACTGAGAGGGGGTGGGGTGCTTCAGCTTCAGGAGCAGGGGCATCTATTCAGATGCGAACAGCCCTGAATGCATCTTGTATCTGCAATTGGTGTGAGACATTCCCTTCCTGCCCAGGGCCCCAAACATCCTAGAACCGCCCGAGGCAGCATGTGGTTCTCTTCACAGAGCTTAATTAGTCACTAAATTGTAAACAAACTTCGATTCTTCAAACATGCAGTCTATATTGTAATGAAATAAAGAAATGGCATAATCGCACCCACACTGATTAACAAAGTATGGAGGACAATTAGTTAAATCAGTTCTCTTGGAGTATCTCCTTTCAGTACTGTACATCAGTGTGGGGAGGGTGAGGGGGGGCAAAATTAACATTTTGGAAACGCAGCCTGTGTTCTCGTTGTCTTGTCTTGTCCAATACTGCATGCCCACCCCTGTGCCCACCCTGGTGGATGCTGTTCCCCCATGTGGTGGCTCCTGCCCCCCGCCTCCACCTGTGATGGCTCCTGTCCCCCCTCCCCCCCTGTGATGGAGCCTGTCTCTGCCCTGGGTGGCTTCTGTCCGAGTCCTGGGATGGCTTCTGCAGCAAGGGTGAAGTTCTTGATGGGTGGGCGAGTGAGTAAGTGAAGGGATGGCTGGATGAATTAGTGAAAGGGTGAATGGATGAATGAAAGATTGAATAGATGGATAATGAGAGAGGATGGATGGATTTAAAGGATGGAAGCGAGAAAAGGGAAATAGCTGGATGTATGGGTGGAAGGGTAGCTGGATGGGTAAAAGGGTGGATGGATGAGTGAAAGGATGGATGGATTAATGAATTGATAAGTGCAAGGGCGAATGGATGGACGGATGAGTGAAAGGGTGGATGTAAGGATGGATGAGTGAGTGAAAGGGTGGGTAGATGGACAAAAGGATGAATAGATGAGTGAAGGAGTGAAAGGATGAATGGATAAGAGAGGATGGATGAGTGATAGGGTCAATGGATGGATTCATGAGTGGATGAGTATGTATGTATGTATTGGCATACTTGTATAGCGCAATGGCTGTCACCCAACGGGTATCCTGGTGCTTAGACTGTTGTAATCCATACACGATGTTTCCAGCTACTGCCCAGCTTACATTGTTCTAGGAAAGAGGTGTGTTTTTAGAGCTTTCTTGAAAGAGGGGAGATCTCCCATACTTCTCAAGCACAGCGGTAGAGAGTTCCACAGTCTCGCTGCGGTGAACCTGAAGGACCGACCTCCCATCCGGGTCCTCAGAATTTTGGGAACTACAACCAAGCAAGCTGAGGCCGAGCGGAGAGATCTGGACGGGGTGTACCAGGAGAACAAGTCCTGCAGTGGAGACGGACCCTGTCCATGAAGGGCCCTAAATACCAAACAAAGGGCTTTAAAATCAATCCGCTGAAGGACTGGCAACCAGTGAAGATCCCTAAGTGCCATAGCAGATGAGTCAGAACGTCGGCGCGAAAGGGCCAGTTTGGCAGCAAAGTTCTGTACACGCTGCAGTTTTCCCACCAAGGTCGTAGGCGCCCCCAGAAGTAGTGCGTTACAGTAGTCAAGCCTACTTAAGATGATGCTCCGCACTACCTCTGGCCTGACCTGCTCAGGAAGCAGGGGTAGAATCTTCCGCAGCGTACGAAGCAGTGCCATACAGGTGGCCACGGTTTTATTCACGGACACGTCCAGCTGCAGGTTGGAACCGAACATCACCCCCAGGTTCCGAACGGATTCAGCCGGTAAACTAGTGCCCTGAAAAGAAGGAGGCCAAAAATCCTGTAGAAGAGGCCTAGGGGTGCGATCCATTGAGCAGTGCAACACCTCGGTTTTGGAGCTGTTGAATTGCAAGGAGTTGTGGCTCAACCATTCCGCCGTAGTAGTCATGCAAAGGTGAAAAATCTCTTGTGACACAGCCTCCTTTCCCTCAAACGAGAAGATAAGTTGGGTGTCGTCAGCGTAATTGGTGACTGCTATGCCGAAAGATTTTATCAGCTTGATCAGGGGACGGAGGTAAAGATTGAATAAAATCGGGCTGATGGCCGACCCCTGAGGCACGCCCTGCCCAACCCTTCTGATGTTAGATTTAAAGGGTGGCAGGGCCACCTCCTGGTGCCTATTACCAAGGTAAGACACCAACCAGTCAAGGGCCAAGCCAGACACCCCCACTTCCTCCAGTCTTCTGATCAAGATCGTGTGGCTGACCGTGTCGAACGCGGCCGACATGTCGAGCAGCACTAAAAAGGCTGCTCGACCTTGGTCGGCACGCGTCCGAAGATCATCCAAAACCGTCATCAATGCTGACTCCGTCCCATGGGCTGGTCTAAAACCGAATTGAGCCACGTCCAAGCAAGCATTGGTCTCTGTAGAAGAATGGATGGGTGGGTGGATGGATGGATGGATGCAAGGAAGGATTGCTAAGTGAAAGAGTCGTTGGAGAGAGAAAGGGAGGATGATGGATGACTGAAAGGGTGGATGGGTGGAAGAATGAGTGACTGGGTGGATGGGTGAGCAAGTGAAATGATGGATGGGTAGAAGAGTGGATGGATGAGTGTACAGATGGCTAGGGTGAAAGGGTGGATGGATGGATAACGGATGGATGAAGGGATGGATGAGTGAAAGGATAGATGGAAGGATACATGATGGATAGGTTTGCAAATGGCTGAATATGTCTAGATATGGCTGGGCTTACTTATATACTATTGTGCGACCTCTGATGTGTCTGTAAAACGTATCCAATTGTCCTGAAGTTTTGTCCTGAATTTTGACCTCCTGTCCTGAATTTGTGTCCTGAATTTTGACCCTTTGTCCTGAATATTTACACTCACCGTCCTGAATTTGCACAAATGCCAGTTGGTCACCCTACTCCTGCCCTCTTTGTTAATTGCACATTTCCACTTTTCCTCACCAGTGTAGAGCGTGCCCCAAATTCCAGCGTGGAAGTGAAGTGAGCGAGCCACTTGAATTTGGTGGGGAGCGGTGTCTCCGAAGAAAATATTGAACAAAATTGAGGTAATTGTACATTTTAAAAGAACAATTTCCATTAAATTAGAATTAAGACATTGGATTGTGGGGACCTATTAAATATTCCAGTACTTTCAGGGTGAGCCATAGAAGCCTGGCCCTCCCATTGTAAGAGAAGCCATTTTATTTTTTAATGTCACTGGTGTACCACATTTGTCAGAAATTGCCTCCAGCAGCCTGCCCTACTATGCACACACAGTGTGAATCACACACACACACTTCCTCGAAGTCACACTTAAAATATGTTTCCAATCTAATTGTGTTGTGACAGAAAAACTTGTACCGGTGCTGCTGCCCCACCTATACCTGTCTTGCCTATATGCCAAGCTTGGTAAAAAAATATATATACACTGTTAAAAATTAAAAACAAGTGGCATTGTCAATACTTGCTTTCATTCATGATTGTAATGAAATTGTGCAATTCCATAAAATAGATGAACAGGGTTTAAGTTGTTTCACAAATGGATGAAGCAGTAATATAAATGGAATAGACCTCTTTGAAAAATTGAAAAAAACACATATCATCCAAGAGATCTTATGTCTTGCCTCGCTCTTTCGGACAGTCTCGTCTTTCTAGGGAGCACCTCTTATCGTATTGGGATTTTCAGCCTCTAGTTACATTTTTGTTTAAAACAACATTTACCAAAATGCTGCACTGTGGAACCTGACATCCAAGGCTGGCTAGGTGTCACATAAGACAAGGGGGTCCTTGCCAGCCACGTTTATAAAAAAAAAAAATCAAGCTTCAGCTTATGATTTTTGATTTTTATTCTTGGAAAAAAGTCGAAGTTTGAGTAGGGAAACAGTAATAGGGTGAAGGTTGCATTTCTTGTGCAAATTCAATTGCCAATTAGTAAACATTAACATTTCTATAAACAATCAATCTTGCTAAAACTCTAATGATCAACACAATGAGAAACCCTATGGGGTGTGGGGCATATATCACAGCACCACCTGTATCCTCACTCTTGGTATGGTCACACTATGTAGTATGTAGAGCACCAACTGAAGGCAAGTGAGATGAGAATATATAAAGAAACTGCTGGTGCGCCATTCCTGTGCTGACACCAGATTTTGTGCACTTCCTTGAGTCCATCAGCTAAAATATTGCTCAAGCTAAGGTGTCCATTGAAGATAGTGCCCACTCCAGGGCTGGACATGGAAAAAGTTTACTCTTGGATCGCATAATTGGATATGTCAGAAAGGGGTTGGAGACAGGTAGGGTGGAGCCAATGATAGTCGGCCTTTGTGTTATTTTTGGGCAACTCTACCCCCAGAGACTTGCAATGGGACACAATACATCGCTTTGCAATGATGAGGGTTAGATTGGCAAAACAGGAGAGAGTTGTCTTTTTTCGACCTTTTGTATATACCAAGTGCCCCGGCTGTCCAGCCCGAGGGGGTGTGGGGGGGCGGGGTGGGCAGGTCTAGCCTTGAGTAGAGTGAGCTCTAAGATCTGTGACCAGTAAGACCCGAGGGTGCAGCAGGAAATGGGGCAGGTGGCTACTACTTGTGGGAAATATTTATCGAAAGCTGCCGAGGATAGATGTGCTCTGTTGAGTATGAAGTAGTGTATCAACTTGAACTTGGCATTGCAAAACACCAAGCGTGGGAATGTAATAGGCTCTGTCCACTCCGTCTTGTGAAATACCCTGCCTGCCTCTACCTCTCAATTCTCCCACAAGTATAACAGCAGAGAAAGGGAGAGGGAATGTAAGGTCTTGTTAAACAAAATGATGTGCCTGGGACATTAGCCCATGATATATGTGGTCTGAACAAGTGTGTGGGATTTCGGCTCACCTTCAGCCATAGCCTGGCGTTGCCGAAGAGTGTGCGGTATGTTGTAGTGCATTAGGAATTGGCCTGGATGAAGTTTAAACTATTCCAATGAGGAAACAATTGTTTTTGAACCGTTCCCCAATTTTGTTAAGTGAACTGCATGCCATAGGTTAGATGTTGTTGCCCAAGCGAATCATTAGGTCCTGAGAGACCAATGAGAGGGACGGACGGCTTGGTGAGGCGTAAAGCATGAGAATAGCACTGCAGTGCAACCCGAAGCAGGCTGGGAAAGACATGACGTCGAGGGGCCCTGGTAATCAGGAACCAATTTAGCTCCTCCGGGTGCAGTGGGTATGTGCTCAAGCAAGTTTAATTCAGGGTGATGCCAAGAACCACCTGCACAGTCATTGTAATTAGGCTGCTAGTTTGTAAAATTCACAGTAGGAAGCCCCTAACCCACTCTGGTCAGTTGGGAATATTGGCAAACACAATCCTACTGCCGCCCAGTAAGCTATGAGGTCTCCCAAGAGTCTGTCTAGAATTAGAAAAACTCTGGAACGGCGTGTAAGCGGTAGGTTGGCAGAGAAATACAGCAGGCGAGGGAGGGCTACCATTTTTGTACAGGCAAGGTGTCTTATAGGGGTGAGAGAAAGGGTCTTTCAAAACGCCCCCTGGGAGGTAAAAGCCAGCACAGCATGGTCTTCATCAGTATGGAAAATCCTGATCCCTGGGTAGCAGAATGTTGTTTCTTCCCATCAAAGGGGCACCAGCCCGCTCAAAGTGGTCCTCTTGGATGCCATTCACCAGACGAAAGATGCAGGGCTTTGTCAACTGACCAAGAGCCCAGCAGCTGCAGTGAAGAGCTGGGTCAACTTGGAGGTGCTGCCTTTGTAGTCCCTGCTAATGTTGTCAGTGTAGAGGGACACTGAGTGCATCCTGTCAGGGAGAGGGATACCCTAGGACGTACGCTTATCCATACTGCTAATGGTTTCCTAGCAAGGGTGAAGAGAGGTGGGGAGAGTGGACAGCCCCAGCGAGCTCGAAGGGAGGGGAAATAAGTTTGCCAAATATGACACGTGTTTTCAGGCGTGAATATCGGATACAGATGAGATGAATGGTTTGCAGCCTTAATTTGAATCACCTCAACACTTCAATTAATTAGTCCCACTGCAGAGTGTTGAATGCCTTCTCAAGGTCCAGGCTTAAGGTTTCAGCCCAGCCAGTAGAAACGACGGAGATTAGGGAAGGTGCTCCTGCTGGAATGAACCTGCTCTATCTGTGGATTAATTGAGGGAGAACTGGCAAAATGCAAGATGCCAACATCTTTCCTAGGATCTTATTGCAATGGGCCTGTAGGAAGAGTGGATGTCAGGTGGATACCCCACTTTTAGTAGGGGAATCAGGATGGCCTCAAAGAGGTTTTGAAAGATACCCCTCTGCCAGTGCCAGCTCATAGAATGTTGTCCGGTTTTAGGCTAGGATGATATGGAATGCATGGTAAAAGTGTAGCGAAGGGCCATTGGTTCCAGGAATTTTAGCAATCGCAAGGTCACGAATGGCCGACTTAACCACTTTTGGAGTAAATGAGCCACTTCTCTCCATCCTATCATGTGGCAAGACTCAGGATAGAGGAATGCTACTAAGGAAATCCTCAGGTTGAGGCAGTGCGTTGTTAGATTGCTCAGCTTAGAGAGAGCTGTCAAAATCACTGAAGCCTAATAGGATGTTTCTTTGTGTGTATACTACCATATTGTGGTGAGTCTTCAGTGCTGTTATGGAACTGGGGAGGTATTGCAGGTAGTCAGCTTGGCCGCAAGCATTCAGCCTTGTCTCCCTCAGTTTGCCTACAGGATATATATTGTCTGTAAGTCCAGCCACCTCAGCTTTTCTAGCAAGGAAACATCATGAGCTCAAGATGCAGATAATTCTGTTTGAAAAGTAGGGGCAACTACTATCCGTCGTTCTGCCTGAACAGTTACTTCTTGGGCTGTGGTCAAGTCTTTCTCAACCGTTTGCCAAACGATGGAGGCCTTCGGAATACTGAGACCCCGGACCATCACCTTAAGAACATTCCACTCAGTGGTACGAGAAAAAGTAGTGCCCTTAGTGTTCTCAAAGTACTTGTGAAGGCAGGTCAACAGGGACTCTTAGAAGGGGGTGGGGTCATCAAGGGCTGCACACTGAACACACCAGGTAGGGATGGGTGGGAGGGCATTGCCCAAGCAGAGGGTATTTATTAGTGGGCAATCAATCAATCACTCAGGGGTTTGTAAAGCATGACTACTCACCCGTGAGTGGTTCAAGATGGTGGTAGGGGGGGGGGGGGCTGCTGAGCTGTCTGAGTGCGGAGGTTCAGTCGAAGAGCCCGGTCTTGAGGTCCTTCCTGCACTGGGTCAATGACGCCGATTGCCTGAGGGGGAGGAGTGGGGTGTTCCAGGTCTTGGTGGTGAGGTAGACAAAGAATCTTCCTCCGGTTCTGATCTTGTGGATCCATGGGACAGAGGCAAGGGCAATTTGGGCAGAGCGGAGTTGTCATGCAGGTGTGTGGAAAGCGAGGCGGTGGTTCAGATATTCTGGTCCTGCGTCGCAGAGGCCTTGTGTGCATGTGTGAAGAGCTTGAAGGTGATTCTCCTTTGATAGAGAGCCAGTGGAGTTGTCGGAGGTGTTGTGTCATGTGGCTGCGACTGGGGATGTAAAAGACCAGTCTGCTTGCGGTGCTCTGGACGTTCTGTAGTTTCCAGAGCTGTTTCTGGGTGACGCAGGCTTAGAGTGAGTTGCTGTAGTCAAGTCTAGTGGTGAGGAGTGCGTGGGTGACAATCTTTCTGGATTCTGTGGGGAGCCATCTGAATGTCGTACGAAGCAGGAGGAGCGTGTGGAAACAGGATGAGATACTGCTGTGATTTGGCAATTCATTGAGAGCGAGGAGTCCATTATGATGCAGAGGTTGCATGTGTGGTCTATAGGGGTGGGAGTTGTTCCTAGTACGGTGGGCCACCAGAAGACCTCCCAGGCTGAGAGGGTGGGCCACAGGATGAGTACTTCGGTCTTGTCCGAGATGAGCTTGAGGCAGCTGTCTTGCATCCGGGTAGCAACTGCCTTCATTCAGTTGTGAAAGCTGATTCTGGCGGCTGTGGTTTAATTGGTGAGGGAGATGATCAGTTGGGTGTCGGCGTAGGAGAAGATGTTGAGTCTGTGGCCTCAGACGATGGCTGCCAGGGGAGCGATGTAGATGTTGAAAAGGGTGGGGCGCAGGTAGGAGCTCTGGGGCACTCCGCAGCTGATCTCTGTAGGTTCTGAGAGGAACGGGGGTAGTCTGACTCGAAGTGTTTGGCCGGTCAGGAAGAAGGGGATCCAGTCCAGTGCCTTGTCACAGATGCTAGCGTCATGGAGTATCGTGATTAGGGTGCGATGGGAGGCGGTGTCGAAGGCGGCCAAGGGGTCCAGTAGGATGGAGGGAGTGGATATCATCTGTGGCGGTGAGTAGTGCGGTCTTGATGTTGTGGTTGCTTCGGAAACCGGATTGTGAGGTGTCAAGGACATGGTTCTCTTTGATGAACTCATAAGGTTGGGCGTTGATGGCCTTCTCGATGACCTTGGCTGGTAAGGGTAGGACGGAGATGGGTCTGAAGTTCTTGAGGTCTGTTGGGTCGGTGGACGGTTTCGTCAGCAGGGGGTTGATCTCGGCATGTTTCCAATCATCAGGGAAGGTGGCGGTTTCGATGGAGCAGTTGATGGTGCGGCAAAGCTGGGGGCGATGGAGATGGCTACTCTATGGAATTTGTGGTACCGGCAAGGATCCGATGGGGTCCTGAGTGGATGCTCATCATGGTCTTGAGTGTGTTGTATGTGGTGAGCGGAGTCCAGTTGAGCACGATCTGTTGGAGTGAGGCGTGGTTTGCGTGCGGTAGTGTTGGGCGGAGTGGCGGGGTCTTGGGTACCGAAACTGTTGTAGATCTGCCTGATCTATGCTATGATCAGAGTTCAAACGGCCCAGATAGTCAGAGGAAATTCATTTTGAGCAAAGCTGGGCTGGTAAAGGAACACATGGAAGTTGTGTTAGGGTGACTAGGAGTACAGGCGGATCCCTGGGTCAGTGGCTAAGTCAGGTCTTGAGTGATTTTGCATTGCTAATGGCAGGCGCTTGCAGAAGGATGGGTGTGACCTCGCAAGTATGGTATCTAATATATCATCGAAATTACTACCCAAAACCCAGGGAAGGTAAGTCCACCCTGCAGGGAAGCCTGAAAGCTGTAATAGAAAAAGAGGGAGGTCTGTGTACAGGTTGTAAATACTGCCTACCACCAGCAGTAGGCCATCCAGCATGCCCACGAATAGTACAAATCTTCCCTCTGGGGGTACGACCTTAGAAGTCCTAAATAACAGGACCCCTGCCGGAATCCAAATCAGGGCACCCCCGGCAGAGGCAAGATTATTAATAGAAAAGGTTTGCCCTCTCCACTCCTTTTAAAGGTTAGGACCTTCGAATTGTGCTATATGAGACTTGTGCAGAAAGGCTCTTTGTGTCCCTCCTTGCCGGAGGAAAGAATGTATATTGTAATGCCTGCTCGCTGTGTGCATACCTAAGATACTCCAGGACATTAAGGTATAGGTAGGTGGTTTAGTGACTTGCATTGCTCTGGGAAAAGCACAGGTATCCTTGGGCTTCTAGCCAACTACGTTGTATGGAATGAGTAGTAGTTTGAGGTACAGCCAACCATTGCCTACAGGGGATGTTGAAGAGGGGATGTTGAAGTTATGGGAGACTCTTAAGACCAAGGGGGAGCAACTGTTGGGGAAGACAACTAGAACTGGACAGCGAGCAAACGGCTGATCATCCAAACTTGTATATAAACTGTGTTCCTCTTTCCAAAGGGGTTGTAGTTCTTGACCGGTGTACACCAGGGCAGTTTGCAGGATTCATTCTGTCAGTACAGGAGGGTTTGCGTGGCCCACTCTGACATTACAGGGGGCAGTTGTGCTGGGGCCCAAAAGACAACAGAACAAAGCAGAAGGGAGTGAGGAGGCTAACTTCAAGCAAGCAATAGGTGGGGAGAACATAGCCTGCACTCCGACTGTGTTTCAGTCATGAAGCCCACTCACCCAAACCCCCACAGGGCTGCCCAGCTCACCCACGGGAGGGCCCAGGCGGCAGCAGGGGCAAGCACCTAAATGATAGAGGGGACAATTCCTGTCTTCCTACTGAAGGAGCACCTCCAAGTTATCTGCAGTGTGAGGGGTCACTATCTTGGGGGCCTCCGGTTGCAGGGGGGGAAAAGGGAGGAAGAGGTGTCATCGTCCTCTGAGGAGGTTGATGCAGGAATAAGCTGCAGTAGTGTCACCAAATCTATCGCCCAGGCTTGCTCTGGCAAGGGTGTAGATGGAAGAGTGTGTGACTTTTGTCCAGCTGGTGTTTTGTGGCTAGTTCAGCATGTAGAACTCCTGCCCGACTCTAGGCAGGATCTGCTCGGTTAGGGAGAAGCACCACTATCCTCAATCCAGTCAGCAGCCTCAGACTCTGAGAAACAGAACGTTTTCTGGTCCACTGTGGTTTTGCAGGGAAAAAAGGGAGCATTTGATGTATTAGTCTGTAAGCTTTCTCTTCGCATCCAGACAGGAAGCACATTGGTGCTGAAGAGCCAGGGTATATAGTGAGGGAAAGAAGCACTTGGCAGTTTTCAAATTCTATCCATGCTGCCTGTTGTGCTGCACAAAGAGCTGCATCCCTGCATTGGATCAGCCGGGCAATACATGGGCATTGGGTGTCTCTGATGGAGGGTGCTTAGTGGAGCGGGCCCATCTGATTCCGACTAAGACGAAAAGGGACAGGTCTTGGGCTGGGGTGAAGGCTCTTATCAAATTTTCCAGGAACTCTGGGATTTTCCCCCATTGCCTCCTCCGGTAGGCCAACCACGCTTAAACTGTTCCGCCTGAAATAGCTCTTGGCAACCTCTGCCAGGCTCTGGAACAGCTCTTTTCAGTCAGTGAAGTAGACAGTAGTAGTAGTACAGAAGTAGTTGATTTTGGCGATCTTGAGAGGTTTGGGCCAAGTCTTGAATATCTTTGTTGGTTTGGGAAATGCACTCTGCCAATATCTTCTGATCCTCACACAGGAGACCGACATCAATAGCTACTGCGTCCACTTTGGCTTCCAGTGCCAACCATGAGGCATTGATGGCTTCTTGTATAGCTTTAAACTTATCAGACACCTTGGAGGACAATGTTGCATCGGTGCAGGATCGGACTGGGAAAGAAAATAGACCCAGGCACCAAAATAAAAGTGGCCCCCATTAGTGAATCACATAGTTTAAAAAGTGGCCCATGTTTGCTAATTGAGTTACAAAACAACGTGGGAACCCAGGCAACCACCTGATCCGGGTAAAGTACAGTACAAAATGAAATGGTCACTGTGGTAATACATTAAAAAATAAATACATCATCACCTTCAGTAAATCAAATTCACAATTTATTCGTATTTGAAACATGATAGTATTCATATTCAGTAACCGCAAAAATATCGACATAGTTGTGAACTGTTGCTCCATGTAGGGAGAGAGGGAGTGCTCAAAGATATGCGTAAGTGAGGGTTGGCAGAAAAGGAAGGACAGTGTGCAATATATACATCAACAACTGATTATAAACCTATCCAGCCGTTCTTTTGTTTGAATGGCTGTGTAAACGACAACACTGGCAGTATTTCCCACACCCCAGGCCACATGCCGCTGATACACTCTCCTTGTTCATTTTCAGCGCATACTGAGTCTAACATTAATCATAAATACTCGCCTCCACTACATAGGAACCTGCTGGTCCCCCTTTCTTTTTTTAGTTTTTCCACCTGAACTCTCTATGTGGTTCTAAGGGTCATTCTATTTCCTATCTTCAAACAATGAATTACGAGTATGCTTTCCACCACCTTAAGTAACTAGGAGTACCCTTCTTTGAAATCATCCCTATGTGTCTCCCATTGTCCTGATGAAGACCCCTATGTAAGGACTCAAAAATTCCTGTCCACATCCCTCGGGGTCGAAATCTCGATGGCTTTATTTTATGACCCCCAAACAGACAACAGTGATTGTTTAACTGTCATTACAATACTATGGTTTTTCAAGTGTGTTTAGCCTTCAAAGCAGCTGGATAGGTTTCTAATCAGTTGTTGATGTATATATTGTACACTGTCCTTCCTTTTCTACCAACCCTCACTTATACACATTTTGAGCACTCCCTCCCTTCCCTATTTGTAGCACCCCTTCACAACTATGCTGATATTTTTGCGGTTACTGAATATGAATACTATCATGTTTCAAATATGAATAAATTGTGAATTTGATTTACTGAAGGGGATGATGTATTTATTGTTGAATGTATTACCACTGTGACCACTTCATTTTGTACATGTTTGCTAATTGGGCAGTTTTTAACTTGTAAAGACACACCAAATCTGATTTTGCAGGGTACAACAGAGTGCATGGATTGAGCTTCCTCCAGGCAATGTTTGTTTAAATATCAGGGAAATAAGCAGTAAAACCCATACTCCCAGACCATGAAACAAGTCCACAAAAAGGCCAAAAAACACCCCTCCCTCCCACACACATAGCAGGCCAGCTCTTTGGCTACTGCTGGTTTGCCCTATATGCAAGTCATACTATGCTTCAGTGGATTGCTGGGATTTCTCGCTTAAGGAAGCCTCTGAGCAGACAGACTTTGACCTGCCCATGGTTTAGGTTGGGTTAGGAGAGCAGTGCTGGTGGGGGTGATGTGCTCAGGGTAAGGACTACGTTCTCAGGTCAGACTGCATAGGAAGTAAGGGACTGGCCCCTCACTGACGTCCAAAGTTAGCAGAGGTTCTCAGTGTTTCCTCCTAAGCCATGTTAAAAGGTGTCCGTCTAATGAGTCGAGTTATTGAAAGTGGCAAGGGCCATGGTCACGATACAGACCTGTTTGCAAAGTCCCCAGAGCCCTCAGGGTTGTGAGTGTCTCGGAAAGCAGCACGAGCAGTCTGCCTTCAGTG
This sequence comes from Lissotriton helveticus, assembly GCF_964261635.1. Lineage (NCBI taxonomy): Eukaryota > Metazoa > Chordata > Amphibia > Caudata > Salamandridae > Lissotriton > Lissotriton helveticus. The sequence continues at coordinate 1,586,187,827 of NC_136057.1, forward strand.
AGCCACTGCATCAGGCATTGGGTGTGAGAAGCACCTCCGCTGTGGGGGTGGAGAGTAAAGGCTGACTAAGCATAATTGGTCCCAGGCATGTTGAGTAAAGGTATTCAGGTTCATGAGAAGTCATTGGGATCCCACCGCGGGGTCCCCACTGCAACTCAAGACCACCACTCCGAGAGCGTGGATTCGCTGCTGGGAGGAGCACGACTTTGCCAACAATGCCCCACAGAGCACAGGACTGGTGGAACTCCCAAGGCCACAACAGTTTATAGGTTGCCTCCCCCTAATATCAACTTGCAGTTCTAGAAGGTACCAGTGGTACTGATTTCTATTGCGGGAGGGGTAGACAGAAGTTCCAGTCTTCGGATCCCAGTAGGGCACAAACCCTGTTCTAAGCCCTATCCAAAGGGAAGAAAGGCCCTCAAAGCCAGGGGTCCCATGGCAGGCCCCAGCCGGTACAGTGGAGATAGAGAGTGAGTGTCCCCTCTTGTGGTACCCAGTAGTGAAGAGGGACAGAAAGGTGACAGGAGAGATGCTTGAAATAATCTAATCACTAGTAATTACTCCGTTGCACGTTCTGTCTATCTGTTTTGCCCACTGTGCAGTTCAAGGAAAAACCATCCTAATGCCAGTCAGGCTAGGTTCTTCACAGTAAGAACTGTCCAGCCCAAGATGAGGTTGCTTGTGTTTCCATCAGTAGAGCACCTAGCTTGGCAGTTCTGGCTTGATTGTACCTACAGGAGCAGGGCCAACCCTAATTTACTAATAGTTGATCTCAGTCTAGAGTTCCATAGGGTAAAAAAACCGATCAACTGGAATTCCGGCTTAGTAAATTATCAATGGCAGAGAATAATTCAAACATTACACCCATCACTTTTTATTTCATTGTTCCTGGTGGTACATATACAAGAATCACCACCTCTGCTGTTGAAAACGTATGAATCTATGTAGTAGTACACTGCTCCAAAGCCAGCCCTGCCCTTCTTACACTAATAATAATAAACTCTAAAACTGTCCTTGTCTGTATGCTTACCGTGTTGTAATCGATTTGAAGCATACATGCAGGCCGTTGGAAACTCTTAAGAGGGAGGCTGACGCCTGTATGACAGAAATGCAAATTGTATCTGTTTACGGACTCATAGCAGGAAAGTTTTCAGACTGCATATGTGTGACATTTTCACTGTTTCAATGTACTTATGAGTGACATTCAACAACCAAATGTGTAACACTTAGAGGGACACTTACCCACATGTAAACCGAAGCAATGACTCTATGGAAATAAATATTAGAAATGACCCCCCTTCGAGCAATGAGAAGCTTTATAACACATTTTGAAATAGCTGCAAAAACTCTGACATGTAAAGACACAAATGTACTGCCCCTTTCTAGTATGATCATACTGTAAAACAATTGTGGCCCCATAATATTAAATTATAAGCATTTGAAGGCAATACAAATGCAGAAGTCAGTATTACCCAGCATACTCATAATTCAGTTCTGTTTCTCTTTGGTGACACACACTCGGACATCAGTAGTGATAGCATGAACCTATGAGGCTTCATATTGTTAGAGGCCATTTCCCATTGATTACTTGATTTATCTTTCATCATAATATGCAGGCAACATTGTTTTACATGCAGTTAGCTGAAGGTGAAAGACCAACTTTTCAGACATGTCTTTGCCCTACCCCCACACTGTGATATTGGCTTCATTATACTAAGGTGCCAGTGCTTTACTGGTCTCCCCTGTTTAAAGAAGTGGCTGCCAGGCTGAGCCCGCAAAGAGCGTCTTTACAGTGGGCCTATTCTGTGGGCTACCGGTCTGCAGACTGTGTTCCAGGCTGATTGGAGGCTGAGGCGCCAAGCCGGCAGGACTGCTCTTACATCTTCAAAACTGCGACACTGCTGTCCTCTGAAAGGCTGGCTGCGGAGCTTGCCTCTGTAGTTCTTGGCGCTGGGCATGGCTGCTGAATACATAAAACAATGTGCCCTCTGGAATCAGTCAAGTCAAGAATAACTTTATTCAGTTCAACAAAAATGACCATAAAAGTATAACATTCATACATACATATACAATTAATAACATGTATGTGTTAGTTATATTCAACAATATATCATTTGACTCATATATTCCAAAAGGTTTTCTTATTCAAAGAGTTAAAAATCAACTTGCTAAAAAGGTTGAACAGCCATTTCAATTACAATTCATACAGTTTCCTTATTAAAATTGCAATTCTGATAAAATGTAATACTGCAGTGCAAATAACTTCAGAGGTCAATGAATGCAGGAGGTTGAAGCCCTCTTGATATTTGCGGAGGCGAGCTTTTCTTAAGAAAGGGATAAGGAACAGTGACCATGGCTCTTTGTATAATGCACAGAAGAGAATAAAGTGCAGAGTGCTTTGGTGTGCTGAACTATCACAGGGGCAAGGAGTGAGGTTATTGCACCAGCCGATCTGTTTGGGGAAGGCCACCAAAAAGTGCAATGTGCAAAGCCGAAACCTAGTCAATAGAAAGCTATAGTGCGAGTTCATGGTGAAGGACAAGTAAAATTGTTGTTGATGTGAAAGGTGCTGATCTGTGTAGGGGTGCACACCTGGATGCTGACCATGATTATCAAGCTCAACAAAATAAGCATTTTATATGATCGATTTCATGTTTTTGACGATGCTACAAGGATTATCCTAACAGTGTCCTAGGCCTATTTCGTTAAATTTGTCTTTCACATAGCTAAGCCAGGGAATGGCCATAGCATTATCCAGGGCCATACAATCCTTGAAAATCACCTTTGTGAGTTGTAAGCCTTCTGACTGCCAGACTTTGGCCTAGGGGATCAACGGGGCGATATGGATCAGATCTACAATAAAGCCCATCCCTACCTCAGAATGGCAAAATGCTGTGGAAGCGCTTTTTGGGAGCATCAACAATCTTTTTAAAAACTTGTTTTCTAGTATTTACAGTTGGGTGCATTTGTGAACTCCCCATACTCCCGCCCCGTAGGTAGCAATAGACAAGCATTTTGCTCTGTATAACGTGATAATTTCAGCTACAGGTTTATGGCCTAGCTTGCATGCAAAGCGGAAAAGGCCTTCCACCGCACGGTTAGTGTTCAGCACCCTAGATGTGATAAGTGGGTCCCAGTTCATTTTATTATTAAAAACGTTCCCCAGATCATTAAAATTAGAGACCGTATCAATTTGCTTGCCCTCTACAATACATTTCCTTGATTTAGTATGGTTTGGACCGCAAACCATAATATAAGATTTGGAAAAATGTACTTTTAGGTCCAAGGCTAACATAAAATCAGTAAAGGTATTCAGAGACTTTTGTAGGCTATTGGCAGTTACAGCCATTAGAACTGTGTCGTCCGCATATGACAACAACGGGACCAGGTGTAGAAAAAGGGTCAGGCAGTTCAGGTCGATTACCCCTTTTCAAGGTTTGCCCGGCGCTAGCCGCCTCTCACCCAACTCACGGTTACCAAATAAAGAGGCAGGCGCTGGAGACTGGAAGGCAGGAAACAGGAGTTTATTCCGACGGAGCAGAACACGTCAGATCAGACAACAGGGTATCTTCTCGAGGTGCCCTCTCAGCCTCTCTGAGGCCTGGCCTCTTATACACCGGTTTATGACGTGAACATTCTTTATTGCAATAAAGACACTTTGAAGTATGAAAAGACATCCCCGGAATCCCCGCTTCAGGCCCATTCCCACACATATCTACAGTAGAGGTCCCCACCCCACATACAATAGGAGATGGCTATCACACAGCTGGACATTCCGCCGATTCTTAAAATGTGTGCGCCTGATCGGATCTCAAGGGGGGGGGCCATGATCAATCGTAGCTCCTTTGAAGAGGGGCGATTCCATACAGTAAGGGGCAATAAACTGTATCCTCAGGCTAAGTGATGGCCTGGGATCCGTGCAGACATTCGGGCTCAGAGGAAGGGGTCATCAAAGGAGAGGTATTCATGAAAGGAAGGGAGGTGTTGGTCAGGCGCGGGGTGTGATTCCCAGGGGCAGAGTCGCGCAGAAGGAGAGGTCTTATGACCCATGCATGAGGGAGCGGGGGCAGCCAGAGTGCGCGGGGGGTGCTTGCAGCGCCAGGGGGACGTGCTGGCGATCGATCGTGAGCAGGGAGACCATGGTGCCTAAAATGGCTGCCGTGCATATTTGTGCGTGAGTCTGAGGAAATGGACAAGATGGCGCAGATGATGTTCAGTTCACAAACTAGATTTCAACAGTCCTCCCTTTTAACATGTCTCGCCAACTTGTCAATTCGGATCTATCCCCATAAGGCCACGTATTTCTACCTCATAGAGGGGACCCATGTGCTCAGTTCTGAAGTCCAAAGTCTTAGGGCACATGCAGTTAGCAATGAGTGAACACAAAGGTGGCAAGCATTGAATACCTAGGCAACACCCACACAGTACCACGACCGGTATCAATATAAATGTAAACAACCTCCATCCCCAGTCCTTCAAAGTACCCCAAAACCAGCTCCCAAGCGACCATCCTTCCTGCTCCTGGTGAACCTCTGAGGAAAGTCTGTGGAGGTGCTCGATTGCTTTGTAGACTGAGGGCGAGTTATCTGGCCCGTAGGTACAACAGCTGGATCCGATGATGCGGCATGCTCTTCCATGGTCAGCTAGAACCACATCTAGAACAAGGCGGTTCTGAAGAGCCACCAGGCGGACTGCCTGAAGCTCGGCCGTATTGTTAGTGAGGATGCCAGCCGTGATGTTCATGGTCGTTTCTACTGCCTGGGTCAGGTGTCGGATGGCGCGGCTGTTTGCCATTGGGCCCCACAGAGGAACAAGTCCCTTCACTGCATCCAGGAACTGTGCTCCGGTGGAGTCGGCTTGTTCAATGTCTCTTGCGCGCTTCTGCCGGTGATGGTTTGCTGGGGCCACGTACGTTGGAGGGAGAATGAAGGCGATGTAGCAAGTACCCCCCCAACCTTTTGGAAGCCAAGTGTAAGCTTTGGTGCCACAAACAAAGTACATATTCGTAGAAGCAACAAAGGAGGGGGGATTAATTGAGTCCAATGTTCTGGTGATGTGGCAGGAACTGTGACCCACCAGCTGTGTTCCCAGGCCTTCGAGGCACACGAGGCCCGTGACATTGATAACAGACAGAGCCACAGTCAGAGTGGCAGCAGTTCGTTTCCGTAGGTAGGAGAAGGTGGGTCTGGCTGGATTATGGAACACCTGCATTTCAACTCGTTCCTTGGCAGGGATGTCCATATGGAAGGAGGAACCAGAGGTCAAAGGACAAAAGGGAGCAGATGTCCTTCCGGTTTTGTTCAGCCAGAACCCATGGTAGAAGTGTGACACTGTTTGACCAGAAGTGGCGTTGTCCTTGTAGCTCTCTTGCAAGAGGATCAACCAGGCAAGGCAGGAGCCGTGAACTGAGAAAGGGGAAGGGATGAAAGGGATGGAGTGTCCGGTGGCATGCGGGAGCAACCCGCAGATCCAGCAGTTTGTGGCGTTGGCGGCAAGGTTGTGTTGGTGCAACAGTTGCACGAAGGAATTGTTCCAGAACTCCTTACGCCTTTCTCGGAGCTGAGGCGAAAGGGAGATCAGGTGATGCTCTTTCATAGTGGTTGGCTGTGCAGTGGTCAGCAATATCTGATGAGCGGGTGCGCTCTCTTCCACGATCCAGCAGGAAGTCATGAGGAGGAGGCAAAAGAGGAGGACAATGAAAAGGGCAATTGTCTTCGATTTGTGCATACTGTCAGTCTTTGGGTTCCGGTAGTGGGTATTTCCGGTTGCTTCCATCATCTTCTTATCTGGCGCTTCCATCATCTTCGAGGTGCTCGGTAGTGGGCAGAACCGCAGACTTCGTTTAGCTTCTCTCCGGGTAACCCTTGGTTGTGTTTAGGCTACCGTTCTGAGATTCAACTTAGTCCGTGGTCTACTTAGCCGAAGCTCCCTCCTTTCGACGCAGGAAATACCCTTCCCTGGATGGCACAGTGGAATCAGAGAATTTTGCAAGTTCGAGTGCCTCGGTATCAGGATAACAGTTCAGTGATGGCCGGTCTTTGTTCAGGAGCTCTTCTTGGGTGCTGACGTTTTCTGTCGTGGCCAGGGTCGAGGAGACCTTCTTACAGTGGTGTGCATGCAGCCAGTGCCGTTTCCCCTCCACTCGAAGAGCCGTCCGGGTGGTGATCAGTACTTGCCAGGGGCCCGTCCACCGGGGTTCCAGACTCTTCGCCCGTTAGAAATTTCGGATCAGCACATAATCCCCCGGTTGGATATCGTGACCCGGACCCCTGGAAGCATCGGGGATGGCCTGCTGCACCTGCTGATGAATGTCAGACAACGTTTTAGTCAATTTGCACAAGTAATCAGACAGTAGGACGTCCGGGACGTCGTGAATGGAGGTCGGTTTAGGGGCAGTCCAGAGGTTCATCGGTCGCCCAAATTCAACCTCGTAGGGGGTCAAATGGTGCTTAGTGGGAGTGGAGCGCATCGATAGCAATGCCAGTGGGAGGGCATCTGGCCATTTAAGTCCTGTGGTGGCCACTATCTTCGACAGTTTTAGTTTCAGTGTGGCGTTGTGTCGCTCAACTAAGCCAGCAGATTGGGGGTGAAAGACTGCATGAAACCTCTGTTGTACACCCAACCCTTTCAAGATTAGTTGGATAACTTCAGCTATGAAGTGGGGGCCGTTGTCGCTCCATAGAATTCGACAAAGACCGTAGCGAGGGAAAAACTCTTTCAGTAGTACCTTGGCAGTGGTCATGGCGGTGTTATCACGGGTTGGATAGGCTTCTACCCATTTGCTGAAGGCACACACAATGACAAATACATACTTCAGGCTTTGGCATCTTTCTAGTTGGATGTAGTCCATCTGGAGGACCTCAAAGGGATGGTCGGGGACCCCAAACCCTCCCCGGGGTACCACAGTTCCTTTCCCAGGGTTGTGTTGCAGGCAGATAAGGCATTGCTGGACCAGGCGTCTGGCTGAGTCGGGATTTTGTCGTTGTGCCAGACCTTGGAGATGAGTTCGATCATGGGGGCAGATCCTATGTGTGCGGGGGAGTGTGCCATAGTCAGTATGGGAATCAGGTACGAGTCAGGCAGCAACCATTTGTTTGTGTCTTTTGTCCGCCAGCAGCCTTCATCGTCTTTTAAACCCACCCGTGCCCACTCAGTCAGTTCGTGAGGTGTGCTGGCCGACTGGATGTCCCTAATCGTTTCCCTAGCGTCAGTCCATTTTTCTGCTTGTGACCTGGTCACATACATGCGTGTCGTCGTCCTATTCTCAGCTGTGGTTCGGGCAGTGATGTCGGCCAGTGCGTTTCCCTGTCCGACTAAGTCTGTCACCTTCTTGTGTGCCTGGCATTTGATTACTGCTAATCGTTTGGGGAGGAGAACTGCTTCAATCAGGGCGGAGACTAGATCTCCGTGGAGAATGGCCGTGCCGTGGGACGTCAGGAATCCCCTTTCTCTCCACAAGAGTCCAAAATGGTGAACCACTCCGAAGGCGTACTGGCTGTCCGTGTAAATGTTTGCCGTGGTCCCTGTCGCTATAATACATGCTCGTGTGAGGGCAATCAGTTCTGCCGCCTGTGCGGATCGTTGTGTGATGCGGGCTGTCTCAATTACTGTTCGGGCTGTCGTTACTGCATAGGCAGCTGAGGTGGTGCCGTCGGAGAGTTTGATGCAAGAGCCGTCTACCCATAGCTCTCCGTCAGGGTCTGTGAAAGCAGTGTCTCGGAGGTCAACTCTACTCCTAGTCTGTTCGTCCGTGCGGGTCACACAGTCGTGTATAGGGGGCACATCGGGGTCGTTTTCAGGCAAGGGCAACAGTGTGGCGGGATTCAAAGTCATACATCTTTTCAGAGTGATGTGGGGTGCAAGTAGTGTCAATTCGTACCCAGTCAGTCGTGCACTAGTCAGGTGTTGAGTCTTGGTCTGGTTCAAAAGGGTGTCGACCGCATGGGGTACTAACACAGTGAGGGAGTTCGAGAGTACGATTCCCTCGGTCTGACGGATAGAGACAGCAGCGGCAGCTACTGCTCGAAGGCAGGCAGGCAAAGCTCTGGCTACGGGGTCAAGAGTGGCAGAGAAGTAGGCACAAGGGCGTTGCTTAGGGCCGATAGGCTGAGTTAGAACAGACAACGCGCATCCCTCCCTTTCGTGAGTGAAGAGGGAGAAGGGCTTGGAGTAATCTGGTGTTCCTAGGACAGGTGCTGAACAAAGGGCATCTCGCAACTCTTTAAAGGACGCCTGGCATTCGGGGGTCCAAGGGAGCGGGAAGGGGACATCTTTAGCCAAGAGGGAAAGTAGAGGTTTTACAATGAGACTGAAATTTGGCAACCACTGCCGGCAGAAGGAGGTGAGGCCTACCAGGGAGCGGACTTGTTTCTGGGTCTTTGGGACAGGGGTTTCTAGAATGGCCTGAATTCGATTGGGTGTAGGCTTTCTCCCGTCTTTGGACAAGAGGTGGCCTAGGTAGGTGACCTGGGGTTGGCAGAATTGCAACTTCTTCTTGGAGACCTTGTGGCCATTTACCGCAAGGAAGTGCAAGAGTTGGATGGTGGCTGTGACTGCAAGTGGAGTGGTGTCGGCCGCCAAAAGGATGTCATCGACGTACTGTATCAACACCACTCCATCCGGTAGCTGAACGGCGTCCAGTTGTCGCTTGAGGGCCTGGCTATAGATGCTGGGACTTTCTGTGTAACCTTGGGGAGCTCTACAAAATCTATATGAGCGGGATTTTAACGTGAAGCCAAAAAGGTAGCGGCTGTCTGGGTGGATGGGGATGGAGAAGAAAGCGTTCTTGAGGTCTATTACAGTGAAGGTGGTGGCTGTGGAAGGAATCAGGGTCAGAATGGTGGTGATATCTGAGACTACGGGGTACTGAGGTATAACTACCTTGTTGACCTCTCGAAGGTCGATGATGAAGCGGTACGCTTTCTCATCTCCCTCGCCCTGCTTCTTCACAATGGGTAGGATAGGGCTGTTGCAAATATTGCTGACTACTTCCTCTACCACTCCTGCCTCTACCAGGGACTGGATTATCATTACCAATGCCTTCTCACCTTCGGGCGATATCCGATACTGTGGGAGTTTTGGGAGTATCGCATCTTGGCGAACAGTTATGTGCACGGGGTCGATCATCATTCGTCCTACATCAGCGTCAGTTTTAGCCCACAGATACAGAGGTAGAGAGTCAAGTAAGGATGCGTCAGCGTCAGAGATGGAGAACATGTGTCGTGCGGGATGAGGTCTGAGCAGAGTCGGGTTATCGTACAGAATGACTCGAACTCCGTCTTGTGAACACCTAATAGTGGCTCGAAAATGTTTCAACAAGTCAAGTCCCATAATGGCGTCGGGGGTGTTGGAGGAGAGCAAAAACGTCGTGTCAGTGGGGTTACTGTCCAAGTCGAAGGAAACCGGTGCGGATAAGGGGTTAGTGGAGGGCGTTCCATCAAAGCCTATTGATGTTATGTGTGAGCCAGACAAGGGTGCCCTTGGAATCAGTCGTTTAGATAACGCACTACGTGTCGCGCCAGTGTCTACCAGAAATGGAGACTTCGTACCTAGGACCTTAGCGGTGACATAAGGACCTTGCTGGTCAACATAGAGCTCGACTGGATCCCTCCCTTGCCCGGGCAGTCCTATGCAAAGTCAGGGGCGTTCTCACAGTCAGATAGTTGATACTGGTTCTGTCGGGGACGGTCAAATGTGTTCGATCTACCTGGTCTGTCGTTGTTGGTGTCGTTTGTGTACCCTCGTCCCTGCCCTCTAGTCCTGGGGCCATTCGTCATGTCCCTCGTCTCTTTATTTTTAATCATTTCCAGAAGAACTGGACATTGAGACTTCCAATGGCCAAATCCTTTGCAAAACGCACACTGGTTCTCATCGAGGTCTGTTCGTGGAGCGCCGGGCGCGGGTGTGCGGTCTCTAGGGGGTGGATTTCTAGGAGCATTCGACTGGTAGTTTCCTCTATACTGTTCCCTTCCTATAGTCCCCCCTTGCAACTGAGCGATCATCACCCTCTCTTTCAAGTCCTTTTTCTTTTTCTCAGTCGCTTGATCGTTCTCGTTCTTTTGTCGCTCATAGTATTGAGCCATCTGAAGGATAGCCGCGGGTTTGGAGGCAGCCCAACTACTTTCACTAGTCTGCAGTTTTTGCGAGACTTCTGGTGTCAGGCCTTTTACAAAGTTCTGGACGAACAAGTGATGTCCGGTCGCAGAGGTCATGTCCTGGCCACTGTAATCGGAGAACACCGTTTCGAACCGGGAGAAATATTCTGAGGCGTCTTCCTGTGGTTTCTGGCAGCAGGCCGTTACTATCCACCAGTCCACCTTCTTTTCTGGTACTATGGTTTTCAGTTTTAGTACTATTTTGTCTGGCAGGTCTAGAATCGATTTCAAAGGTTTCTGTCCGGGCTCTCGCTGTTTGTCTATGCCATCGAGTTGTGACCAGGTATGGCCGAACAGCTCAAGGTGGTCGACTTTCCGGATTTGCTTCCACACATCAGCTGGCAGACATAGCCCGAAAAACAAGTCGATGTCCGCTAGGGTCATAATCGTCAAACCCAAGGCGGTACCTAATTCTGTGTAGAAGGCAGTGGGGTTCTTTCGTAGATCGGGCAAGGACTTTCGGAAAGTCAGGATGTCTTGCCGATCCCAGGGTTGGTAGACCCAGTTGTACACTACCCTCCCTCTCGCATCTTGGTGGTTAATATCGTCGTGTGTTCCCTGTCCTCGTGAGGGGACCCAATAAGGTGCCGCTTCTCTTATTGGCATCATGGTGTCAGTTCTCTCGGTTTGAGGTTCAGTCGCTACAGGGGTCGTGGTGTCGGCTTCTAATCTTTGTTCAGTGAGGTGGCGGAAGACTTCAAGCGTGCGCGTGAAGAGGTCAGTCACATCACCCTCGCCCTCGTCTCCAATCTCGACTTTTCTATACAGAGTCGTTAGGCTTTCAGGACCTTTGTTCCGATACCGGTCTTCATAGGCGTTAAGGGTGTGGTAACAGAAACGTGCAACAAAGTGTCGTTTGTGGTTATCAGCATATGTATTGCATATATCTGTCACGTAATCTTCGTTTTCTTTCCGTTCTACTAGCGTCTTTACAATCTTATCAATCCCTGCTCGTTCATTCTTACTCAATCGATTGAGTCTAGCAGAGTCTTTCTTCTCAGTTTGGGCTCATCTAATGTTGCTGCTTGCGCTGCGCTGAGTACAAGGGGCTCGGCCGGCGCGGAGGCCGTGAGGACCGAGGCTCTGGCACTGCTCTCATCTGTGCTAGGGGGCTGCGCGCGTTGCACTAAGGGTTGGGAAGGGGCGTATGGAGGGGGCATGTAGATGATCGGGGGACCTAGCAGTAGATCATCGTTCGCTCGCTGCTTCGAAGGTAGCTCAGGGTAAAGCGTAGAGGGTGTTCTAACGGGACATTGGCTCGATGTCTCGGATTCTTGCTTCAGTCTAGCTCCCTCTCTTTCCTTTATCTCTTCTTTCAACTTGCTCGCGGCTAAATGAGCTGCTTTTCGCAATTCTTTCTCTAGTCTGACTTCGTTTCTTTTCTTTCGTTGTTCCGTCTCCTTGCGCCACATGCCGAAACTATCAAGCATAGTGGGCGTTGTTTTATTGTTACAAAGGGCTGTTTCCAGCACGCTTATTTTTGCGTCATCGAAGGATCCTATCAGTGGCCACTGACTTTCCCGATCCTTTTTGGTATATTTATGCCACAACTTACTATAAGCTACGGCGACTAGTCCATACTTCAAAAACATATCCTTATTAGGGGTGCCCTCCAGAGGAGCCGGATGATCCACCTCTAATAAGCGGTCCGGGCTGAACCAACTACTGAACAATGGGGAGAAGATAGGCATGACGGGTTACAATGGGGACAAAAGTCTGCACTACCTATCCTTCACTACTTTGCGAAGACTAGATAGAATATTTCTATTCTACAGTATTCGCAAATAGGGAATACCCAAAGAGAGAACTAATTCCAAACAGTCAATGTTCGGACAAACAATCAATCAATCAAATGAGGAATAAAATAGGCGCGACGGGTTACAACGGGGGCAAAAGCCTGCGCTACCTACCCTTCACTATCTGCAAAGAGAGAGGGAAATTCCTGTTCCTCCCTGTTTGTAGGCAGAGAAGATCCTTTCAGAGAACCAATTTCGAACAGTAAATGCTCGAACAAACAATCAATCAATGGAGAGGGAAGTAGGTGCGACGGGTTACAACGGGGGCAAAAGCCTGCGCTACCCACCCTTCACTATCTGCAAAGGGAGAATACTCCTATCCTTCCCCGTTTGTAGACAGAGAATCTCTCAGAACCAAACAATCAAATGCGTAATACTAGTATTTTCCAATGACAATCAAATAATCAATTCGCAATTCGTCGTGTTACACGACCTTACCCAGACCGCATGGACAGTTTCTCGTCTTCCGCTTCCAGCGCCCGATCGTCCTCTACTCTCTGTCGTTACTGCGGCACTCCTGATGGTTCCCAGTCAGGACCGTAGATCACTCGAGAGAGGTCTGCTCGGAACCAGTGAAGTTCGGATGACCGGCTGCCAGACGAGGGTCTATCGGGCAGGTGCACTTCCGATCGTTGCAGTCGTTCACTCTGTCGTCGGGACCTCTCCCACTGGATCCACGTGTCGCTGATGGGCCCCACGCTTGGGACGCCAATTGTAGAAAAAGGGTCAGGCAGTTCAGGTCGATTACCCCTTTTCAAGGTTTGCCCGGCGCTAGCCGCCTCTCACCCAACTCACGGTTACCAAATAAAGAGGCAGGCGCTGGAGACTGGAAGGCAGGAAACAGGAGTTTATTCCGACGGAGCAGAACACGTCAGATCAGACAACAGGGTATCTTCTCGAGGTGCCCTCTCAGCCTCTCTGAGGCCTGGCCTCTTATACACTGGTTTATGACATGTGAACATTCTTTATTGCAATAAAGACACTTTGAAGTATGAAAAGACATCCCCGGAATCCCCGCTTCAGGCCCATTCCCACACATATCTACAGTAGAGGTCCCCACCCCACATACAATAGGAGATGGCTATCACACAGCTGGACATTCCGCCGATTCTTAGAATGTGTGCGCCTGATCGGATCTCAAGGGGGGGGGGGCCATGATCAATCGTAGCTCCTTTGAAGAGGGGCGATTCCATACAGTAAAGGGCAATAAACTGTATCCTCAGGCTAAGTGATGGCCTGGGATCCGTGCAGACAATCGGGCTCAGAGGAAGGGGTCATCAAAGGAGATGTATTCATGAAAGGAAGGGAGGTGTTGGTCAGGCGCGGGGTGTGATTCCCAGGGGCAGAGTCGCGCAGAAGGAGAGGTCTTATGACCCGTGCAGCCAGAGTGCGCGGGGGGGGGGGTGCTTGCAGCGCCAGGGGAACGTGCTGGCGATCGATCGTGAGCAGGGAGACCATGGTGCCTAAAATGGCTGCCGTGCATATTTGTGCGTGAGTCTGAGGAAATGGACAAGATGGCGCAGATGATGTTCAGTTCACAAACTAGATTTCAACACAGGTTGCCACCAATTTTCGGGATGTCTAAATTCTGTTCTCTGAGGGCTGATTCTAGGCCATTTGTATACACGAGGAAGAGAAAGGGAGCCAATATGCAAACTTGTCGAACTCCCTCTGTGGAGACAATGGGTCCTGTCCTCTCTCCCCCTGGGCCAAAACGTATGTCTACAGTAGTGAATGCATGCAGCCTACGGAGGAGGGTAATGAGGGGTTCCTCGAAGCCCATTTCTCCCATCATGGACCACAATTTCCCCTGTTGACCGTATCAAACACGCTGGACAAGTCCATGACAGCAAGGTGGATTGACCCCTTCCTTGCCTTCATGTACTTGCCCATTATCAGGGCCAAATTGAGACACTGCTCGTTTGTCCCCATGCCTCTTCTAAATCCGTATTGAGTTTGTGAAATGAGCCCAGATGAATCTGCCCAGGTCTCAAGATGCGCCAGGATGACCCTTCCCATCACCTTCACTGTGGCATCAATCAAGGAAATGGACCTATAACAGGCCTGGTCATCCTTTTTACCCTTATTGTACACGGGTACCACTATGGCCTCGTTCCATGAAGTAGGAATGGGACCAGTTACAGCTGCTCTAAAAACGTTTGTCAGAAGGGGTGCCCAAAGTTGGATATTACTTTTAAATAAATCAAGGGGTACCCCATCAGGCCCTGCGACTTTAAGTTGTATGCCTTTCATGAGGGCATCCCCGACCTCACTCACTGATAGGGAAGAGCTCAGGAGGTATGCAGAGGCTTGATTTACTGGGACGTCATGGCATAATTCCTGGCTAGTGATACCCTATGGGTTAAAAATATTTGTGTAGTGCGATTCCCGCACATTCCCTGGTATTAGTGAATCCATTCCCCTTTTCTCCTCTGAGAATAAAGGGTGGTTTATTACCTCCCAAAAACTCCTAGAGTCTTTGAGTGTGCTAGCTCTCTCTAAATCTGTCCAGGCCTGCTTTCTCAGTTCTTGCTTCCGCTGTGCTACTGCACTCTTGTAAGCCTGCCTTGCACTCTTGATTAGGGTTTTGTCCCTAGAGATTATGTGTAGTGCCTTTTTAGGTCGAGCTGGAGTTGCATCCGAAGGATGCTCCAGTTCGACAACTTTAGTCAGCCGTCTCGGGGGAATTAGGGACAAGAGGGTGTCACGCGCTTCTCTTGCTGGATTTGCCTGCGTGAACGCGCACGTCGGATCCGTCCACATTCCCAGCAAGTCAGCCTAATGCGCGTGCATGCACACAGACAAACACGCGCGCACACGCACTTACACTTACACACACACACACACGCGCACACACACACACACACACACACACACACGCAGGCACCCTGACGCAGGCACACACATACAGGCAACCCCCTCTCCCCTCCCCTCTCTTACCTAACTGGGCTTCGGGCTTCTCGGGAGCCTCTCAGAGCACTCAAGCTCCTTTGTCATTCCAGCAAGAAGCGGGGCTCTCCCCTTAGGCTTGGGGGTCCCGCAGTCTCCCCGCTGGTCTTCGCCCGGGCCCCCTCCTGGGTCCCGGGACTTCATGTACGGTACGGCACTTCGCTGTCGCTCCGGGCTCGCGCTCCAACCTCAAAACGAAACTTTAAAATGTTGCGCATGCGCAGGCAGCCCCCGCCCTCCCACTCCTCCCAGCCCGGATACTAAGCTTGTTATTATAGACGCGAAGAGCTGCGTTTGTCTTGAAGCGGTGTTAGTGAGCAAGGTGAATTGGTTGTGGAGATTGATATTTCGACGCCTACAATCGCCGGGATGTAGGAGGTATTTTTCCCCGTTGGGTATTGTTAGCGTAAGGACTTCGTTGCCTCTAGAAGGAGTGGTGATTTATTTATTTTATAATATACGCGCTGCAACATTTTCCTCTGTAGCGCTGGGAGGCTTCACTTGTAAACTTTAAGCAGATTGTAGGAGACACCCGCTGCACTTCCTATGCTGCCGCATATCAGAGGTCTCCACAGGCATTCTTTGCAGGGCTTTAAGTGGGCTGGGTCCTGCCGGTGCTGCGCACTAACAGTTCTAAAAATCGGGTGCTGAGATGGGTACCTATCGAGTTCTCCATTTTCGCCTTCACCCTTGATGAAAAGAAAAAAGATGGTAACTCTGCCGTGTCACCCTTCACTGCCTTTGATCTAACTACAAAGACCCGTTATAGATAGATTATTCTCATTTCAGAAATGAAGTATTTCAATATTCTAAACAAAGCCATAGTTGTTGCTTATTTATCTTAGGCAACTGACACCATTGACAAAGCCAATAGCCCTGGCTTGTTGTATGTTATTTGTATTGTTATATATCTGGATACAATGACACGCTGCTCTCCTTTTATATTTAACCCCCCCCGTGTTTTCGTCCCTCTTAAAGCCTCGATTTCTAGCTTTGATTTTCAGATGGTCTTTGGTCTTAAGCAGATAGCCTAAGCGTATGTTCCGTCCTGGAGCGCTTATTGGTTTTTTTTAAGTTGAAGGAGGGGACCAACACTATGGCTAGTTGGCACATGTAGAAATGGGTAAAGAAAACGCGACAAACTCCGAAATCCCTTTTTTTACTGTCTCATATTGAAAACGTGACTTTTATTTGCTTAAACGGTATTTGCATTCCTGGCTTTTGATTTTGCTTGAAGTCTGTCACAAAGTTGGGCATTTACTTCTATGGTGTTTCTCTCTTCCACGCCACTCCAAAATCCCTTCTTACTCTGCTTTATTAGTCTGGGATTAGATTACCATTAAGTTAACAATGTTTTGCAGTGTCCCCTAAAGACATGGTTTTTCTTTCGGGAGTTGCCTGGCTTCTCTCGTTCCTTTGCTAGAAAGTGCTGCACTGAACGGTATGTTATTGACATTGTTCATGAGCCTGGCCCCCGTTGCCTTTCTTTAGGCAGGTGGGATAACTGCAACAGGCACGGTATATTGTGAAAAAAGAACCTTTAATTAGACAGGTCTGGACTAAGAAGAAACCAATCCCTTTCAGTGCCTTACATGCTATAACCACCCCTCCTTGCTAAGACATTGTCAGTTTCTAAAAATCCACACTTGAGCCACCCCACACTAACTCTAGACACTTGAAAATATCTCCCAGTTCCTTTACTCCATCCAATCTTCACTTTATGTGGTGTACCATCACTTGCCTTTTCCCTTTTGTGCCCTCTTTCAGCTCTTCTCCCTTGTTTAATTAGCAGACTTAAACTGACACGCACACTGGCCGGAGATACGCTCGCTGTTCTGGTTAATGTTGACTGTGGGCAGTAATGCACCAAACTAGACACGTTGGCAAAAGTACCTACCCTGGCAGAAAACTGTCGCACAGCTTATCTGACCGTCCTCGCTGTGGCTGTAGCACTGTCCGCCTCACCTC
Source organism: Lissotriton helveticus (assembly GCF_964261635.1). NCBI lineage: Eukaryota > Metazoa > Chordata > Amphibia > Caudata > Salamandridae > Lissotriton > Lissotriton helveticus. The sequence goes on from NC_136057.1 coordinate 1,586,204,694, forward strand.
ATCCCGATTCCCAGGACAGCTCCACTCACTGTGCCGCTGGAGTAGCACCATTTACATGCAAAGCTTTACTTCTTTTTTTCCCCTCACAGTACTGTAGGGAGGAGGGGGGAGTTAGTTGCACGATAGCGGGGGAGGGGTAATGTGTGTCCTTATTTCTTTGCCTTCTCAGCGAGAAAATTGGCCCGTGACTAAAGTCCCCGCTGGGCCACCGGCCTGGAATTGGCTTCTGTAACAGGCTGGATGCTGTTTGCATTAAGCCCCCCCCTTCCCCGACCCCTCTCCTTCGGGTTATTCTGGAAGTGCTGAGGGAGCTGTTGGTAAGGGGTAGGACTTTTCTCAATCGGAGCTCTTTCAAGTTTTTATAAAATATTTGTATTATGCTTTTTCCTGCAGTGTGTTGTACATGTCATTAGACAACATGCGCAGTGTGAATAGATTTCTCCTTCACCTATTTTTTTTTATATAGCTGCTCAGTTTTGAGTGCTCGCTCTCTTTCTCCCCACCTCAATTTATCTCCTCACTGTCTTGTTCTCTCTCGTCCTCCTGCACCCTTATTCTCTCCGTTTGTATAACACTTTCTCCTGCTCTTTCGCCTTGCCCAATATCTATCGAAACTTTCTAATATGTATTTCTATGTTTTTCTTCTACATTTACTGTTAAGCCCTCTCTCCAATCCGGCTTTTCCCTCCTCTCTAATATATTTATTCTACAATTTCCTCTTTTTCTGCCCTTCCCTAAATTAGTTATGGTTTTGTCCTTCTCTTGCATTTTTAGCTCTGTCGCACTTGGCCCTTCTCTGAGCTCCACTTTCTCTCTGCTCTCTTATCCTGCCTCTTCCCATTCCTATCACTCTGTCCTTGTCCTCTCCTCGTCAATATTTTTCTTCTGTCCACTCTCTATCATCTGAAGTCATTTTGTTCCGGCAGTATTGCTTGTTGGCCCCTCTCTATCTGCTGCACTTTTTCTCTTTCTCTATCTCGCCTCCAGACTAATTCTTGTTCTGAAGCTCTCACCACCATATTTAGTTCTGGTACCTCTCACCATGTCTGTCTGTCTGATAGTTCTTGGTTTGACCGTCTCACCACTCTTTCTGCTGTTGCTCGCTTCACTTATTTCTGTATTCCCCCCCCCCAATTCCAGATGGATGTTTCCTTACACATATTTTTGGCCTTGCCTCATTTCTATCCTTCCTTCTCTCTCTCTCGCTCTACTCTTTTTACTGCAGCGGTCTCACTACAATTTCGTTTTCGAGCCTCCTCTCAACTGTCATTTGCTCTCTCTCGTCCTTGTACAATGCTTTTTGTCTGTATCCCCTCTGCCTCGTCACTAATGCCTTCTATTCTCTCTTCTCCCTCTCTCATCGCCAGTGTTTCAGCTAATTTTTAGGTCGAGCCTGTAGCAGCGCGCATGCAAAAATGCAATGCAATGCAATAGCTATTGCTATTGGTGTTGCATTATTATTAGCAATGACAATATCTCAAACTTTAATAATGCGAGACCTATTGCATTGCAAATGCTTGTTTAGATCCTTTTGGGCCCTTGAACACTGTGCGTTGAACCATTTAGTCCCCCTAAGTTTCCTTGATGCTATTGTGTTTGTCAGGTTTCGGGAAATGTCCCTACAGATTCCCTCGAATCCCTGTGTAACCATTTCCGGGGGCGAGGGGGGGGTCATGGTCTAAGCATTTCATTATGGAACTTAAGTTTGTTTTGACAATGCTCTCCTCAAACTGCAGGGGATTTATCATATTCCATTTCATTCTCACCCCTTGCGTTGGGTTATGCTGGAGGGGGCGGTCATCGCCTTTCACCTCCTGGGCAATTACATGTAAGCAGGCGATAAGGGGGTTATGGTCGCTGGCATTGTTGAGCTCCACTTCAAAACTGTCCACCAAGAAGGCAGCTTTTGGCATGTTTGATTAGTGTGTTACTAACTAAGGTGTCCATAAAAAGTAAATCATTCACTATGATGATGTCGTTTAGGGCGTCTCCCTGTGGGGTGTGTATAAAGTGGATCAGAGGTTGACCCTCAGGGTCCATTAACCCACATACTTTATCTGTGCTATGCAGACATGTGGAACAATTAAAATCCCCCACCCGATAGATACACAAGGGCTGCCACTTCCCCGCGATCTTATCAATTTCCTATTTAAGATTTACCATAATATAACAAATATTTGAGTCAAAGACATTATAAGACCAATTAATTAAAAGGGTATTGACTTGAAACATTAAAAATCAAAATCAATTGATATCAGAGTGAGTCTATGACGGACTTCGCTTTAATTGACCCATATTTAAGGGAGATCAATGTCGCTAATCTTCCTTTTGCTCTCCCTGCTGGGGAGGAAATCGCATGGACATTTAGGGAACAAAAGCAATCTAGTTCAATATTCTCCCTGGACCATGTTTCCTGTGTACAGATGATATCAAAACCATTTATGTACTTTAACCACGTTTCATCTTCTAATTCCGAACAAATACCTGCGATGTTCCAAGAGAGGATTCGGAACGGGCGAATTTTTGGCGGCCTTATTCCTAAGTCCTCCCTATGCCTGACAATCAAGGAGTTTGAGCCGTGACCCTGCATCCCTGGAATATATGGCTTTAAATGGCTAGATGAAGTGTCCACAGACTTAAACGCCTCGATGGTGGGAAAAGTATTGGGTGATTTGGATATATGGTGGTCCGAATGATTGGTTCCCACTCTATTTACTTCTTTTCTAACCCCTGGCAAAAGGTTGTCTTTGATTACCCCCCCCTGCCCTTGACATCCTGCTTGAGTTAAGTGGAGCCAGGGATAGTCAGTCAATTTCAGACAAGCCTGACAATGCCTCAAAACGATTGGGAAGGGACCAATCGGAGAACTGAGGGAGGGGGTTTCCATTCCGCGGGTGCAGGCGGGGCCTAATTCCCCCTTGATAAGGAGGGTAAAAGAAGCCTAGTGGGCGGACATGTATGTGCTCCATGGGGGAGTCTCTAAGGTGACATTGGGCAAAATCCACCCATCTTTCTTCATTAAAGCTCAGGACCACACAATCTCCCTCTCTATCTCGTTGTGTTTTCCCTACCCTGCTTACCCGCCTTGCCATTATAATATGGTTGTGTCAGTTTACCTGAGACTGGATTTTACTGGTGCACCAGTAGGCGGATTCATTAATAAGGCTCTGACAGCTTTCACTGTGACCAGATGGTACATGTGGGACCCCTGTCAGGGCCAAAGTATAGGGAGTGCATTCCGGGGGGGAATTTAATAAAATATTGTTGTCCTGCCTGGGTGAATCAAGGCCTCTATTCAACCTTTTCTTGCTCTCTGTATTCCCTCTAGAATCACTTTCAACACTCAAGAGATTGGGTACCTTTTGAGACCTATGTTTACTAATAACCCTCCTGTCCTCTTGCCTGGGTTTGTGGCATTGTTTCAGGCTCTGTGTGCATATCCCCATCCAGGTTTGAATCTGTAATGTTGACCTCTACTCCTCTATCTAAAGGAACTTCTGCGGCTATTCTCCCATTATCAGGAAGTCCAAGGAAGGCCTTTCCACCCCACGCTGTAGGCCCATTATCCATGAACCCTCTTTCATTGAGACCGCTATGACTCACAAGGCTCCCCTGTGACAACAACAATTGACCCAGCAGCTATTCTATTCGGGCCAGCCGGGAGAAAATGGGTACCAGGGAATGTGACACAATTTTACCCAATCGGGCTGACATCAAATCCACATTGGGCAATGTCTTTGTCTTTACAGGCCCAGCTCCCCCTCAGGATTTTTCCCCTGAAGAAGGGGGGGTTTGCTTTGTTCTCTTGGTTCTTGGCATATTGCCCAAGGACCGTAGATCTGTCCCGGTTACAGTCAGGTCATTATGCTTCCTTTTTCCCCCCACCACATTTTGGTCCTCCGCGGTTGTTGTTGTTACAGTTCCCCTGCCTTTTAGCTCTCCACCTGTAGAACCCTGGTTCAAGATAATGCAGGTGGGTGAAAGTACAGTTGGTGGGTCTTCTTGATCTTCTTGTGCAGTTTGGGGGGATAGAGATATTCGATTAATATCCTCTGAGGTTGTCAGGGGGTCTGGCTAGGCAGGGCACGTGTTCGAGGCTGGGAGGGAGGTGATGGATCCAGCGAGAGCCTGCATTCACAGGGCTCGACAAATCCACTCGCATTTGCGAGGGAGAATTGATGAGGACGAGCTATTTTTAGGTCCTACTCGCCCTCTCTGGCGAGTAGGAAGACAAACTAACTTTTGTCCTCTGTTTTTGAAAACGGAGCAAAAGTGACAAGATAACAAGATTTAAATGCATTTTTATTGCTCACAAAGGGAATGAGCAATAAAGATGCCTTTAAATCTTGTTAACTTGTCACTTTTGATCTGTTTCTGTAGGTTGCAGTTGGGTCGAGGGGATTTTCCAAGGTACTAGACCTGCAGGACTAGTACCATTTTTGGGATTTTTCGAGCCCAGGTTCAGCCACTTCAATTTCCATGTTCAGGGCCCCTACGGCCTTCTGCAGGAAGCCGTCTAATGTCTTGTCAGGACACTTAGGCGTGGGCATGGGTTTCTTTCTCCCCATCTTGCTTTAGTGAGTGAGTTCCCAATATATAGAGAAAGATTCGGCAATGATAACGATTGCCCCCCCACCAGTCCAACCCCTTTCCTTCCTCCTTACTTTTGCTTAGCTAGTAGACCGATTTCTGGCTAATCAGCCGTCATCAGCCAGGCTTGCTGCAAAAACCCTGAAATGTAAGACACAAATGTACTGCCCCTTTCTAGGATGATCATACTGTAAAACAATTGTGGCCCCATGATATTAAATAATAAGTATTTGAAGGTAATACAAATGCACAAGTCAGTATTACCCAGCATACTCATAAAAAAAAATTAAAAAAGAGCTTTATTCGATTTTAGGCAGATAAAATCATAAAAGCATACAATTTCAACATTTCATGTCCTTAAAACCACAATTAGCAGGGAAAAGTACATTCACAAATATGAACAAATATACATTCATTATAAAACAGGTACTGAATACTCCCATAACACAGTGTGTTACTGCAAAGTTAATGCCATTGTCAGTCTCCTTGCCCTCAACACACTCTTAAAAAAACCAGTCATACAGCCTATACAGTATACACTGTCTAGCATTAACAAATAAAGAAGAGCAGGACGACATTGCCTCCACCCCCCAATTTTAAATCAGGCCTAATCTATCTATCCCGTTCCTTTTTGTATAATTTACAGAATAATATTACGTGGATCGTACTTTGGGGGGAAGATTGGTCGCAGGGGCATGGACATAATTCCCTTGACCAGTTATCATTTCGAGATAACTTATCAGATGATGAAATATCCCGAATCTAAAGCGCGTAAGAATATATCTGTCATATCCCCTTCACAAAGTAATAAATAGGGCTGGATAGCGTAAACAATAATTGACAGTTGGTGTTGTGCCACCATTGGTTTACACAGCTCTAATGAAACCCTTATTTCCTCCAAAAAGGACATTAAAGTTTTTTTCAGATCCTTGCGTGAAATAGAATTCAATGAGTCTGGTTGGTGGAAAAAGTTTGGGTGTCCTATATCTTGCATAAAGTTCTTTAAATAATTAAGCCACCGAATTTTACGAGACTGGTCAAGTTTTATGGCGTCAATTAGGATCTCTTTATTTAATCCTGTAGCACTCGAGGTCCAAATTCTGTGCCAGAGTAAAATTGGTTGGACCTTGATCAAGTCAGAAATATGTGGTAAGCCTAGTTCACTGTGGCAATTATAGACTGGGGAACTAACAGGCACTGCTAAGATAAACCTTAAAAAGGCATTTTCAACCTGTTGTATCGGTGCACAGTTATTAAAACCCCATATCCCAGCCCCAAAAATTTAGCTTGATACATTTTTAATAATATTGATGGTGGTCTCTTGCCCAATTTGTTTGCAAAATGCATGAGTGCTACAGTGGATTTCAAGAAGAGAAGACTCCTAGTTCTGATCGCCTGGGTCCATGAGCCTGTACGATTAAAAAGAACTCCTAGGTATGAGAAACAATTAATGGACTCTACCCTGCTGCCACCCGCCTGTAGGTAACTGTTTTTTTGTTTACCTCGCCCACAGGTCATAATAAAACTTTTCTTTGCATTCAGTTTTAACCCTAAATCGTCCATAAAATCAGTATATAGAGTAAGGGCCCTTTGAGGCAGATCGGGGTGCGTGCCATTAGCACTGCGTCGTCCGCGTACAGAAGGGATGCAACAGGCGTTTATTAACGTAGGGAACATCCCTAATGTTTGTCTCCAAATCCTGTTCCAAAGCATTTGTATAAAGGGTAAACAGGAATGGAGCCAAAACACAGCCCTGTCTTACTCCCCTCTGCACTCCGAACGGTGCAGTGCATTCCCCATTCAGGCCATAAAGTACTTTAGCAGTGGCCCCTGAATATAATGTTTTTAAAAACTGAATAATTGTTGGGTCAACCTTTAAAATATTAAGAGTGTCCCATAGTTTGCTGTGGATTACGCAGTCGAACGCTGCCGTGAGGTTAACAAATGCCAGATACAATGGCTCTGACTTAGCCTGTGTGTATTTGGCAATTGATATAGAAAGATTGAGTACCTGCTCATTCACCCCTAAACCAGATCTAAAACCATATTGTCCCTCGCTTAAAATGTTATTGTCATCTGCCCAATTTTGTAGTTGATCCAAAATAATTCTGCCTGCTACTTTCATAAAAGAATTAAAAGTAAGATTGGGCGGTAACATGCCGGATTCTCACGATCGCCCTTCTTAAAAATAGGTACTATTGTTGATTGTGACCAGGTTTCTGGGAAGCCCTTTTCCATACAGACCTTTAATACTCTAGCTAAAATGGGGGACCATAACTGTGGGGTAGATTTATACAAGTCAATAGAAACCCCGTCTGGCCCTGGGGCCTTGCCACACTTACTAGCTTTTAAGGCTGAATTAATCTCTTCCAGGGTTATCCATAGATTAATTGGAATAAAAGGCCTATTTTCCATCCCTAAAAACATTCTACTGGCAGATTCACTCTCATCTTCTGCTGTTAAGGAGTAGACTTTAGTAAAACAATCCACCAACACATTCTTCAATAGCTATTTCAATTGAGGCCTTATCTAATTCACAGTTTAAAAAGGGGATGTTTACTGCCCTCCAAAATTGAGTGCAGCATACTCATAATTCAGTTCTGTTTCTCTTGGTGACACACATTCGGACATCAGTAGTGATAGCATTAACCTATGAGGCTTCATATTGTTAGAGGGCATTTCCCATTGATTACTTTATTTATCTTTCATCTTTGCCCTACTGGACTCCCCTGTTTAAAGAAGTGACTGCCAGGCTGAGCAAAGAGCGTCTTTACAGTGGGGATATTCTGGGGGCTTCCGGGCTGCAGACTGTGTGCCATGCTGATTGGAGGCTGAGGCGCCAGGCCGGCAGGACAGCGCTTGCATCTGCAAAACTGCGACACTGCTGTCCTCTGAAAGGCTGGATGCGGAGCTTGCCTCTGTAGTTCTTGGCACTGGGCATGGCTGCTGAATGGATGTATGACGTTACAACGCATGCTTTTACCACGCATGCTGTTACGCCAATTTTACAACGCAAACCTTTACAACGCATAGCGCTTTGGGGTGCTGGATAGTAAATAGTTTAATTTACTATTCAAACTCCAGTCCCCGTGGACACTAGGGAAGGTGTTGGATAGTAAATTAAATCTATTCCCTATCCTAGAGCGCCCCCCAGCGCAATGCTTTGTAATGGTTTTCGTTGTAAAACCTGCGTTGTAATAGCACTGCGTTGTTAAAGTTTCGTTGTAAAGGATGTTTCCCCTGCTGAATACATAAAACGATGTGCCCTCTGGAATCAGTCACTACTGAATATTAGTTCTCTACCGACCTATAAATTGGAAAACACATTTCTATATCTCGCTCTAGTGGCTTTAAGATGGCAACCAGAAAAAGACTCCATATCTAAGAAAAGTGTCAACTGCATGTTAATGCAGGGGTTGATATTGGGTGAGTAGCTGGAAACATGACATTTTTGTTGATCGTTACGCTATTTAGGCCGACTGTCCCCTCAGCTGCCGTCTGCTCTACCACCATCTGTGAGAATGGTGTACTATTGGGCTATCTCAGAATTCACAAGACAGATTTGTCTGTGACTGCGCCCCTGCCACAGTGCCCTGGGTCGGGAGTGTCTAGCAGGGGCAGATGATTAAATGCAGGCTGCCTGGCGGATGCTGCTTTTAATAGTGCGCACAGACACATAGGACTGTGGGATCCCCGCATCGTGCAAGCGACTGGACAGCCGTTGTTACACATCTGCTGCTGCCTTAGAGCACTGAGGGATCGGGCATGGACGAGGTTGGTGTCCCATGTCTGCTCTGGCTGTGCCGGCGCGGCACAGATAAACAAAGCTGCCGCCCACCACCTCAGTGACTGCTCGAGGCCACCAATAAGCCAATCAAGCACTGCAGTGTTTACCTCTTAGATCACCCTGACCTGTCACATAATGTGCTGAGACACCTATAGGTTTTATTGAAGTGAGCCACGGCCTATGCGACGCCTTAAGTGTTAAACTAGCGCTAAATGATAAATAACTCTCTAAAACAACAGCCGCCAGGCTAATGTTACACAGTAGGCTATCATCAGAGGCAGCTCAACGCTACCTCTTTAAATGCAACACTGCACCTAGGTACGTATTTTATTCATTAAAAACATTGAGGACAGACCTGACTGGTGATCAGTACTTACCTTGGTTTACCATCTCTGTACTGAGACAGACACACAGCAGCGGACGAGACGGAGTGGCAGGCTGCTGTAAGCGGGCCTTCTTAGGAAGCCCACCATGTTGTGGGTGCATGCATTCATGAGAGATCCGGTCACCTTGCCGGGGCTGGCCCCTCAGCTTCTCTTTATTATAATCTCTATAATCGTGGTACTGGGTTAAGGCTGGAAGCTCCCCTCCGCGGAGACCGGCGTGAATCAGAGTAAGTCGCACCGGGGGCTAACTCCAGGCCTCACCATACTCCTGTCTCATCCCTCGCTGTTAAAATTTAATGCAGCTCTGACGGTTGCTGCCACCTTGCTTCACCCCACACAGTGCGCAGGTGATCAAAGCAATAAAAATGCGTGGTTAATGCATTTTAATGCGGTGATGCAGGCCGCCACATCAGAATGCGTTAGTCTAACACCTGATGCGTGGCACTTGGCAGGGCTAGTTTGCATAAATCACGTACTTTACTCTTTTCACTAAACATAATTTACGCATCTCCCTCCAAAAGTAGTGCAGAGTGCTTGAACGTTGAAGACGATGAAAAGGGCGCACTGAACTATGTAGAGTGCGCATTCTAGTTGATGCACGTCACGTCTGACGTGACGTGCGGCGGCCATGTTGGCGCGCTGCGCGCGCATTCCCCATTGCGCGCCGAGGCACTGAAAGTAACGGCAGCGCCGGCCGGCGCTCCTCACATTAGAGCTTGTTTATATAAATAAATATACTTACTATAACCCAACGAGCGGTCTGCTAATTATTCAAAGCGGCAGCATTACAGTGGCGACGAGGACGGGAGGCTCCAGCTGACCCATCCCAAGAGAGAAAAAAAAAAAAAAACGGACCCCCCACGTGGACAGCAGCAGGGTAGGCAACCCCATAAACAACAACAGCATTATGCAGAGCTGCCCCACACAGCCCACACAGCAGAGGGCATAAGGGGGGCACAGCTGAGCCACCAAGACAAGCTGAGGAGCGTGGCAGAGCCACAGACAACTGAGAGGCGGCGAAGAGGCCGGAGAGGCAGCAGCACGCCCCACAGGATATAACCCACGGTGCAACCCTTCCCACCACGCCGTGCCCTGGAGAAACAGCGCTGGCTACCAAAGAGGAGGAGGCGGGGACTAGCACTGAGAGTCCCCAGGAAGATACCAACACAGAGGTAAAGGACAACACCCCAGGGAGTCCCACCAGCAAAGACGTCAAAGCGACAGCGATCAGGGAGGTGAGAATGAGCACGCCAGCAGGCTATGCGATTGCGCCGGTGCAATTACTACCGAAACCAGGGGACCCCCTGATGAAGTGGGAGGACTGGAAAGAATATATCGACAATTTCATAGGGGTCCTGGAGGATGAAAATGAAGAGGCTTTCACCCCCCAAAGGAAGAAACGGATCCTATTACTGAACCTGGGACCGGAGGGTCTCAGGATTTACAAGAGCCTGGTGCCCAAAAAGAGGGACGACGCCGACAAGGATGTATATGCACATGCATTGAAAGATCTGGACGAACGTTATCGCCCCACTATCTGTGTATCAGTGGACAGGTTTAACTTCCAGCAGAGAAGGCAACGGGCTGGAGAAAATATTGAGGAATATGTGGCGGCCTTGAGGAAGCTAGCTGCCCCGTGTAAATACGCACTGTGGGAAGACGAATTCATAAAGGATCAGATCGTGATGCATACCACAAGCACAAACGTCCAGGACAAGTTGTGGGCAAGCGGCGACACCACACTCAAAGATGTAATGGTCATTGTAAAAAGGGCGGAACTCGCAAGGAGATGTGCTGATGCGACCAAGAAAGACGTAGCGCCCCCAATGATGGTGAACAGAATACAAGAGGGAGACCACCGGAAAGACCAGAGAGGCAAAGACCCAGCGGCCAGAGGAACCAACAGATGGCAAGGAAAGCAAGCAGGCAATGATGGCAAGAAATCGTGCTACAGGTGCGGCAGTTGGTCCCACGATGCGCGCGATCGAAGATGTCCTGCGTTCCGAGCTAAGTGCCTACACTGCGGCATCTTGGGCCACTATGAAAAGGTGTGAAGAAAGAAAAATCCCAAGGAAATGGTGAAAAGCATTGACCAAGACGAAGAAGATCTAGAGGAGATCGCAGAGGAAGAGGTGGTCACCGTTTTATGCATATACGACCAGGTACTAAGTGTAGAAGGGAAGAAATCCACGAAACCAATTCTGGACATGTCAATGGGAGGAATCACCATCACTGTAGTGGCAGACACTGGATCCCCCTTCACCATCATCCAGCGGGCAGTGTGGGAAGAAACGTTCAGACCCAAGTTGGGCCCAGAGCTGGAGAAACTAGACATTCGGCCGGTCACCTACAATGGCGACCGCATTCCAATGGTGGGGTTCCGACGCCTGTTGTTCGAATTTAGGGGCCGATCAGCATGGTGCAAGCTGTACATTGCGGAGAAAGGACCCTCCGTCCTAGGATGGCTAGACCAGGGCGACCTAGGGATAAAGCTGGATCCAGGAGGAAAGGAGCAAATACTACTCGCAGAACAAGAGGAATGGCCGGACTTGAATAAGTGGAAGGAGAACTATCCAAAGGTGTTTGGAGGCACGGTGGGACGGATGGAAAAATTCCAACACAAGATCGTGCTCAAGGAAGGGGCCATCCCGGTGGCTCACAAAGTGAGAAACGTGCCGATTGCGGTAAGAGAGGCGGTCCAGAAAGAACTTCAGGAGTTGGAAAAGAAGGGAATAATAGAACCGATAACCTGTGCAGAATGGTTGGCGCCCCTAGTGGTCGTGATGAAGCCCAATGGGAAGGTCCGGCTCTGCGTGGACCTGAGAGAACTGAATAAAAATATCGTGGTGGAGAAGTTCCCTCTCCCCAGAATTGAAGAAATGTTGGCCAAGACCAGAGGAGTGAGGTGGTACTCCACTATCGACTTGACATCGGCCTATCACCAAATAGCACTCCACCCGGACAGCAAAAGTCTCACATCCTTCATCACCCCGTTTGGTTGTTACCAGTTTTGTCGCATGCCGTTCGGGCTGGCCTCGGCGGCTGCAGTTTTCCAGAAGATGATGCACCAACTATTCAGAGACTGCAAGGACGTCCAGTATTTCCAGGACGACATCCTGGTGATGGGGCGAGACAGGCATGATCATGATCAGAAGCTGGGACACGTGTTACAGACGCTAGAAACCAAGGGTCTTACAGCGGAGTGGACGAAGTGTCGGTTGGGCCTACAGTCGGTAACGTACCTAGGACACGAGATCGGACAACAGGGCGTTACACCCAAGACGGAAAACGTAAAAGCCATCGCTGAAGCTCCGCCACCCAGAAGCAAGGAAGAAGTCAGGTCGTTCTTGGGGATGGCGGAGTACTACAGCAAGTTTGTGGTCCACTTCGCCTCAAAGACCCACAACATGAGGCTGCTGACCAGGGAAAGCACTGTGTTCCAATGGACACCGGAAGCACAAGCCGAGTTTGAAACAATCAAAAGGGATGTCATAGGAGCTGTTCCTCTCAAGGGCTACGACCCACAAGGCACAACCGTACTGACAACGGATGCCAGCGACAAGGGCCTGGGCGCTGTGCTCATGCAATACAGAGGAAGAGGAGAAATGGAGACAATCAGTTTTGCGTCCAGGGCACTGACGGATACAGAGAGCAAATACAGCGTGATTGAGAAGGAGATGCTGGCGGTCGTGTGGGCCATGGCGAGATTCCGGCAATTTCTGTGGGGAACACGTTTTCTACTCAAAACAGATCACAAGCCATTGGTGAAGGTGCTGACATCGAGTGGACACGCCAGTGCCACTCCCAGAATATCCAAGATGTCACTAAAGTTACTCGAGTTTAGGTATGACGTGGAGTACATTCCCGGGAACCGGAACCGAGTAGCGGATTACCTGAGTAGGGCTGCCGCCATGGAACCTGGAGAGGAAGACCCTGCAAGCAAGGGGGAGTTGGTAGCTCTCATAGAGGACCAAGAAAAGTTGATAAGCTTACAAGAATGGACAGAGTCCTATGAGGAAGATACGGACATGAAGGAAGTAAAGGAGAACATTGTTCAAGGATGGCCTGAGAAAAGGAACGTGAGGGCGAGCCTCAAGCCGTACTTCGAAGTGCGAGAAGAACTGTCAGTAGGGGACAAGGGGGTATTCATCTACAGAGGAGATAAGGTGATCCCCCCCAGGAACCTCACCTCGAAACTGTTGGACTTGCTACACGAGGGACACCTAGGCATAGGGAAACTAAAGGCAAGAGCAAAACAAAACTACTGGTGGCCAGGCATGGACATAAGGGCTGAAAGGCATGTCAGGGAATGTCCACAATGTCAACGGGCAGATAAGACCTTAAAACCCTTGAGACCAGCAATAGGGAAGTTTGACCCTCCTTCAAATCCCTGGGAAGAACTATCGATAGACATTTTGGGACCTGTCCTAGATGACCATGGCACACAGAAATACGTGTGCGTACTCATGGATCGATATTCAAAGTGGCCGGAGGTGAGAATAGATGAGTCCATGGACACAGAAAACATCATAAAATTTCTGTCAGAGACCTTCACCAGGGAAGGAATACCCAAATCGATCTTGAGTGACAATGGGCCCCAGTTCACGTCGGAAAGGTGGAACAAGTTCATGCAAAGAAATGGCATCACCGTCAAGCACACCGCGATCTACCATCCGGCCGGCAACGGCTTAGTGGAGAGATTTAACAGAGTAGTGATGGGAGCCATACAAGCCGCCATATCCAGCGGACAGAGTTGGGAAAAGGCGTTAGAGAACATGGTGTGGGCCTACAGAATAACCCCCACTGGCACGGGGTACAGCCCATTCCAAATATTGAGGGGACGCGAACCATTCACCCATGACAACAGGATTTGGAAGGAAAAGGTCGTCACCAGCGAATGGTCCCCTGCAGTGGTGCGGGCCAACCTGGAAAGAGCACAGACAATTTACAGTAATCACTACAACAAACGGAGGAATGTTAAAAGTACAGGATTGGAGAAAGGAGAGTGGGTGAGAGTAAAGTTGGCCACTCTACAGAAGAAGGGAGACAGCAAGTACAGCAAGCCGATGCAAGTCGTGGAGGTATATGATCGAGCTGCCTTGCTGAGTGATGGGAACGTGTGGTCCCAGGACCGGATGGCTAGTTGCAATAAGGTTTTGGGCTGGGAGCTACATGGAACTGAATGGGAAGACACGGAAGGGTCGAACGTGGAGAGGAGACAAGAAGCCTGCGAGCAGCAAGGCGGAGTAAGGATCAGAATGGAGAGTGAAGAGGAAGAAGAGAACGGAAGTCGAGGTACGGAAAGGGACAGGTTTGAGAGAAGCATGATTGAAGATGGAGCTGTGAGTGAAGGAGCAGAAGGCCAAGAGGCGCGGAGCCAAGAGACTATGGAGAACCCGGTCAAGGTTACAAGAAGTGGAAGGCCGGTGGTAAGGCCCTCCAGATTTCGAGACTTCGAATTGGACACTGAACTGTAAGTGACTCAGTAAAGTTTGGAAAAAGGGGAGATATGCAGAGTGCGCATTCTAGTTGATGCACGTCACGTCTGACGTGACGTGCGGCGGCCATGTTGGCGCGCTGCGCGCGCATTCCCCATTGCGCGCCGAGGCACTGAAAGTAACGGCAGCGCCGGCCGGCGCTCCTCACATTAGAGCTTGTTTATATAAATAAATATACTTACTATAACCCAACGAGCGGTCTGCTAATTATTCAAAGCGGCAGCATTACAAACTATTGAATATGCTGAGTTGAGCAGTCGCTTCCCAATATCCAACCAAATAACAAATATTACAAAAATTCTCCCTGAATATCGACTTATGTAACAAACATACCCTATTTGCGCCATTTAGGGACGGACACCTGATGTTGTTTTTTCATCTCCAAAGAAGCCTGTCTTACTGCGTTTTTAAGTTCAGGTTTGACCTCTGACCGCGCCCTTTTCCTTCTCACCCGTCACAAATCATCCACTTCTCGCCACTTCCTGAGATGCGATCTGGTGTGCCCGCAGGTGGTGGGCGTGGCCCCGTGTGCACGAGAGCCTCTGACGTATGAACAAGGGACGTGTTCTTTTCCGCGCACTCTCCTTTCTTCGTCCATATTAGATCTGCGCACCCAGTGCCCGGCAGGTGCTTCACCTTTGTTGCATAATAGCCTTTTCTGCATTTATCTTCCTCCCCGAAAAAGTAAGGGCGGTGTGTCAATGGCATGGACATGTTGAGATATGTCCTTATTTACTGTCCTTGTTTTGTGTTTATTGATGGACACGAAGTCAGGCGCAAAGGATCCCATGCGCTTGGCGTAGGTTTGCTGCTTTTCTCGGGGCAAAACATTCCCATTGCAAGCGCTGATAGGCAAATAATAGGCAATTAAACATTTTTGTAAAATCTTTTTTAAGACATCAGTTATTCCCTTAGCTTTTTAATAACCATTTAGCTATAATTTAGACCTCGCAACTAGATTTTGAGTGGCGTTTGTAATGTGGTTGCTGTTTTCAGTTTCTGTTTCAAAGGGTGGAAAAAACTGATTTCACAGACTTTCCACATTTTTTAGTGCCTTTGTCTTAAAAATAGGTTCAATACCAGACAGGAGGTAACCCAAGCTAGGTACAAGGCATGCATCTTATGCGGCAAACCAGATGTTTGGGGATCTTTTCTAATTTTTGCATGATGACTGTGTACTTGACTTGTGTGCCCCTCCTCCGTTCTGATAAGATCAATGAATACTCTATATAAAGTAAAATTGTCTGCCCATATAAAAGGCTTTGAGGGGAGTTGCAAGAAATTGCAATCCATATCAATTCACAGCAGTTTTGAGGATGTTAAGTGATAACATCGACAATGGCAAGCATCAGTGCTGGAATGCCCACTGCCTGGTAAATGCTTCAGTTATTTACCGGTAATTGCATTACTCTGAATCCTCTACCCTCACATATTCATTACAACATTGAGGCATCCCTGCCTCACCAGACACCCCTGCCACATGATTTAATCACAAATAAAAACTACCTACCTTCCTCCCGTAAATACCACGTAACTTGACGCAACACCAATTATTGGTTGGACTGGACTACATGGGAGGGAGGGATGTAAACAGAAGCAAGGGAAGATGACTCAGTCAGAGTAATGCTATTACCGATAAGTAATTGAAGCATTACCTCATCGTCCCCTCCCTCGCTTCCCTTCGTTACAAAATTGAGATGTAAAAAGCCAAACAGGGCAACCAAAAAGGTAATACACAAATCAGGTTTATTAAAACACAAAGAAAAAAGTTATGAACAACTATTCCGACACCATAGTGGACTACACTGTAGACCCAATTACCTTACACGGTTTAACCTCCTGAACAATCCAATAATGAGAGGCAAAAGTCAACAGGGATGCCTAGGTGGCTGTCCTGCAGATCTCAGCAACAGAAGCTCCCTGTATCTCAGCCCAGCAGGTAGACATAGACCTCGTAGATCTACCTTGAACTCCTAAAGGAGAAATCTAACCTGAAGCCTTGTAGGCTAGTAAAATCAAAGTCCAAACCCACCGATGTTATGTTGCATGTTCATTTATGGCTCGTGCTGAGCACGGGCCTTGAAGGTGGTTGTGACATCATTGTAGTTCTGTACAGGAAGGGTCAGTTGGAGCCCGACCACTTCGCTGTACAGCTGTGTTTCCTGGCACCACCTGTTCTTCCTATCGCTACCTTGAATAAAGAACCTAAAGAGCTACCTGCCTCACTCCATCTTTACAATTGGCGACGATGTGGGATACGGATCATTTTGGATTTGCTGTGGAGTTTTGAAAATCGTTTTTTTTTCTTCCGGAAAAAAAAAAAAACAGAGAGAACCGACGACTAAAGAACCCAGACTAACGCCTGCTGTGCTGGTTATCCCCACGTGAGCGGACTACTATGTGCGGACTAACTTCTACCAAGTTTTTAAGGTAGGCGGAGATCGTCAAATACCTTAACTTACTGTGGCCGTTGGCGGCGCTTGCCTGCATCATTCGATCTTGGGCTGAGTTCCATGCGCGACCTCTGACTGTGCGCTCCCCACGATCCATTCTAGGACGTCATCTGCTTCTACTGACGTAGATTGCTCACGGCTTGACGAAGGCACGCAAGGTCACGCAGCGTGACCCTGCGTGGCGGCCATTTTAAGTTTTTTTTTGATCGTCGGAAATAATTTCACATGCAAATTCACACGGCGAGGAGGAAAATAGCCGTTTCGAAGCTATTTCATTAGCGGTTTATAAGCGATTTACCTACAATTCACAGGAAGAACAGGTGAGATTGTCGGGGCACTGTTATTTTATTTTATTGCATTATTGGAACATATTTTGTTTTCCTAACATACTATTGCCATTATAACTTATGGATACTGGAGATCAATCTGGAGATCAGTCTCAGAGTACACAAAAACAGGAGATGGCTCAACAAAGTTTTGTGATCAGCCCCCCACAACCCTTCTGGGCTACAGGTTCCCAACCTGATATGAAATGGGTAGAGTGGAAAGAGTATTTCACAAACTACATTTGTGCTATTGATGAGAACGCAAAAATGAAACCAGAACAAAAAAAAAGTTACTTCTACATTCCTTAGGACCGAAAGGGCTAAAAACTTTTTCACTAATGCAAAAAGCAGTTAATGCTGATTTAAGTGAATTTGAAAATGCCATGGCTGATATGGACAGATATTTTGCTCCTAAGGTGTGCATAGGTGTAGTGCGACACAAATTCTTTCAGAGGAAGCAAAAGAAAGAAGAATTGGTCGATGAATGGTTGGATGACTTAAAAAAACTGGCAATTGACTGTAAATTTGGTAATTTGCATGACGATCTCATTCGGGACCAACTAGTCATGCATAATGACAACTCACCGATTCAAGACCGCCTTTGGGTAAATGGCGATGCGTCTTTGGACGATGTACTTGCTATTATGAGGAAGTCAGAAATGTCAGGAAGGTGTGCTGTTATTGTCAAGGACACAGTAAAAGACTCAGACAAAGTGTCATCTGCTGTTTTTAAAGTACAGGGAGCGGCAAAGAGCCAGACCAATCAATTCCAGAAGAAAAACTTTAATCAACCATTCAGGAGTCAAGGAAAAGAAAGGAACACTGATGAGAGAAGGTGTTACCGTTGTGGTAGCAAAGAACACATGGCTTATAGCAAGTCGTGTCCTGCTTTAAGAAAGAAGTGTGGTGTGTGTGGTTTGACGGGTCACTTTAGCAAAATGTGTCGCAGACGTAGTAACGTTAAATGTATCTGGGACCAAGAGATAAGTTCTGATGAAAGTGGTGAAGATGAGGGCGGTTGTGTAAAAAATATAAGAGGGAACTATATGCTTAACATCACCGATGAAGTGATGGAGGGCAAACCTATTTGTGAAGTGTCCTTAGGTGGTATTAAGGTAAAAGTGTATGCGGATTCTGGATCTCCATACACTATCATTAATGAAGAGTTATGGAAAAAGAGATTCACAGACAAAATAGGAGATAAATTGAATGTCTCTGATGTCAATCCTGTGAGTTTCACAGGAGAAAGGATAGGTCTGTTGGGTTTCAGATGGCTCACTTTCCTTTTCAAAGGTAGGTTAACAAGAGGGAAGTTATACATAGCCAAGACGGGACCGTCTGTCCTAGGGTGGCATGACCAGAAAAACCTCCACATCATTTTGGACCCTAACAGCGAGGAAAAGGTGTTGGTCCTGGATGAATGCAGTAAGATAGGAGAGGTGTTGAAGAGTAGATTCACTAATGTGGTGGAAGGGAAGTTGGGCAAATTGAGAGGCTTTGAGCATAAGATTATGCTAAAAAATGATGCACAACCTAAGGTGCATAAGGTCAGACCTATTCCCTTGTTAATAAGAGATGAGGTAAAAAAAGAGATTCAAGGTCTTTTAGCCAAAGGTGTAATTGAAGAGGTAGACACATCGGAATGGATTAGTCCAGTAGTGGTAGCGAGGAAATCCAATGGTAAAATTCGTTTGTGTATTGATTTACGCCATCTAAACAAAAATATTGTGATTGAAAGGTTCCCACTACCCAAGATTAATGAGATGGTCTCTTCATTAAGAGGAGCAACTTGGTTCTCCACGATAGACCTTTCGGCTGCCTATCACCAGGTAGTTCTGGAGCCTGAATCAAGGCATTTAACGGCTTTCATCACGCCGTTTGGCTGTTTCCAGTTTAAAAGAATGCCTTTCGGGCTTGCATCAGCCGCTGCAGTTTTCCAGCGATTGATGCACAAATTATTTGGTGATATGGAGGGTATTAGCTTCTTCCAGGATGATGTTTTAATTGCAGGTACCAACAAGGAAGATCATGATACCAAACTGTGGAAAGTCTTTGATACACTAAATTCGGCAGGGTTAACAGTAGAATTATCCAAATGTAAGTTTGGCGAGAGAAGTGTATCATATTTAGGACACATTATCAGTGAGGAAGGAGTTAGGCCAAAGGCATCACTGGTAGAAAGCATAGTCTCATCGCCTGCACCTGTGTCTAAAGAAGAGATTAAATCCTTCTTAGGAATGGCAGAGTACTGCGCTAAATTCATAAAGAATTTTGCTTCAAAAGTGTATAACATCAGAGCATTGTTAAAAAAAAATGTGAAGTTTGAATGGACAAAGGAATGTGAGAAAGAATTTGCAGAAGTAAAAAGGGAACTACAAAAAGTAAATGCATTGTCTAGCTTTGACCCCAATTTAGACTGTTTTTTGACAACTGATGCAAGCGATAAAGGTTTAGGCGCTGTATTGTCACAGATGAGGGACAATGGACATGAGAGGATTATTTTGTTTGCTTCTAGAGCCTTGTCACCAGCAGAAAGCAGGTACCCTATAATAGAAAGGGAGGCCCTAGCTTGCGCTTGGGCGCTGGAGCACTTTCGTGCATTTGTGTGGGGCAAAATGGTTAACATCAGAACGGATCTTAGACCATTAGTCCACATTTTGTCTACGGATGGCACTGCAACAGCTTCTGCAAGGTTGGCAAGGATTTCTATGCGTATGAAGGAGTACATATATTGTATTAGTTATGTACCAGGGAAGGATAATGTGGTAGCGGATTGTTTATCTAGACTGCCTGCACCGCTAGAGGAGTGTGTTGATGACCCGTGGGGTAATTTTGCCGTAGCTTTTGTTCAAGATTCTGGGATTCCTGCCATCAGTAGAGAGGTTTGGGCTAAGGAGCACGATTTAGACAAAGAGTTAGGTGAGGTTTCGAAGTTTATTCACCAAGGATGGCCCAAAGAAAGATTCATGGGAGACAAATTAAAACCATTCTGGGAGGTACGTTCTGAATTATCTTTTGAAAAGGATGTTTTAAAGAGGGGTGACAGGATTGTCCCACCGGCAGGATTGAGGAAAAGGAT
The DNA here is from genome assembly GCF_964261635.1 of Lissotriton helveticus. NCBI lineage: Eukaryota > Metazoa > Chordata > Amphibia > Caudata > Salamandridae > Lissotriton > Lissotriton helveticus. Next base: position 1,586,224,813 of record NC_136057.1, read on the forward strand.
TTTAGAGATGTGTCATGAGGGACATTTTGGAATAGTGAGAACTAAATTGGCTGTCAAGGGCTTGTTTTGGTGGCCAAAAGTAGAGAAGGAAATAGAGACTTTTGTAAAAAATTGCCCAGTTTGTAATTCGGCTGATAAATCCTTGAAAACTCTGAGACCTACTATGAGCGAGGGACTCATTCCGAGTCTTCCTTGGGAGACCATTGCGGTGGACATTTTTGGTCCAATTGGTGACACAAAAGAGTATGGTTTGGTTGCTATTGATCTTTTTACCAAGTGGCCTGTGGTCAAGTTTGTGGAGAAAGCGGACACTCAAGCAGTTTTGAAGTTCTTGGACAAGATTTTTCTTATGGAAGGGTTACCTGTAAATATCTTGACTGATAATGGAGTGCAGTTTTTATCTAAGGCTGCTAAGGAGTATTTTGAGAAGTGTGGTATCAGACATAAAACCACTTCTTTGTACAATCCTAGCGGATATGGAACGGTAGAACGCTTTAACAGGGTGATTAAAGGTGTTTTGCAGGCGGCTAACAACAAGGATTTGAATGGGAAGGTAGAGATACAGAAAGCGATTTGGTCCTATAAAGTAACCTTAAACAATTGTACTGGGGTGTCCCCTTTTGTAATGATGAGAGGTAGATTACCCAGGTGTAAGTTTAATCCTGGCTGGTTGTTTAAGGAAAGTGTACAGAATTGGTCACCAGTGGAGGTGAAAAAGAATTTGGAGTCGGTCCATTTCAAAAGCAAGGAGTACTATGATAAACGGCATGGTGCCAAGGACTTTGTAGTGAAAGCAGGAGATTGGGTTAGGATCAGGAAGCCATACAAAGTTATGAAGGGTGATAATAAGTTTGATTCACCGAAAAGGGTGGTTGAGGTCTTAAGGAATTCGGTTAGACTAAGTGATGGCAAGGTTTGGAACCTTAAAAATGTGGCCCTTGACATTTGTCAAAGTCATGACGAAGAGCAAGTGGTGAGTAAGAAGTCTGGTGATTTTGATTGGGTTGAAGACTACTTTGATAGCAGTGAGTTACAATCCCAGTTAGCTCATGGTAGTTTATCTCTTCAATCAAGGGAAGGAGAAGGGTTGGCTAGTGATCCTGTTGGGGACTGCCAAGCCGAAGGGTCCTTTCCAGGTCAAGGAGGGAGTAAGGAGGGGAACTGGAGCTCTCTTTCCACTGACATGGGCGGGAATTTAGAGGCTGGCGGCATTGGTACAGAGGACTCTAAAAGGAAAAGAGTCGTGCCGGGCTGGCTTAAGGATTATGTTAGGTAGGAGTCTTGTTTTATTTTGTGGTTTTCATTTGTTCATTTTCTTTATTTCTTTTCTGCTGTTGCTTTTAGCTAGTTCTTTTGTTTCTGTGTAAGGGGGGGGGATGTGTTATGTTGCATGTTCATTTATGGCTCGTGCTGAGCACGAGCCTTGAAGGTGGTTGTGACATCATTGTAGTTCTGTACAGGAAGGGTCAGTTGGAGCCCGACCACTTCGCTGTACAGCTGTGTTTCCTGGCACCACCTGTTCTTCCTATCGCTACCTTGAATAAAGAACCTAAAGAGCTACCTGCCTCACTCCATCTTTACAACCGACTCAGTGATGAAGTAAAATGCCTCAACTCCTTATTCCAGAGCCAACATTCACAAACAGGGAATTGGAAAGCCTATCCCAATAATTCAGAAGAGCCCTCCTGACATCAAAACAATGCAGCCGCATTTCCTCTTCAGAAGAAAGAGCCTCCAAAAAGGAGGGCAAAATCAACTTCTGGTCCCTATAGAACGAGGAATCAACCTTAGCACGAAAGGAAAGGAGAGGCCTCAAAATAATCTTGTCATCAAAAATCCCACAAAAGGGATGCTTAAAAGACAAAGCGCCCAGCTCACTCAAAAGCCTAGCGGAAGAAATAGCCCACAAAAAGAAAGTCTTAAGGGACAATAATCTGATATCCACGAAGTCCAGGGGCTCAAATGGAGGAGCCATCAATGCCGTCAAAACCAAAGAGAGATCCCACGAAGGGAAGTGCTGTCTATGAGAAGGAAAAACATTCTTCAAGCCTTTGAATAGACACCCCACCTACCCATCTGAATCAGACAGATTGTTCCAAGAACTAAAAGCTTTAATAGCAGCCCATTGAAGATTAATGGAGGCAACCTTCAAATCCAGACGCTCCATCCTGCAGAAACATCACCTCAAACAAGTCCGACGAAGTAGGGTCCAAACCCTTACCCTGACACCACTTATATTATTTTCTCAATTATTCTTCGTTTTTAAATAGTTTCATTCAACTATTTTAATTGCTTGATTAACATATACATTTATATATTATCCTATAAAGAATCCGCTACAGTATTGTAATGATTTTAATTAATTGCTAAATGAAGAATCCATCTATCCACCACAAAAAAGGCTGTCATGTCTTTCTGCCTCACTCTGGGCAGATAGGAAGTTGGGGTGGTTGCTCCAAATCTGCCCCCCCGGGGAAGTAGAAAGCCCACTAGACACCAGGGATTTTGCATTTGGGCAAAAGAAAGGGGTGCAGGCATTATACTCTGACATTGGTCACATTCTGGCCCCAAAAGGGACACACCAGCCTTTCTTCCCCACCCACCCCCAGGGCAGGCAGATGATTTGCCTCCAATTTGCCCCTGTAGGGCCACTAAGTCTAATAATCACCAGAAAATTCAAAATGGCTCCAAAAGGAGGGGGCGGCCTACCCTGGCATCGAGCCTTACTCCCACCCCAGATGCAGGAATAGTGTCTTTCTGCCTCCTGGGAACAGATAGTAAGTTTGTCCCAATTGGGGAGAGGACCCCAAATTGGGGTAAAAAAGCCACTAGCCACCAGGGATTTTGCATTTGGGGCAAAAGAAAGGAACGTAGACGTCACACTCAAAAGGGTTAAACCACTATTTTAGCCTTGCCGGAGGGCAGAGAGGGAGTTTGACTCCAATGTGCCTCCCAGAAGGCAAAAATCGTACTAGATAGCAGGACTATTTTTTAATGAAATAATGGGGAGGGTCTGGCCCATCCTGACATCAGGCCCCACCTCTAAAGCTGCAGTGGTTTTACTGCTCCCCTGCGGACTAAAACATCCCATCCAAATGGCAGGAGAGAGGACATTTTATTCTTTTTTTTTTTTTTTTTTTTTACATATGGGCTAGTACAGTGGGGCTAAATCCCAATATTGTCCTACTTGCAGTTGTGAATGGCTGCACTTTTTGGATTTGAGTAAGCCGCCACCTCGGTAAAACTACCGCACCCAGAAATTTCTGAAAAATAGACTTTGAGGAGAGTCCAGGTGGTATGCCGGAATACACAGGAATTCACAAAATTCCTACTGCCCTGCATTCCCAAACCTGTTCCGATAAAAACACTACCATTCTTGTATGGGTGAGGAAAAGCCCATAAACTTAATGTGGAGACATTAAAATTTCCTATCAAAAATATTAACCTGATTTGGCAATGTAGTGACTGAGTTCCTGGAAAACATTTTCAACTACATCCTGAGATCCGGTGTTTTTACCGAGTGCTGGAAGGAAGCTATTATCATCCCACTTCCTAAAAAGCCGAATATGGATCCAGATGAGTTGAAAAATTACCCGCCAATCTCCCTTCTTCCCACCCCAGCGAAAATACTGTAGAATCACCTGAACAAAGACTTAGTTAAGTTTATTACTGACCAATATCTTCTGGACTCTTCTCAAAGTGGTTTCAGAAGTTGTCACAGTACGGAGTCAGTGCTCCTCACTGTCACTGACACAATGAGAATGCAGGTGAACCAGGGTGGGACTGCTGTCCTTGTCCTATTAGACTTATCAGCAGCATTTGATACAGTCTCTCCCTCACACATGGTTAAACGGCTTCACTAAGTAGGGGTGAGTTCCAAGGCACTGGAAGGGCTTCATTCCTTTCTGGTTGCAAGACGTCAGATTGTAAGCTACAGTCAGTTCAGGGCCAAGGCTTTTAGTCTTCCATGTGGAGTGCCACAGGGCTCCACACTTTTTAATCTGTACATTTCACCTTTGGCGACCTTGGTGAGATCTTTTGGTTTCCAGGTATTGTCATATTCCATCAACACACAAATTATTGTGTCTTTCACTGACACTCTCTCTGAAACGACAGAAAAATGTAAACTCTGCATGAGTGATGTGAGCCACTGGATGAAGAATAATTTCCTCAAGTAAAATGCTGGCAAGACCGAAGTTATGATCTTTGGAGCCAAGCAGTCTGCTCAGAGCTATGGTGGCCGTAGTCATGTGGACCCCTCCCTAACCCTCTGGAATCCATTAGAATCTTGGAGTACTGATGGACACTACTGTCAATTTCAATTTACGAGTAAATCGCACCACAAGCAGTTGCTTTTTCAGCATCTGCTCGCTCAAGAAGATTTTCCCATTTTTTCTTGTGGAACTTCCTAAATCAGTGGTAATCGCATTAGTAACCTTGCGGATAGATTACTGCAATGCTACGTACCTTAATATCAACAGTAACTCTATGAACAAGCTCCAGATAGTGCAAAATTCAGCTATGTGTCTTATTCTTAACACAAGGCAGTATCTTTCAGTGAAAAAAGGCATTTGAAGCGTTCACTGGCTGCAAATTAGGAAGTGTGTGATTTTTAAGGCTCTTAGTATAGTTACCTACCTACCGTGGTACGAGACAAAATCGCCGTGGTCAGACTATTGGCAATAGTCTTTGAATTACAAAGACGTTGGGATTGATCAGAATCCGATGTAAACAAGACGATATATATGATGAGGCTGGGTTAACAAGCCCGAATGGAAAATGACGAAATACTTCACCTATTGATGCGACGACAATTGTTTTGATGAATACCATTAGAAGTATGATCGGTCACTATTGAACCACGAGTGTGTCTTTATGCTTCCATACAATTGGGTTATCATTTATTCGCAAGAGATACAGAGTTTATGAAAATTCCACAATTTCCAGGTATTGGAGTTATCACGAAAAGCCTTGAGAAAGCCCTGTGGGCGAAACGCGCGTCGGCTTTTATGGTGCTTCTTGTGAACTGTGGAAATTAAAAACAGACCTCAAGACAGAAGATCTGATTGGACTACTTGATTTTCTTTTTTTTCTTTTTTTTTTTTAGATATTATGGATCTATAGGATACAGGGCGTTGAGAAGAAACTGTTGGATTGCCTGGAGAAATACCTATGCGTCCTCCTTTTTGGAAATAATGATACTGGTGTGCTTAGGTATTTTGTGTTTACTTATAGTTACCTACCTCTTCATGGCAAAGGATCATTGGCCATCAGGTCTGCCTTTTATTTGAACAGGCTGACCAGGCACTTAAGATCAGCCTCCAGAAAGAAAGTTATAGTTCCAAAATTTAAAACGGCAAAATGGGGCACACGCTCCTTTTCTGTGGCAGCTGGCAAGTTATGGAATACCCTGCCAAATTACTTTGCTGAGACTGCGTCTTTTGTTTCTTTTTGACAACATTTAAAAACTTGTCGCTTTACGTCCTAGGACTTATTCTCCTGGGTCTCACAGTCTGTTTGTATTCTTTCATTCCTATTGCGAGTTCTGTATTATCTTGCCTTTTCTCACTGGGGTGGGTTCTCTCTGATATGGTTCCGGAATTTTTTGATGCAGCGTCTTGCAACCCTTGGGTTAAGAGCGTTTTATTAATCTTTTTCATTTTTCATTTTCATTTTCAATGGGTGTAGCTGTGTTAAATGGGCCCGGACTCGGCCGCGACCTAGGGAAACCTTCCATATCCACAAGTTCCTGAAAACTAGAACACCCAGAGAGTTTAAGGTAGTGTGCTGTGTGTGGATCCCATGATGTTTTCCTACTCACAATGCCCCACAAACCGCAAACGTTGCCTAAAATCCCCAATGTTCCTTTCATTTCTATGATGTAATCTTCTGGGATACAGAGGGACCCTGAAAGTGTTCCCCCACTTGTACCTATAAAAACATTACACCACTTGTGTGACTGGGCCTTTTGACTGCTATAGGAACAAATCAAACCAGGAATCCTACAGAGGAACTCTCATCGACCTTGGTTTGAACCATTCCTGATGCAGGCCCTTGACCTAGCCAAACAACGAGACAAGTGGGGGAATGCAGCCAGGGGATTCAATGCCACACTGCCTGAAGTAGTCACCATAATATTCAATGAACAAGCATTAAAAAAACAGTTGCCCACCTCAATGGTCAGCTACACATTGACCATATATTAAACACGCCTGCAAACGTTTACTCGTGCGAGTGCTGGCTCTAAGGGAATTCTCATTGGACACTATCCTTTAGAAGAGATTTGTGATTGTAAATCAAGGGAGTGTGGCATGATTTATCTACTTGGAATCACGCTGCACAGGATTTAATTGGAAGCTATACACAGTGGCCCCTGAATGATCTAAATTGTCATCAGGACTTAATATTGGACCGTATATGTTTCTAGACCTTGATACCCCCTCTTTTACATAAGAAGAGCATTGCAAACACAGTAGTTCAGATTGTGGCCCTGATGAAGCCTTATGGTAGGTGAACCTTGTTGGCTGCGTTGTTCTGGACGAACACAATAAAGAAAAATAATACATCAATAATCAAGACCCATGAGCACCTGTTTGTTAAATGTGGTCTTTTACAAATATTTCTGTTGCTTCTCTACTTTTGGTGTAAAAACAAATGGGGAACGCTGGGTGTGGCTTAGAATTGTTTTTGGGATTTATGTAAGGTACACCACTGTGGAAACCTCTGGGTGTCTAGTGTTCATAAATTTGTGTGGTTGGTACCATGGGTGGCGGCCCAGCATGGCCCCAAATACTGCCGCTACCCCCATCTCTCTCCACATGGCGCTTTAGTGCTCCTTGTGTGGCGGTCTCTTGGCCCACCCACATAAGTAAGTTACCATGATTATCGGGAGACATGTGGTAACTCTGGATGGTACGAAATTTGTGGATTCTCACAGATTCTGGAACGTTCCTGCACGGATATGTGAGTAGAATGTGTGTTTTAGCCAACGTTTGAGCTTTTCAAGGGCTTCTGGGAAAGAAAACCTGCCAAGAGATACGCAAGTCACCCCACCCTATATTCTTGTAGGTGCTATTTCATTTTTTTTACAGGTTTGCCTAGGTGCCGTCTGAGCTAGGGTCCAAATCCACAGCTACCGACATTGCAAAAAGGCTTAGTTTTCAGTGAAAATGGTGATGTGACCATGTTGCGTTTTGGACCCTTTCCTGTCCCAGGCAGTAGGTCTACCCACACAAGTGAAGTACAGTTTTTTATCGGGAGACTTGGGGAACGTCAGGTCATAGAACGTCTGTGGCTCCAGGCAGTTTCCAGAACTTTCTGTCCCATAAATGTAAGGAAAATGTGTGTGTGTGTTTTTAACAAAGTTTGAGGTTTGAAAGGGCTCTCTATAAGAAAAGCTGTAGAGATCCAACCAAGACTCCCCACCCTGGATTCCCCTAGGTGGCTAGGTTTCAAAATGTACATGTTAATCAGGTTTTCTTAGATGCCGGCTGAACTAAAACCCAAAATCCACAGCCTCCGATATTGCAAAAAAACATTTTTGTTTTCATTTGAAAAATTTGATGCATCCGTGTTGCGTTTTTGCCCGTTTCCTGTCTTGGGCAACAGGCTTACCCACACAAGTGAGGTGCTATTTTTATCTGGAGACATGTGGGAACATAGAATACTGGAACATGTGTTATTACCAATTGGATTTATCTGCAGTTGTGCCGTCCAAATGTAAGCCTGTGTGCAAAAAAGGAGACATTTTGAAAAATGCCCTCTGAATCATCTGCTTGTATGGGTACCCACAAATTCAGAAATGTACGAAAACCCAAAGCTCCTAAACTCCATCTATGGTGCTCATTTCAGAATTATATTGTTTCCTTGATATCAATTTTTCACTCTACCTATTTAACCTATTGCATTGGTCTATACTCGGTACACAATGAATGAAAAAACATTGTCAGGTGCAGCTCAGTTGTTGGCTCTGGATACTTCAGGTTCTTGGATAACCTACAAACCCAATATATCCCCGCAACCAGAAGGGTTTAGCAGACATAATGGTATATTGCTTTTGTGAGTCAGCTGTTGTGACAAAAAGTTACAGATGAAAACATCACAAAGGTCTGTTTTTCTTACTGATTTTCAATACTTCTTTATTTCAACAGTTAGTTCCTTGGGGCAACCTTGAGGAATCTACACATATGACCCCTGGCAAAAAGCAAAATGTTGCCTACTTTTTAGAAATCCATAGCTTTCCTGGATAACCTACAGGTTTCATGCTGGTTTCCACTGCATAATGGAAGTAGTTTGAAAGCATAAAAAAATAGGAAAAAAGGTCTACCTCTCTGAAAAAAGCCAAAACTGTGATTAAAAAAAGAGATTTTTTTTATTCAGCTCTGCATGTTCCCAAAAGTTGAGAAGATGGGGACTTTAGCACAGCAAACCTTCGTTGATGCCATTTTTAGGAGAAAAAAAACAGACACTTTTTTGGCGAGTACTTTTTTCCTATTTTTCCCCAAAACTCAAAATTTAGCTATATTTTCTCAGTCCTCTCCAGGGAACTCTACAAACCCTGGGTGCCTTTAGAATCCCAAGGATGTTGGAAAAAAAGGCACAAATTTGGTGTGGAAAAAGGTTATGCAGGTCTAAGCGCCAACTACCCAAAAGAGCCAAAAAATGTCTCCACACTGGGAGGGGTGGGTGAGGAGAGGGCTTAGCAGTTAGGGGTTAAAAATGCAAGCAGATTTCTAGTCAGAGCTCTTTAAAATAACCATAATAACTTTCAAATAGCTAATTTACAAACATTTTGGCTGAGTAAACTGGCCTTCGTTTTGTTGGCTCTGGAGCTGGCTGGGTACAGCTTAGGACAGTCACTTGCTGTGTGCAATGTTAACATGAACAAACAAAATGTGGCTGAAGCAAAGTTTACATGTTCCACGCGCATCTGGTCCGCTGGTGCCTGCCGTGGAGGCGTGCTGGTAGAAGGAGGAGTGTCCAGGCAAGCCTAAGCGAGAGCAAGAAGAGAGCCAGAAAACAACCTGCACGCAGCCTCCCTAGCCTGGGACAAATGGAAGGTGGGTCCTCTCAACCCTCAATTGCTTCTTTGTTTACACCCACTGTTTCAGGGGGGGGGAATAAGTGACGCCACTTAGGAAACAATCTACAGCCCCTCATCCCTTAATACAGTTAACAGTTCAAATCATGGAGGTATTGATATGGGGCAAGCTATTCAAAATACCGAAGGAGGGAGTGATTTAGGTGGCGCAACAGCAAATATGAGTGTGGAAGATATTGAGACCACCGTCAAATCAGGAACAATGGGGAAAAAAGTTGAGGATGACATGACTGGCACAATTAAAGCTAAAACAATGATTTGGACAGATTTAGGGAAAACAAGCCATAAATAGCTGGGAGCCCTATCCCCTGAGTTGCCGGGGAGAAGTTTTTTTTGCTTACTGACGACACAGATGCCTCCAAGCAAGAGAGCTCTTCATTAAGCAACGAGGGTACCTCGGTCTCAAATAGCAGCATGGATGATCTCCAGCTTGCCCAAAGTAAGAAATCTTCAAGGAAAAAGACTAAGAAGAGGAGAAACAGCATGTCTGGGAGTAATAGGCAGCAACTGAAGTGGGACTATTCTAATGCTCAATTATCCATTCAAGAAACATGAGATAGTGATAAAATGGATATAGGAATGTCTACTGAAAGTCAGGAACCATCCCTCTCTACCATATTCTCATCTTTGAAGCAAATGCAAGAAGAGAACCGGAGCGAAAGCCATCATGCTAGGCTTGCATCTAAGAAACTGCAAGGGGATGCGGAAAATAAATAAAACTTGTGGAGCGGTTGACAACGGTGGAGGAGCAGACGGAATCTTTGGAAGCACTGATGGATACATTGAAAGTAGAAAATGCATCCCAGGAGCAGCACTAGCAGTTCAATGTCCAAAATAGAGGTTCAGGAAAATCGCCAATGGCAGAATAATTTATGTTTTGGGGGGATCCCTGAAGGGGTGGAGGGAGATAATCCCTGGTTTTATGTGGTGAAGCTGTTGGGAGGTGCCTTTCCGGATCAAGTCAAGTGGGACTGGGACATGGAGATCCAACGTGCCCACAGGTTTCCACGTATTACAAAAAAACACCCACAGAGGGAGTCTGAAAGTCCTAAAGCGATGCTAGTGTACTTTGGTAATTACTTACTAAGGCAATTTATATATGACAAGGCTCACCCAGAAGACATTCGAAAATGTGACCTTTTCCGCCAGACCGGACTTTGCGCACGCCACCGTGGAGCTAAGATGGCGTCTTTCGACAGCAAATTAATCCCTTCCAGAGAATTGGTGCTGAAGTTTACCTTCAGAACCCAGCCAGATTTAAGACTGTATTTAAGAGTCACATTCGTAGCTTTACCTCTGAGATCCAGGCCCAGGAATATCTGTCGAGTATTAGTCAGAGGGCCAGCAGTAATAAGCTTTAATGATCTTTAGGAAGGCGGCTAGTGTTGCAGTATATGATATTTGAATGGATAAGAATATTAGATGTTATTGCCTCTTTTTTTCTTCTTTTTTCCCTTTTATGTCTTTGTTTCTTCATTATTTTGACATGGATCTGGAGAAGGAGGTGGGGCGGTAGGAGATTGAGCACTCATCATCGTTCAGGCTTTGCCGGATTACTCATGTTGTGGGGGGGGGGAGGTTGAAGAGGGGGGTGGGAGGAGAGCCCACACAGAAGGGTGTGATCTTGAATTGGTTAAGAAGCCAGGGTTTGCTGGAAATCTGGAGAAGTATATATTTGTTTCCCTCACAATGGTATAGCGGGTGTAGAAGTCATGGCATTTTATGGTTAATCTAGTGAGAAGACCAGGGAAACTCCGAATTGCCACTTTGAATATATGTGGGGTAAACAATATAAAAAAAAGACAAAGGGTTTCGCAGGGGCTGAGGGTTTTACAGGCAGATATCATCTGTCTGTAAGAAACCCATATAGAAGAATCAAGAACTGGCCTCCTAAAGAATTTGGGTTTCAGATTTATAGTAGGTACCACACAAGGGTCTCGCACACGTGGAGTTGCCATACTAGCCCAGAATAATAAGTTACAGTTTGCCCAAACTTGTACTGACCCAATCGGGAGGTGGGTGACTACTAAGTGTAGCCTTATGGGAAAAGTCTCTTTTACGCTCTGCTCGGTATATGGATCAATAATGGACAACCCAGGAGTTTTTAACTGGTTGAATAACAAACTAGCTCACTGGCCACTACCCATCATTCTCTGTGGGGATTTTAGTATAAAACTTACTAAATAATTGGGAATCATATCCAAAGTATTTCAGTCAATGACAAATATATGTGGCACACACTGGCTGAGCGATGTTTGGGCTAGTTAGGCCACCTGATCATGGTTTTACATATTTTTCTGCTCCTTACACTAAGCATTGCAGATTAGATTATTTCTTAGTATCAGCATCACTGCAACGAGTTCGTAGAATCAACAGGTTTCCTATGTTTTTATCAGACCATAATCCACTAGTACTGGAAGTAGCAGTGACGGGAATGACACAAAAAAACACTGTCTGGACTTTTGAAAGAGCCCTTTTGCTTGACGAGGGCTATAGGTAGCACATGAGAGAGTGGATTCCGGACTTCCTGAAGCGGAATGTAGGGACTGAGCCCCTAATTGTCGTATGGGACTCTTTTAAAGCAGCTGTTCGGGGGGAAACAATTACATTTTCTTTGTGTAAAGGGAAAATTGAGAAGCCCTAGACGCAGGAGCTGTACCAGAGATTAACATAAGCAGAGGAAAATCTTGTTATGGCAGTAAAACTCACGAACGGTGTGGAGGATGTCCAAGTTGAGCTAGCATTAGCGAAAGCTGCAATTGGGAAAGCCTTTATGAAGAAATCAATTGGTAGAATAGCTACCAATCAAGGAAAGATATATGAGTTTAGTGACCACTTAGGGCATCAACTGGCAATACGAACACAGCAGGTATACGTACATAGTGAGATTCTCATATTAGAGATCCAGTCTTGGGTGTGGTATATGGTACAAATGAGATACAAGAGGTTTTCCTGAAGTTCTATCAATCTTTGTATCTGGAAGAAATAGGGAGCTCAGATTCCCCAAAACAAGACTCAGTCAAACAATATTTAAGTTCGCTGATTGAAATACCACTGACAAAGGATACACAAGAACAACTAGAAGTCTCCTTATTATGGGAAGAGGTGTCAGTGGCACTTTTGAGTTTGTCTGACAGGAAAGACGCAGGGCCAGATTTGATGCCTTCCGAATTTTACAAAACGTTCTTTGACCAAGTGAAGGAAGTGATGATAAATCTCTTCAGATAAACTTTCAAGGGGGAGCTTCCACCAAAATCCTGGGCAGTAGAAATTTTTTGGGGGGTTTTCCTAAAAATAATAGCCAATTGATGAGCCAGGCTCTTATCGTCCATTATGTTAATGAATTGCGACGCTAAAATCTATTCAAAGACGTTAGCAGCCCGATTATCCTTATTAGTTGATAAAATGGTGGTAGATTGGCAGCACGGATTCATCCCTGGGAGGAGCACTACAGACCATATTCAGAGGATCATAACAATTTTTGATGCAGGATAAGTGTCAGGAGACCCTGTAGCAGCAATCCAGCAAGAGACACGGAAAAAGCTTTTGATAGGGTCTCCTGGCACTTTGTCTGGGCTGTGATGGTCAAAAAGGGGATTGTCCCTAATTTTATCAGGGCTAATAAAGCTCTATATGTTAATCCTACTGCCAGAGTGTGTATAAATGGGGATTTATCAGGACAACTGACGATCACAAGGGGAACTCAACAGGGGTGACAGTGTTCCCCCTTACATTTTGCATTATACACTGACCAATTTTTAAAGAGATTGACTCCAAATATACCACTGGTGACACTACAAGGGCAAGCACTAAAGTTTTGGCATATACCGATGATGTGGCTGTGGTAACCTGTAACCCTGAGACAGCAGTGAGAACTAAAGAAGTAGAAGCAGTGATTTCCGGGGCACTTTCCGGGTATTCCCTGAATAAGGGAAAAACACAGATTATCATTAATGAATATTCTGCAATAAATTATAGTAGAGTTTTGGAGAGTGCATCTTATCTGGGGGTCACAATTAGGGTTGATCTCCATGATATAGTGAATGAGAATCTAAATCCAGTAGCGGAGAAAACTACAATTGTACTATGACAATTGGATAATCTACACTTAACATTGGTGGGTTGATGTAATTTAATTAAGTTGATATATTTCCCTAAGATCTTATATTTTATGAGAGATATTCCACTCATTTTCCCCAATTATTGGTTCAATAAATGTGAAAATGTATTCTCGCAGTTCATCTGGTCCTACTCTAAACCAAGAAGATCAGTTACGTTTTTGACCCTATCAAGAGAGCGCGAAGGGTTGGCCTTTCCCAACTTGAGACTATATTATTGGGCCACATGTTTAGTGCACTATACAACATTACTAAGGGAACATTTTGGGGGTGAGACGCAGAGGTGCCCCTCTTCTTATGAATTATTGATCGGTACATATGCCTGGGGCTGCCTATGGCTGTAGCAAGGCTACTATAAAAGGGCGAGGTTTAAGACTCTCATGACAGCCTTCAAAACCTGGGTCCCAATACGACGGTTATTTGGGCTAGGTAAACTTTATTTTTATACTCCACTCTAGGGTAATGGGAACCTTCCAGGGATTTTTGCATGATCAACTGGTGGATGGGTGGGATCGATAAAATAGTCACACCATTGGGTTTTATATCTTTTGAAAAGCTTAAAATGAAGTTTAATCTCACCCACAGAGAATGTTTTTAATTCCTTCAAATAAGGGATTTCTTATTGAACAAGCATTTGCAATGCAATAGGTCTCACATTTACCTGAGTTTAAGCTATTGGCATTGAAAATGACAAAGCCTTTTATTTATGTTTTAAAAACCAAAGCATAAATAAAAGGCATTGTCATTTTCAGTGCCAATAGCTCAAACTCGTGTACATGCGAGCAAACCTTACACATCTTGTCAGTGGCAGAAAGCATCAAGAAAGTCCTTAAGTCACCGTGCAGGCTTTATTGTCATACTAACAACAACAAAAAGTTCAGAGGTGTAAATATTCCAAAATGCAAACTGAGCACATTGTTGCAGCTTCAAAAGGAGCACTCCAGGTCAAGAAAGGAACAACGGACCCCATACTTCCACTAAGCCTTCGTAGACTAAATGACATGTACGAGACGAGGTAAAAACTTGTAGATGCGTGCCATCTTGATAGTCCTGGCCACTGCTTTTCTATGTATAGCTCGCATCAATGCCCTGGCACTCAGAAGTGGCATGGTTTTCCAAAGACATAATGAGTACATTAAAAAAGAAAGAAAAAAAAGAGCCCCTTGTTTATTTTACGGACATCACTGGAGGTGGGTGGCACTGTGCATCGTCCGTGCAGCGGCAGGCACGGGTGTAGGTGAGTCCTTCCGGAGTCTGCTCCAGACAGAGGGACGGTGCATCGTGACACACACATTCCAGCACAACCGGGTTCAGCTACCACCCTGAGGAGAACCCTCCACATTTGAACAAAGGAAAGCGTCTGACAAACGCTGAGAACCCTGCCCCTCTCCCTCTCCACACCCCTGTACCCTCACAAGCCCCTCTTTCATGAGCCCCGAGAAGTACCATAACACCATCAGACAGTAGGCAACTCTGCGTATGGAGGTGTGAGGTTGGACCACATGCCGCTCATCCACAATAACCTACTCAAAAAAGGAATTCTCAACCAATGTCACAATGATACAGAACATCTGAATTTCTGGCCAACTGACAAGGACACACCAAAATAGAAAAATTAAATCATATCAAACGTATTTTATTATTTTAAATTCATAAATAGGTGAAACATTATTCAATTAATGAAAACATAATAAAATTGTGGCACATCCCACACCGCATTCACTCAATCATCCAGACATCCAGTTGCATACCCACAAATACTCATACGTCCTGGCACTCGAGGATCCAATAATACCAAATTGACAATTAGAAAAAGCAGGTGAACCAATTAACCTCATAGGCGTAAATGACATCAATATTTGTTACATATAGGGGTACATAATATTTTCTGTGAAGAACAACATGAACAAGATAGACAGTAAATACAATGTCCTCAATATATAGTCTACTATTCCACATATATTTTGGATCAATGTGCCAGAAGTAAACCTCAAAGGAGATAGAGGGGAAAAAAATTGATGAGCAGAAGGGTTCCACCAATGCCTTTAAACGCCGAAGCGCGTTTCGGTGTTCGACCCAGTTTTGTGTCTCACCTTCCTCAAGGGTGTAAATGACAAAAGGACAAAATTCAAGGGACGTGCCTGTAATTCCACAGGGTAGAAAGTACAGCAGGGCGGATTGCACAGATTCGAAAAAGATAAATGAGGAAACAGGTCCCGGGAAAGACCTGAAAATAAAATCATAAGGGTTACGCAGCGTAGAGACAAACGATTCAACAATGAAATCTGATAGGAGTCCCTAACAGTAGAGCTGCTAAGCCTGATAATAGCAAGGGACGAGTGCTCATCCACAATAACTCTCACCAATAATGACTCCCACTCACAATGACCCCTCAAAATTACGACTACCTCCTTATCTCCCACCTTGCCTCCAAATTGTGAGTTTTATTAGCCCTGCTTTCATTAGACATGCTTTGCTGTCATATTGTGAAATACAAGTTATGTGCAAGATAAAACATTCCTCAAAATATTTACCTCACAGTAAGTAAGTGAAAGTAAAGCTGAAGGTTATTCCACCCTATAGCAGTGAAAACAAAATTAAGAAAAAATAAGTGCATTTCACCACCTGAACACAAAACTAACTTAACCACAACACTCGCGCCTCCCAGCAGTACCGTGCTTTGTGGCACCCCATGCTGCCCTCACCCAGCATTCTGTCTTGGTGGCCGTGAGAAACAGATAGCAGGTCTGTAGCACAGCAAGCCCTGATCCGGACAGCCTGGGACTGTCTCACACAGCGCAACTCGAGTTGAGCCTTTCAACAACTTCTTGGCTTTAACACACACTCACTCACTGCACTTTCCACTGCACCTCACGGGCACGTTACCACGCAAAACACGAAACGCTGACGTTATCAACAGTATGCCCACCACCCCCGCCAAAACTGACAAGCACGGAAGGTGGGAGCCGGGCTCAACTTTTTCCTTGTCTGCTTTCCACACAGGCCAGAAAGTTTCCCCGGCGCAGTCCCCACCGCTCCCATCTTTCCCTTGAATGCTAGTCATTGCATTCTCTCAACCTTTGATTTTCGCTAAGCGGTTTAAGGCAAACTGTGCGGGGGCAAAAAGGGAGGAGGTGTACAGTGGCGCTTTGAAAAATTCCGTTGTTCAGTGATCTTGGTTGAGCTTGCTTGCAGCGAGACACCCTAAAGCGAACAGCTGAAGTTGTTGGAAATTTCAGAAGCCTTTGCGAAAAAGAAAACAAGAATTTGCAATGCAATAGGACTCGCATTTACTTGAGACCTATTGAATTGGAAACAGGAGTGCAAGAAGGCAGAGACGGGATTGCAGTGGGGGGGCGGGTGTCGAGAAGTCACGGACTGCGGGGAGGGGGCAGCGAGAAGAAAATAGTGTTTGAAGTAAAAGGGGCAGTAGCCATGGAAGGATACTAATGAAGACATGACCCTCATGAGGAGGGACTAACAGGCCTAAAACCAATCGGGAGGCAGCATTTAAACCAATGAAAAAGATGGGCGGAGCTTCCAGGAAGCTTCCACGCTATACTGAATACTGCATGATATGATATAAAGACTTTTGTAGTGCGCTCTATTACTAAAATAGTATCCTGGCGCGAGAAGGTGGGAGCGATTCACAGGAAAAATAAGAGTACAGAAAAATGGAAGAATACAGAGAGATGTTAAGAGAATGGTAGATTACAGAGTGATGTTAAACAAGTGGGTTTTTAGTACTTTCTTAAAAGCTACGATGGTTGGAGCGATCTTAACATGGAGGGGGAGGGCATTCCAAGCCCTCGCAGCTCTGACCGCAATGGACTGACCACCTAATCGTGAGTACTTAAATTTCGGCACGGTCATTTGGCACTGATTGGCCGACCGAAGGGATCGATTAGGGATATACAGGGTAAACCTTTTTCTCAAGTAGGCAGGGCCAATCTGATGGACAGCGCGATATGAGAGGACAAGTGTTTTAAACATAATCCTGTTGGCAACTGGGAGCCAATGGAGGCTACGAAGGAAAGGGCGGACACTGGATCTCTTGGGTATATTCAACAGGAGTCTTGCTGCCGCATTTTGTATGACCTGAAGACGTTGAATCAAGTAGGCCGGCAGGCCGCAGAACAAACCATTGGCGTAATCCAACCGGGAGAGTATTAGAGCACGTATACCAGTCTCTTTAGCCTCTCTCGGGAGGAGGGGAAAAAACCTACGTAAGGTTTTTAGAGTGGAAAAACAGACCCCGTAAGTTTTTTTATGTGGTCCTCAAACTTGAGGTCATTCCCAAACCATACTCCCAGGTTTTTAGCTGGGCCGCCAATGGATTTTGGACAGGGCAGATCGCTGGGCCATAGAAGGTCGCTAAAATTGTCGGGGAAAGAACCATAAAAAAGAACCTCGGACTTGCCTTCGTTACATTTTAGCTGGGCAAGTGCTAACCATCGGAAAACCGATGAGAGGCAGAGTTGGACCGCCGACGTATCCAAATTGTTTTTAGGCCAGGTAAACAAAAGTTGGGTATCGTCGGCGTAGGCCATAATTTTTGCCCCTAGCTGTTCTGCAAGGTAGGTTAGAGGGGTAAGGTAAACATTAAAAAGCAAGGGGCTCAGAGTGGAGCCCTGTGGAACCCCAGTAGAGAGTTTCTTTGGTGAGGAAGCAATTGGAGGCATCCAGACTTGTTGCGATCTTTTATCTAAAAAAGACGTCAACCAGTCGAGTGCAGGGCCAGTGATGCCAATGGTGGCTAATCTAGTGAGTAGAAGGGAGTGGGGTACCGTGTCGAAGGCGGCAGAGAGGTCTAATAAAATCAGAACCGCTCTGCCACCTCCATCCAAACACTCCCGGATAGCCTCTGCCATTTCAACTAGGGCTGTTTCGGTACTGTAAGCAGCCCGGAATCCTGACTGCGCTGGATGCAGTGCCTGAGATGTTTCGACAAATTTACTGAATACTGCATGCCTCGCAAAACGAGCAGCGCATGCGCTGCAAAGCTAGACCGAGCCGCATTGTGGGAAGAAGGGAAGGGGACGCGATGCCGCCGTTGCTCCCTGTATTAGGCTGATATTGTTCATGTGTTTGCAACATGTAATGCCCACATTTTGGTGATCGGACAAATTGAAGATTTTTTAAGAAACAAATTGAAGCTGTTAATAGTTATGACCCCTGCCCTAATTCTATTGGGAATACAAGAGAATGGTAGGATTATGGAGAGAGGGGGGTTGGCGAGTATTGCTATGACTATCTTTAGGTTATGCATATCATGGGCATGGCTAGATCCAGACACCCCCTCGTTCCATCAGTGGCTGGCTTGATTGCTATCAGTCTACAATCTAGAGAAATGTATATATGCCCGCAAAGGGCGTAGAGCAAAAATAAAAGGATTACAAATTTGGAAAGCTCTTGCTACCTGGTTAGATCAGAAAGAAGGCTGAAAATGCATGTGCACTTTATCTGAATGCATTATAAATTATTGAAAATTATATATAAGCAATTGTCCTTTTTTTATATAGTCCTTGTTGTATCATAGAATTTATAGATGGTTCTCTATAGTAGGAAAGAGCCAGAGGATTGAATATGCACTGTATTTAAATAATGTATGTAATTTAAAGCAACGTGACTGCTTTTAGGTGGTTTGTAAAAGTTCTCTTACTTGTTTCCAGCTTTCATTCTTTTTCCTATTCTTTTGGTTAGGAATGTTTCAGTGGGGGAGGGGGGTTCGGAGGGGGTAAAATGCTTTTTATTTATATTGAAACGCACATGTGCTTTTCAGTAATTTATCTACATTACCTTGACCTTGGGAAAGACTATTTGAGGTTGTTTACATTTAGAACATTTTTGATATTGAGTTGTACAACAGATGAATATATAGAGCAAAAAAACTAATTCCCACATGAATGTGCTCATTTTGCAATTGTGGGTATATTTGTGTTATAAGTTTCATTAAAATGTGCAAATTAGCATTACAATGAAGTAATTTGTTCGGCTAGTTCCCATATTAATACCTACATGCAAATATATTGCTTGAAAATAATCTAGGAAGGCATGCAGGCACAGGTCTGGACTCTTAGTACAAGGTTGCTCTGGGGTTTGCTCAGATGTATCACAAAAATCTGAGCTGAAGAGTTGGACGTTTGTTTATTTTGTCTTCTGATTATGATTTCCATAAACTTCCAGGCTACATACAATTCTAGAAGAAATGTAGGAGTTCATCTGGGAACCTGTGACAGTCACAGATTCGGATGAGTATACAACATGAATGAACATTTAGGGAATTAAAAATGTCCTTACTCCACATTTCTGCATGATGAACTGTAATGCTCAAGCAAATTTGCACTTGAATTGTCAGCTATTGTGGCACAGATTTTCCCAAAACGACTGTTGGGTCCTAGGACAGTTTGTTCATCAGACGGCAGTGATCTGGCTATACGATCTTCTATGCCTGGACGACTGATGTTGTGTGGTCGAATGAGTGCGGTTTATAATGGTAGGTGTGTCATAGCTGTGTGGGCTTTTATTAGTTGTTGGTATTTATTTATTTATTTATTTATTTATTAAAGTTTTGTATAGCGGTAGCTAGACCCGGAGGTTACAGAGCGCTTCACAGCATGTACCAGTTATATGCAAACAATATCTGAACGGAAAAAAGGAACAAAGAAGAAAATACTGACAATGCATCTTTGGTTAAGTAAATCAGCTTCAGAATGACAACAGTACCGGAGCGTGATTCCCGGAGTAGGGAAATCAATATAAGCCTTCTTCAGTCCATTCTAGGTTCATCTTGACGGTCGAGAGCGCTCTAGGAAGAGGGCTTTTAGAAGTATCTTGAATTTCGGGAAGGAAGGGGTCAGTCTGGTGTGGGGAGGGATGGAGTTCCAAATTTTGGGTGCATTGCCCGCGAAGGATTTCATTCTGGTTTTTTGTTTCCGAGCTCTTAGTGGGATGAGTAGAAGCGTGTTGGAGCTTCTGAGGTTTCTGGACTGACCGGCCCTTTTGAGTTTGGCGGCCAGATATTACGGTTTGCCTGTGTGCAGGGCTTTATGGGTGAGACAGGCTGTGCGAAAGCTGGCTCGTTGGTCAATAGGAAGCCACTTCAGTTCCCTAAGTGCCGGAGAGATGTGCTCAAACTTTTTTGTTCCTGTGACCATTCTTGCTGCTGCATTGAGGGTCGTGGACAGGGGACCTAAGTGAGAACTTGCTGAACCGGTCAAGGTTGGTATATACGATAGTAGATGTGTGATGATGGCTCTATGGCCATCTAATGGTGGGTGTTGTCGTTTGGTGAGTAAATGGGTGTATGCTGTAACTCATGTGGTTGAATATGTTGGCAGGTGTGTGTTACATATATTTATGGTTGTGTTCTCCTGTATGATGGTCAGTGTGTAGTATGATGGCTGGTGTGCTGTATGATGGTTTGTGCTTGGTGTACAATATCAACTTAATGAATGGTGTCTAGGTTTTGTTTCCAGGAAAATGGAAAACTGCATGCATCATATGACCCATACCTTTTAACTTTAATTTCTGCAGTGAATTTCAGGGGACTTTATGGGTTACATCAAAAACATTAGAAAATCTATGGAAAAACAATTGAAGGTTAGGTATGGATCAGCAACAAACTAAAGTTAGAGGGAAATCATAAATGATTTTTCAATGCAAAGTGTGGCTGAACCATAACTACATTATGACAACTTCCAATGTCTAAAATATGAGTGTTTTTGATTTGGTGTTATGTTTTGATTCTGTTGATAGATTTACATGAAAAATTAGGAGTCAGCTAGATTAGTAAACTTTGCTTCAGCATGGCCAGTTTCATGAGGATCCATGCATGGACAAAGAAAGTGAAATGGAAATTTTCATGGACTTCATGGACTTGTGTTAACTGAACAAAAATTGTTTCTTAATGTGTGGGTCTGTGTGTGTATGGGTGGGTGTTTCACCATAGGTAGCATTTGCTTACACCTCTATCCCAGTATTTTGATGTGTTATGAGGGTGTTGGCCTAAATTTCTCCCCTACAAAATTACTCCTGCCAAGCCATTCATCCGAGTAAATCACTCTAATCCTGGTGGAAATTGGCCATCCAAATCGTCATCTGCTTTTACAAATGCTCTCACTTCAGACTTTCTTTAGTACATCACCTTTGATCAGAATTGCCAGAATTGTAAGTGTGCGTAAACACATTAAAAGTGCAAATTCACTTTTTTAAATCACACATGTAAATGTGCACATACACATGGTGGTATTAATCTTCTTGAATATCACTTAGGTAAATCTAGTCTGAAAATGATTAATTAAACAATGTTCATTTAATAAAGATTACCTGTTTTTACAGGTTACATTGGGGTATGAGTTTTCTTATGTTCATATACTTTTTTGTACCTGTATTTCACATTTATATGCACAAAAAACAACATTTTCAACCATTGGTATTGAGAGATATTGTTATCACCTCTTTGGGGGCTTATAATGAGGAGAAAATTGTCATAGTGTATAAAAGATGTTAACTATACCCACAGCTTAACTGGTTAATCAAAGCTTGGATTATGGTTCCACTGCGACTTTTCGAACCTCAGATGATGCTAATCTCTTCTTGTTTGTTTATTTCCAGATAGCTTCAGAAATTTAAATTTTCTGAGGAAGAACCTGTAGCACAATTTGAAATAAAGAGGAGCAATGGCAGACCGAGAGCTTCTGCTTAGTGTTCTAAATGCACTTACCAAAAAACAATACCACAGCGTGCTCTTCCACCTCACAGATCCAGACCGTAATCCCCATTTGTCCAGGTTGGAAACAGATGACATAACTCCAACAGACTTAGTGCAAAAACTGGTGGAAACCTACACAAAGGAAGCCCTCAGAACAATAGCAGACATTATGAGTTTAATTGGAAGGATGGACTTGTTCGAGAAACTGCGTAATAAACTCGGTGACAGCAGCACTGAACTCACTGGTAAGATATGCTTGAAACATAATGTTCTTCTTTTACTGCATGCTTTTCAAAAGGACTGTTGGCACAGAATATGGTGAAAGGTGTTGTTCTAGGTATGTTGTAGTATTTAGATACCCAGCGGATTGGATGATGCTGAAAGGAACCTTTAGCAAAGCAGACCAATACCGAGTTTACCAACACCTCTTCTCAGCTACTCTCCTTAAATTTCATATAGCAAGAAAATATATAAGCAAAATATCACATTGATTACTAATGATAAATGCTCCCAGTTTTCTGGTTTTACTGATATGTGATTTCTGACTGTATTTATTTATTTTTAAAAGCAGAAAAAACAGAAAAAAACTGGATTTCTTAAGTGACTTTACATGCTGTCATTTATTAATGAACAGCTGTGCATATTGTCAGCATGAGGAGTTGAAAACAGGATGAGATTTGCTTAAATATCTGCATATCTCAACACATGCTTGTGCTTGAATGCTGATATTTTCATTTAGATGAACCGTTTTGTTATATTTGGCTGTTCAATGAGCTAAAACCCGACAACATCTAAGTATGAGTGCACATTTATTGGTGAAATAAATGTGGCAATATACAAGTTCTGATATTTATTCACAACCCACTAATAAAATATGAATAAATACCAACAAGGTGGCCACAATAAAATATTGCTAAAATAAATATGGATTAATGTAGATGCAAATGTTGAAAAAATAAATAATATAAAACCGGGTTTTACTAGAACAGTGGTCTTCCAACTTTTTAATGCCGCGCCCTGTGGATAAAAAAAATAATATGAGACGCCCTCAGAATTTTTCACCAATATTTTATTAAATTGGCAATGTTCCAATTTGTCTAAACATATTTAAGCTTGGCAAACAGGTTCTGTGACCCCTTTTTAAAATGCAATCAAATACATGATTGCCAAACATACTATTCTGGTCAGGCAGGCCTTACTAACGTGCAAAAGTATCCACAGTGTGATTATTAAAAATGGTTCAGTCGAGCCATCATTGAGGTCCCATATTAGGTGACATAAAGAGTGGCCTTCCTACTTACATGAAGAGGACTAAGTCACGGATTATCAATTAAATCATACTGTGACCACAATATATGTTCAAGCTTGAGATTGTGGATCCTTTTAAGAAAGACTTTGAACTACAGTAACGGTTAAACTACATTAAAGCACAAGGGAGCCATTTTTTCGTCCTGGTAGAAGACTAATTCCGGTGCCATTTGAGATTTGATCAAGGATAATATTGTATCAATTTGATAAAGAGGCTGATATATAATAAAAGTCTTGAAAAAGGTGGTTTAAAACTGCATAACACCACCGAAACGCGTCGACGCCTGTGTTTGTATATGGTTACATCCCAGGAACATATCAATGCCTAATAGAAAATGAAAGACTGTGGACATTCAAATCTATAAGATTTGGAATTCCATAGGGAGTAACCCAGAATAGATGCCACAATGCTGTTGCACATTACTTTTCAGTCTCTTATTTGATGCACATTGCTGTGTATTAATGTGTTTTTCACTTTTTTTTTTTTTTTACTTCTTGATGCATTGTGTTTTTATGTATATTGATTGCTTTTGGAATATATCTGATTATATAATTAAAGAAAAAGCTTTTTACTGTATCCAGTTGGTAATTTTGCATATATTGTAATTGACTAGTAGGGTCTGGGGCCTCTTTGCATGATTGTGTGTGACTGATGTCTGCAATTTGTTGGTGAGACAAGCAGTGTAAAACATGTGGATGTGAACACTTTTGTATTTCCTCTCCAAGAGAATTTTGTTTTGTTTACCTGTGGTACCCCGTCTCGTGGACAGTGGGGTCGCTCCCTTCTTTTTCTAAGTCTCAGCTATTATAAACATAACAAAACATGTTAGTGATGGCCCATTATAGAGCGCCTTAGTGCCACTCATTTTGTACACTTAAAACAAAACACTGCTATCAGCATAATGCTTCTTTTGGCCAGAGCCTGGTACCCCCCCATGGGATCACTGAAGCCCCCTAGGCGAGGCCACACCAATTTGAAGACCCCAGCACTAGAACAATAAATAAATGGCACTGTATCATAGGAGTTGCAGCACTCGCAACCTAGTAAAGTTCACAAAATGTACAAAAACGTTAATTCTTTGATAAGCTTGAAACTTATAATGAATCCCAGTTCATCAATATTCAATCTGTATGGTACATAAGGGTCCACAAGCAAATCTTTGCAGAATCTTATTAAAGTCCAGAAAACAGTCTTTGGTGAATATCCATTCTCCTACCAGACGTCCAAGCCTAACAGTAGTAGTAACTTAGGAAACAGTCGTCCAAGGCAACTGGAAGAACAAATCGTGGCTATATACTCTCCAAGCAGTACATTTGGGAAACAATTTGCATTCCGTTTGGTTTTTCCTTTTATACTGAAGATTCATGATTGCCACCACCATGAAATCTGGCGAGATAGGATTTCAAAGTCTTGAATATTTTGTTTCACTGTCACTTTGACGTTGTAGCCTCCTTGCCTACAGGGAACTCCCATCTTGAAGGAGGCATCACTGTAAACTTAATCCTGCATTGAAAGAGTGTTAAGGAGTCACAGTAAGCTTTCATGTACTGTTTTTACAGCTTATGAACCCATCTGCTTTCCACACCCTAAAAAAAATAAAAAAACTACTTCCATACTTACCACAGTCGGCGGGCAAAACACTTATTAGCACCTTAGTGTTTTCAAGAACCGATTATTGCAATTCCCTTCTCCTGAATGCTCAGGAAAAGGTCCTCAATAAACTCCAGACAGTGCAAAACGTTGCTGCCAGAACCTTACTACACATCCCTAAATTTACATCAACCTCCCCTTACATCAGAGAGCTACATTGGCTCCCTATTAGGAGCCGAATTAAATTTAAGGCTCTGTGTATAGCCTATAAAACTCTGAACAACGCGGGACCACAGTTTCTAAAAGAAGCGCTCCGTCCAGTGGAACAACGCAGGACCTTACGATCAACCTCAGCCTACTTGTTGAATGTCCCTCGGACAAGAAAGGCCAGCTGGGGAGATAGATGCTTTACTATCGCCACTGCCAAATTGTGGAATACTCTACCATTCCACATTAAAACAGCCCCCACGCTTCTCAATTTCAGAAAGAGCCTCAAAACATGGTTATTTTCCACTTAATCTCCCCCTCATCTCATAAGTGAGTTCTGTAACGCTAGCGCCGAGACACCCGTACGGGTATTTGTGCGCTTTAAAAATTGCAAAAAATAAATCTCTGTCTTCCTAAGTGAACTTGTCCAAGATCATGACAGGACCCCTTCTTTATGGGTATTCCTTGGTCTTGGTTTCTCAGAGTATATCTTATGGAATCTATGAGTTGAAGCGCCCCCAACAGTGCAACCATCTCACAGGACCTCTGCAACAAGTTCGTAGACTTTTTCTGCAGCAAGATCGCCTTCATATACCACACCTTTGACCCCCAGCTGGAACCCATAGACCTCTCAACATGACTCCCCCTGTCGACCAGGGAAATAACCTTGAACACATGGTCCACCTTCAACCTGGATGAGAGTGCCACCACCATGAAGTCCATTAACTCTGGAGTCCCATCTGGCTCCTGCCTCCACCATGCATTTACCAGAGGACTTCAAACCATCAGTGAAGTACTCACACCTATCCTTCATGCCTCCATCTCATCGCTGTCTCTCAGGACACATGGAAACACACCACAGTCCTCCCACTGCTCAAGAAACCCTTGGTGGCCTTTTCAACACTCGTCAACTACTGACCGATCCATCTGCTACCATACCCGGCCAAAGCCATAAAGTCATTAACGGATGCTTCTCCAGCATTCTCAGCGACCACCAGCTCCTTAAAGTCACACAGTGTGGCTCCAGACTCAGCCACAGCACAGAAGCAGTCCTCTTATCCACGGACGAGGAGGACATCTCCAAAGCCTAGACAAGTTTGGAATTCATGGACCCACTCTCTGCTGGATTAGCTCCTTCCTGACTAGCAGGACCCTAGCAGTCAGCCTGGCCCCATACCCTTCAGATGCCCACAACCTCATCTGTGAAATATTGCAAAGACGTCACAGTCCTACCTTCTTCAACACTTAGATGATGACTCTGACAAGCATTTTCCACTCCCACAAAGATAATCTCTCCTGCGCCAATGATATTGAACTCATACTCTATTTCTGGCACAAAAAGCCCAACAAGTTCACCCCCGGCACGACCGAAGTTGCCGATTAGATAAAGACCAACTGTTTCAAGCTCAGCACCAACATGTAATTTTAAGTAATTGTACTTTCAAAAAATTCTAATGTAACATAATCAATCAATGCCCACGTCATTCTGACACCTTTAGGACATTGATGCACAATTCCTGTCCCAGCATTTCACTCTAAGATTCCCATCTTTATAAACATCAAAGAAAATGACTCAATGCCTGAAAATGAATTTCATAAAACTATATAAAGGTTTGGAGGAGCATACCTCTCAGATAAATTGCGAAAAGGCCTGCAGTCCATTTTTATTCTGCACTCACCTAACTAATACATTTGTATTTACAGATGTTGTGCAGAGGCAGGAACAAGGAGACCTTGTCAACTGTTCACGAGTATCACTTCAAGGCCAGCAGACAGGTGAGTCCAGTTGACCAGCAAATTTGGTAATGCATCTTGAAAACAGGGATGAGGCAGAGTAGGGACACACAGCTCCAGGTTATGGTAAGTGGGTCAGACGTGACCAGAATGAACAGAGCATGGTTGGTCACGGGTAACCAGCTTGTCTAAAAATGGTTTAAGACTACCCTAACTCTATAATGACAATTAGGACCAGTTGTTAATGGAGTTGGTAAAAGTCACAAATTGTACAACGACATTTACCGAATCCATTCTGTTTTTTCCAAACCGACCTATGTACTAATAGGTTGGTTCGTAAAAACTAAATTTGTAGTGGGTCGCAATTTGACCTACCTCTTGAATTAGACCTACCTCTTGAATATTAAGGAGGTAGGTCTAAAATCGACCCACTATGAAACTCTGTCATCACAGGGATGGTGGCCTGCTGATGTCAGAGCAGACCACCATGTCTGTGATTGATTTTAATTAAAGCATGTTTTAAAATGCAACCTGTTTTCCTTGAAAAAAAAGTAAATACGTTTACAAAAAAAAAAAAGTTAGCAAACATTTTATTTTAGATTAGGCAGTGGTCCCAGGGACCACTGGCTACTCGTAACATATTTTTTTGTACCATTCACAAAGAGGGGTCACCAGGGTATTCCTTTCCTCCTTTGAGGTGTTTTACAATTGCATTTTGGTCGCAAAACATTAATACATTCCACAGTGAATTAATATTTGGAAGGGATGCCTTAACCATGCCCCTTTTAAGTATGGATTTGGTATGAAGTCGCAAACCCAAATTGTGATGCGGGAATATATTACTGAATCCCAGTTTGGCTTTCATACATACTAAAAGGCCTTTCAGTGGTCTCAAATGGTCCAATTTTGCGAATTGGACCTTTTCGATCACAAAAGGTTTCTTACACCTGACCCTTTGTTTGGAATCTAAAACTTAAGTGCGACAGATCAGAGTTACAGCATCTTTTTCACGCTATTAACACTCCAGTAACAAGACATTTTTAACATTACAACAGTGCTCATTTTTTCATTTACTGTTTTGGGTCAACAGTCACCAATTTGCTTGTCTTGGAATTTTTCTTTCCATCTCTTTAAGGCTTGGCAAAATGTTCTCGTCACCCTCAGTTTCAGAAGCCACCTGCTGTATGTTGTATTTCTGGTCGTCTTTTCTTTCCTTCTTAGCAACTAGTTTCCCGTTCACACTCATTACCTGTTTCACCAGATGTTTTATCATGTTTTCCTTTCTGATTGTTCAACAGTTTTGTCTTTGCTGATTACTTTAAGTTGGGATCATCATTAATTGACAACCTTCCTCAGATCTTTCCCTCAAAGTCATTCCCATCAACTTCCCGCACTCACACTCTTAGTAATTTCCACAATACTTCTTGCAACTCAGATCTGATATGATAGAAAAAAAAAATTTGTTTTCTGTACTCTATTAGCATCTTATTCCCAATGTATCCCCATACATGGTAATACAGTAGGGTATTTCTTATTTTCCTCTCTTCTATTCGTTTAAGTAAGGTTTGGGCATATTAGGTTAAGAATGTTTGGACAGAATACACAGATTACCGGGGAGGAGGAGCTACGCTACGATCCAAGATGGCTGCTTAAGCTCCCGGCTCCGTCGACCTCTGCCGGCAGCTCGCATATCCTGTCATTTATCCTTTACCTACGCCAGACTCCCGTGTGTATGAAGCTCGCCTGATACCGGTGGTGCAATCCCGGACTCCCTAACATACTGGGTGGTGGAGTTATGTCGTGTTCCATTTTCGGCCTACTCCAGGGCTGAAGCCGGGACCTCGATTTCTAGCCCATCCGGGCTGGAATTGATCAACAGCGGCTGTGGAACCAGTGTTTCGTCCGGTCTTCCGTACTCGGATCTTTTTCTGCATCTCCGATCTGCAATCCAGTTACCGGCTGGCACTGAGGACTCGGTCTCGTGACACAGGGTGTGCATCGTGCGCCGCGGTCGGGGGCCGCTCGCCCGGAGACCCTGCTGGGGACGGCGGTGTTGAAGGGGGGGCCCCCGCGGTCGGCGAAGGTGCCGTGATCACCAGCTGAGGGAGCGCCTGCTGTTGCCATCGGCTTCGTGTGTGCCTGGAGCCTCGGAAGTGAGTCTGGGGCTCGAGTCCTGCTTCGTCTCTTTGGGGGGGGGAGATGGAGAGGACAGATGGCGCACCATCGTTGAGGTCCGTGATGGCCGCCATTGGGGCGCTCCACTCCCAATTCACAGTCACGTATGACCGAGTGTCAGAGACGCTGGGAAATATCTGCTTGCGACCGGACGATGATGCTGCGACACACGATCAGCATTCTGTGGTTCCAGTGGAAGATTTGGCCTACTGTTCTGAGGTTCCCGCGCGGCAGCCTGACTGAGCTCACGTCGATGATTTTGGCCTCGTGAATGTTGCACCTAAGACCGTAGTTAGCTTTCCCGGTATGACTCCTGCTCGGCGAAACATTGTTGCCGAAGGTTTTGATCGCCACGAACAGCTCTTTAGTGACCGTCCGAGAGGTCTGCTTATCTCCTTCATCTTTCCCCGTTGGTCCTGTGGATGCCGCCATCTTGTATCCTGTCCTCGGTCCGATTCAGCTGCTTCGAACTGCTATGGACATTTCGATTACCACATGAATACTGTGGCTTGGGTGGCATGGGTTTTCATAAAGAATCGCACTGGTCAGGGCTGATTTCATCTTGTATCCTGCCTTAGATCCGATGCCTCTGCTTTGTACTATCTGGGACGCTTCGCCTTCTGCGAGATTGCTGGCTTTGGCGACGTAGATTATCGTGAAGAACCGAACTGTCATGGTCGTCTTTGACTTTTGGGGTTAGCTACGCTTTGTGATCTATGCCGGGATTGTACTGTGTATCTCACTGGGAGTCGGGTGGTTTTGGTTGAGGTCCTCCCCATATTGGTGCTTAATACTTGCTTTTAATAATGGACAATATGTTTTGGGGAGGTCGCTAATGGCGGGGGGTATAGGTGGCCGGGAGTATGTTTGTTCTTCTCCTCCTCCGCTTTCTTTATTTCCCTTCTTTGGGGTGTTCCGGGGCGACAGGCACACTGTTAGTGGGGTAGGCCGTAGCCATTACAGGGGTGCAGGGTGGCGGGTGTTGGGGGGGTTTGTTATTTTAGTTTGTTTTGTTCTATGGTACCCTTTCTTTCTTTGGTTAGGGTTTTTCCTCCCTTACAGTAGGGTTGGCTGTCTCTCCTTATCTTTTATCTTTCTCTGTTTGGCGTCTATACTTGCCTATACCTTACTGTCTCCGGAGGGTGGGTTTTCGGGAGGGTGTGCTCGCTAATCGCTTGCTATTACATTGTCTTTTATTCCTCGTCAGCCTCGGCGGGCATAGTGTGCCCAAGGTTCATATTGCTCATCACCTGGACTTGTTTGCACTGCGGGGTACCTCCCCCCCATCTCTTCTTAACTTCATGTTATGGTGTGACGCCACCGATAGTACAGCCACTTCTGCTTCTTTATAACTTTAAAATTAAACCTTTGATATCCTTCTGCGTTGAGGCATATACAATCACATGCTGTATCTGTATTGTCGATATTATTTGGTCGTATACACGTGCATGACTCCTGATCGGATTCCTGTGTTTGCGGCCAGCCTCTGTGGTTGTAGGCCTGCGCTTGTCATACTTTGATTAACTCAATAAAGGTTTAAAAAAAAAAAAAAAAAAGAATGTTTGGACATACTGGTTTAAGAATGGTTAAGCATCGACTGCAAACTAGTCAACAAAGATAATGTCAAAAAGTAGAATGAAGTAACTAAATGCTGGTAAAATACACTGCAAAAGCAAACTCCACAGAGCCTTTAGAAGCAGCATGAAGAGAATGAGTATAGATAGTTGCACCATTCCTCACAGCGATATGCCAATATTTTTAGCTCTATGCGAGTGCTTTACAGCTTGTTAGGGAAATAGGTGATCATTGTAAAACTGTTCAAAGCTGCCACTAACTATTGGATATGTTTGCATATCACAGAACCAATGAAAACCATCACCAACCACCACATAATGTACGAGCAGCTGCATTACATTGTAAACTATAATGCAATGTGTTCAGTAACACTGCCCTCGGTCCTTTTCATATACACTGGAAAGAAGGAATAAGAAGGTGAACTATGCCCAAGAAATCCTAGTAAGGGCGGTATTCACTTGTGTGAATAGAACTGTGAGGAATCTATTGTATAGGACTCCGTTTCTATGATGGCTGCAACTTTTGTTGACACGCATTGTACACAGAGCAATGAAAGAGAAAAAAACACGTATGTTTCACTGGAAACAGTGCTTGGCCTGCCCTAGAGGAAGGTTTCAGTTAGGAAAAGATTGTCCTGTGAGGAGACAATGGAGATAGCGTCAGAGACTCGCACTCCTCCATGAGGAAGGAAAACAGTTAGAGACCGACCACTTACGCCGGATGGAGCGCAGGTGCCAGTTTTATGTTAGTCCCTCAGAAGGCCTCCTGCCTCTTTGCAATCACTGAAAACCTAATAGGTAATCCAGGTACATTGAAAACTATTATCCTTTAATAGGGATGATTGTCTCAAAGCCAGATCCAAGATGACACTTCAAGAAGTAATTTGTACTTTTGAAAAATTCTAATGTAACATAATCAATCAATGTCGTCATTCTGACACCGTTAGGCCATTGATGTGCAATTTGCCCCAGTATTGGAACTTTCATAGATTCCCATGCTTTGTATCATTCCCCGTCGTCGGAATGGGAGCCTCGCTAGTATCACAACCATAGAAACAAAAGAGAAAAATAGGCGTAGGCCTCATCTCATTTTGTATCCTATCACCCTCTTTTTGTAAAAGAGACCAAACTTTTGTAAGGACCAATCAGAGCAGCCCTACCCCATAGAACCTTCCTGAGAGAGCTCAGAGCCTCAGATTTTTCTACCGCACGTTGTGCTAGGGAGTCTCCACTGAGCTCTGCTCAGTTTTCTCAATGTTACTGGTTATTTCTTCAATTTTTCTACTGAAATCTAGGAGAAGAAGGCCTTATTCAGGTCCTGTGCCTCTTGTGGGAAAAAAAGACTTTTGTGGAAGATAAGCATGAAAACTGTATTTATTGCTTATACCCTGACCACAAGGCCACAGACTGCAAAATTTGTAGAACCTTCTCTACCAAGACACTTCGTGACAGAGAGGGTCGGCTTTTGACCTGGCTTCAAAAGATGAAGACTCGGAAGGAGGTGCTCTCATCAGATGAAGAGGATTCAACATCTTTAGCGTCCTCTCACAGATCCAGGAAGAGGGGTAGGTCTCCCCCTGGTTCTTCTTCAGCTGAGCCCCCTCTTAAGGCCCTCATAAGATATCTGACAGGTCCGAGAGGGCTGGTCCCCTTCAATCTCCTCACGGAAGTGAAAAGGAGAGGCAGGGACAGGCTGCTGGATTGGTTACAGTCTCAAAGGACAAAAAGGAGGTTACTATCAATTCTCCTCCGTCCAAAAAGGAAAAAACCAGTGACAAATACTCTTCTGTCAGTCCAGGAAGCGGGCCGGAGAAAAAACAGCGTCCGCCGACGACGAAAACATCAGGTACGTCAACGACGATTGCTTCTGTGAAAAGTCCCGCTGTTTCCTTGGCTCCGTCGACGGGCTCGTCGTCGGTAGCGATCTCCACGTCGACGACTTCGTCGTCATTCAAGGTTCCCGGTTCGTCGACGATAGCTTCTTCCACGTCGACGACGATGAGCTCAGGTAAGGTGCTGTCGACGGCCTCGTCGACGACAAAAACTACGTCAACGACGACGACAACTTCGACGTCGACGCTGATGGTGATGACGACGAGTTCGTCTACGAAACCGTAGACGATCATTCCGTCGACGACCAAGATTTCGTCGACGAAGGCCGCTGTACCGTCGACGATTCCATCGACAATACCGTCGACGACTGCTGCACCGTCGACGACGGCTCCGTCGACGAGACCGTCGAAGGGTCAAAAATTGCATTTTCCACTGCAGAAGATGAAAATTACACCGGAAATGACGTCTCCGCGAAGAGTTTCGTCGCATCCACCGACAATGCTTCTGGATGATGAGTCGGAGGAGGATGAGGATGAGAGTGGCCATTATGGGGATGCCTACAGTCCCTCAGACTTGAATGTAAAATGGCAGGAGACGGACACGGAGGAATATTACGAGCATACAGGTGGCCAACAGTTTCATCACTATGTTCCACAAGAGCGGCGTACGCCTGGTTTAGGGCAGGACATGGTGGCCATGCCCGCCTCTCTCATCTCTGATCTACAGATGATGCTGCAGGATTATCGAAACAGGTTTCCTTGGGAACCTTCAATGCTGTCTGCGCAACCTCCACCTCAGGTGTTGTCACAAGCACAGCCAGTTATCGGTCTGCCTCCTTTGCCAGTGGTGCCCCTCACGCCACCACCGGTAATACCTATGGTCCGTTCCCGGACACCGGATCCCGAACCAGCCAATACTGTCCAGCAGGATACCTCTTCGGACGATGAGGCTGTACAGGTGGATCCCTTAACTGATCCATTGCAGGACCCAGACTTGGATCAGGGTGACAGTGGGCTACAAGATCCAGACGCCTCTGTTCGTGATACTTCTATCTCCCCTCCAGTTGATATAGGGGGGTTCCATAACCTGATGGAGAGAGCGTCAAAGAGGTTTGGACTGCCGATTACGAGAGAAGAGTCTGAATGTTTCCTCTATGACTTCAAGGAACAATACAGAAGATCTGTCAAGTCCATTCCCATAATTGAACATGTGTGGGAGGAAGGTATGAAGATCATGCAAAATCCAGCCACTGTTATTCCGGTTCACCCCAGACTGGAAAAGAAGTATAAGGCCCCAGAAGGCAGTCCAACTTGTCTTCTTGAACAGCCGAAGCCTGATTCAGTGATCTCACAGGCCGCCCAAAGCAAGTCCAAAAACCCGTCAACACCTTTGACTACGCCTCCGGACAAGGACGGTAGGCACCTGGATAACGTGGGGAAGAGGTTCTCTTCCATGGCCAGCTTGCTTGTTAGAGCAGCAAATGCTCTCGCCATTCTAGGCAGATACGATCGCCAGATGTGGTGTGACATGGAACCGTTTGTGGAACAACTACCAGACTCCACAAGGGATGAGGCCAAGAGAGTGCTGATGGAGGGAGAGAAATCCTCCTCTGAAGCTATCGACTGTGCTATGGATATAGCTTCCACGGCTTTTCGGGCCTTAGCAGGGTCAGCGGTGCTACGTCGCCAGGGCTGGTTGAGAGCCACCTGGTTTCGTCAGGAGGTCCAAAATAAGATCCTGGATCTCCCATTTGATGGAGAGATGCTTTTCGGTAAGCATGTTGATGATGCCCTGCAAAATATAAAAAAGGATACAGACACGGCAAAGTCCTTGGGATCACTCAACTACCGTAAGGTCCCATTTAAAGGCGCTCATGGCAGAGGTTTCTCTTCGTATAGAGGCAACACTCAACAGAGATATTCCTCGCAATCTTCGCAGTCTTATAAGACCCAATACTCAAATCAACGGCAGAGACAATCGGCGTCTTACTCTCGCCAACCTCCGCGAGGCCGTCAGAACCGTCAGAGACGTGACAATGCCAAGCGGCAATAGCGGCCTCCTGGCTCTACCCACTGTTCCTACCCTCCCAGTCACATCAGTGGGGGGCAGGATATCATTTTGTCTGAACAGCTGGAAGTCTATACCATCGGACCAGTGGGTCCTGAATATTGTAGAGATTGGCCATACGTTGGAATTCCAAGATCTTCCTCCAACAAGAGCTCCGGGCGCCATCCGCACAAAACATCTGGGACTGCTCCATCTCGAAGCCCATCAATTGTTCCTCAAGGGGGCAATAGAACCGGTACCTCTCTCTCAGAAGGGCAGAGGTTTTTATTCCAGGTTCTTCCTGGTGCGGAAGACGGCAGAGACTTGGCGCCCCATACTAGACCAACGAGAGCTCAACATTTATCTCATCAAACTCTCTTTCAGGATGGTCACTCTCCAAGAAATTCTTCCTCTTTTGAACCCAGGCGACTATTTGGCGTCTCTGGATTTAGAAGATGCGTATTTCCACATACCGATACACCCAGCTCACAGACAATATCTGCGCTTCACAGTGGGCAAGAGCCATTTCCAATTCAAGGTGCTTTCGTTTGGCCTTCGGTCTGCACCACGGGTATTCACCAAAGTGTTAGCATCAGTAGCGGCTTTTCTACAAAAACAATCCCTGGACGTTTTCCCTTACTTGGACGACTGGCTCGTCAAGGCTCCATCTTTCGAGGAAACCTCTCAAGCCGTTTCAACTTGCATCCAGTTGTTCAGTCACCTGGGCCTTCAGCTAAACAAACACAAGTCAGTTCTGCAACCCTCCAGATCCACAAGATTCCTGGGGGCCATTTTGGACACAACGCAATGCACGGCTCGTCCTTCGGAGGAGCGTCAACAAAAGTTGATCGTATCAGCTCGCCAACTGTTCCACAAGAAATGCCTTTCAGTCCGTCAATACAAGTCCCTTCTCGGGTCGATGTCATCCTGCATACCATTAATACCGCATTGCAGGCTGCGAATGCATCCTCTGCAGGAAGAACTAGACAAACAATGGTGCCAAGCAGAGGGATCATTCAACGACAAGGTGTTGGTGACATCAGCAATGAGAAGGGCATGCGAATGGCGGCTAGTACAAGACAATATCGCAAAAGGTCTGACGTTCAGAATTTCATCATCCCCCCTGATCATGACCACGGATGCCTCTTTGGAGGGCTGGGGAGCAGTGCTCCGAGAGCTTCAAGTCAGCGGGCAGTGGAGTCCAGAGCAGCGCCAGTGCCATATCAATTTTTTGGAGCTGACGGCCATTCGGTTGGCCTTGCAGGCTTTCCTTCCCAGAGTTCGCAACCATACAGTGCTGGTGCGGACGGACAATACGACGGCCATGCACTACGTCAACAAGCAAGGGGGAACGAGGTCGCAAACTCTGTCCACAGAAGCTCAGAGGATCTGGGATTATGTGATTCTTCACAGCATCAGTCTGAGAGCCGAACACCTGACAGGCTCGCTCAATGTCAAGGCGGATGCCCTGAGTCGCCAGACAGAGGTGACTCACAAATGGGAATTGAATCAGTCCATTCTGGAGAGTGTGTTCTCGGGTTGGGGGACACCAACCATCAACCTTTTTGCCTCTCCGGTGAACGCCAAATTCCGGTTTTACGCAAGCAAAGTTCACCATCAGGGATCCCTGGGGAACGCCCTTTCGATGGCCTGGTACAGCGCATTCTTTTACGCTTTTCCTCCAATTCCCCTCATTCCTCGAGTACTCAGGAAAATGAAGGCGGAACCATGCAAGATGATTCTCCTTGCACCAGCGTGGCCTCGCCAATTTTGGTACACAGAACTCCTGCGGCTCTCCCAGGCTCCTCCAATTCGCTTACAACCAATTCCGTCCCTGTTGTCAAGGAATCAGGGACAGGTTTACCATCCGGATCCGAAATCGCTACACTTGACAGCGTGGTTCCTGAACACAGAGAGTTCCGTCATCTGAATCTCTCCCAGGAATGTAGAGAAGTTTTGTCACAGGCTCGAGCACCGAGCACTAATAAAACTTACAAGGCAAAATGGAAGAGGTTCTGCCTATGGTGTCAAAGACAAGGTCTCCATCCTTACAAGTCGCTGCCTCATCAACTATTGCCATATATACTATCATTGGCTAAGTCTGGGTTGGCGCATTCGTCTGTGAAGGTACATCTTGCAGCCATATCAAGGTTTCGGCGTAGTTCTTCAGGCCCTTCCTTATGGTCCTCTAGGATTGTTAAACAATTCTTAAAAGGCTTGTTCCGGATGTATCCTCCAGTTCGACCTCCTCCACCAGTTTGGCAGCTCAATCTTGTCCTGGCTCAACTCATGAAAGCTCCGTTTGAGCCTGTGCACAAGGCGGACTTGAAGTTCCTGTCTTGGAAACTTGCCCTCCTCTTAGCTCTGACATCAGTGAGAAGAGTTAGTGAGCTTCAAGACCTCTCCATAGTGCATCCATTCCTTCAATTCAAAAAGGATGTTCTTATTCTTCGCACCAATCCGAAGTTTATTCCGAAGGTGCCGTCTGAGTTCCACTTGAATGAGCCTTTGATTTTAAAGTCTTTCTTTCCGCGCCCTTCTACACCTGCGGAACGCACATTGCATTCTTTGGACGTTCAGAGATGCTTGAAATTCTACTTAAAGCGCACACGACCCTTTCGGAAATCATCCCAGTTGTTTGTGTCCTACAGCGCACCACGGAAGGGGTTTCCTTTGGCAAAGAGTGGCATTTCCCGCTGGATCTCCAGTGCGATTCAATTCTGCCATCAGGAGGCGGGCAAGCCACTGGACAGAAAAGTCAGTGCACATTCCACAAGGTCTGTGGCATCGTCTGTGGCTCTCTTCTCTGGAGTCGCCATTAAGGACATATGCAGGGCAGCAGCGTGGAGCAGTACTCATACCTTCACGAAACACTACTGCCTGGAGTCTGCCGGACGAGACGACGCGGGTGAAATCTTTTTCATTGAGAGGTGAGCTTTCCCTACTATCCCTCCATCCTGGTGAGCACATTTTGTTTATTGTTTTGCTATGCTATAAGTATTGCTAATATGGTTATGTGATGCCATGTATCTACAAAATGTGTCTTTGTGATTTACTGCTAGCTACTCTGATACAAAGCATGGGAATCTATTAAAGTTCCAATACTGGGGCAAGAAAACAAGTTACTTACCTGTAACTTTGGTTCCCCAGTATTGGTAAGTTTCATAGATTCCCATGCGCCCACCCTCCTCCCCTGGGAAAGCTTAGTCTTTTGACAAGAGATAGTGGCGGTTTGCACAACGGCTACGAAAATCTGAGGCTCTGAGCTCTCTCAGGAAGGTTCTATGGGGTGAGGCTGCTCTGATTGGTCCTTACAAAAGTTTGGTCTCTTTTACAAAAAGAGGGTGATAGGATACACAATGAGATGAGGCCTAGGCCTATTTTTCTCTTTTGTTTCTATGTTTGTGATACTACCGATGCTCCCATTCCGACGACGGGGAATGATACAAAGCATGGGAATCTATGAAAGTTACCAATACTGGGGAACCAAAGTTACAGGTAAGTAACTTGTTTTCTTCTTTCCCATCCTTTCACTCAAAGCTTCTTATCTTTATAACAATCAAAGAAAATGACTGTGTGCCTGAAAATTAATTTCTGAAAACTACATAAAGTTTTGGAGGACTCTAGCCCTCAGATGAATTGTAGTGGCATGCAGTCCATTTTCATTCTGCACTCACCTAAATCATAAATTTGTGTTTGCAGATGTTGTGCAGAGGCAAGAACAAGGAGACCTTGTCAACTGTTCGCGAGTATCACCTCAAGCTCAGCAGAAAGGTGAGTCCAATTGGGCAATAACTTTGGTAATGCATCATTCAAACAGGAGGAGGGACACACAACTCCAGGTTATGGTGAGTGGATCAGATGTACCTCACCTGAGTGACCAGCGTGATGAGGGCACGGCTGGTCACAGCAGTTCCAGATTAACAAATAGGCAAAGTAGGCACCGGCCTATGAGCTCTACTCCTTTGAGGGGCCCGTGACAATGAATCAAAATAATATTGATTTCATCTTGAATTCGATCTTCAATGTCACAAGAAAGACTGAACTTGCTTGCCTTTATGGCCACTGAATACGAAGTCTTTCAAATGGTAGACTTCCAAGGTATCCTGAAAGATTTCACCACAAACAAATTGAGGAAAGTTTTGTTGGTTTGTTACAATTAAAAAATATATGTTTTTGTTTGGTAACATTAATAAATGTTAGTTTCGTGTAATAAAATTAGTTTCTTAAAAGTATTAGTTGGTAAAATCAACAACATATTAGGAGATAATTTGCGAGGGGGGCCCTTACATTTCGACTGGCTAGGGGCCTCCACAGGGTTTAATCCGGCACTGGGTCACAGGTAGCCAGCCCCGCTATGGCATTCAGCATTTTGCGGATCTACCCACACCTGCTTCAGAGTCCTTCTCATAGCTGTGAACAGGACGCCGGAGTGGGTGTCAGGGTAGCACTCGCTACTTTTTTCCATTGGCTAATACCCCTGTTACCTTTGGGCTAGTTAAGTCAGGAAATATGGCACATTCTCCCCCCTCAACCTAGAACAAGATGAGGGTGTTTCAAAGTGGAGACAAAATGCTTACCAAGACTTCGTGGTTTGTTCCGAGCCTGAATTTGTTTTCCCATA
This sequence comes from Lissotriton helveticus, assembly GCF_964261635.1. Classification (NCBI taxonomy): domain Eukaryota; kingdom Metazoa; phylum Chordata; class Amphibia; order Caudata; family Salamandridae; genus Lissotriton; species Lissotriton helveticus. The sequence goes on from NC_136057.1 coordinate 1,586,263,836, forward strand.
AATAATGTGCGAAATAATTCACAACCCAGATGCCAGTTGAAAGTACGTTGTGCATATCTTCTTTCCATCCCTTTCATGGCCCTTTGATTCAAAATGTACGTTCCGCTCTTGCTCACATAAAACCTCTGACTCAACAAGAGATAAAAGCTTGTATTTAGATTTGGGAATCAGTGTTTTTTTTTTTACAACTTGCTTAGTAATTGTCTTGAAGCTGATGTAATGCACATTTTTCTGCATGGAGTACAAGATCTTTTTATGGTAACCTCGCACGAACGTCATTCATAATTTCAGATGTTTCCACATCAGTATTATATCGTAGTAAACAACAGCTTAACACAACTATCCATAGATTTTAAAATTTGACACATGTACTTTTTTAAAGCTGAAGCTGTAGAGACAAATCGAAAATGCATTCTTATTTAGTGAAATATTCCAAATGGGGTAATGAATCCAGTTAATGACTTTGACGCAGGCGTTAATTTAATTTGATGGTAGGCTGACCTTAGGTCAAAAGTCGAGAAAATAGACATAGAATAGCATAGAAAGCATTTGATTAGTTTTCGGAAAAAGATAGTTACCAATGAAAATTAGGAGTTGTTGAGTGCTGTAAATCTATGCAGAAGCATAGCTTGTCATCTCCCTTGTTAGCTAAAACAATAGCAGAAACAATTTATAAAGATTCAGTTTCTTCCAGTTCCACCAAAGCTTCTAGCATGCATTGTAACTCCTATCATCCATTAATTAGAACTCCTCTAATTTGTGATTTATTGGTTTAGTATCAAATTTCAAACTGTACAGAACCTTGTAATATAGCGAGTTTTTGACTTCACACTTCTGGGAACAAATACACAATTACAATTGTCTTGTTCACTAATAATTGACACTTGTTCTGTGGTACATAAATTCAAAATAACCATAAGATGTTTCTGATATTTCCAGCCTACATTGCATATACATTTGCATGCTACATATTCATGAATCCATGCATAAGATTTATGTTTCAGTAAAACATTTCTAGCAAAATAGCCTATTAAAAATATCTTGTGTCCTTCAATTGACATTTCCATAACATCTGGTTCCTCCAATCGCCTTACTTTGCTCCTTAGAACATACTCCAAAATGTTCCAGTAAAAATGGTTTAACACGACCCTAAGTCCATAATGACAATTAGGACCAGTTGTACTAAATATGGAGTGGGTAAAAGTAGTTGCAAATTGAACACCGACGTTTACTGAATCCATTCTGTTTTTTGCAAACCAACCTATGTACTAATAGGGTGGTTTGCAAAAACTCAGTTTGTAGTGGGTCGCAATTTGGCCTACCTCATGAATATTAATGAGGTAGGTTGCAAATTGCGACCCACTATGAATCTCAGTCTTCACTAGGATGGGGGCCGTCTTGCTAGAGCCTGCGTATTCGCTGGTCTGGCGAGACATTTAGTAGCTGGCTTTTAAAAGTGCTACTTTTGCCGGCCACGCAAAAGCGCATGCGACGTCCACATCACTTTTTCCAGTCGCGCACGCACCACTCGTGTCACCACTCGCTGCTTTTTTTTTCATTTTTGCGCGCCGCACCACTCGCGTCACCACTCGTGTTTTATTTTTTATTTTTACTCCCGCACGCACACTTCATCTTTCTGGACTGAAGGCACTAAAAGCACAGAGCAATTCCTGCCCAACTTGACAGCCATCCAGCTACATTTTCTATGGGCCCTAGCTTCCACTGCCACATCATTTGTCCAGAACCGCCTCCCTGTTCTTCGGAGGGACTTCCAGTACCATGTACAATCAGTGCCTAGAGATGCAACACCTCCTCCAGGCCCTAGTTTCAAATCGTGCCGACATGTGAAAGCGTAATGGGCAGAAGATAATGTAGGCGGGTAGACACAGGAAGGCGCTGAGAAGTTGGGCAGAAGAACAAGGTGCTCTGAGCCGGAAGAAACTGCTTCTCCTCCCAACAGGAGTGTCTAGCACCAGCTGCCCTCCGCCCGCAGAGATTTCTTTGTCACCCGATAAAGCCTCTCCCAGGACAGATTAACGTTCATCTGCTCGACTGCTCCTCATGACCCATCTGCTGCTCTCCGAAGGCTGCAGACTGAGCCGGTGGGCGCACAGTCTGACGGGCAGAGGCAGCCTGTCATGAAAGAGAAGGGCCTTCACCCGCTCTGCTCTCTGCTGCCCCACTCTCTCCTGCCAGCAGCGCCTTCGTCTCCAGTTGGCACCCCCTCACCCTTCTCCTGGCTGCCGCCCACCCACTGCTAGCCCACTCACGTTCCCCTCTCTGCACACCTCTCACCCCACTTCTGCCCGCAGCCCTCCCACCTCTAGCCCTCTCACCTTCCCCTGTCTGCCCACCTCTCACCCCACTTCTGCCCGCAGCCCTCCCACCTCTAGCCCTCTCACCTTCCCCTGTCTGCCCACCTCTCACCCCACTTCTGCCCGCAGCCCTCCCACCTCTAGCCCTCTCACCTTCCCCTGTCTGCCCACCTCTCACCCCACTTCTGCCCGCAGCCCTCCCACTTCTAGCCCTCTCACCTTCCCCTGTCTGCATACCTCTCACCCCACTTCTGCCCGCAGCCCTCCCACCTCTAGCCCTCTCACTTTCCCCTGTCTGCACACCTCTCACCCCACTTCTGCCAGCACCCTCCCACCTCTAGCCTGCTCCCCTTCCCCTGTCTGCACACCTCTCACCCCACTTCTGCCTGCAGCTCTCACCTCCAGCCTGCTACCCTTCCCCTATCTGCACACCTCTCACCCCACTTCTGCCTGCAGCCCTTACCTCCACCCTGCTCCCCTTCCCCTGTCTGCATACCTCTCACCTCAGTTCTGTCTACAGCCCTCACCTCTAGCCTGTATAGGATGCTGTGCAAACAGGACCTGTACACCTCCTCTTAGCTCGGGATTTGGCTAGTTATGTAGCACATATCCTTACAGCAACAACATTAACTGTTGCATAGCTAAACACTTATAAGGTCCCAAAGGCGAGACCTATTGGTTATGCCAATGCTTGTTAGAAATGCAACCTGTTTTCCATAAAGAATGAAACTTATGGGTTTGCAACAAAAAAAAAAGTTAGCGAAACTATGTTTTGAGAATAAGCAGGGGTCCCAGGGACCACTGGGTACTCGTAATATTTTTTTTTTGTACCATTCACAAAGAGGGTCGCCCGGGAATTCCCTTCCACCTATGAGGTGTTGATAAAATATTATTGTTTTGCAATTGCATTTGGTTGCAAAACATCAATACATTCCACAACAAATCAGTATTTGGAACTGATGCTTTAACCACGCCCCTTTTAAGTTGGTATGAAGTCCCAAATCCAAATTGTGATGAGGTAACATGTTACCGATTCCCAATTTGGGTTTCTTACATACCAAAAGGCCTTTTTGTGGTCGCAAATGGCCCATTTTGCAAATTGGACCTTTTGCGATCGCAAAAAGCTTTCATAGACCTGACCCTTCATTTGGAATCTAAAACTTAAATGCAACAGATCAGAGTTACAGGATCTTTTTCACTCTGTTAACACTCCAGTAACAAGACATATTTTTAACATTACAAAAAGGCTCATTTTCTCAATTACTGTGTTGGCTGAACAGTCACCAATTTGTGCAAACTTGCTTGTCTTGGAATTTTTCTTTCCATCTCTTTAAGGTTTGCAAAATGTTCTCTTAACCCACAGATTCAGAAGGGCACCTGCTGTATGTTATGTTTTTGGTCGTCTTTTCTTCCCCTCTTAGCAACTCGTTTCCCATTCACACTCACTACCTTTTTCACCAGATGTTTTATCATGTTTTCCTTTCGCACCATCTTCACCCAGAGACTGATTGTTCTGCAGTTTTGTCTATGCTGATTACTTTTAAGTTGGGATCGCCATTAATTGATAACCTTCCTCAGATCTTTCAAGTCCAGTTTTAACTTCCTCAGAGTCATTTCAGTCAACTTTCCATAAAACTTCTTGCAACTCAGATCTAGAATACTAGAAGAAAAATTGTTTCCTGTACTCTATTAGAATCTTATTCCCAATGTATCCTCATAAATGGTAATAAGATAGGGTATTTCTTATTTCCTTCTCTAAAATTGGTTTAAAGGATGGTTTGAGCATTTTGGGTTAAGAATGTTTCAACATACTGGTTTAAGAACGGTTAAACATTGACTGCAAACTATTCAACAAAAATAGTGTTAAACAGTAGGATAAAAGGACTAAATGCAGATAAATACACTGCTAAAGCAAACTCCACAGAGCCTTTAGAAGCAGCATGAAGAGAATGAGTATGGCTAGTTGCACAATTACTCACAGCGTTATGTCAATATCTGTAGATATATGAGAGTGTTTCATAGCTTGTTAGGGAAATCTTCCTAAAACTTTTCAGAGCTACCACATACTAGTGACTATGCATGCATATCACAGGAATAATGAAAACCATCACTTTACATAATGTACGAACAGCTGCATTACATTGCAAACTATAAAACAATGTGTTCAGTAACACGCATGTACATTGCAACGAAGGAATAAGGAGGTGAAATATGCTTAAGAAATACTAGTAAGGTCAGAATTCACCTGTGTGAGAAGAACCTTGAGGAAAGTAATGTATAGGACTCAGTTTCTATGATGGCTGCAGCGCTTCTTGACACACATTACACACAGGGCAATGATTGAGAAAAAACATGTATGTTTAACTGGAAACAGTGCTTGGCCTGCCTCAAAGGAAGACGGTTTTAGTTCGGAAAAGGTTTGACAGGACTGCATACCTCCTATGGCGGTCTGGACTGTTCCCATGAGGCACAGGGTCAAGACTAATTTGCATGTGGCTGGGTCTAAACTGGGGTGGCATGGTGAGCAAAAGAACAATGGATTTAACCCAGATCTCTTGACTGGGGGTGAATGTATGATTTATTCAGCATTCCGTCCATCATTTGTTTGCGTAGCACTTTTCACCCTAAGTGGGATGGGTATGCCCAGACGTGGGTCCCTTGCTCACTGTGCCACTGGATTGAAGCTAGTCTGGCTGATGAAGGGTAATACCCAGAAACCGGTCCGAGGATGCTTGTTTCCGGTCCAGGGAGGACCTGCCTTGGCAGTTTGTTCTGGACTGTTCCCATAAGACACAGGGTCAAGACTGATTTGCATATGGCTAGGCCTAAACTAGGGTGGCATGGTGAGCAAAAGAACGATGGATTTAACCCAGATCTCTTGACTGGGGGTGAATGTATAATTTATCCAGCATTCCGTCCATCATTTGTATGCGTAGCACTTTTCACCCTAAGTGGGATGGGTATGCCCAGACCGGGATCCCTTGCTCACTGTGCCACTGGATTCAAGCTAGCCTGACTGATGAAGGGTAATACCCAGACACCGGTCTCAGGATGCTTGTTTCTGGTCCAGGGAGGACCTGGCTTGGCAGTTCGGGCTGGACTGTTCCAAAGAGGCACAGGGTCAAGACTGATTTGCATATGGCTGGGTCTAAACTTGGGTGGCATGGTGAGTAAAAGAACAATGGATCTAACCCAGATCTCTTGACTGGGGGTGAATGTATGATTTATTCAGCATTCTGTCCATCATTTGTTTGCGTAGCACTTTTTACCCTGAGTGGGATGGGTATGCCCAGACGTGGGTCCCTTGCTCACTGTGCTACTGGATTCAAGCTAGCCTTGCTGATGAAGGGTAATACCCCATAACTGATCCCAGGATTCTTGTTTCTGGTCCAGGGAGGACCTGGCTTCGCAGTTCGGTCTGGACTATTCCCATGAGGCACAGGGTCAAGACTGATTTGCATATGGCTGGGTCTAAACTGGGGTGGCATGGTGAGCAAAAAAACGATGGATTTAACCCAGATCTCTTGACTGAGGGTGAATGTATAATTTATTCAGCATTCCATCCCTCATTTGTTTGCGTAGCACTTTTCACCCTAAGAGGGATGGGTATGCCCAGACATGGTTCTCTTGCTCACATTGCCATTGGATTCAAGCTAGCCTGGCTGATGAAGGGTAATACCCAGAAACTGGTCCCAGGATGCATGTGTTCGAGGCATGTGGGCTGCTAAATTCATATCTTAGCATTAGATCGCCGCCTAGTGTTGGGCTCGGATGATTGCACATTGTTGTCCTGGAAGAGTCTTCGAAGTATCCTGAGATAGGTGGCTCCTCCCCTGGACTACAGTGCGCATGGGCATCTGCTCCATCCCCAGATTGTTTTTTTCCGCCATTGGGTTCGGATGTGGTCTCGACGTCTTACTGTCGGAACCAAGTAAAACTATCTTTTACCGGCCAAAAGGCCTCGATTTTCTTGCGTCGGTATTGTCTGCGCTCGGTCTCGAGTCTTCCGTCTCTTGAAGCCGGAATAAGCGGAGTTTTTCTTCGCTTTCTAAACTTTGAGGCCTTCTCATCGCGACACGACAGCAAGCCTTTACGGACATGGAGCGGAGCCCGTTCAAGTACTGCCCGCTCTGTGGGTCCAAGTACCCACACATCGATCTACACCCTGTGTGTAACAAGTGCCTTTCACCGGACCACGACGACGGCAAGTGCAAGGCCTGTGCACAGTTCCGCTCCAAGAAAACTCTCAAGCTTCGGCGCGCGGTGCGCTTGGAAGCTAGGCAAGCGGCCCCAGATCCGGAGAACATCTTCGGCGACCAGGAAGAAGAGGTCCAGGGTCACCTTCTACAAATCTCCCCGTCACAGACGGAGGTCGAGGCGGATCCGGGAGACGACGACGGAGTCGCGGGTCAGGTCCTCGAATACGTCGAAGAGGTAGGAGACGACGATGAGATTTATGGGGCCGCGGCGGACAGCTCTGCGGACGAGCTCTGCCCCGAAAGTTTCGAGGATACCGACCGGGACACGGGATCGCCTGTCGGCCTTACCCTGGACCCGTTGCCGCAAGCCACAGCCCCGCCTTCGGGCCCGGCTACGGACTCACTTGCTGGGCGCGATGTTTCGAAACCGAAACTGAAACCGTCGGGGTCGTCAACACCTAAAATGGCCGACCCGAAATCGAAACTGAAACCAAAGGACTCGAGTGTCCCTAAGATGGCTGCCGTGCCTGTGAAGAAGTCGGTGCCCGTCACCCCGTCGGCTCCGTCGACCTCCGGTCCGCAGAAGCCGAGGAAGTCTGTCGATTCCGATGCTCCGAAATCGAAGCCGACGCCCGAGGAAGGGGCCCCCAAGACAGATGGTCGGCACGGATCAGCGGCTCCGACGCCGTCCAAGCCCGCCAAGGTCGGCTCCAAAGAGGCTACGCCCAAGAAGTCTGCGCCCCGGCCTCAAGATTCGGAGGAGCCGAAGAAGGTTTCCGCGCCCAAACCGCACAAGGCCCGCGAGGACGTCGGATCCGAGGGACCGCTCAAAGCATCCTTGTCGGCGACGAAACCCACTGGCAGTGTACCGTCCCCCATTGCGGAGTCACTGCAGAGAATCAGGGTGAAAGCCTTTGCTCCATCGGCTCCGATGCCATCACCGCAGCCGCAAAAGGACGCTCCGGCTAAGCCTTCTGGGAAACTCCTTTTTCTCTTGCCACCTAAGGAGGCGCCGAAAGCGTTTTCGACGAAATCTGCTCCGAAACAGGGTTCCTCGCTGCCTGACCCTCTTCCACGTCGTGTACTCGAATCGGAAGACGATTCAGAGCATTTCATCGATGCTGCCACCGGCAAGCTGACACTCTATAAACGGAAGATCACTTCGGAGCCGGTGGACCCCTACGTCATCCCGTTGAAGAAGAAGAGGGTGCCCCTTGACGCCTTAGGCCTCACGGAACCGATTCAGCCTCCTCCTAGACGGAGCCCTACTCCCTCCCCAGAACACTCTGTGGGTGAGGAAGATGATGAGGATGAACAGTACAATTTCCCCATCGATGAACCTGATGTCCAACCAGATTCATACGACGACACTGGTGACCAGAACACCCAAGGTGCGGGCCAAGACCCGCAGACCTTTAATCCACGTGCATCCCCGACTGAGGACTCAGCAGGATTTCATGCACTAATTGAACGGGCGGCGGCCAATCATGATGTGGACATGCATGCCGACCCGGTTGAGGAAGACTTCCTTTTTGACACCTTTGCCATATCTGAAAGGACAGTAAAGACACTTCCTATGCTGAAAGGTGTTCTCAAACATGCTGGAGACATTTTTAAGGAGCCTACGAGGGCTAGAGTGGTCAACCCTCGCATTGAAAAGAAGTACAGGCCTGCTCCTGCGGACCCCGTCTACATCCGGGGACAATTGCCACTGGACTCTCTTGTGGTTGCCAATGCCAGGAAACGTGCCAACTCCCAGACAACGGGTGAAGCTCCTCCCCCGGATAAAGAGTCCAAAGTGCTTGAGGCAGGAGGCAAAAGAGTGGCTGCACAGGCGGCAAACTTTTGGCGCATCGCAAATACACAGGCGCTCCTGGCGCGTTATGATAGGGCGCACTACGACACCCTAGAACAGATTATACAACACCTGCCCCCACAGTTCCAAGAAGGCACCAAGATGCTTATTGAGGAAGGAAAGCTAATATCAAACGCAGCCATCAAGTGTGCACTTGACGCTGCGGACACAGCTGCTAGGGCTATCAACACTAGCGTTATGCTGAGAAGACAAGCCTGGCTCCGCATCTCAGGGTTCAAGCAGGATATTCAGACAACAATTCTGAATCAGCCAGTCAATCCTGATAGTCTGTTTGGTCCGGATGTTGACACCACCCTAGAGAAGATAAAGAAGGACACGGAAACTGCTAAGTCTATGGGGGCCCTGCAGTCCCAACAGTTTCGTGGCAGCAATTTTCGTCGCTCAGGTGCACGTGGAGTCACCAGAGGACAGATGGGTCAACAATCCCAGTTCTCCAAAGGTGGGGCGCAATCCTCGTTCACTAAGCAGAACAAGGGAGGTTATAGGAATAACAGCAACAGAGGTCGCGGCAGAGGAAACAACAGCTCCCGCACCTCGACTCCAAGCAAACAGTGACTTTCTGTCACTGCCCCCCGACCACCTAACACCTGTCGGGGGGAGACTGCAGCAGTTCCTGCCCGTCTGGAGAAACATCACCACAGACAGGTGGGTGCGTCAACTGATCCAAAATGGTGATTGCCTAGAGCTGAAATCCACTCCACCCAACATCCCACCGAGGCAAAGGCCTATGTCCGCAGAGCATTTGCACTTATTGCAGCAGGAAGTAGTGGCGATGCTGCAAAAAGGCGCAATCGAGCTCGTGCCGGTGGGGGAGGAAGGCACAGGGGTATACTCCCTGTACTTCCTTATTCCAAAGAAGGACGGTTCTCTCAGGCCCATTCTCGATCTACGTCCCCTCAACCTGTACATACTGTCAGAGCATTTCCATATGCTTACACTGCAGCAGATTCTTCCCTTGCTAAACCAGGGAGACTTCTTAGCGACCTTAGATCTCAAGGATGCTTATTTCCACATTCCACTACACCCGTCACACAGGAAATACCTAAGATTCACTATTCAAGGCAGGCACTACCAGTTCAAGGTCCTACCCTTCGGAGTCACTACGGCCCCGAGGGTGTTCACCAAGTGTCTAGCGACAGTGGCGGCGCACCTCAGGAGGCAGAATATCCATGTCTACCCCTACCTAGACGACTGGCTCGTACAAGCCAAGTCAGAGCAACAGTGCGCCGCAGACATGTCGACTACAATTCACCTTCTTCACGATCTGGGTTTCTCCCTAAATTACCCAAAATCCCATCTTCAGCCGGCACATGTCCGGCAGTTCCTGGGTGCTACGATCAACACCCTGACAGCCATGGCTCAGCCAAACCAAGTCAGAATCGACAGCATTCAGTCACTGATCCAACGATTCCGACCGAGACACTCCCTGCCAGCGAGAGTGTTCATGCAGTTGATCGGCATGATGGCCTCCTGCATCTTCATAGTCCCTCACGCACGGTTACATATGCGCCCGCTCCAGGAGTGCTTAGCGAATCAGTGGACACAGGCTCGTGGGCAATTGACAGACCTAGTGTTGGTTACCAGTCGGGCATACGACTCTCTGCATTGGTGGACTCCACACAACCTTTGCAAGGGCCGACTGTTCCAAGAGCCCGTGCCGCAGATTGTCCTGACGACGGACGCATCCCTCCAGGGATGGGGAGCACATGTGCTCACTTACACGGTGCAGGGACTATGGACGACGCAGCAACAGAAGATGCACATCAACTATCTGGAACTGATGGCAATCTTCATGGCGCTCAAGTCCTTCATTGTACATCTGAGCAACAAGGTCGTGCTAGTCCGGACGGACAACATGACCGCGATGTACTACATTCAGAAACAGGGGGGCACCCACTCGCCACAGCTGTCTCATCTAGCTCAGAGCATGTGGAAGTGGGCCATTCAGAGGAACATTTTCCTCATGGCAGAACACCTCCCGGGCAAGGACAATCAGATGGCGGATCTGCTCAGCAGATACAGCCATCAGATGCACGAGTGGGAGATACACCCTTCTGTTCTCCACCCGTACTTCCAGCAGTGGGGTCATCCGGAGATGGACCTGTTCGCAACAAAGGAGAACGCAAAATGCCGACTCTTTGCCGCCAGGTTCCCTCACCCACAGTCGCAGGGGAATGCGATATGGATGAACTGGTCAGGCAAATTTGCATACGCTTTTCCGCCAGCCCCTCTAATACCGCTGGTCGCAAGAAAGCTAAGGCAGCACTCCATGACTCTCGTCCTGGTTGCTCCAACGTGGGCACGTCAAGCTTGGTACACCACGTTCCTCGAACTCTCAGTGGTGCCGCATCAAAGACTGCGCCTCACACCCAGTCTTTTGACGCAGAACCATGGAGACATTCAGCATCCAGATCCACGACAGCTCAACCTGGCGATCTGGCTCCTGAAGTCCTAGAGTTTGGATACCTTAACCTACCTCCAGAATGCATGAGTATCATCAAGGAGGCGAGGAAACCTACTACTAGAGCATGCTATGCTGCTAAGTGGAAGCGTTTTGTCATCTATTGTACGTCCAATGACATCAACCCGCTAGATGCATCTATTCCCAACATCATCTGCTATCTGTTACATCTCTACAAGTGCAATCTGGCGTACACTTCCATTAGGATACATCTCTCAGCCATAGCGGCTTATCTTCAGAACAGGCAGCACCTCTCTGTCTTCAGAGTGCCCGCCATTAAAGCCTTCCTTGAAGGTCTGAAGAGAGTCATTCCCCCAAGAACTCCACCAGCTCCGGTGTGGCACCTCAACGTCGTTCTCACCAGACTGATGGGGCCACCATTTGAGCCACTGCACTCGTGTGAGCTCCAATTCCTTACGTGGAAAGTGGCCTTTCTGATAGCTATTACGTCTCTGAGGCGTGTCAGTGAGTTGCAAGCGCTCACCATACAAGAGCCGTTCATTCAAATTCACCCAAATAGGGTAGTGCTACGCACTAACCCTAAATTCCTCCCTAAGGTGGTGTCACAGTTTCATCTTAACCAAACTATCGACTTACCAGCATTCTTTCAAAACCCGCAAACGGTGGCGGAAAGAATGCTCCATACCTTAGATGTACGGAGGGCGTTGATGTACTACATAGACAGAACACAACCCTTTAGAAAAACAAAACAACTCTTTGTTGCCTTCGCACCACAACACAAAGGCAACCCGATTTCCAAAGCAGGCATAGCCAGATGGATTGTTAAGTGCATCCAGATATGTTATCAAAAAGCCAAGCGCACTTTAACAGTACCCCCCAGAGCACACTCCACACGCAAACTGGGGGCATCCATGGCTTTCCTAGGGAACATTCCTTTAGAGGATATTTGCAGAGCAGCCACGTGGGTCACACCACATACCTTCACAAAACACTACTGTGTTGATGTGCATTCCAAGCAGCAAGCAGCTGTAGGACAGGCTGTTCTCAAGACACTTTTTCAGGTTTCTGCAGCTGGCACGGGCAACCGCCGCTGATGGAGGGACTGCTATGTATTCTATGCTAAGATATGAATTTAGCAGCCCACATGCCTCGAACTGAATATGCTACTTACCAGTATGCATCTGTTCTTGGCATGTAGGGCTGCTAACATTCATATCGCCCGCCCTCCTCCCCGGTGCCTGTCGCAGCTGCAGATATACTATTGTATTTATTTCATTAGCATGGACATCCTTTACACTTTCACTCCATCTCCTGCCACAATGGCGAAAAACAATCTGGGGATGGAGCCGATGCCCATGCGCACTGTAGTCCAGGGGAGGAGCCACCTATCTCAGGATACTTCGAAGACTCTTCCAGGACAACAATGTGCAATCATCCGAGCCCAACACTAGGCGGCGATCTAATGCTAAGATATGAATGTTAGCAGCCCTACATGCCAAGAACAGATGCATACTGGTAAGTAGCATATTCATTTTCGGACCAGGGAGGACCTGGCTTGGCAGTTCGGTCTGGACTATTCCCATGCGGCACAAGGTCAAGACTGATTTGCATATGGCCGGGTCTAAACTGGTGTGGCACGGTGAGGAAAAGAACAATGGATTAAACCCAGATCTCTTGACCGGGGTTGAATGTATGATTTATTCAGCATTTCGTCCATCATTTGTTTGCGTAGCATTTTTTACCCTAAGTGGGAAGGGTATGCCCAAACGTGGGTCCCTTGCTCACTGTGCCACTGGATTCAAGCTAGCCTGGCTGATGAAGGGTAATACCCAGAAACCAGTCACAGGATGCTTGTTTCCGGTCCAGAGAGGACCTGGCCTGGCAGTTCGGTCTAGACTGTTCCGATGAGGCACAGGGTCAGAACTGATTTGCATATGGCTGGGTCTAAACTGGGGTGGCCCGGTGAGCAAAAGAGCAATGGATTTAACCAAGATCTCTTGACTGGGGGTGAAGGTATGATTCATTCAGCATTCAGTCCATCATTTGTTTGCATAGCAAATTTATTTATTTATTTATTTATATAGCATGACATTCATTCCTTAGGGATATCACAGCGCTGAGGTAGTGGAGTAGTGGTTGTTGGGGCCGGTGCTGATTTCGAATGTGGTATCAGTCTTTAGGGAATAGGTGTGTTTTGAGTTTCTTCCTGAAAGTGGTGTAGACTATGATCAGCCTAAGCTCTACTGGAAGCCCGTTCCAGTGCAGTGCCACAAGATACGAAAAGGTGCGTCCCCCTGCCCTGGTCTTTTTAATCCTTTTACTTTCGGCTAGTGCTTGCTGATGTGACCTTAGGCATCTGGGAGGAATGTAAATTCAGATTTTATTCTGAAGAATCTTAGGGCCAGTGTGATGGAGTGCCTTGTGAGTATGCCATAAGAGCTTGATTCGTGCTCTTTGACTTATGGGCAACCAGTGAAGTTGTCTCAGGCAGTCGGTCGCTGTGCTATATTTGCCCTTGTTGCACACCAATTTGGCAGCAGCGTTTTGCACTACCTCCAAGCATTTGAAGAGGTAGTCTGGCATGCCCACGAAGAGAGCATTTCCATAGTCCAGCCTGCTAACAAGCAGGGTACATACCTCCTGTGAGGAGACAAATGAGAAAACATCAAAGACTTGCCCTCCTCCATGAAGAAGAAAAACAGGTAGAGACAGACCACTTATGCCAGATAGAACGCAGGCTTTAAATAATGAAGAATTTTCCCAAGAGGTAAGTGAAGAGGTAGTACCTACTGTCATCAACTGTACAACGGATCGGCATCCAACAACTGCCCGTTAACGGCAGAGAGAACACACAGGTTCTCTTAACATTTAATCAGGTTAACTAATATAGAACCACAGGGGGTGGAAGCGGAACGGAACAGAGAGAATAGGGAATGGAGAAAAGTAAGCGGGGAAAAAGGAACAATGGAGATACAGTTATAATTAATAAAGAAACATATCATTATATATGATATGTCTACTTCAATAAAGGAAAACGAAGTTTAACTGCCATCAAGGACTTTCCAAGATGGAGTCCTGGGAAGTGGCTGATAACTCATACATTCTGCAACGGAGTCAAAATCTCCTAGATAGCCAACAGTATCAGCAGATTTAATAGATTTGAAAGATGTAGAATCAAGCAAGAAAGCTGCATCCTGGAAAAGACTAACACGTCTTCTTGGAAACAACGCACACTGGACTTTAAGGAGATGATATATTACGCATTGAAATACTGATGCATACCTAGAAAGCATTCTTTTGTACTGGAAATACCCCAAAAGGGGTGTTAAAAGCTATGAGCAGCATTTTATTTGTTTTCTTAATTTTGTTTTGTTGTTGCAACAAAAGGTACATTGAAAAAGCAGCCAGCCAGCAACATAAGTAGCTTGAGGAATTAAGTACAGTTGAGCCATCACCAAAGAGTCTCCCACAGGGCCATGCAGCACTTAACAAAACAACCATGCTGATCCTTAGTCTCAACATCCCTCCTCTGCCCCCAGTTCATAGGTCAGTGGTGTACATCCAGATTTCTTCGTCCAGCGATCAATGTGGGTCTTCATGTATTTGAAGGGTGATACCCCTGTATTGACTCAACGCTGCCCATATTTTGTAGTGTTTGCAGGTAAATCAGCATTTCCAGTGATATGCACCTATCTAGTACAGACTGGGTGGGGGGGTTCCAAGCTTTTCCAAGTTCCAGCAATGTCTCTTTTTACTGCCACCATTCTCAGCTGAAACAACGCGGCCCTATATCTATCAGTATCTGATATGGAGGAGTGTGAATTTTGGGACCTGGGGTAGGGTCCAGCCCAACACATATCCGAGGCACGCCATCACCCAATCCTAGAATGGTTTCAGCTTCACAAATGCCCAAACTGTGTGGAGAAGTGTAGTGTGGCCTCAGGCCTGCTTTGCACGCATGTTATGTTAGCATGGCTTATTAGGAGTTTAAACGCCATTTTACCTCTTGCCGCTTTTGCACACGACACTGCATATAGCTGTTTTTGTAAGTTAGGCTTCGTGAAGGTCTACACATGAGAAAAGGTTTGTTTTTGACATCTCTAGACTTACATCGTGCCCCTAGTCTGCACAGTGAGTGCTGAAGCCGTCAAGGTTATGATAACATGTTAGCTGTTGTTCGACATGATCGAGTAACGCTTTTTAGACACAACAATTTGGCAGCTGTGAGCCAATTGAGATTCTGGCGCCTTTATTATTGCACAGTTGCCATGATTTCACACACTTGGAAGATTTTCCGTTTCCAAGGAATGCAGAGAGCTTTAGCTGATCCGGATGTGATTTACTCTTGCTGAACGGAAAGGTAATGAGGTCCCCCAAACAAGCCTAAGAGACCTTCTTTAGTTTATAATACATCGTTCCTATATAGGGAGGGTGTTAAAACTAGGCGCTATAAGTCCTATTTTCACCATCATTGTAATATGATTTCTCCTTTTGTATTTTATGGATTGTAACAATGCTGACCATATTATTTTTAATCATATGTCTGCTTATGTTGGCTAAGATACTGCACCTGAGATCACGTTGTTTAAATAAATATTTCAATCTTACCGTGTCTCTTCTTTACTCCTGTTGTGGACTGGTATGAGAGTATAACGAAAGAGTGTTCTCACTTCCCACCATTCCTGAGTTTGTACTAAGTCGCATGTTCTAGGTTGTCTACTCATTGGTTACTTTGCTATAGGAAGAAGAGCTAATGTGACACTGATGCTAGCTGGTTGGGTTTTTTCTAGGTACTGAGGTGAGTTTCTGGTACACCACAATTCACTGATGTCCTAGGTCTCTGTGCACAGTTCTGTGTATGAGCAGGATCCTTGCAACAGAAGATCCCCCACTATGTGTTGCATTGTAAACAACGTGGTGAGGCAGTGGTGCCCATTTTCTAGAGCCTTTTTTGCATATAGTACACCCTGTGGAGGTATTTCATTGTATAAGTCTAAACCGGGAGGCTATGACTGATTCGCGGGGGGCCTAGGTCTTGCTTCTCTCCGGTTGTCCTCAGAGAGTTGTCCCAAGTTCCTCTCCCAAATCTCCCAAACACGGTTGAAGGAGTCTGGTGAATTTTTCACTAGTGATCGGTACACTTGCCAGATTTTATGTTTGGTCAGATTGCCTAGTAGAATCTTAGCCTCCAATTGACTATATGCTGATATATCAATAGGCTCCGCCACATAGAGAGAGTAAGAGCGTGCCGAAGCTATAAATATCTAACAAATTGTATGCAGTGCAGATCATATTCTGTTTGAGGGTCTAAAAAGGATTTCATTGTGGTGACCGACAGAATATCTCCCAACTTGGAAATGTCAATTATGTCCTCTGGTTTAAATCCCTGGAGGTTTGAGACCTGCGGAATCAAGGTCCCGCACCACAGTGGGGTTTCTTAGGTTAGGTGGTCCCTCCTTCCCAGAGCTTTGCGAGTGTCTTTTCAGGTTCAGATTGTCACAGAAGTGGCAGGCTGTCAGAGAGTGCTCCCCCATATAACAAGTGCAGTAGGGAGGTGCCCTGCATTGCCCCTTTTACGGTTGGGAAGAGCGTTGCCTGCAGCTTGTTTCCAGGCCTCTGAAAAGGTGACAGATTTGATGGAGCTGTTGATGATGTGGGTGAGGGTGTTGCTGATTAGTGGTTCATCCATATTGAATATGTGGTGGGGGCATGGATCTATCGGGGTCCCGGGGTGTATTTTCATGATTGCTGCCATGTTTTTTTCGGTGAGTGTTTTCCATTCAGTCAGGTGTCTGTCCCGGTAGGTGGTGGTCAGGTTGGCAATGAGGTCTTTGGGGTCTGGTTGTTGATTGAAGTTTCTGTAGCTATTTTCTGTTTTGCTGTGGAAGAAGTTAGATAAGTTGTTGCAGATTGCACCAAAATTCATTAGAGCCTGGAGTCTACCAGGTTGGATCTGGGGAAGGGCCTCCCCCAATTCCTCCAGCGCGAGGGGACTCTTAAGAGAGTCCCTGTCAGTTTTGGTCAGGGGACATTTAGGGAGGTCTTCTATAAAGTCCTGAAGGGCAATTGGGTCTATCTCTAATGGTAGGGCGCAAAGACCTGATTAATTATAGGCAAATTGTCAGGCAACATTGGCTTCCTGTGTGTGCCAGATACCTATGGCATCTGTTATATGGGCAATAAGTGTCCAGCGGGTCATTTCAGTGTAGACTCAATTCAGGGTCTCCCTTGTTTTGTCTCCCCAGTGATAAATGCGGCTTTGTGTGGCAGGCCACATCGTCCTTGCTTCATTGAGAAGCGACTATTTTAGGACTGTCTGTGTATGTAGGGAATCCCTGACTTTTTCTGGAGCCGGAGGTTTATCATATTCTGACTGTAGTTCCAGGTTGCTGGTTTCAAGGTCAGTTACTTAGTGAATTCTTGGCTCCTCCGCAACGGCGGGGGAGCGTCGCCCCACTGGCTCAGAGCCAGCAGCTGAAAAATAACACAATATTCTATCATTGTTTTATTTTTCAGCAGCTGGCTCAGCCAGAGTGTTTAGGGAGGGGCGGGGCTGGGCCATGGGAGGGGGGAGGAGGAATGGAGTGGTGTGCACTCTTTAAGTGCGCATGTGTGTTTGGCCGGCCGACCCCATAAATTCAATGAACAGCTGTTAGACACTATAACTATTAGGAGTACCAACGGATATTCCCTTCGTTGGGCCTCGGTAGATCAAGAAAAATTGACTAACACAGTGGTAAAGAAATGTAAAACTAACATAGAGCTCTGCCTGAGTGAAGAAGCTGCCCTGAACAGACCATAGCTTCATTTCTGGGTATAACTACTGTAATAAGTGAGTCCCTTATTAGATGGAAGAAGCAAAATGGCCCACAACATGGGTGGTTTGATGTAAAATGCACTAAAGCACATTCTCAGCTAAAGAAAGAATTGCAGAAAATCCCTAGAAGTGTCCCTGCCTTAAGGATAGCCAGAGGGGCATATAAATAAGCATTAAAGGGAAGAAAGGCCATAATGAAGAAGGAGGCTTGGGAGGCCCTACATCTGGCATCAGTAACTAAGGATAACGCAGCATTCTGGAGGGCAATCAGGGCCCTCTTTTTAACTGGCGAGGTGGGCCCAACAATTGAGATAGCCATAACCGAGGAACAGTGGATAAACCATTTTTCCCATGTATATAAAGGAGAGGATAATTCCCCCATGGACGATAATTTTCCCCGGGAGATCCCTGCCCCAAACTGTTCTGTGCAGCACAAGGAACTAGGGTTTACCCTAGAGGAGGTAGAGCGAGCCCTCCACGCTAGTCAGGGTGGCAAGGCTCCGGGTCCAGACGGGGCCCCCGTTGATATATTTAAATCAGGTATTTCTATGTGGGGGCCACTTCTGGGACAGGTGCTCAATGCCAGCTGTAGCACCAATTTTCCACCTACTTGGGTAATATCCACCATCGTGCCCATTTTTAAAAAGGGCGATAGGTGCTACAGACCTATCTCTTTACTGGACGCTACAACGAACGTGGTTGGCAGAGTCATCCTCTAGCGCCTTCAGGACTGGGCTAAAGAGAACTCTGTTATGTCAGATCTGCAATATGGCTTTCGGGCCGGGCTGAGGACTATAGAGCTGGGCCTAAATCTTTCTCTTTTGGTGCGGAAATACACAAGGGCTAAGAAAGGGAACCTGTTCTTAGCATTTGTGGACCTCACAGCCGCCTTTGACTGCGTGGTCCACAGTAAATTATGGGCAATTTTAGAAGTTATGGGGGTTGAATCAAACATTATTTATTTTCTTAAACATTTTTATTGTGATGATTGTCTATGGTTTGAGGGGAGAATGCTCAGAAGCCTTTCGGATCAGGAGCGGGGTCAGACAGGGTTGTACCTTGCCCCGTTCCTTTTCAACCTGTATATAAATGGACTGGGGGACGTCCTTCTTAAGGATAACCAGGACTTCGCCCTAGTAGCTGGCCGTCCAATTCCCGCCCTCCTGTATGCAGATGACGCAGTACTGATATCTCGTACCCAAGGAGGCCTTCAGCGTGTCTTGGATAGTTTCTCCCTATTTGTGAAAGATCTAGGCCTTAGAGTAAACTCATCCAAAACCTTTATTATGCACTGTGGTAACGGCATCAAGAAGCACAAGGATATTTTTGTGCAGGGCAAATGATTGGGGTTGCAAAGAAGGTCTCATATCTGGGCATTCTTTTTGCCCATAACGATACCTGGGCTCAAGCAGTTTTAGCTAAAAAACTGGTACCCTTTACATACGACATCCGCCTTAACTACTTAGGCTAGAAAATTGGGAAAAGACCCCCTGTGGAACTTTTACAAATGTATAAAGTAAAGTGTGTTGCAGCTGCAGTCTACGGGAGCGGGGTTTGGGGTTTTGCCGATCTGCTTCCAATTCAGAGAGTTGAAAATTATTTTCTAAGATATATTTTATGCTTACCGAGAGGTTCTTCTGCATGTGTTTGTCACGCAGAGTTAGGGCTTACATTCATCTCTGACTTAATTAGGCTTGAATACCTGCTAAGAATTACAAGAGGTAGGGAATTGCAGTATATTTCGAAAGCTATTACCAGAAAGAGTGGATTCTGGTAAACGATTACACCATTTAACAATTTGACCACTTACAAATGGCCGCGGTGGCCATGTGACCTCTCTGTCCAATGGGAGAGCCCGAAAACCGGCAAACGAGAAAGTAAATAGAGTAGCCTCACAGTAATTCGGCGTTCGAGTGTTGAGAAGACGCCGGGCACATATTCTCCACTGGTAAATCGATAGGGGGCATTTTTGCAGAAAGATCAAGTAAGGTACAAGGAATACTTCTGAATAATTAATACAGTTCTCTCTGGTACTTGATTGCAGTAAGAAATCGAAAGGGAGATTGGAGCAGGCTCACCCATGGGAGCTGCACCTTTGTTTTTATATTCCTCGTGGTTGGTATGAAAATCACAGCCAATTAAAGGGTAATTATTCTCTACAACAATATGGGCGTGTTTGACAGTGTTGAACAACTCTCTTTTAAATAATCGAGACGCAGACAACAGGTAACCTCAGCTATATGTATATTTTTGTTTATTTACAGCACATCACGGCCAGTGGCTTGTGCGGTGGCATTTAATGGTTTTGCCCTGAGGAAATTGCCTGATAAAAACCAAGGCAATGAAACATGTCGACTGTAAGTAGGATGTGAATCGATGGGTAGTATTCACATTCCTCTTCTTTTTTATATTTGAGTTTATACTGTTGCAACGAAGATTAGAACACGAATAAAATGTTTTTGGTTCTATTTTGCACAGTATCTTATATGTTGTATGTCATATGTCCAATGTTGTAAGTTTTTGTCACATATAAGTTGTGTCCATTGCACCATTCACTGTCTCCCCACCCTGGGTTTAGGCACGTTTTCGTTAAGGCTTGATGGCACCAATGATGAGAACAGGGCCATCCTGGTGAGTACCAACCAGGGGTCCCATTGGTGGTGCGCCCGTGAGGTGCCATCTTGCTTCCCCCACATTTTTTATGTGTGTTAAATGTGTGTGGGTCATGTGCTGTGTTAATGTAGATGGATCAGAGAGGGGCTATATTTTATAAAGGCGTTGGATTGAGACAATTTTGATGAATCTCTAAAGGTTTGAGTTCTCCTGGAAACACCTACAGTGTACCCAGTTTTTGTCTACAGATTTAGAATTGAGTAACGCCGAAAAAACTACGACATGGATGTGTATTAATTAGGCTTGAACCTGTGCTTTTATGCCACAGACTGTGGTCTAAAGTTGAGGCCAAACTGAATAGAGAAATTATTTTAGATATCTTGAACCTGGAAGGAGCAATGAGGATACCATGGCTAAGATATGTATGTAACTTTTTAAAAGATCTTGGCCATCCAGAGTTTTTTTCTGACCCTAGCACCCTTAAGATTACAAGGGAGAAATTAAGAAAAGAGGGTTTGCTGCTGCTAGACTCTAACAGAATGTCGTCTGAGATTTTAAAACCCACAGTTTTGCACAACCAGATGGTTTTAACTACTTTTAATATTCAACCTTACTTAACCTTTGTACTAGGCACCTATGATAGGTTTTTATTGACTCGTTTTAGGCTGGGAGTCCTCCACCGACTAGTCACTTTTCCGAAAACAAATGACTGGTCTCAAAATCTCCAAGCTTGCCCTTGTGATAACTCCTCCCCACAGTCCACGATTCACGTTATCTTCTTCTGTAAATTTTACACTGCTGTAAGGGCTCTGTTTTTATTACCTATTCTTAAACAGCTTGGGCTGCGCCAATGTCGACCAGCCTTATTGGCCTTACAATTTTTAGACAATGAGCACACGGTTTTTAGGATGTCGATTTTTCTGCCGAAAGTTCTGTCCCGTAGGAAACAATTGTCTGTGATTTGATCTATTTTGTCAAGAGCTTTCTTTAGTTTAATACTGTTTTAACTTCTGGAGTTTAAGTTAATCCATGTGTAAATGTTTTTATTGTATGAATTATAGTATTGTATTTTTTTTATAAATCTTTTTATTTGCTAAAAGAAACAGGCAAGGTGGTCACCACATACAAGGAAATGTTGGGACATATCTTCTGTAGGAGGAACACAGGTTAGACAGATCTTACTATTACATTTTCTCTCGGGATTACATCATTTACATTGAAAATTACAGTTCTGTTAGCTCATCTTTGGGGGTAGTGTGGGGGGGTTCACATATATTGCCACGGTATTCGTTCCAGTTTGACCACACCGCAACCCACTTTCAGGGACATCCCCTTGCCACATACACTGTCCTCTCCTGGACCATACACCAATCCATATACTTCTTCCAGGAACTGAGTGTTGGCGGTATGGCTGCCCCCCATAGTCTCGCTATGTTTCTCTTCGCAATCGCGAGCCCCAACGTTACCCATAGTTTGCCTTTTGATGGTAGGTCCGAGGGCTCCCAGGTGTTAAGAAGGCACCTCTTGCCCTCTGGGCGGAGTTCTACCCCCACACCTCATGCATGCATCTGAGTACCCGTGTCCAATATACTTGTATCACTTGGCATTCCCATATTATGTGTAAGAAGGTACCCTCTTCTCCACATCCCCTCCAACATAGTCCATCTTCACTGAGGCCCATCAGGACCAGCCTTGTGCCTGGGATGTAAACTCTGTGGAGGATCTTCAACTGGATCAGTCTTAGTTTTGCAGAGATTGCTATTTCCCTAGGGGATGCAAGCGCCTCTCGCCATTCTTCCTCATCAATTTCGAGACCTTCTGCCTCCCATTTCCCTTTGAGCGCCCGTAATGTGTCCGGGGTATGGTTAATGAGTTTTTTGTACGTGAGAGAAATAGCCTTTTCCGGGAGGTGGCCATCGAGCAGTCTGTCCTCGAGTGGGGAGGACTCTGGCAATTGGGTCCCAGGGGGGATATTGGCTTGAAGTGCATGTCTAACTTGCATGTATCGGAAATGTTCTGTCCGGCCTAGGTCGTAGGATTGTTGGAGAGTAGCAAATGGTATTACCCCATCCGGACCTAGTATTGTATTTTTAATGTGCTTTTATTTTTGTCTGTTCAAACAATCGAATAAAGCTTTCTTGACTGACTGACTGACTTTAGCCTGTGCCCCTGCATAAAATAACACCGCCCAGTTCTCCCTTCTTGTGCCCATATTCATGCGCCTCGTCACTGCTTTTAGGTAGCCCCATCTCAATGTGTCAATTTTTTTACGAATATTGATAGAAACCACAATAACTTTAGGTGGCTTTCCATTAAAATCTCAGTCAGAATCCTATATATTCACCTGAAATTTAAAGGACATGTTGTGTTGGGGTATAAAACCATTTTGGTCACCATGGGCCACTTTTCAGAGATGCAGCTGTAAGCGATTGGCCAACCCTGTAAAAAATCTGGTTGTCAAGATTTAGCATTGCCATTGGCCTGTATGATGTCACCTTCGAACTGTATCCCCGCCATGGCTTAGGGCTGGAGACAATCAGTCCTCTCTTGTCGTAGTGGCCAGATGTCTGCACTCTTTTGCAGCCGCGTATATGTGAGGCAGTCTAGGACCAATTGAACATATATGTGCAATTAAACTCCAATGGGAGGCTAACATTCCCCAGTGTTTCCCATTTGCCATTTCCTTAGTAGCTTCCTTAATTTAAGCATCAGTAATTGGTCCCCGCATCTTCTCACTTTCTTCCCTCGTTAGTAACTGATCTATGACGTCTTCTGAGAATGCAATCTGCTCCTCGTAAGTTCTCGGTAAAATTTTATGGATATTTCAAGTTGCGTGTATTCTGTGCCCTCCATATCATTCTTGATTTATGTGATTGTGGGGCCCCCTTCCTCCCTTATTAGCTGGGCCAACAGTCTACTTGCCTGTCTCCCTCTACATGGGTAAAGTTTAAGTATTCAATGTAATGTAGCGTTCTCACAGTAATATAGTGTTCTCGGCCACCCCGGTATCTTCTCCTATCCAGCAACTCCACCCTTCTAGTGAGTTCCCTCAGTTGCCTATGTGTCTACTCTACTAATCGGCTTAGGTACCTCTGATGTCTTCCTTAGTTTTGACTTTAGTTGCAGGTTTGTGGTGATCCTCCTGCAAAATGCCTAAATCAAGGGTTAGTTTGTCTGTTGAACTTTCAAGGACCTCTTTGGACCTATTGACCGCCTCCAGTATTTGATCCAGCGTAACTGGGGAATTGTCAGTACGTACCTGCAAGATCACCGAGGCAGTTAGTACGAAGAGTCCTCCATGTGACTGGATACTGTCTAGATCCTACCTCCCCCTCCTACTGTTTCCCTGACTGCACTGGTGCAGCCTATATTATATATGTACCAAATGTTCGTAGCAAACCAGCCTATGGATGCTACTCCGCTTTCTGCTTTGTGCACGTCTCACTTTGTATAGCAGCTGTCGTCTGTCTGTACACCACGTTTTGAATTTCACTCCACTGTCCACTCTGCATCCCCTCACTTTATTCTGCAGCTTGCTTACGCCACAGTGCAGTAGAGGATGGGATGGCCCCTTTTCAGCGTGGTGATCCCCACCAAAAGCTGTTCTCACCACCCTTTAGTTCATTTGAGTAGTGTGTTTTAGGGTGGAGTTCTGCCTTGTCCCCCCTCCTCCACACTTTTGCAGCCCAGCGGAGATCTCTCATTGTTGCCCCCACAAGCGCACACTCCTTTCTCTCTGTCCACAAGTTGTCCGGCAACGTATGTGTTAGGCCACTGCCCTTTACCAGCTATGCAGCGCAAGTTGTATTTCAGTCACTGGATGCCATGTCCAAAACTCAGCAGCACAGCAGCCCCGCTCATCAGGGCCTGCTCCTTTCGACCTGAGACCTTGCCTCTTTCTCCCACACCAACCTTGTCTATGGCAGGTACTTGGGCGATACTTGAGGAGAGTGAGCTTCCTTCTTTACCATTAGCGCACCAGCCACTGTCTTCACTGTTCCGGCACCCTTTCCTTAGCACGCCAGTGAGGCACCATTGTGTCTGGGTCTTCTGCTCACTGAGGGTCCTCCTCCAGCTGCCAGGCTCAGTCCAGCTCCCTAGCTGAGGACATCCTCGTTGTACTCGCCAGCCGGTTTCTATAGCGATTCTTTTGCAATTGTCTGTATGTCTCTGCTCAGGAGCTCAGGCAGCACCACGCCTCCAGTACTGCCTGTGATGCCCTGCACCAAAGCCCCACTGTATCGCTGTTCTGTGCCACTATATCACTGCCTGACATTTTGACCCCTCTTGGCCTGACTCAGCCAATCTCCCTTAGCATTTTGGGTGAGTCAATGAGTCAACCTAACCCCTCCCACCCTTAAACCTCTCCCTGCCCCCCCCCCCCACCAAACGTGTACCAAATCTCATCCATGATCCCAGCATTCATCCAGTTCCCCCGTTCATTCCATTCACTGCCCTTTCACACCTGACCCCAGTACCACTCTTCTAAGAAAACGAGATGATAAACTATCTGAAACTAAAGGGGGGGGACAAGAAACACCTACCCTAAGCTGGCTACAGGACCACAGGGAACCTAGGACTTTCCCTAAATTTGTGACAATTACCTAACTGTCGCCAAAACCCTGCCTCTGCCTTCAAAGTAGCCTGTCCCCTAACACCTAAACCTGGTTTACTCCACCTGTCCGAAAACCACGGGGGGTGGACCCCTTTCTGGAAGCCCCACCCGGGACCCCATTGGGTGAAAGGGAGCAGAATAACCAGGCCAGGTTTTAGAGCAAAAGGCTACTTTATTTGGACAGGTTGCAGGTGAATTTTATACACAAAATTGTAGCACCAACAAACCCACCTTACTAATACAATGAGTCAACCTAACCCTTGCCACCCTTAAATCTTCCCCCAACATGTACCAAATCCTATGATGGTTCCCAGCATATACCACGCTCCCCCTTTCACCCATTCACCGTCACGCTCCCCCTTTCACCCATTCACCGTCCTTTCATATCTGATCCCTGCGTCACTCTCTTAGCCGCCTCCTTACAAGGACACCGGTCAAGGTTCCAACCCTTCCTGCCTAGTGTGTGAGCCCTCCGCTTGACTGACATCCAAGAAAAACCTGTGTTACAGCAAACAAATGATGGATGGAATGCTGACGATGCAAACATTCTCCCGCTGTCAAAAGAACTGGGTTAAATCAATCGTTCTTTTGCCCTCTACGCCACCCCAGTTTGGACCCAGCCATATGCAAATCAGTCTTGACCCTGTGCCCTATGGGAACAGTCCAGACCGGACTGCCAGGCCTGGTCCTCCCTGGACCGGAAACATCCTGGGACTGGTTTCAGGGTATGTTACCCTTCTTCAGCCAGGCTAGCTTGAATCAAGTGGCACAGTGAGCAAGTGACCCACCCTCAGTGGGAAGGGTGTACCGAGACGTGGGTTCCATGCTCACTACACCACTGGATTCATTCTAGCCAAATCATTTATATGCATAGCACTTTTCACCCTAAGTGGGATGGGTATGCCCAGACGTGGGTCCCTTGCTCACTGTGCTACTGGATTCAAGCTAGCCTGACTGATGAAGGGTAATACCCAGAAACCGGTCCCAAGATGCTTGTTTCCGGTCCAGGGAGGACCTGGCTTGGCAGTTCGGGCTGGACTGTTCCCACAAGGAACAGGGTCAAGACTGATTTGCATTAGGCTGGGTCCAAACTGGGGTGGTGTGGTGGACAGTAAGATTGTGGCTTGTCCTTATCCCCCTACTTGAAAATTGGCACTATTATGGCGGTGGGCCAGGAGGGCAATGTCCCTTTCAAGGCTGCTGCGTTTAGAGAAACTAATCGGGGGAGCCACCATACAAAGGGGATGTCAACACTGTGCTCACTAATGCAATCTTCTCCGTAGACTCTTACATATTGGGACACCCATTGTGCAGTGATATGATGACATACTGACGGGGTAGATGCCTCTGCGAAACAGAGTCTATTAATAATTTTCCAAAATAAGGAAGAATCCCTCAGTTCGCTATCTTTAGCTAGGTCCTCCCATGCCTGCTTTTGAAGATGACAGCTGCGCTCACTTGTCGCTTCTTTATACAAGCAATAGCACAAAGACACTCTAGCTTTCTCCTGTGGCACCTGTTTTAGTGCTGCTTTTAGCCTCCTTACAGCCTGCGAGCATGTTGTAAATAATAAACCCATCTTAATAACCTGAAGACATGTCCTGCTGCCTACCTAGCTATATTTACAACAGAGCACTTGTGGTCAAACCATGAGGGGACAGCCTGAGCCCGCCCCCCTATCGGTGTAGTTAAAAGGCCTGCAACTCCCTGGTCAATGGAGGAAAACGAACTTAAAATTTACTCGCTCAGGGGTGCTTGAGTTACTTTTTTTTCACATATTTTTATTGGTTTTTATCCGCCAAAACAAAAGAGTGATACATCGTATTTTGTGGGTAGGCAAATTTCCGTGTCATACAATAAATGGAATATACACAGTACAATCACAGTACAGGATCACCAGCAGCTTGTTCAGATCTCATACAATTGCTACTGCTATGCTGGCCTCCGCAAGTTGCGAGGTGTTAAGTCCGTAGCATTGTAGGTCCATAACTGCAATCAAGGCACTATGATATCATAACAATTGTAACATAGTCCGGTGGCCGCATAAAAACATGCCCTGTAACAACAACAACAACAACAAAAGGGGTGCTTGATTTCAGGCAAACATCTATCTCAATCTGGCATGAGGGGAAAAGGCTACGGTTGAAAGCCTTTACGTCTATGCTCGCCCATCTAAGGCGCCTGCCCTGATCAGTGGGAGTTAGGGATATCTGCGGCTGGCAAAGACCTGACGTGGGGTAACCCAATCCCGTCAGTACTAATGTCAATGGATTGTGGTTGCTGAAGGCACTGTCCTCTATGTTGAATGATCCGGGGGCCAGCCCCAATGATGCTGTTACAAATGTAAGATCTATGATGGTTGCCGCACTCCTACCTTTATAGGAACGGGTCAAGTTGGAAATGGGCCCGAGGGGCCAAAGATCTAGAGTATTCACAAGATTCTGAGTCAATAACAGGTTATTTTGAGCCTTCCCTTCCAGTGTGTGTTCCAAATGGAGCTCCTCCGGAATTGGGCATGGCTATACTTTCCCCTGGTTCTTTGCAAAAAAGGGACACAAATGGTAGTTGAAAACCCCCACTAGAATGAAGTTCATATGCCCACATCCCTCCTCCTTTAATTCATCAATCGCTCAATTTAGAGCGTTAAAATTAGTGGGCCCCCCCTCACCCTTCTTGGCGTTGTAAAAGTTGATAATCACACAGGTGAGTGCTCTCCCCAAGTGAACTTCTATGCCCTGGAATACCTGAGAGTTCTATTTCAATATCTTTAGATCTTTACAAAATTGTAAGACCACAAATATAATAAGACCTCAACTGGCTTGACCCTTTGTTGAATTTAATGCAGGGCAAAAGATGGTCTTATACCCATCCAAGAAGAAAATGTTCTTGGTTTCCCAGGTCTCCTGTAAACATATAATTTTGTAAGCCCCAACATACAATAGCCAACATTCATCAGCAAACTTAGAAGACAACCTGCCACGTTCCAGGATATGAGGCTAAAATCTCTACCGGTAGAGTGGTTGGCAATAGCCGGTGGTAGGGATGTAAAAGATTGTGACTCAGGCCTCATTTGGGATATGTGGCTAATCGCGGGGGACTCATGAGGTGATGGAGCAGCCAAGGTCTCTTCGGGCTACATATTAATATGGGGCCAACTTCCTCTACCCTCTGCCTCAAGGAATCACTCTGCCGGGAAGATCGGGTGCACTGCTCATCAACCTCCTGGAGTCAATCCAGCTCGTTCAAATCAGCAAGGGGGGGGGGGTGAAAGAATTAGCAAGGGGCAACACCCTTCCCAGGCCTCCCTCGCCCAGCCCACCCCCTGCAGGCAATAACCCCCACCCCCCCAGTCTGCTCAGTTATGGTCAATGAAAAAAGCCCATGGGAGCAACTTAATGCAGGAGGTTAGGGAGAAAGATTTATAGGCATCAAACAGGATTTTACGAGCTAACTCAGGGTACCGTACCGAAATTATAACACAGTCTCCCTCGAAGCATTTCCTAGATGGGCCTATCCACCCCACCCTCCGTGTCATCAAAATATCTGTGTGATCCCTAATGGCAAACCTGGAATGTGTGTCCAACCAGTGTGCAGCTTTATTAATTAGTTGGACCGTGGATTCCTCTTTATGGGCAGGTAAGCCGGGTACCCCTGACAAAACCACAGAGTAAGGAGCACTTGCTGGGGGGAGATCAATCACGGTAGGCTGGCAAACCCCAGATTGTTGTATCCCAATTGGGAGAACGTCTTCGGGATCTAGGTCCCGGCGGGCCCGTTCGGCGCTAATTGCGCCATCTCCCAGAATACTAGTACCACCAGGCCCTGACTTTGTGGATTGAAACGTGATTCCCTTCAGCTTTGGGAGAGCATTGACATGTAGGACACCACACCAGAAGAAGGTTTGTCTACAGATGACACAAAAGTGTCAATATTTCTTGCCAGGGCCCTTGTTGCTACCTCCAGTTTGTCCATTCTGACTAAAAGTGGGGATAAAAGGTCCGTAAAAGACTCTGTAATGTTCTGTAAGACTGGAACCAGACGGGTCAACAGTTCCTCCACGAGCACCCCATTAGCAGCCATCGTCTGACCCTGGCGTGTAATTTGAGCCGCTTCAATAGGCTTCTTAGCCCTCCGTTTCAGTTTAGTGAGAGGGGGATCACTGGCTCAGAAAATGCAATTGGCTGTCGCTGTACTGGGAGTGAAGGGGGAGACTCGGGCCCCGAGACCAGCGGCTCGGGTGATGATACCTACAAGGGTGCCAGATTTTAAGCCGGGGGAGGTGTGAGCTAGCCCTGGTCTGAGCGAATCTTTTGCAAAGTAGCTGGCAAACTTGCTCCTGTTCCACCCCCTCCCCCTCCCCCCACCCCCAGCCCCACCCCCGTGTCCAATGAAAGCCGCCTCTCGGCCCGAACTATCTTCTTGTTGATGGCACCCACCGCCTTACCCAAAAATGTGTCAATGGTGCGACTCTGCGGGCCCGTGGCGGTTGTCAACTGAGTCTTTTTCCCCATTTTACTGCCAAAGACCAGAGAGACCTAGGAAGACGATAAAGATATGGGCTATATTAAAGTTCCACACAGGCAAATAAGTGGCCCAAAAAGAAGGCTTACTCTTGGCGTGGTCCAGGTCAAGGTCCAAAGTGCCTTTGAGCAGTAATGAAAATGACAAAACAGCCTTTTACGCTGCCCCAAAATATGCAGCCAAGAGGATTGGCCCAGCCCAGCCATGAACAGTCGTGGCCGGGTCCGCCCTTTGCCCGGGCGTGGCCGGGAGCGAGCCCACAACTATATTTAAAGCGCCTCCGGGCAGCGGATAATGTCGGCGGTGACGGCGGTCGCAAGGGAGGCTGGGCCTGGTGGTCCTTGTCTCCCTCCTCCTCCTTCCAATGGCAGTGGCAATGCGAGTGTCCAGACGGGCTACTCGCCTTGCGGGAGCCAGCAACGATATTTAAAACGCTCCGGGCGCGGTATAATGTAGGCAGTGACGGTGGCCACAAGGGAGGCTGGGACTGGTGGTCCTTGTCCCCCTCCTCCTCCTTCCAATGGCAGCGGCAATGCAAGTGTCCAGACGGGCTACCCCCACCAACCCAGATAACCACGGAAGCAGCTGGCCCCACTTCAAACCTCCTTTACCGCACCATTCGATTTTGAAATCGGCTGAACGAAAACGCAAATTCTTTCCACAAGCCGACTCTTCTCCTGTTTCGTTGCACATTTCACAAATGAATGCCGCTCGACCCATATGTAGAGGAATGCAATATCTTGTCAGGCAACACAACCTGTAATAAGAACAGTAACACATGTAAATAATGATGTGCTGCATGCTCCCTTTAAGCCTAATACATCGCAAGCAGCAGTCTGAAGGCCATTTTCTCAGATGCATGATCTGTTTCAGAGGAATATGTACAGCCATCCTGCAGTCTTTCTCCCCGCAGGGAATCACAACGCAGTCATTACAACGACCGCGTTGTGATTCCTCATATCATTACTCCACAAGTCGGAACAACGACTTGCGGAGGGGGGGCGCTGGATGTTGGAATAGTATAATTTACTATTCCAAATCTAGTCTGTGCGGATACTAGGGAAGGTGTTGGATTTTAAATCCAACACCCCCTTCCTCCGCAAGTCGTTGTGCCGACTTGCGGAGTAATGGTATGCGGAATCACAACGCGGTCGTTGTAACGACTGCGTTGTGATTCCCTGCCGGGAGAAAGTTTCGGGTAAACGTTGTTTACCGTTTCAGAGAGAACCCCAATTGTTAGCTTCGGACTCAAGCCTATTTTAAGAGCGTGTGCTGACATTTTCTGCCTTTTCACCCTGTTTTGCTAAAATTGTCCTTATTTTCGAAGATATACCATCCATATGACAAACTTTTCTGCCCCCTGCTGCTCCACCTGCTAAACACCTGCTAAACTTAAACTCTCCCAGGCTCCCACTAGGCATAACTCACGGCCTGTAGTCTGCATCACAATCTGTGCGCCCTTTCCTCTGTGATCAGTTTTAGATTTGTGCAAAGTCTAATTTAATGGACCTCCTTGCCTCTCCACATCACATATGTCCATCCCTGCTTCCTTGCCTATTCCTATTTGTTGGGAAACTCTGAAAGCTCCAAAAAACAACCATACCATTCGCAGTTTGAACAAGAAACCTTGAACTCACAAAAGCATACTGCATTGAGACCGCAAACTAACATTAATAACAGGGATATAGTAATGGGTTCTGGTTGTGTTATAACAGGAAAGAGGAGGTACAACGATGAGGAATAGTCTTCTCTTTATCAGGTGCAACGAATGGAAAGCGCACGGGTGAGCCTGGTGACATAACAATTCCCTTTGCCTTCTCTTTTTCATCTGCCGTTCAGCCCAGCCTTTTAAAATCCTCCTACCCCTCTCTCTTCACTCGGTTCATAGCACCGAAAGAATTTGCCATAAAAGGAAATACCTGACAATTTCCCCGCTAAAGTAGCTGCTGACTTCCATTTCTTAGTGTTGGACATAATGAAAAGTATAACATCCTCCCTCCTTTTTACAAAACTCCTGATAGCAACACCTCTATTTATTGCGCCATCGTGGAGAAACTCCTCCCAAGGTCGTCTCTAAGCTGACCTGGAATTCTATGCCAGTTATTTCTTACCAGACCTAGAATCCTCAGCCTTATAATTCCCACACGTCTGCTGGTACCTTGGCCTTCAGTGCATCCGCTCTGGGCACCAAACCATGGAATCTCTGCCACTGTGAACGAGACAATGTGTCTGCGATGTTATTATTCACACCTGACACGTATTTAGCTCTGAACACAATGTTGTACATGAGGCAACCTATTATAAAATGCCTCAAAAGCATTAAGAGTCATTTGTCTTTCGCCCGCTGGCCATTCACCAATGCTGCAACTGTTTCAATAGTGACGTTAAAGGTCACTGTTTTGTTTGCTAATTTTTTGCCCCACTGAGCAAGGCCACCAAAAGTGGGAACATTTCCAGAAACGCAATGCTTCTGCCTTCTTTCATCCATGTCTTTGGCCACCTCTCAGAGCACCAACCCCCTTCCCGGAAAAGGCCCAAACAATCTGAACCTGCATGACTGAAAACATTTGCACCAGCCAATTGAAAGCCATATCCAAAGACCACATTGTCACACCACGGAAATTCTGCAAAAAGAACAGCCAAACTTCAAGATCTGCCCCCACTGCCACAGAAATCCTTACTCTGTGATGGGGTTGTGTAACTCCTGCTGTCATAAAATCCAATCTCCGTGAAAAGGCTCTGTCTGCTCTTACAACTCTACATGCAAAGTTCAAATGACCTAGCAAATGTTGAACTTGGCGCAAAGTCAACTTAGGTGCAACTATTGCTTCTTCTAGCAAATTAATGATTTCTTGCATCTTAGTCTGTGGTAACCTGGCCTCCATAGCAACTATATCCAGCTCAGTACCTAGAAATACCAAGGATGTACTCGGACTGTCTGTTTTTCTGGGGCTAAAGGAACCTCCAAAACATCTGCCATTGCCTGAAATTGCTGTAACGCTAGCCTACAAATTCCCCTACCTCCTGCTTTCAAAAACACAAAATCATTCAAATAATTTGTAACCATTTCATGGTCTGATCTCACCTTAAACACCATTTGAAAAATGTGCCATCAGCTACAAAGAGTATGCAAGATTTTACACCACCCATTGTCCGAACGTTGTGCATGTAAATGAGTTCATCGAACTCTATGAACAGTAAGTAAAAATCCCTAAGGTGTACTGGCGAAAGACTGATTTATGTCACATTTTGCCATCCCTGTGCCCATGCCACACTTTCTAATCAACTTTATTGCCACGTCAACTGCAGCAAACTGCACAACTGTCTTCTCTAGCAGTGAAAGCATTCACTGATGCACCTTTAGGCCATGAGAGGTGATGATCATTCTGAACTCACCTGCCGATTTTTTTAGGTACCAATCCCAAAGGGTATATCATTAGGTCATGCAATGGCCAATGATTAAAGGGGCCTACCATTCTACCTTCTGATACCTCTTTGTGCTATTTAGTTCTCAGTACTTGTGGCATGTCTCTATCAGGCCTTAGGTTATCTGCAAATCTTCTTTCTCTCAGCCCCATGTATCCTGGCATGAAACCTTTTCAAAAACCCCATTCCTGCAAACACCCACTGTCCCTTTCAGGGTAAAAAGCCAGCCACCACAAAAGCGTCTACACCTTAATTGGTGTAAAAGTTCTTTTACCAGGTTGATACTGTCTCGCATTTCCCTTCCCTATATGTCATTGCTGTCTGTTCCCCAAAAACATTGAAAAACCACATGTCTCCCTCCACACATTTGTGTTTATATTTGCATGGATTTTGTGCACAAAAACCTCTGTTGAAACCCCAACAGCCAAGGGTGGGATGTCCCTGAAAGGGTCGAATTTGAACTGCGTGACCACTGGCTGTGTGTTAGCGCTGGTGGTGATCTTGTAAGATACATCCATTGTAACCATAATTCATTATCGCCTTCTACCTAAGGTTTTCTGGCTTGAGCCCCAACCTTAATCTAAATTCCTCATCATAAGGAAATCAGGCCACACACCCAAAATCCATTTGAGCCTTCTTTTAATGGTATCCATATGTTTGAAAATGGTCACAGATTGTTCAGGAAACCTTTCGCAGTATACACTAGTGTAAACGAGAAAAGCTGATGCCCAAGTGTCAATGTTAGTAAGCAACCTCGGGCACAGTGCCAATTCCCACACTTCCCCTTTAGAACCCTCTTTAGCCCTCTTTAGATTGCACTTCCCTGTGTAGTAGCTTGTAAACATCAACAAATTCCCCTTTCCATATCTTTTCTTCTGTCTTTGTGTCTAAATGTGCCCCCTGAGGCATGGAACCCCCATGTATTTTTAAGATTTGTGGCGATTCTTTTATTTCTTTTGCTTACCACTGCCGTCCCTGACCTGCTCTTTGTCTACCTTGTCCTTGTTGGCACCATTCTTTCTGCTTTCACCAGGTTTCTTACCCCCCCTGTGGTATATAAATAAATAATACCGGATCTATTTTTGTCTAGGCATAGCAATAACAGATAGCTCAATAAATAAGAGTCAAGATTCGAGGTAGTAGGAGTTTGCAGGTTTATTACAGCATAAAGGACAGGAACAGGACAACCTGCATAGGAATAGGATGGCAGGGCCCGGCAGCTGCCGGGGCTGGATCTGGGATGAGAGCGCTCTGGAGAAAGGACTGGCGTAACGTTTAATAACAATACACAGGCATATATATAGTAAAACAGTTGCATTACAGTACATATGATAGGCGGAGCGGTGGGTGGAGCAAAGGGTGTGACGCGTAGCAGTCGCGAAAGATAAGGGTGAAAGTAGGTGTAACAGGGCGTATACATAGACATGTGATGCAAACGTAACAGAATATGTCATGAATGGGGCGGAAACATGGAGGGGGCTACCTAAGGAGCCGGGACCTCTAACCTGATGGTGCGCGCAAACTGGCAATGACGTATTACTAGGAGAAGCTGGGGGCTACGAACTCTGTGTTAGGAGCAGAGACTGAAGTCTAGAGAGTCAGGGCGACATGTACCTAAACAGTATCTAGTATCTGATGTTTAGAGAACATGTTGATATAAACTAAAAGTCAGGAGGGGAAAGGCTAACAGACTCTAAGACTGGTGCATGCATTATTCTACATGTAGTGCGTGATGAAGAATATTAAATGACCATTAAATACAGTATTTCTCTTACATGGAGACGTAAAGGCTAGACAATGACGGTAACTATTGATGCGATTCAGTAGCTTTAGGAATGCAGAGAAGGAGGGCTGGACTGATAACTAGAATCATAACATACTCTTGGCAGACTCAGAGGCAGAGCCAGGCTGACCCGGGCACTGCGAGGCAGGAAGTAAGTGAAGGGTCAGGAATACAGGTGGGGGCTGTATCGCTCCTCAGCGAGGGCTTAGGAGACAGGAGCTGAATCTGGCGTCCGGGCCCTTTTGAGGCCTAGGAACGGGGACTTTACAATGAAATAACGTGCACACTGAGAAACGTGGCAACGTAGCTTTACATAGGCCTGATATTCGTATCATTCACGAGAACTGGAAACAGGCATACTAGAGGTGGACACAACTATAATTGCGTCTTTAATCGAACATGGGGAATACATATGCATATTAATCATGCACACATAACATATGATGGAGAACTCGTAGGGACACAGAACATGGCAGAATTTACTTTTCCACATTCCCTCCTTGTCACTACGTTTCCATCAGGAAACATCAATATTCATGATACCATCTATCATTTCATGCAGTATCATTTGCTCATCTCGAATTTTCTTGGAACGGGATTTAGAACGGGGCTTGGGACTAGGAATACAAGAGGTAGCACAAATGCCGTAAATCGCAGGGCCACATTGTATACAGAGGCAGCAGCTGAATATGATCGCTACTGCGATACCTAGAAAGGACAAGACTTTCCATCCCCAGGCGGAAATTATATTCCAGAACCAACCGGACCATGTCCAGGTGCCTGGATCTTGGTGTAACAGATGGGCAATTTTATGGAGTCTGGTTATAGCTGAATAAACAGACGGCGCGTTATTTGGAATGAAAATGCAGCAACTAGATCCGATGACTCTACAGGCCCCGCCCCTATCGGCCAGTATGACGTCAAGGACGAGACGATTTTGCAAAACGACAAATCTCATAGCAGATTGCTCTTCAGTCAAATTACCTAGGGCAGAGGCAGTCTCATTTACTACAGCTTCAAGGGTTCTGGTTAACCTACGGATTAGCTTACTATTCTGGACAGGTCCTATAAAGAAGAAGAAACCTCTATTGAAATCTGTATACTGTTCTAGAGCAGTTTCAGTATAATCGACAATTGGGGACTCGATCTCCCTTCTATGTCTAATGTGTACTAGATGTGTATTTCTGTGATAATCAGATGGGGCTAGGAAAACTGGTGGCAGTAGGAAGGCAATGTAACAGGTTCCCTCCCAATCGAGGGGCAGACGAACATATGCGGTTTGGCCACAAATAAAATAAGAATGACGTGAAGCTTTGAAAATAGATTTCCCACTGTCACTATACTTGACAATAGTAGTACAATCGCTGTGTCCTACATGTACGGAACCATTATTTCGGACACATAATTCGCCTTTGACTGGTAGTACTGAAATAGCAGGTAAGTCTGGAGTAGAATCAGACGGAACATTCAGGACCATGAAATTCGAAGAATAATTTCCTAAATTGTAAACTTCGTTTTCTAGATCTAACCCTGTTCTGTGGGGAAGACCTTGCTTGTCTGGGAAACATGTACTGTTAAGAAAAGACATATCTGTTGAGGATGACGTTAACGTGGACCATGCTCCACACGAACCATTATGTGAAAATGGATAAGGAAAGAGTGGCAGAACTCCCTTCGGTGTCTGGAAAGGGGGGAGTCGACCACACACCCAACAATTAGTGGCATTGCTGGTCTGGTGTGAATAATGTAACATGCGGACAAAAGAATTGTTACGCATAGCGAGGCGGTAAGAGAGTTCATGAGGAGGCAGATCACTAAACGTGTGCTCTACTGTAACATTAGAAGACTTATTTACATGAGAAACTGGAAAATACAGGAAAAATGCATAACTGGTGCAGGAAATCATAATGCTGAGAAATAATATGAAACTTAGAAAAATGACACATCGGATTGAGTTTTGACTAACTCTCTCACTATGGGGGTCTATTTTATACATGTCAGAAACCGGTCTAACCGTTTCACCTAGGGGAGGACTTAGACAATCAAACTGGCTGACTTATTTTACTAGACCTTAACTTTTTCTTATACTCCTGTTGCGGAGTTGTCTCTAACAGGGAGGGTGCAATATCATTGTCTTTTGCGGGACAGTCCTTAAGAATAGTACTTTGGCAGTCCTTTAAATCCTCGGAAATGTTCTTTGAAACTGGTTTCAATCCATAAAACTTCTTGATGTGTGAAAGATGCACCCAGCCTTTGCGTCCCTCCAACTTCACGGCTGTACGGGTGGCCAGGAGGACCTGTCGGGGCTCCTTCCAGCGAGGCTCCAGCGGACTTGAACGATCGAAATTTCGCACTAGGACCATGGATCCGGGAACGATTTCATGCGGTGCCACCTCGGTATTGTCTGGAAATGCGGCGGCAACCTGTGAACGACAAGAGTTGAGGGCAGACATCAAGGAAGCTAGGTAATCTGTCAGCATATTACTTGAAACATCGGTAATACTTCGGGGTCTAGGTGTACCCCACATGTTAGGGGGGCGGCCGAAAACGACCTCATACGGGGACAGACCTGATCTGGAATGTGCGACCATGCGCATATAAAACAAAGCGACTGGCAGAGCTACTAGCCAGTCTACACCTTTCTCTTTACATACTTTGGCGATGCGAATTTTCAGGGTCTGATTATGTCTCTCTACGAGACCGGCTGCTTCAGGATGGCGTACACAATGGAACTTCCACTGGTACCCTAACAATAGGGAAACATGTTTCATCAACTCAGATGAGAATGGCTGGCCGTTATCAGAATATACGACTCTAGGGAGTCCATAACGGGGGAAGAACTCACGAACCAACTGCTTGGCAGTGGTCGTGGCTGTGTAATCAGGGACTGGATATGCTTCTGTCCACCTGGACAAAGCGCATACAACTACGAGGACATACTTGAAACCTCGACATCGCTCCATCTGAATGTAATCCATTTGGAGGACTTCAAAAGGGTGGTCAGGAGGCTAGAATCCACCTTGTTCCACCGGGACACTTTTACCTGGATTAAACTGACAACATATCATACAGGTACGTACTTTCTGCTTGGCTGCAGCTCGTAAATGCTTGTTGAACCAAATATTCTGGATACTGTCTAACATTGCTTTCTCTCCTAAATGTGCTGGACTATGTGCGGTATTAACAATGACTTGAACCATAGAGTCGGGGAGAAACCATGTGGCTCTACCCTTCGTTACCCATCCCTGATCTGTCTGGACCCCTCCTTGTTCGGACCATTTCTTGATTTCATCGGGAGTAGCATGTAACTGGATATCTATGACATCTTGAGTAGGGTCCTTAACTGTCATACATGTAGTCGGATCTGGAGTATGTGTCTGTGTTGGCTTAACTGAAATGTCTAGAGCCTGTGCTGTAAGCTTGGCTGTGCGATCTGCTAGATCATTACCTTGGGAAATAGTGTCAGTAACCTTCGTATGTGCTTTGCATTTCATGATGGCAATGGATGTCGGTAAATGTATGGCATCTAACAGAGCTTGAATAAGGAGACCATGCTGAATCTTGGTTCCATGAGAAGTCATGAAACCTCTCTCCTGCCAGAGCACTCCAAAGTCGTGTACGACTCCAAATGCGTAACGTGAATCGGTGTAAACATTAACTTTCAGGTTCTTGGCGTGAATGCAGGCTTGTGTCAGAGCAACTAGCTCTGCTGCCTGAGCAGACAGGGTGTCAATACGGTGTGTTTCAATAACTTCAGTGTCAGTAGTCACTGCATACGCGGCGACTAGTTCTCCTGTACTTGTTCTCATGCATGAACCATCCACATAAAGTGTCAGGTCGGGATCTGGTAATGGAATATCTGTCAGATCTTGTCTTGGCTTGGTCATGATGTTAACTACTTCCACACAATCGTGTGTGGCAGGATTTGGATTAGCTGATGGTAACAGTGTAGCAGGATTCAGAACGTTGCAGCGTCTGATTTCTATGTGTGGCTGGAACAGTGTCAATTCATAACCTGTTAAACGTGCAATTGTCAAGTGCTGAGTTTGTGTTCGGTTTAAAAGAACTTCCACAGAGTGTGGAACTTGTACGGTCAGGGAGTGTCCTAAGACTATGGAATCACTTTGTCTGATAGCTAGTGCTGTGGCTGCAACTGACTTGAGGCACGCAGGCAGAGCCTGGGCTACAGGATCTAATGTGCTCGAAAAATAAGCACAGGGCTTGTATTGTCCTGCTTGATCTTGTGTGAGAACAGATAATGCTGTACCTTCACGTTCTGTGACGAAAAGTGTAAAAGGCTTACTGTAGTTCGGTGTAGCTAGAACTGGAGCTTGGCATAGGGCTTTCTTTAATTCATTAAAACTAAGTGTATGTTCAGATGTCCATGAGAGGACAGTCGATACGGCTGCCTCCTGTGTCGTTAACTGTATCAGTGGCTTAGCTAGAAATGCATACTGAGGAATCCATTGTCTGCAATAAGAAGTAAGGCCGATAAAAGCACGTACCTCCTTCTGGGTCTTGGGCTGAGGAAGACTCGCTATTAACTGGATACGGTCTGGTGTCAACTGCCTACCCCACTTGGACAGCAAGTGGCCTAAATAGATCACTTGCTGGACACAGAATTGAAGCTTAGAAGGGGACACCTTGTGCCCCATCTCGGCAAGGAAATACAAAACTGTGAGTGATGCTTGCTCGCAAGCACGTTCAGAACGGGCTGTGATCAGTAGATCATCGACATACTGGAGCAGGGCAGTGTCAGTTGGCATGTGAATGTTGTCTAGTTGTCTCTTGAGTGCTTGACTGTAAATACTAGGACTTTCTGTGAAACCTTGAGGAGCGCGTGTGAACATATAGCTCCTTCCATTTAAACAAAATCCGAAAAGAAACTGGCTGTCTGGATGAATGGGGACACTGAAGAACACGTTCTTGAGGTCTATGACCGTAAAAAATGAGGCTTCGGAATCAATGGCTGTCAATAGGGAAGAGATATCTGGGACAACTGGGTACTGTGGAATAATGCATTTATTAAGTTCTCGAAGGTCAATCACTAATCGATATACTGGAGGTGCATTTGGATCAGTACGTTTCATGACAGGAATGATCGGAGAATTACATATATTGGAGTCAGTTTCTACAACTACTCCTTGAGCCATGAGCTCGTCAATAATTTTGGATAAGGCTGCTACAGCCTCAGGTGGCAATCTGTACTGTCTGATTCGTGGCAGGACTACACCTGGCTTGAGAGTCACACGATGGGGTGTGATTTGCATATAACCAACATCAGTTGGACCTTGTGCCCATAGATGCTGCGGGACATTGGACAATCTCGGATCAAAATCTCGTAATACATAGTGACCCTTGAAGTCACGTAGGAACAATCGTATTCCCTCTGGGGAACAGCATATAACTGCACCTAACTCTTTCAGTGTTTTAATGCCTAATAAATTTTCTGGACATGACTTCGTAAGTAACAGATCAGTAGTGCGGGACAATGGACCTACTTCTAGAGTAACTGGCTTTGATATCTCATTTACGATAGGTTTTCCTGAAAATCCAAGGGAAACATTTCTAGAGCCTGAGAGCGGAGCCCCTGGAACTTCGGCGTGACTGATGGTGGTCCTACTTGCCCCTGTATCAATCAGGAACTTTCTGTCTTTCCCTAGTACTTGACTGTGAACATAGGGACCTTCTTGATCTACAGGTATCTCGATGAGAGGCAAGCCTACCTCCCTCTCTAGGCTGTTTCATGAATATGGCTGATACTCCGGATACTCTGACTGCGCATACTGGTACATCTGTTGCGTAACATGCTGTGTTGCAGCGATGGGCTGCGGTACTGGAACTGTCTGTGGTGCATTCTGTGGCTGAGAAGTCTGTGAAACTTGCTCTTGTCTAGGCGGACGTGGTCTTTCTTTAGTCTTACCGGTAGCTATGTTGTGTTTCAGAACTGCACACTCGTTTATAAAATGACCTGGCTGTTTACAATAATTGCAGTTCCCTTTAACGGGAGCTGCGGGATGACTGGCTTGATTTGGACCCCTCTTCTGACTGTCTTGAGGAACAGATTGTGCAACTAGTACTTTCATTTTCGTGTCTTTCATACGCTTTCTCTCGTGTTCTTGCTCTTCTCTGATTCTATTCTGGTGATATTGAAGCATCTGTAACATCTGGGACGGGGTATTAGCTTGCCAGGTACTTTCGACTTTCAAAACTCGATTCTTAACTTGTGGACTTGAATTCTCGACTAATTTAGTAACAAAAAGATGAGGGTATGACTCGCTACTTGTCTTGAGGCCACTGTTTATAATAAAACATTTTTCAAATCTAGAATAAAAATCACTAATGTCTTCGTCTTGTTTCTGTTTACAGGCTGAGATTGCATCCCAGTCTTCCTTTTTAGTTGCTAATAGTCTGGGCAAAACTTGTATTAACAGTTCAGGTAATTCTTTACATTTATCTCCAAGACCGGTACCTGGTACTCGTATCTTGTCTTCAGCTTCTAGAACTGCCCAATCGATCTTTTTCTCTCCCACCTCCCATTCTTTTTCCTTGAGTTTCTCATATACCCCTGCGGGCAACAGGACCTTTAACATTTTAATAATATCTGGATACGTGTATTCTCCCATACGGAGCATGTCTTTTAATTCTCGGTGGAACCCTGCTGGATCTTTATCATGACAGGGAATTAACTTTTTCATCTCTAAGAGTTCCATCTTTGTAATCGGGGTGTAAACAAACACTCGTTGCATTTCACCACCGTCTGTCTTAACTGGATGCACTTCTCGTAACGGATTCTGTCTGTCTATGTAAAAGGGCTTATTTTCTGGAGGTGAGACATGAACAAAATGCGGGTTCAAGAACATACTATATTTGTGGCGCTGTTCTAGAATGACACTAATCAAATCGGTACCTAAACCTTTCCATTTATACTGGAGTAACTCGTTCAGGACATCGTGTAACGGACCTGGATCAGAATGTTGACCCTCATACAATGTAATGAGGTGCTGGATCATATACATACCCGCCAGTCGTTGCTCGGCTGGGGGCAATTTCAGAAACATTTGTGCCACTATTTCGTCTGGAAAAGTGGTAGAATCAGTAATCCATCGGACTGCTGATCGGACTAGTTCTTGTTCATGCATAGTACTTAACTCGTTATAACCGATTCGTGATTTCAGAATGTGATCGTTAGCTTGAAATACTTGTTCTAGAGAACCTTGTTCTGGTGCCGGGTGATGGAAAGTTGACTTGTGTTCTAGGCGTAAACGTCGGTCTGGAAATCTAGATTTTCCTACATACGCTATTCTGGCGGGATTCTCGTCCTCCTCTGTAGGAGAGTCACTTTCTTTTTCGCTTACTTGTGCTGCCTTACGTTGATCATGTAACCTTATTATTTCCTTACGAATTTTCTTATACATACTCTCTATACTGCTGATGGTCTTATGCTTACCCTCGGCTATATTATCACTCCACTTTGTCAGGACTTTCATTTCGGCTTGATTTTTGGTCGGATAATCTTGTTCTCTTATTAGACAATTAATCAGAAACTTTAATATCATGAGCTGGACTTCAACTTTTCTTTGGCACATGACGTCACTAATACTTTCTGGATCATCCCCTGTACGGATGAAACGGTATATTCTGTCTAGATCTCCTTTCATATCTGGTAGGGTGACTAGATACTCGGTCACCTTTCTTACGCGTAATGAATATAAAACCATATTATCCTCGCCTGGGACTGGATCATAGCCACATTCGTTAAGGGCTTTTCTTATTTCTGCAACAGACTGATACCTGGGCGTACGCTGTGACGCTTGTGCATGTAATTCGGCTAACGTTAAACGCTTGTGTGGCGGCGGGGTTCCTGGAGGACCTCCCCCTGCGGCCCCTAAACTAGAGTCGTCTACTGATGCTCTTCGTCCTGGCAGAGTGGGAAATGGAAATGCAGGCTGGACTTGTATGGCGGGCTGGACCGGGGGTACCGTAACAGGTACTCCGGTGTCTGGAGGAGCGGGAAGTGCCTGATTTACAGGGACTGGCGGAGCGGGATTTGCATATTCTGGGACTGTGTCGTCCAAATAGGACGAAATGAAAATATCAGCTGCGGTCGGTTTGTGACGTAGCTTGGTCGGAACTAAGGGTGGCGGAAAATTACTGGATGCCTCCGGGGTCGCTTTTGGCAAGCCCTCAGCAAGAAGAGGATACATACCCTTAATAAGAGCATGCCTCTGTCTGTCTGACTGTTCGGCTTTAACTCGTTCACCTATCTCGATTAATTCTTTTTCTTGTGCTCGCTCTAAGGATTCTCTACTTAATTCAGACTTTCTGATTTCTTTTTCGGTTCTTTTATGAGATTCTTTGCGCCATAACTCAATGGCATCTTTCTGTGACTGTCTGGCTTTCTTTTTCCATAATGCCTCTTCTACTCTCATGATGCACTCGGCATCCCACGTACCTGATACGGGCCATCTATACTTTTCCTCTAACTGTTTGGTATACTCTACCCATAAATCTAGATACAATATGGCGCTTATGCCATGTTTCTGATACATAAAATGACCTGGACTGTCCCTAGGCGGGACAGGAACTGCTTCTTCTAGCAGACCCTTTCTAGTTTTTAACTGACGTAATCTCGAAAAGAGGGACATTGCAAACTTGAATCTGAACACAATACAATACACGAGGAACAATAACAATTGAGAAAACAATTCAGGCATACCACGACATTGAAAATACATTGAATAACATTATGAAGCAACAGTTCGGACAGAATACTACCTGGAACACTGAGAACAGAAACACATGAATTTCTCGAGAACGGAACAGGCTAGAATTACTGGATGCGCTGCTGAAACAGCACGGAACATACCGGTCCCATAAAGGGACGCATCAA
Organism: Lissotriton helveticus; assembly: GCF_964261635.1. Classification (NCBI taxonomy): domain Eukaryota; kingdom Metazoa; phylum Chordata; class Amphibia; order Caudata; family Salamandridae; genus Lissotriton; species Lissotriton helveticus. Next base: position 1,586,307,316 of record NC_136057.1, read on the forward strand.
GACCCGTATCCACCTAGGTGAACACTTCGTTTCAGATCTGCGTACCCAGACCCATCGGACCAGAGACAATTTAGATTGACCCTGTCTAGATACTACCCCAGCAACGGTACTCACCGGGCAGCAAGAACGGAAGGCCTCAGACTGGACGGGACTGCTTCGACGCCGGACGGACGAACTTCGGACTTCTGTTACGGGTGGGCCTCCGGATACCTCGGACCTTGGACTCTCGGCTTGGGCTCTGGTCGGGACTCGCCGCGTTCCTCCACCGCCTCGTCTGGATGCTGGACCGCCACCTCCGTCTCCTCCGTGGGCCTGAGGGATACTTGAAGCAGAAATATCTGCACGTGCACGGTATGGTTCCGTCACGGCTGCAGAGGGTCAGGGGGCCGGCGTGGCTTCACCGGCACGTGGGGAAAGGGCAAGTCCCTATTCGGGCGCCATTATGTGGTATATAAATAAATAATACCGGATCTATTTTTGTCTAGGCATAGCAATAACAGATAGCTCAATAAATAAGAGTCAAGATTCGAGGTAGTAGGAGTTTGCAGGTTTATTACAGCATAAAGGACAGGAACAGGACAACCTGCATAGGAATAGGATGGCAGGGCCCGGCAGCTGCCGGGGCTGGATCTGGGATGAGAGCGCTCTGGAGAAAGGACTGGCGTAACGTTTAATAACAATACACAGGCATATATATAGTAAAACAGTTGCATTACAGTACATATGATAGGCGGAGCGGTGGGTGGAGCAAAGGGTGTGACGCGTAGCAGTCGCGAAAGATAAGGGTGAAAGTAGGTGTAACAGGGCGTATACATAGACATGTGATGCAAACGTAACAGAATATGTCATGAATGGGGCGGAAACATGGAGGGGGCTACCTAAGGAGCCGGGACCTCTAACCTGATGGTGCGCGCAAACTGGCAATGACGTATTACTAGGAGAAGCTGGGGGCTACGAACTCTGTGTTAGGAGCAGAGACTGAAGTCTAGAGAGTCAGGGCGACATGTACCTAAACAGTATCTAGTATCTGATGTTTAGAGAACATGTTGATATAAACTAGAAGTCAGGAGGGGAAAGGCTAACAGACTCTAAGACTGGTGCATGCATTATTCTACATGTAGTGCGTGATGAAGAATATTAAATGACCATTAAATACAGTATTTCTCTTACATGGAGACGTAAAGGCTAGACAATGACGGTAACTATTGATGCGATTCAGTAGCTTTAGGAATGCAGAGAAGGAGGGCTGGACTGATAACTAGAATCATAACATACTCTTGGCAGACTCAGAGGCAGAGCCAGGCTGAACCGGGCACTGCGAGGCAGGAAGTAAGTGAAGGGTCAGGAATACAGGTGGGGGCTGTATCGCTCCTCAGCGAGGGCTTAGGAGACAGGAGCTGAATCTGGCGTCCGGGCCCTTTTGAGGCCTAGGAACGGGGACTTTACAATGAAATAACGTGCACACTGAGAAACGTGGCAACGTAGCTTTACATAGGCCTGATATTCGTATCATTCACGAGAACTGGAAACAGGCATACTAGAGGTGGACACAACTATAATTGCGTCTTTAATCGAACATGGGGAATACATATGCATATTAATCATGCACACATAACATATGATGGAGAACTCGTAGGGACACAGAACATGGCAGAATTTACTTTTCCACACCCCGCTTACCTTTCCTTCCAACTTGTCCCCCGTACCAATACCTTTGTTTATAGACATAGACCAACTCCTTTTTCTACCATTTGTGTCTGTGATGTCTTAAGCCTACTACCCCAACATTGCCACCATCTCTGCTCACCTGTCTGAAACTGTTGTTGCTCTGGATGCCTCCCATCCTGTGCGCCTTTCTCAACCTGTGCCGGTCTCATCTCTCCCAGTCAAATGGGTTTGGAATTCTCTTGCCTTCCTCCAGTTCTTCATCCTCAGCATTATAGTCCAGTTCACACACCTCATCAGCATTCCATACACCTGTTCTGCCTTCGACTCCCGGACGTTCACCATCCCAAACACCACCATTAATAGTTCACCATTCTGTAGATGTCTCAGACTCCTGTAATGTCGGTTGTATAAAATCACAACGCATGCTTTTACCACGCATGCCATTACAACGCAGTTTTTACAACGCAAGTCATTACAACGACTTGCGTTGGGGGGCGCTGGATAGTGGAATAGTTTAATGTTCGAGGCATGTGGGCTGCTAAATTCATATCTAGTGCATAGATCGCCGCCTAGTGTTGGGTCCTGATGATTGCACATTGTTGTCCTGGAAGAGTCTTCGAAGTATCACGAGATAGGTGGCTCCTCCCCTGGACTACAGTGCGCATGGGCATCGACTCCATCCCCAGATTGTTTTTTTCCGCCATTGGGTTCGGATGTGATTTCGACGTCTCCGTGTCGGAATCGTAAAAGTCTCTTCTTAAGGCCAAAAGGCCTTCGTTACCTGCGTCGGTATTGTTCGCGTGCGGTCTCGAGCATCATCTGACTCTTTGGGTCGGAATTCTGCGGAGTCGAGTAACTCTTCGGACATCGAGGCCCTCTCGTCGCAGCAAGAGCCCGACGAACTTATCATGGAGCGGAGTCCGTTCAAGTTCTGCCCCGTCTGTGGATCCAAATATCCACATATCGACGTGCATCCAGTCTGTAATAAATGCCTCTCGCCGGACCACAACGAGGACAACTGCATGGCCTGCTCTAAGTTCAGGTCCAAGAAAACGCTCAAGCTTCGGCGCGCGGTGCGCCTTGAGGCCCAGCGAGCGGCTCCGGCACCCGACGATATATTCGACGACCCCGCAGAGGAAGGCCAAAGCCATCATCTTCAGATTTCACCCCCGTCGACGGAGGTCCAGGCCGATCCCGAAGAACACGTCGAAGGACTGGGCCAAGACCTTGTATACGTCGAGGAGGTAGGGGACGACGAAGAAGTTTATGGGGCCGCGGAAGATAGCTCAGAGGAAGAGCTATGCCCCGAAAGTTACATGACTCAGGCTCAGGTCACTGGATCGCCACTCGGCCTTACCCACGACCCTGCACCGCTATCCCCGGCCCCGCCTTCTGGCCCGGCCACGGACACTCCAGCGGAGCCGCCATTGCGCGTATCGAAACCGAAACCTTCGGAATCGACTAGACCAAAGATGGCCGACGTCCCGCCAAAAACGAAACCGAAACCTTCGGAATCGACAACACCTAAAATGGACGACGTCCCAACAAAAATTTCAAAGCCTGCTCCCTCATCGACTCCGTCGCCCTCCGGCCCTCCGAAGTCGAAGAAAAATGTCGAGTCGACAGCGCAGCAGAAGGTGGCCAAGGAGCCGTCCTCTAAGAAGGTTCTCGAGCACGGTCGCTCCGGCACGTTCCACTAAGGCTGGTGACGCGCCTTCGGACAAAGCTGCGGCGCCCACAAGTAAACGCACAGTCAAATCGAAGTCAACTAAAAGCCACGATCCAAAGGCCGGAGGCACAACGCATCGGCACACGGATGCCGGGTCTGCAACGGCGTCGGCGCCTAAGCCTACGACGGAGCCAGGGGCCGTTGGAGCAGAGGATTCGTCGGCGGCACACTCGTCAACACCAAGCGCCTCCGACGCTACCGAACATCGGGCGTCGGGTAACAAACCCTCCGCCTCGTTCACAAAACAGGTCACCGACTCCCTCAAACGTATTCGGGAGAAGACTTTGACGTCACCGGCTCCCACGCCGTCGGCTCCGAAACCTGTGGACACACCTGCGAAGACTTCGACCAAGCTTCTCTACACTCTGCCACCTGATAGGCGCCAAAGGCGTTTGCACCCAGATCGGGGCCGACGAATGCCTCAGAAGACCAATCTGAGCATTACATCGATGCCGAAACAGGGAAATTGACCCTCTATAAAAAAAGGATCACTTCCCAACCATTGGAATCCTATGTCATTCCACTAAAAAAGAAGAGGGCGGCCCAGGACATTCCTGCCCTTGTTGAACCTATTCAGCCACCACCAAGGAGGAGTCCATCACCTTCCCCCAACCAGTCAGGGGGAGAGGATGATAACCAATATGACCAGTACAATTCCCCAGCTGCCAATGACCCTGATGGTCAACAGGACTCATATGACGACACTGGTGACCAAGGAGGACATCAGGTGGCACAGGACCCACAGGGTTTTGGTGCACGTACATCACCAACTGAGGATTCAGCAGCATTTAATGCTTTGATAGAGAGGGCAGCTGCAAATCATGAAGTGGACATGCATGCTGACCCGGTGGAGGAAGATTTTTTGTTTGACACTTTCTCTGTCTCAGAAAGAACAGTTAAGACACTTCCTATGCTAAAAGGTGTCCTTAAGCATGCCCCAGAGATCTTTAAGGAACCTACCAGGGCGAGAGTGGTAAACCCACGTATCGAAAAGAAATACAGGCCAGCACCTGGTGACCCTGCATATATTCGGGGACAGTTGCCTCTGGATTCGTTGGTGGTCGCCAATGCCCGCAAGAGGGCAAACTCCCAAACTACGGGTGAAGCTCCTCCCCCAGACAAGGAGTCGAAAGTGCTTGAGGCATCAGGCAAAAGAGTTGCTGCGCAGGCTGCCAATATCTGGCGTATATCAAACACACAGGCACTATTGGCACGATACGATAGAGCGCATTACGACACCCTAGAACAGCTCCTTCAACACCTACCTGATGAGTTTAAGGAGGCAGCCGAAATGCTCATACAAGAGGGAAAGCTCATCTCAAACGCCGCAATAAAGTGTGCACTTGATGTGGCTGATACAGCGGCTAGGGCGATTAACACTAGCGTCATGTTAAGGCGACAGGCATGGCTTCGCATATCAGGATTTAAACCTGACATTCAAACAACAATACTCAACCAGCCCGTTAATCCTGACAGACTGTTTGGCCCAGATGTTGACACCACCCTCGAAAAAATTAAAAAGGACAATGAGACCGCTAAGTCCATGGGGGCGCTCCAGTCTCAACAATTTAGGGGGAGCACTTTTCGTCGCTCAGGAGCACGTGGTGTTACCAGAGGACACTTGGGTCAACAGACACAATTCACGAAAGGTGGTGCACAATCCTCGTACCCCAAGCAGGGTAGAGGGGGTTACAGAGGTAACAGTGCCAAGGGCAGAGGCAGAGGAAACAACAACTCCCGTTCCTCTGCCGCCAACAAACAGTGACTCTCTGTCACTGCCCCCCGACCATCCAACACCTGTCGGGGGGAGACTCCAGCAGTTCCTGCCAGTCTGGACATCCATCACCACAGACAGGTGGGTAAGACAGCTTATCCAGTACGGCTATTGTTTGGAGTTAACATCTACTCCACCCACCATTCCCCCAAGACAACGTCCTATGTCAGCAGAGCACTTGCACTTATTGCAGCAGGAAGTTGTGGTGATGCTGCAAAAAGGCGCAATCGAGCTCGTACCGGTGGAGGAGGAAGGCACAGGGGTCTATTCCTTGTACTTCCTTATCCCAAAAAAGGACGGATCCCTCAGGCCCATTCTGGATCTACGCCCCCTCAACCTGTATATACTGTCAGAACACTTTCACATGCTTACACTGCAGCAGATTCTTCCCCTGCTGAACCAAGGGGACTTCCTAGCAACCTTGGACCTCAAGGATGCTTATTTCCACATACCACTCCACCCATCCCACAGAAAATACCTCAGGTTTACCATTCAAAACAGGCACTATCAGTTCAAGGTCCTACCCTTCGGACTGACCACTGCCCCCAGAGTATTTACAAAGTGTCTAGCGACAGTTGCGGCGCACCTCAGGAGGCAGAACATACATGTCTACCCTTACCTAGACGACTGGCTCGTTCAAGCAAAGTCGGAACGGCAGTGCGCCGCGGACATGTCCCACACCATTCACCTCCTCCACAGTCTGGGGTTCTCGCTAAACTACCCAAAGTCGCACCTTCAACCAGCCCATGTGCGGCAGTATCTCGGTGCGACAATAAATACCCTGACTGCTATGGCTCAGCCAAACCCGGTCAGGATCGACAACATTCAGTCGCTGATCCAGAGGTTCAGACCACAACACTCCCTACCAGCGAGAGTGTTCATGCAGTTGATAGGCATGATGGCCTCCTGCATCTTCATAGTCCCGCACGCAAGGTTGCACATGCGTCCACTCCAAGAATGCTTAGCGAATCAGTGGACACAGGCTCAGGGACAACTGACAGACCTAGTGTTGGTGACCGGTCGGGCATACAACTCTCTGCATTGGTGGAATCCACACAACCTTTGCAAGGGACGACCGTTCCAAGAGCCTGTGCCACAGATTATCCTAACAGAGGACGTATCTCTCCAAGGGTGGGGAGCTCATGTGCTCCACTACACGGTGCAGGGACTGTGGTCCACCCAGCAACAGAAGTTGTACATCAACTACCTGGAATTGATGGCAATCTTCATGGCGCTCAAGTCCTTCAAAGTACATCTGTGCAACAAGGTCGTGTTGGTCCGGACGGACAACATGACAGCCATGTACTACATCCAGAAGCAGGGAGGTACTCACTCGCCACAGCTGTCTCATCTGGCTCAGAGCATGTGGAAGTGGGCCATTCAGAGGAACATTTTCCTCATGGCAGAACACCTCCCGGGCAAGGACAATCACATGGCGGATCTGCTCAGCAGATACAGCCATCAAATGCACGAGTGGGAGATACATCTATCAGTACTCCACCCGTACTTCCAGCAGTGGGGTCATCCAGAGATAGACCTGTTTGCCACACAGGAAAACGCAAAATGCCAAAGCTTTGCCGCCAGGTTCCCTCACCCGGAATCGCAAGGGAATGCGATATGGATGAACTGGTCAGGCAGATTTGCGTACGCTTTTCCCCCAGCGCCTCTCATTCCGCTGGTGGCAAGAAAGCTAAAGCAACACTCGATGACGCTCATCCTGGTTGCTCCAACGTGGGCACGCCAACCATGGTACACCACGTTTCTAGAACTTTCCGTGGTACCGCATCAAAGGCTGCATCTCTCCCCGAGCCTCTTGACGCAGAACCATGGCGACATTCAGCATCCAGATCCGCAACAGCTCAACCTGCCGATCTGGCTCCTGAGGTCCTAGAATTTGGCTACCTCAACCTGCCTCCGGAATGCATGGATATCATACGAGAGGCAAGAAAGCCCACTACCAGAGCTTGCTATGCAGCAAAATGGAAGCGGTTTGTCATTTACTGTACAGAACACGATATCAACCCGCTAGATGCATCCATTCCTAACATCATCTGCTATTTGTTACATCTTTACAAATGCAATCTAGCGTACGCTTCCATTCGGATACACTAATCCGCCATAGCGGCTTATCTCCAGAACAGGCAGCATCTCTCTGTTTTCAGGGTGCCTGCCATTAAAGCCTTCCTAGAGGGACTGAAACGAGTCATTCCTCCGAGAACACCACCAGCTCCAGTGTGGAACCTCAATGTGGTCCTCACTAGGCTGATGGGCCCACCTTTCGAGCCACTGCACTCCTGCGAGCTTCAGTTCCTCACATGGAAAGTGGCATTCCTCATTGCTATTACATCGCTCAGACGTGTTAGTGAGCTGCAAGCGCTCACAGTCCAGGAGCCATTCATACAAATTCATTCAAACAGGGTAGTACTACCACTAACCCCAAATTCCTTCCGAAGGTGGTGTCACAGTTTCATATCAACCAAACTATTGACCTGCCCGCATTCTTTCAAAACCCACAAACGGTAGCTGAAAGAATGCTTCATACATTGGACGTTAGGAGGGCGTTGATGTACTACATTGACAGAACACAACACTTTAGGAAAACACAACAACTTTTTGTTGCCTTCTCAGCACAGCACAAAGGCAACCCTATTTCCAAAGCAGGAATAGCCAGATGGATTGTTAAGTGCATTCAAATCTGTTATCAAAAAGCTAAACGTACTTTAACAATACCCCCAAGGGCGCACTCCACACGCAAGTTGGGGGCCTCCATGGCTTTCCTGGGCAACATTCCTTTGGAAGACATTTGTAGGGCAGCTACGTGGTCTACACCACACACATTTACCAAACATTACTGTGTAGATGTGCATTCCAAACAGCAAGCAGCTGTAGGACAGGCTGTTCTCAAGACACTCTTTCAGACTTCTGCAGCTGGCACGGGCAGCCGCCGTTAATGGAGGGACTGCTATGTATTCTATGCACTAGATATGAATTTAGCAGCCCACATGCCTCGAACTGAATATGCTACTTACCAGTATGCATCTGTTCTTGGCATGTAGGGCTGCTAACATTCATATCGCCCGCCCTCCTCCCCGGTGCCCGTAGCAGCTGCAGATACTCTCTTGCATTCAATCATTAGCATGGACATCCTTTACACTATTTCACTCCATCTCTGCCACAATGGCTAAAAACAATCTGGGGATGGAGTCGATGCCCATGCGCACTGTAGTCCAGGGGAGGAGCCACCTATCTCGTGATACTTCGAAGACTCTTCCAGGACAACAATGTGCAATCATCCGGACCCAACACTAGGCGGCGATCTATGCACTAGATATGAATGTTAGCAGCCCTACATGCCAAGAACAGATGCATACTGGTAAGTAGCATATTCATTTCTATTCCAACTCCAGTGCCCGTGGATAGTAGGGAAGGTGTTGGATATAAAATTAAGCTATTCCCTATCCTACAGCGCCCTCCAGCGCAAGTCGTTGTAATGACTTGCGTTGTAATGGTTGCGTTGTAATGGTAGTGCGGGGTAAAAGTTGCGTTGTAATGGATGTTCCCCGTAATGTCTCTTCTCCTTGCCCTTGTGCTGTCAGGAAGGATGTATCGAACTATTCCCTCCCTATGGACCAGCACCTACAGGCTGCTCCCAACCTGGCTGGTTGATGCTCACTTTGCCTGGCCTTGTTTACCAGAGTTCTCCCAACGTTGTCCCTCGGATCACCACAACCGGAGGGAGAGGAGTTGGCCTAATGGCTAGGGCGGTTGACCTCAAATCTGGGAAACTAAGTTTGAGTCTCAGCAACAACGCTGAACATCCTGTGATTCTGGGCAAATCACTAAACCCCTTGGGCGCAGCCGCGATTCTGCGCCTGTGCGGCTGTTTTGAAGAGTGGGCGGGTTCATGACGGCCCCCAGCCGTCATCAGCACACGAGCACTGTGATGCATGACGGACGGGGGCCGTCATCAGCACGCAAGGGGTTAATCTCCCCGTGCCTAACAAAAAATGAATGTGTCCTCATGTAACGCAACTGGTGCTATGTAAGGCGCTCTGATACACCGATATCTTATGGTCAAGTTCGCGCTAGATAAAACTCTGTAATAAAGCTGTTGTCCTGTTCCCTATTTCTATTGTTTCATTGCCTGCGTGATTACCTGGCCCTCTAACTGGAATCCACACCCATTACCCTCCCCCTCTGAATGATTAGAGACCTGATTTGCCTCAGTATTGGAAAATGCCAAACCACCTTCATTACTGGTAACCTAGAATCTGCTGGCATGCTTCCTTTATTTGCAGCCATTTCCATCTATCTGCCCTTCTTTACAATTTCAAATGAATGATCCTTTTTCTGAACGCAAGGAACATTCTTCTTTTTTCACTGCAGTACCCCAAATGACAAACTTCTCTATGCAGTACTGCCTTTGTCTCCCACATGTCCTCAGCCACTTGACCAGCTATGCTCTCTGATCTATTATCTGTGCTCCATGACTCTTGACATTTTATGAAGCCTTTACAGACTACTTTTCTGTATGCCATCAGGCGTCACTTGCTGAGCGCAAGGCCTCGTACCTACACACAGAGGGGCTGACTCAGCCCTCGCCTGTGTCGTCTGTGAGCTCCCTCCCCTGATTGTTCCTCCTGAATTTCCTGCCCTCCTCCCTCACAATGCCTGTGGCTGTGATTTATCACACGCCGACACCCGAGACAGCGAGTAATTCTCCTTGCCAACCACTGATTCCACAACCACACCAGTTGATGCCTGCATTGTTTCTTGTGGCATCACTGCGGCTGGAATACTTTGTATCTTCCCAACTTTATTTTTACTGCGTGGACATGAGAAAGTCAAACTGCGGCTGCCGCCCCACTTGCTGCCTTGCGCCTTGGCCTATGAAGGCCAATCCATGCCTGACTCAAAACCCCAGGCGTTATTAGATTGTCCCTCCCCTCTGCGCATAGCGTCCTGAGCTCCTCCCTGAGTGCATCGCTCTCTTATGCCATCAGCCCAGGTAACATATAAGGCTTTATGTTCAGCCTTATAACCCACAATTTTTACTTCACGAAAATGAACAAGAAACACCTACCCTAAGCTGAACACAGTGTGCCTAGGACTATCCCTAAACTCAGGACAACGACCTGTCGTCATATCCCTTCCTGTAAAGTAGCCTGTCCCATAACACCTAAACCTGGACTGCTCCAAGTGCCTGAAAACTGCAGGGGGTGGACTCCTTTCTGGAGGCTACCCCCGGGCCCTATTCCGACTGTCTCCACATAACCACAGCGGTCTCCCTCACAGCCATCGGATTTCCTGCTTTCAGGAGGTCCGTAGGAAGCCATTCTGGCCCCCTCAAATGCCAGCATAAATGTGGATTAAGGGTCATCGAATTACAGCTCGCATAGGTGCAGCCATTTGCTTTTGTGTTAGTCCTCACAACAGTGGTTGCAGATATTAATCTAATTAGCTTCAGTCAGGCCTAGAGCATAGCAGGGTCTTCAAGCAAGTGTCATTATTGACCATGTATTTATTTTCTTTAGTAAAGTGACTTGTATGGCAATGGGATACTTCATAGCAATCAACAAGAATAGAAAAGAGAAAGTTGGGAGCAAAGGAGACTGATCTGATGGGTTTTGTCAGTATACAATGTTCATCCATAGCAGCCCCAGAGTCAGTGCAGTGTTCAGCTAAAGGCAAATCTACATAGTTCAGTTATCAAAAGTGTGTGCTGTAGATACACATGCTTTGCGTACTCCTATGATCTAGTGTTGAGTCCAGATGTTTGCCAGTTGTTTTTCTTTAAAGAAGTCTTTTCCAGTCACAAAGTAAGGTGACTCCTCCTTTCGGTGATAGTGCACATGGGCATCAACTCCATTGTTAGATTACTAACAATCCTCAGCACACGCAAATAGTAACATAGTATTAAAACTTCAATCATTGCATAAGAAAGAGTCATTCATTGTATTCAGTTCCTTGTCTTGAATTCACAACGCCCAGCCAACACGTGTTTGGTCGATAGGGGATTACCCTGCGACTTCCTCAGGGCTGTCAGGCTCGTCGCTTCTCTTACTTCTCCTCACCTCTCCACTGGTTCTACATCCAACCCGGCTGGCCAAATGGATTTATGTCCTCCTTCAATCAGAGTGAAAAAGCTCCCATAATGTCTCTACTTGCAGGGTTATGAATCCACCGACTGCCGTTCAGTCCGGTGTGAGACGTTATTGCGTAACGAAATTTCTTATCCTCTCTTGTAATCAAGTACACTTGCAGATCCCAATTCTTCTCGTAGCCGCGTCGTGCACTGTAAACTGGATTAAGGTGTCTGTCAGTAGAGCCTCGAAATTAATTTAAGGTCCAAAATAGACCATGAAGGGTAATGGACCCAACTTACTTAACCAGTGGGATGAATTCCCTATCAATTTGTACTCAATAGCAGTCCAAATCCTGCTGGAGAAACTGTGGTCGAGAGACCAATGGTCAAAGCATGTTTGCTAAACCAGAATGATTTCAGCTGGTACAATGAATCTACAAAAAGAGAGGAGGGAAATAAAATCTGTGCTCAGGACCAGGTGTTGTTGGAAATGACAAATGCCGTGCACACAGTGGACTAATCGGGTTTAAAATAGGATAAGCCTAGTCCTACATGACAGCGGGCTGAAGGAACGACGTGTGGAACTCGCAGTTCCATACTGAAGAAACTGCACACGCGCAGTGTGGCTAGAAGTTGAAAAACATTTTTTTAAAGGGCGTGCGCCTTATTCTATTATACATATGGGTCAAGGGAACAGGGTGAGAAACTCACAGTTCCTTACTTGAGTGACCAAGCACTGTGCGGCCCTGTATGAAACATAGTAACCTTGCCCCGCGGGAAGTAATATGATTAGTGAATGGCATCTCAATTGCGGTGTGTAGCTGGTGCCGGCTTTACGGGTAAAGTGGCATGTCTAATGAAAGGCTGTGTTGGCAGTGCGCTTCACGGGTGGAAGCAGAGACTATCAAACGACCCAAACTGTTTTAAGAGTGGCGCCACAGCGCTCAAAGGTTTCAAAGTGATATGTGCCTGTAGAGTGTTTAAGAGAAGAGCACGGCACTCACCCGAATAGCTCAACCTCCTGTCAATTGTTTGAAAGAACGCGCCGGCAGCACTGGGAAAACATTGAAAGGTGGACGAGAGAGTCCATGCGACGCCCGGTAATGTGCAGCCGCTGAATGCCGGTATGCAAGTAGATTGCAAGGAGGGAAGAAAGACTTAGCTGTCCCGGGATGATGAGTTTGCGGATGACACATCGAGAAAACATCCAGAGGGGGGTAGATGAATTATGGACATTAACTCAACAGCAGATAAATCAACAGGTGTATCGGAACTTCTCCAGTATTGGGGTGTCTTTCATAGATTAACATGCCTGAATCATTCCCCGTCGTCGGAGTGGGAGTCCCACGGTACATAAAAAAGCAATAATTTGATTATAAGAAAACCAAAACCCTTGCTAATAACAACCAGGAAGTAATAAAGCCCTAAGCTACAATGGAAAAAACTTCCACACTCATGACTATCCTAGTCATTTTGTATAGACCAAACTACAGCCAATCAGGCGCCAGCACCCACTAGAATGCTCTCCCCAGAGACTCAGGCTCTCAGATTTTCTACCGCACGTCGTGTGAAAGGGAGTCTCCCTGAGCTCTGCCCAGTACTTCTCAACCGGACTGGTTTTTCTCCTATTTTTGGAATGTCTTCTTCAAAATCTCTCTTCAAACCATGTGAGTCTTGTGGGAAGCTTAGGCTTTTTAAAGAAGATCCCCACAAAAAGTGCATTTATTGCCTATATCCAGACCATGAGGTAAAGGATTGTAAGATCTGCAGGACCTTTCCTCAGAAGACCCTCAGAGACAAGGAAGGGAACATTCGAAAAAGGCCTTTGAAGAATTGCTGAATTATTCTAGTGGAATACAAAGAATTAGAGCCATCTTGACGGAATCTGGAAATGGCCGCTAAAAACACTTTCAGTGTGGAATGAGACAATCCAGACTTAGCCAATTGAAGAATGAACGGTAAGATCTGTTCTGCTTTCGCTTGGAGTGGATGTAAATTGGCCGCAAGACACCAGGCACAAAACCTTTTCCATTTAAGTTTGTAAGTCTTAATAGTAGCAGGCGCTCGAGCATTGGCTAAAACCTCTTTACAATCCTCTGGGATATTTAGATATCTTAATACAATGAAAGGCCAGAGAGATACAATTTAAACAGAAGTCTATCTTTTAAATACTTCATCAATTGTAAGAAATGCTAGTCTCTGGTTACTGATATGTTGAAAACAACAATAGAGTGCATATGTTGGTTCAGCGCTCAACCAATGATGTTACATTTCCTACAGAGATTAAACAGTGAATAACAAAGTAAAAGCCCAGGACAGTGATTATACATAGTCATGTTTGAAAATAGTCCACTCACAGCAGAATAACACATTATGAGGGTCTGAGTCACTAGATTACAATGTTAATGATTTACCACATAAACTATTTGATGGCACCATTTGTTATTCAGAGGCCTAAGACGTGAAAAGAGTGGCGCATGATTGCTGCTCCATCTGTTGCACTGCTGTGAAGGAGATAAGTTCTTCCATATAGAACGAATTCTCATTTTGAACCAGGTAATCCATAATAAACCATTGTACTTAACACTGTAGTAATCTTCATCATTTCTATGTATACATATCAGTCCGGAGACAGCCAGATGATACTGAATACTTTATTCTTGCATATTCAAACGTTTTCTCTAGCTAATCCAAGCTTTACCATCAACGTGTGCAGATTTAAAATATTTCACGACTAGTCTTTCAGTTTTGACCCAATGCATTTCGAACCAAATAGGTTCTTCGTCAGGGGTTACTGTAAAAAATTAAAAGCAAACACTTAGCCATCCACTCTATAGCGTAACATACTCAATAATTAAAAAACAAAAAGTGTCTTCCCTTTACATTGTAATAATCGTTACCCTTAGCCTCCCTCTCAATGTCTCAAACTGTGCAAATAATCAGGGTCAAACTAACGAACCAGCACATTCAACTAATTGAAAGCATCGCGGATTCAACCACCCCAAGCGCGTTATTTGATTAAGGACTGTTTCAGTTAAATGGCCGTTTTTTTTATAGTTTTCATAATTTTCACGTCTTTTGACATACTGTGAGTGGACGATTCACAGCGCTGCTTGCACCCACTCATTTGGTAGTTTCAGCAACAAATTGAAATAAACAAGGGAAGGAGTGCATCCACTATTCTTGACTCTTGCTTAGCAACCATTTGGTATTCAGGCATGCCAGTTGGGCATTGCTGGAGTGAAGTTCATTCAGCCCGTTAGCAATTGTGTCCAGACGTACCATCCATTTAGATTCTCTAATGTTTAAGATAGCGGAAATATCACCGCCTCTCGGTCCAAATTCCGCTTTCTCTATTACCAGCCACTGCAATTCATCTGGATTGTGTCTCAGCAATGCACAATGTTCCACTAGTGGTGCCCCCACCACGGAGCAACGAATCCTACTTTGATGCTGTAGTATTCTTGCCTTGATCTTCTGTTGTGTCTGCCCTACATAGAGTGAACCACATTGGCAGATTATTCCATAGATTACATTCATGGAGTTACAGTTAGTGAAGGAATGGAGGACAATTGTGTGTTGTTTGTAGACAAAGGTCTTGGTAGGGATTGTGGTGCAGCACGCTTTACAATGTCCACATTTTTAATGCCCTTTGATCTGTGGTAAATTCCAGAGTGATTGGATCGTTGGTTCCGCAGCATTTTCCAAAAAGGAATGGACCACATGTTTTCCACGAGAAACTTTGCAATAAAAAAAGTAATCAACAAACACTGGAACCTAGTGGCAGATGAGAATGATCAACCCAATCCACCAATGCACTCTTTCAAAAAAGCGATGAGTGTTAAAGATCTTTTGGTCCAATAGAATAAGGCGCACGCTACTTTCAACCTGGACAGTTCACTGTGAGTAAGGCATTTTTCAACTTCTAGCCACACTCGGCGTGTGCAGTATGGAACGGCGAGTTCCACACGTTTTTCCTTCACCCAGCTGTCATGTAGGGCTAGGCTTATGCTATTTTAAACCCGATTAGTCCAATGTGTGCACGGCGTTTGTCATTTCCAACAACTCCCAGGCCAGAGCACTGATTTTATTTCCCTCCTCTCTTTTTGTAGATTCATTCTACCGGCTGAAATCATTCTGGTTTAGCAATCATGCTTTGACCATTGGTCTCTCGACCACAGTTTCTCCAGCAGGATTTGGACTGCTATTGAGTAGAAATTGATAGGGAATTCATCCCACTGGTTAAGTAAGTTGGCTCCATTACCCTTCATGGTCTATTTTGGGCCTTACATTAATTTTGAGGCTCTACTGACAGACATCCTACTCCTACAGGTGTTTTTTGACTCTCTCCTTCCTACTTCCTGGAGGCCTCCCGCCCCATCGTCTTGGACGACATCCTGCTCCTTTAAACACTTTCCACACAATTCAGACACAGTAATTACAGTTAATCTTATTTACTTTGTCCGGGTCCCAATTAATTTCAGACCTGAACATTCCAACTCTCTATTTCATTTTTTAGGTGCCCTTCCCTTCCACTTGCACTTTTGTCCTGAGGAAGACCCCACTAGTAAGGTTCTGACGAATACCTATGCAAATCCAGGGGTCGAAACGTCGACATACCACTGATGCCAGTAACGCCAACAGCGCATGCCGCACTGTGACTTCTGTTTTACATGGCGATAACATATTTCATTGTAATGTATTGTGATGTGGACTATGTTTGAAATATATGGCATTGAGTAACATGCCCAACAATTTGATTGTGATAATCGCTAGTAATATTTTTCACTTACCTCACAACCTCATTCAATTCACTGCCCCTCCCCTTCTCCACCCATGTGGGCACGCCAATGGTGATTTGGCGCGTAGCCAATACACACAGTCTTTTTGCTAGGTAGGATAGGGCTCACTGGGACAAAATGGAGGAGTTACTCCAATATCTCCCAGAGGAGCTTAGGACAAAAGGGCGGGAACTACGTCAGGAGAAAAAACTAATTTCCACATTCAGGTGTGCGTTAGACACTGCTGATAAAGTAGCCAGAGGAGTAAACACCAGTATTGTCCTCAGTAGACACGCATGGTTGTGAATCTCTGGTTTTATACCAGAGGTACAACAGACAATACTAAATGCTCCCTTTGACAAGGAACATCTTTTTGGCCCTCATGTGGATGAAGCACTTGAAAAAGTGATAAAAGACACTGAAGTGGCAGAATCCATGCGAGCACTACAATCACCCTCTAATAGCGGCTCCTTTTGCCATTCATTTAATAGGGGCGGCTCAAACATTACCTTCACAGACGCCAACACATCTTCCTACAAACCTCAAAATCAATTCTTCCCCTCTAGAGGATTTTACCACTGTGGTTACAGAGGAAACAATTTTAGAGGTTGAGGTACACCAACACATAACTCTCCATCTCCCTACAAGCAGTGACTTGATAACAATTCCCCCCGACCATCATATACCGATCGGGGAAGACTGCACCAGTCTCTTCCAATTTGGCAATCAATAATATCACAAAATGGGTGTTAGACATTATCCAACATGATTATTGCCTGGAGCTCACCAGCTATCCTCCCAATATTCTACCTCGCATTCACAAACTCCCTCTAGAGCACCAACTGCTCAAACAAGGAAATCAAGCTCTTCTAACAGAAGGAGCTATAGAACCAGTTCCAATACATCACCAAGGGTCAGGGGTTTACTCACTTTATTTCTTATCCCAAAAAAGATGATTCTCTATGACCGATATGAAATCTCAGGCCTCTAAACCTGTACATACTGTCAGAACACTTCCATATGGTCACACTTCAACAGGTGCTTCAGCTTTTACTGCAAGGCAACTTTATATCATCACTAGACTTAAAGGACACATACTTTCACATCCCTATTTACCCAGCACATCAAAAATATCTCAGATTTGCCGTAGCAGGAAAACACTATCAATTCAAGGTGCTCTCATTCTGAGTCACCACTGCACCCAGAGTATTCACCAAATGTCTAGCAACAGTAGCAGCTCATCTAAAAAGAAAACAAATACATGTCTTCCCATATCTAGACGATTGGCTCATCAAAGCCAACACACAACACAAGTGTTTACAACTCACTCAAATTACCATAAATCTTCTTCATCAGTTGGGATTCACAGGCAATGCACAATAATCCCATCTTCAACCCTCACAGTTGCAACCCTATCTAGGAGCTATGCTAAACACTCAATAAACAAATTTAGCCTAGTCCAATGCAGCGAGGATTCACAAGTTTCAAGTACTACTACTACAATTCCAAAGCAACCATTATCTAACAGTGAGATCTTTCATGCAACTCCTAGGTATGATGGCATCAAGTATTGCGATAGTGCCTCATGCAAGATTCGACATGTGTCCTCTACAGGAATGCTTAGCACATAAATGTAATCAATCAAAGGGTCAACTAAAAGATCTAGTGTTGGTAGACAGCCGCACCCATGGCTCTCTGCAGTGGTGGAACACACAAAACTTATCCACCCTGTTCCACAGATCGTGCTCACAGCGGACACATTGCTCACAGGGTGGGATGACTATCTACAACATCCAGCATGTTCAGGGTCTCTGGGACACCAAAATCTCCACATGAACTACCTAGAGCTCTAGTTGTTCGCCTTGCGTTAAATGCATTTCTACCTCACTTGATAGGGAAAGTTGTCTTAGTCCAGACAGACAATATGACATCTTTGTACAAAAACAGGGGGGACACACTCTCTACAGTTATCACACCTCTCTCAAAGTATTTGGTGTTGGGCAATACATCGCAAAATCCAACTGCTAGCAGAACACCTTCCAGAGACGGACAACGAATTTGCCGACCTCCTCAGTAGGATGCGGTGTCAAGTCCATGAGTGGGAACTCCACCCCAAGTCCTCCTCCCATACTTCCACAAATGGGGGTTTCCACAAATAGATCTCTTTGCAACAGCACAGAACTCAAAATGCCCAAACTTCACCTCCAGGTTCCTACACCCTCTATCCAAAGGCAATGCCCGATGGAGGAACTGGTCAGGGATAGTTGCTTATGCTTTTCCTCCTCTCACTCTCCTTCTTCTTCCATTTCTGGTTCGGATTCCAAGGCAAACATCTCTCTCCCTTATATCAGTAGCTCCCATGTGGGCTCGTCAACCATGGTTCACCACACTACTAGAACTTTCTGTAGGTCCACTCCAGAAGCTTCACCTTACTGCAAACCTTCTCACTCAGAATCATGGAGAAATCAGACATTCAAACCCCAAGGAGCTCAACCTAGCGATTTGGTTCCTGAAGTCAAAGAGTTTGGATACCTAAATCTAGCATCAGATTGTATGACAATTGTTAAAGAAGCAAAACACACCATTAGAGCATGCTATGCAGCAAAGTGGAAAAGGTTTGTTATATATTGTAATAATCAAACAATTGAACCACCAGATACTTCTATACAACAAATCATTTGTTATCTATTGCATCTACAACATGCAGGCCTTACATACACATCCATACACCTAGACATTGCAGCAGTGGCTGCATAGCTTCAAAACAGACAACACTTATCTCTATTCAGAGTACCAGTAATTAACGCCTTTATGAAAGGCCTTAAAAGAGTGATACCACCAAAGGTTCAACCTGTATCTGCATGGAACCTTAATATTGTTCTAATAAGACTTATGGTTCCACCTTTTGAACCATTGCACAATTGCCCACTACAGTTCCCTTCTTGGAAGGTTGCTTTCTTGATTGTTATCACTTCACAGTGACCTTCAGGCTCAAACCTTAAAAGAACCATTATTCCAACTCCATAGAAATAGGGTGGAGAGTGGTGAGAAGATAAAATTAGGTGAAACTGAGTAGAAGTAAAGACTTTAATGTTTTCTTTCAGCTCCCCAATATTAAAAAGTGAAATAACAGATTTAACAAAATATCTGTTCAGCAAGTGGTCGACATGTTTCTGCATATAAGGAACAGACGGAAAGAGCGGTTCTCCTCATTTACCTGAGCTGCAGCCAGGTGAGGTGAGGCGTGATCCCCACACGAATAGGATTGTGGTGGAGCATCTGTACCTGACAATCAGGTGATATTATTCCTTTTTACTTTTCCTCACTCATTTTATCTTCTCACCACTCACTTACTCACTTGCACTGCTTCTTTTAGTTGTCATATTACATCCATACCGTTCACTGGTAAAAAAACAAGGGTCTTCTTACACTTACCACTTGTGTGAATGTGTTCGCACCTACAACTCCTGGGTAAGGAGAACCCACATGATGTAAAAGTGGCGGTACAGATAGACAACTGATGGGAAAATTCTCACCCTGAGTATGTGCCTCATGTGAATATGTTGATATAGTATCATGTGTAGTCACTGATTAATCCCGCTCACACCCCTCTTTTGTGTCACATCAGTAGTTGTTTGTGATGAGAGCCTTTTGTTCTGACTCCTAGGTATTTCTGTATTCATTACACAAACAACGTATGCATTGCACTCATGTACACAGGAGGCAGAAGCTGCTGAAAATAAACCTCACTTGAGATTGTTCTCAGCACACACCTTGCGCTGCAACTCAAATGCCCACATTTCCCAACTTACAGCTCCAACAAACAGTGCAAAAGAGCCACGTCCATGAGCTTTCACCTTATCAGAAACAAGGAAAGAACTCAAGGCTGTGCCTTTTACTTTACCCTTGCTTCTTATTGGGCATAAGGTTGTATGACGGACAAGCTCAACCTAACTGACATAAGCTGACATGCTATAGTGCGGAGGCAAATGCAGCTTGTCACTGAATGATTTGTGAAAGTGTGAGCCCTGTGGGTACAACCACCGCCTGGCACATGCACAATACAAACAGTGGATCCCTCTTCTTCTGTCAACGTTATATTGCAGCTTTACTTGTAAAAAAATTGTTCTTTAGATTGTGTTCATGTAAGGTCTAATGTGTCAAGCACTTAATTACACAGTTTGGCAGGTTATTTTAGAGGTTTAGCACTACAGAGTACAAATACTACAACATAACCCAAAATAAACAAGGTTGAGTAGTAAGTGACCTGAAGTTGCATCAAACGAAATAAGTAAGAACAGAATCAATCAATCAATCAGAATACTTGTAAAGCGCGCTACTTACCCGCGAGGGTCTCAAGGCGCTGAGGGGAGGGGGTGCCGCTACTGCTCGAAGAGCCAGGTCTTGAGGAGTCTTCTGAAGGCAAGTAGGTCTTGGGTCTGCCGTAGGTGGGTAGGAAGGGTGTTCCAGGTCTTGGTGGCAAGGTAGGAGAAGGATCTGCCGCCGGAGGTTGTTCGTTGGATGCGGCTAACAGCGACGAGGGTGAGACTGGCGGAGCGGAGCTGGCGGGTGGGGGTGTAGAAGCTGAGTCTGCTGTTCAGGTAGGCTGGTCCGGCGTTGGGGAGTGCTTTGTGTGCGTGGGTGAGGAGCTTGAAGGTGATCCTCTTGTCGACGGGGAGCCAGTGTAGGTCTCTCAGGTGGGGGGTGATGTGGCTGCGGCGGGGGACATTGACGATCAGTCGGGCGGAGGCGTTTTGGATGCGTTGTAGTCGTCGTAGGTGTTTGGCTGGGATTCCTGCGTAGAGTGCGTTGCCATAATCCAGTCTGCTGCTGACAAGGGCCTGTGTCACCGTTCTTCTTGTTTCGGTCGGGATCCACTTGTAGAACCTGCGGAGCATGCGGAGGGTGTTGTAGCAGGAGGAGGAGACGGCGTTGTCCTGTTTAGACATGGAGAGGGAGGAGTCGAGGATGAATCCTAGGTTGCGTGCATGGTCGGTGGGTGTCGGTGCTGTTACCAGTGTGGTCGGCCACCAGGAGTCGTCCCAGGTTGAGGGGGTGGGTCCGAGGATGAGTACCTCCGTCTTGTCCGAGTTCAGCTTCAGACCGCTGTTCCTCATCCAGTCAGCGAAGGCCTTCATTCCCTCGTGGAGGTTGGTTTTGGCGATGTGCGGGTCCTTGGTGAGGGAGAGGATGAGCTGGGTGTCGTCAGCGTAGGAGATGATATTGAGGTTGTGTTGGCGGGCCACTGTGCGAGGGGGGCCATGTAGACGTTGAACAGCGTCGGGCTGAGTGATGAGCCCTGGGGGACGCCGCAGATGATGTCAGTGGCCTCGGATCGGAAGGGCGGGAGGCGGACGCTCTGGGTTCTGCCAGAGTGGAAGGACGTGGTCCAGTCAAGGGCCTTCTCTTGGATTCCGGCTTCTAGGAGGCGTGTCTTTAGAGTGCAATGGCAGACCGTGTCGAAGGCGGCTGACAGGTCCAGGAGGGTGAGGGCTGATGTTTCGCCATTGTCTAGTTGGCGCCTGATGTCGTCTGTGGCAGCGATGAGGGCTGTCTCAGTGCTGTGGTTTCGTCTGAACCCGGACTGGGACGGGTCCAAGATATTGTTGTCTTCCAGGTGGCGGGCCAGTTGCATGTTGACGATTTTCTCGATGACCCTCGCCGGGAATGGGAGCAGGGAAATGGGCCGCAAGTTCTTGAGGTCCTTGGGGTCTGCCTTGGGCTTCTTGAGGAGGGCGTTGATTTTGGCGTGTTTCCAGCTTTCCGGGAATGTCGCTGTTTTGAAGGAGATGTTGATGACCTTCCGTAGTTGGGGTGCGATGGCAGCGTCTGCTTTGTTGAATACGTGGTGTGGGCACGGGTCTGACGGAGATCCTGAGTGGATGGAGTTCATGACCTGTGTGTCTCATCGACCTTGGTCCAGGAGGTCAGGCGGTTGGCGCTGGTAGTGTTCACAGGGGAGGTGGGGTCTGGCGTAGTCGGGGCGGTCATGGTGTTGAAGCTGTCATGGATGTCAGCGATCTTGTGATGGAAGAAGATGGCCAGTGAGTGGCACAGTTCTTGTGAGGGCGGTATGTTGTTGGCATTGGCGCTGGGGTTGGAAAGTTCCTTTACGATGCTGAAAAGCTCTTTGCTGTCGTGCACGTTGTTATCCAGGCGCTCTTTGAAGGAGGATCTCTTGGCTAATCTGATAAGGTGGTGATGCCTGCGGGTGGCGCCCTTGTGGACTGCGTGGTCTTCCGGAGTGCGTTCGTTGAGCCATATCTTCTCCAGTTTCCGGCATGCGCGTTTGGAGGTCTGCAGCTCGTCGGTGAACCAGGTGGCTCTCTTGCTGGTGTGGTTGTTGGAGGGTTTCTTGAGTGGGGCGAGAGTGTTGGCGCAGTCGTCGATCCACTGTCTGAGGTTGCGGGCTGCGGTGTCTGGGTTGGTGGGGTCAGTGGCTGGGTTTTGGGCGAGGGTGGTGATCAGCTGGTCTTCGGTGACTTTGCTCCAGCAGCGGCGAGGTAGCTGTTGGGTGCGGTGGTGTGTGGTTGGTTTAATGAAGGTGAAATGGATGCAGCGGTGGTCGGTCCAGTGGAGTTCGGTGGTGTGGTCGAAGGTGATGTGGGTGCCTGTGGAGAAGACGGGGTCCAGCATGTGGCCAGAAAACAACTTTTTTTGATTCCCCTCTAATCACATCTCCCTAACACTTTTCTTTCTCCAGGGTGTGACAAACTCGTCACTGACAAGCAGCTGATGCGTCTAGCCAAGTGTTTGGGGAAGAGTTGGAAACAGATCGGCATTGAAGTCCTGGGCATAGAAAACAACAAGCTGGAACAGATTGAGGAAGATAATCAAAACAATCTGGTGATGAAGAGTTTCACAATGCTCAAGGCATGGAAAAACAAGGAAAAAAAGAAAGCAACACCAGTTCATCTCCACCAGCTCCTGTCCAGTGAAGGGGTGCCACTCGAGCCAGAGGCCTATGATTTCCTAGATGACTAAGCAGGATGATTATGAGTATGCAAAAGGAAGAAGCTTCTTGTCTTTCATGGACAACTGCTGCTCTTTGCCCCTTTTTTACTCAGCACTTGATAACCCCTGACTATGTTAACTATGTTCCACCTATGAGCATGGCTAAAAGAAGTATGCATCGAATTACAACCCTAAGAAACACAAAATTAGGGTGATAAATCACTCCAAATATATTTGCCCTCTTGGTTTATATATAGCAGACTCCTGTTGTACCTTACAATTCCTGTCTATAACGTTTATAGTAATGTTGAGAAATTAAACAAACATTTTCAATGCAATAGGTCTTGCATTTGCGAGAGTTTAAGCTATTGACATTGTAAATTGTTTGTTTTCAAAAGCAATACATATATAAAAGTCATTGTCATTTCTATGCCGATAGCTCAACTCTCGCTAATGCGAGACCACTTTCATAGTGGCCACGCTCCTTTCTTTAGACGCTGCTCACCGTATTCAGGTTACAGTGAGAAGCGTCTAAAGGAAGGGGCGCAGCCAGCATTAAAGTGAAAAAGTAGTATGGAGTGCTTTCACTTAAAAGAAAGAAAGTGCAGCCGCTAAAGTGAAAGCGGACTGAGGTGTAAGTTAAATAAATAAAGAAGCGCGGCCGCTAAAGTGAAAGCGGACCTCGCTGCAAACTAAAAAATAAATACATTAATAACAACAATGTAAAAGTGGGCTGAGACGTTGTGGGTGGAGTAGAGGAAGACCATTAAAGAAATTAGTGATCACCGACTAGATAAAGCAGACCCTGTAAGTCCACAAGTAAAAAGTCCAGTCTTTATGGGAGATAAAATATGCAGACAAGGCGGTACCAAAGAGGGACTAGTAAGCCTATTCACGAATGAAAAACGATTTTGAAAGGACTGTAACAGGAGCCAATTAAAAAGATGGGTGGAGCTTTTATTACATTCCTCAATACAGCATGCCACGCAGAGCAGCGCATGCGCTGCCCAGGCTCAACCTAAAAATGATGAAGATGGTGCCCACTGGAAAAAGGTTTGAACCAGAGGGATTAGATTAAAGTGATTTCATTTATAAAAACGTTGAGTGTGAGCATCAATATGAAAAGAAATCCTCAACTTTAAACATAATAATGAATCCTTGGTGAGATCTCAACAGTACGATTGCTTGGTCCATCTAACAAAATGACTTAGTATTTCTGGGATATAAAACACAAAGATTAAGGGGCAGATGTATCAAACGATTTCTTTGTTGGAAACGCTGCGTTTCGGTAAAAAGCAGCGTTTGCGACAAAGAAATCGAAAAATGCAATGTATCAACCAAAACGCATTGCAATATTAAGGAATCGCAAATTTTGCGATTCCTTAATATTGCGTAAGCATTTAAGGAATTGCAAATTGCGATTCCTTAAATGCTATGTAAAAAGCAATTAAGTTTTGAGAATTTACACTAAGAAATCGCAAATTACCATCAACTTGTAGTTGGTGGTAATTTGCGAATTCTTTTACAAATGCACTTTTTGGCATTAGTAAAGGTGCCATGTGGCGCTCATACATGCCCTTAGGGCATGTATGTGCGCCATATGCGCACACATGTAAATTTCAGGGGTGCAGCAGGGTGTCCTTAAGACACCCTTGCACCCTTGAAATTAATCTAAATTTGGGATTAGCAAATTGCGAATCGCAAATTGAGAATGACTTTCCATTCCTTCCTATGGGCCTCCTGGCCCATTGAAATGAATGGGAAATTATTCCTTAATTGCGATAAGCAATTTGCAAATTGCAATTAAGGAATTTTAATAAATCGCTAAAAAAATAGCGAATTTTTATATACATACCATTTTGCAATTCTCAAATAGCGATTCTCAAAAAATCGCTATTTGAGAATCGCAAATAGGTATTTTAATACATCTGCCCCTAAACCATTGTTTCTTTTACCCTAGATTATGTAAATTCTGCATGCTCCTGTCTTTCAGATAACTCCCAAAACTTTTTCAGAAGCTCAACATTGTGTGTCCATGGAACAGTCCAGAAAAGACGTGCATGAATTTACACCCTTTGGTTAGTTTTAATATACACAAACGACAGGGGTAGATGGAGCTGTAGCTTTCTTTGATCGACAAGAAGTTAAATTGGCTAAAGAAGCACTTAAAAGGGCTTTTCTTGTCACTTTTGCATCTTCCCCATTTATATTTTGTAAGAAGATTTCTATGTACTTTTTACTTTTTCCACACACACTGTGCATCATTTAGACCTAAGCAGCTCGAGTGTCAAATATGTTATGGCAGAGGCTGCAAATCATCTGCCAGGCCACATAATTCAGCCATTTCATTGCCAGGCCTTTTCCATATAGAATGAGAAGCCCTTCTTTGGCTATTTGGGACAGTTTGCTCTTAGGCCTCCATAACCTTTTTCCACATAAGTTATCCATGCCAAATTTGCGTCCTTTTTTCCTAACAACCTGGGTATTCTAAAGGTACCCATGGTTTGTGGATTTCCATGGAGAGGACTAATAAAATAGGCAAAATCTAGTTATATTTTGGGGGGTTCGGGAAAAATAGAAAAAAAAAGTGCTCCGCAAAAAAAGTATGTTTTTTTCCCTAAGAATGGCATCATTTAAAGGTTTGCTGTGCTAAAGTCATCATCTTCCCAGCTTTCAGGAATATGCAGATCTGAATAAAAAAACTATATATTTAGTACAATTGTGGCATTTTTTAAAGAGGTAGCTAATTTTTCCTAATTTTTGGGCTTTCAACCTACTTTCAGTTTGTGGTAGAAACTGCTGTGAAACCCATGGGTGATCCCAGAAAGCTCCAGATTTCTAAAAAGTAGGCAATGTTATGAAGTCAGCCAGGGGTCATTTGCGTAAATCCCTCAAGAGCCAGCAACTGGGTTGCACCTACAATGGTTTTTCATTGTGTACCAGTTACAGAACAATTCAGATATAAAGAGTGAAATAAAGTACTATGGAAACCTATGTATTACTGAAATGGACATCAGTTAAGGAGTTCAGTAGCAGTGGTTATTAGTACATCTCTGAATTTGTGAGTACCCTTACTACCATGTGATTCAGAAGGCATCAAACCAAGCTCAATGGGAGTCCTGCGGGCGACTCACCAACTGGGGTAGCATTTTTGTCAAGATAAGTAGGGGAACGCTGAGTGGTAGGAATTTTGTAGATCTCTGTGGTTTCCGGAAGTTCAAGTCACAGAAATGCAAGGAGAATGGGTGATTGTAGTGAAAGTTTGAGATTTGCACGGCATTGTGGGTGATAACATTTTGTGGGATCCACGCAAGGCATACCCTCCTGGACTTCCCCAGATGTCTAGTTTTCAGAAATGTCAGGCTTTGGTAGGTTTCCCTGGGTAGCTGCCAAACCCTAACACCAGAGCTAACCCCTATTGCGAATTTCTCCACTTTGCAGTTTTGGGCCTTTTGTATCACAGGTACTAGGCCCTGCCACACAAGTGAGGTAGCATTTTTATTGGGATTTGTGGGGGAATGCTGGGTGGTAGGAATTTTGCAGATCCCTGTAGTTTCCAGAAGTTTACCTCACGGAAATGCAAGGAAAATGTGTGGTTTTAGTCATCATTGGGAATCGCTGGATAATGTGAGTAAGAAAATGTAATGGGATCCATGTATCTTTGACTCGCCCAGGTGTCTAGTTTTCAGAAATGCCTGGGTTTGTATGTTTCTACAGTTGGCTGCAGATTCGGGCCTGAAACATGCAGCCATTCAGTTTAGAAGTAGGATGATATTGGGACTTAGCCCTACTCTGCTAGCCATATGTAAAAAATATAAATAAACTAGAATCAAAATTTCTCCTCTTGCCATAGGGCTGGGCATACTGTTGTCCTCATAGGGGCAAAAAGACTATTGCCCAATATGGGGTAGGAGTTTTGGCTCAATTGCGGAGTATGACACCCGAGCCTTTTGTTTATTTTAGTGCCATGTTGAAATCCCTGGTGTGAAGTGGCCTTTCTGGCACCCGTTAACAATATTTGGGTAAACACCCTAAATCCACCACCAGGTCACAGAAAGACTGATGTACCTGTTCTGGAGTGGGAGCATTGTACAATGTCTGGGTGAGCCAGCCACCCACATTTTTATTTTTAGGCCTATTTTTCCCCCGGTGTCTTGTGGCGTTTCTGTCTCTCATGGAGATTTTGGATAAACAACCTCAATCCACCGACCTCTGGGGCAGAATTATGCACTTATTTTGTGGTGGGAGCACGGAATGATGCTTGGGTGAGCATACCCTTTTTTCTTAGCCCAAAAAAGGTGTGGTGGGCGGCACACCCAGGCATCACACTGCATTCCTGCCTCAGAATAGGTGCTTTATTCTTTCAGCCTCCCTAGCCCCCGGGGGTGTATTGATGGTGATGACCAAAAAAATGTCCCCGGGGAACAGAAAGTCCACTGGATACCTAGGAAAAATAGGCCCAAATTAAAAACGGGGGCTGCTCTCTCAGGCAGCATGCCCTGTTCCCACCCCACAATAGGTGAATCGGTTTTTCTGCTCCACGGGGGGTAGATTGAGGCCATTTACCCCAAATCTGCCCCCAGGTGACAGAATGGCCGCTAGACACAGGGGGAAAAAACGGCCACAAATAAAAAAAGGAGTGGTGGCAGCTCGCCAACACATCACTTCTTGCCCCCTAGTCTGACCCTTTGGGCAGATTGTGGTTAAGCACCCTCCAAACCCTTTATTATAAGGCTCAGAAAACATTCCCTGGTGCCTAGTAGGACTTTTGCTCCCCCAACCAAGGGGGCTATGGCAGAAAAAACCTATCTGACACCCAATGGGGCAGAAAGGTGGGTGGGTCCTTAGCATAATGTCTGGGTGAGCCACGCCCACCTCTTTTACTCATTAGAAAAAACCCTCCTGTCTAGTAGGCTTACTGCAGTCTGCAGGGCAGATCAGAGGTACAGACCGCCTATCTGCTCATGGGGGCAAAGAGACAGTCAGGGTCATTTTGTGGTGGTGACTCAGCCCGATGTCTGGCTATCCCAACACCTGGGAATAATTAAAAAAAAATCTCTTTGAAGTCTAGTGGACCTGGAGGGGGGAGTTGGAGGAAGGGTTGGGGGCGGAGGGGGGACTGGGGAGTTCTCATATAGTTCAATAAGGTTTCGCTGACATGTAACCATGCAAGGGGTGGTTCTGCGCCTCCATAAAAAAAAAAAGTCTAGTGGACCTCCTCTCTGCCCCCAGGATGGGGGGAGGCAGAAAGACCATTGGCATATTTGTTGAGTTAGGGGTTCGGCCCACCCCTTTTCATCATAAAAAACAATCCCTTGTGATTGTCTGCCCCTTGGAGGACAGCAAGACTCTGAGATTCATTTTAGGGGCTGGGGGCTCAACCTGACTTCTGGGAAGGCTACACCACTCCCGAAAGCAACAAAACAAATCACCCTGATATGTCTAGTAAGCTTTCTTTTCCCGGGGTGGGACAGGTGGGAAGTAAGGGCCTCGGGGGGGGGGGGGGGGGGGGGGTGCGCTGCGCTTTACAAATGTGCGCACTGCAGAAAGACCTTTAGGATATTTGTTGAGGTTGGGATCTGGCTCAATGCCTGAGTGGTCCACCCCCAACCCTTTTCAGTATAAAAAATATACTCCCTTGTGTCTAGTGGGCTTTATCCCCTCCCCCCCACCCTCGGGGGACAGATGGGAGGCTACTTCAACCTATCTGCACTGCGAGGAGGGAGGAAGACTTGTGGCGGTGGGGTGGAGCCCTTGCCCATTGCTAAGCGGGCCACTTCCGCCTCAAAAACACTCCATGGTATCTAGTAGAGTTTCTGCCACCTCTGGGACAGATTTGAGGTAATGACTTTCTATTCCCCCGGGAGGGGTAGAAGGACTGTTGTAATATTTGTCGGTGGGTTTGGACCGATGCCTAGGAGGGCCACCTTTGCATTCTTTAAAAAAAAAATCTCCTCGGTGTCAAGTAGGTTTTCTGTCAGATGGGAAATAGGGACCTGTTATCTGCCCCGCATTATTATTGCCTGATATTTGAATATGTTTCTGACTGAGGCATTCTTCAAGCAGCAAAATAGATGCAAGAAGCTGCACACATAACCTCCCCCTCCTATATTCCTACAGTCATTGAGGAAGAAGGCATGAAGATACCTAAGAATAGGGAGGAGCAAACAAAGATGATGATTGTTAGAATGCCAGATATTTGATATCTGACATCAAACCTTCTCAGAGGTATGCAGGTATAAAGATGGGTAGAGTTTAGACTAGTTACTATAGACAGTAGGAATGTGTGATATAAAATGCTTTGGGGTTTTCTCACAATCATTTTGTTCTATTTGATGGCTTCTGAAATATTCATAATAGTTCTATTCAATATTATACAAAAAGTGTTAGTGCTGATTGTATGTAATAAATAATCATTGTAAACACCAGTTGCTGGGTGTGTCTACTACTTACGGATCAGGGTAAGGTTCTGCACAAGTACAAATAGTTACTGTAGATAAGATATATCTGACATGGGTTCAAAATATGGCGTCCGGATGCTGGGTTCATTTAAGGATCTTTTAAAGACCATAGATCCTAAAGTAGTCAACTCATAACATTAACCATAGCCACCCAAAGGTATTAAGAGATACTCCTTAGAGGAAGGATAGGCATCCCATCTCTCATTGAGGTTTGTTAAGCACTTAACAGATACAAAAGATTAACCCTAATCCTAAGTACTGAAATTGATCCTTTGTAAACAATGGCAGGAGAATCAGAAGGAATGGAGTTAGAAGAATAGATTTGCATATGGCTTGCTCCAAACAGTTGGCATGGCAGGCAAAAGAACGATAGGATGGAAAGCTACCCTGAGCGAATGCCAATGGTTAAACAAATTCCAAGAATTCCTTCCATCACCTTTTGTGTGTTTGATATACTGCGCTAAGTGGCAAGGGTATGCTCAGATATAGGTCATGTGCTTACTGTGCCACTGGAACCAGCCTACACCCAACTTTCTGCATTTGATGTACCACCCTAAGTGGTCTGGGTTTGCCCAGATGTGGGTCCCGTTCTCACTGTGCCATTGGAACCATGTTACATCCCACTGAAGGTGAAAGCGATGGTGAAAGCGATCTTGGGTTGCATGTGTCCCAGTACATGGAGGGCCTGGCAGTTCGGGATGGAATGGTACACATTTGGATGGGTCCACACTGAGGTGGCATGGTGGGAAAAGAATGATGGGTTGGAACCCCACCCTGAGTAATTGCCAGTGGTTAGACAAATTGCAAGCATTCCTCCCAACACCTTTTGTGTGTTTGTTGTAGAGATATGTAACTATGTTAAAACAAGCCTTGACTGTGAGGGTCCTAGTCAATGGGTGGGCACGACAAATTGTTCAAGGGGCTAACTCCATCCCGTTGCTAGAAACCCCACTATCCCTGCCACCATCCTCAGACAATGCAAGCAGTAATCAATAGTGGTACTTCAAACAAGCATTGGAAATGCAATAGGTCTCGCATTAGAAAAGTTGGAGCTATTGGTATTGTAAATATAATTTTTTTTAAAATTATGTTTAGTTTTTTAAAATATTAAAATTATTAATATTGTTCTTTGAAATGCCAATAGTTATAAAATTAGCAAATGTGACACCTATAGCATTAGTAAAGCTACATGTTTAGTTTTTCCCTGACTTACATGTATTGATATTACAAATCCCAATGGCTTTGGTCTTTGCTTTGAGTGTTGCTGTGGTGGCAGCACGGGAGAAGAGAAGAGAACAGGGAGTTAGAGAAGGAGGTGGGTGGAAGAGAGGGAGGGCGATAGATAGAGGGAGGGAGGGAGGGCGATAGAGTGAGGGCGAGAGTGAGGGCGATAGATAGAGGGAGGGTGATAGATTAAGGGAGGGGAGGGTGATAGATAAAGGGAGGGCGATAGATAAAGGGAGGGAGGGCGATAGATAGATAGAGTGAGGGCGATAGAGTGAGTGAGGGCGATAGAGTGGTAGAGTGAGGGCGGTAGAGTGGTAGAGTGAGGGCGGTAGAGTGAAGGCGTGAGGGCGGTAGAGTGAGGGCAGTATTGTGGTAGAGTGAGGGCGTTAGAGTGGTTGAGTGAGGGCGGTAGAGTGAAGGCGTGAAGACAGTAGAGTGGTAGAGTGAGGGCGGTAGAGTGAGGGCGGTAGAGTGGTAGAGTGAGGGCGCTAGAGTGGTAGAGTGAGGGCGGTGGAGTGGTCGAGTGAGGGCGGTAGAGTGAGGGTGGTAGAGTGAGGGCGGTAGAGTGAGGGCGGTAGAGTGGTCGAGTGAAGGCTGTAGAGTGAGAGCGGTAGAGTGAGGGCGGTAGAGTGGTAGAGTGAGGGCGGTTGTGTGTGGCCAGTAGAGTGAGGGCGGTAGAGTGAGGACGGTAGAGTGAGGGCATGAGTGCGGTACAGTGGTAGAGTGAGGGCAGTAGAGTGGTAGAGTGAGGGCAGTAGAGTGAGGGCACTAGAGTGGTAGAGTGAGGGCGGTAGAGATTAATGATATAAGCATAAAATATTATTCTTGACTGCAGGAAATAGGTCTTTAACATAAATGTTTAGATGCCATTTTGATTACGAGGTTTTTGCCTTCCTAGAGCTGAGCATGCACTCAGTAACACACACAGAAAAAAGCCAACAGAGCATTGAGTAAAATGCAACACAAGGAACAACTGCACTGTGTGTGGTGCACATACAACATATAAAACCGGAAACTGTGGGCTCTGTTCTTCAATATGTATGTGAATTATTTTACAAGCACTCTGGACATCAATTTTTACCTTCTCATTCTATGTAACTTTTTGGCGACCCAAACTCGTCATCGATTACTTTTTTTTTCAGTTGATCATAATTTTTAAGTGTCAAGAAAAAAACGCACTTTCTCCGTCTCAATGTTGAAATAAGAAATTGTAAGTGTGCATTAAACAAGCTGATTATAATAAAGATTTTCTCAGTTCCTGCATCCATCAATGAGTTTGTCCTAGGCTTACAATATTCTACCAGAAAAGTCTAGAGGCCAAAATGATTCAAACATTAACAAGGTATGAGCAGGGGGGGGGGAGCGGATCCCTTTGCCCTTTGAAGTGAAGCTCTCGGCAGAGCACGGCCTCGAGGCCGTGAAAGACAGCAGGGATGTAATTAGGGGGGAGGAGAAGTAAGTGAGGGCGAGTAATTGGCCCCCTTGTTTTTTTTTGATAGTACAATGTCCAGAAATGCTCTAAATGTATCCAACAGAAACCACGTACAACTGGTCAAATTACGTTTCTAGCAGAAAATGTGGGTTATTTCACTTCCCTCCTCTATGATTTCAGTGCTGAAAAAAATGCTAATCGCTATGCACAAGTCACTGTTTGAAATCAGTATACACAGAGCGCAGTACACTGTCCAGCTTTCCATTCTGGTAAGGCACAGGGGAGCCTGGAGAGCAAGTCATGTTGCGCAACATACTACACGCTTCCGGAGAACTCCAGTCAACATTCAGAATAATGTCTTAGACAGATAGGACGACAAACCAACATTTCAACTTCCCCCCTGCCGTGCTCCGATAATAATAATGGCGACCTAGTTAGCGGCAAGCAGAGAAAGCTAAGAAGAAGCACGGTCAACTCCAGGCTGGCTTCAAACTCAGCAATACTTACAAAAACGGCCGGGATATGAGAGTTAGAAAGAAAACAAGCCACAGAAAAAAACATGGACAACACGAGGTGAGCGAGTAATTTACAAATTTAACGGCATGAGGCGGGGAGGGAGGGGCTAAAGGCAACACGACCAGGTGATGGGAAAAGTGAAATGTGGGGCATGCTTGGAGTAGAGAGAAACATGGGAAACAGGAGGGGAGTTGAAAATGTACAACTTGAACGGCATGGGGAGGGGCTAAAGGCAACCCAACACCGACACCGAACACCCGGTGAAAGAAAACAGGCTGCGTTGTATGAAAAGAGGGCAGGCTTGGAGCAGGCAATTAACATTTGAGGCCGAGGCAAAGGAAACGAGCTATGGCGACTGCTGAAAATACCAACCACAGCCAGCATGACCTCGCATAAACCAGACATTCGGTTAAGACAGTTGCGCGCTCGGTGGGCAGATGGGTAAAAATGACCCTAATTAAATGAAGAGCAGGGCAGTGGGAGCGCGCTGGTTTTACTTTCATAGTGAGTGTATGCGGATAACGGAGTTGGAACAAAAGGAGCAGCAAACACGTCTGCCACGCCGGGCATTGCTGTGGGGAGGGGGGCGTGGGGGCCAGAATCTCAAACACATAACGTCCAGACGTAGAGGCAAATCCACATGAAACAAGACGGAGGGAAGGCAGAGAAGGGGAGGGGGCGGAGCGGGTAAAAAAAAAACAAGACGGAGGGAAGGCAGAGAAGGGGAGTCGGGAGGAGAAATGCGACATGGCGGGCAGGGGAGGGGGCCGAGCGGGGAGAGCGGCGATGAGGGTGTGAAGCAGCAGGGGCGTTTGAAGTGAAGCTAAGCTTCACTTCAAAGGTGTGGGAGGAGTGCTGCTGGGGAACAGATGGCGATTTGATGATGTGCACGCGCATTTTAGGTCAATGCGCTTGCGCATTGACCTAAAAGCGCACGGGCACAGCATCAAATCGCCAGTCAATCGCCAGGTCTAGGTAAAGCTTATTTAAGCCCCTATAGTCTCGCTCTGCTCAATGCGCATGCGCATTGAGAGGCGAGACCTAAAAATGTATTTCTAGACTCAAAAGAAAGTATGTATGTAATTCGTATACAAATCAATATTATGAATAATTTGCTAAAGGAGTACTGGTCCATTAAAACATAAATAAATAACTTCTGAGAGTAGGGAGACTCTATAGACAGGGGTCCTATATTCTAATCAGAGTGGAACAAACAGTCTCACAAATTAAAGAAAGATGTCTGGCCACAATAATGCAAACACCACCACCTTATCCCCTTCAGGACTTAACTCACTCAGAATCAACTACCCACCTGGCTTATCCAATAATGGAAAACAATTAAAACACCATATCCTAAGGAGCACCCTGAAACTCTCGTATCGGACTCCTATTTTTGCCTCTCAAAAGGAGACATTAAGGCCAATCTGATCTTCCATACAAATGCACAGCTAAATGGTGGAATGCGTTTTACTCCCTCAAGGCAGTCTGTGTTTATTCAATCTCTTCATGGCGGATCTGTACCAGCATCTATAAAATATGAATGCACACTCTCCTAAATTTGCAAACTGTCATTTAATATCTCCACCGTACGCCGATGCCACTATATTACTCAGCCAACCCCCATTGGCTTACAGCGATTAATCAAGTCTTTTGATGAATACTTTTCAATTAATCATCCAGAATTGAATACCAAGAAAAGCAAAATAATGTCAGTAGGGCTGCCTACGGCTTAATCTCCATCCTGGCATGTAAGGGAAAAAACCTATTGAATCGGTTAGAAGCTACAAATACCTAAGCATTTAGGGCCAGATGTACCACCATTTTTTGTGGTCGCAAACGGGAAATCGACTGCCCTATTTACAAACCCTATTTTGCGAGTCGGTAACCTATTACCGACTCGCAAAATAGGGTTTGCGACTCGCTTTTAGGAAGCGGCGTCCTTTCCTAATAGCGACTCGCACTTTAATGTAAGATTGTTTTTGTAGCCGCAAAACACTCACAGTTTACCACCCATTTCAGATAGGTGGTAAGCCATTCGCAAACTGGAAGGGCCCTTCCCCTTTGTGACTGGCATTGAAAATATTTTTTAAAAGCATTAAAAAGTAACGTTTCATTTTTCTTTTTTATATACAGACATTTTGTTTAAAGGTCTTTTTAATCTATTAAGAGCTAAACCATCTTCCTCCATTTTTGCTTCTACATCTTTAAATGACTATGAAATAAATTAAGGTGCCCCACGTATGAACATTTGTGGAAAAAAATGCCCGCTAAATTGATCCCAGCGCTAGCATATGGTTTAGTCATTTCCAAGGGAAGCAGGCCAAATTACTGGAACTTTTGCAAATCAAGGCTTCTAAATAATTTTTTATGATTCCGAAGAACATTGGTCCTGCAGAAATTTGTTTGGAGTTTGATCTCCAATGCAAAGCTCTAGTGGCGGCTGTATGTGGTTAGGGGCATAATAAGAAGTTTATTTTATTTAAACATACCTACCTCTGATGCTACAGGCCGCTTAGGTGCTCCTCTCCAGCTCTCCACTCGGCAGTCCATGGGCCACAGCACAGACTTCGCACCCAATCCAAACACTCTTTTCATGCTTTACATAGTATGAGAGAACCCTCTGGATTGCCTGAGTGGGCTGGTCTGATGCTCGATCAGGCACAGGGAGCCTGTGGCTTTTCTCCAACCTGGCTGTGCAGCACAGCTCGGTTGGAGAAATATAAGTGCACATTTCTGTTTGGCCGGCCTAAGACAGCCGTCCAAACTGACATGCACACTTAAAAGTCCCCACCACACCTCCTCCTTAACGTTGCCCAGCCTAGCCCCACCCAAGACTCCATGGCTCAGGCAGTGATAAATAAAATGAGAATAAAATTGTTTTATTATCATTTTATTTTTCATCTGCCTTCAGTGGGGGAACAGTGCTCCGCTATTACGGAGGAGCCACGGCTGCCAAGCCCCAGTGCGAAAGGCTGTCTTCTTAAAATGTCTACACTCCTTGTATTTATCGCAGCCTGGTTCCTTAGCAAATATGTACTGGAAAGAAATCAACAACTCTGTGCATGCTGGTGCATAGAGAGTCTACTGATCAGTGTACTATGATTCTCATGATTTACAGATATGTGGGCCTCAAGAAATGAAACAAGACTATCAGTCAGTCAAAATTAAGTTTATTTAGACCATGGTCTTTAAACAGGATAGAAATAGTTGCCATTCAAAGCATTCTACAGCACCATTTATACAAAGTTTGCGATAATAGATACATTGGTTAAAAATGGGGTAACAATAAAAACAGCTCTTCTTTGGGCAGCCCTGCCCTTTAAAAAATTATATACACTTAAAATGAACATTTTCTCTCATAAAAGCTATAGAATTCATCTATTTATAACATTTCTAAAAGTTATTTCTCATATGTTTTTAGGAATCTTTGTATTACCTTTATATAGTTCCCTAGTGCAATTGCAATTTCAATAGTAGGCATTTCTGTAAGTAAGTTGACCGCCTGTACCCGCGTCCTTATATCATATTTTAAAAATATTGGACGAAGACATAGTTTACGCTGCTCTAGAATTATTGTCCAGTCTAACAATATGTGCACCATATCACCTTTTATACCTAGCCTGCACTTACAACACCCTTTGAGGTCCAACATTTTTATTTTTAATTCTTCGTTTACCAACCACGGGTTTATACCAATTCGTAATCTTAGTATCTCCTATCTATACCAATGGTTCGGTAAAGTATCCAGATAAGGAAACCACTTTTCATTAGACCAGGACTCCATCATAAACTGTACAGATTTTTTCTTCACCAGGTATTCCATGTCTGTTCTTCTAGACAATTCTTGCCCATGATATTTCAGATCACTTTTCGTGCATTCTACTCGTAAGGATTCTTGGCAGAGATCTATCTTTATACACTCACATGCCTGCTCAATGTTCTTCCTATTTGCTTTTGCCCACTTTAGGTTACTAGATTGTATCTCTTTTCTGCACCATTGTGATTCTTTCTGGCCTTTCTCATTATCCAACCGTTTCCAAAATCTGAGACTGCTTTAAGCACTTTTTGAATCGAGCAACAAAACAACTTTCGTTTAATGTTGCTAAAGATGCATTAGCAGCCAAGAAGCATGCTTGGACAGTCAAAAACTCCTACGAGAAATTGGAAGACCCCCTTTCCGTCACATATAAAGGATGCATTTCTTAAGGTAGGATATGGCAGGAAACCCAACCAAGGACAGCACTCCAAAAACGCTGCAACAGTGGGCAAGAAACTCTATTGCATATAGTTTGCGTCTGCCCCAACCTGCAACATGCGTGCTGAATTCCTTTAAACCCATTTTTTTTAAGTAGGAGTGAGAACATGTCGCCAAGCTCTTATGCTATGTTTATCTTTACAAGTGTCTGAAACTGGGATGGTTAAATTCGGCCATGTACTGTAAGGACCAATTGACAGCATATTGGGAACTAATGCCGCAGCGCTCCAGGCCAGTAGATATCTGGCAGCCATTGACAACCTGGTTGGATGGGGCGGATGTAGAGATGTGAGGACGGAGATGTGTGGGAAGGATGCATTGGGATATACTGTACGAAGTGCAGGTTGCAGACCCTGAATTGAGGGAAGATATGAGTGGGTGGGGTTGAGGCGGGGTAGTAGGTTGATGTGCGAGACTAGACATGGGTTGTGCGATCGGACACAAAAGGTAGAATGAGCTGCAAATTACGTGGGTGGTGGTTGGATCCCGAGCACCCCGGACATGTCATTCACGGCGACAGTGTTATTGTGGATGTACACATCAGACCCAGGATAGACCAATCTGTTATGTGAAACGCTTCTAGTTGGTTTCTTTAGTTAATTACAAAATTTGTATACTGAAACAATGTACGAGTATATGGATGCGGAACCGCACATCGCGGTTAAGATTTTTATTGATAAGATGCCTGCCCTCGGGTTGTTGGCTGAATAGCAGTGTACCAAATATACAAATAAATAAAGGTTTTGAAAAGTAAAAAAAAAAAAAAAACAAGTGTCTGAAACTGTAGAGTTAACCAAGCAAACTTTATAATGATAGGACAAAGTCACAGTTCATGAATCTCAGGATGGGGATAATTCAGATCACAATTTATTCCCTGGCATGGAAAAGATGTGAGAAACAGGCGAATTGTCAGCTTTGCAACCAGCGTCAGGAAGATATTCATATACTGTACTTGTGCCCCACCCTTATGGAGGGCCAGGGAAAGCTGCTACGAAGAAGTTGGGAACGTCCAGAGCATAAGGTCCTGCAGGGAGGGAGTGCTGGCCTGCTTTGAACCATCGGAAACTAGACTAAATTGTGCACTGGTGAAATGTTTTCGTTGTTTCTTTACAAAGTTGGAGACCATGGCTCCAGCAGCTGAAAAGAAGGGGTGTGTTTAGACAACTAACAGTTCTGGTTTCAGCTCAAACCCCCCCACCTGATTTTTATGAATGTGTGTAGGCTGTAAGCTAGGTAAGGTCTTTATATGTCTAGCGTGCTATTTCTACACTTGTTACAATAAGGCCTTCAGTAGCCTATCGGCCTGGCATTTTGGACAGTGTTTTCATTCTTCCCCTTGCCTTAATTTACATCTCTTGGATCACTTTTAAAGTCCTTCCCTCTAAAGTCTCACCAGGTGCACATAGGTACTCCAGACAGCTACAGCCCTTAAAAGCCTACATCTGAAAGAAACAGGTTAGTGTTAGATTCCTTACCTTAGAATAACCCCCAGGCGTCAAACTGGATCCGGAAAGATTTGCATAGCAGTACCTCTGCGCGTCGGTAGGTGTCGTCTGTGGCTCCGCGTCCGTCGTCGGCGTCGTTGGCACCGGGATGACGTAGTCTGAGTACTTAGACGCCGCCCTCGCGCGCTGACGTCAGTTCTTTTTTCCGCGCCAGCAAGCGCAGATCCGGGAAAAAGCAGTACTTCTTAGTCACTTTTTGACTAAACTTTTTTGTCTCTTTTGATAATGTTTCAGGTCTTCACGACTCTCTGTGCCGATAGGGATGCCCGGGTTCAAGCCCTGTGCCGATTGTAGCCGACTGATGTCGGTTACCGACCCCCACCGTCGGTGCCTCTATTGCCTTGGGGCCGACCACGACGACAAGTCGTGCCCCGACTGCCGGGCCTTGACGTCGAAGGCTAGGCAGGAGCGGTCCCGTGAGCGCCTCGAGCGCCAACAGTCGGCCCGTGCCGTTCACAGTCCCGGTCCAGGAGGGGGTTGAGGGACCGGTCGCGGGGTCACAGTCATCGGCGAGTTGTCACCATTCGTCGGGCTCCAAGTCCTCAGGTAAGAGGCACAAGAAGTCGAAGAGACAACATCGCTCTTCCGACTCCCCGCGATGCGGCCGGGGGTCCTGGCAACACCGCCCATGCGGCTCCGCCGGAACTACAAGCGCCGTGGCCAGCTCCATACCCACCGGTCCCTGTGCTAAATGCGACGCCGGATGAGATAGACGCCTTCCTCATGGCCATGATATCGCTCTCTTCTCCGTCGGGTCCCGCCTTCGGGCCCCGCGGCCCCTTCTGCGGGCCGGGGGCTTCTGCCCTGGCGACGTTGGGTGCTTCGGCCCCGGCGCCGTCGGTCCCAACGCTGCAGGGCCCCACCGGATCCGGGGACGCCGCTGGTTGACCTTACGACCCCGCTGTCGCTGACCCTCAGGGTGTCACCCTCGACATCGTCCCTGGTCCCTCCCTCGGTCCGAATCTAGCTTCGGACCGGCGTCGCTCGACGCCGCATTCGGAGCCAGCAGAAGAGCAATTCTATGATCCGGCCCCATTTTTTGCACCTGACTTTCAGGAGATGGAGAGCGGGGAGGATTGGGAGGGGTCTGAGGACCCTCTGGCACGGGAGTGCCAGTCGTATCAGGACTGGGCAGATGAGCTAGGGGAGGCCAGTGGTCTGGACACTTCGCCCGACGCTGGCTTTGTCTACCCTCCTACTGTGGCTACGGAGGAGGGGGCTGCTTACAGAGTGGTGCTGACAAGGGCGGCCCGTCGCGACTGTGAGGACTAACATCCTCACCGAGGTCCTTAAACCGCAGGCAAGCTCTTCGGAGCCTCTACTGCCATTTAATGAGGCCCTTACTGACGTTCTGTTGGGCACCTGGTCCAGGCCCGCTACAGGCCCTCCTCTAGATAGGAACGTAGCCAGACGCCACCACCCGGCCCTGGGCGACCCTAGCTTCCTGTCCACCCACCCCACTCCCGAGAGCCTGGTTATCCAGGCCTCTAATTCCCAGTCCGCATTCCCAACTGCACCTCTTGATCGGGAATCCAAAAGGTATGAACAGTTTGGTAAGAAGCTGTTCTAGTCTCTTAGTTTGGTGTTCCGGTCGGTCAACACCGCTTGCCTTTTGGGCCGTTACACCCACTCTCTGTGGGACACGGTTGTGGCCGGACTGCCCGGAGGAGGCCCGGGTGAAGCTCATTCAAGCCCTTGCAGAAGGGCGAGATGCAGCACGGTACTCCATTCGATGTGGGCTGGATACCACAGACTCGCTAGGCAGGGCGATTTCTACGACGGTGGTGGTTCCCCACCACGCCTGGCTAAGGTCCGCCAACTTCTCGGCTGATGTCCAGAATACGCTCATGGACATGCCGTTCGACGGCAGTCGCCTTTTTGGCGACAAGGCAGACAGTGCGCATGAGCGTTTCAAGGACTCCAGGGCTACAGCCAAGTCCTTGGGCCTGTCGGGCCAGCG
This sequence comes from Lissotriton helveticus, assembly GCF_964261635.1. Lineage (NCBI taxonomy): Eukaryota > Metazoa > Chordata > Amphibia > Caudata > Salamandridae > Lissotriton > Lissotriton helveticus. Next base: position 1,586,347,663 of record NC_136057.1, read on the forward strand.
CCAGCAAACTTCTGCCTTTCGCTACTTTCTTGGCCAAGGAAGGGGCGCCCCGTCACGTCCTGCCAGCCACGAGCCGCAGACTACCATCCAGTGCGGCGGCAGACGTGGAAACCGCCGTGGCGGTGCCAGGGGACAACGGCGAGGCCAGTCCACATCCACCTCCGCAGCATCTGCCTCAAAGCCTTCCTAGTCCGAGCTTTCAGGCCCATTTGATGCCAGTGGGGGAAGGGTTCGCCATCACCTCCTCCACTGGCGCACCATCACATCGGACAGGTGGGTGCTGCAAATTGTCCGAAGGGGCTACTCCCTCCCCTTCGAGGCGACCCCTCCAGCCATGCCACCGCAGTGCCACCACGTGTCGGGGGATCACTTGCAACTTCTGCAAGAGGAAGTTTTGGCCCTCTTGGCCAAGGGGGCCATTGAGCGCGTTCCTGGCCAGAAGTAGGGTGTGGTTGTTACTCCCACTACTTTCTGGTTCCCAAGAAGGGCAAAGGGGGCCTACGCCCTATCTTGGACCTGCGGAACGTCAACGGCTTCCTCCGGAAGAAGAAGTTCAAGATGTTGACTTAGGCTCAGGTCTTAACTGCCCCAGACCCCGGAGACTGGATGGTAGCGTTGGACTTGCAGGACGCATATTTTCACATCCCCGTCCTGCCGGCCCACGGCGTTACCTGCGGTTCACGGTAGGCCACGAGCACTTTCAATTTACTGTGCTCCCCTTCGGCCTTACCAGCGCCCCCGGGTGTTCACGAAAGTGATGGCGGTGGTCCCAGCTCATCTGCGCAGATTAGGGGTGTCAGTCTTCCCCTATCTCGATGACTGGTTGTTGAAGGCAGGCTCGCCCCAGACAGTCGTCAGCCATCTCCAGACTTCGGCCGACCTCTTGCACCTGCTGGTGTTCTCCATCAATGTGCCGAAGTCACACCTGAGTCCCTCTCAGAAGCTCCTCTTCATCGGAGCGGTTCTGGATTAGGCGCAGTTTCGGGTTTATCCTCCCGAACAGCGGGTTCGGGATATTCAGGCTCTGATTCCGATCTTTCAGCCTTTATCCCGAGTCTCGAGTGGGACCTGAAGTTTCAGTGGGCCCAGCATCAGCATCCGACCACGTCCTGATCTCGGAGGGCACTGCGAGACAGTTGCAGTGGTGGCTCATGGACCGCGATTGGGTCAACAGCAGATCCCTCGCCCTACCCCACCGGAGCACGTAGTTGTGACGGACGCGTCCCTCCTGGGTTCGGGGGGCCACATGGGAGAGGCGGAGATCAGAAGCCTCTGGTCTCCGGCGGAGTCCCGGCTTCACATCAACCTTCTGGAGCTGCGCGCGATCCGGCTTGCATTGAAAGCCTTCCTTCCCTCTGTCCGGGGATGTGTGGTGCAGGTGTTCACGGACAACACCACCGCCATGTGGTACTGCAACAAACAGGGCGGGTGGAGTCGTGGACCCTTTGTCAGGAGGCTCTGCGCCTCTAGCAATGGCTGGAACACCAGGGCGTCTTCCTGGTTTTTCAACACCTGGCAGGTTCACTGAACACCAGGGCGGACGGACTCAGTCGCCAGTGCATGATGGATCACGAATGGCATCTGAATTCGGACGTGGCGCACGGTCTCTTTCAGCAGTGGGGAGAGCCTTGGTTAGATCTATTTGCCACAGAAGAGAACGCGCAATGTCATCAGTTCTGCGTGTTGGAATTTCCAAGGCGGCAATCGCTCGGAGACGCTTTTCGTCACGAGAGGAGCTGCGGTCTGTTTACGCCTTTCCGCCTATACCACTTCTGCCCAGAGTGCTGAAGAAGATCAGGCGCGACCGAGCCCAAGTCATTCTTGTGGCTCCCGACTGGGCATGAAGATACTGGTATCCCGAGCTACTCAGCATGTCAGTCAATCCCCCGATTCGTCTGCCTCTTCAGGAGGACCTTCTGTCGCAGCAGCAGGGGATGGTCCTTCACCCAAACCTGTCCATTCTCCACCTCCAAGCATGGAGATTGAGCGGCGACAGTTGAGGCCATTTGACTTGCCTCCTGAAGTCTGTAATGTGATTCTGGCAGCCAGGCGTCCCTCCACAAAATCGGTATATGCCTGTAGCTAGAACAAATTTGGTGCATGGTGCACAGCAAAGGCTGTGGATCTACTTTCTGCCCCCCTTTCAGAGGTTCTCCTCTTTCTTCTTTCTCTTGCCCAGCAGGGCTCTTCTCTGGGCACTATGAAAGGCTATCTCTCTGCCATTTCAGCCTTCTTAAGGCTTCCTGATCAGCCTTTTCTTTTCAAATCCCCTGTTGTGAATAGATTCTTGAAGGGCATCACTCACATGTTTCCTCCTGTTACTTTCGTAATGCCTCAATGGGACTTGAACCTTGTTCTTACTTATCTGATGTGCGCTCCCTTTGAGCCACTTCACAATTGTCCTCTCCGTCTTCTAACTCTTAAGACTGCATTCCTGGTTGCCATCACCTCTGCCAGGAGAGTGAGTGAGCTCCAGGCTCTTTCTTTCAAACCTCCTTTCCTCTCTGTCCATCCGGACAAAGTTGTCTTGAGGACACGTCCCTCTTTCCTGCCCAAAGTAGTCACAGCCTTCCTCATCGGGCAGTCCATCACCTTACCCACCTTCTTTCCACCTCCACATCCCTCGAAAGAGGAAGAGAGGCTCCACCCTCTGGACCCAAAACGTGCGCTCTCATTCTATCTGGACCGCACTCGCCAGTTCCGGGTAGACGACCAGCTCTTTGTTGGTTATGTGGGCGCTAAGAAGGGACGGGCGGTGCACAAACGGACCATCTCTCGGTGGGTCGTTTGGTGCATAAAGGCTTGTTATTCACTGGCTAAAAAGGAGCCTCCTGTGGGGCTGCATGTCCATTCCACTCGGGCCACGGCGGCTACTACTGCCCTGGGTCGGGGAGTCCCCTTGCAGGACATCTGTCAGGCAGCTACGTGGGCCTCGCTGCACACGTTCGCTAGACACTACTGCCTGGACAGCCAAGTCCGGAGAGATGTTTTTTCGGCCGTTCTGCTCTCCAGGACTTTCTGGTGTGATCATTGGTTCGCAGATGCACAAGTTACTTACCTTCGGTAACGATATATCTGTAAGAAACAGTAGTTAGTGTTAGATTCCTTACCGTCCCACCCGTTCTGCGAACCGATATCTAGGGTTACGGTTCTTCCCTTTGAGGGCCCTAGTTTCATGGCACCAGTGTCGGTTTTTATCATGGCTCTGCGTTTCTGGCGCGGAAAAGCTGTGTATAAGAACTGACATCAGCGTGTGGGGGCGGCGTCTAAGTACTCCGACGACGTCATCCCGGCGCCAACGACGCCGACGACGGACGGGGAGCTGCAGCTGACGCCTACCGACGCGCAGAGGTACTGCTACGCAAAACTTTCTGGATCCAGTCTGACGCCTGGGGGTAGCGTGTCTGATCTTTGACTTAGAGAAGGCGTTCGACACCTTGTTGTGGCCCCACTTGTTTGAGACACTGAATATCGGCCAGAACTTAATGGCATACACGCAACTTCTATATGGGGGACTCACCTCTAGAGTACGGATCGGTAAACTTATCTCCGCTCCATTTCCGATAGAAAGAGGAACCAGGCAGGGATGCCCGCTCTCCCCCCTCCTGTTCGCACTTGCAGTCGAACCATTGGCCGCGCGGCTGCGTCAAGAGGGAGCAACCTGGGGGATTCCGATCACGGACACGACGCACTGCATATCCCTATACGCAGATGACCTACTGCTCTACGTCCGCTATGTGACGGGCGACCTCACACCGATATGGAATACCCTACAGGCCTTCGGAGCTATCTCGGGTCTTAGAGTCAATTGGGACAAGTCGACCATTTACCCCCTTGGTCCCCACTTGGCACCGCACGAAGTGTCGCCGGGCACTCAGACAATACGCTGGAACGGTGACGCCCCCAGATATTTGGGAGTGCGACTCTATCATTCCCCGACATACCTATATGAGGGCAATCACCGTAAGGCACTGGCGAGTTTACGGTCGGCGGTCAACTTTTGGAAAACTTTGCCCCTGGCACCCATTGGCCGAGTGGCAATAGCCAAAATGATAATGGTACCCAGACTGCTCTACCACTTCGCCAATCTGCCGGTGATCCCGCCTCGATCATTCTTCCGGGAACTAGACTCCCTACTCACGACACTGATATGGGGTAATGGCCGACGCAGGGTGGCATTACGCACGCTATTCATACCAACCACAAGCGGGGGCCTAGGAGCCCCTTCTTTTGAATCGTACTTCCTGGCCGCACAACTCCAGTGGCTATCCCATTGGACGGCGGAGCGATATGTTGAGGAGACGACAGCAGTGACTGGTATGATACCCCTTCTGGTCATTAGACGTATGCTCCTGCCCGGGACCAAGCCGTCCCGCACCCACCCGCTCCAGGTCTCCGTCGCGCGCAAATGCATGATGCGCATTCATCGCATGTCCACGGACTGGCCACTCTATTCCCCACTGTTACCCCTGGTGCCCCCCCCTCCCCTTGGAGAATCGCATTACACCACCAAAACCCTGCAAACATGGACGGACCATGACGTGACGGAGGTGGAGGCGTTGTTCCACGAGGGACAACTGTGCACCTTTGAAAAGCTAGTGGAGTGGTTGACCTCCCGCGGGGACAATTCCTTACGCACAGACAACTTTTAGACAACGCGCGACCGATATGCAGTCTCCAAGATGGTGAACCGCCCAAGCACCCGGTGCTCCATACGATCCTCCGCATGGGAGCCGGTAGACATCTAGTCACATGGCACTACAAAGCCATCAGGGAATTGGCTAATGTCTCCCTGGACGCTCTACGCCAAACCTGGGAGAACGATGTCGGCAGAGTGTTCCATGACACGGAATGGACACGCACTCTGGAATACACGAAGAAGGTGTCTCGGAACGCACGATTTAAAAACATACAATTTAACATACTACACCGAGCTTATCTCACGCCAGACAGACTTCACCGGTATTATCCGGATACACAGTTCAACTGCCCACGATGCCAACTGTGAGATGCGAACTTCCGGCACATGTTCTGGGACTGCCCCTCTCTCCACCAGTACTGGTCCACGGTACATCGCACACACCTCACGTTAGTCAGCCTACTACACATTGACTCCTGGGAAATCTGTGCGCTGGGGACCTACAAGCGTAAGAAATCTTGGAAGGTACATCGGCGCTTCGCGTCCCTCGCCCTCCTACTGGCCAAACGAGCCATTGCTATGCACTGGTGGGCCCCCTCGGGTCCCCCGGAAGCGGCCTGGATTGGAGCAGTGAGTAAGTGGGGAGCAGCAGAGGAAGACATCATACGTGCAGAAGAGGTGCAGGGAACACGCAAACACCCATCTCCCTTGAATGGGCGCAGCTGCTCATACAGTTCAAACAAGAGACATCCCCGGACGACACACCGGAGCCATCCCCACGTCCTACTTACGCTTCACCACAACACCCTGATTCCCCCCACAGCCTGCCCGACGCTGTTGTCCCGCTCCCCCCAGTCGTGACAGATTGACCCTCGCGCCCTGTCGGCGACGCGGCCCGCTGCCCCTGGCGCGACATCCCCCCCCTTAATCCCGAGTTCCCATGGGCTCCTAGGCCCACTGGGCCACAAGCCCCAATGCCCTCGGCTCACCAAGTCCACTGACCCCAGCTAGCCCGCCGCGCGTTTCTATTACCGCCCATGTCTCTAGGAAGAATCTATCTCCATAGTTCTACACCCAGTTTTCGGTCAGTTGTTTGACACCGACACGCACTTTCTCTCACCACACTTGCCACCTTTGTGACGGTTTGAAAGACCACACACGGGGTCGACATTCACACATACCCCCCCGCCCGCATGCAGTCTTGGGACGGCTCGCACGAGTTTTTGTCATGATGCCTTCAGCTTCCCGAGCTACGCTCCTGAGACTCATAAGGTACACCTTGTTTACTCTTTGCAATTAGCGGGGTGGGTGCATATTGTGAGAAGTTGGCCTGGTATATGATGCTCACTAGTTCTAGTGATCACCTTGTACTATGCCAAGCAACCCCCTTGGTGCAGGTTGTAAAGTCAACCTTATAGACAAGCTATCCTTGGGGTAGCATGGACTAAGCAGTCTTAGGCTAAACTCTGTAAAGGCATGTGAAGCAAGCTGCTTTACCATACACAATCCCCTTGAATACCAAATGAAAGGACACCACACAGATATATATTGAAAATATATATAGATTTATTTCTACAAATAACCCTGATACTCTTTATGAGCACAGAAGCAAATGCGTTAAAACAAAACACAGTTTAAATATACAAAAGTTGCACAATTATGGATGAGCCCTAGGGGCCACCTAAACCATATACTAAAATAGTGGTATAAGAACCACTATGGGGAAAGTGAAGAGGCCTAGGGCCTGGGGAATCGCTGGAGCTGTTCGGGACTAGCAGTGAAGAAGTCGGGAAAGGCCCGCGGGACTCGGGTGCAGTGCGGAAAGTGCACGCTTTACCAATGCAACGTCAATGGTGCGTAAAAGTTACAAAGTTAGTTATTAAGGAACCTTCCGAGTGACCTAGAAGGATGAAACTTTAGACACAGACACTAGAGGTGTATACCAGTGTGGGAACACCGGCGTTGCTGAGTTACCTCACCCACAGGAAGCGGGTGCACAGGGTCGAAGTAGCGTCGGGTTTCGTCACGCAGGTCGATGGTGCTTGGAGCTGAAGATGCTGCAGGCGGCTCGAGGTGAAGAGTTCCGGTGGATCCAAGGGTGGATCTGAAGAGGTGAAGACCTGAAAGCAGAGGGGACAATGTTCAAAGTCACTAGCCAGTGACTACCGTGGAACCAGGCAGGAACCATGCGATGTCGGGTGCAAACAGGTGATGTCGTGAAGATTGTCTCTGCAGCCACGTGGACACGAAGAGGTCAAGGACGTCCAGGCGTTGGTCACGAGCTGTCCCACGAAGGCTCTCGCTGATGGCAGTGTCGGCAACTTGATTGGAGCAAACAGGCCTTGGCTAAAGCAAGCCACGCAGGAAGTGATTCAAGCTTCTCACTCAGACCAGCAAGGTCAGAGCGGGTGCTCCTTTTCAGGGGAGCAAGGGCCAGTCTGGAGCAACCAGACCAGCGGTGCAAATCGTAGGTTTCGTCGCCAAGATGGACCGCTAGCCACGTGGCAAGTGGCCGGGGTGGCGCATCGAGTGGCACAGTGCAAAAGGGCCCCACGCAGATCGTGGAGATGCTGGGGGGCTGATCTTCGGTGCAAGGGCTGCTCGAGGTTGGGGCTTCTCAAACCCCAAAGCACAGTGTCGAGGGTGCCTCGGATACTGCGCAGTCAGCTTCTCGGGGGTCTTTCAAGAGGTCCGGTCCCACGTCTCTCGGTGCCTCCACGGGTCCCTTCTTTGCAGGGACTGTGGATCGGGCTGTGAGAAGTCTGGGAGTCTGGGTCTTGTCAGGCTCTGGGCTCGGGCTCCGGCGGGAGGCGGCGGCAAAGCAGACGTCGAGTTGCTGGATGGTGCCTGTGTTCACAGGGTGGCCACTCCTAGGCCACAAGGGAGATGCTCTTCAGTCTTCTGTGCAGCAGAATGTCGAAGTCCAGTCGTCTTCTTAGTTTCAAGTTGATTCAGGATGATCTGAAGTCTCAGGACACAGCTCCCACTCTTATTCGAATCTGGGGGGCCGGATCACCTACTAGGTCCCTCCTCTGAGTGGAACCAGGAAGGGGGGTGGTTACACCCCCTTTCCTTTGTCCAGTTTCGCGCCAGGACTGGGGCTGGAAGGCCCCAGCACCGGTTTGAACTGGCCTATGCACAGGGACACCTTGTGTGCCCCAGGCATGTCTGATTCTATTCAGCCCTGTCCTACCCAATACACAAAATTCTGTCTGGGGTGGTGCTAGCGCCTCCCAAGGCAGGAAACCCTTTGTCCAAGCTGCCCTCGCTGGAAGGACTCCCAGCAACAGGAGGTCAGACTTGTGTCTGTGGTGGCAGCATCCATTTTGTGATGCTGAGGCTCTGTTTAACTTTAACCGGGGTTCAGGTTAGGTACATGTCGTGTCCCTCTAGAAGGGTGGAATGCTACCCCCGTCGCCAGAACTGGCGAGGGGGTAGTATTCCAATTCGTATGACACCTTACTCGACATGTTTTGATAAGGCCAAACCAAAGATAGCATTTAACCGCGAGGTTCATAATGCACTTAAGAGTATATGGTATGGCAGTATCATGAAACAGCTAAAGGACATGGTTCCGAAAGCTGCAGACAGGCTCAGCTCATGCCAGAGCACTATCTCACATATTTCCAAGCACTCTGCCTCCAGGATTGATGAGGCCTTCCATAGGAGTGGCTGACAGGAACATATGTGTCCATTTTAGGTTAGGTATAGGCATACTACACCTAAGTAAGGGGTGGTTACACCGACTTACCCCAGCTGAGTGATCAGCCAGTTGTGTCAAATATGGAGGCCAGGCCAGGGGTGGCACAATACGTGCTGCAGCCCCTGGTAGGCCTTGGAAGCACCTATGCCCTGGGTACCTGAGTACACTGTTACAGGGGCCAATAAGGTGAACCAATTCCAATTGTGTATGTACCTAAGGTACATGGAGTCCATTTTAAGGAGAGAGCAATTAGCCTGGGGCCCTGAATAGCAGGATCCCAGGCAAACTAAAGTCAAAAACCAGCTAAACACCAGGCAAAAAGTTTGGGGGTAACCATAGTCAGATATCCACCTTCCTACACATATGTGCTTTCTCCAGTTAACTTTTCCATGATGTATTTTACGTGACCACCCATTGTGTGATATCCTGGACGAAAGTGATTGATGTATTACCCCCTCTCGGGGGCTTTCCCCTGTAAAATCCTAATACAAATATTCAAACAAAAAAATCAGGGCAAACTCTATTGGCGTATCTTAATTTTTGCATCATTCCAAGTATCCATGCAGGCACCCATGTCCATCCATTTATCTATCTACTCATCCATTCAACTATTACCCAACCATTCAAGATCCATCCATTGATAAAACGACTCCCCCGACCAATACAACCATCTTTTCAGTCATTCACCCAATTACACATTCTCCATTCATGCCCAAACTCTCCATCAGTTCATCCACCTACTCATCTATTTGTCCGTCTGTTCATCCATCCATCAATCCAACATCGATCCATCTCAAACAATAATAATGGAAACATCAAGGTGCACGATTTAAATGAAAATCCATGTAACTACAAATCGTAGTGCCATAATATATGACAGGAAAATAGTTTTAAAAAAATGCAAACCCATAATAAAAGGCAGAAAAAAGGAGCTCAAGCAAGAGCTTTCCAATCGCCTTGCAATGTTACTGAGTTCTGTTAAAAATATCAATCTGTTCCAATTAGTGCTCAATAACCTTTGACGCTGCACTGAAAGCCGGTTCTGATAACAGCATCGCGTAGCTGTCAGCTGCAGAATGAACCAGACAGCTGTAAAAAGTAACTGAGTCGAAATTCCGGACAAATGCTGCACGCGTTATCCGAACAATAACGGTCATCAGGCTGAAATCAGGGACAGTCCGTGTAATGTACGGACAGCTGGTCACCCGTAGGAAGGCCTCCCAGTGAAGGTTGAACCACTGTACAACCTGCGTCCAGCCCCACATCCTGACGAAACGGAAGTTTGCGGTTTGAAACGTGCTGTCGGCTCCCAAATCAGGCCCGGTAGGCGGGCTCTGATGGCCAGTCAGTATCTGGCACGCAGCTGGGTCATTCCGAGGTGCCTGTGCCTTTAAAACACACACTAACACCTGGGGAACGCCTGTTTTGTGAGAACCATCCCTGGATGCACTTTGCCCCCAGCTTGGTCCTGTCTGAGATCACATGATGGCTCGGGTCCTGTCGGCTCGGGTCCTGTCAGGTGCGGCTGTGCGGTTGCCGATCTTATACCGGAGGTTTGTGCTGCCTGGTAACTCTGCCAGGAGAAGTATGGAGGGATCCGGAGTCCACGAAATCTCTTTCAAAACTGTCGACGCGCCAGGTAAAAACAAGCGACTTGCCAAGATATTGCATTCCGGGATTTGTAGTTTTGTTGCTACGCCTTCCTAATTGTATAATGTCTTGGTTAAGAACTAGAATGTTCTTGTCATCATGTATGAAACGAGAACATTTGTCAGCTTAAAGTCTGCTACATGACTCGAAGTCAGACAGAGGACAACTCAATTACTTTTGTATTTCTGTGACAATGTTATGTCCGTCTTTTTTCATGAAATAAAGAATTCCTCCAGTGCATGCTCATGCAAATTAAGAAATTTCTCTGGCATTGGCTCAGAATAACCCTGTTTAGTTTGGCGGCTTAGTTTGACGTTTTCACAATCTCTATTAATGATATTTCTGTGTATTTTTCTATATAAACAAATAAACATGTAACCCATCAAAAAGAGGGCACAAATCAATTACACCAGTGTTTCCCAAACTGGGGTCCGTGACACATTCCCAGGGGGTCCGTAGGCAGCTGTTTTAAAAGCACAGCAAAGTTTCTGGTATAATTAGAAGCTTTAGAGCAACAATAAAAGTGTCAAGATAATAACAGTGATTAATGTACCTGCTGGAGAGAGATGAGAGTTTTGTTCAGTGGCAGCTTTGACTTAACTAAAGTAGCACTGAGGGTGAACATGCCTACTGCAAAGAACGTGTAACATGCATTTTGAAAAACAGTATTTTACGTGTATAGGTCTGCTTTTGTCACAGAGATTCTTTTGTTACTGTGCACTTCATATGTGACAATCATAATCTAGCAGAGGGACCAATAAACGGTCATCAAAGAGCTGCTTGCAAACTGATTGGTACCAGTTAGTTACTTATGTTTTTTCCTAGTCATTCATTATCCTGATGCTGCTAAAAAGCATCGTACTGCGAAATAAAACCAACAATTTAAAAGCTAGTCACGGAAATGTAGTACATTTGTTCCTTTTTTGGAATTCCTTCAAGTTACAATACTAAGGGCCAGATGGAAGACCCGTTTTTATATGCGCAAACGGGTTCGCGAACCCGTTTGCGCATGCAAAAACCTATTAGGCCATGTACATAGCCTATTTCGCGAGTCTCAATTTTTTTGCCACTCGCTAAATATTTTTTGCGACTTGATATTTGGAAGGGGCATTCTCTTCCAAATAGCGAGTCTCAAAACGGTGTACAAATGTTTTGCGACCGCAATTGCGGTCGCAAAATACTCGCAATTACCACCTGCTTCAAGTTGATGGTAATGCATTTGCAAATGGGAAGGGGTCCCGAGGGGACCCCTTCCTTTTTGCAAATGCAAGCAAAATTATTTTTTTATGGGCAGGCAGTGGTCACAGAACCACTGCCTGCCCTTAAAAAATGAAACGAAATAGTTTCATTTTCATTTTTTTAATGCATGGAAAGCGGGCTGCATTTTTTTTAAACTACTTTATTTAACAGCAGTCCCAGACATGGTGGTCTGCTGAGCTCAGCAGGCTCCCATCCGTGGGAGGGCTGGCATTCCCAATGGGTTCGCAAATTGGGAGAGGCTCATTAATATTAATGAACCTTGCAATTTTGTGACCCCATTGGGAATCCTATAACAGTGTTAAACACACACTGTTGTACATTTCATTTATAAACAACAAACAAGTGAAAAGGACCCAGGGGAATTTTAAAGACCAAGCTCCAATATGTTCCCTATAGACTTACAACAACATATATATTGGAGGGTCTGAAACACAAACTACGCTCGGTATACCCCAAAACAAAACCTAGAACAACCTCAACCCAATGTATCTATCAAGGGTCATCCCTACAATGGTCATGGAAGGATGCCCATCAGTCACCACACGGAACCGCCCTTCATCATTTGGGATTCCATCAAGACCATGCCAGAGACGGCCATTTAACTGTGTAAGAGCGATTGGCGTTTCTTTTACCCATATGTTTAGGTTTGGAGTGGAGTGGAGTAGATGTATGTGGTGTGGAGTGTAATTATTTGTGGAATTTTGTGGTGGAATTTCATGGTGCGGAGTGGATTTGTGAACTGGAATTATGTATATTGTTGACAACAGGTCTTCGATAACAGACCGCTAAATTACATGTAGGCGAGACCTAAAAAGGCGACTCCGCTGGACTATCGTAAATAAAGTACAATATAGCAGGGATGTCTGTCACTAAATGGGTCATAAATGTGGGTTTATAAAGAACCACTCAAAGCAATGGTTGCATTGACAAAGGTCAGTCAATTTAGAGCTGCGACATAGCCCACAGCTGCTAAGTGACACTCATACTAGGTGTCACCTTTAAACAGTTCTGACTTTTAAATGTATCCGTAAATTGCATTCTGTGATTTACAGTTTAACTTTTGAAATTGTAAACATTGGCTAAAATATCTTATCATGCCAAGTGCTGTTGTGAAAAGGCCGGTACTGGCTGAAAGCATCACACATGACATAGGACTACTTGGAGGCTAGGCATGTGTATGCAAACCAGAAAGAAACTGCATTGAGACTTTTCCATCCCAATGAAAAGGATGGCAGTGCCAGAGCTCCCAAGTTCTCCAGGGTCATGTGTGAGAAACTCACCCGGTCCAGGTTTTTGATAAGTATTCTGAGACTTGAAGTCTTGAGATTATACTAGTACCACACGCCGCAGAAAGCAAAGCAACACGGTGGACTGGATGATATACTCAATGGTTCTGGTTCCTCACTTCTCTTTAAAGAGATAAAATGTATGTTGTTGTTTTCATTAAAGGACAGATCACTTGTTTGCTGTGCTGTCTGCAATGGATTGGGGTAGTGATGTGCCTAAAGGCTGCATTTTCAGAGCTTTCAAGTTCCCTAGGTTCATGTGAGTAGGTCATCTATTCCAAGATTTTGCTTAGTCTTCTCACACTTGTAGTCCTGGTTTTATAATGGGATAAACAGGACTACAGGTTCTAGATTGAAAGTTAAAACTTGGACTGGATAAATTATTCGTGCATGGCCCTGGGAACCGTGAGTGCTGTGACATATCTAAAAGAATTGACCATCACTATTTAGTTAAAGTAAGTCATGAGACAGTTCACGGAGCTCTAAAGTTTCCCTGGCTTGTGCTTAAGTAGTTCATTCAGTCCTGGTTTTATCTCCGTATTGTGGGGTGTGTAGTCCTGATTTTGAAATGCTATAAACAAACCTTCAAGTCCCAGGAAACAAATCAAAAGCGCAGAACGGATCAGTTTCTGGGGCCTGGGTGGGAAGCCTGAGAGCTCTTAGTTCCGCGGTGTATGTGTTCGTCACCAGAAACGCCACCGTTGCATGGATGTTTGTGATCAGAAAATCAAGGGCCCCGTAGCACTTTGTTACAAGAACGCTCAGAGTTGTGTAATTGTGTTAATGTTGTGCTGTTGATCTGTTTATCTCCACTGAGCTTGACACTATATTACTTTTTTTTCCTTACATTATCAAGTCAAGTTTGGCGCTGCAATACAGTCTGCCACAAAAGCTTAGTGCTGGTTGTCCTACCGTTTTTGGTGCTTAAAAACTGTTTGCCACTAGAAAGTAGTAATTTGCGTCAAAACCTTCATGCCCGCGTGGGGGTGCAATGAGTACTGTAATGGGGGGTGATTTTGAAGGGAGAGAGGTTATGCATGGTAGTTTGCAACAAGAAAGACAACTGTGCAGATTGTCATGAAAAGGAGAAACAAAAGCCCAGGCTTCAGAGAGTCTGGTGAGTCTTGCAGTGTGAACAAGGACTCTGAGCGCGCTAAAGTGAAATACCACATAGCGAGTCACTCAGGAGATCTGCAAAATGGAGAATAGTTTACAGTCATTCTGTGTATACAGGGCACAAGTCGGGGGGACACGCGGCTTCCACCCACTATTTTCACAGGGTGCACGCCGTCCACCCTGTGAAGAAGTTGACCCCACTGAAAAATAGGCAGAAATCGTTTGGTTGTAACTTGCAAACACCAGGACACATTCAGCAGCGCCTGCACGTTGTTGTCTGCTTTCGATCCACAACAACGTGCAGGCGGAGGGGGCTTTCTTAGTTCAAACTCCTGCTGGGCTCCTAACAAAGGCAGAATCTGAGGGGTCATCAGGCCTCCTTTTGAGAGTCTCTTGGCTGGCAGCATTTGGGAGCCTCACACCTAGAAGCAAATAAAGCAGTGGGGAAATAAAGGTTAGCACTTCATACATACTTAAGAGAGGCAGCTTTTCACTTTGTTCAGGCTGATTAGGAGCTATGCATGTCCTTTAACCCCTTCGCTGCAGGGCGTTTTCACCTGCTGTACGGGGAGGGGGCCGCGCGCGGCGCCGCTGTGCTTGTGACGAGCTCGGCTCGTCATGAGGCACAGTGGAGCTGCACTCGTGGCGAGCTGAGCTAGTCACGACCACACCTGTTTTGGAACGTTTAGTACAGCCGGGAAATTATCCCCGCGTGGAGCACAGCTCAACCGTGCCTCGTGACGAGCTGGCTCGTCATGAGCATGGAAAGTGTTAAGAATGTCAGCTATGTTGGTCTTTCCCAGTATTTACACAAAATAAATAGCATGTATACAGTGCTTACTACCCCTGAGAAGGTTTTGTAATAATTTTAAATATCACTATTTTTTCTTGTAAAGCACTATGGATGGAGGAAGTTTACGCTATCAAAAGGCAACATTGTTTTGTGTGTAGCTGACAAAAGTGTCAATCTTCTGCCTAAATTAGGAGGGTTTGCATTTATACTCGAAATGTCCTCCAATGTAATCATGAAAGACCTGCTAAAAATATATATGAGGGCTTAAGATCTGATGTCACTTCTTATGATGCCACGTGCCGTGATATCACACGCCATGATGTCACAAGCCTTAATGTCACTTGCATACTGATTAACTAGGTTAGTCCCCTTCACTTCTTTTTTTAGAACTTGTGCTCTGTGTGTATATTATTCCGGCGTCAACAGGTTTCTTTAAGAAATGAGCAACCTGGCAGTAAATTGCACCTGCAAGGCCCCCAATAAAGGAAACAAAAGTAAAATAGAACAAGATGGGGGAGAGGCGGGGACAATGGTGTGGGAGGAGGTGAAGAAAGCCGATGCCGCACTGAGAATGGGCTGTGTTTATCGCCGTTCAGCTGTGAGCGCCGCAGTAGATTCCTATGGGGCAATAGCGACTGCCCAAAAAAAGCTGACCGTTGCCCGAGCTTTGTCCCATCTGCTGCGCTGGGACAGCACTCACCTTTTTTGTAAAATAAAGACAAACATGCTCGCTTTGGAGTGTGATGAATTGAAGGGTTGAGGCTCGTGGCCTGTAAGATAGACTTGGTTAGGAGTAGCACACCACCATGCCCTATGGGATGTTTAAGCCTTTAAATCTAGCAAGGGTTGATAATCCTTCGGTGGACGATATGCCCTCGAGCCAGACGCCTCTTACATTTACTTTCTCTTGCAATTAAGAACCTGAGATGGCGGTTGAAGTGCCATGTCTGTTAGGATATTCCCATCATGTATACCAAATTTTACATACATTTTGTTCCATCCACACGACAATAACAATTCTAAACATATGACCTTTTACCTTCTAGATTGCTCCTGTCTCTTCGACACCAGGCTCTTAGTCTTCCATCAGAATCTCTGCACCTGACGTACATAAACATATCCTCAGGCACAGCAGATTTATTCTGTATAAGGGTCACCACTTTTTTTCATCTTAGGCCAACAGCCAGCTGTGCATGATCACACCTGTCTAGAAAAGCATTAGTGATTGTTTTCAAAACATTTATGATTGTTTTCAAAACATCCATGATTGTTTTAAAAACATTTCGATTCTAGAAAAAACCCTGGAGTGACCACTTTAGTATAAAAGACCCTCACTCCCCCCTACAAATTAGAGGAGAATTCTTTCCAAGCTGAAATGGGGTCCTGCATGCCGAATCTTCGACACACAGCGGTCTGACATCCCTTGCAGGTTGTCATCCTCGACGCAGAGACGGGGGTCATTCATTCTAAACCATCAGGTGAGTGGGGCTGGTTCTTCCCTAGGGGCTTCTTGGCTAGATACACATAGCTATACGCATATACACCTACACATCCAAGTTAGGCTAGGTGCACTCAGCCAAATGATTTAGGGCACGCATTTTTAGGAATAAGCAAGTGCTTCTGTTTTTATCTGAACTTCTGTTCATCTAATTAGCACTATGGTAGAAATGTATCTACTATTCACAATATTGGTACTAGGAATCTCTTTTGTATGCTTCTGACACCTGATTGTCACAGCACAGATGTTTTACACAAGGCTGTCGCTGAACCAATACATTCTTATTGAAACGTCCTAATCGCCATCCTGTGTGTTTTCTGAGAGAAAGCAAGCACGAGTGTCTGAGCAAAAAGTACTGCACTGTTTTCCACGATCCCTGAGGAATAAGGGTTGTCATACTCAGTGGTTGCCAGAGACTACCTACACCACTGTAGAATACAGGGGGGGTGGTAGTGGCACTGTAGAGCTTGCCAGTCTAACGGCTGACATATCCTGTGGGGGTGCCCTGAAGTGTTTGGGACGCCAAGCCCTCTGTTTAGGTCATCCAAAACATGCAGGTCCTGGGGGATTCCTAGGAATTACACCACATGGCCCTGCCAACATGGATTTGGTTTTTATATTAACAGTATAAATCTGAGTAGTTCAGTTATGCTTTCTCAGAAAGCCCTACTAACACCTTTTCAGAACAGTGGGGAGGCAATCCGTCTCAGCTTAGCAGATATACTATGTGTATTGGCTGTAGGTCTAGCAAGCTTGTAAGGATAAACAGTTCCCCACATAGTGCAAAACCCTACCTCTTTACTCCTCTTCTAAAAATGACTGACCCCGCAAGTAGCTCGGGGAAGACAAACTAGCAAATCCTCTTATCACAGAAAATTGCAGACATGAAGTTACTATGAAATTGTTAGAACACAGGGTACCTGCAACAGGTGGCTGTGTTACCTTCGTGATTGAGGCACACAAGGTGTTCGGATCAGAGGTATTCTAGTCATGGGTTTAGTTCACACCTGCAGATCCAGTTACTATATTGTTCCACACATACATTGTTGTTGAACCACCAGATGAATACTTTCCATGCGAAGACATTGAAGTCCTGTTAATGTTGCAGCAGCATAAAAACAGTTTTAAAGGCGCCCTACCACACACATCTGTCGTGAGACTCGGTCCGCTCAGCATATAAGGAGCGACCTTGCCGGTCTTAGCGACATACACTCCACATCCCAAGATAGATACACTACCAGTGGATAAAGTCCGTTCAATATACAAAGACAAAGGCTATACAGACACATTGTCCAGTTTGTCATGCAAACATTAAAAGTCCAACCTGCGGTAAATGCTCCAGGTGTTCCACATCAGACCACACCTATAATTAACTCCGATACTGAAATCAGTAATAGGGACAATTCCTAACAAACTGGAGCAAATTCCGTTTTGGATTGCACAAAAAATAGCCCAGCTGGAAGCAGTATTTCCCCATATGGGTCTGCAGGAAAAACATAGAATGCTAGCCATTTGCTTGCCAATGGGGATGGTTCCCTCGATTTGAGGATTGTACTACTTGTGGGACAATCTTTGCTGTCGTTTATGTCAGCGTACACAGTACCCCTTCCTTAGCAGTTGTTCCAGAAGTATTGAAACAAATACGACTGAGTACGGGGCAGGACCTGCCCTGGACTTGGGAATGAAACTGATGGGTAATTTTGCCCAAGTCTCTGCAATCCTGCTGTGCAATATAAAGGGGGAGGAAGCAGCAGTGGCAATACACATCCGCCTAAGGGAGACAGCACCTAGAAAAAGAGAACAAAAATTACCAAAAATTATTGAAGAAACCTATGCTGCATTAGGTAGAGATAATTTGGGAATCAAAGCCGGGAAGCCACAAATAGCGGGTAGTCCCGACAAGGAAGGACAACTCGGAGCAAGCACCCACTTCTTCTAAAAGGAAATGGGGAAAAAAAAATCTAAAAATAATAATTCAGAAAAGAATTCATGATCAAGGGGTGGGTCTCCCCAATGGGCGTCCTCTGAAAAAAGGTACAACATTAGGAATTGTGATAACATTAGAAAACCTGATCGGTATCAGGACACTGATAGATGTTCCTTTCAGAGTTCATCAAAAAACTCGGAGAGGGATGGGCAATCAGAACAAAAACAAGATCGACCAAAGACAAGAAGGGAAACAGATCGTACTTCAGATTACATTATCAAACAGGAAGAGCAACCTAAAGCAAAACCGCAGTTCAAAAAGAAGGTAACTGGCTTAAAAATTAGACATTCCCTGGTTACTGAGTACTCCACTTCTGAACGGGGAATGGGCTTTGACGATGCCAGACAGCCCGGCAGAAGTAACATTAACTCTCCAGAACCTGAAGGATTTTCTAGTGACAGCAGTAGTGAAACACCTGATATGAGAGTTAGTGTCCCACATAGACTGTATGAGATTACGCTCCAAATAGAGGGGACATCTCAAGAAAGGTTAAGGGTGACTTTTGGGATAATTTAACATACGGATATGACATACTGCTAGCAGAAAATGATTGGCCACCTGAGTTTGTGATGGATTGCCCGACCTTGTTCCAGAATCTTTAAAACATTCATACACACAGGAGTAGGCGCTAACGCCGGCATTATACCGCAACCATGTTGGGTGGGGCGTGGTGTCTACCCACCACGAAATCCAATTATAATCTACTCCAAATCCACAGAGACAGTACCCTAGAAGAAAAGATGCAAAAAAACAGGTCAGAGACATTCTAGACCAACTTGAATACCAGGGTGTAATTGAGACTGGCACCTACCCGATGAATCATTTTTTGGTTCCAGTAATGAAACCTGACAACTCATATCATCTAGTTTTAGATTACAGAACATTTAAACACATGCACACAAACATTTGTAGTTCAGAATGCACACAGTGCCGCATTAATGAATAACATTGTGTAGAAAAAAATACAAAACTAAATTAGACATCTCAAATAGATTCTTCTGCCAAAATATAGCTCCATAAAGCCGATATTTGACAGCATTTTCTGCACTCAACACTCGGCAAACTTTTTGTTGTTTGCCTCAAGTGTATAAGAACAGCCCGAGGCTATTCTCGGCAAGAGTGTCAGAAATATTACAAACTTGCGATGATGAGGCTGTGTCCTATGTAAAGGACATCTACCTAACAGACGATGAATCACTTGAACATTTGAGCTGGGTGAACAACATAATTGTAGGTTTCACCAATTTGGGCTACAAATTTGATTTCAAGAAATCTAAAATTGCCCATGTCAATGTCCTGTTTTTGGGATATGAACTATCAAGTGAAGGCAAGAGACTGGCAACAAACTTTTTAGAAAAGTGTGTGCAGTTCCAACCTCCAAAGTATCTAAAGGGTTTACAATCCATTTTAGGATTTCTAAATGTTGGCAGAACATAAATTCTAGATTACGCAGAAAAAGTAAAACCTTTCTACAACTTAATCAGACCTGATTTCACACCACATCAGTGGACACATCAACACACAGATACTCCCTGTTCAGTTCAGGCTGACATGATGGCATCAAAAACATTTACACACATGTGTGAAAACCACAAACATGGTGATCCGGCTCATCCCTGGTTTATCAGGATATATTTATCTCACTTTCAATGAAGGTAAGACAGTCCTAATTGCATACAAATAACATTTATACACAAATGCTGAAATGCGATTTGCGGCAACAGAAAAAATATTGATGCGAAAGAGAACTAGCACAGGGGAAACCCATTATCATTGTAACCCCGGTACCAACTTTAGAAGCTGTTACCAAAGCAATCACTCCAAATGCAAAAGCGCAACTTCTGCAATAGATACAATGGGCTAATTCTCTCACTGCAACAGATGTTGATTACAGATACAATCCTACATTAAAAACACAAGCATTCCTACAGTATGAACAAAAATACCCTCTCCTGAATGAAATCTTGCCTCTAGAGAAAATGAATACATCATTTATACTGATGGATCTGCTCAGCCTGCCATAGGATGTAAATAGCAGTATAGCGCTGCATGAGCTATAGTGAAGGGACGTATGTGGGACAGTAAGTTCCATCCCTGCAATACAACTACAGAATCTCTAGGAGATTGTGCAGCACAGTTGGCAGAGCTGAAAGCCCTGATATTAGCACTATAGTATACAGACCGGTAATTACCCACACTGATAGTGTGCGATTCATTCTACTGTGTGCAGTCTTACAATTAATGTCTCTATTACTGGGGCCAGAATGAGTTTAGAGATTCCATGGGTTGCACGATTAAAGATTATGGGAACAAGTGTCAAAGCTGAAAGCATGCCTGCCCGGGCTCATGTTATTTACACACTGAGTCACCAGCAGTTTGGCATACACGTTAAAGGGAATTCACTGGCTGATGAAGCCACCAAGGCAACAGTGCGAACTGATGCAGTTGCTGCAATCACTCGTTCTAGCACAAGGATAGACACAGACATACTGGTCAGCGCCACAAAGAACAGCTCTGCCGTTCTGAAGGGCTTTCCACTCAAATATTCCTATAAATTAGATATGCAAAACGCACCATATGCTCAAATTTCAGGCGTGTGGGATGAGTTATACCAAACTTGAAACGCAGATTAGGTTTAATACTAGCTGCACACAAGGGTCTGGGCTGTGCACACACAGAAGTCACCGCTAGTTTCATTACTAAAGCGACGATTCTGGTGGGCAAGTTTGTCTAAACAAACAAAGGTTTATGTCTTAAAGTGCGACATCTGTCAGCAGATGAAAGGTTCCACCGTAGCACAGCCACCACAAATACCAGTACTCATTTCAGAGAGACCTCTCGCATGTGTCTATTTGAATCACTGCAGCCCCTTAACTTCAGACGGGGCTTACAAGTACATCTTGGTGGCAGTAGATTCATGCTCTACATTTCTATGGGTTTGATCTCAGCGCTCAGCTGACACTCGAAGTGTTATAAAAGATTTGCGAGTCTACATCGGGACATACACAATTGGCATGTTATAATCTGACCGTTGCTCTGCGTTTAGCTCTCGGGCTTACAAGGAAGCCATGGAAGGTATGGGCGTGGCCTTGCAGTACTGCTTCCCCTACCATCCCGAGGGAATTCGGTGGTGGAGAGGAAAAACCCGGACCTAAAGCAATCCTTAACAGCCATGGTATTAGGTGCTTGCGGTAGTTGGGTCAATCACCTATTTGGGGTCCAGAGGGCACTGAATAATATGCCAAGAAAATCCTTGGGAGGACGTATCCCCTATGAAATCCTGTTTGGGACAAGAATGTGGGTACCTGACCTCGATGATGCCAGCACAGTGGCGGATGTAAAACCATTGAATGATCGTTTGGCTGTTTTACAGCAACTCAATGAATTCGGGCATCACAAAGCAATGTCCAAGTAAAACGCACCACCACTGAGGAAGTGAAAACCGTTCTTGCAAGACCTGTCTGGGTTTCGAAGGTTGAAGACCTGGTCAGAGAAAAGATTATGGACAAGAATGAGTTTGAGCCATCCTACAGAACACCTGTACCTGTCCAGGTGGTTCAAGGAATAAGAACAGTACTTCTTCCGCCTCTTGCCTGCCGAAAAGAAAAAAGATTTGTCTCTATTGATTTGATCAAACCACGCTATGTGGCCGATTCTCAAAGGCAGGCTGTGTGGAGTCCTGAGTGGCCGCAGATCTCCTCTTGCTACTATACAGGAAGTTTAGATGGAAAGACTAATAACGTTTCAAGACTCCTCTGTGCATGATATCAGAGTAGCCATGAGTACGAATTACACCAGTTGAAACTGAACAACACCAAAATACAACTGAAATGCAAATTGCAATTCGGCAATTCGACCCAACAATGAACTTTTCTCAATGTGCCTTCACAAGAAGCAACTTCTACAAACACTGCTGAGCTCCCAAAGATAGACCAAACTGCGTCTGGCTACTTTGGTGACTTTTCTTCAGATCCAAGTGAACCTGAGCAATCGCCACCCATTTCCAAAAAAGACATTTTTTTTTACACTTTTATCTCTGGTTGAAAAATACTTTGTGTCCCCTTGGGTGCATCTTTGGTTTGCATTAAAGAACCTGTTCCTATTAATTTGGATTGGCATAGTAACTGTCTTTGTCCTACTACTGATTGGACATTACCTCCCACAACGCTCTGCAATACAATCTGTGAACTTGGTCTTAAAACCACATACATCATCACAACGTGAACAAAGAGACTTGTCCTTATTGAACATTTCAGCAGTTCCAGTACCGGATAGTATAGTTAGGGATAGAGTTTCATATGATGTATTTGGTCCTACTGAACATTTGGAAATTCCACACATGTTTAAATTTCAATGAATGATTTCATTACCCGAGTATACTCTCTGATAATTGGGACACTGAGACTGTAAATATTATGCTCTCAGATTTAGAACAATCTGCTGTATTTTCTTACAGGGAATTGTATGAAGACACACCAGACTCCGACAGCATGTACTGTTACCAGCATTATGGTCATCACTTTTGCATAGAGCAAGCGTCCTACGCACTGTAAACACATCATCAATGAGAACATTACCCGACGCCACCAAAAGGTAGTTATGCCACATTCGCACATAAATTTGCATACTTTTCAGGGTTTAATACATCAGACCCAATGTCATACTACTATAAGTTAGTACAGACTAATGCAACTGCAAAGAAAATGATGCTGACAAATACAGAGCTCATATATTCAGCACCTTTCATCTCCCAACTGTTTATACAAGGTTTCGACTATTGGATGGACACAATAGACACAAAATCCATCTGGGGGACGAAATATTGGCAGGTCAGGGAACAGAGGCTTTATTTAGAGCTTGCCTCATACCGTTACAGATAATATTCCTGAACAGAACAGTGCAAAAAGCTACCTGCTACGGGTTTGCGAAAATGAAGGGCCTGAAAACACCACGCATCCCCTTACCAATACCTATTGAAGGTATATCAAATGACACACTGATAAGTGAGGTAATGCTAAGTGCAATGATACAGAATGGTACATACAATTATTCAGCTCCCAATTGGAATGAATGGATGGTTGGTTTGGCCTATCGACACAAATAGGTGTCAAGCAAGATTCAAGGGTTCCACCAGAGGGTTTAGTATCCATTGGCCTGACCCACGCTATGTACACACCGACGACCCATGGGTAGTGACTTCTTATAGTGTTGGGAAGTTGTGCCTAGAATGGCTAAAAACCTCAACGCTACAACCGGTGAAACAGCACCTGTCCCTTCTAGCTGACATCATGGATCTTAGGGATTTCTTGCTAGGGCCCAAGAAACCGCGTAAGAAACGCTTCTTATATGCCATCTACAATGAACTGTGGAAAGTCTCGCAACAAGATGCACTGAGAGATTATATTACATTGATTGGATTAACCTTGAAAAGGCTCTGGCTGTGTTAGACAACAGTTTGACCACACTTTGTTCACTAATTTTTTCACTGTGCAAAATTGTGTCCTCAGCAATTGACATAATGGAACAAGATTTGTCTATTCTCCAACATGGGCAATTGCGCTCCATTATGCTTTTAAGAGGGACGCTGCAATCATTGCGTTCAGGCCACGTGCCATGGGGATGCATTAACAGCACAAGTTTGTTCTTGGTTTATAATCTGACCGACAGACAGTTGACTATGGCATGCAGAGATGCAACATACACCATGCTGCTCATTGCAAAATTAGAGAAGTTACCTTTCAAAGTAGCAGAGTCACCGTCTTCAGAATGGTTAATTCATGGCTATATCAGACTGCCAATCATGACATTTAAGTTTAAATACTGCCTTTGATACATCCAAGCAGGCTGGTATGAAGCGTTAGGTGAAGGGTACATACAGGAAACATGGGAGTTACCGTATAGATATAGGTGCAGAAATAAGGACATTGAGGTCTTCTTAAGTGGTATTGACTGCAAGAAGGCTTTAGGTGGGTCTTTAGTGTGCAAAGAAGTGTTGCTTCATGGAACGTGTAATGCGTCAAAAGCAAACTTATCTTACTACTTGAAAGGCTCCCCAGCTGCCGTGATTCATCTTGTTTATTTATTACTTTCGAATGGAAGTTATTTAGTGCTGAATTATCAAGGCTGTTGTGGAATGGCGCCAGGCATCGCATATCTAGTCACATTAAACTTCAGGTTTGTTTGCTGTAAACAAGTATGGTTTCCCCGGCTCGCACAGTTAGGGAGGCACCACTGTGGCCTTCATTGAATGTTTGCAATATACGGTTTGATTCGCTGAGCAGACTGAAAGCTATTTTGTTTCAACAAAATGTGGCCTTGACTTCAGCCCAGGAGACTTTTGATCTCCAGGTTGCAAGGGCTTTAGCAGAGATACAGGCTCTGGTCTGTACAAACTTCCCGATCCATTTCGGAGAAATGGTTCATCATATCTTTAACATGTCTGATACAAGTGGGATCGTACACTTATTTCAGCGACTTGGATCAGGTCTCTTAACAACATTGCAGACCATCTTTGGAGTAATTCTAGCCTTCCATATACTCTGTACTTGGAAGCGTTTTTGGAGGACTTTCTTTTGGTCCTGCTTTCGGTAGTGGGCATCCTGATTTTAATACTCTTGCTTCGCAATGGACGTCGCAATCCCTCATGAAATGGAAAGAACACTGCTGGAACAACGTTGTTGTGAGCACATGGTGTTCTACCTGACTACGTCTCGGCTTCGAGAAATGAGTGAGCATTGGTTCCTGTCTTTCAGCCTGGTCTGGCTAGATTGTGTCCTGCCTGTGTTCCGTTGTCTCTTCTGCAGATTTGGCTGCGTGATGGACCTGTGTCGCCGGACATAGAAGTGCTATCGGTGCCTTTGCAGGCCCACACGTGCAGTTGTCCCCAATGTATTCCCATGTTGATGACGGCATTTCCAGAGGCTCCAAGGGATGCTTTCTCTCCTGTCAGAAGGGATATTGGCTCTGCTCCAGCGGTTCAGGCATCGGTATCAGGCGTGCAGGCATCTAATTCTGCCCCGACGGCTGTCGTGGGACCCAGGGATGAACATCTTTGCTCATTCGACATGATACTGGAAGTTATTGAGGGGCTGCCATCTGCGGATACGATGTTCAGCAATGTTGAGTCTTCAGCGCAGGATTCATAAAAAATGTGTCCTCTCCTGTGCTGGTAACTGTTTGCCAATTTTTAAACATTTACCAAATTGAAGGTTGAGTGTGACTTTGTATTATTTTTCCTCTAGGCTCTAACTGATCTTCAAGGCTTTCAAGCTGCTCGGTGCAATAATCACAATAAATACAAGCTTAGAGGACATTTTGAACGCTCTTTTAGGGAAAAATCCTTTTTTTCTTTTATGGACATTTTTCAGGCTTTTAAAGTGCTTTTTAGTATATATTTTTATTAATGATATTATGCCTTTAAAAGTGTTAGCTTAATCATTACCTAGCTGACCTTGTTGACCTCTTGATGAGGAGTAGGTGTCATGTCTTTTAGAATGGTCCCATCATGTGTACCCCATTTTACATACATTTTGTCCAATCCACACAATAATAACGATTCAAATAGGTGACCTTTTACCTAATAGCTTGCTTCTGTCTCTTCAACACCAGGCTCTTAGTCTTCTATCAGAATCCCTGTACCTGACGTACATAAACATGTCCCCAGGCAGATTTATTCTGTATAAGGGTCACTACTTTTTTTCATCTTTGGCCAACCACCAGCTGTGCATCATCGCACTTGTTTAGAAAAGCATTGGTGATTGTTTTCAAAACTTTGATTGTTTTCAAAACATCCATTATTGTTTTAAAAACATATTGATTCTAGAAAAAGCCCTGCAGTGACCACTTTTGTATAAAAGACCCTCACTTTCCCCCGACAAATTAGAGAAGAATTCCTTCCAACCTAAGACTGGGTCCTGCATGCCGAATCTACGACACACAGTGGTCTGACATCCCTTGCGGGTTGTCATCCTTGATGCACAGATGGGATCCTTCATTCTAAACCATCAGATGAGGGGGCTGGTTCTTCCCTAGAGGCTTCTTGGCTACAGATACAC
Organism: Lissotriton helveticus; assembly: GCF_964261635.1. Taxonomy (NCBI): domain Eukaryota; kingdom Metazoa; phylum Chordata; class Amphibia; order Caudata; family Salamandridae; genus Lissotriton; species Lissotriton helveticus. Next base: position 1,586,373,649 of record NC_136057.1, read on the forward strand.
ATTGCTATACACTTGTATACCTACACATCCAGGTTAGGCTAGGTACACTTAGGCAAATTACTTAGGGCTTGGATTTTAGGACAATCTCTTTTGTATGCTCCTGTCTCCTGATTGTTGCAGCACATATTTATTTATTTATTTGCGTGTTTGTATCGCGCTGGGATCGACTCCCGAAGGAGTATCTCCGCGCCTTTAGCAGCCATAATGCAAATAACGAGTACTGGCAGTGAATGCTAGCAGTTTTGAAATAGGAAAGTTTTTAATTGTTTCCTAAACGGGTGGTGGTCCTTACAAAGTCTCAAAGTTAGTGGGAGACTATTCCATAGGGTTGGGCCAGCAACCGAAAGGGCTCTGTCTCCTTGTCTTGCTTTTTTTGCTCTAGGAACACGCAGCAAGGCCTATTCGCTAGATCTCAGAGAGCGCGTGGGTGTGTAAAGAGAGAATTTATTGGACAGATAAACAGGGCCCTTCCCCTGTAAACATTTATGTATTATACAGCAGGTTTTGAACTTCACCCTCTGTTTGATGGATAACCAGTGCAGCATGGTCAGAAGGGGTTTAGAGGGGGTGCGAGGGGGCCGGTTTAGAACAAGGCGAGCAGCGGTATTTTGTACCACCTGAAACCTGGAAATTACTTCTTCATTTGCTGACAGTAGTAGCCCATTGCAGTAATCCAGGCGACTCAATACTAGAGCCTGCACCAAGGTTTTTCTAGTAGAGTCTGGCAGCAAAGGAAATACTTTCCGTAGCATCCCAATGATATGGAAACAGGAACCCACCACTTGGTTGCCATGTTGTTTTAGGGAGAGCTCCTGGTCCAATCGGACGCCGAGGTTTTTCACCACCTGCTTGGGCTCGGGGACTGGGCCAAGATCTTGAGGCCACCAGTCAGGGGTCCACAGAAGTTTAGCCTCACCGAACAGCATCACTTCCGTCTTAGCAACATTACATTGCAGGAAGTTAGATGCCATCCAGTGAGCCATTGCCTTCATCCCCTGAGCAAAGGAGTTCCTAACCTCAGCCGTGAGGATTTTAAAAGGAAAGAGGAGTTGGGTGTCATCCGCGTATGACACTGGGATACCATGGGACCTCATGATGTTAGCTAGGGGGGGCCACATAGATGTTAAAAAGGGTAGGGCTCAAACAAGAGCCCTGTGGCACCCCCTTAGAGATCCCCAACTCCTCTGACCGATAAGCACCCAGGGTGACCCTTTGGGTGCGATCTGTCAAGAAACTCCTCAGCCAAGCCAGCGCCTTATCTTCCAGGCCGATGTTAGCTAGCCTGGTGGTCATGATGTTGTGTGACACGGTGTCAAACACCGCAGACAGATCCAACAGAACCAGGATAACAGAATGGCCTTTATCCTGGAACATGTGTAGATCGTCTGCGACTGACAACAAGGTGGTCTCGGTGCTGTGTCTTGGCCTAAAACCTGACTTGGAAATATCTAATCCACCTACTTATTCAATGTAATTCGACAAATATCGATTTACAAATTTCTCTATAATTTTGCCCAAAAAGGGAAGGAGAGAGATGGGTCTTAGATTAGCCAGTTCCGTCCAGGGAATAGCAGTGTTTTTCCTCAGCGGTCTCACTAGCGCCCTTTTCCAGTCTATAGGAACCTCCCCTGTACTAAGAGAGAGGTTAACTAAATTCTGGATTCCTGGCCCCAGAACTTCTGCCAACCTAGGCATGATGCGGGCTGGGATGATGTCCTGAGGGCTACCGCTCCTAATTTGAGTGACCAGTGAGGTTACCTCCTCTAAGGAGATCGGGGGAAAGCTTGTAAGGCATTGAATAGGTTGCACCTGTTGTGCATTAGTCTGAGAGATGTTGTTATCTGCTCCCGCAGCTATATTCGAAGCCATTATCCTTTCATAGATTGTATCTATCTTCTTCATGAAGAATAGGGAGATCTCATCACACAAACCTTGGGAAGCAACCTCTGCAGTCTCGCAGGCTACCGGCCTGGTAAAAGTTTGTAAGATGTTATACAATACTTTAGAGTCTTTCCCAGCCTCTGTTAGTTGTGCTGCAATATGATTTTTTCGAGCAGCCCTAATGGCCTTATGGTACAACTTAAGGGAGGATCTGTGAAGTTCTTTATCTTCCAGCCTCCGAGACTGTCTCCACAGTTTTTCCAGTTTTCTGGTTTTTTGTTTCAGCGATCTCAAATCCTCAGAGAACCATATTTCTTGCCTATTAGCCAGGCGGGGTTTGTATACTTTCTGCGGGATAGTGATGTTTATTGCTTCCCTAACCGTCTCCTCAAACCTATTCAGCTCAGTTGTTACATCTTCTGAAGAGTTTTTAAACAGGGGAGCTTTATACTTGTCTCTGAAGGCTTCCGTGGTTAGTTTATGCCAAGGTCTCCTTTTGGTAGCCAAGGCGATCTGAATTCGTGGCTTATCAATGACAGCAGTGTAAAACTTTAGGATGAAGTGATCTGTCCATTCTACCTGGGTGGGTGTCATACATTTGGTTAAAGATGAATTGGACATAACTAGATCCAAAGTATGACCTGCCTCATGAGTGGGTCCATGATTGATCTTTTTCAGTCCTAGAGAGTCCAGGTCCATTAGTAGGGTTCTTGCCTCCATACACTTCTCTGACTCACTATGGACATTAAAATCCCCTACCAGAAGAAAGTCCTGGTTTTCTTGTACAAACGGTGCTAAGGCCTCTATAAGTGCAACAGAAAACTTCCCACTCGGGCCCGGTGGCGGTACACCAATGCACCCTTTCTTTGTTCCCTGGGGGTAGAGCTAAGTTTAAAAATTAATAGTTCCATCTGAGGAGTACTAATTTCCTCAAGAATGACTATGTTCAGTTCCTCCTTGTAAACAATTGCCCCCCCCCCTATTTTATTAGGGCAGTCCATCCTGGCTATTTTATATCCTATTGGGATACCCAGTGTAATAGCTGGGACTGAATGGGGCTTAAGCCATGTTTCTGTTAAGAAACAGAGGTCGGGTTCCTCCGTAGATATAAGATCCCAGACCTGGGTGGAATGCTTCACTATCGAACGAGTGTTACAAAGTAGGTTTTTGCTCCCCAGGATGGGGTTGTCCCCTATGATATTTATCGGGACCGTTTCTCGCACTTTAACTTGCAATGCAGCTGATTCCCATAGTTGACTTCTTTCCTCCACACAGAGGTCAAACTGTGTATGGCATGCCTGACAAGCAAACGGGCCTTCTAGGGGAGTTTCTATGGTTGTATCACATACAGTTGGGAGGTGATTACGTAGCTCTAACAATACCTGTGAGGTATATGTTCTCCGGTTGATATAAGGGATTTCGAGGATTTTTGATGACATCGCCATAGCCTCTTGCCCCTAGCCTCGTCCTGTCGCGGACGGGCGCAGACGGGCTGGTCTTCGGCTCGTCTTAGGCGCAGGAGTAGGCGCCACCCAGCGCGCTAACGCTGCGCGCTGGAACCGACGAGGGGCTAAATAGCCCTGAAATGACCAAGGGCTAGAGCGCTAACCGCTCGTCTTCCTGTGTGGCCTGTCTCTGCCCCGCCCTCCACACACCGGGATTGGCTGCCGAGCGTGCAGGCCCGGTTCAGGGTTCAGGAGGCAAAGAAACTAAAACAACTCCTAGCAACCTCGGTGTTTGCAAGTAAGTGGTAATAGTTACAGCGTGCCACTAAATTTCTACCAACATGTGATGAATTGTACTTTTAAAATCAGAAGCAATAAATGGTGACAAATACAATTTTTAAAATCTATCTCGATCTCGAGTTATCTTGGATATTTAAAAAAATGCACAGTGTAGCTGCTATAAGTGCAATGATAGGTGCCAAGCGGGGTCAGGAGAAGCTGCCACCAACTCCTTACCGCAAAAGTCGGTGCCTCCTCGCCGCCTAAATAGCCCTGAAGTGACCAAGGGCTAGAGCGCTAACCGCTCGTCTTCCTGTGTGGCCTGTCTCTGCCCCGCCCTCCACACACCGGGATTGGCTGCCGAGCGTGCAGGCCCAGTTCAGGGTTCAGGAAGCAAAGAAACTAAAACAACTCCTAGCAACCTCGGTGTTTGCAAGTAAGTGGTAATAGTTACAGAGTGCCACTAAATTTCTACCAACATGTGATGAATTGTACTTTTAAAATCAGAAGCAATAAATGGTGACAAATACAATTTTTAAAATCTATCTCGATCTCGAGCTATCTTGCATATTTAAAAATAAGCACAGCGTAGCTGCTATAAGTGCAATGATAGGCGCCAAGCGGGGTCAGGAGAAGCTGCCACCAACTCCTTACCTCTTTACATATGTTTTACACAAGGCTGTCTCTGGACCAATACATTCTTATTGAAACATCCTAATTGCCATCCTGTGTGTTTTCTGAGAGAAAGGATGCAAGAGTGTCTGAGCGAAACGTACTGCACTGTTTTACATGATCCTTGAGGAATCAGGGTTGTCCTGCTCGGTGGTTGCCAGAGACTACCTACACCACTGTAGAATACGGAGGAGTGGTAGAGGCACTGTAGAGCTTGCTGGTCTTGGTGGATTCCAAGGAACTACACAACAGAAGTGCATTAAAATAAGCAGAGATGAGGTGGATTTGGGATGAGGAAGCGGCGACCCGGGAGAGTAGGTGGGGGCGGCAAGCAGTGTTATGGGAGAGGATGCTGAGACAGGTCAAGGATAAGGCACTCCCAGGGTATGCCATGAGAGAATTGTTGTACCAACACCTCTCTCCTATTGACAACACCCTACAAAAACTGTAATTCCCAGAGCCGCAAACACTGGCAGGATAACAAAAGACATGCTTTGTTGCAGCATATTTTTCTGCCTAGTGTTTTCAAATGTAGTAAAGGGCTGGTCTTACATGTATTGTTATTTTTTGATACGTCATATTTGTGTACCGCTGTCAATGATTTGTTTGTTATGTACTATATCACTGTGTTTGTTATATATGTTGCAAAATGAAGTGTTGCTCGACATGATGACATGATCATAATGCAGTAATCTGATTTCTCTTAAATTCGAAAAAGAAAAGTGAAATAAATCACATGGACTTCTGAATTAAGGACATTGGCTCGTTTATTGTAGCACCTTGTTTAAACTATGCTTTCTAAATACAATGTGTGTATACAAAATGTAAGTGGTCCAATCTAGGTAGCGTATGGACCCAAGCCTCCTGTGGTTGATAAGTTTGTAGAGTGGACAGTGTCTGCAGGGCTTACAGATAATCTACACTTAAACACATGATTGAATTTGCCTAGTGAACCCAACCAGGTTCCCTAGGCAAGTAGACATGTCAGAGAAGGACACACTATCCTTCACTGAAGACCATATTCAAAAACTGATTTCCAATCGTACCCTGTTTTTCACTGTCACCCTAAGCACTTCAGCCAAACAACAAAACGTCTCAGACAAACTGATCAGGCTCCAAAAGAAATACGTACAAATGGAATTTCATGGTAATTTCTTAGTGGAACATCTGAAAGCCGACACAATTCCTTGGGGGCTTCGGGATAGGAATGTCCCAGTAATATTTATAGAGGACCCCGAATACAAAAAGGGCTTCAGTTAAAGCAGCACTAAATGTAGCCGTGACTGAGTGGTACATTCTATTAGACAGCTCAGAGGATATGTAAGAAGGTGGCGGAAGCGATTGAAAAGCAGATACAAGTCATAAAAGACAATCCTACTTTCGCGCAGGCCAAGCCCTATTAGAGAAAATAGAAAAAGAGATCTCTTCCTTCACACCATCAACTTTAAATCGCACCAATTTGAGAAGGACAAAACATTCTTCAACATATTAACAGTTTACCTGTACTTTAAAGAGGATTTTTACACCAAACCACACTCCAGAAGATTTCTGCCAGAATAACAAGGCCATTCTAAGAACAGATTCTAAATATTTGCTGACCCATCATCTTCAGAATCAACAGGTGATTGGGATATGGGGGAGGGCCCTTCCAACCAAAATCAACAGAGAAAATCTTTTTTAGGGGCAGGCCAACAAAAGACTCGAGAAAGATACAAACCACAACCGTGGGAAATGAGAACACGACGACAATATTACAAAACATAAATAAATCGTCCATTATAATTCTGTCAAACATAGTTCTTACAAAAGAAAAGTCAGAAGTTTTGGAACGTGGGCTTGCATTTGTTCCAGGGGAAAATCTGACATCTAAAAGTTGAAAATGGAAGCCAGGGAAGTTTTTCAAAAAATATGTCTAAGATCTTTCTTCTAAGATAAGGAAGACACCACAAGATCCGAAGCGTCCGGATTACGGAAGAAGTCCAACTTCTGCCTTCCCGCCCACAGCATCCCTAAGGACGTGGTAGCGTTTGAACATGCCAGACTATCATCCTTGAATGTACTAGAAAAGAAAAAAGTGTTTGTTAAAAACAACCTATCATGTGAACACAGATTGGCCATTCCTTCATTTACTTAAGTAGTAAAAATCTTCAGTCATCAGCCCAGCTGACAAAGGCGGAGCCGTGATCATATTGTCAAAAGAAGCTTACCATGCGGAGGGAAACGGTAATGTACAAAATCGTCTGTGGTATCGACGTATTCCGCAGGATCCCACTAAAGATATTAAAAATATAATGATGATAGTCAACAAAGGATTTGAAATGGGCATCTTGGGACCAAAATCATCTGAGTACCTGATTAATAAACATCCACGTACTCCGGTACTATACTTTTTGCCCAAGGTTCATATGGACGCTGTACACCCTCCAGAAAGACCAATCGTTGCCAGATGTGATTCCATTCTAGAGCCACTTTCCAAGTATGTGGACACCTTGTTGAAACCGTTTCCACCAGAAGTTCCTTCGTATTTACGCAATACCATGGAATTCATTAATAAAGTCGAAGGGTTTGAGTTTGACACTACAGTCCATATCTTGGTAACCATGGATGTAACATCTCTCTATACACAAATTCCCCAGCAGGATACGCTGGATTCAATGGAATTCTATTTAGAGCAACGGCCAAGACCACACAAAATACCAACTCAGTACATCCTTTGTTTGGCCCCCATATCTTTGCGCAAGAACTTTTTCAAATTTGAGGAGGATTTTTTCCTACAAGTCAACGGGACAGCCGTGGGTTGTCCCTTTGGTCCAGAAATGGCAGTACTGTACATGGCCAGGTACGAACACCGATACATCTATAACATTAATCCATACATTGACCAAATAATGCAATGGTACAGATATATAGACGTTGTGTGCTGTATTTGGAAACGCACTGAATTGTCTTTGAAGGAATTCCATACGTGGCTAAACAACCGCAACCCAGACATACAATTCAGCTTGTCATACAGTAAACAAAGTCTAACTTTTTTGGATGTGGAGGTAAAAATATCACCAAATGGCTTGATCACGTCGTTACATACCAAACCGACAGACAAAGACAACATCTTACATTACAGTAGCTACCACCCAAGAAATTAGAAAAATTATTTGCCGTATGGTCAATTTTTATGTGTTAGACATAACTGCACCAGATGAGAGGGCTACATGCTGAAACATTGCTTAGGAAATTGAAGGAAAGAGGTTACCCCCACAACCTCCACAAGCATTCCATGAAAAGAGCCTGGTGTACACCAAGGGAACACCTGTAGAAAAAAAAAGCAGAAAGCACCAGTGGAATGCATAGTCTGTGTCACAACCTTTGGACCTCACACTCACTCCTTTAAGAAGATTGTAAGCAACAATTGGCATTTGATTGAGGATTCCATACATAACATGGGACCCCACTCTTTGCCCTAAGAAAGAACTGCAATATTGGGCAACAAGTCATGCGCACCACAGCCGCACTTACAAAAAGAACAGAAACGCTGTGCACTATGTTGAACCTCAAAACCATTCAAGGACACCACAAGTGCGGCAATTGCTCGTTGTTGAAGCATATTTTTCAGTCTAGTGTTTTCAAATGTAGTAAGGGACTGGTCTTACATGTCTTCTTATTTTTTAATATAGGTCATATTTGTGTACCGTTTTGTTCAACGATTTGTTTGTTATGTACTTTTTCACCGTGTTTGTTATATATGTTGCAAAATGAAGTGTCCGCATCCTCAACAATTTCTGGGCATTATCATTATTTTGACAATAATTCCGTGTCCAATGTATATTCTTTGCAGTAATAGTTTATTTTAGAAAAATGAATTTTTTATTCTTCTTGTTTTAATCCGGTGTATCAAAGAATATGTTCATATCAACTTTTATTAATGTAATTAAACTTTTTACTTTATCATATAATATCTTTCTTTGAGTCCCTCTCTCCTTATGGTGTGTCCTTTTTTCCTGTTTTTGTCAGACTTTGTCTTTTTGGCCTGGGCTTTTACTCTTGCGCAAAATGAAGTGTTGCCCTACATGATCAAAATGCAATAATCTTGTTTCTCTTAAATTAGAATAAGAAAACTGAAATAAATCACACAGGCTTCTGAATTAAGTACATTGGCTCTTTTATTGTAGCAGCTTGTTTAAACTATGCTGTCTAGATACAATGTGTGTACACAAAATTGAAGTGGTCCAATCTAGCTAGCGTATGGACCCAAGCCTCCTTTGGTTTGCAAATTCATGCTAAACCTAATATGAGAGAAGTGCCTGGATAGGCCTGAGCAGGCTGGTCTGATGCTCGCTGAGGTACAGGTAGTCTGTGTTTTTTCTCCAACACAGCTGTGTAACACAGCTGGATTGGAGAAATATAAGTGCATATGTCCATTTGCCTAAGACAGCCGGCCAAACGGACATGCGCATTTCTAAGTGCCAACCCCTCCTCCCTGCAATGGCCGCCCAAAACTCCATGGCTCGGTCAGGGAGCTCAGGCAGTGATAAATCAAATGATAATAAAAAAAATGATTATCATTTTAATCTGCTGGCATTGGGGCTATGTTCCTCCACTATTATGGAGGAGCCGCGCCTGCTTTTTCACTATATGTCGAATACATATGTTCGTATCTGGAGAATATTAATAGGTAACCAAGACAGTCTACCTCAGAAGGAGAATGTTTTGATTTCAATTGTTTTAGGATAATTGTTTTCAAAAACATGCATCTTCGTAACCTCCAATGATGGAGGTCTTCCAGGTATTGATTATGGTACTTGATCGGTTCCTCATGTGAAGATAAATCTGTATGTTTTTAGCATAGTTCTGAAAAAGCTGATAATATTGCTCAACAATGATAACTTCTGTTAAAACCTGCTGGGTAGCCAGGTCTGCTGAGTGCTAAACCTGTTTGACGTGGATGCTGTGGTCAGAGAGGACAGATTCGATCCAATCCGGAGTGGTCCCCGTCCACCCTACATAAATAATTGAAGATGTCATAAAATTAGTGACCAAGAATTTTCAATTCTGTTAAGGACACCAAGGCGACAGAAGAGAATGCCTAAACCAAAGTCTCCAGTCCTCACATAGAATCTGGCGATACACCAAGTCTCAGTTGGCAGATAAATCTATGAGGACTAGTGCTGCAAGGTGGACATCATCAAATACATTAAACATATATTTACAGATCAGTACATACTCATTACATTGGCTAAAGATCAGATAAAAAGTTAAAGATAGTGGTCCTTGGGGGGGAATTACTGAGTAACCTAATACACCAATGATCTAAAAGTGGAAGACAGCTTGCAGGCTATCTGAAGAAAAGAGACTATCCAGGCCAAAGCACCACCCCTCAGCAGTTTGTTGCACTAAAATGTGGGAGAGAACCAGTGAAAATCCCCAGAATCATATATGTCCTCAGGATGGAAACGAGGACCTACGTTGTGCTGTGGCCCAGGCAGAAACTGGCCTAAGGAGGATCATGTAGTGCGTTGCATTCCAAGAATATAGAGAGCTCGGAATTCATTAATTTTTGTTCTTGAAAGTCAGAAACAGAGGAGAAAAGGTTGTTACTGTACCACAGAAGTGTGGATCAGCAGTGGCTTAATTTAAGAGTTGTACAACCATGGTGCTTTGTTAGGATTCCGGGAAAGTAGAGATCTGCTAAAGAGGAATTACAAAGACTGAAGATAGAGAAGCGATTTTTTTAGAAACTTTTTTTCATTATACTCAAACTTGGGTTCTTTTTTTCAAATTGATAACCAAAATGTTAATATTGATTTTTGAAAGAAACACGACAAAACATACACGGCCATCAGAGTGTGTGGTTCCCAATCACCAACACCCATCTTGGATCCCCAACATACATTAAGATGGGCCATAGTGATCCCACCATTCCTCCTATACTTTCAATGCTTCCCGGGGCAGCCCCTTACCACATATATGGGTTCCTCATGCTTCGCTCACCAGTCCATGACAGACCCCACTCCAGTCCGCTACGGACCGACAGGGGAGAGGAACACAAGCCCTAAATACTACCCGGCCCTGTGTATCATCACAGCCGTGACCGGAGGAGCTCAAATCCCTGCCGCAGGTCCTGCTCCACGGGATTCCCGCTACGGACTGACCGGGGAGAGGACTACAAGCCCCAGACTGCCTGGCCCTGTGTGTCATCATCACCACCACCTGGAAGCGCTTAATTCGCTGCCATGGATCCCGCTGCGAACAGGCGGTGCCCGGGCCAAGGGCGGGCCCGTCCTGTGTTCGTCATCGACTGAAAGAGACTGGTCTGGGCCCCCCCCCTCTTATATTCTGATTTTGGAGACAGATAGTGGACAAATATTCAAAAAAGTATACTCTCTGATTCTCTGACTCTGCAGCCTTCAGTTTTATGGGAGTGATGTTTTCCTGATTAAAACTTTTAATCACGGCCTGTAGTTTTGTGGAAATTAGTATGAGGAAGAGAAAGGCAGAAACTTTCAATGGGACTGAGAAAAGACATAGAGAGCGGGCAAAACAATACTGTCTTTTTTAAATCAGGCAGTGTGAGAGCTCTCAGATGAGATCACCAGTGCTGAAATAGAGCTGGCAGTTAACCATCATGCTATGACACAGACATACAAAGTAAGGGACTACCGGTTTTGTTAATGCCATTACCAGCGTATTATCTATGCCTCCTTCCTCCCTTCAAACCCATATGTCCAGTCCTTCCAGCACCTGGGTTCAATATTCTAATGTCAGTGTTAGGGTGTGATGTTACTTAATGTTCTACTATTATTCTTCCTACCTTTGTTGGAGCTCCCATGCTCTCTCCGTTCTTTCTCCATGTTCTTTGCTCTTGCATAGAATGTGAAGCTGATAGCACTCCACGATCGACAGTGTCCTCTTGGATTTCTCTGGTAGTTTTGACGATCAAGTCAGATGGTTGGCTCCGTTTCTGCATTGACCTTAGGTCCTTAATTCGAGCCATGGTTACTACTGCCTAACATTAATGAATTGTTGCAGTCTGTTGGGTGTGGTAAACATTTCTCCAAGATTGATTTGAGAAGTGCTTACCACCAGATCAAACTGCATCCAGACTCCAAGTCTCTTACAGCATTTATCACAACAGAAGGCATTTTTCAGTTTACTCGCATGCCCTTTGGGCTAGCTACAGCTGTTAGCGTCTTCCAAAGAATGATGTTGAATATGCTCAAAGGCCTGTCTGGTGTAGTCTATTTTCGAGATGATATATTGGTTTCAGGAAAGACCATTCAGGAACATAATGCAACTCTTAGGCAAGTTTTGTGGAATCTTGAGCAGCAGGGTCTCACAGGTAACAAAGAAAAATGTCACTTTCTCACTAATCAAGTTGACTATTTGGGGTACTCAATCTCTAGCAGTGGCATCTCTCCCAAAAATAATCTTTTGGAAGCTATAAGAAATGCTCCTCCCCCAAGGGACAAGGACCAGCTCAGATCTTTTCTGGGCCTTGTCGAATATTATGCTAAATTTGAGCGTGGATTTGCTGGTATATCTGAACCTTTAAGGAAACTATTTTGCAAAGGTTGCAAATTTGACTGGGGCAGTGATCAGTCTGATGCTTTCTCAAAAATAAAGGTGCAAATTTGCAATGCTGGTGTTTTCTGCCTTTCAGTGCTTCCTTAAGTAGTTTCTCACAGTTGATGCTAGTCTTACTGGCATTGGTGTGGTACTATCCCAACTTCAGAGGGGCACTAAGAGGACAATTGTATTTGCGTCAAGAACTCTCATTCAAGCAGAAAGGAATTATTCGGTAATAAAGCGTGAAGCTCTTGCTGCAGCTTGGGGAGTAGAGTATTTCAGAGTATACTTGTTGGGATCCAGGTTTGTGTCGAGGACCGATCACAGCCCCTAATGAAAATCCTGTCGGCAGGAGGCGCTGGAAAGGGTTCAGCGTGTCTTGCCAGGTTTGCTGCAAGGTTACAGGAGTACCTCTATGATGTGAGTTCATTCATGGATGGATAAATCTACAAGCTGATTGCTTGTCACAAATGTCACTTGATTGGAAAGCGGTCGACAGGGAGGTGGTCAACAAGCTGGAAAGTGAAGAAACAGTTGCTTTTGTTTTTGATGTTTGTGAATACAGTTTGGGGTCATTTTCTAAAATACAGTGGTCTGAGGCCATGGTCAGTGATTCAGTTTTGCAAGATGTTATTGCTCTCATTAAGAAAGGTTCACCTTGTGAGAGTATGGTGTCCGCATCGGTTAGGGCCTATTGGAAACTTTTGGATGAATTGTCTCTAAGTGGTAAAGATGTTGTTGTGAGAGATTTGTGCCCCCGGCTGCACTTAGATTGCACATCTTTAAACTTGCGCATGAGGGTCATTTGGGCCAAGGTATGACTATCAGGTGAATTAAGCAAGAATTCCGGTGGCCTGCCATGGATGATCAGATCAGGGACTGGGTGGCTGATTGCACTCTCTGTAAAGAGAGCGAGAAGAGACTGAAAGTTGGTTCTCAGAGTTTAATGGGTGACACTGAGGATCCTGGTGAGCCGTGGCACACTATTTGTCTTGATTTCATAGGTCCTTTTTCTGGGTTTTCTCTAGACATGCGGTTTGCTGCTCTGGTTGTGGGTGTACACTTGAGATGGTTGCATCTTGAATTTTTGAAGGATGTTACTACAAATTCTAAGATTAGTGTGTTACAGACTTTGTTTTTGCGTGAGGGTATTCCACAAGTCTTACTTACTGACCATGGGACTCAACTCACTTCTGGGGAGATGCGTTGCTTTCTTGAGAAGTGTGGTGTGAGACATTCGTGTACTTCTCTTTACAATCTAATTGGTAATGGGGTAAAGGGATTGTGGAAAGGGTGAACAAACTTGTCAAAGGTACCTTACAACTCGCCTTAGCCTAATGGGTTGGCTCCCAAACGTCTTGTTCAAGACATGTTGTGGGCTTATTGCGCAACTCCTCATAGTGTTACCTAGAAGTCCCCATTTTTGATTATGAGAAGGCATTTTCCTGGCTCATGTCTTGTTCCATCTTGGCTCAAAAATTGTGTATCTTCTGGAGATGAGCGTACCTTTTATATTCTTCCTTCTAGGATCTCGGTTGGTGACTGGGTCAAACTGAAGTCTGGAAGGATAAAAGATGGTCTCACTAAGTTCAAAGGACCTTTCCGGGTTGTCAGTGTGGAACGTTATTTTGTTGTCATTGAAGGAGGCGAGCGTTGGAATTTACGCAGAGTGGCTTTGTACCAAAAAGGTGGATCTATTTCCAAGTGTTCTACAGATGATGAAGGCTGTTTGGGAGTGATGTGTATTCCTGATAGAGTTGTTGGAAATTATTCAAGTTCTAAAGTTGCTGAAAATGGTTCACATTCTAATGATTTGTTGTCTTCTTCCCAAGGAATCCAGGGGGAGTGTCATGTTGGTTTGTCTAACTCTCCTGATGTTGAGTTGTCTGTTAGGAATCGCATACCACCAGTGTATCTTCAGGATTATGTTAGATCATGAGTTCTTTATTATAGTTTTCTTCTCTCCTCTCATATTTTCTTCTTCTTTGTTGTTATTTTTCTTTCTTCCTTTCTTTTATATTAAAAAGAGAGGAAGTGTTGTGATGTTACTTAATGTTATACTATTATTCTTCTTAAATTTGTTGGAGCTCCCATGCTCTCTACTTTCTTTCGCCATGTTTTCTGCTCGTGCATAGATTGCGAAGCTGATGGCACTCCACAATTGACAGTTGCAGCTGGGTCGTTGAGGTGGTCGGATGCCAGGTTGTGCTTTTAGTAAAGATCTTCTCTTTACTCACTGTCTGCTGGTCGTTTCTTCAAGAAAGTATCACAACAAGTTACAACCCACAAGCCTTCTGACAATATTTTTAAAATGGATGCGCTTCGTAAAACAACTATTTTGGGACAGCCTTATTCCACTAAATCAACCAGGAAGCCTACAACTGGCCCTAGGAAGACCACAGTTATACCTGCATATGGCATTACAACAGCTCAACAGTAGGTTCTTATTAACAATTTGGCATCCAAGATCTGATTTGCTTTAATTGACTTTAGTATTCGAATATCTGTACTGGACAAATAGTGGGAACTTTAAAAGGATTCTGTGGGTAATTTACATTCGAGTATTAACAGTCGACCCAATAATTTTTCCTCAAGAATCACTCCTATAACAGGAGTTAGATTCTACTCAGGCTCCATGTAGGACATCATTACCTGCACTCCAGAATGCCTGTTTATGCCACCAAAGCACTCCATTGCTCAAAAACTGTGTCACAAACTGTCGGTCAGCTACTATTTCCACCCAGCTGCCAGGTCAAAGGAATTATACCAACTCAGTATTGACTGCTCCCAGTACTCCTCAAAAGCTCTTTTTGGTAGATCACCCTTCTAATATTGACATTATTTGTTTGCAGGAAATATGAGATGTAAAGAGATGCTTACATTTAGATGCTTTTTATCTCGTATTCAGTTCCAACAACTCATTCTGCCATTGGACTTGCCAGCGGCAGGCTTGCCACCTTAATAAAATTAGATCGTAATTGTAAAGTAGATGTCCTGAAGTCTAATTTGAAGACCAATTTGGGCACTCTCTTACTATTTTATAATAAGTGCAGATTGTTTCTTATTAACTTTTATAATGCTGTCACTCTGAAGAATGAATTAGATGCTGTTACTAGTCTTAAAGTATTTATTGATGACTTTTAACAATCAGATCCCCCATTTACTGTGATTATACTAGCCAGGGATTTTAATCTCCACCCTTGTTATTCATACCCAAAGTATAGAGATCCAGAATCTGAGTATTCTTCTGTTAATCAGGTGCATTTTAAAAATGCTCACCTAGGTGATATTGCTAATAGTCTAATCTCCGAGTTTAATTTAATGAATCTAATGGTTCTTAATCAGGAGATTTTGAATGCGAGAATACCAACATTTAAGGGGGGCATAGTTCTGTTATTGATTAAATTTTTTTGTTTCTTGTTGTTTCTTTTCAGCACATTTAGAATTTAAGGTTGTAATATATAACCTAAGTGACCATAATCCCCTAACAGCTATATTTTATTGGGACAAAAAAAACAACAGGAGTAGTATCTTTATATAAGGAGCCTATTACCCTGAGTGATCAGGGATGAAGGGTGAGGTGGTATTCCATTGTTCCCTCAGTCTCTGTTCAAAGCTTGTTTTACACATGTCAGGTTGATTTTCATTCTTGTCTGTCTGAAGCAGAGTCGGCTCAGGGCATTTTGAAGTCCTTTACTAACCATTGCTGGTTTATTAAAATCGCACTCTGTAAAGCTGGTTCTTCCCCTGTGACACATGAAGTAAGATGCTTTGATGGGCTGTGGTCTAAAGCGCATAAGGATCTCTGGAACTTTCTACACGTGACGCCCCATTGCCAAGAGAAGGTAAAAAGTGCCAGGGCTGTTTACAGAATGGCCTTTAAGGACCATAAAGCCCAGCTTAAAGAGGAGGCTTGGGACAAGCTATTAATACTTTCGCTGATAAGCCTTTTCCCACATACTAAGCCTATTTTTTGCTATTTGGGGTAGTTCGCGCTTAGGCCCCTGTAAATGTTTGTCCACATAAGGTATCCACCCCAAATTTGCATCCTTTTCTACCAACAACATGGGGATTTTAAAGATACCCAGGGTTTGTGGATTCCCCTGGAGGAGACACAGAAATTAGCCAAAATACAGCAACATTTTGGGGGGTGTTGGACCTGGGCCTCTTGGCAGGGTCATCCCTAAACTTTTTGCCTTCCTCCAATACTCTCTCTGACCTGTTTTTGTTGGTTTAATGACTCTGGGCACTTTGCCACTGCTGACCAGTGCCAAAGTGCATATGCTCTCCCTGTGAAAAGTGTACATATGATTGATGTCCATGATTGGTTCATTGGATTTACTGTTAGTCCCCAGTAAAGTGCACCAGGAGTGCCAGGGCTTGTAAATGCCAATACTGCTAGTGGGCCTGCAGCGCTGGTTGCGCCACCCACAGAAGCAGCCTTAAAATGTGTCTAGGGTCTGCCATTGCAGAACCTGCGTGCAGTCTGGTACTGTCATGCTGGCTGGGCAAGTGCACACACTTGCCAGCCCCTAAACCTTCCCTTAACTTCATATTAGTCACCCCTATGGTAGGCCTGAGGGCAGGGTGCATTGTAAGTGTAAGGTAGAACATGCCCTGATGTGTGTGGCATGTTCTAATAGTGAATTACTGCCAAATTCGTTTTTCACTATTGTAAGGCTACCAGTTCCCTTCTAGGCCAGATGGGCTGCTGGAATTATTACACTCTATAATCCCAGCAGGCTCAGGGAACATGGTAGAAATTAATGTTTAGTATGCCTGAACTCAGAATAATAAAATACTTCTTTTAGTAAAGTTTATTTTAATATCCTGTGTTTGCAAATGCTACTTTTAGAAAGTTAGCATTTGCTGGCCTAACCATTTCAGCCCGCCTCTGCTTGGATGTGGATCTGACTGTCTGGTGTGTGTGAGTGACAGGGCTGGGAGTTGACAGGTAGTGAATAGCCAGATGACACCTTAGTGGGTGGTGGGAGTTTCCCCTGAATGATGCATCAGGCTGTGCTCTGCCTCCACAATGCTGGCTCCGCCCTCCTGGGGAGCGACTGATGACTCAGCCTGCACCTGGCCCAGGAAGGACCGAAGCTTGTCAACAAAGTGCTCAAGCTGCCCCTGTCTTCACAATGCCGGCTCCGCCCCCCTGGGGAGCGGCTGATGTGCCTGCCCTCACACTGCATGCAGAAGCCAGAAGTACCCACAACAAGTGCTCAGAGACTGGAGCAGTTATGCAGAGGCCCCCCTGGCCTGCTAGAACAAAAGAAACTGGGTATAAAAGTAGGAGCCCTGCTCCTTGTAAATTAGATCCTGTTTGCGCTACAGAAGAAACTCTGCCCGAAGAGAAGGACCTGGAAGGACTACAAGGAGGAGTGCTGTCTCTGGCCTGTGTCTGGTGCCTTGCTGCCAAAGGAGAGGAAAGAAGAGACTACAAGAGACTTTTGCTTTTAACTTTGTGCCAAACTCTGCTGAAAGATCTCCAAGGGCTTGCCTGTGAACTTGCCCCCTGACCAGCGCCCCAGGAACAGTGGGCGCTACCCCCTGACAGAGGAACCACTGCAAGACGCTGTTTTCCTTTTGCGAGCCTCTCCAGGAAAAGCAGAGCGCGCTCTGACAATCGCGCTTTCCAGCACCACTCTGGGAACTGCCCTCGCTCTAAACAACGTGACTGCCGCCTGCCTGGCCCAGAAGCAACGTGAAGACCAGCCCAGCTGATCCAAGCACCGTGACTGGCCCCGAGCTGCAGCTCGCATCGTGAAGAGAAGGTGGCGCCCGGTGCCTGCTTGCACCCCTTCGAGTCTTGTGCCCCTGAACGCGCCGCCGCTGAAACAGCTGTTGCGTGGGGCGCCTGAACGTCGCCTGGATCAAAAGAGGCCTGCACCGAGGATCGCTGCCCTCTGTAGGTGCCCTCCCGTTCAGGAAATCCCGAGGCGCTTGCCCAGTGCAACCTGGCCCGCGCCGCACCGCCAACCCCCGAGCCAGAGCCGAGCCGCCGCTCGCTCCTAACATCGAACGGAAGACAACGCGACGCGGACTACCGCGCTGACCTGCGCCCAGCCAACTCCCCAGCAAGGTACTGTTCCTTTCCCTCTGCCCTGCCCAGCCCTCGGAGCTGCGTGTGGAGCGCTCCCAGGGCCCCCGCTCTCTCCCCCTGTCAGCCGCGCACAGCCGCGCAGCCCGCCCGGAGAGGCAGGCGCTGATTCCCCGGCCGCCGCTCCCGCCAGAAGCGTGAGGGGGGGCAGACCGGGCCCGTTTTTCTATCGCGGGGTAACCTAGGGGCACAGAGAGGCCGCGGACGGCTGGGGGAATCCTGGTTGACTATCAGGACAGAGAAAAGTACCGTGAGGAGCCTGGAATCCCCGTTTTTGGGGGAAATAAGCCGAATAAGAACTGCTTTGAAAACATTGACTAAGGATTGCTTATTGCTAGAAAGAACTGTGGCAACTTAATCTAAAGTACACTGGAACCGTTTTAAAGTGAACCAAGACTGTATTTACTGAAATTTATATAAAGAATATATATTTTTACAAATACAGTTTGGTGTCATTGTGTGGTGGGTTGGTTGTGATGGTGTAATATTGCAAGTGCTTAACCCTATATGCCCCAGAGATTAGCCTAAGACTGCTTAAGCCACACTACCTAGAGGGTAAGCAGAGGTTGTCTTGAAGGTAACCCTCAGCCCTGACGGGGAAGAGAGAGTCCCTGCTTGTCGCCAGTGCTGCACTGCGCCAACTAGAGACTCCCCCTTCCTACATTGGACGCAGCGGTGAGGATTCGCGAATTTACATTTGCAGTGTTTTACCTTAGCTACTGACCATTGCATAGTGATTACAGTCCAGTAACTAAGCCACAGACTTTGTTTTTTTTGGATTTATGATTTGCGAGAAGAGATCTCCATGTGTTTTTAAAGTCATGCCTGTGTCAGTGAAAATGGAAAAGGCAGCATCCATTTCTTCTATTGACTGTGATTGGGAGAAACTAGAAAACTACACTGGGAAACAGCTCAGGAGCTTCTGCAAAAATTTGAACATTTCCATGACCGGACTCTCCAGAAGGGAGCAGTTCCAAAAGGCGCTGAGGGCCTGGGTCAAGGCAAGGAATGCCCCTGGAAAGGATTTTGAATTTGAGGATGCAGAACAGCAGCTGGAGGGACCCCTGACTCCAGAGTGTAGGGGTGCAACCTCCCCATTGGGTAGCAGTGTTTCTGGCCGAGGTCTGTCGCCAGAGGAGCTGGCGGACAGACAGGCAACCCGAGATCATGAATTGAAGTTGGCAGAGCTGGAAATAAATGGGCAACTGGAGCTAGAATCTAGGAAGTTAGCCCTGGAAGAAATGAAAATGGAGCTTGCGCATGACTTAAGAATGAGGAAACTTGACTTGGAGCTCGAGGGGCGTGAGGCCAAGAGGGCTTCAGCCCAGCAACAAGAAATATGTGTAGCTCAGAGATTGAGCTTTGCTGAGTTGGAGGTGGAGTCCAGCTCAGATGGTGGCAGCGACATTCAGGTATCTAGTGCAGACAGCATAACGCGCGCACCTAGTTTTATGGCACCTGACTTGGAGGGGGTTAACATACACCAGGAGGTTCAAGGGCATGAGGTAGCTCCAGTAGTGCGCAGCGTCCCTGAAGGGAATAGGGTAGCTGGCGTAGGAGTTCATGGTCCTAGTGGTGGGAGGGATTCCCCCATGGTTGAGGTCCTGGTGGGTGAGTGTAAGGACCGCCCAGAAGAGTGTGGGTTGTGTGAAAGAGACAGTTCGCTACTGTCTGGCCAGTCTCAGAAGAATGGTGTGGAGTATGTGTGTGAGGCGCTGGATGGTGAGGTGAAGGATAATTTGGTTAACCCTGCTAGGGGGCTGTGTAATCCAATTGTGGGAGAGCATATTGTAAGTCCCAGTTTTCCAGAGCTATGCCAACACCTGTTTGAGAGTGAGTTCTCTGACCCCAGGGAGCTCACATTGGAGGCAGACCTTGTGGTGGATTCCAGAGGGTCTGGAGAGGCATTGGGGTGTGATCCTGTGGGGAGTGGCTCAGGTATCTTCCAGCCCAGAGTGGTGGAAGTGGCGCAGAGTAGCCCAGCTAGGTCCTGTAGTAGTGAGAGGGGTGTAGGGCCTCACGTCCTGTCCTTAAGGGGAAGGAGTGAGAATGGGTTTTGTCCCGGTAGTGCCCAACCTCAGTCTCAGAGCCTGGATGGTTCTTTAAGGGAACACCAGGTGGGGAGCCTAGGCTGTCCGGATGAGTCACCCCTTGAGGGGGATCCCCCAGTGGCTAGAGAACGTGGAGGCTCTATAAGCAGAGCTCCAGTAGTTCTGGTGTCTGGCAGTACCGCTCCAGTTGGGAGGGTGCAGAAGTCCAGAAGGAGGGGCGAGAGGGGGAAAGAGTCCCCAGTGGAAGAACCAGTGGGTCAGGGGCCAGCCAGCAGGGCTGTGTCCCCAGTGAATGACCATGGGGACACCACTTCTGTCCTGGGGGATCTTCCCGCACTGTCAGATGGACGGGGGTTGGGAGATCTGCGCCAGGCAGACTGTCGCACGGCACATGAGCGATGTGCCACCCTCAGGGGGGGCATGCGTGCTCCCCGGGAAGTCCTGGTGCGCCAGGCAATGGTTCAACTGCAGGGTCGGGTCCCTGAGTTGGAGAGTCAGGTTCAGGTGTTGTCTGACCTGGAGGGTGGGACCACTGTAATCAGTGTCCTGGCCCATGTCACTTCTAGGGGTACCACTCCAGTTGGGAGTGGGCAGTACTCTGGAAGGGGGTGCAGAGGGAGGGAGTCCTCGCCTCTGACCCCGGTTCAACTTGAGGGTTTAGACCCTAGGTTTAAGGGCCAGGTGCAGGGTGTCACCCCTGACCTGGTGCCCCAGTTGCAGGATAGCACCCCTGAACTGGTGGGCGAATTGTGCAGGTCACCTGCCACAGGTGCCCTGACAATTCTGGAAGGGGGTACCACTCCAGGTGGGAGGGTACAGAGCCCCAAGGAGGAGGACCGGGTGTGGGAGAGGCCACCCCCGTGTTTGATCCAGCCGCCAGGTACGGGCCTGGGGCTGGTGGGTCAGTGCCAGGATGACATACCTGACCTGACAGGAGGGAGAGTGGACAAAGGGTGCCAAGCACCTGGGGCTACTGCCCCCCACTCTCTAATGCCACAGAGGTCTGAGAGCCCTGAGAGGCATGAGGCCTGGGTCTCATCTCTGACTACTGTCAGTGGCCGCTATGACTTGATGTCTGTCTGTTGGGACACACCTGTGAGCAAGTTAAGGTTAGAGGCTGCACAGGTGGTGTCCACAGAGGAAGAGAAGGGTGCCCCAGGGATTGGCTTGGTGGACCCTGAGAGTATGAACAGAGGATTTAAAGTAGGTGCAGATTGGCGTAGAACTGGAATGTGCCCCTGCTGTTGCGGGCCAGGTCCAGGTTCTATCGCCCAAAGCAGGGAAGCCCATCACAGTGGTGATTGGTCTACCCTGCGTTTCGGCTGGAAGGGGGTTGTGTTGGACCTGGGCCTCTTGGCAGGGTCATCCCTAAACTTTTTGCCTTCCTCCAATACTCTCTCTGACCTGTTTTTGTTGGTTTAATGACTCTGGGCACTTTGCCACTGCTGACCAGTGCCAAAGTGCATATGCTCTCCCTGTGAAAAGTGTACATATGATTGATGTCCATGATTGGTTCATTGGATTTACTGTTAGTCCCCAGTAAAGTGCACCAGGAGTGCCAGGGCTTGTAAATGCCAATACTTCTAGTGGGCCTGCAGCGCTGGTTGCGCCACCCACAGAAGCAGCCTTAAAATGTGTCTAGGGTCTGCCATTGCAGAACCTGCGTGCAGTCTGGTACTGTCATGCTGGCTGGGCAAGTGCACACACTTGCCAGCCCCTAAACCTTCCCTTAACTTCATATTAGTCACCCCTATGGTAGGCCTGAGGGCAGGGTGCATTGTAAGTGTAAGGTAGAACATGCCCTGATGTGTGTGGCATGTTCTAATAGTGAATTACTGCCAAATTCGTTTTTCACTATTGTAAGGCTACCAGTTCCCTTCTAGGCCAGATGGGCTGCTGGAATTATTACACTCTATAATCCCAGCAGGCTCAGGGAACATGGTAGAAATTAATGTTTAGTATGCCTGAACTCAGAATAATAAAATACTTCTTTTAGTAAAGTTTATTTTAATATCCTGTGTTTGCAAATGCTACTTTTAGAAAGTTAGCATTTGCTGGCCTAACCATTTCAGCCCGCCTCTGCTTGGATGTGGATCTGACTGTCTGGTGTGTGTGAGTGACAGGGCTGGGAGTTGACAGGTAGTGAATAGCCAGATGACACCTTAGTGGGTGGTGGGAGTTTCCCCTGAATGATGCATCAGGCTGTGCTCTGCCTCCACAATGCTGGCTCCGCCCTCCTGGGGAGCGACTGATGACTCAGCCTGCACCTGGCCCAGGAAGGACCGAAGCTTGTCAACAAAGTGCTCAAGCTGCCCCTGTCTTCACAATGCCGGCTCCGCCCCCCTGGGGAGCGGCTGATGTGCCTGCCCTCACACTGCATGCAGAAGCCAGAAGTACCCACAACAAGTGCTCAGAGACTGGAGCAGTTATGCAGAGGCCCCCCTGGCCTGCTAGAACAAAAGAAACTGGGTATAAAAGTAGGAGCCCTGCTCCTTGTAAATTAGATCCTGTTTGCGCTACAGAAGAAACTCTGCCCGAAGAGAAGGACCTGGAAGGACTACAAGGAGGAGTGCTGTCTCTGGCCTGTGTCTGGTGCCTTGCTGCCAAAGGAGAGGAAAGAAGAGACTACAAGAGACTTTTGCTTTTAACTTTGTGCCAAACTCTGCTGAAAGATCTCCAAGGGCTTGCCTGTGAACTTGCCCCCTGACCAGCGCCCCAGGAACAGTGGGCGCTACCCCCTGACAGAGGAACCACTGCAAGACGCTGTTTTCCTTTTGCGAGCCTCTCCAGGAAAAGCAGAGCGCGCTCTGACAATCGCGCTTTCCAGCACCACTCTGGGAACTGCCCTCGCTCTAAACAACGTGACTGCCGCCTGCCTGGCCCAGAAGCAACGTGAAGACCAGCCCAGCTGATCCAAGCACCGTGACTGGCCCCGAGCTGCAGCTCGCATCGTGAAGAGAAGGTGGCGCCCGGTGCCTGCTTGCACCCCTTCGAGTCTTGTGCCCCTGAACGCGCCGCCGCTGAAACAGCTGTTGCGTGGGGCGCCTGAACGTCGCCTGGATCAAAAGAGGCCTGCACCGAGGATCGCTGCCCTCTGTAGGTGCCCTCCCGTTCAGGAAATCCCGAGGCGCTTGCCCAGTGCAACCTGGCCCGCGCCGCACCGCCAACCCCCGAGCCAGAGCCGAGCCGCCGCTCGCTCCTAACATCGGACGGAAGACAACGCGACGCGGAGTACCGCGCTGACCTGCGCCCAGCCAACTCCCCAGCAAGGTACTGTTCCTTTCCCTCTGCCCTGCCCAGCCCTCGGAGCTGCGTGTGGAGCGCTCCCAGGGCCCCCGCTCTCTCCCCCTGTCAGCCGCGCACAGCCGCGCAGCCCGCCCGGAGAGGCAGGCGCTGATTCCCCGGCCGCCGCTCCCGCCAGAAGCGTGAGGGGGGGCAGACCGGGCCCGTTTTTCTATCGCGGGGTAACCTAGGGGCACAGAGAGGCCGCGGACGGCTGGGGGAATCCTGGTTGACTATCAGGACAGAGAAAAGTACCGTGAGGAGCCTGGAATCCCCGTTTTTGGGGGAAATAAGCCGAATAAGAACTGCTTTGAAAACATTGACTAAGGATTGCTTATTGCTAGAAAGAACTGTGGCAACTTAATCTAAAGTACACTGGAACCGTTTTAAAGTGAACCAAGACTGTATTTACTGAAATTTATATAAAGAATATATATTTTTACAAATACAGTTTGGTGTCATTGTGTGGTGGGTTGGTTGTGATGGTGTAATATTGCAAGTGCTTAACCCTATATGCCCCAGAGATTAGCCTAAGACTGCTTAAGCCACACTACCTAGAGGGTAAGCAGAGGTTGTCTTGAAGGTAACCCTCAGCCCTGACGGGGAAGAGAGAGTCCCTGCTTGTCGCCAGTGCTGCACTGCGCCAACTAGAGACTCCCCCTTCCTACAGGGGGTTTTGGAAAAATTAGGAAAAAGTGCTGCAGAAGTAAGCGTCTGTTTTTTCCCTGCAAATAGTATCAACAAAGGGTTTGTGGTGCTAAAATCACAATCTTCCCAGCTTTCAGAGACAGGCAGACTTTTGTCAGAAAACCAACTTTTTTAACACAGTTTTGGCATTTTACTGGGACATAGCCTATTTTTGCCACTTATTGTGCTTTCAACCTCCTTCCAGTTAGTGGTAGAATTAGGTGTGAAAGTAATGGATCCCGGAAATCTATACATTTCTGAAAAGTAGACATAATTCTGAATTCAGCAAGGGGTCATTTGTGTAGATCCTTCAAGGCTTTTCAATAGAACTAACAGTTGAAAATAAGAAAAATTGAAAATGAGTTGAAAAATCCATCCATTTATGCCAATGTTTTCACCTGTAACTTCTTCTGAGTATGACAGATTTTTTAAAGCAATATACCGTTACGTCTGCTGGACCCTTCTGGCTGTGGGGATATATAGGACTTGCAGGTTCACTTAGAAACTGAGGAACCCAGAGCCAATAACTTAGCTGCGTTTGTTTTCATTGTGTACCAGGTATATAGCAATTGATTTGGGAAAATACAAAGAGTGAAACATAGGTTTCAAGGACACCTATGTATTTCTGAAATGGGAACAAAATATAGAGTTTAGAAGCAGTAGCTATTTGCACATCTCCAAAATTGTGGGTACCCATACTAGCATGTGAATTATAGGAAAAAAGTTTAAGTGACTTCTTTTTTACACATTGTCTTACATTTGGCAGGCAGAAATGCAAAGAAAGTCAATAGGTAATTACAGTTGCTCTACAATTCTTTGTTCCCCTAAGTCTCCCAATAAACATGGTACCGCACTTGTGTGGGTAGGCCAACTGCCCACTGCAAGAATCGGCCCAAAACACAACATGGACACACCACATTTTTTTCCAAACTGCCTAGCTGTGGACTTTGAACCCTAGCTCTGCTGGCCCCTAGGGAAACCTAGCAAACCTCCTACATTTTTTAAAACTAGACACCCAGGAAAATCCAGGAGGGGTGACGTGTGGCTCTCACCAGGTTCTGTTACCCAGAATCCCTTGCAAACCTCAACCTTTGTAAAAGAAAACACATTTTCCATACATTACTGTGATGGAAAGTTCTGGAATCTGCGTGGATCCACAAACTTCCACTCACTCTGAATTCCCCAAAGTCTCCTGATAAAAATGGTACCTACCTTGTGTGGGTAGGCCTAGTGCCGCAGCAGGAATTGGGCAAAAAAGAAACCTGGACACACCACATTTTTACAGTGAAAACTGACCCTTTTTTTTGCATAGTGCCTAGCTGTGGATTTTGAACCCTAGCTCTGCCGGCACCTAGGGAAACCTAGCACACCTAAACATTGTTTTAACCAGGGGAATCCAGGAGGGGTGAATTGTGTGACTCTCACCAGATTCCGTTACCCAGATTCCCTTGAAAACCTCAAACTTTCTAAAAATAAAACCACATTTCAGTGATGTAAAGTTCTGGAATCTGTGTCTGTTCACAAACTTCCACCCATCCCGCATTCTCCAAAGTCTCCAGATTAAAAATGGTACCTTACTTGTGTGGGTGGGCCAAGTGCCTGCAGAAGGGAAGGGCCCAAAACATATTGTGGAGACGTCAAAATTACCTATCACAAAACGACCTGGTTTTGTACAGGAGCTCACCGAGGTTTTTGGTCATGTGCTCGGCGACGATCTAGGGAAACCTACCAAACCCAGACATCTTTGAAAACTAAACCACCGGGGGAGCTCAGGGAGGTATGGCTTGCATGGACTCCCCAACGATTTCCTACCCAGAATCCCCTGCAAGCCTCAAAGTTAGCTGAAAAAATCAAATTGTTCACAAATTTCTGTGTGGGAAAGTTGCAGGATCACCAGGCTGAAACAAATTTCCTATCACCCAGCATTCCCCCAGGTCAACCGATAGAAAATGGCACCTCACTTGTGTGGGTGGGCAAAGTGCCTGCAACAGACAAGGGCCCAAAACGTGTTGTGGAGAAATCAAAATTACCTATCACAAAACAACCTGGTTTTGCAAGGGGGGCACCTGAGTTTTTGGCCCCATGCTCAGCGGCCATCTAGGGAAACCTACCAAACCCACACATTTCTGAAAACTGGGGAATCCAGGAAGGCATGGCTTGTGTGGATTCCCCAACATTTTCCCACTCCGAATCCCCTGCAAACCTCAAATTTAGCTGAAAAAATCCCTTTTTCCACACATTTTTGTGTGGGATCACCGCATGGCACAAATGTCCTACCACTCGGCATTCCCCTCAGTCTCCCGATAAAAATTATACCTTACTTGTGTAGATGGGCCAAGTGCCTAAGACATTGAAGGGCCAAAAACATGTAGAGATTAAGGGGGGCCCAAAGCGGATCCAAAAGGGCAGTTTGTTTAAACGTTTTTAGGCTGACGCTACTTTGGGTATCCACAAAAGTGAGGTATCATTTCTCGGGAGACCAAGGGGAATAGTGGGTAGTAGGACATTTGTGCCTGCACGGTTATCCTACAACTTACCCACACAGAAATGTGAAGAAAATGGGACTTTGAAAGTAAATTTGAGGTTGGCGGGGGATTCTGGGCAAGAAAACGCTGGGGGATCCATGCAGGTCACACCCCCAGCCTCAAGAGTCAGTACACACACACCACAAACACCACCATCCACGCACACCACCAGCCAAGCTTCATCCACGCACACCGCCAGCCAAGCACCATCCAAGCACATTGCCAGGCAAGCGCCACACATGTAAACTGCCAGCCAAATGCTATCCATGCACACAGTCAGGCAAGCAATATCCACGCATACTGCCAGAGAAGTGCCACCTACGCACTCCTCCAGCCGAGCGCCATCCCTGCACACCGCCAGCCTAACAGGGCAGGACTGGCAACCGCAACCAGCCCTGGCAGACTGCTGCTCGACTGGCCCTGGGGGGCGTGCTATTAAAAAGCACTGCTCCTGATTTTGTTACTGGGGCACTGCTCCAAAACCTGCCCCCATTGACATAACCGCCCCCCACGGCCAAAAAACCATCCTTCACCCCTCCGGCCCACTGGGGAAACGCCTGGTGATGCTACGGCCAGTTCAGCCCTGCAGCCCAGCACTATCCATGCACCCAGCCAGCCAAGCACCAGTGCACGTACACTAACAGCCAAGCGCCACTCCACACACACCACCAGGCAAGCGCCAATCTACACGCACCGTCATCCAGTGCGAGTCCACCCACACCATCAGCCAAGTGCAGGTCCACACATACCACTAGCAAAATGCCAGCCAAAGGTCCGTACACGCAGACCGTCAGCCAAACTCTAGTTTACACACTCACACAAACTCTTTGTGGTTTCTAGTGTATTTCTGCCCCCGCTTGAGTGCAGATTAGAATAAAAATATCACAGAAACAGCCAAAATGTGTGCCAACAAAAAAGGGAGCGATCCTTGCCTATAGGGTTTCTCACTTTCATGCCCTTAAACATACCCCTGGTCCCTAGTGGGCTCTCTGCCCCCCATCAGGGGCGATTGCCCCAATCTGCCTCCCAGGGGAGGTAGAAAGACTGGCAATTTCTTGGGCGGGGTGGGGGCTTTGGCATGCTCATTTTTGGCAGTCCTCACCTCTACTAATATAGACAAATCACTGGTGCCTAGTGGCCTTTCTGCCCCTTATCTGCCCCCAGGGGGGCAGAACGGCTGTGGAATTAGGTGCGGTGGGGGCATTAGCATGCCCATCTCGGCAAGCCCCCTCTCCAAAATGTGCTAAAACAAATATCTGGTGACTAGTGCTCTTTCTGCCCCCTGGGGGGCAGATTGGGAGCTATTGCCCTTATCTGCCACCCTGTGGAGGGCAGAAAGACTGTGGAAATAGGAAGGGGTGGGGGTATTGGCATGCCCATCTCGGCCAGCCCCAACCTCAAACATTGCTACAAAAGAAAATCCATGGTGGCTAGTGCGCAGATTAAGGGCTATTGTCCCTACCTGCCCCCGGGGTGGGGGGGCAGAAAGACTGAATATGGCAGTAATCATTTGGGGAGAGCAAAGGCCCTTGCCCAGCGGCGTCACTCCCCCCTCCCTGGTGTCCAGCGGGTGGATCCCTTTTTGGGGGGCGATCCACTAGGGAGGGGTACCATTGGAAAGGGGAGATTCTCCCTGGTTCTGCTACAGAAGGGTACCATTGGAAAGGGGAGATTCTCCCCTTTCCAACAATACCTCTCCTGACTTTCTACGTGCTCAGGGTTCTGAGAAAGCCCCCGAGCACGTAGAAAGTGAAACTGAAATGAGCCTTTTGGCTCCTTTTAGTTTCAGTTTAAGAGAAATTACGTCAGCGTGACATGCGCGCTGATCATCATTTCCCAGAAACAAACAGAACACCCTCTGGAGCTGGGGAAGCTCTTCCCCAGCTCCAGAGGCTGTTTAGGGCTTAAAGAAATTACTTTGGTGCCCGCACTAGAGGGTTTTCTTGTGCCATGTCCGACGCACATGAGCACTGGTGCTCCCGGCCGTCCGACGCACCAAAGGGGTTAGCCGCTAGTCTGCAGAGAGACAGCTCTGCTTTTTGGAGAGCTGTTAATTCCCCTTTTTTTGTAATGATCACCTTTCCAATCACGCCTGCACTATCTCGCCAAAGGCCTGGGTCGATCATTTTGAGGGCATCTACAGCTCAGAAGATAAGCATGGAGCACTGAATGGCATGAGGAATGATCAGCAAATAGTCTTTCATCTTCCTGAGGTCAAAGCAGCTACCCTTCAATTGCCATCGAACAAAGCTCCAGGGCCAGATGGGGTCCCAGGGAATCTCTTTAAAACCTGTAAAGATTTGTGGGCCCCTTTGCTGACATTACATTTAAATTCAGCAACCACCGAACCCCTTCCATTAACTTGATCTCAATCAGTAATAGTCTCTGTTTTTAAAAAGGCGATGGGTCAGATCCTGCCTGTTTTAGGCCTATCTCCCTGATTGACTCCGATTTCAAAATCATCGACCGGATTATATTAAACCGTCTTTCGGATTCGGCAGAGGAGGCTCTGTATATACTATACCAAAGTGAGGTATAGTGTGCACACGGAGTCTAGTGGAACCCCAAAGGTAGGCAGAGGTGAAGTTAGATACCACCTTACTTTCTATTTGTGGTAGTGTGGCCGAGCAGTAAGCTTTATCAGAGGACCGTGTTAAGCATTTGTTGTACACACTCAATTAGTAAATGATTTCACTCACTGAAAGACTGAACTTCAGACCAATTGTTTTTGTTAAACAAAATGATTTTAGTTATTTTATTTTCTAGAACCAAGCAAGCCTGGCACAGGTAAGTGATAAATACTTTGCAGTAATTATACAGTTGTAACACAGTTTGGATTGCAATTGTATATGCACTTTGTTTGGATTTACAGTACTGTTACTGAGAAATGCAATGCTTTGAAAATACCGTACATATACTTTGTAGAGGCCTTGGAGTAAAATTACACGTAAATTACTCTTTAGATTACTTTTCTTACACAGTGCAGTCTACCTTGATACTGCACTGGGACATTTCCTGAAAACAGATAAGTAAAACCGTTTTTGTTATTCTGTATATTTTGAAAGGATTTCTTAGGTTTTCCAACTCCACACTTGGAAACTTTTCATAGAAAAACATCAGTGTTATCCTATGGAGGAAAATAGTGTTAACGGTTCAAAGGTAAGTACTTTGTTGTGGGAGTTTGAATTCTGGGTTGAGACTCAGGGGTCCCTCAGAGTCAGGGATGCACTCTTGTTACACCATCAGCGTCACTAGGACAGCCGGCTAGAGAGTGCTGAGACCCAATGTCATCCAAAGGGGTACAGGGGGCCTCCTGTTTGTGGCTGCTGACGAGCAGACCACTGGGTTGTGGGAGCAAAGCTCCTGCATTTAAGCTCAGGGCAAATGGGGCATTATATACTCTTAATGGCAGCACTGCACTTACAATGTCTAAGAATGGACTTAGACACTGTAGGGGTACATGGCTCCTGCACCTGTACCCTCACCACTGGTATAGTGCACCCAGCTAGAGGGGAGACTGATCTATGCCAGGGCAGTGGGATGTAGGCATGGCACACAGGGAAAGTTGATTACATTTATTAGTTGATCGGGTGTGCAGGTTATCCACCTGTTGTGATACACAGGGATGTGTGCCATGTCTACTCTTCACTTTGTTCTGCACCAAAAGGATGACACAATAAGTGCTGCAACCCTTAGGGGTCTTCTCTGGTTACAGTGCCCTGGGTACCTGTGGTACCATTCCGCAGGGACTGACCTGTGGCCAGAGATGCCAATTGGGTTTTGTTTTCAATGCAGTTTTAGGGAAAGAACATAGGACCTCGGTACCTGATTGGCAGGAGCCCACAGCCCACTCTATCAAATCACATCAGCAGTTCAGCAAAAAGTGGGGCTACCATGCACAAAGAGGGCACTTTCTCACAAGAGAGGCTTTTTATGTGACCTACAGAATGGGTTTCATCTCAGTCAGGGTACTATCAAAACAAAATTTGAATCTTTACCTATTAATTTGTAAATATACTAAGGTTAAGAATGGGCCAATCCTTCTGGCCTTCATGGACCTAAGCTCTGCATTTGACAGAGTTAATCGTTCCAAACTTTGGTACATGATGGCTCAGATGGGTCTTGACCCTGCTTTAATTAATTTTCTGCAGGATCTGCATAAAGATCTCTCAGCTAGTGTCTGGTTTGGCCCTAAAAGGGATTGCACTGAGCAGTTTAAATTGCGTCGTGGGGTTTGGCAAGGCTGTATCTTAGCACCATTTTTTTTATATATTAATCAAATAAAAGAAGCCTTGATGGACCCGGTGTAGATGTCCCTAAAGTTGGAGTCCGTTTATACTGGCCCTGCTTTATGCAGGTGATACAGTTTTAATTGCTCGAACAGCCAAAGGATTACAAAAACTTTTTAACCTTTACATTGGTTTTATGAATAGTCTTGACTTGACGACAAACTTCTCGAAGTCACATGTTATGAAGTTTAGTCCACCCAACACGAAAACCATGAAATACGTAGTAGATGGACACCACATCGGTCAGGTAGACAAATTTAGATACTTAGGGGTCCAACTGGATTTCGCTGAAGTAGTAGTCAAGACTGGAGCAGTGGTGTATCCATGATCCTTCCTCTCACCGCCTCTGGATGATAGTGGATTTATTCTAGGGTCTGACTAAATTCTGCCTACAGCCAAGTTTGCTCCACTTACTGAGGAAAATTGAATTTTGCCTTGTTATATGTGCCTACGTGTTCCCCATCCTATGTTATATGTGCATGATCGATATGCATGTATCCCCTATGATCGATTAAAGACGCAATTATAGTTGTGTCCGACTCTAGTATGCCAGTATCCAGTTCTCTTGAAGGCAACGAGTATTAGGCCTATGTTGCCACGTTTCACAGTGTGCACGTTATATTCACCGCATTGTCCCCGTTTCTAGGCCTCAAAAGGGCCCGGACACCAGATTCAAGCTCCAGTCTCCTGAACCCACTCCGAGGAGCGATGCAGCCCCCACCTGCATCCCTGACCCTTCACTTACTTCCTGCCGCGCAGCGCGGTGCCCGGCCTGGCTCTGCCTGCCTGTCTGCCAAGAATATGTTATGCCTCCAGTTATCAGTTCAGCTCTCCGTCTTCACATTCCTAAGCTAACGAACCGCATAAACAGCTCAGCTATAGTCTAGTCTTTCTGTCTCCATGTAAGAGAATTACTGTATTAATATTCATAGAAGATTCATAACACACACAATACATGTAGAATATATGCATGCACCAGCGTTAGTGTCAAGTAGCCTTTGCCCTGATAACTTTTAGATTCTATCAACATGTACTCCAAACACCAGATACCAGATATGCTATAGGTACATGTCGTCCTGACACCGCAGACTTTAGTCTCCTCTTCTAGTGCAGAAGTCATAGCCCCCAGTTCTCCCTGGTAACACGTCATTGCCCGTTTGCGCGCACCACTAGGTTAAAGGTCCCAGCTACTCAGGTAGCCCCCTCCATGTTTCCGCCCACTTTATGACACTTCTGTGACGTTCACATCACATGTCTACGTACACGCCCTGTGCACGCCTTCTGTTTCCACCCATGTGTTCTTATCTTACGCTTGTCATAAGTTACGCCTACTGTATGTAATGTATTTGAAATGTCTTACTATATATACACTGCACTGTTAATGAAATGGTGCAGCTGCCTTCCTTCCTATTTTATTCCAGGCTGTCCCGTTCCAGTCCCTTCCCTTTTGCCTGAATAAAGCCTGTTCAACTCGGATACATCGGATCCTGCCTCTTATTTATTGAGCTATCTGTTATTGTTAATATATTCAAAAATAGTACCGGTAATTAATTATTTATTTACCACATAAATGGCGCCCGAATAGGGACGTGCCCCTTCCTCACGCGCTGGCGATGCAACGCCGGTCCCCTGACCCTCTGCAGCCGTGACGGAACAATACCGTGCACGTGCAGATATTTCTGCTTCAAGTCTCCCTCAGGCCCACGGAGGAGACGGAGACTGCGGTCCGACATCCAGACGAAGCGGTGTGGAATGCGGTTCGTCCCGACCAGAGCCCAAGCCGAGAGAGCAAGGTCCGAAGTATCCGGAGGCCCACCTGTTTCCGAAGTTTCCGAAGTATGTAGTAGTCCGACGTCGTAGCAGTCCAGTCCAGTCCGAGGCCTTCCAGTTTCTGCTTCCCGGTGAGTACCGTTGCGGGGGAAGTATCTAGACAGGATCATTAGTTTGTTCCTGGTCCGTTGGGTTTGGGTACACAGATCCAGTCCGAAGTATTCACCTAGGTGGATACGGTCCGACGTGTCTCTTTATGGGACCGGTATGTTCTGTACTGTTTTAGCAGTGCATCCAGTAATTCTAGTAAGTTTCATTCTCGAGAAATTCATGTGTTCTGTTTTCAGTGTATCAGGTAGTATTCTGTTCGAACTGTTATCAATGTATTTTTATGTCGTGGTATCAGTGTTCTGTTTGCCATTTTATTACTGTGATTATTGTGTATTGTGTTCCAAGTGTATTACCAAAATGCCTCTGTTCTCGAAATTACGTCAGTTAAAGACCAGAAAAGGGTTACTCGAAGAAGCAGTTCCTGTCCCTCCTAGGGACAGTCCAGGACATTTTATGTATCACAAGCATGGCCTAGATGCCATAATATATCTAGACTTATGGGCGGACTATACCAAGGAACTAGAAGAGAAATATAGATGGCCCGTATCAGGTACATGGGATGCCGAGTGCATCATGCGAGTAGAAGAAGCATTATGGAAAAAGAAAGCCAGACAGTCCCAGAAAGATGCCATCGAGTTATGGCGCAAAGAATCTCATAAAAGAACCGAAAAAGAATTCAGAAAAACAGAATTAAGTAGGGAATCCGCAGAAAGAGCCCAAGAGAGGGAATTAATAGAAGAAGGTGAACGAGTTAGAGCAGAACAGTCAGACCGACAGAGAAATGCCCTTATTAAAGGTATGTATCCTCTTCTTGCCGAGGGCTGCCAAAGGCAACCCCGGAAGCACCCTGTAATTTACCGCCGCCAATGGTCCCGATTAAGCTACGTCATAAACCGACTGCAGCTGAAATTTTTCTTTCGTCCTATTTGGACGACACAGTCCCAGCATATGCAGATCATGTTCTGCCTGTTCCGCCTGCTCCCGTTAATAATGTAATTCCTGTCCCGCCAACTACTGTTCCCGGGGGTCAAGTTCATGTTCCAGCACCCCCGGACCAGCCCACAGTAAATGTACCCGTTATGCCGTTCACTCTACCAGCCCGTACAGTATTCACCGACGATTCTAGTTTAGGAGCCGCAGAGGGAAGTGCTCCTCGCACCCCGCCTCAACCGAAACGTCTGACGCTGCACGACGTAGCGTTACAGCGTACGCCAAAAGTGGCGACATACACAGATCTCAAGCGACTTCTTACTGACTGTATATATGATCCAGTTCCAGGCGAAGATCACATGATCTTATATTCAGTACGTTTAAGACGGGTGGCCAGCTTTTTGATCACCCTGCCCGATATGAAGGAACATCTAAACAGAATATATCGTTTTATCCGTACAGGAGAGAATCCAGGAAGTATTCACGAAGCCATGGTTCAAAGAAAAGTCGAGACTCAGCTCATGATTTTAAAGTTCCTGATTAACTGTTTTTAATAAGAGAGCAAGATTATCCAGATAAAAACCAAGACGAGATGAAAGTCCTAACCAGGTGGAGTGACAATATAGCCGATGGAAAACACAAGACACAAGGTTGTATAGAGAGTATGTATAAGAAAATTCGTAAGGAAATAATACGTATACACAAGGAACGAGAAGCAAAAAGAGCAACCGAGAAAGAGAGTGACTCTTCTAGTGAAGAGGTAGACAGCGAGAATCCCTCCAGAATAGCGTATGTAGGTAGAACTAGACTTTCCGACCGATATTCACGCCTAGATTACAAGAAAGCTTTTCCTCCTCCTGCACCAGAACAGTGTTCTCTTGAGCAAGTATTCCAAGCTACCGATCACATTCTGAAATCACGAATAGGGTATAGCGAGCTTAGTACAATGCATGAACA
The DNA here is from genome assembly GCF_964261635.1 of Lissotriton helveticus. Taxonomy (NCBI): domain Eukaryota; kingdom Metazoa; phylum Chordata; class Amphibia; order Caudata; family Salamandridae; genus Lissotriton; species Lissotriton helveticus. The sequence goes on from NC_136057.1 coordinate 1,586,408,191, forward strand.
AGAACTAGCCCGATCAGCAGTCCGATGGACTAGTGATTCTACCACGTTTCCAGACGAAATAGTGGCCCAAATGTTCCTGAAACTGCCCCCAGCCGAGCAACGTCTGGTGGGCACATATATGATTCAGCACCTCATTACACTGTATGAGGAACAGCATTCCGATCCAGGTCCTCTACATGATGTACTGAACGAGTTACTCCAAAACAAATGGAAAGGTCTAGGTACCGATTTAATTAGTGTCATTCTAGAACAGCGCCACAAGTACCGAACGTTTCTGAATCCACATTTTGTTCATGTCTCGCCCCCAGAAAGAAAATCATTCTACATAGACCGACAGAATCCGTTACGGGAAGTGCATCCAGTTAAGGGAGAAGATGGTAGTCTAGAACGAGTATTTGTTTACACCCCTATCACGAAAATAGAACTCTTGGAAATGAAAAAGTTAATTCCCTGTCACGATAAAGATCCAGCAGGGTTTCACCGTGAATTAAAGGACATGCTCCGTATGGGAGAATACACGTATCCTGATATCATTAAAATGTTAAAGGTCCTGTTGCCTGCGGGCATATATGAAAAACTCAAAGAAAAAGAATGGGAGGTGGGAGAGAAAAAGATAGATTGGACAGCATTAGAAACTGAAGATAATACACGAGTACCAGGTACCGGTCTTGGGGATAAAGCTAAAGCATTGCCCGAATTGTTAATACAAGTCTTGCCAAGATTACTAGCCACGAAAAAGGAAGATTGGGATGCCATCTCAGCCTGTAAACAGAAACAAGACGAAGATACTAGTGATTTTTATTCTAGATTTGAGAAATGTTTCATTATTAATAGTGGTCTGAAAACAAGTAGTGAATCGTACCCTCATCTTTTTGTTACCAAACTAGTCGAGAATTCAAGTCCACAAGTTAAAAATAGAGTACTGAAAGTCGAAAGTACCTGGCAAGCTAATACTCCGTCACAGATGCTCCAGATGCTCCAGTACCACCAGAACAGAATCAGGGAAGAGCAGGAACACGAAAAGAGACGTATGAAAGACACAAAAATGAAAGTACTAGTTGCACAATCTGTTCCACAAGACAGTCAAAAGAGGGGTCCGAATCAAGCCAGTCATCCTGCAACTCCCGTTAAAGGGACATGCAATTACTGTAAACAGCCAGGCCATTTTATAAACGAATGTGCAGTTCTGAAACACAACATAGCTACTGGTAAGACTAAAGAGAGACCACGTCCGTCTAGACAAGAACAAGTTTCACAGACTTCCCAGCCGCCACAGAATGCACAACAGACAGTTACAGTACCGCAGCCTATCGCTGCAACACAACACGTTACACAGCAGATGTACCAGTATGCACAGTCAGAGTATCCAGATTATCAGCCATATTCATGAAACAGCCTAGAGAGGGAGGTAGGCTTGCCTCTCATCGAGATTCCTGTAGATCAAGAGGGTCCCTATGTACACAGTCAAGTATTGGGGAAAGACAGAAAGTTTCTGATTGATACAGGGGCAAGTAGGACTACCATCAGTCATGACGAGGTTCCAGGGGCTCCGCTCTCAGGCTCTAGAAATGTTTCTCTTGGATTTTCAGGAAAGCCTATTGTTAATGAAATATCGAAACCAGTTACTCTAGAAGTCGGTCCATTGTCCCGAACTACAGACTTGTTACTCACGAAATCATGTCCAGAAAATTTACTAGGCATTAGGACCCTGAAAGAATTAGGAGCAGTAATATGCTGCTCTCCAGAAGGGGTGCGATTGTTCCTGAGAGATTTTAAAGGTCATTATGTATTACGTGATTTTGATCCAAGATTAATGAATGTACCGCAGCATTTATGGGCGCAAGGTCCAACTGATGTAGGTTGTATGCATATCACACCCCATCGTGTCACTCTGAAGCAAGGTGTTGTATTACCACGAATCCGACAGTACAAATTGCCACCTGAGGCTGTAGCAGCCTTATCCAAAATTATTGACGAACTCATTGCTCAAGGAGTAGTTGTAGAAACTGACTCCAATGTATGTAATTCTCCTATCATTCCAGTCCTGAAATGTACTGATCCAAATGCACCTCCAGTTTATCGATTAGTGATTGACCTTCGAGAACTTAATAAATGTATCATACCCCAGTACCCAGTGGTCCCTGATATTTCCTCACTCTTGACAGCCATTGATTCTGAAGCCACGTTCTTTACAGTTATCGATCTCAAGAACGCATTCTTTAGTGTCCCTATTCATCCAGACAGCCAGTTCCTTTTCGGTTTCTGTTTAAATGGAAGAAGCTATAAATTCACACGAGCTCCTCAAGGATTCACAGAAAGTCCTAGCATTTACAGTCAAGCACTTAAAAGACAACTAGACAATATTCACATGCCAACTGACACTGCCCTGCTCCAGTATGTCGATGATCTACTGATCACAGCCCGTTCTGAACGTGACTGCGAATGTGCGTCACTTACAGTCTTGTATTTCTTGGCCGAGATGGGGCACAAGGTGTCCCCTTCCAAGTTGCAATTCTGTGTCCAGCAAGTGGTATACTTAGGACACTTACTGTCCAAGAGGGGTAGGCAGTTGACACCAGACCGTATCCAGTTAATAGCACGTCTTCCACAGCCCAAGACACAGAAGGAGGTACGAGCTTTTATCGGCCTCACTTCTTATTGTAGACAATGGATTCCCCAGTACGCATTTCTAGCCAAGCCACTGATACAGTTAACGACACAGGAGGCAGCCGTATCGACTGTCCTCCCTTGGACCCAGGAACATACACTTGTTTTCAATGAGTTAAAGAAAGCTTTATGTAAAGCACCTGTTCTAGCAACACCGAACTACAGTAAGCCTTTCACGCTTTTTGTTACAGAACGCGATGGTACTGCATTATCTGTTCTCACACAAGATCAAGCAGGACAATACAAGCCCTGTGCTTATTTTTCTAGCACATTAGACCCAGTAGCCCAGGCTTTGCCTGCGTGCCTCAAGTCAGTTGCAGCCACAGCACTAGCTATCAGACAAAGTGATTCCATAGTGTTAGGACATTCCCTGACAGTACAAGTTCCACACTCCGTGGAAGTTCTTTTAAACCGAACACAGACCCAGCACTTGACAATTGCACGTTTAACAGGTTATGAACGGACACTGTTTCAGCCACACATAGAAATCAGACGCTGCAACATTTTAAATCCAGCTACATTGTTACCATAGTTACTTCAAATCCTGCCACACATGACTGTGTGGAAGTTGTTAACACTACGACAAAGCCAAGACAAGACTTGACAGACATTGCATTACCTAATCCCGACCTGACACTTTATGTGGATGGTTCATGTATGAGAACAAGTACAGGAGAACTAGTAGCCGCGTATGCAGTGACTACTGAAACCGAAGTTATAGAAACACATCGTATTGACACCCTGTCTGCTCAAGCAGCAGAGCTAGTCGCTCTGACCCAAGCCTGCATACGAGCCAAGAACCTGAAAGTAAATATATACACAGATTCACGTTATGCATTCGGAGTCGTACACGACTTTGGAGTGCTCTGGCAAGAAAGAGGTTTTATGACTTCTCATGGAACCAAGATTCAGCATGGCCCCCTCATTCAAGCTCTGTTAGATGCAATACATTTACCGAAAGCCATTGCCATCATGAAGTGCAAGGCACATACGAAAGTCACTGACATCATTTCCCAGGGTAACGATCTAGCAGATCGAACAGCCAAGCTTACAGCCCAGACTCCAGACATTCCAGTTAACACGACACCGACACACATTCCAGATCAGACTACTTGTATGACCGTTAAGGACCCTATACAAGATGTGATAGATATACAGTTACATGCCACTCCAGAAGAAATCAAGAATTGGTCTGAACAAGGAGGGGTCCAGACAGATCAAGGATGGTTGACGAAGGGAAAAGCCACATGGTTTCTCCCCGACTCTATGGTTCAAGTCATTATTAACACCGCACATAGTCCAGCACACTTAGGAGAAAAAGCCATGTTAGACAGTATTCAGAACCTCTGGTTCAACAAGCATTTACGAGCAGCAGCCAAACAGAAAGTGCGTACCTGCATGATCTGTTGTCAGTTCAATCCAGGTAAAGGTGTCCCGGTGGAAAAAGGTGGATTCCATCCTCCTGACCATCCTTTTGAAGTCCTCCAGATGGATTATATTCAGATGGAGCGATGTCGAGGTTTCAAGTATGTTCTCGTAGTTGTATGCGCTTTGTCCAGGTGGACAGAAGCATATCCAGTTCCAGATTACACAGCTGCGACCACTGCCAGGCAGTTGGTTCGTGAGTATTTCCCCCGCTATGGATTACCTAGGGTCGTGTATTCAGATAACGGCCAGCCATTCTCATCCGAGCTCATGAAACAAGTTTCCCTTCTGTTAGGGTACCAGTGGAAGTTCCATTGTGTACGCCATCCTGAAGCAGCCGGTCTCGTAGAGAGACATAACCAGACTCTGAAAATCCGCATTGCTAAAGTGTGTGCAGAGAAAGGTGTAGATTGGATAGTAGCACTGCCAGTCGCCCTTTTCTATATGAGAATGGTCGCTCACTCCCGTTCAGGTCTGTCCCCGTATGAGATAGTGTTTGGACGTCCCCCCAATATGTGGGGTACACCTAGACCCCGTACCATTACCGATGTTGACAGTAATATGCTGACAGATTACCTTGCCTCCTTGATGTCTGCACTACAATCTTGTCGTTCACAGGTTGCCGCTGCATTTCCAAACAACACCGACGTGAAACCGCACGAGGTCGTTCCGGGGGATTTCGTGCTGATCCGAAATTTTGATCGTTCAAGTCCGCTGGAGCCCCATTGGAAGGAGCCCCGCCTTGTTCTTCTCACCACCCGGACAGCAGTGAAAATTGAAAACCGAAAAGGGTGGCTACACGCCAGCCACGTCAAGAAATTCCATGGACTTAAAGCAAAAACTTTTCTCAAAGACTGCCCCGTTCTCAAGGACTGCCCAGACATTGAATCTAAATTTCCCCTGTTAGAGAAAACTCCGCAGCAGGAGTATAAAACAAAATTGAGGTCTAGTAAGTCAGCCAGTTTAATTGTCTAAGTCCCTCTCGGGTGAAACGGTTAGACAGGTTCCTGACATGTATAAGATAGACCCACACAGTGAGAGAGTTAGTCAAAACTCTAAGAGAATACGCTATCGAAAGAATATTTGCAGTCGATGTATAGCTACTCTGTTCTTTTTATTATTTTTAAGTCTTATGGTTACATGCATAAGTTATGCTTTGCATTTATGTTTTCCTATTTCACATGTACATATGTTTTCTAATGTTACAGTAGAGCACACATTTAGTGACCTGCCTCCTCACGAGTTATCCTATCGTCTTGCTATGCGTAATAATACTTTTATCCGAATGCTGCACTATTCACACCAGACCAGCAATGCCACTAATTGTTGGGTGTGTGGTCGACTTCCCCCTTTCCAGACACCGAAGGGAGTTCTGCCACTCTTTCCTTATCCTTTTTCACATAATGGTTCGTGTGGAGCATGGTCCACGTTAACGTCATCCCTAACTGATATGTCCCTTCTGAATCGAACATGTTTCCCAGACAAGGAAGGTCTTTCCCATAGAACAGGGTTAGATCTAGAAAATGAAGTATATGATCTAGGTAATTATTCCTCGAATTTCATGGTTTTGAATGTTCAGTCCGATACTACTCCAGATTTGCCTGCTATTTCAGTTCTACCAGTTAAAGGCGAATTATGTGTCAGAAAGAATGGTTCCGCACATGTAGGACATAGTGATTGTACTACTGTGGTCGAGTATAGTGACAGTAGGAAATCCATTTTCAAAGCCTCACGTCATTCTTATTTTGTTTGTGGTCAGACCGCATATGTTCGTCTGCCCCCCGATTGGGATGGAACATGTTATATTGCCTTCCTACTGCCACCAGTTTTCCTAGCCCCATCCGATTATCACAGAAACACACATCTAGTACACGTTAGACATAGAAGGGAGACTGAGTCCCCAATTGTCGATCAAACTGAAACTGCCCTAGAACAATATCAAGATTTCAATAAAGGTTTCTTTTTCTTTATAGGTCCTGTCCAGAATAGTAAGTTAATACGTAGGCTAACCAGAACCCTTGAAGCAGTAGTGAATGAGACTACTTCCGCTCTAGGTAATTTAACCGAAGAGCAATCTGCCATTAGATTTGTCGTGCTCCAAAATCGTCTCGTTCTTGACGTCATACTGGCCGATAGGGGAGGAGCTTGTAGAGTCATCGGATCTAGTTGCTGCATTTTCATTCCTAATAACGCGCCGTCTGTTATTCAGCTATAACCAGACTTCATAATATTGCCCATCAGTTACACCAGAATCCAGGCACCTGGACATGGTCCGGTTGGCTCTGGAGTATAATATCTGCCTGGGGATGGAAAGTATTGTCATTCCTAGCTATAGCAGTAATGATCATATTCAGTTGCTGCCTCTGTTTACAATGTGGCCCTGCGATTTGCGGCTTGTGTGCTACCTCTTGTATTCCTAGTCCTAAGTCCCGTTCCAAGACAATTCGAGACGAGCAAATGATGCTATATGAACAGATAGATAGTATCATGAATATTGATGTTTCCTGATGGAAACGTAGGGCACAAGGAGGGAATGAGTTAAATTGAATTTTGCCTTGTTATATGTGCCTACGTGTTCCCCATCCTATGTTATATGTGCATGATCGATATGCATGTATCCCCCTATGATCGATTAAAGACGCAATTATAGTTGTGTCCGACTCTAGTATGCCAGTATCCAGTTCTCGTGAAGGCAACGAGTATTAGGCATATGTTGCCACGTTTCACAGTGTGCACGTTATATTCCCCGCATTGTCCCCGTTTCTAGGCCTCAAAAGGGCCCGGACACCAGATTCAAGCTCCAGTCTCCTGAACCCACTCCGAGGAGCGATGCAGCCCCCACCTGCATCCCTGACCCTTCACTTACTTCCTGCCGCGCAGCGCGGTGCCCGGCCTGGCTCTGCCTGCCTGTCTGCCAAGAGTATGTTATGCCTCCAGTTATCAGTTCAGCTCTCCGTCTTCACATTCCTAAGCTAACGAACCGCATAAACAGCTCAGCTATAGTCTAGTCTTTCTGTCTCCATGTAAGAGAATTACTGTATTAATATTCATAGAAGATTCATAACACACACAATACATGTAGAATATATGCATGCACCAGCCTTAGTGTCAAGTAGCCTTTGCCCTGATAACTTTTAGATTCTATCAACATGTACTCCAAACACCAGATACCAGATATGCTATAGGTACATGTCGTCCTGACACCGCAGACTTTAGTCTCCTCTTCTAGTGCAGAAGTCATAGCCCCCAGTTCTCCCTGGTAACACGTCATTGCCCGTTTGCGCGCACCACTAGGTTAAAGGTCCCAGCTACTCAGGTAGCCCCCTCCATGTTTCCGCCCACTTTATGACACTTCTGTGACGTTCACATCACATGTCTACGTACACGCCCTGTGCACGCCTTCTGTTTCCACCCATGTGTTCTTATCTTACGCTTGTCATAAGTTACGCCTACTGTATGTAATGTATTTGAAATGTCTTACTATATATACACTGCACTGTTAATGAAATGGTGCAGCTGCCTTCCTTCCTATTTTATTCCAGGCTGTCCCGTTCCAGTCCCTTCCCTTTTGCCTGAATAAAGCCTGTTCAACTCGGATACATCGGATCCTGCCTCTTATTTATTGAGCTATCTGTTATTGTTAATATATTCAAAAATAGTACCGGTAATTAATTATTTATTTACCACATCAGTCCAAGTCAAAATAAAGGGGCCGACATCAGACCCCATCACGGTATGCAGGGGCACCAGGCAGGGGTGCCCCCTCTGCCACAGCTCCTTTTTGCTTTTGCCATGGAGCCCCTTACAATTTGGCATGATCAGTCAGAAAACTGATCCGCCATTTTATTCTTGACTGCCTAACTGGATTTTGGACTAAATTGGCATTCGCTTGTAACACAAAATATCATGTTCTTTAATAGAGCGATGTTTAGCTTCCGCAGTTTTTCTCGCCAGCCTGGGTGCACTCACATACAGTCGGTCTTGGAAATCTGCAGGGCCAAGTTAATCCCACTTGTGAGCTATGGCAGTGGAATATTGGATTATGGTCGGTTTGCCTTAATTCAAGTGGCAGAAAAGACATTTTTAAGGGGCCTATCGGGAGTTCACAAAGTGTACCCCACGAAATTGTCCATGAAGAACTGGATTTGGGTCATATTGTTGACCAGTTTCAACTCTGCCCTTTAAAACTCTGGCATTCATTCTGGACAAAAGAGGAACTCTATTTTAACAGATTATTATTGCAGGATTGTTTAAATTGGGATAAGCCTTCTTTGATCGCGTAGTTGGCCTATATTTCGTATAACATGAGGTCTCTAGGGAGGCCCGACCTGTTTGTTAATCCGAACAGTATAGTCCGCTCTGATGGTAAATGGGTTGAAGCAGCATTTATGGACAAGATGGCAGCAGACCGGAAGGATTCTGCATTACTGAAACACCGCTCCATCCATTATTATTATTATTATTATTATCCTTTCCCAGACCGTGGAATAAACAATGCCTTTGCAGAGTTCAGGTGCCTCCTCCAGGTCTAGAACCAGGTAAGCACCCCGTGACCACTCAGTTAGGCTGTCTCTATAACTTTAGGCAATTGTCTTATATTAAGGGGGTATTCCTCCTGGGAACAAAGCCACCTGGTCCCCATGGATTAGTTCCAGGAGTGTTCGCTGTTTGAAGGCCGTGATTGTTAGCGGCCTACATTAGGTCAGGAGAGCAATTGGCAATTGGTCAACGCCAGCCTGGATAGAATAGGGAATGTGGACGTGCGTTAACACCAAGGAGAAATAATAAACTCTCTAAAATAAAATCAAACTGGAGAGCTTGCAAAAAGACCTAGGGTAAAATCAAAGTAGTCACGAAGGCTTTGGGCGAGCAACATGAGGGGCAAAGCCACAGCGCCTTCGGGCTGGGAAGTCGGGCGAAGTAGCTCCAGATAAGCTAGGATGTAGCTGATTATCTGGGTGGGGCTAGGGGAGGTTCCAAGAGGGCTCAAGATTTCACAAGGAGTTTCGTAGTATGATAACGTATAGGAGAGGGACCAGGTTGATGAGTCGACATCATTGGGTGCGTCGTGGACGCCAGAAAGGAGTGTGTCCCAATCCCCAGCTGTTAGTCTCTTGCACAAACCCCAAGCCCAAAAGAAAATTAGGCAAAACCGCTGCTCCCGTTCCGTAGCTGGCGCAGGAACCAGTTGTTGTCGGGAACATTCTGTGAATACCTTCTGTGGAGAGGTGAGCCGTGTGCAGTATACAGGCATCTATTAGTTTAAGTCTGACCACTTATTTTGTAGGATGTGTAGTAACTACTCATATATCAAAAATGATACTCGTGAAGCTCGAACTGCTCTCTAAGGCGTAGAATGAACATAAGCTGCCCATTTTGGAACAGGTCTCCCAACATCATTATGTCCGCCTTATCCCTGTGATTTTAGTTCTTGCTCATATACCCGGCTTGTTTAGCAATGCCAAGAAGGGTTATTACCGGAGCATAAGGGGAATCTGTTTTGTCAAGAACATCCCCCAAGCAAAACAGCGTAGGGCTACCGACCAGAGACTCGAAGGAACTACTGCGGGTTTAGTTCCCGGCGTTAACAGCATTAAAATGGCAGCCCATCCAAGGGGAGGTCCGGTACTGGGCATTTCTCTAAGGGATTGCCCCGCTATCCAATATGCCAGCAATTGACGCTGCATGCTAAGAAATAGGGTCCAAAATTGTGAACATCCAACCTCCCCCCTTCCCCTCGCCTTCCACCTTCCACCGGTCAACCGGGAGTGAACTTCAACAGTGCTAGCCTCTGGTAACAAGTGTGCCAAATAAGCTCCCCTAGAAAAAACAATAATGGGGAAGGAACTTTCCGGAGGATGGCAAAGTGTTAAAGAAGCCGGAGCAGCATCACCATTTTTTAGACTGCTATGCGACCCATGACTGATAAAGGGAGGGTTCGGTAGAAGTCCACTTGGGCTGTAAGGGCAATCACTGCCTTCATAAGGTTACCTTCTGAGAGGTCTTGTTAAGCATGGCTAAATAATGAAAGAGGTACCTTCCACTGGATAGGCCCCACTCCCAAGTTCATCTGCACTGGCACCGAGGTAGGGCGTAGAGGAAACTGAAAGGATTTTGCCAGTCAAATTTGAGGCCAGAGTGAGCTCGAACTACACAAGTAACTCTGCCACCATGGAGTAGTTCCTGACAAGATCTTCAAGTGAAGGAGTACATCATCTGCAGAAAGTGAGATTGTGTGGGTATGATTGGGAAGTGGGAAACTGCACAACCCCTCCAGTGCCCAGGCCCAAATTGTAAGGGGCTCCATGGCAAAAGCAACAAGCATTGGCATAGCCAATAGGTCTCACTTTTGGGACCTTATAATTGAATAGCCATGGAACATTTGATGTTGTTTATTGTAGGATATTGTGCTGGATAACTAAACATTTATAATGTCCCAAAGACGACACCTATTGACTATGTATTGGGGGGGCCTTATAAGTGTTTAGGTAGAGCTATTGACCTTGGCAATGTTTCTAAGCTATGCTGTAGAGAAGTGTGGCTGCTGTGCAGCATGCTGAGAAGTTGTAATTAAAACGTGTAAGAAGCACTGAGTGATGCTGTGGTGTAGTTTCTTTTTTTTTCCCCTTTCTGTTTATTGATTTTGAAAAAAAACTTAAACATGATACACATGTAGTCATACACCGTTGTACAAATCAGCATCCAACACAGTATTCGGCCTTAGGCAGTTGCAAATAGTTACAGTTCATCAAAATAGTGGGCAGTGAAGTCTTGAAGGTACTGAAGTCTTTTGTACGATATATAGGTGTAAGGGACTGGGGGCCATCGTTGAGGCTCAATATCAAGGGAGAATATACAGAATCAAATCAGACAATGAAGGGCCCAGGCAACAATAAACAAAAAAACATTAAAAAAAAACTGAAACATATAGCGTCACTTCGCACCATGCGCTGGGGGTCTAGCACTATCTTCACACAAGCAGAGTGGAGCATCTCAAATAAGTGGTAAAGAGCACCTCATCCCCTCACCACACCAGCTCCTCACTCCTCCATGTAGCACAATGTACAGAGCATGCGAGTATCACAGTGTTTTACGTAATGGGATCAGGTCCCATATCCATTCGGGGGCTCGCTCTAGGGTGTGATAGTAAATAACAATGCAACGGGGCCCATATATCGCCAGGTCTGGATGTTACAGGCAGCAGCTCTGCGTAAGTTGCAAGCTTTTCTTGGCAGTAAATTAGATCGTCTATCTACACCTTGAATTTGGGCGCTCTCCCCCTGCCCCATCTACACGCCACTCTTCTCTTAGCCAGTAACAGTGCCAGAGCTACAAACTTGTGGTGCACCGCCCGCAATGGCTCAACATAACCCAACAAAGCAAGTATTGGTGATGGCTCAACGTGGGTATCTATCATTTTGGATAATGCAACGAAAACCTGTGACCAGTACAGCTGCACCCCAGCACACTCCCATGCAAGGTGTAAGAAGTCGGCTCCAGGCGCATGGCAACGGTCACATGTGTCGGTGTTCCACAGTCCGTATCTATGCATGCGAGCTGGGGTGTAGTATAACCGATGAAGGAACTTGTAGTGAGTCAATCTAAGCCTACTACTTGCTGACACACGCTCAGTTTGTTGTGAACAGAATTCCCATTGTCTGTCCATCAATTCTATGCCCAGTTCGGTATTCCATCGAGTCCTAGCTGGCGCAGTCCTTTCTTCTCTCTGCGTGTGGACTGTCCTGTATATCACCGACACCAGGCGCTTGGGTGTCGCACCCTGAAGCATCAGCTGGAGCGGCGCAAGAGCCTGGGGCTCTGTAGGGAAATCTGGGGTAATAGAGCGGAATCCTTGTCTGAGGCGAATATACAGAAAGGTATCTAATGGTGTCTGTTGTATGCCCTGAAATATGTGCTCCAGTGTACGAAATTTACCCTCATGATATAGTTCTCCCCAAGTCTTGATCTTTGTGCGTTCCAGAAATCTATGGAACAGAACCTCTTGGAGGAGGGGCATGGCCGGGTGATACACTAGCGACAGGAGGGGCGAGTAGAGCATAGGCACATCCAATGCCTTGCCTATATGCGCCCATGCAGCATATAGGCAAGCCACCGTAGTTGGTGCCTCGTCTCTGCCAATGAGTGGAGCGTACAGTGCTCCGTCTTTAGGCACCGGCAGAGCAAGCCAGTGTTCCGCAGCCACCTGAGGCATATATCGTGGTTGGTGTACCCAAAAATAGGCATAATGCGCCTGGGCGCTGTAGTAATACAATTCGAAATTGGGGATGCCAAACCCCCTTGGGAGTACGGCCTAGTGAGGACGTTCCACTGAAGCCTCGGGTTCTTCCCACCCCTTACCAAGCATATTAGCTCGGACCGCAACCGTTCATAGAAATATGCTCCCGGGTAATATTGGATATTTAGAAATAGATAAAGTAATTGGGGTAATACCACCATTTTAATCAGAGAAGCTTGTCCCGCCATGGAGAGAGGGAGTGTGATCCAACGGGATATATTATCCGTGATGCGGACCATAGCGGTCCCGTAATTAAGTCGCATTAGTTCATCTCTGTTTCGTGTGATATGAATACCCAAGTACTTCAGCTCATCCCCACACCATGCTAGCGGGTAATCCAACGGAAATCTAGTTGTCGCATTAGTAAGGGGAAAGATACAAGACTTGCTCCAATTTATTTGGACACCCGAGAGTCTCCCAAAAATTATGAATTCCCTAAGGACTGGGTTCAAATTCTGCTGGGGATCACGGATATAGAGCGTGATATCATCGGCGTATAGCGAAACCAATAGCTGTCTCAGATTGCACCGCAATGCTCTATCCCTGGGGTGCTGTCGTAGTTTCGCCGCCAGTGGCTCCACTGCTATCGCGAAAAGTAATGGCGACAGGGGGCAGCTCTGTCTCGTGCCTCTCGTGACTGAAAAACCCTGGGAGACTTTGCCGTTGATGGCCACCTTTGCCACTGGTGAGCAGTATAGCAATTTTATCCAGGAAAGAAAAATGGGAGGGAATTCAATTCGCGCCATCACTTTAAACACAAAGTCCCATTCGATAGAATCGAAAGCCTTTGTGGCATGTAGGAAAATAGCCGCCAAAGGTAATTCCAATGAGACATTGTTCAATAGTTGTGGGACGTCGCTCTTCCGGGTACAAAGCCGGACTAGTCAGGTAGGATTAAGTTTTCCATTAGGAGGTTTAGGCGCGTGGCTATAAGTTTAGCGAGGATTTTCACATCACAGTTGAGCAGCAACAGGGGTCTATAAGAGTCACAGTGCTGCGGTGGCTTACCCGGTTTTAAGAGGGAGGTGATGAGGGCTTCCCTCATAGAGGGAGGGAGATGACCCACTTCTAGCGCATCCTCATATACTTCCCGTAGTATGGGGCCATCAGGTCTATGTACGTTTTATAAAATTCTGCGGGAATGCCGTCCGTCCCTGTGGCTTTCCCAGATTGCAGATGCATAATGGCCTCCCTCTCCTCGTCTAATTCGAACGGGGCACTCAGAAATCGCTGTTGCACATCACTCAGCCACCCCAGGGATACATCTCCCAAGTAGGCATCTAAATCAAGCGCATCCGTCCGAGTGGTTGCGTATAACGTGGTATAATGTGCTGTAAAGGTATTCAATATGTGTGTGGTGTCCCTGTACACCAGTCCATCGATCCCTTCCAAATCCAGCACCACGTTGGAGCCCCTGGCATGTCTAATCGTTTCAGCCAACGCCTTTCCCGGTCTCTCCCCTTCTCCGTATCGGCGGGCTGTCCAATATTTACCGCAAAACTGTGACTCTCTACGGGCCGTGTCTGTATACTCCGTGAGCTTCTCCCCAAGTTTTGATTGGACGACCCTATCTGGTTTGGGAGCTAGCGACGCCTCCAATGATTTGAGCTCAGTCTCAAGTGTATGCAGAGTGTTCACAATGTCCTTAAGCACACCCGCCCCCTTCGCTATGCAGAACCCTCTCAATGTGACCTTAAACGCCTCCCATATGGTCTCCACTTTGTCAACGAAACCTTTCTTTCGCGCAAAGAAATCCAGTACCTCTTCTCTAAGCTCTTCCTGGAACACAGTGTCCAGTAACAGGGTGGGTTGCAATCTCCAGCTATTCCGTGCTGGACCAAGATCCGCCGAGGACAAAGTAAGTTTTACAGGCGCATGGTCCAAGTAAGTCCTGGCCAGGTGCTGCACCTTTGATATCGCAGGGCATAGTCCCACCGATAGGGATATGTAATCTAGGAGTGCCCATGATGCAGCGTGTGCAGTAAAATGAGTACCCTCCAGGTCATGGGGATGCAAGTGTCTCCAGGTGCCTGGTAAATTATACGCCATAAGTGTGGTGTGTAATATACTACGCGCCTTGGTGTAGTGATGGGGGGCAGGGTGCAATCTGTCAACATCTGGATTTCTTGCAACATTAAAGTCGCCACCCCATATTATGTGACATTATGTGACTGGATCCAATGTGCAGAATTGCCGCCCATAATTCCGTATTGAACTGTGGATCATCTATATTCGGTCCATAGCAACAGGCCAGTGTGACCGATTGAAGTCCCAGTTTTCCCCAGGCAAGGCAGTGGAATAGCTGTGCCCCTCGCATACGATGAAAACGAGGAGAACACCTTGTGGTCCACCCATTTACATGCAAATGTATTGGTATGTTGCGGGTTAATGTGTGTTTCCTGTAGGAATGCCACATGAATCTGGTGCCTGTCCAGATAGGACAGCACTTGGCGCTTTTTGTGTGGATCCCCCAGCCCCCTCACATTCCATGTAAGAATATTCAGATCATCTACAGCCACTGAATACATGGGCCAGATAGTATACCATCCTCATAAGTCTCCGTACAATAGTGGCTCTCGCCGTCCCTAGACGCGCCACACATGATATCAGTGACCATGCAACGGACGCACCCCCTCCACCATCACCCAGATTCATTAGCAACTGTAAAGAATAAACAAACATTGAGCATGACGAACATGTGTACCTCCCAACCACTCCCTACCACCCATCCCCAGTCGTATGTCCAGACCTTGAAACTTAGTACATTCCCTCCCCCCCTCCCATTGATGCAACAAAAACTTGCCAGAGTCCATGACCCATTTCTCCTCCTCAGTTCTCAACAATGATAACCGCCATTCACAACTCTTCAACCCACCCTCCACCCACTGAAGCAACCCAATCTTGCCAGAATGCTCTACCCTCCCACCCTCCCCACACCCCAACAACAACACCACCATCCAGATGGCGTAACCCAGCATAGGGTAATACCCTTTAGGGGACAACACTAGTCAGCTTCACAGCCACTCCTCCCCTCCCAAACCCCACTTCTGAAGCTGTTCTGGGCCCTGGCGGGGGGGGAGTGGGACTGGAGTACGTTACCACTAGAACAACCGGTACTGTCCTTGACATCTCGCCAGTTGATTGTCTGTAGACGCGCCACCTCATAAGGAAATTCATGTGTTCTGCTCCAAGCGTCCTAGCCGTACCTGCGAGCTGGACACTCTACAATTCCTCCTCAGCGTTCTGTGCATCACCTTGTTGCGCAGATCCCCATCCACCACCTTCTCGGTGTGCTCGTTTCACTGTTCGGAGGAAGTCCTCCGCTTTCTGAGGGTTTGTAAAAAAAACGCTGCTTCCCCTGATGCGTTACCCTGAGTTTTGCAGGATACAGCAACGCATAGTCGATCTGTGCTGCACGGAGCTTCTTCTTTATGTCGATATACTTGCGCCTTTCCTCTTGCACCATCGGAGTGAAGTCTGGATAAATCGAGAACGGGACTCCACCGTAAGTCAAGTTCTGTTTGGTTCTTGCTGCGGGCAGGGCTGTGTCTCGGTCATGGTAGTTTAATAGTCTCGCGATAATGGGCCTTGGCGGTCTCCCAGGCGGTGGTCTCGGGCTCAGAGATCGATGTGCCCGCTCAACAATAAATTGCGCAGAAAAGGCTTCAGATCCAATGGCGGTTAAGAGTAGCTTCTCCATGTATTCTTCCATCCGCCCGGTGTTTGTGGACTCCGGTACGCCCGTTACGCGAATATTATTATGCCTGCTGCGGGCTTCCAAGTCCTCATTCTTTGCTGCGATTACTTTTAGCAGTCTGTCCATTCTCGCAAGCTGCGTTGTGTGACTAGCAGTGGTATCATCGTTCTCCGATATGCGTCTCTCCATTTCCGTAATACGCTCTTCATGCACATCCAATTTGTGGACTATGGCATCCATTCTGGACAACATGCGGCCCACTTTGTCTACCACCGTAGCAAACCCCTGTCTCCTCTCCTGCAGGAACTGTTGCATATCCATTTCTTTGGAAGACACACCGCTGCCCAACATATCCGTCTTGCTAGACTCGTCGTCCTCCGGGTTGGTCCTGTTCACTTTTTTGGCTGCGTCAAAATTGATTTTAGGCTGCCTAGTGTCCGGTTTGCCCATTGTGCAACCAATGTAGGGATCCCTGGCTCTACTTCTGCCTCGCAATACGCCAGCCAAAATCAGGGGAAATCCTAGCCGGGCCTTTAGCTCTCTTGTAGCTGCTACAATGGCCCACGCTGCAGAGTCATACACTTCGGAGTGCTTCAACACTCTACTTCTTTTTGCTGCATTGCACGGTATGCCACAGACTGCAGTGCCAGGGCCCCACGGGGAGGCCGATCGTTCGCACCTTCCGCTCAAGTAGCATTGCGATATGCCGCCAGCTGTGCACTTGGAGTGCAGTCACTTCACGTTTGCAGGCGTGTCTTAGCGTGTGTGCAGACTCATCAGGCCCTCCAGCAGACGTAGCACTCTCTATCGTCTTCCTCTTCCACAGTGCTTTACTCATGCAACACACAGCCCTTGGGGTCGCTCTCCCCATTCCACTCTCCTCTTCTGTCAGGCGTCTCTGCAAGTGTATTGAGCCACAATTAGCACGGTGTCACCCGCATCCCACAGTGCAGACACTAAGTCAAAGTCACAAAGCAGGCAAGCCCCATGTAGAGCCTCCCGTTCCTTTGGCGGTTTCTGCAATGGCCCTCGCTCTTCAACTTGCTAGTTCTTAGGGCCTTCCACCACCGCAGCACTCTCTGTAGTTAATCCATGCCCAGTGAGGCGCCAGCACTCTGTATTCTCCACCTTGCGTTTAGCAGCTAATTGCAGCATTCACTAGGCCCCATCAATTCCGGCCCGCACTACAGCAGCTGTCCGTCCCAGTGCCCCAGCAGGTCGAGCAGCGGCATTTATGACAGTCCCAGCGCTCTATGGGGGGTCACCGCCCGCTCCACTCACTCGCGCAGTGCTGTGGTATTCTGGCCGCTATGCCAATAAGCAGGCTGCTCCAGACGACGCTCACCATGCGGTCCGGCCGCTCAGACCCTCCGGCGGTTGCAAACTCTTTCTCTCCGCCTTCCTCCGCTGGGGCACGGGTCACTCGCACCACTCCGGCCTTAGGGCCATTCACGCCCCCATTCAGCGCCCCATACCTTGGCTCAGGGCAGTCTCGTCCTCGCGGTGGCGCCGGCCGGCATACAACACCAGCATCCGCGGCCTAGGCACCCCGTGGCAAGCCGCGGTCTTTCACAGGTCCAGCCGCCGCACACAATACACCTCGCGGTCCGGCGTCGACCCCAGGCAGTTCTTTATAGCGCCTGCGTTCAGGCACACAACGTCATATCACCACGAAAGCTTCACCGAGGCAGGAGCTCAGGTCAGGATGCACTTTGGTCCTCTATTCTTCCAATTACGAACCGGTTATTCAGGATAAATTAAGGATTCCTCATCCAGGCAGCAGGAGCCTCACCTAAGCGTGGCCATTCTGCTTGTGCGCCCTCTAGCGCCCCATGCTGTGGTGTAGTTGAGTGATGATGTGCTGGCTCTGAGTTATGCTGTGGTGGTGTTGAGTGATGCGCTGCTGGCCCTGAGTGATGCGCTGCTGGCCCTGAGTGATGCGCTGCTGGCCCTGAGTGATGCTGTGGTGGCCCGAGTGATGCTGTTGTGATGCTGTGGTAGTGCTTAGTGATGCTTTTGTGGTACTGAGTGATGCTGTTGTGTTCTTGAGTGATGATGTGGTGGCCCTGAGTGATGTTGTGGTGGCCCTGAGTGATGCTGTGGTGGCCCTGAGTGATGCTGTGGTGGTGCTGAGTGATGCTCTTATCGCCCTGAGCGATATTGGTGTGTGCTTGAGTGATGCTGTGGTGGTGCTGAGTGTTGCTGTAGTTGGGCTGAGTGATGTTGTGGTGGTGCTGAGTGATGTTGTGGTGCCCCTGAGTGATGTTGTGGTGCCCCTGAGTGATGTTGAGGTGCCCCTGAGTGATGTTGTGGTGCCCCTGAGTTATGCTGTAGTGGTGTTGAGTGATGCTGTGGTGGTGTTGAATGATGCTGTGGCGGCATTGAGTGATGCTGTGGTGGCGCTGAATGATGCTGTGGTAGCTCATAGTGATGCTGTGGTGGTACTGAGTGATGCTGTGTTGGTGCTGAGTGATGCTGTGTTGGTGCTGAGTGATGCTGTGTTGGTGCTGAGTGATGCTGTGTTGGTGCTGAGGGATGCTGTTGTGGTGCTATGTGATGCTGTGTTGGTGCTGTGTGATGTTGTGGTAGTGCATAGTGATGCTGTTTTGAAGGTGAGTGATGCTGTGGTAGCCCTTAGTGATGCTGTGGTGGCCCTTAGTGATGCTGTGGTGGACCTGAGGGATGCTGTGGTTGCCCTGAGCGATGCTGTGGTGGCCCTGAGCGATGCCTAAGGTGGCCCTGAGCGATGCTGTGGTGGCCCTGAGCGATGCTGTGGTGGCCCTGAGCGATGCTGTGGTGGCCCTGAGCGATGCTGTGGTGGCCCTGAGCCTTGCTGTGGTGGCCCTGAGCCTTGCTGTGGTGGCCCTGAGCGATGCTGTGGTGGCCCTGAGCGATGCTGTGGTGGCCCTGAGCGATGCTGTGGTGGCCCTGAGCGATGCTGTGGTGGTGCTGAGTCATGCTGTGGTGGTGCTAAGTCATGCTGTGATGGTGCTGATTGATATTGTTGTGTCCCTGAGTGAAGCTGTGGTGGTGCTGAGTGATGCTGTGGTGGCTGGAGTGTTGCTGTGGTGGCTCTGATTGATGCTGTTGTGGTGCTGAGTGATGCTGTGGTGGTGCTCTTGTGGTGCTGTGGTGGTGCTGAGTGATGCTGTGGTGGTGCTGAGTGATCCTGCGGTGGCGCGGAGTGATGCTGTGCTGGCTCTGATTGATGCTGTGGTTGCGCTGAGTGATGCTGTGGTGATGCTGAGTGATGCTGTAGTGTTGTCGAGTAATGCTGTGGGTTTGCTGGTTACAGTGGTAAAGAACTCCTTCCAAATGTGCACAGGTGAATAATTAATGCTGATATTTAATCTGTAAAGCGTTTTTGTAATACGTACATAGCAACACAAAACTAGTCACACCATAAATTGAACTTGATACAAGTTTATGGGGCATATGTAGGTAATTTCCATTTTGCAATTCCCAAATAGCGATTTTTAAGGAATCGCTATTTGAGAATAGCAAAATGGAATGTAGGTAAAAATTCGCAATTTTTTTCGAATCTCTAACATTCCTTAATTGCGATTAGCAAATTGCGAATCGCAATTAAGGAATGAGTGTCCCATTCATTCCTACGGGCTAAGAGGCCCATAGGAATGAATGGGGATACATTCTCAAATTGCGATTTTCAATGAGAAAATCGCAATTTGAGAATCGCAATTCTAAGGGTGCCAGGGTGTCCAAAGGACACCTGTTGCACCCCTGGAATATGCCTCTAAGTACATGTGGCGCACATACATGCTCTAAGGGCATGTCTGTGCGCCACATGGCACTTTGAATTTAAAAAGAAAATGCATTTAGAAAGGGAATCGCAAAATACCATCTACTTGGAGTAGGTGGTATTTTGCGATTCCTTAAGCCAAAATCGCATTTAAAAATTCACTCCTACATAGCATTTAAGGAATCGCAATTCCTTAAATGCTTGAGCAAATTAAGGAATCGCAATTTTTGTGATTCTTTATTTTGCTAATGTGCACCTGCATACCAAAGCACCGTTTGCGATTCGCAAACGCCGAAATTCGCCGAATTTCGGCGTTTGCGAATCACAAACGTTTACCTACATATGTCCCTATATGAATAATAGCTTTTGTAGGAGTAGAAAACATATTTGAATAGTAAATATACAAGATACACTGTACAAACTGGCACTGGGTAAATTGTACAGGTTACGAGACTTAGGGCCAGATGTAGGAGCCCTAATACCGGTCGGAAACGGCCGATTTCGGTATTAGGGTTTTCAGATGAAGGGGCATGTTATTTTAAGAATCGGTAATTTTACCGAATCGGTAAATATACCGATTCAGTAAAATACCGAATCGGTATATTTACCGATTCGGTAAATCCATATGTAGCTGACACTCCTAAGAGTGCCACAGTCCCTTAAGAGTCGGTATTGTACCACACAATCCTATTGTGTGGTAAAATACCGAATTCAGGTGTGCATGCACATCCCTGCCATGTGACACACAGACAGGCCCTTAGGGCATGTATGTGTGCCACATGTCACACAAGCCTGTACTTGGGGTGCTAGAGGGTGTCAAAGTAACACCCCCTGCACCCTTGCAGGATTCGGTATTTACAGAGAGTGCCACAGTCCCTTAAGAGTCGGTATTTTACCACACAATCCTATTGTGTGGTAAAATACCGAATTCAGGTGTGCATGCACATCTGTGCATGCACACCTGTGCCATGTGACACACAGACAAGCCCTTAGGGCATGTATGTGTGCCACATGTCACACAAGCCTGTACTTGGGGTGCTAGAGGGTGTCAAAGTGACACCCCCTGCACCCTTGCAGGATTCGGTATACCGAACCGGTATTGCCCATTGATTCCTATGGGCTTCAAGGCCCATAGGAATCAATGGGCAATACCGATTCGGTATTTACCGAATCGGTAAATACCGAATCTTACAGATTCGGTATTCCTGAATTCGGAATTACCTAAATCTGCCCTCTTCCCATTTACAGACTCTTAAATACCGAATCGGTAAAATTCGGTATTTAAGAGTCTGTAAATGGGAATTACCTACATCTAGGCTTTAGTTACTTATGTATATAGTTATTGCAAGTTATTGATTTTGTAGGAGAGTGAGTTATTGAGCGAGTGAGCTAGATAGAGATGGAGATAGTTAGGGAGAGACCTAGTTAGTTAGTGATAGTGTGAGATTTATTTAGGTAATATTTGAGAGTAAGTTAGAGAGAGTTCATTTGTTTTTGTTGTTGATAGATGAAGATAGAATTAGTGATGTAGCTAGTGAGTGAGTAAGTTAGCGAGAGAGTTATTAAGCTAGTGAGACTAAGAAAGAGTTATGTGAAAGTATTGTTTCGCAAAACAAATAGGCAAATAAACATATTTTATTCCTGTAATGAATAAGAGATATTAGATTTTTTACATTTCTTTCTTTTATTAACATGATTTACAGATTGTAAGCTTTAAAGTACGTTAATTGTTTGAATTAAATATTAAAATTGGATTGTTATGCATGGCGATTTAAAACATTTGTTCAGGTGAAATATCTTTTAATATGTTTATTATTATTCCATTGCAAAATATCACTTCGCATGGCTCATATAAATATAAAAACATATAAATAGTTAATTAAAATATTTTAAACCAGACACAAAATAAAAGCTGTCCATTAGTAAATAAGCTAATAATATAACACAAAATAATTTGTGAGACAGCAGTACACAAAGGAATAACGAACATAGTGATAGAGCGCGCAGGTCACCCGACTATATTTTTACCATATGCGTACTTGGGCCCATAATTCAGTTGTCCATAATTTCGTAATCGGGTAACCTACACTCTACTACCAGTGTTTTAATTCTAACTGATTCCTATACCATCAATTTACCAATCCTTGTCACTGGTACCTATGACCACAATGGATCAAGTAGTTAGCTACAAAGATAAGTAGTAAAAAAAACTATAATAACATTGCACTCCTGTAAATGACCACAGACTCAGGAAGTTTTGAAAACCTTTATCTAATCTTCTTCAATTGTTGTGAGTAAAAGATTTACAGTAAGCAAACTACCAATAATCAGAATCATGAAGAGTGTATAGCTATGTAAAAGATATATGATGCCAACCATTTAGTCAAGTCTAAAGGGAAGGTAAGAAAAGGAACATACTGGAATAAACATCTAGAAAATCAGACTTGAAAAGGTATTTTCTAGAGGACGGGAAAAATAAGGAACATGCTAAAAGGTCACAGTTTAATCGCTTTTAAGGGAATGAGTAAGAAAAGGAAACATGAAATTGTAATGACGAAACTGAGTTATTATGTAGCTATAGGAAGCGTAAGGAAAAGGAACACACTGAATAATTCAGAATAACCACTTTGGTTTGTCTAAAGGAAGGGTAAAGAAAAGGATCATCTATTTATTCAAAGGAAACCCGGTACTTATCACCCAAGACTAGGGAGGAGGGGAGATAATGGAACACGCTAATAATGACAAGCTTACGACTTTGGTACCTTGTCGCAGAGGAAGGAAAAAAGGAACAATATGCAGTTATAGCTTCAGCAAAATTAAGGGAAGGGTAAGAAAAGGACGCAAATATGTTTCCCTCACAGATTTATAGTTACCTAGGACGGAGTGAAGACCAACCCTGGCCACGGGTCAGTTAAGAACAGAAACCCCGAAGTTGCAAACGCCAGTAGGCCAGCAAGTGCAAGTCAGAGACAGGACAGGAAAACCAGATTTGGATCAGAACCGGACCACCAAAGTTGAGACTAGCACCCGCAGTTCAGTTGCAACGCCTGCGCTACACCCTCTCTGCAGCTATCAGTCAGAACCTCGATTGGGTTATCGAATTCCCCAGCAAAGTGCTTCGCCAGCACTTCAGGTCCCCAAAACCCCGATTGGGTCAGCGAGTCCTCTGACAGAGTGCTTCGCAGCACCTCTGTTCTCGATCAGCTATTGAGTGCGTTGGGTCAGTGACAGGTCAACTATTCGGACAAGTCGGACAATTTCTCTAGCTAAACCTAGGCTAGTTATACTGTTTTCCAGGTCAGCGTACCACCCCCCAATGTTGCAAGTGTAAGGATCCCCAATTTCGATTGGACAGAGGAAAAGGACAGGTCATCATGCCACTTAAAATTTGAGCTTTCTCAGGCTCCTCATCTGAATTTTCGTACACGCCCCTTGAATTTCAGGTTCCCATGACATCTGCTTTACACATAACAATGGTGAATTCAACATTGTATACATTGTATTAGTGTTAGTACAGTTCAGCTTCTTCGGCTAGGTGAGAGTTGTCTTCCCAGGAGCATCTTGGCTAGAGTTGCCATCTGGCTGGGATTCAAAGGTCACTGCTGTGGAGACTCGCAAATCTCACGTAGACGCAGTTTCAAGCAAGATTGAGTGCAGCAAGGGACATTAGGCCATATTTCGTAATGTACCATGAAATGGAAAAGAAACAGTTTTAGAACACAGAAAAAAAGAATACACTGTATACCATGAACTTCTACTCTATACCCATTACTTTATAATAAACTATAGCATTAGGGTTAAGCAGAACGAACAGCAGTGCAAGCTTCTTGCATGTGAGAACACAAAGCAGCCATTTTATCTCTACTGCATAAGTGCAAACAGTTTCCCACCAAGACAACAAAGACGTCACGTCACATGGGTATGACCGACGCATGAGCAGTCTAAATTCCCGCGTAGCAGCGGCCATTTTAGGTTGCAAGCGTATTAACATTAGAAAACACATAGGCAAGCTTCTCTCGGACACCCAAAAAATGTCGGAAAAAGGGGTAAATGAATAAGACAAACAGGTTGATTAGTTAATTAATGTTATTCGAGGTTCATGAGTACAAGCAAGTCGCTTTACGTGTGAATCCTTGCTCCATCAATCCCGTCTTTGATGATATTTTATATCATCACAATTAATGGAACCAGATGCCAACTTTTCACATTTCACCCAGTTCAATTTCATCAAACTTTCTATTTCTCTTTTGTTCCGCATCTTTATTAGGATGAGAATTTTTCATCCTTTTATAAATCTGGTTATTCAATTCTTCTAATTCGAGCTCTTCGACATTTCTTTTTACTCCTCGCCTATTCACAGAATATTTCTTTTTGTGCTTTCGGCATTGGCAGCAAATTATTATTATGAACACTAGTAAACCTATCCCCGCTATTGGCATCAGTATTTTGCTCACAAAACTTTTACCTAAATTAGAAAACCAACTACCTACTGCGGAGAGACCATCAGTAAGTCACTTCCAGGCACTATCAACCTCAAGTGGTTTAAGCTCCTTTTCCAAATTTGTAATATTTCTCACGTACCCTTTGATTTCCACACTTTTGTCTGGTATGTAAGTGCAACAATGTTGCGCTTTCAACATTCTGCAGACTCCGCCCTCTTTTGCCAATAACGTGTCAAGAGCAAGTCAATTTTGTAAAACCATAGATCTGATCGCAACCAATTCGGTATTGACCATTAGGAAACCTCCAGCAGTGTCAGTTGATAACCGATCTACTACTGTTGACAATTTGCAAATTCTGTGTGTATTCAGAGCCACTCCCACTGTAGGTATCAATGCACTAAAAATATCACCTACTATTTCACCAACACTTTCTCTTTTATTACGTACTAATTCATTAGTTCTTTCAGTGCTTCCAGTGATTTCCCCACATGGTATATCTTTGGGAAGACAATACCAAAGTAAAAACTCCCGTACCAATGGTCGGGTAATTTGAAATAAGCCTTGTTCCCACATATATAATAAATTCCAGGAAACACAGGGTCTGACCCATCTTTGAAACCCCAACCCTCAATTACCTTGTAATTGTGTTCGCATTCACTGGAACCAATGAATATATTGTTATAATAACTGGTTCTTTCTCTTTGAAGACAAAGTTTCCCCTTCTTTTCGAAATCCAGCAACATAGCACCATTAGCCCCACCATTTGAGGTGCTCCCTATGCTTTCAGCCCATTTAGAGGTTTTCTGATTCTTGTCTTTTGCTTTCTTTTGGAAACTTTCTCTTCTTTTCTCTACCATATTTAGAAACATTTTCTCTCTTTTTATGTAATGAACAGGTCAGGTTATCTTTATATGCGTCATCTATATTTATTTTACCTACAGTTAGAAAATATTCACTCATGTATTTTGCTACATCTCTAGTTGTATGTACAGGGTTTAGGTTTCTTCGCACGGGACGTTCAGAAAATATTACGTCTAAGTTAGAATAGTAATACTGTAATGGTCCTTTTTTGTAAAATAAGCTTGATAAAACACTACAGGAAATTCCATATGTTAGTGGCAAATGGTGGTATGTCACACCTTCAGCTACTGAGGTAGGCAGCTTCATGCAGACATAGCAATCTATTTCCATTGCTTCTACATAATGTACTAACAGGTTTGCAAATACATTCAAGTGAGTTCTGTTTTTGATTTTATTATAATGTAATCCTTCCTCATCTGGTGCTTCTAAATCTACCTTTTCTTGTTTAAGGCTAAGTGCTCTTTCTGGTGTATCTACTCTTTGCGGTGTATTTCTAGTTTGTAACTCTTCAGTGTCCTTTTGTAATTGATTAGTAGGATACAGGTTTGTGTCTTTACTCATCATAGAAGGAATAGCTATTGTTAGTCCTATCAAAAGTATCAGTACTATTGCTACACTACATAAACAAACTTTGCAGCATGTTTTTAAACAACCTCGTCTCGGTCTCCCATTCACAGAGGAATCAGACATTTTGACTCAAAAGAAGCTTCAACCCCTCTTTGTAACTCCGCACAGCTTGCTTACTCGGGGCAACTTTCAGGTTGGTTTCGCTTCTTCGTTGGTCTGGTCAATAATTAATTCTTCATCACTTTCATCACTTATTTCCAGGTTTTCAAAGTCTTCCAATACAAAGTAAGTCCACTCAGGACTCTGATACTTGTTATTCAGTCTCTTTATTCAGGCGCTCCTGCTCCTGGTTTTTATCACAGACGGATCAGTTTGACTTGAGACTTCATTTATCTGCTCAGGTTCTTCGTTTATTGTCTTTAGTCGCAGTCTCAGTCTCTTGACAAATCTAGGTACAGCGTCTCCTTTTCTGAGTCTTTTAATTGGCACTGTGTCCTGGCTTTCTTCAAACACTCTTTTATTTTCGTTCAGTTGTGGCACAATTGATTCAAAATGGTCTTCTGTTTTTCTCTCTAACTGACTAGGTCCAGGTCTTATGTCAATTTCTTCCGCCTGGTCACTAAACTGGCCTTGTTCAGGTATATGCGGAATGTGGCTTTGTGTTTTGTTTTCTTCTTCCTGAAGACAATTGTCTAGTCCTATCTGGTCCTGTTCAAGCACTTCGAACTTTTGATTTTCTTCCGCTTGAACCTCCGCCCTAATTTCTATCTGTCCCTCTTCTGGCTCAGGAGTTCTTGGAGGAGTGTCAATTGCCTGTTCTTTCCATATCTGGTCCTTCTCAGTATCAGATTTGATTTGGATTTCGATGATCTGAGTATCTTCCTCTACACCTGTCTCGTCCTCACCATCCCACTGTCTGTCTAAATAGGTTTGTCTTCTTGTTCTCACAGGATCTATAGTCAGGTCGATTATTGGGACCCAATCATCTTGACTGGAGCTCGGTTGTTCTTCTTCAGCTACTTTAGGACCGATATCTTGGGACCCCTCAGCTGCACACACCTTCAGCCTCAGTTTCTTCAGGTTCAGTCACTTTCTTCGTATGGCTGGCATGGATCCACTGTGGTACTCCTGCACATTTCACAGCTGTGTTGGTAACCAGAATTACTTGTCGTGGTTTTCCCCACCTTGGTGCAAAGCAACTTTTCCGAGTATGTTTCTATATTACGACCCAATCACCTGGGTTCTGGTCATGTGCTGGAGTTGTCGGTCTGGCGACAGCGTCTTCCCCAATCTGGTGAGAGATAGAACGCACTTGGTCAGCCAGTTCTTTGCAGTATTCTAGTACCAAATCATCAGATATGCTTATCACTTTGTATCCTGGCACCCATGCTTGCCGCATTGCTCTTCCCATCAGTATCTCATGGGGACTCAAGCCTGTGTTCCGGTCTGGAATACTTCTGAGTCCCATTAAAACAAGGGGCAAAGCATCTGGCCATTCCATTTGAGTAGATTCACACATCTTTCCCAATCTTGATTTGATAGTGCCTTTCAGTTGTTCTACCACTCCAGAAGCCTCTGGGCGATATGCACAGTGCAGTTTTTGCATGATCTTGAATGCTTCACAAATCTGTTTTATTACTTCACTATGGAAATGTTTTCCTCTGTCTGATTCAATTGTGACTGGGAATCCGTACCGAGGTATAAGTTCCCTAAGTAACAACTTGGCTACTGTGAGGCTATCATTCCTGCGTGCAGGGTAAGCTTCCACCCATTTTGAGAACAGGCAGACAATGACATGTAGGTATTTCATTCCTCGACAAGGGGGTAACTGAATAAAGTCGAGTTGTAGTCGTATAAAAGGGCCTTCTGCCTTTCCAATTTTTCCTGGCAACACTACAGTTTTCTTTCCTGGGTTAAATTGCTGACAAAGCAGACACCTCTGACAGAGTGCCTCTGCTATGTTTCTGAATTTCGAGTTGAACCATGACTGTCTAAATATGCGTATCATAGCATCTCTTCCCAAATGTGTCTCCATGTATCAACCTAGCCATAGGAGCAAGCAGACAGTCTGGCAACACAGGCATACCATCAAGGTAAACAATGACACCATCTTCCACCCTACTCTGACCACCACATTTTTTTCCAATTTTCCTTCTCTTGTGGCTCTGCTGTATCCTGTAAATCTCTCACTTCTTCCCATGTATTCACTCCTTCTAACATCATAAGTTGGCAGCTGTTTCCGTTTCCCCCAACCTTTTTATTAATAGCCATTTTGTATTTTGCGCATTGTTGGGCTAACTGGTCAGCATATCGATTACCTGCTGTCACCTTGTCATTGCCAGATTTGTGAGCAGCACACTTGACCACAGCCAATTCTTTTGGTAACTGGATTGCTTCCAGTAAATCCTGCACATAATTTCCATTTCTGTTAGGGGTACCTGAAGAAGTCAGGAACTCCCTTTGCATCCATAATTGGCCAAAGTCATGCAAAACACCATAACCATACTGGCTATCAGTATATATGGTTATTTTCAAGTTCTTCCCAAATTAACAAGCTCTTGCCAATGCAACCAATTCAGCTATTTGTGCAGACTTGACTCCATGTAAATAGGATGCTTCCACTGGACCTCCCAATGTACACCCCGAGTAAGCAGCACTTAGGCCTCCTTCCTCATGTCTCATGCATGAGCCATCTACAAACAGCTCATAATCTTCATCAATTAAAGGCTCTTCCTTTATGTCTGGGCGTGGTTTAGTACTATACTCGGTCAGATCAATGCAGTCATGTTCAACTTCTCCCTTCACTTCTGCTGAGAGTGAATTTGGTAGTAGGGTAGCTGGATCCAAAATATTACACCTGGCAATGGTCACGTTTCCTGCACCTACAAGGATTCTCTCACACTTAGTCAGCCGACTAGGTGTGAGATACTGGGTTTTTGTTCTTGTCAGCAAAATTACAACTGCATGAGGAACATACACAGTTACAGGATGTCCCATAACAATGAATTCACTCTGTTCAAGCCTCATGCATGTTGCAGCTACTGCTTTCAGGCATCCGGGTAATCCAGCTGTCACTGGGTCTTATGTGGAAGAAAAATATGCTACTGGACGTCTTGTTAAACCATGAATTTGGGTCAGGACTGAAAGTGCACAATTGTCTCGTGTGTCACAAAACAGTGCAAATTCTTTTGAGTAGTCAGGCATTCCTAATGCAGGAGCTGTACACAGACATTCTCGTAACTTTACAAAAGCAGTCATGCTTTCGTCATCCCATTCCACAGGATCCTTAGCTCCTTTCTTTGTCATTTTTATCAATGGCCTTGCTAGAACTGCAAATCCCACAATCCATTGCCTGCAGTATCCTACAAATCCAAGAAACATTCTGATTTCTTTCTGTGTATTGGGCAGCTCCATGTTTCAAATTATTCTAATCCTTTCTGTGGTAACTTTCATGAAACCTCTCTCTATCTGGTGCCCCAGATATTTTACTGATGTGGTACAGAACTGTAGTTTGTCTGGCGACACTTTATGTCCACCTTCACCTAAACGGTTCAGTAAGGCAATGGTGTCATCAACACAGTCTTTCCTGCTTTTAGACGCCACCAAGAGGTCGTCTATATATTGCACCAGGACTGATTTTCCGGGCAATATCAGAGTTTCAAGGCATTTTTTCAGAATTTGATTAAAAATTGAACGACTCTCCGTGTACCCCTGAGGAACACGATTCCAGACGTAGACATGACTGTCAAATTCAAAGGAGGAAAGAAATTTGCTATCAGGATGCAATGGAATCGAAAAGAATGCATGACATAGGTCAATGACGGTAAACCATCCAGCATTCCATGGTATTTGGTATAAAATCACAGCAGGATTTGGCACGACAGGACAGCAAGGAACAACAATCTTATTAACCTTACGCAGGTCCTGAACGACCCTGTACTTACCACTCGGTTTCTTTATGCCAATTATGGGAGAGTTACAAGGACTGCTCAATACCTCTTGTAAAATGCCTGCTTCCAGCAACCGTTTGACTTCAATAGCAACCCCTGCTTTCACTTATGAATTTCAACACCATTTGGAGTGCAAAAGATGGTACAGTTCATTTTGCATAACAAATCTCGTCCTAGTAGGTTCGCAGGACTGGAATCACAGACAACGAATCTATGCATCTCTTTAAAATTCCCTATTTTTATTTCCATAGGTTCTGTAACTGGGGTACTAATTAGTTTATTAGAAATGCCCACTACTTGGATCGCTTCTCCTGAGAGGGGTAGGTTTGGAACGTCTGCTGTTCTCACAGTAGAACGGGTAGCACCAGTGTCCAACAGAAAGGTGACGTCATTTCCTTCAGCCTTTCCTTCAATGTATGGCCCTGACTGGTCCACCGGCAAGGAGGCGCCAAGCACGCACTCCTCGTCCTCCCCCCTCAGGCACCGTCAGTAGGCTTCGTCACAGAGGAATGTGTCATTTAACAAAAATTGTGAAGTTGCTGCATCGATGTAAATCTCGGCGTCTCGCTGCTGGTCGCGCTGGCCGCGCTCTCTCTATCGCACTGAAAACTTTTAATTAATCCCGTTTTGGATTTTATTTAAAATTTATTTTTTCGTTTTTCCCCTGTTCTTAATTACGCTCCTGCCCCTTACCTTGCACCATAATTTTCTGGAAGAGCCACCGCTGTTCGGCGGGTCCGGGTTCCCGGGAGGTTGTGGGTGCCAGGGACATCTTGGTTTGGGAAGGGAAGTGTGAGCACCATTTTGGAGCGTCCAGCTGATCTGGGACGCGGAGAGGACGCTATTTAGGGCGAGCTTCACGAGGGGAGAACCTGGTAAGGTTCCTGAGGCCGAGATTTACATCGGCGCCTCGCTGCTGGTCGCGCTGGCCGCGCTCTCTCTATCGCACTGAAAACTTTTAATTAATCCCGTTTTGGATTTTATTTAAAATTAATTTTTTCGTTTTTCCCCTGTTCTTAATTACGCTCCTGCCCCTTACCTTGCACCATAATTTTCTGGAAGAGCCACCGCTGTTCGGCGGGTCCGGGTTCCCGGGAGGTTGTGGGTGCCAGGGACATCTTGGTTTGGGAAGGGAAGTGTGAGCGCCATTTTGGAGCGTCCAGCTGATCTGGGACGCGGAGAGGACGCTATTTAGGGTGAGCTTCACGAGGGGAGAACCTGGTAAGGTTCCTGAGGCCGAGATTTACATCGGCCCCTCGCTGCTGGTCGCGCTGGCCGCGCTCTCTCTATCGCACTGAAAACTTTTAATTAATCCCGTTTTGGATTTTATTTAAAATAAATGTTTTCGTTTTTCCCCTGTTCTTAATTACGCTCCTGCCCCTTACCTTGCACCATAATTTTCTGGAAGAGCCACCGCTGTTCGGCGGGTCCGGGTTCCCGGGAGGTTGTGGGTGCCAGGGACATCTTGGTTTGGGAAGGGAAGTGTGAGCGCCATTTTGGAGCGTCCAGCTAATCTGGGACGCGGAGAGGACGCTATTTAAAGCTCGCCTGTAGCGCGCAGCGGTGACGCGCAGCGGAAGCGCCTTCCCTGCGCCTGAGTCGTGCCAGAGTCCTGCCCGTCTGCGCTCGTCAGCGTCTCGGAGGCGTACGAGGTGGGACTCTGGCTTTAGTGTATTCTTACATTTAGTATCTTCTGGTTTACCTTTTTATTCTTTTTTGGTTTCTTAGCTTGGATTTATGATGATTGTGTATGGTGCTGCTATGCTGCAGGCTTTGCGCAACCACTCTCCAATGTATCAATGTGTTTTTCCCGGAGGACGCCTCCTGAGGAAAGACTGTCCTGCCTGTGGATGGCGTCCTGTGGTATCGCTGACAACAGTCTTGCCACCTCCTATTCAGCACTGTCAATGTGCTCTCTTGAACACCAGATCCCTTGTCAGACACGCCACGGACATTTGGAATCTTCTTTTTGACTCTAATATATCCTGTCTGTTTTTAACAGAGACCTGGTTAGGGGAAGGCTCAGGACCGGATTTGGCCTGTGCCTTACCTCCGAACTATACTATCTTAAGAAAGGATAGAGTCGGTGGCAGGGGAGGTGGAGTGGCCCTTATAGTGGATAAAGCCCTTGTATGCACTTCTTTCCCTGTGGAGAATATCGCAGGCTGCGAAGCCTTAGGCTTTACACTCGGCCTGTCGGCTTCTCAGACGTGCACTGGGATCCTCGTTTATAGACCGCCTGGGCCCATTGGCTCGTTCTTTGATGATCTGCAGGCTGCACTTTCCATACCCTGCATGCGATCAGCGCACTGTGTTCTGTTAGGGGATCTGAATTTGCATATGGATATGATAGCGGACCCCGACGCGTCTAAACTGCGGGATATTACTGCATTGCTCGGGCTTGTCCCCTATATTGATAGACCCACCCATATTAAAGGCCATTCCCTTGACTTAATTTTTTCTACGACGCAGATTGCTGTGTCCCCGCCGCTTCCCGTATTATGGTCGGATCATTTTTTAATACATTTTGATATCCCCTACGGGACCAGGATCGGCCAGAGAGCACAGAAGGGCGTGTCCCGACAATCAAGATCTTTTCACCTAGTTACGGCAGAAATGCTGTTGGATGCCCTTTGTCGACATCCTTGTAAACTTACAGGTGATCTAGACTCTGACCTGGATCTGGTTCAGAAGTGCCTGAGAACAAGATTTGAGGAGCTAGCACCTGCTAAGTCAGCCAAATCAGTCCTCAGCCATGTGTTCGCCCCTTGGTTTACTCCTGCTTTACGGAAAATGCGCTAGGATTGTAAAAAGGCCGAAAGATTGTGGCGGCGCAAATATGAGTTAAAGGAGAAAATAAAATATCGTGATGCCATTAAACTCTACCATAAACAGATCTCTGAAGGAAAAAAAGAATATCTTGAGCGCAGAATAGATGAAGCGGATAATATGAGTAGGGAACTTTTTAGAATAGTAAAGGAGTTTGCTGCTCCCGCCGCATGCGCTCCCACTCACTCTCATACAGAAGAGTGGATTAAGCAGCTTGCTGACTTTTTTGTACTCAAAATCAAAGCTATTCAGGAATCTTTCCCCTCTGCTGATGCTGATGCGTTAGCAGGTAAGCGGAGTTCGGTACCGTCCTCAGGGGAAGAGACAGGGCCCATACTATCGGCCTCTCCACCGATGTCCTGTGCCACATCCCACGATCTGCTGTCCCGGCTTCAGTCTGGCTCACCTCTGGATGTATGTCCAGCAAAATGCTTGGGTAGAGTGGCGCCGGCAGTTAACATCTTGCTGAACCCCTTGCTTAATCTCTCCCTGAGCTCGGGAGTGGTGCCACAGGAATGGAAACACGCATTGATTTTGCCGTTGCTCAAAAAACCTCTATTAGATCCCCTGATGCAGGCTAATTATAGACCTATATCCCTGCTTCCTGCTCTGGCTAAGGTGGTTGAGAAACATGTTCAGCATACGATTACCAACTTTAATGAGAGTAACAACATTCTCCATGATTCTCAATCTGGTTTCCGTACGAATTACTGCACGGAGACAGCCCTCTTGGAGGTTAGCGAAGCTATCAGAGAAACCCTTGATCTTGGGGGGAAGGCTATGTTAGTCATGCTCAACCTGTCGGCGGCCTTCGACACTGTCCCACATGACGGTCTCCTTTTTAGTCTCTGGGAGATCGGGCTGCGTGGGACGGTGCTGGATTGGTTCCAATCCTTTTTATCGGGTCGTCGACAGGTGATCTGGGCACCTCCGTTCTCCGCTGAAATGCCACCGCTAGAGGTGGGGGTTCCTCAAGGATCCATTCTGAGCCCCACCCTCTTTAATATCTATATGGCCCCTCTGGCGGAGGTAGCGGAGGCTTTTGGTGCCCAGATCATATCTTACGCCGATGACACCCAGCTCCTGTTTACTTGCAGGAAGGGAGAGGTTTTTGACGGCGACAGGATCAAAGGCTGTCTGAGTGCGGTCTTTGCGTGGTTTCAGCGGCACAGCCTGAAATGCAACTCAGATAAATCTGAGTTGCTTTTCTTTGGTTGTGCCCCTGATCCCTGTTGGAAATCGTGGTGGCCCCAGGACATGTTCCCACCGGAGAAGGCGTCGTCCCAAGTCAAGAACCTTGGGGTAGTGTGTGACGACGACCTCTCTTTTAGACCCCATATTATGGGGTTATCAGGGAAATGTTTCGGCATCCTGAAGATGCTTAGAAAATTTCTTCCACTGCTCTCCTTGCAGTATAAAAAAATTACGGTCCAGGCGTTAGTAGGGTCCCGACTCGACTACGCCAACGCGCTATATTCAGGACTGCCCAAATATTTGTTGGCCAGACTGCAAATAGTGCAGAACTCAGCGGCAAGAGCTATATTTGGCCTGCCACGGAGAGCAAGAGCCTCAGAGTTGCTAAATAGGCTGCACTGGCTACCTATCTCTAAAATAATTGTTTTTAAGATCCTCACGTTGGCTTTCAAAGCCCTTCACTCAGTGGGTCCGAACTACATCAGGAAGCGCATGGCTTTCTACGTGCCGCGGAGGATGTTGCGGTCAGCTGATTTGGCTAAAGTGGATGTACCGTCTATTAGACGTGCCCGGATGGGAGGACGGTCCTTCCAGTATGTGGCGGCATGCCGCTGGAATGAGCTCCCTATCACTCTTCGTAAAGCCAATAGTCTTCTCTCTTTTAGAAAAGAGCTAAAGACCATGCTCTTTTCTTTATAAGTTCTAGGACCGCTGTGAGTCGTTGTTATTGTGTTTTTCTGGTTTTCAGGCCTCTTTGCCAAAGCGCCGGGACACCCTTTGGGGTAGGCGTGCGCTATAAAAGAGTGGTATAACAAACATAACATCTCTATCCTCCCTTCCTTCCCAATTTGGGGTGTCTTCACCCTGTTGTGCTTTGCTCCTATAATTCGGCCTAGGTGCACGAGGCAACTGATTCTGTTTTACCTGCTGCTGGGTCTTCCGTGGTATCTCATTCTGCGTCTGTGGATTTAAATCATTAATTTGCACATTACCATTCTGCACAGCCTTACACTCATCCCTCCAGTGTCCCACCTTTCCGCACCCGTGGCAGGGAAACTTCTTTCTTGCCTCTTCTCAGCTCAATCTTACCCTCGGCTTTCCCCCATTCCCGGGGCCTTGACTCTGAGTACTAGTCATTTTGCTCAACTGCTGCTCCTGGTGCTCTGTTAATTTTACCTGTGCCCACATGACCTTTTCTTTCAATTCTTTTCGTTTATTTTCTAACTCATCGTCACAGTACTTAGCATATTTAAGGACTTCGTCAATTGGCTTAGCTTGCCAGCAGATTTTATTGTCTTTGATCCACTATGAGATCTCAGGCCTTAACCCTAACACAAATCGATATATGAAGTGGGTCATATCTTTCATTTCTATATTGTCCAGGCCACTGTACGTCTTGAACACCTGTAACAGTCGTTCATAGTAAGAATGTGCAGTTTCATCACGATTCTGAGTAGTTCTATCTATTAGGGTCCAATCAGTCTCTTTTGCCGGCACCTTTCCTTTCAGATACAACATCACCTGATTATATTTTCTCATGACGTCCTCGGAAGGAGCCCCTGTCTTTGGGTCTCTGGGGTATTCTTCACTTGGCCAATCAACAGCAATTTTACATTCTGTCCACAAATCCACAGGAACTACAATGTCGAAACCATCCAGGTCTTTCAAAGGACATTCTGAAACTTTCACAAATCTCTCGACCTGTCTGTACCATTCTACAGGTTTTTCTCGCAATTTTGGAAAGTCATTTGTAAAGGACACAATATCCTGTCGGGACCACGGAACATGTACATATCCTCCACCTGGCACTTCTCGCATGGGGTATAATTTTTCCACCTTTTCTGCTTCTGTTAAAACATATTCAGAGGTCATTTGTTATGATCTAATCTCTTCCTTTTTCTTTGCCCACCTGGCTTTCCATTTTTCTAAATCTCCCCATTTTTGTAACAAATTTAGTAATTCTCTTATCTGTACCTTTTTCCCTGACACGTTCATATTTTCCAAATCTTTGTCTGAGAATTCTGCTCTGTAGGGTTTTTTTAGATCTGCCAATGTCTATTCCCATACTAGCTGCGGTGTCCATTAGTTTTTCATGGTACACTCTGGTATTTCGGGTGATACTTTTGCAAATGAATAATACTTCCTCTTCACTAAGGGTGTTCAATCTGTCCAAACCCACATTCCCAGCCATCAGTTCCTCCAATTCTATTCTTAATTTATATATATCTAATGGTTTTGGTTGGGGATTTTGTTTTTCTAGTTCTCGGGTCCATCTGTAGATTTCTTCAGGAGTCACTACCGTGGCACTTCTGGTACCAGAAGATGACTCAATTTGAACTTCTCTTGAACTAAAAGGAGTGTTCTTTCTCTGTGAACTCCCTTCTGGTTCCCTTATTGGTAAGTCCATTAGGAAAATCACAGATTCACATTCACTTGCCTGATCGTCTATTATCATGGGCTCTTTTCTCGGCTGCACTACAGATGTAGTTATAACTAGAGCTTATGAACTAGCTTGCTTATCCCCGTACAAAGGAACAACTTGGCCAATAGTTACTGGGATTGTCAGGGCTTCAGGACTTGTATTTAATTGGGAGATTTTCTGGATTAGTTCAGTTCTTTGTTTGACCAAAGCCTCTCGTTCTCTATCCTGAAGTACCTTTTCCATGGAGGTTTCATGTACTATTTGCGGAATCAAAGGAGGGTTACAACTCAGGGCACTTGGATTTGCCATACTTGGTCCCTCATCATAATGAGGTTTCAGAAATGGATTTCTCGTACTTGGGGATCAGGGTTCCTCATTATAAGGTGGTGGATTCTTCATTAACAAATCCTCCAGATAATCATCATCTGAATCACCACTGGTCATTAAATGTTTTGTTTTCTCTGAACTTTTCCCTCCTACAGGCTCTTCTACTGGTAATACAGGGTATAGTCCCTCTACCATCATGTTCTGTCTCCACTGTTTCATTCTTTTCTCTCAGGTTTCTTTCTGTACCTTCGGATAAAATTTACTTAACCCTTTGTCAATTCTGGGTCTGTCTCGCTCAAAAGCCTCTATTTCCCATTCTTCTAAGGCCTCATATTGCGTCACTCTAGGTCTGGGATGTAAATCATTCATTCGGGTCCTTAAATTAAACAAAATTCTCCCATTAAATGTACCTTCTAAGGGAAATGCTAAACTTGCATCATTTTTAGTATATTCCACCCAATTTTCTAACCATACACCAGCATGGTAGCCTCTGTCAAACAACATAAATGATGCAGGAGTGTTTGGTGGTGGAATGATAACTCCTTCTCTAGTTTTGATGGTGTTATCTTTTTTGAAATAATTCTTTACTTTGTCTACAAATGTCATTTTCCTCTTACTTCCGTACATAATGTTAGGTCTGCCTCTTATCGACTGATCTCTAGCAAAACCTTGGTACCTTGGATCAGGTCGAATCTCTGGATGAGTTGGATACCACCTATAAATTTCAAAGATCACTTAACTCTGTTTACAAATTACTTCCAATACTAGCGCGTCTTTTATTTTTCTGCAACCAACCAAATATGCGATTTCAAAC
The DNA here is from genome assembly GCF_964261635.1 of Lissotriton helveticus. Classification (NCBI taxonomy): domain Eukaryota; kingdom Metazoa; phylum Chordata; class Amphibia; order Caudata; family Salamandridae; genus Lissotriton; species Lissotriton helveticus. The sequence continues at coordinate 1,586,445,442 of NC_136057.1, forward strand.
AATTTCGACCAATAAGTGCGCGGCTTTCCTCGTAAAACGAGTTCCCACGCTCCTGTGCTCGCCCCTCCTTTACAATGCTATCTCAGCTAAACGCCCGCTGTCTCGACCAATACCAGCGCGGCACTGAGTGACGTCAGCGCAGCTCCGCAACTGACTCCCTCCTTCACAAGGTAATGAAAACCTCAATTTCTACTTTTAAAGTGCAAGTGCTTTGTTTAATTTACAACGCAAAACATTCGCCACTGTACTCGAGTGTCTAGAAAGAAAAGATTTGTTTCACTGCAAGTAAATCCCTTCTGTTTACTTTTCATATAGTGCGAGTAGATCTCTTCTGCCTACCCTTCACACAAGCATTAGAGAACCTGCTACTCCTTCGGACTCATCCACTCAGGGATGTATACTAAGGCCAAAGTTTCACCAGCAAACCCCTTTGCTATCAATCAAGCTTAGACGAACCTGCTACTCCTTACGTGTGACCCTTACTAGGTTATATCACAATAGAAGTTTTGCCAGCGAACTCTTTGCTATCTTTTATTCATACATTCATACAGAAAACCCTAATTAGTGCTTCCAGTTCTGCCCAACCATGAACTAACTTTCCTGCGACGTGGCTTCCATTTACCACTCGCTATTCTGCCCCCGGGGATTCCAGACAAACATATAACAATCACAAACAGGTTTTGTTAATACGTAAATCAATATAGCAGCACATCAATAAAAAATTTAAAACATTTCAAACAATTTTAAAACAATTTTTCATTTGATCGATCAATACTTATTTAGCAGTAATTCAATTTTCACAGTTAGCAGCAAATTTCCTACCTATCTTAACTAATCCCTAACCATAGCTCTGCTACCAGAAAATTACTGATAGGGCGCGCAGGTCACCCGACTATATTTTTACCATATGCGTACTTGGCCCCATAATTCAGTTTACCATAATTTCGTAATCGGGTAACCTGCACTCTACTACCAGTCTTTTAATCCTACCTGATTCCTATACCATCAACTTACAAATCCTTGTCACTGGTACCTATGACCACAATGGATCAGGGAGTTAGCTGCAAAGATACGTAGTAAAAAAACTATAATAACATTGCACTCGTGTAAATGACCACAGACTCAGGAAGTTTTGAAAACCTTTATCTAATCTTCTTCAATTGTTGTGAATAAAAGATTTACAGTAAGCAAACTATCAATAATCAGAATCATGAAGAGCGTATAACTATGTAAAAGATATATGATGCCAACTATTTAGAAGTCTAAAGGGAAGGTAAGTAAAAGGAACAAACTGGAATAAACATCTAGAAAATCAGACTTGAAAAGGTATTTTCTAGAGGACGGGAAAAATAAGGAACATGCTAAAAGGTCACAGTTTAATCGCTTTTAAGGGAATGAGTAAGAAAAGGGAACATGAAATTGTAATGACGAAACAGAGTTATTATGTAGCTATAGGAAGGGTAAGGAAAAGGAACACACTGAATAATTCAGAATAATCACTTTGGTTTGTCTAAAGGAAGGGTAAAGAAAAGGATCATCTATTTATTCAAAGGAAACCCGGTACTTAACACCCAAGACTAGGGAGGAGGGGAGATAATGGAACATGCTAATAATGACATGCTTACGACTTTGGTACCTTGTCACAGAGGAAGGAAAAAAAGGAACAATATGCAGTTATAGTTTCAGCAAAATTAAGGGAAGGGTAAGAAAAGGATGCAAATATGTTTCCCTCACAGATTTATAGTTACCTAGAACGGAGTGAAGACCAACCCTGGCCGCGGGTCAGTTAAGGACAGAAACCCCGAATTGCAAACGCCAATAGGCCAGCAAGTACAGGTCAGAGACAGGACAGGAAAACCAGATTTGGATCAGAACCGGACCACCAAAGTTGAGACCAGCACCCGCAGTTCAGTTGCAACGCCTGCGCTACACCCTCTCTGCAGCTATCAGTCAGAACCCCGATTGGGTTATCGAATTCCCCAGCTAAGTGCTTCGCCAGCACTTCAGGTCCCCAAAACCCCGATTGGGTCAGCGAGTCCTCTGACAGAGTGCTTCGCAGCACCTCTGTTCTCGATCAGCTATTGAGTGCGTTGGGTCAGTGACAGGTCAGCTATTCGGACAAGTCGGACAATTTCTCTAGCTAAACCTAGGCTAGTTATACTGTTTTCCAGGTCAGCGTACCACCCCCCAATGTTGCAAGTGTAAGCATCCCCAATTTCGATTGGACCGAGGAAAAGGACAGGTCATCATACCACTTAAAATTTGAGCTTTCTCAGGCTCCTCATCTGAATTTTCGTACACGCCCCTTGAATTTCAGGTTCTCATGACATCTGCTTTACACATAACAATGGTGAATTTAACATTGTATACACTGTATTAGTTTTAGTACAGTTCAGCTTCTTCGGCTAGGTGAGAGTTGTCTTCCCAGGCGCATCTTGGCTAGAGTTGCCATCTGGCTGGGATTCAAAGGTCACTGCTGTGGAGACTCGCAAATCTCGCGCAGACGCAGTTTCAAGCAAGATGGAGTGCAGCAAGGGACAATAGGCCATATTTCGTAATGTACCATGAAATGGAAAAGAAACAGTTTTAGAACACAGAAAAAAAGAATACACTGTATACCATGAACTTCTACTCTATACCCATTAATATAATAATAATAAAGTATAGCATTAGGGTTAAGCAGAACGAACAGCTTAGCAAAAGCAGCAATGCAAGCTTCTTGCATGTGAGAACACAAAGCAGCCATTTTAGCTCTACTGCGCAAGTGCAAACAGTTTCCCACCAAGACAACAAATACGTCACGTCACATGGGTATGACCGATGCATGTGCAGTCTAAATTCATGCGTAGCAGCGGCCATTTTAGGTTGGAAGCGTATTAACATTAGAAAACACATAGGCAAGCTTCTCTCGGACACCCAAAAAATGTCGGAAAAAGGAGTAAATTAATAAGACAAACAGGTTGATTAATTAATTAATGGTATTCGAGGTTCATGAGTACAAGCAAGTCGCTTTACGTGCGAATCCTTGCTCCATCAATAGCATGAGGAGAGAGAAAAAGGGGAGAGAGAGAGAGAAAAGAGAGAGAGAGGAGAGAGAATAAAGGAGCGATAAAATTATATAATTTGAATAGCATGACATGCAGAAGTCCTCTTTTGTGCTACGAAAAACGACGTGTGAAACATGCATTTTAAAATATGACCTTGTGGATAGCAATTGAAAAGCATAAATCACTTCACCTCATAAAGCTCATGGGAGAGCTATCCAATTGTGTTCAAGGATTTGCTTATCATTTAGTCATGCTACTCAGTAACTATGAACCTTTTATTTTACATTTCTAGCTCATTTATAACCCAGATGCACATAATAAAAATAAAGTTTAAAAAAATCTCACCTAAAAACTGCAGAACTTTAAAGGAGTGTTATTTGAAAACCTTTTATTCTGCATTTCATTTTAAAAATGCCAGACGCCTTCGACTTTAAACAATAAACTGTTGATCGTTCTTGTCTTAATATATTGACTACTGCTCACCGGTAGTAAAAATTTGTTTTACAGACGGTATTACTTTCTAAGCAAGTTGTGAGGAGAGACCGTCTAGAAAAGTGACACAACTCGGCAAAACTGGAGCCCAGTGCAGGGCGTTATTATGATGCCATAATGCTAGAGTCTGAAAGGCCTTTGCACAGATAAGCCTGCGCAGATGAAGCAAGGTGCGGGTCGTCATAATGCAGGAGTCGTGAGAGCCCTTGTGCTCAGGAGCCAGCACATATGGCCCAGGGCGTAGGGCACCATGATGTCATAAATGCCGAAATCGTAAGAGTTCTTGGGTGCAAGAGCCAGACAGATAGGGTGCAGGACATCAATATGTCATAATGCTGGAGTCTTAAAAGCCAGTGTGTGCACAAGTCGGCACAGAAGAACCAGGGTGCGAAGCGTATTGATGTGCACAATGTCAAGCACAGCATCACCACGGAGCAATACGCAATGATGTAAGAGAGGCTAGTTGTCTGCACATGGAGCAGCATAGGTGGACCTTGGTGTAGAAAGTCATAATGTCATGATGTCACTGTCTTGTCGGTGTGCACATAAGCCAACACAGCAGCTCCACGTGTAATCAACATTCATGCTATGATGCAGACCTGTCGCTGTGTGCAAGACAGCTTAGCAGCAGAAATAGATTAGAAATGACGGGGTGGATACAGTCATTGCAAAAGCTAGCGCAATGCTGCGTGCGCGCGCCTCGCACTAAAAGCAAAAAAAAAATCAACATTCATGCTATGATGCAGACTTGTCGCTGTGTGCGAGACAGCCTAGCAGCAGAAATAGATCAGAAATAACGGGGTGGATACAGCCATTGCAAAAGCTGGTGTGATGGTACGTGCTTGCGCGATAGGGTGCAGGACGTCCTCATGGCATAACACTGGAGTCTTAAAAGCCCATGTGTGCACAAGTCCGCACAGAAGAACCAGGGTGCGAAGCATATTGATACCCGTGTGTGCATTATGCAGCACAGATGGAACATGGTGCAGGACGTCATGGTGTCATAATGCTGAAGTATTGCTCCGGTGCACAGAGCCAGCACAAATGGTGTAATAATGCAGTAGTGTTGTTCATGTGCGCACTGGCCGGCACAGAAGCACCATCATGCAAAAAGTCATGCTTTTATCATGCATTCTTGTCTTTGTGTTCGTAGGCTAGCAGAGTTTGACCCGGGTGCAGTAAGTAATGCTGCTGTGATGCTGGAGTGCTGTCATGGTACGTGCTGGCGAGCACAGATGGGACCCCCAACTTGCAGGAAGTTAAGATACAGGAATCTTATCTAGTGCACAATGTCAAGCACAGCATCACCACGGGGCAATACGCAATGATGTAAGAGAGGCTAGTTTTGTGCACATGACCAGCATAGGTGGACCTTGGTGTAGGAAGTCACAATGTCATGATGTCACTGTCTTGTCCTTGTGCACATAAACCAACACAGCAGCTCCACGTGTAATCAACATTCAAGCTATGATGCAGACTTGTCGCTGTGTGCGAGACAGCATAGCAGCAGAAATAGATCAGAAAGAAATAACGGGGTGGATACAACTGTTGCAAAACCTGGCGCGATGGTGCGTGCGCGTGACTCGCGCTAAAAGTAAAAAAAACAAGAGAGGGAAGACAGATGGCGCCGGGAGCAGCAGCAGTCAGTGGGAGGAACGAGACGCGCTCTGTGATGGGGAGGGGGAAGAGCGTGAGCGTTAGTGCACGCTTGGGAGAGTAAATCACCCCAAAGTGATTTGCGCGTTGTAAGGGTTGTAAGGCTTAATGATCCATGACAGAAAGCCAGATGGCGGCTGTGCGCATAACCGCGTGTAACCGCAAGCTTGAATCCAGCAAAATCGTGTGGTTGGACTTTTAAAAGCCCACTTACTAAATGTCTTGCCAGGATAGCGCATGCCCTGGCTCAGGTGAGACCTAAAAAGGAGCGGTGGCAGAGGGGACACCCCTCCCTAGTGCCCGTGCATACCGTGATGGGATCTGCTGTCAGCCCCTTTATTTTGACTAGGACTGATGAGTCCATGGAGGGTAAGTGGAGCAAACTGGGCTGTAGGCAGAATTTAGTCAGACCCTGGAATAAATAATGCTTTTGCAGAGTTCAGGTGCTTCCTCCAGGTCTAGAACCAGGTAAGCACCCTTGGCCAATCAGTCAGGTTGTCTCCATAACTCTACGCAATTGTCTAATATTAAGGGGGTATTCCTTCTGGGAACAAAGCCATCTGGTCCACATGGTTTAGCTCTAGGAGTGCTCGCTATTTGAAATCAGCCAGGATTTGCTAAGAATTTTATAGTCCGTGTTCTAAATATCTATAGGCCAATAAGGGGTTGGGCTGCTTCGAGTCCCGCCCTAGATTGGCTTCGCTGGAGGGATGAAGGGAACCACCCATCACCTAGAGCTTCCTGGTACATGTCAGCCAGCTTGGGTATCAAAGAGGATTGTACAAATTGTAAAATTTGATAGGGAGGCCATCAGTACCTGGAGTTTTCTCAGGGCAGTTACATGAATCTCTGTTTCTTCTTGTAAGTCTGGGGGTATTCTAGGTGATGGAAAGTCACTTAGGAAACATCGGTTGGCATCAGAGTTGACTTGTGGTCGCTATCCATACAGGTATTGGTAAAAGTAAGCAAACAATTTATGGTTTGCCTGCTGCGAGTAATGCTGTTCCCGTCGATGTCCCACAAGGCTGTGATTGTGTGGTCACACAGTAGCATCCAAGGTAGAATCTTTGACAGCTGCTGGTACGTCATCTGTCTTTGGAGGATTGCTATCCATGGAGCTAGGGCGCCTTTGAAGACGTATCCGCAAGATACTTCACTATTGCTCCACATGCACCCTCACAGCAAACGTTGTAAATAGACTTCCAGGAGTGAGACCAGATGGGACAGGATCCACAGTGCTGTTTTGTTTTCTCCCACAGGTTGGACTCGGCCCGTTTTTAATAAAGTTTAGGAGGGATGTTGTGACCAGCTAGTCACGTTCTAGTCTTTATAGAAGATGTGTTTCCACCAGCCACTCCTAGAGAGCTGGTTTCCACACCCATCCATCACAAGTGTCACAGGTCATGTGACCCTCCTAATAAATGGGGCCAGGCAGGTGTGCTTCTGGCCAGTTCCAGATATTATACCAAGGTGTCTGTGTGGTCATTTATACTAAATGGGGGCCTAGGGCCTGACCCTTGCAGATTTCACAATAGTGAGGCTGAATTTCACACAGGCACTCATAACGTTGAAGGCTGCATTAGACCTGATCCACCCAAGGGGGCCTGAGAGGTCGGTCATAACTGCTCTAGATCAAGAAGTTATTTTATTACCATTTATAGCTACGTGGCAACCTTGACTCACTTGAATTTTTTTGTGTTGTTACATAATGTCAAGTTGGGGGGTCTATAATTGGCAAACTGTCCTATCCCATCCTGCAGGGCAGTTTGCTGATTCCTTCCAGAGACATTAATGTACATAATGAAGGTGATTTGGCCTTAGATTGTGTACATTTCATTATACTTTGAAGGCTTCCTAACAGATGTTTGACCTGTCAGTGTGAAGGTATTTGGCATCTTCATATTGAATTTTGCCTTTTGATCACTGTTAGAAATGGGGATCTCTGGTTGGCTAAGGCGTGCGCCAAAGCCAGGCAGAGACCACCACTCTAGTCAGGGAAAGGGAGGTACACGCCAAAGATAACCCCTGATCACTCCCTTGGTAGCTTGGCACGAGCAGTTAGGCTTATCTCGGTGCGATGTGTAAAGCATTTGTACAACACACACAGTAACAACACAATAGGCACACCACAAAAGGAACTCCACACAAGGTTATATAAAAATAGCCTTTGTATTATAATAAAAACACATCAGATAGTAATCACACAATGTACACTGCCAACTGGCACGGGCAATATTTACAAGGGATTATTTACACCTGACAGGGCCACATGGGCCACTGTCAGAATTAGCACTTGGTAAAGAATTAGTAAAAAGTAAGATTGTATATGAACTTAGAACACAGCCAGTAATCACTGGCAGACACTATACTCAGCGTCAACCTGTAATTTAAATCAAAACGGGTACAGGATCACATAAGGCGAGAACTCTATTCTGCGCCAACCTCATAAGCTAAAATGGAATAAACCATAATCTCCTAAACATAACTTGCATTATGAAATACACTTAAGAACATAACCTGCAGTAGGGAATAAATCAAACCTAGACCACAGCAGAGAATCAAACATAAAGCATAAGACAGTAGGTAAAAACTAACAAGCATAAAAACAGATCTATGGCATCAATCAAGGTGCATAAATCCTTCTACAGACATTACGTTTCCTAGCACCTATATAAAGGACTCTAGGGCCTTGCGCCCTACAAAACCTTAATAGTCCCCAGAGACAACTGGCCATCTATAAGGGACTCAAATGCCCACTGTCCACAAAGTCAGGGGCCGCTGCCAATGCAGCGACAGTCACTGGGGCGCACTTGGCACAAACCTAAACGTGGCAGCTGCCCACTACTTGCTGGGCAGCTGGGAGACTGAAGGAAGGCCTAAACGTTGCAGCTGGCACTAAGTGCTGCGCAGCTGTGCAGGCCAAGGTAGGGATGAAGGAGTGTGTCCCACTCCTGGTTTAACAAGACATGTCCCCTGAAATAAAGAAGGACCTAAACAGTGCAACTGCCCACTACTTGCTGGGCAGCTGGAAAAGTTAACAATGCGGCATGGGCCCTCAGTACGAAACTGCGCCCAAACGTGGGAGCCATGGGCTCTGGAAATAGGGGGGAGGCCAAACTGTGGAGTCATCGGGCTCTGGAAATAAAGTATGTACCCTTTGGGAGCCATCTGGCTCTGAGACACTGAGGCTAATTGTTGAAATGAACATGGGCCCCTCTGGCCCCTTAACCCCTTTGACGCTGGGGACAACACGGGCCCTGAAACACCTGGGGCCTCGTTGGAGCCACGGAGGCTCTAGGAATAAACATGCCCCCTGTTGGAGCCACACAAGGGCTCTAAAATGCTTTAGGCAACGTTGGGGCGGCCCGCTGCCATCCGGGGCCGCCCTACACTGGGAAATGGCACTGGCAATGTCTCCCGGGGTCGGGGCGGCCCTCTACCGTCGGGGCCGCTCTGGGGAAATCGGCAATAGAGATAGGGACCGGCCGCGTGCTTCGCTACGGGCCCCCTTCTCCCCACCGGCAACACTCACCGGACTGACTCCTCAATGGGCAGGCTTCGGCGGGCAGTGCGGCACCTTCGGGGCTCTCCCTTTACCTTGGTTGTCCCGCTGGTCTACCACGGCGCTTCCGTTCTTGGCTGCTGGTGGCGTTTCTCCTCACGGCGCGGGCCTTCCCTTTACCACACAGGAGCCCCACGTTGGATGCTTCATTCTGGCACCCTTCAGGCCGGATCTTAGGCTCCGCCTACGTCCCGGCGAGAGGTGCCTGACTTCCGGTGCGGCCATACGGGCCGCGGCAGTGATTTTCCTTTTCGGCAGTAAGAGAGGTAGGCTCCCTCGTAAATCAGAATTAAGTTAGAAGCCGGGTGGGCACCCGTACAATTTGAATGAAAGCCCCATAAAGCGGAGTAGGCTCCCGCTATTAATTATTAAATAAAACTGAAGACGCAGGGTGGGCACCTGCGCACAGGGCAAAAAGCAGGGTGGGCACCTGCAAGTAAATATTAGAATAAGCGGGGTGGGCACCCGCTAGGAGCACAAGAAGGGGGTGAATCCCCAGGCAGGGGGAATCCCTTTAGGAGGCATTGCAGCACAGCGCTGTGGAGGCCACTAAAAATAATGCTCTCTCAATGTGCTGGGGTAGGAAAAAGGTCCTTAAAGAAGGGATTCAGGGGCAAAGCAGGAGGATCCCAAGGAAATCCAAGTCTTCAGGGCGTCCAGGGGCAGGGCAGAGCCCAGGGAGGCAAGCCATCCCCTGAGCTCCAGCAGCAGCATGCCCCTGGCAGATTCCAGTCCAAGAACAAGAACATTTACTTGGGGTCATAGCCCCTCTTTAATACACACAAATCCTTTGTTGTAGCAGTGTAGGCAAGGGGAGAACCAGATGCAACTGGTTCTTCAGCACTTTGTTTTGCTCAGCCACTCTCCCTATTCACAAGACAGGCCAGGGACATCAGACGCACCACATGGGGTGGAGCCAGCATTGTGGAGGGAAGGCCCAGCCCTTTTCAGGTCCAAGGTGCATTCCTCCCTCCCATCAACATGCAGATCTCTCCATTCACCACCGGGGAAAACCCATCCTGACTCCTGGAGCCAGGCACACCAGCCAGCTCCAGCCAATCACAGCCAATTACAAGCCAGACAGTCAATTCACATTTACTGCACACACATGCCAACTTCTAGAAGTGGCACTTCTCTACTAGACACAATAAATCTGTGCACACCATTGCGCAGCATTTATTATCACGAGTTGGCACATACCAAACTCAACCCTGCACTCCCCTCATATCAGGAATTACCACAGGCACACATATCCCCCATGCATTCCTATGGGAGGGCAGGCCACCTCAGCACACACACTTAGAGTGCGCACGCCCTTTACACTGGGCCACAGGGCTAAAGTGCGCAGAGGCCTAAAATCACTATCACCATGCCAGAGACTAAAGGCAAAAAGTCTAGGGGTGAACCTGCCATAAAGGCCCACGACCAACAATCGCGTTGGGAAGTTAGCTAGCCTTTTGTGCAGTGACTGATGGGCATTTAGAGCCTATGGCAATGAAAAATTGGCCTCTTAGGATTTATGCTATATTATTGTGCTCTTCAGGGCTCTACCATCGGGGAGGATTTGGACAAGAGCACACATGTTATGGTGTTGGTCCATGATTTGCCAGCAGCATTCAACACTGTTTCTTATTTTATTTTGTTGAAGAGAATTAGCAATCTTGGCCTTCAGGGCAAGGCTCTTTTATAGATCAAATCTTTCCTGGAGGGTAGGTCCCAACGGGTGTATTTACACTCACATTTTTCATCTCCTAAACCATTGGTACATGGTGTTCCACAGGGATCCGCTCAGAGTCTCCCTTTGTTCAATCTTTGCTTTCCCCTTGGCGAAAATCATAGAAACTTGTGGTGTCAAGGTAGTATCTTACACTGACGACACCCAACCACTTTTCTCCTTTCAAGATACAATGGAGGCAGCATTTCACAATTTTAAAGAATGTTTTAGAGGGGTTGCAAAGTGGACAGATTCAAATTGTTTAAAACTAAATTCTGACAAAACAGAAGTTGGTATTTAACCAAAATGGCCCCACTGCCCTCTCTCTGGTGGCCTGAAGAACCTAACACTCCCCCTAATTCTACCTCATTGGTTAGAAATCTGAACATTTTATTTAATTCCACTATCTCCTTTGTGGCAAAAATTAAACACATTTCATCTGCCTGTTTTTTCTAACATGAAACCTATAAAGAAGTTCCTTGATTTGGTCCCTGAAGAGACGAGGAAAACATTAGTTCATCTTTTGGTTACGTCCCACCTGGACTACTCAAACAGTCTCCATCTTGGTCCTCCTGCATATTTGATATGCAGACTTCAGTTAATTGAGAATGCATCAGCAAGACTAATCAGGAGAGTCCTCAGGCACCACCGTAGCTCTCCACTTCTGAGAAACTTATTGGCTCTCGTGGAACAGCCCATTAATTTTAAAGCGCTAATGTTGGCTTTCAGAGCTTTTCATAGTGAGGCCACCACAGTCTATCTGTTGAATAGACCGTCTCCATACACTCAAAAGACTGTACTTGGGTCGAATAGTAGTTGCCTCCTGCAAATCTCTAAGTTCTTGAAGTCTCGTCGTGACAGCAGTTCCTTTACTGTACGCATGGCAAAAGTATGGAATAGTCTTCCTTTTAATCTACGGCAGGTTGCATCTCTGTCGGCCTTTAAAAGACATCTCGAGGGGGCGTGGCCAAGATGGCAAGCAGGTAGGACGCAGCCCGCTCGTCTCCCGATTCCCGTTCGCCGGCCTGGGCGCTTCCTGGCACCGTTCATGTGCTGCGGACCCACAGGGGTGTAGGGGACAGCGGCTGAAGTGTATGGGCATGCTTTTCAGCTGACTTCAGACGCGGTACGCCTCAGAATCGGCATCCTAAGTGCATTGCGCACCGGGATCCAAGATGGCGGCCCGGACTTAGCAGGGACTGAAGAGACAACTGCCACATTGGGAGTGTTCCATGGCAGTCCCGGGAGTCAAGACGCCGTTTACGGTGGCCAGATTTCCCTGGGGCGGATCTACAGACGCTCTCCCTGGGCCAAGGGTGAGAGACGGAACCGAAGGAAGCGGAGTGGAGGGGCTGGTGATCCAGAGGGCGGCCTTCCCATTGCCAGCCAGGGGAGGTGAGGGCTGTGGGCTGCTGTTACAGCGAGTGGAGGCCGCAACAATGCGGATCGAGGTGAGCAGCCTGGTGAACCCCTATGGTCCTTCCGACCTAGTGAGAGCCCGTTTTCCCCGGGGCGATCTCGCACATCAACACCTTTAGGAGGGGCCGGAGGACCTAGACTTTCTACTGCAGGTCCGCGTGGACTCAGTCCTGCTCGGCTGGCCCGAGACCCCTGGGGGTGCCACGGGGAGCCCCAGCACTGATTTTGGCTGCACGCTGAGAGAGAGGGACACGTGCACTACCAGAGGCAGTAGGCGTAGGCCGGCTTGAGGCCTTCCGCAAGGACGACTGCTGCTCTGTGCTCTGATAAACCGAGAGAGGACGAGTCCGGTGCGTCGGCAGCTGGGGGACCCACAGCGCCACAACACCACACCAGGGAGGACGCACTGCCACCGGCCCCAGCGGAGCTAACACGCAGCCTATCATTGGCCCAACCCGGGCCCCACGAGGTTGGAACCTTGGTGCAAGCGGAGCTCACCAGGCAGAGAGATCTGCCACGCTGACGTCGCCCTTGATGCTGGACGATCCATGCGGCTGGGCGGGCTGAGGGCCCACTCCGCAGAATCTGTGCACTAGCAAGAGACGTACCACAGTCACCGGCCACCGTGATACGCACCACTTCGCCTTTGTTTATTAGTGGCGTGGGCGTCTGCCCGGACCATTCGCCTTGATACAGTCTCGTAGGACACCCAGAGTAGAGGCGGTGCAGACGCTGGGAGATTGGTAGGCGAACAGTGGCTGATTCACACACCACGAGCGGAGGGTGTGCGATCCAGGCCTCTCCCACCTTTCCTGAGGGGGGACCCCCACTTCCAGACAGCTATTTTGTCCCTACAGCCACAGTCGAGACATGTCCACCACAAGAGGAAAGAAAGAAAAAGACAAGGGGAATGATGACAGGACTGTGAAGGATTTGTTCGCCAAGATGTCGGGAGCTACCGAAGGAGGAGGCTGCACCTCTCCAGCTCCCTCCGGGGGGCAGGAGACAGAGAATGTGGACGAACCGGTTACAAGGGCCTTCTTGTCCCAACTGTTCTCAGCCGTGAGGGATAACCTACACGCCCTTAAAAATGAGTTCGCTGATGAGATGAAAGAGGTGTGTAGAGACCTAGACGCAGTGGGTGAAAGAGTGGCAACAATGGAAGACCACAAACAATCTCGCAACAAGTAAGTTGAGCAATTGAAGCAAGAAGTGATCCGCCTGCAGGCACAACAAATAGATCTCCAGGCTCATGCGGAAAAATTGGAAAATCGCTCCCGCAGAAACAACATACGGGTGAAGGGAGTTCCTTCCAACGAAGAAGGCAAGGACATTACTGTGTACCTCCAAGATCTCTTTCGCCATGTGCTGCAGGGATCTCCGGACTTTGCTATCAAAATTCACAGGGCTCACAGAGTTGGCCTCCAGTGGAGGGCCCCGGCACCTCCCCCTGACATCCTGGCCTTATTACCGGATTTCCAGCTTAAGGAGCTCATCCTACATCGAGCAAGAGACATACACCCCTTAGTCTTCCAGGGGCACATCATAACCTTGTACCAGGACTTGGTGGCCATCACCCTCCAGAAACGGAGAGACTTTCGGCCGGTTACAGCCCACCTTCGCAACCAGGGTATCTCCTACTCATGGGGGTACCCCTTCCGCATCATTTTCAAATGGGATGGCAAACTGCGGCAAATTCACTCCCTGCAGGAGGCACGCCAGGTCCTGGGCATCAATCAGCCCCCATCAGAGGAGTCCCCAAGCAAAGAAAGGAACAGCCAATGAGAGAAGTGGTACAGAGTCGGAGGAAGGAGACGGTCGGGGACGCCCTCAAAATCGAACCCAGAGATGATGGAGCGCCGAGCTGTGCTGGCCTCCCTGACCGCGGAATTCGGACCGGGATCTGGCATTTGAACTGAGCCGGGGGTCAGATAAGTGAACTATGGCAATGCCGGGGCGGTGGCAGGAGGGGCACCGTCAGCCACAGATGCGCCCTACAGACTGTTTCACCGAGGAGGCGCGGTCTAGCACTGCGACTTCTGGACACTTTGTGTGGTATTTTCTGTTGGGTTGGTTCGGGTTGGGGTTAGGGTGGGGGGGGACAAGGTCCGATATCCATACTCCACTGTCGCACAACCGTCTGGGGTTCCCTGGCATCTGCAAGACAGTGTCCCTATACCAGCATATGCAGCACCCATATATACACAGTCGCCCCACTGGACCCGGAGCCATGCCACCCTTTAGAGTCCGGCTTAGATTTTCCAGTTCACCCCTACTTTAGCCATGGCAACTGTGAAAATAATTACGATTAATGTAAAGGGGCTTAACAACCCTGTGAAGAGGCGTGCAAACCTATCCTATTTGGAGAGCGCAGAGGCTGATGTATGTCTCTTACAAGAGATGCACCTCCTCCCCAAAGACCACCACTGGATGCGCTTGAGGGCCTTTCCTCTTCAATACTTCTAATCACTGGGGGAGAAAAAGACGGGTGTGGTCATTCTCATATCTGGCAACCAGCTCTTAGTGGTCGGCTCCGTATATGCCGCTAACACAGGTAAGGAGACATTCCTCCAAGGTGCCCTGGCAAATGTAATGGCCCCACAGAATTGCATGAATGACACTGCTGGGGGGGGGGGGCCTAAACATTGTAATGAACTCCAACATGGACAGATCATATGCGTCCTATTCCCGGGGGGGGGGAGGGGGAAGCTATCGAAAGACGGGAAGGAATGGCTGAGGGAGATGGGCTAGATAGACATCTGGAGGGCAGCTCCCCCCACTTCAAAACAATTCACATTTTACTCCCATGCGCACAAGTCTTATGCCCGCCTAAACTAATTCCTGGGAACTGGCGAAGTAAATAGTGCGGTTAGGGCGACATGCATTGAACCTATGGCCCTGTCGGATAACGACGTATTGACGGTACAGCTACTGATGACCCTGGAAGCCCACCGACACTGGAGCTGGAGACTTAACGAGCATATGCTTCATAATAAGGAGATGGAACAGCAACTTCTTAAATGCAATAAGGCCTGCATCACACTAAATGACACCCCAGACATTGCAGTTACGTACTATGGGAGGCGCTAAAAGCTGAGGTATGGGGGAGCTTATAGCGATTGCCGCGGCCCACAGTAGAGAGCGCAAGGAGGTGAGATCCACCCTATCCACACAGGTGCAGGAGCTTGAACGGGTGCATAGCAGGACCAGGGCCCCTAGGGTCTGGAGACAATCGAAGGCGGCCAGGGCGCAGCTTGCCGTCCTAGACCTGGACAAAGCAGAATACGCCGCAGTACACCTAAAGCATATTGGGGGGACCGCACGGGCTGGCACCTGGCTAACCGGTTATGAGCCCAAAGACAATGCACACAGGTTTCCTCACTAAAGAGGGACGCTAGGGGGAAATTAGAGGGGACAAAGAGACAGCCCACACGTTCCGCAATTTTTATGAGTAGCTTTACACAGCGGACACCCAGCCCGATCGCGACACTGAAGCCTACCTGCAATCCGTCACTATGTCCACACTGTCACCGAATCAAGCGGAGTCATTGGACGCCCCCATTCGCATAGAGGAGGTTGTTGCAGCGATCTCACGCCTAAAAGTGCTTAAATCACCGGGCCCGGACGGGTTCCCTTCCCTCTTCTATAAAAGATTCTGCCCCATCATAGCACCAATCTTAACCAGGCTCTTTAACGCCTTCGGAGGCTCTACCCAGATCCCAGACACCATGATGACGGCCGCGATAGTGGTCTTGCCCAAACCCGGGAAAGATAACCAACAATGCGGTTCGTACCACCCAATCTATCTACTTAATGTAGATTTTAAGATCTTTACGGGAATCCTCGCAGTGCGCCTGAGCCCTCATATGCCAAACTTGAAAGAACCCGATCAAGCAGGGTTCATCCAGTCCCGACAATGCAGTGATAATACGAAGAGAATACTCCACCTCTTTGATAAGGCTCACCAAATGCAAATGGATGCCCTCCTGTTGACGATCGATGCTGAAAAAGCGTTTGATCGGGTGGACTGGGGGTTCCTGGGACACACAATGGCAAAATTTGCCTTGGGCGAGAGGTTCTGGGGATGGGTGGGCTGCTGTTATGCCAAACCAATGGCTTGCATTAGAGTCAACGGCGTCTCCTCTGTACCCATTGCTATTCAAAGAGGGACCAGGCAGGGGTGCCCGATGTCCCCGTTACTGTTCTCTCTCTACATACAGCCTCTGGTGCAAAGGGTTAGAGATAACCCTAGAATCAAGGGGATTCC
Organism: Lissotriton helveticus; assembly: GCF_964261635.1. Lineage (NCBI taxonomy): Eukaryota > Metazoa > Chordata > Amphibia > Caudata > Salamandridae > Lissotriton > Lissotriton helveticus. The sequence continues at coordinate 1,586,461,599 of NC_136057.1, forward strand.
CCTTCAGCCTCTACGCAGATGACGTGCTAGCGGCTTTAACTGAACCCAGGCTCTCTCTTCCCGCCTTCCTTGAGGAGTTGGATACATTCAGCCGGGTATCCCGCTTCCAGGTTAATGTGGGTAAATCACTGGCATTGAATCTCGGTTCGGCAGTGCTTTCATCAGACCCCACGGGTGGCATAAAAAAGGCAGAGACTATCCCCTACCTAGGCCTAGGCTTAGCAGCAACAGTTCAACGTGGCGCAACAAGCTGCTAAGGACTTGGGCATTTGGAGCAAACACCACCTCTCCCTACTCGGGTGGGTAGCGGAGGTCAAAATGTCCCTACTTCCCAGGGTACTTTACCTGTTCCAGACCTTCTGCCCCCCGCGGGAGTGCTTGCCTCACTGCGACGCAGTATTAATCAATTTGTGTGGGCAGGGACAAGAACATGGATGAGTAGGCTCTAGGGTACATGCACCCAGAAAATGGGGGCCTTGGAATCCTGGACCTCCTTAGCTACTATAACGTGGCTTAGCTGAGGTACCTGGTGGAATGGGCAAGGCCGGGGTTTGAAAAGCGGTGGCTCTTTCATGACAGAGCGCTGGCGGGCATCCTGTTATGGAAGGTCTCCTTCTTAAGGAAGTCGCAACGGCCGCGTGGCCTGGTGAGGCTCGCCGGTCACTAAATCAGTGTTGGTAGTCTGGGACAGGGTGGCGACAACCAAGAAACTTATGACCTTTCCATCCCCGCTGACCCCCATGTTTGGCAATAGCGAATTCACCCCAGGAATGTCTGACAAGTCATTTGGGGGATGGCGAGACACTGCGTGTTGATCGGTGGGTCATCTATTTGATCTTTCAGGGGTGCTCTCGTTTCCCCAACTGAAGCTAGAGTATGGGATCTCCGAGTCCGAGAGATTGAGGTATTTGCAGCTGAGACACTGGGTCCTTCAACTGGGGATGAGAGAACTGGGGGGGGGGAGTAAATTGACCAAATCTAAAAATGGTTAATCACCAAGCTCAACGACAAAGGGTTGATATCTGAAATGTACAACATGATTAGAAACGGCCCACACTCACAAGCAATTCCGAGTCGGAAGTGATGGGGGCGAGAATTGGGAGGTGACCTCTCACGGAAAGACTGGGATTAAATTTATTATAGAGCAAAGCACACTGCCCGAAATTTAGCCAGTATCGAAACCGCTATGAAAATAGCAACTTATTGGTATCTAACACCCGCGCGTCTCCACAGAGGCAACCCACACAAGAGCCCCACCTGCTTGAGGTGTTGTGATAATGAGGGTACCCTGCTCCATATATTGTGTGACTGCCCCATACTGTCCTCCTATTGGTCTAAAATACTAGACGAGATAGATGAACTCTTTGATACTGAAATTCCGAGGCTCCCGGTATACGTGATTCTGGCCCTCCCTAATCCCATCACATTTCCCCTGTAGAGCATGAGAGGGAGCCAGATGGGGCTAGCATTCGATGCAGCTTTACAGAACATCTTGATGCATTGGGCGACAACCACTCCTCCCACATATGTGGGGTGGCTCCATAGACTGTGGCATATCATTGGGATGGAACACATTTCAGCCACACTGAGTGGCTCGGCCGCCACATTCCAGAAAATATGGAGCCCAGTTTTTAAAAGTGCTATTAGCCAAATTCAATGAAGTTACACCCGCCCAAATACCTGAGGGTGCTGAGACTTACGGATCTGGGGCCAGACCTAAACCTTCCTCAACTGTTTAAAGGACGATGTCTATGTGGCGAGCCAAGGTCTGGACAGCCAGGGACTCTGGGATATCAGACGGGGTGGGGGGTGTTTACCTTTTTTGTTTCTCACAAAATGCTGCATCTTTCACAATGCAATGCTTTCCTTGCTTTGACAGTGTTCCAATTGTACATCTTTATTTGTGAGCCACACGCCTTTCTTGTCACGCAAACCTGTATCTCAAATGCCAATAAAATATTTAAACTTAAAAGACATCTCAAACCCTGGATATTTGACCCCGTTTAGTCCCCGTTATTCTCGATTGTGAGAAGTTGGCCTGGTATATGCTGTCCACTAGTTAAAATGGTCACCCTATACCAGTCCAAACAACCCTAATGGTGATTAGGTTAAAGATAACCTTTATGAAAGCTATCCTAGTGGTAGCTATGGAAAGCAGCCTTCAGGCTAAGTCTTGAAGGAATGTAAAGTAGCTTGTTTTACCAGATCAGAACCTCCTGAATAATCAAATTATAGGAGAACCACACAACTGTTATATAAAATATATGTATTTATTACTAAACACTCTCTACTAACCTCTAAACGAGATTAGAGTACAAAACACACAATACTTAATCAATAGAACAACAGTAAATAGCACAATACACAGCGGGCTCCTGGGGGAGAATGAACCATATACTAAAAAAATGGTATAACAACAACATCATCACTAGACACAGTCCCTAGAGCACGTCGAATCGCTGGGACCCCAAGGAACCACCAAAATTATTGACACAGGGAGCCCACGGAGGGGTGCAGTGTGAGAACACAGACGCATGTTCCGTACAACTCTATGGGAAAGTCGCGGTTGGAAAAGTACAGTTTAAGGACACTTCGGAGAGGACTTCAAGCAAACCCTTTGGAACATAGGAGGTTCTAAGGCCAGCACCCTTGTGAGTACCGAGGTACCCGTGTTACCTATCTAACAGGAGCCGGGTGCATTGGGGTCAAGTGGTGTCGGAAACCCTTGTCGCTTTCAATGGCGTGATGCAAAGAAGTGCTGCTGCTGGGAAGATGAAGTGTCTGGTGGAATCTAAGCCTGGATCTGAGGTGAGTAGAACCTGAAAGCAGAGGGTACAGAGTCTGAGTCACCTCAGGGTGACATGGGGCTCTGTAGACGAATGCCCACCAATGTAGGGTGCCTCAGGTGTGAAGATAGGATGCTTGACTCTGCAGCCACGGGGACCAGGAGACGTTGACAACCAAAGTCCGGATGTGAGCTGTCCCACGAAGGATGTCAAGTGCTGAGGGGTCAGTGTCCGGATCGAACACCAACAGGCCTTGGCAAATGCAACCGATATGGGCAGAGGAAACAAGTTACCGTGAGGACCAGTGAGGACCAGCAAGGTCCAGGAGACTCTCCAAGCTATGGGGAGTCAGGGCACTTCTGGAGCAACCGCGTTGTGATTCCGCATACCATTACTCCGCAAGTCGGAACCTCCCCTAGTGTCCGCACTGACTGGAGTTGGAATAGTAAATTATACTATTCCAACATCCAGCGCGCCCCCTCCGCAAGTCGTTCTTCCGACTTGCGGAGTAATGGTATGCAGAATCACAACGCGGTCGTTGTAACAACCGCGTTGTGATTCCCTGCGAGGAGAAATATCGAGGCATTACAGCACACATTCCGCTGCAATAGTGCCCGGTGCACAGGGGTTCGGGTTGCACGGTCTCCACAAGGGATACTGGTCTTAGGATTGCTGAGAGAGCAGATCGACCTCCAAGATGCTCGGGAACCCACCTCCTGTGTTGCAGAAATCTTCGGAGTCGTCAGGAGATGCAAACTGGTCAGATGTGTTTAGGTGCCTGCTGCTGCAGGGGAGTAACTCCTTTACTCCAAGGGAGATTCTTCTGTCGTCCAGCGAAGTGTAGACCATCAAAGTACTTGGTTTCTGCTTGCAGAGTTTAGTCCAGGTAAAATCCAAAGTCATGTAGTCAGGTTTCCTACTTTATACCCAAGGAAGGGGTTGGACTAACTCTGGGGACCCTCCTAGGGGAGGGACAGGACAGAGGGGTGGCTACACCCATGTCCTTTGTCCAATTTCACACGAGAGCAGGAGCAATGGCTCCTGCAACTGGTTTGAGCTGGACTATGCACAGAAACGCCAAATGTGCCCCCAGTGCAGACTTTCTGGCACTCTCAGAGTGCACCCACCCAGCCCCAATCCACTAAAGCCTGTCTGGGAGGTAATCACACCTCCCTGTGACGGGAAACCTATTGTCAGGCCTTCCCCTGCTCGAGCTCAGCTCAGCAGCAGGAGGGCAGACTAGTGTCTGTGGCTGGCAGCATCCAATTTGTGCTGCCCAGGTCGAGAAAGCTGGTACCGGGTAGACCAGTGACCCAAAGTAGTGGTTGTAGAAGGGAGGAATCATACCTCCCACACCAGTTACTGTTGTGGAGGTATGATTTCAAGGTGTTTGACACCAAACACGACCTGTTTCTAAGCAGCCATTTTTAAAGTTAGCATTTACCGCAAGGTTATAATGCACTTAAATATATATGGTTGGCTGCATCACAGACCACCCCGGAGAATAGGTTCCGAAGGCTGCAGAGGGGCTCTGCTCATGCAGGGGCACCCTCTCACACAAACTACAGCTCCCTACCTTCAGGATTGAGAAGACATGCCAAAGGGTGACTGATAGGTTTATATGTGCAGTGATTTAGAATAGATATGGGTAACCTATATCTAAGTAAGGGGTGCATGCACCACCTTACACAGGCTGCAGTAGCAGACCTGTGGTGCCAATTTGAATGGTCTCGCAGTGGTGGCACAATACATGCTTCAGTCCCTGGGAGGCCTCTGGGGTGCCTATGCCCTGGGTACATTGTGTACCATATACTAGGAACTGATAAGGGTACCCCAGTATCTAATATGGAGTGTACCTAAAGTACATGCAATCAATTTAGAGGAGAAAGCAGATAGACTGGGGTCCTGGATAGCAGGATCCCAGTCAGTCTAAGTCAAAAACAGTGATGCATCAGTAAAAAGTGGGGGTAACCATAAGAGGCAGATCATACTCTCCTACATGGATCCTCTTATACTGTCTGCTAGAGCACTGGGATGCTTGTTCTGAAGCAGATGCACACTTTATCCAGTGTCATTTGATTGACTGAGTATTAGTGTGCCTTTGTAGTTTGCATACTGGGCGTATCAGTCAGATGGTCTAGATTTTTTGTCAAGACAGGCAGAAGGCTGGGATGATTGTTAGATGGGATGGGTTGGCTCCAGCATGTCTCTCATATGATAGATGGTCAGCCAGGACAGTGTAGGCATTTACGGTGTTGTCTTGAAGGAAGAGAGGTGCTGTGTAGAAAGGAAAGCTGTATCCGTGTTGCTCATGGTGCACCTGGTGCCCAGGAGTGGGACATATGGACCATTACTCTAGTCTCGCCGTGCTCTCCCACTGTGTCTAAGAGAAAAGCATGTGCTGCTATTGCATATGTAGTCCTGATTTCTGTGTATGTGACGGAAGCCTGCAATCATACTACTTGTTCAGAAAATGTTGTGTGTGCAAATAAGCTTGCCTCGTTGGTACTTGGATGGAACCTTTTTATGGTGTGACAGAATCTTACAATGCTGCTGTTGCCTGTGCTGTACCTACTACGGTGCATATGAGCAGAACTGCCGTACTTTACTTCTTTGGTGTGTGAGTGAAGCTTGCTCTGCTGCTGCCTAGTCTGTCCCTATTCTATGTGTGGTGGAATCTTGCTTTGCCTTTACTTATGTACTCACTCTATGCATTTATATATTCCGTAGAGCACCAGCAAGTGACCTGGTCTCTAAGGATTTCCATGGAGCTACTCCCTATTCATGGTTGTGGGGTGTATTACTTCACATAAACCTGCTTGGCATTGAATAGTCATGTGTTCCCTTGGGTGGTCTCTTTAACATTAGAAGAAGTAACTCCACTGATCATAAGGGACTCTGAGCCAAAGATTTACTTCTGTGGCTATTGTGCCTTTTCAAGGAGGGGCCCATTCCTTCTGGGTGAGGTGGTCCTATTGGCAACAGTGGCCTAGGACCCAAAGGCTTGCCTGAACATTGTGGTCTACATACCCTGCTTGAAGGCAAGGACGTTTAGTTTGGATATGGGGGGAGACTTTATCCTGTCAGTGATGTTGAGGTCTCCTACTATTGTGTAGTTTAGGTCACATTTCATCCATTGCTGAATTTGGGCTATGAAATGGTCCAGTAGTGCCTGAATTATAAGTTTCTTAATTGGGTGAGACATGGTGTTGGCATCTGGAGGTGACCTTTTCCTTTGCCCCAGTTGACTTTGCACACAAAGGTTTCATATTTGCTCCAGCTCCTCTGTGAGTCAGTATTGGCCCTTCAGTGGTGGTACAGTGTGTCTTAATTTCTTTAGAACTATAGGTTATGTTATGTTATGTTAAAAATGTTATAGAGCGCAACAGCTACCCCAGCTAAGAGGCGTCCCGGCGCTAAGCAACAAGAAAATAGCACACACATAAGGAACAGGGGGCCTACAGGGAAGGAAAAAGAAATGTTTTGATAGCTTTCCTAAAATGAAGATAATTGGTGAGCCCTCGAATGTGGGCCGGCAATGAATTCCACAGAATGGCAGCTCTATTACGAAAAGAGCGCACACCGGCACGAACCCTACTCACACGGGGAATCACGACCAGGCATTGGCCCATCGATCGAAGCGATCACGTGGGAGTATAAGGTAAGAGAAGATCAATCAGAATTTGCAGGGAAGCCAATTTCAGAATTTTATAGGCTATACACAGTGCCTTAAACTCAATTCGCCTGTCCACAGGCAGCCAGTGGAGATGATGGATAGCACTAGTCCCTGAACAGGTTCTACGCAGGCCCAGGAGAGATCTTGCGGCCGCGTTCTGAACTCTCTGTAACCTCGGTATTTCGGACTTGTTAGCTCCCAAGTACAGAGAGCAGGCCTAATCGAGCCTAGCAAGATCAAAGCCTGAATAATGATCTGCCTAATCGGGGCATCAAAGAAGGCCAGGATAGATGTGAGCCCGCGTAACAGACCGAAACAAGTTCCCGCCACCTTTTTAGTCTGAGCCTGAAAATTGAGCGAGGTGTCGATCCAACCCCCCAGGTTTTTCACTATAGGCTTGGGGACCGGGGCCATACCTAGAGTCTCGAGCCACCAACGCTCGTTCCATCGATCATTGTTCCCTCCCACCAACAACACCTCCGACTTGTTGGCGTTGGAGACAGTTGGCGGTCATCCACTCAGCAACTACCAAGAGGTCACCCTGAAATTTCCTGGCGTCCTGCTCGGAGTCGCTCGAGAGAGCCACCACCAACTGAGTATCGTCGGCATAAGAGACCATGGTCAACCCTCTGCTCCTGGCTACACCAGCCAAAGGTTGGACATAGAGATTGAAGAGCAGAGGGCTCAAGGACGAGCCCTGTGGGACCCCCTGGCCTATAGGGAAAGCACCAGAAGAGAAAGGGGGGCAATCACCTGGAACGTCCTATCAACAAGAAAAGAGGACAGCCACTTAAGTGCTGAGCCAGTAACACCAGCCTCTGACAGACGAATCGGCAGGATACCATTAGACACCGTATCAAACGAGGCACTGAGATCCAAAAGGATCTGTGCCGACGTCTGTCCCGCATCCAAGGCCTTCCACAGATGTTCAGTCACAGCCAAGAGCGCTGACTCGGTGCTATGGCCGGGCCGAAAGCCATTTTGAGACTGGTCAAGCCTGTGATTTGCAGTGAAATATTCTGTGAGAAGGGAATTATTGTAGGCCTCTGTAATCTTCGCAGTCCAAGGTAACAGGGAGATAGGCCAAAAACTTTCAGGATTTTTGGGGTCTAAGGACGGTTTCTTGAGCAGCGGTACTACCCTGGCCTGTTTCCAAGCCTTGGGCACAACCGCTTCACTCAAGGACCTATTGATCACCTGTTCCAAAGAGTGCATAATGGTCGGAAGAATTTTTGAGAATTGGCCAGGCTTCAGGGGGTCAGAAGGGGAGCCTGACTTGACCTTGGAACAAAGTGCAATAAGAGGGGGAAATACCTCAAGGGTACCATTGGTAGAGACACAAAGTGTCTCCGGAGCGCCTATAAGGACCATAGGGAAGCTTTTATAGATATCCTTAACCTTCCTAACAAAGAAGGTTGCAAGCTCATTACACTGCCGATCAGAGGTAATCAATGAGCCAGTAACGTACTTCTGTGTTTTAAGCTCCGAGACTATAGAAAAAATGCTCTTAGCCGGATTAGTACTCCTGCTGATTTGATCAGCGTAAAAAGCTGCGCGCTCTGTATGGATAGCCCTGTGGTATCACTTAACAGCTGCGCGTAAAGAGATCCTTGGAGGTAGAGTCAAAGTCCCATCGCCAGACTCTTTCCAGCTTCTTACAGGTCTTACATAAGGCTGCTAATTTGACGTTATACCACGGATTAGATTTAGGATGAAGATTCATGGACAACTTGGCTGGAATAAGGCCATCCAAAGGCTGAGTAATCCAATTACAGAAGACCAAATTGGCCTTGTTAGGGTCAGCCGGCATAGCTGGAGAGGTGACAGCAAGATGAATTTGAAATTGCTCCCAGTTCAATTTATGCCAGGGGCGCTTAAAAGAGAAAGTATTCTCTAAGTTGCGCGCTGGCCTAATATCGTGAATCAACATAGGGACTAAATAATGATCAGACCAATCTAACGGGACAGGAGGTAGAACCACAAGGGAAGGTATATTTGTGAAGACAGGGTCCAGTAAATGGCCAGCCACGTGCGTGGGGCCTGATACAGACTTTGTTCACCTGGTTCTGAATCCTTTGCAATGTAGTACGCTGTTCTTGATCAGGCTATAGTACGCCATGTTGCAGTGGTCCATTTTTGACATCACTGGGGTCTTGTGTGTTTTTTACAGTCCATGTGTCGAAGTATACATGTAGAAGACTACATCCTTCTCCCTGTGCTCTTTAGTTTATGTATCTGTGGGATGCTTGCATTCATGTTGTTTGTGCTGTCTGAATGATGCTTGAACTGATGTTGTAATGATGTACCTAGCATCTGAGTGATGTATGTGCATAATAGATGCAGCATTTAGCACAAAAGCCATGTATCTATACAGCATAAATGAGGTGCGAACTAAATGTTGTTGTTTTTTTTAGGGCTGCAGGCAACCGTGTTTGAAGCCAGCAGTGGTACGGATCCTCACATAGAGCTTGGCTGTGGTGTGCATAACAATGCTACAGAATTAGAAAATGCCATTACTCCAGCCTCCCAGAGGAAAGGTGATAGGGAACAATTCTTGGAGGACGTATTTCAAATGATCATGGAAGAGGTTGTTCAGAAAGGAACAGAAGCCTCTGGAAAGGTAGGTGCAGGAGGGCCTGAAGTGTACAAAGAGGGATAATGTATTTATGACTAATTGTTGCTTCAGGGCTGCAAGTGAGTGTGGCCCACAGCAGAACGGAAGGACGCTCGACTGGCCCACGGACCATAGGCGCTGGATGGATTCAACTTAATTCTATGGATGAATTAACAGAGTACTCTGGGCTTCTCTGCACCCAGGTGACAATCGCCAAGTTATATTAACCAAAGCTGTGCTTTGTGCTTAATACTAAATTACATTTTTTGAGATTTCAAGGTAAGCGCAGTGTCCAGCAGCACAAAGAGACTAGGAAAATTACCAACTGAGGGATGTTCTAAATCACACTCGTTTGCAGAAAGACTGACAACGATGAAACCAAGTACAGTGAGCCCATGGGATGCATGGTGTCAAGGATAACCATGTACTGATACAAAGTAATTAACTGGATTCTCAAGGTAGAGTGGTATAAGTAGGTAACTTTATTCACAGCACAAGGGTTTTTGAGAATGGTTCCTTTGAGGTCCAGGAGAGCTTCAAAATTTGTGTCCAAACTAACCTCGCTTGACTATGCACAGCCTTACATACATGTGCTAGGAGGTGTGCCTACAGTGCCTGCACTCGTTTTACAGGCAACTAGTCGAATCACTCCAGGGTCTGTATCAAGGATTGAACGGTAAGAAGGTCTGTTGAGTCTCCTTCTTGACTGCCTCAGGAAAGTGTGACTCCTCCTGCTAGCATTGTGTCAAGTATTTCCTTAAATGGTGATGCAGCGAGATTACCAGCTTGGGTTATTCTAAAACACCATACTCACCTGGGCCCATAAAACATTCATACAATAAGCTGGCAATCATCCGCTGGAGATCAGGACTTAGTTTACCTTGAAATGTATTTTACCTGTACACCGATTCTTACCAAACCTTAACACCTCAGCTCTTCATTTCCTCTGGTCGATAGATCAGCTTGTTAGCATAATAGGTATAAATGACATGAATGACCACAGACTCAGGAGAGTTTTAAAACGTTATCTATACAATAATTTTGTGAGTCAAATACCAATACATGTCAAACACCAACTTTTATAGAGAACTGAACCAATGAAATCGTAAAGACTTTGTAAAATCTCATGACGTTGGTACCTGGGAATGGTGGAAAAAGGAAATGGTACAAGGACATCCCACACAGATTTATATGTACCTAGAATGGTGTGAAGACCAACCCATTGGCCAAGTAGCTGGAAAAGGGACTCCCGAGTAGTCAGGAGCCAACAGATAAGGACAGGTTCAGGACATGACAGGTAACCCCTTCTAAGTGCAACACCAGCATTACACCCCTCTGTGGTGCTCCTCTCCTTGATTCTTCCCCTTCTAGATGGACTGGTTCTTCTCCCTCAGCAATCTCTCCGACTCTTCTCTCTCCATCTCTCCTTTCTCGATTCTTCTGTCAGAGTGCTTTGACTTCCGTGGCATCTGCCGTTTTCCGCAGCAATGATGGGTCGTTGATAGGTCCGTGACAAGTCTGACAAACTAACTGACTGAGCCTACCTTAGTTATACTATTCTCAGTGTGTGTACCACCCCCCAATGTTTCAATTTTCGTGTATTCCCTACTTGTGATTGGACAATGAGATGGGGAGAGGTCATCACACCGTACTAATGAAATGTCAATTTCTTATGCTTATTGTTCTACGTTCCCTCCCCTTAATTTCACTTTCCCATGCTTTATTCACCCAGTCACATTTCATTTAATTCATTTACAATGTATACAAAATTTGAAATCTTCTCCTTCCCCTCTCCGGTTCAAGAGGTGGTATTCCCAGGCGCGTTTCTTGGTTAAACTGTCCTTGACAGAGTTTCAATGTCACAGCATGGAGTTTGACTGAGTCCAACACACATGCGCACAACCAGCCAAGATTGAGATTTCAGTCACCCTCCAGGCCCAAATACAAACTAATTACAAAGTCAAAGAAAAACCCATTAGAATACAAAAATAAATGAATCCACTGTATACCACTTATTCCGACTCTAAGCCCCTTAACTTATTTTAACTATTGCATTAGCAGTTTAGTGAGACATGGGAGGTTTAGTCTAAGCATAGCCATGTGCATTAGCATGTGAAGTTCATAGCGGCCATCTTTAACACTACGGCGCAGCTGCAAAGATTTCCCACCAAAGCGAAAGACGTCATACTACGTAGATGCAGTAGACGCATGCGCAGACAATTCCCGCGTTTTCGCCAGCCATATTAAGCCACTCTGATTACTTGTTAGTGAATCACATTGATAAGCTTCCCCTAAATGAAGTAAATGTTGTGTAGTGCAATTATTAGTATCCACAAACATATTGGTTACATTATTACATGTTATTTGAGAGGATTAAATCCAAGCAAGTTTCTTACGTATGAAACCTTGCTCCATCAGTGGGGCCCAGTTAGGAGGCAAAAACTGAAAGGGTAAAAAACCTCCTGACCAATTTTGTAACTCTTGATTTAAGGGGGAAGACTGAGAGAGAAGTTAATAGCAAGGAGTCGAACTCAATTTGACATCAAGGAGGGGTCCAAACAGGGATATCTGAAAGTAGTTCCGGTAAAAAGCCTGACAGGAAGAAGCAAAAATTAGAGACAAATATATTATCAAGTGGTCAACGAATGTGACAAAAACAAAGTAATTAAAGTGTTGTGAAACCTCTATCACTTGTAAATGCCTTCTTATAAGCGAATCAAACGGAAATTGACATCACAGGAAAACACTCAAGTTCATTGGGGTTAGGAACCTCAGATAGAATTGTTTGGACAGACCACCTTCTTAAAATTGACAGTTTATAAGGCTTGTGAACACCTCCTTCCTGAAACTCATGGCATTTTAGGCACAAGACAAATCCATTTCTGACTTCCTTTGCCCACTGTTGAACTCCATTTCCCACTGTAGTCCTTCTTGCCGATGTTCTGCGCAGTTCTTGGATTACCCCTGGTGACTGGACTGGAAATGCCAGTGCAGTCTAAGAGGTGGGGATATTTGACCACGTGTTGAGTGCAGCGTTCAGCAAAATGTTTGATGTCTGCACGAGTAGTGCATAATATCTTTTCCTGAACTTTTGTACTCTTTGCTAAACTCTTGACAAAGACAATATGATAGGAGTGGCTGTTCATATCATTCCCCTCCTTCTCATTCTTTGTGCCTTTCAGGAGCAGTGTGGAAGTTGATTTGGCTCCAACGCCTTCCTGACTTGAAGACATATTCTATAGTATGTTTCCTCAAACTAAGGCTATTTAAATAATGGCTCTTGCAGTGATGAGCTTCTGATGGCACAGGGGAAGGGTTATTCCCTGACATGTTATGATGCCTTGAGAAAGCATACCACATGGGTAACTTAGAGGTGAGAGAAAGAGAAGTGACATGGGCATCATAAGCTGCTTGGACTTCTTCGTGAGTTCAGCTTACATTTTGTCACAATCTAGTACCACCCCCATCATTTATCAGGAAACACCCTTCAGCAACAGTAACCTCGACTGACAGTTGAGGTGTGGTACATATTGTCTTGGGAGTACACAGGCCAAAAACGACAGTAGCACATACTGGCCTGTCTGAGTATTGCACTAGCTGATGTCCCATTGGGCGCATGCACTCTGTCTGTTAAACACACAAAATCACATTGGTGTTTACTCATGCATTGGTGGGCAGTAGGGGCCCAAAAAAGGATTTACAGTTCTAAGCTGGTCCTGATGAATTGTTATATGAGACCTCCTTGTGGCAAGTTCTTGATCCTCAAGTAAGCAATTAACAAAAGATGATACAACATGCTTGTGAGCAGGGGAGGTGGGTTGTCTTCGGGTCCCATTGACTTAGTAAAGGAACCCTCTTAGGGCATAGTGCAGTGGTTCCCAAACTGTGCACCGCGGCTCCCTGGGACGCCGTCAAGTCTAGCCAGGGTAGCCGCTCACCAAGCAATTTAATGCATTTAACGTTGAAGGGGTTGTTGGCTTCAGTTAAACTAATTACACAAACTATGATGTTGATGATTTGTAAGTGACATGCCTAAAGCTGGAAACATAGTGCTTAATTGATGGCATCTCAAGGGAGATGACCTCCATGTTTCACGGGATCCCCACATTTCAACACTCCCAAAGTAGGCAGAAGATGCCTGATTAATTTAGTTAGATTTGTTAATAGTTTCATTTTTTCCAAATGCATTTTACACCAATGCAAATTATCAGGAAAGTACAGTTGCCTGTCTATTAAACACACTAAGTATTATTAAATATTGACATGTGTACTTGAATCATAGGTACTTCCAGTACACATTTCTTTCAGGACACAAACTTCCAGACAGGCTAGCTCTCTCCTTGAACACAGTGAAGTACAACACCACATATGGCATAATGCCAACATTTGAAACAAGAAAGAGGAACGTTTAAAAAAAATCAGAGGAATTTATTTTACTTGCATTGATTTGGAGGCAATTTTAGGGAGGAGATAGCCAAAATATAGCTGTATGTGGTTTAAAAAATTGGGAGTCACCCTGCTGAGACTGGTGTGTTGGCACGTATGACAGGGTTAGAAATGGAACTGCATGCAAATATTCTTCAAGCGCAGAAGCACTTTGGCAACTGGGCTGACATGCATAGGGGGGTATTCTACCTTTACTTCACGGCCACCACTACGATTTACCATTTCTACGCATTTTTTACTTCGCAGATCCAATTACTTTGCATTCTTTTACTACGCATGCTACTAGTACGCAAACACCATTATCTCGAAAATAGGCTACTGCGCATATACCATTACCACAATAAATGTAAGTTTAAAAAAAATTACTTCAGTATTGTTAGAATATTAAAATGCGCCAAAAAAAAATATGAAAGTTTAACATAAAAGTTTTTTTACAGTTTTAACATTGTTTCTATGGACACAAATACCGTAACTTCGCAGGCTATCCTAGTCCTTGTTTTCATTTGGAGGCGCTTCCGATTCCAAATAACGCCGTGCGACTCTGACGCAGGAAGCAGGAGAAGTAGAAGGTGAACCAGTAGGCGAGAGCGAAACATGCAACACAGCAATCGATTTAGGCACATAGCGACAGCCCCAGCCCAAAAATATAATATCAAAGGTGCATGTGTGCGTACGGGCACTGAGACAGAAAAGGTATGAAAACTGCTTTTTGACAATCCAGTGGTCACGGAACTTTGATGAGCAACGTAATAAAAATGCATTGTTTTATTCGCCAGTAAACAACCTTCTGACAATGCACTCCAAGGAAACAGAAATGAGTGAAACAGAAGTAATCTTTTTGTGTTTTTTAAGGTGACTTTTAATTTACTGGCTCAAGATAGGCCACGTCGACGCTGCATAATGTGTCTTCACAACGTATTGTCTTAGGTGAGATTAGATCAACAGCCCCTTCATAGAGCAGCTTTACGAAGAATTACATTTTCCATTATCAGTGACAGAAATCGAATTTACATATTCCACGGGTGGCGCTGATGAAGCCAATGGTGATTAATGTGCTCCGATTCACAGATTCCTGCAGACTGCTTGATCAATGTCACTCATTTTCATTCCGTTGCTAAAAGTCAACAAAAACCACTGAGTGATTAATGCAGCTAAATGTTTGGGGTCAGCCGAAGCTACAGTTTGTGTTTCGGATTCAAAATCAAACAGAAGGGGTCACAGCAGTGTGGAAATAGAATAATAATAATATAATACCCGATTTTTAAAAGTATTCTCCTGGGGGCGTGGCCTGGGCGTCAAGATGGCGGACGCACTCTAAGAGAGCTCTGGACTCCCCATCCGTCATCCGCCGGCATTCCGCCTTGCACAGCTGCCATCGAGCTGGGGGTCCTGTGAATCCGGACCCCCCTCTCTAACCTGCATCGTTTGGTGCCCGGACCATCTTTCTGGGGGCCTGGGGACACCCCGGGTGGGCTGTTCTTCTCGGGCCGCGAGGCCCTCTTCGAAATGGCGGCCCCCATCGGAGCGGCCGCGGTGGCTCGGACCTGGTGGCTCTGATCCACGATTCCTGCGGATCTCTTGATTCTCCTGGCCCTGCTGCGTGGGCAGATCTGCTGCGGTGCCTCTCCCCCCCCCCCCCTCCCCTGCTGGAACCTACACACGGGGGCCGAGGCTTTCTACGGAGCTGCGGAGCCTGCCCCGTCTGGTGCTGCGGAGCAGTGGCGTCTTCCGGGCTGCGGTACTGGGGAGGCCCAGGCGGCCCTGAGCCTGGGCCCTGAGGAGGCGAGAGAGCCCTGTGAGCCTGCGCCGGACTTGCCCTGATGCCGCTCTGTGGAGGAGCCTGCCCCGACGTCTCCTGGGGGCTGGGGGCTACCTGAGGCCCGAAGGTGAGGTGGCATCGGGGGGTGGGGGTCTCCCCATGGGGCCTCGCCCGTAAACGGTTCTGGGGGCTGGGAGGCTGGGGAGTCGTCGAGCGCGTTATCCTTGTGCGAGCCCCCCCCCCCCCTGGCTGGTATCCTGGTGGTCTGTGGCGGCTGAACTGAGACTTGGGGGGCCGGCCCTTCCTCGGCCGCGGACCTGCTGGGTGGCCTTGACTGGTCGGCTACCTTGTGAAGGCCCGGGGCTTCTGTGGGCCCTGGGGGTGCCTGCTCCCCTGCCTGACTGCCTGCCGGCCGATCCCCGGCATCCCCCTGCCCTCCGTGGATCCTGGTGGCAGTGGGGGACTGCGAGCGGACCTAACCACTGGATTGCCTCCTGCGACCGGCATTGGGGATCCCGCTCGGCACTGAGGTCTGAGAGACTGTGGCCGGGGGGCCGCCTGTGGACTCCCTCGCTGTGACTTTGTGCTGCCTCTCGCAAGAGGGTGATTGGCCTGGCGACCTTCTGCCGCCGCTACCTGCGGCATAACACAGGGGCAGATACCAACCCCTCTGCCTGCTCCATCTCTTGCTGCCCGAGAGGTGGGGCCCTCCTCCCCCCTCCTGACTCCCTAGCCTCCTGCCCATTCATATCTGCGTCATAGGGAGACCGACTGACGACGACCGGCGGCGGGGGTGTAACGCCACCATTTGAACCAGAAGACCTGCGCCCAACCTAGGCCTCGAGCGATTTGACCCTGAGGAGTGGACCACTCTCCGCACATCGCCACTTCCATCGTTGGGACCATGGGCAGGGGGAGGACTACGCAAACCCCGGTCCCCACGACCCAGATGCGCATGGATCGATTCACGAGACCGGACAACGAATTCGGCGCCGGCCCCCAGACACCTCAGGGGGCTGAAGGGGGAGACCTATAAACGATTCTTCAGGCGATTAGCGCATCTCAGACGTCCGTGGAAAGCAAGATTGGAGAGGTGAGGGTAGAAGTGGCCCTTATCCTGCAAGGTCTAAGGAACGCCACGGTGCGAATTACGGAAGCGGAGTCCCGTATCTCCTCGGCGGAGGATGACCTGACCACCCTCAAGACCCAGGTGGCCCGCCTTCAAACGCTGACGTCGGAGCTCCACCACAGGGCTGAAGACGCCAAGAACCGGGCCTGCCGAAACAACCTGCGCCTGCTGGGGTTCCCGGAGGGAGTGGAGAAGGGGTTCGTCGCCGTTTTCCTTGAGACCTGGTTCCGCTCCTGGATGCCCGCGGAGAAGCTCTCTCCATGGTTCGCGATAGAGCGAGCCCACCGTTTACTTGCACCCAGGCTGCCCCCGGGGGCCCCGGCCCGACCCATTATTCTTTGCATCTTTAACTTCAGAGATTGGGATGCCATCCTGCGAGCGGCCAGAGACTTGGGCCCCCGGTTCTTTCAGAAATCTAGAATAATGGTCTTCCCGGACTACTCCAGAGAGGTCCAATCCCAAAGAAGATCTTACGATGAAGTTAAACAAAAGCTTAGGGCGATGGGGCTGCGGTATGGTCTCCTCTTCCCGACTCGCCTCAAGGTCTTCTTCCAGAACAAAACCTTCTTCTTCGACACCCCGCAGGCGGCGTGGACCTGGCTTACGGAGGAACGCCCCCTCCTGCCGGGACGAGCCCCGTCCCCGGCTCAGGGGCCTTCAACCCACTTGGATCGTGAGGTGCATGGGCCGCGGAGACGCCGCACCGGTTCCCGCCGAAGAGGGGAGGCCTCCCGGTCGCCGGGGAAGGGATCCCGTCGGCCCCCGTCCCCACCTGCGGGGCAGAGTGCCCTCCCCTCTGCTCCCCCCTCCCCATCCCTGGTTGTCATTGAAGGGACCCCTGAGCTGAATATGGGCTTGCGGAAAGCAAGGTCGGCCTCAGACTTATCGAGCAGCCCTGTGATCCGTGGCTCTTCGGAGGATGTGGAGGTTTGAACCATCCTCGCCTGATGTCTGCTCTCTACTGGATGGGCCTAGTGCTCCGGTCCCGCTCAGACGGGTCCTCAGGGCCTGACCCGTCGATCGTGGAACTGACTGTCCATGATGTATTCCTGGGAGAAACGAGTGCAATTTGTCAAGGCTCTCGTAGCCATGCCTTGACCTTGTCCACCTTCTCCTGCTTGTTTTACATCCTCTCTATCATTGGTGGATCTACTGCTGTTGTCCGCTGTTCTGACCATCCTTGAATGTTTGTGTTAAAGCTGTTACCATGAATCCTGTGATATGGAGGGGGGTCCTCCTTAGCATACTCTTGTCTGGTGCTACCGCTTCCTGCTAACCGTTTTAGTTTAGCACCTTCCCCTGGGTAGGGGGGTTGTGGGTTCTGATTTTAGGGCGACAGATGCTTCCTGTTTTGAAGTGTAGGGTGGGGGGAGTTGGGGGGTACGGGGTGGGGATTGAGTCAGTTGACGCCTTCTGGTTTGTTGTTTTTGGCTGCCTACGGGCTGCCTTCTAGTTCAGCTCTGTTTAGCCGCTCCTCGGCCATCGTTGGTGCTACCTACGGGTGGTTGGTTGCAGCTCTCTTTCTTGACGACATGTAGCGAGTGGGTTCACGCTTGCTATGCATCTCCTCTTCCTTACTACTTTGTTATTTTTGGCCGCCTATGGGCCGCCTGGAGGAACGACCGCGTGCGGTCGATCCACCTCCCCTCTGGCTCCTTCATTGGGCCTTCTATGATCCTGATCCACCCCTTATCCTTGTAGGGTTCCTCTTGCCTATGCACAGCGTTACTGGTTCCCTCCCTGTAGGTGAGCTTCCCGGCGCTTCACAGTCCCACAACTATCCTCCCCTTCCCCGATGGCGTACTCGCTGACTAAACCCCTCCATGTTCTTTCATGGAATGTAAATGGTCTATTGTACCATATCAAGCGCGCGGCCGTCCTTCGGGCAGCCCACCGGCATGCAGCGGATGTTCTCCTCCTTCAGGAAACCCATCTCCTAGGCACACAATGTAACTTCCTGGCCCGTTATGGGTTCGCGATGGTCTGGCACTCTGGGTTCGTGCGCGGGTCCCGAGGAGTGGCCATCCTGCCTCGGAGAGGCCTTCCCTTTACCCTGACAAGGTCTCCACTGACCCGCAGGGGCGTTATGTGGTGATATCAGGCACGGTGGAGGGCTGTCCTCTGAATCTCCTGAATATCTACATTCCACCCGCCCTCCTGTCCCCAACGCTCCGCTGTCTTATGCAGGTCTTTTCCTCTCTTCCGCACGGCCTCACGGTGATAGGAGGCGACTTCAACGCCGTCTTGCAGCCCCAACTCGATTCGACTAGGACTCCGTCGGCATCGCGGATCTCCTCGGCCGTTGCTCTGTCCAGTTGGACCTCGGCGCTGGGGCTCTGTGATGCATGGCGGGTCTGGAACCCCCGCAAAGCACAATTCACCCACACATCGGCCTCACACCACACCCACTCCCGGATCGACCTTATCCTGCTTCAGGCCACGGACTGCCACTTAGTTTCTGGGGTGGCCATATTGCCCAGAGGCCTGTCCGACCACTCCCCTGTATCTCTCCGGCTCGGCTCTTCATTGACGGGCCCACGAGCGACTTGGCGCCTCAACGCCTGGTTCCTGAAAGACCCCGAACTGGTCGACACACTGAGACAGGAGCTGGGCCACTACTTTGCAACTAATGAAGACTCGGTTCACTCACCTGGAATTGTGTGGGAGGCAAGCAAGGCCGTGATTCGCGGGATGGCGAGAGGGCTTGTACATGCCAAAAGGGCGGGTCAGTTGACCCGGCTCGCGGAGCTGGAACTCCGGGCTGCGCGACTAGAGGCGGAGCAAGCCTCCGCTGGGCATGCAGACCCCTCCCGGCAGCTCACGATGATTCGGGAGGAAATCCGACAGATCTCACTGGACTCGGTCCAGATGCTCTGGCGTTCCTCGGTGGCGTGGGTCTATGGGTGGGGAGACGAGAATGGCAAACTCCTCCATAATCTGGTCTCCTATCCCAGAGTCCACCGTATCATTCCGGAGGTCTGTGCGCAGGACGGTACCCTTCGGGTTACCTCTGTGGCCATAGCCGGAACCTTTGCGACTTTCTATACGCGCCTCTATGCGGCGCAATCGCCAGATACGCCCCTAACCTCCTTGTTGAGTGGGGCTGATGCCCGACTCCCAACTCTCACCCCTGAGTCCGCGGACGCCCTGGAGCGCCCCATTACCCTCGAAGAAGTCCTGGAGGCCGTCCCACTTCTCCATCCGGGCTTAAGCCCCACCTACAAGACCTGGTTCACCCCGACCAATGTGGATTCATGCCTTCTAGGGGTACCCGTCACTGCATCCGTCGCCTTCATCTGTCCTTGGCCCACCGTGCCCGCCTCTCCCCATACCTGGCCCTCCTCTTCCTTGACTTCGAGAAGGCCTTCGACACGGTGAACTGGGAATACCTTCAGGATGTGCTGGAGGCAATGGGCTTTGGGCCGTTGTTTCGCCGGCTTGTCAAGGTCCTCTATGCCAATCCCATGGCTTGAGTACTTGTCAATGGAATGCTTTCTGAGGCCTTTCCGATTGGCAGAGCCACGCGCCAGGGTTGCCCCCTTTCCCCGCTCCTATTCGTGCTGACAATGGAGCCCCTGGCGCTGCTCATCCGGCGGGACCCCCTCGTCAGGGGATGGACCTGGGACAGGAGTCACGAGGACAAAATAGCCCTATACGCTGATGAGGTACTCCTCTATTTGGAGGACCCAGCGAGCTCGGGCCTGAGGTGCTTGCGCATCCTCGCCGACTTCGTGAAGGCCTCTGGGCTCCGACTTAATGCAGCCAAATCCACGTTGGTCCCGCTACATCCCTCCAGGGAGTGCTTTGATTGGCATTCGTCAATCCCCCTAAGGCGCCACTCGGTGAAATACCTCGAGATATGGGTAACCCTCTTGCCAGATCTTGAATGGGCTCTGAATCTTGCCCCTCTGATGGCCCGGACGAAGGCGGACCTCAAGAAATGGCAGGCTCTTCCCCTCAACCCCTTGGGGAGAAGTGCCCTCTTCAAAATGATGGTCCTCCCCCGTTTCCTATATGTCCTCCAAAACATCTCCATCCGCCTCTCCCGTAATTGGTTTTGCGAACTTGACGGGCTCTTGTCACGCTTTCTCTGGAGTGGCGGGCGGC
This sequence comes from Lissotriton helveticus, assembly GCF_964261635.1. Classification (NCBI taxonomy): domain Eukaryota; kingdom Metazoa; phylum Chordata; class Amphibia; order Caudata; family Salamandridae; genus Lissotriton; species Lissotriton helveticus. The sequence goes on from NC_136057.1 coordinate 1,586,482,116, forward strand.
CGCGAATGTCCCTGGCGCACACCCGCATCCCTCCTTTGATGGGGGTCTGGGAGTCACCCACCTTTATCTCTACTACCTGGCCACCAAGTTGATAGTTATCCACGACTGGTATGCAGGTGGCTGGTCCAACCCAGCTTACCGCGTGGAGCTGGACTCTACGGATTTTCCGCAGATCCAGGCGTTTCTCTACGGCTTCCCTGTGCCGCAGACCATGGCACCGATCACTCGTTCGGTCTTCTGGCCTGGCGAGCCGCCCTGCGCCACCTAGTGTGGGATCGTAAACTGACTCGTCAGACGCCGCCCTGGCATGGCAACTGGCTCCGAGAGGTCTCGTCCCTGAATGGATTCCGCCGTTGGGATTTAATTGGCCTCTCGGTCCTTGGGGACATCTGGATGAGGGACCATATTCGCTCCTTTGCGGACCTTCAGCAGCGTCATGCCCTTCCCCATACCCAACACTTCCGCTACCTGCAACTGCGACACGCTGTTCTTGTACACCTCCCCTCACCAATTTCCCTCCCAGAGTTCAGCCCGCTGGAAGCCCAGGTCATGATGGGAAACCTAGGCAAGGGGGGAGTGTCCCGTATCTATTGATCCCTAATAAATAATGGCCCAGCGTCCTTAGATGGAGTCCGTGCCCGATGGGAGGGATGGGTGGGCCCCCTGGAGGAGGCTGACTGGAGGGATGCTCTGATGGCCCCTAGAACCCTGACCACGTCCTCCAGGCTGCGCCTGGTGCAGATATACTACCTGCACACGGTCTACCTTACCCCTGCGCGACTCTTCCGTGCCCACTTGCGACCCTCCCCAGACTGCCCGAAATGCGGCTCTTCACCTGCTGATTTCTACTACATGGTGTGGCTCTGCCCAGCGTTAGAGAGGTTCTGGAGGGGGGTGGAGCGGGAGCTTACATTAGCCCTGGGTTGGGAGGTTCCTCATGACCCACTCAGAATCCTGCTGGGAATTGTTTATGGTCTGGATGGCTCCAGGATGGATAAACGATTACTGGGAACAGCGGTGGCTAAAAGGGACATAGCGACATACTGGATGCGCGCCGCTGCTCCTACTGTCAGGGGGTGGAGAAGGGGGGTAGACTGGTGTGGCGTCCAAGAGGAGGCAGTGTTTGAATCCCGGGGCTCGCCGGATTTGTTCCACAAAATATGGGGGAAATGGTTCAACTTGATCCCGCCATGATCCCTAATGTACCCTATATCTCCTGTTATGTTGCCAATGTGGAGCGCATGGGTTTGTTATATTCGATTGGACTGACCCTGCACAGAACCTTTGTTGCTTTGAACCCACTGTCTAAGCTGATTGATGAACTGCAACCAATGAATTTTTTCTTGTTCTTGTTGTATTTACTCAATAAAAAATTGATTATAAAAAAAAAAGTAGTCCCCTACCCAAAACACCTACTACGAACTAAAACCGGTTTGTAGTTGTATGCGTACTATGTTAAGCGAAGTAAAAGCATATTTTTGCATTTCAATGAACTTGCGAAGTAAAAGCATGCGCAAGTAAAACATTCGTAGTAATGGTAAATGCGAAATAAAAACATTGCACTAAAACATACGCACTAACGGTATGCACAGTAACGTCATATATTCGCATAGGGGTACTATCTAGCATTGTAAGTGGGATAAAGAAGTTTTAAGAGGGTACTCTAAAAAAAGGCATGGGCAAAGAAGTGTAACTAGGAATATTTTATTAGAGGCACTGCCTTAGTAATACAAAACATCCTGCCTATATGATTATAATACATTCATCCGCTTCATCCCAAATATTTTCAGGGAGAAAGATGCAAGTACTCATGAGGCTGGGCTTACACCCCCTCCCCCGCCCTCTCAAAAAAGTAACAGTGGCGAGACACGGGCAATGGCCAATTGGTCAAGGGAGCAGTGGGTCGTAAAAGTTTGGGAACCACTGGCGTAGTCGATCTGACAACCACCTTGCTATATGCGGCAGCTTCATAAATTCTTTGGTCTAAAGAGATCTTCCTTTCCTTCTTGACAGGTTTGTGACTGGCTAGACCCAGAGGAGCTGAAGAACACCCTGGATCTAGAACTCAAGAGCAGTGGAGAGCCATCCAGGACCCTCCTGGATCACTGCAGAGACATCATCCGGTACAGTGTGAAAACAGGTACTGGGAACAAACAAGGGGCCCTTGGGAGCGGGAGTAGCAGGTACGAAGATGATCAAGTACTAGAATAAATTGTTTTTAAATGGAGATCCCAGGGCTGGAAACACAGTGTGATCCAAAGACATGGATTATTAGTTACGTTATTCTGAAAATCAAGACCAATCAACTTTTTCCAAAGTAGTTTCATTCCTCGGATATAAACTTAGACAACTGTGTGTCTGTATAACCCTCCAAATATCCTAATGTTGGCTGGTAGTCCTCTAAGAGTAACTAGACCATCTCATTACGTCTGTGTACTATGGAATAACCCCACCATATTGTGGTTAGGTGCTACCCATCTTCTTTACTCCACGAACATTCCCCACGAGTGTAGATCCTACCTTCACTCATATTTTCATCCTTTTGTGGTCCATTCCTGGAAGTCCCCATGCCGACGAGCTGTGCTTTGAATGACTCTTTCAAGGGTGCTCCAGTAAACACAGTAACAACACTTCTTGCCCAGTGGAGGGGTAAAGAAGAGAATTGGATGACACAGGTGCCTTCTTGACTATTGAGAGGTTCTTATTGGCTCATGATTTGCCATACAACTTTCACTCAATTGACAAGTAGCCATTTAATTTAAAAAAAGTGGAAATCTGTAATATAACAACTGCAGTTGTTTTATTTTGAACCTGATTCCATTGTCATAGCCAAACATGTAAGTGCCTAACTTTATGGTGAAAATTTTCTAGAATAGTTGGGAGCGTTTTATTGCAGTGGCTGTTTCTGATTTTCAGTATTTTTGTTTACTTCTTTTCTTGGAGACCAGCACTGTGTAGTATTTAGAGGTGATTTCAGAGCCACATAAACTCTTCTCTGTCTCCCCTTTCTAAGGGATTTGGACAGTGTACAATTGGTCAAAAAGGTGGTGGTTTGGATGGAAGCAGATGGCTGTACACAAAACATCCATTGGAGCCGTGCATCTAGTGGTAGAGGGGTAGAAGTTGGCGGAGGAGCAGAATGAGAGTTGCTATTGTTGAAGAGGATGTTAAACTAGTGGAAGGGAGAAAAGGAGCAGGGAGCTCAGCATTGGAGGAGCAATGCCTAGAAGCTGGTGGGCGAGAGGTACACAGGAGAGGAGTGAGGGATGCAGTCTGGATTTGCAAAGATTTAATGCGGGGTGAATGAATTCGAGAAATGCCAAGGAGCTGATGAGAATCTTCTGCCAATTTCTTGTTGCAGGACACCCGCGCTTCTTTAACCAGTTATTTGCTGGGTTGGACTGCCATGCCCTGGCCGGACGGATGATCACAGAGGCCCTCAACACCAGTCAGTAAGTCTCGCCATCATCTTCAGCCTGTTGAGCTGTGGAAACTGCATGAGGAGTGCGTGTATGTATATTTATATACCACGAACTGTGGTAAGAAGCAGCGGGTGCACCATATCATTGGATGGGGGGGGAGGGTGTTAAGAAACCACTATATACATCAATAGGATTTACAATTTTTTAAATTTCACTATGCCCTTAGATTTAACACATTTACAATTTCATCAGATTTCACGAATTTATAATGTTAGACACTGTGAGGTACAGAGATAAGCCCAAATGTTCTGTCAGGTGCTGTACCTAGGAAACCCAGGTTAAAGTCAACCGTTTTTCGAGAGACCCATATACGGATGTGGTGTGCTTTATCCAGTGAGTTCAGTCTCCGCATAATAATATAGGCCAGCATCCTCCAACCAGGCCAGAATGGGGAACTACAAAAGTAGTGCTTCTCTATGACCGCTCTCCATGTCTGTGTGTTAGTCTGCCTGATTTGTTACTGTAAATAGATTCATTCCTTGCAATGTAGACAAAGAGTGAGGTTTCGGCCTGCCTCTTTCAAACATTAGCTCCCTTTCACCATTTGCTTTCAGTCATTGACTGAGACTTTGAGGTGCGTGAGGATCTATTTTACTACCATCGACCTCTCTCTGTCGACCACTCTAGCTCCCTCCAGTGAGTGTTTCTATAATGTGCTAACGCTGTATCCTTTAGCACAATCAACCCAGACCTGTTGACTTTACCAATGCTTGTTAGTTTACAGTCTGTGTAAGGTAATTCATCTACTTCAACTCCCAGACCGGTCCTCTCATGTGTTGAAAAGTAAGCCCGGAGTTTTGGAGAATGACTTCAGCCAGCCCATTCAGTGTCATTGCATCTTTATCTCGCATGTGCCTTTGCCTCATCACTAGCAGGGTCTTACCACTGGTGCACTGGCCTTTCCTGTCTTCCAGAGCCACCTATGAGACGGCACCCGTGTTTGTGCTGATGGAGGAGGTTGTGCTGAAGAAGCTGAGGCAGCTGGTCGGTTGGCAGACTGGGGATGGTATATTCTGTCCAGGTACAGCTTGCTTAAAGACTCATTGCTGGAGCTATGGGACTCCAGTAGAGAGTGCAGCTTCTGGCACTGGGGTTCCTGCATTGTGATTTTTCTTATAGTTAAGGTACCTGGCTTTAACTTCTTTCTTTTGCGTGATTGGCCCACCGGTGTGTACATCTGTGAATTACAGGTCATTATTTGCAAAATATATATTACTAATAAGTGCAGGGGCCCCAATTTTTTTTCCAAAGAGCGGCTACAGTGTAGCCAATGTCGGGTTGTCAAATACCAAGGCTGCAGAATCTTTATTCCTCCTCGTGATTCTTCCTTTCACAAGTCTACTTTTCTATCGCTTTCTTTCACTTTTGCAGGCTGTTTTCATCCCTTCTGTCTCCTTTTGTCACGATTTAACTATGTTTTGCCCCTCTTTCTTCCTTTTCTGATTTTCTCTCGCTTGCTCTTGGCCAAAGTCTGATTATAAGAAATAATCCTACATCCCCAAACACAAGTGCTTCTGCCCATCACATCACATGCAACCATACCACACATTAATTCCTGGACTTTTGACGTACCTGCAGCGTTACTTTAACTTCAGCCTTGTCACCCTGCAGGAGGTTCGATCTCCAACATGTTCGCCATGAACCTGGCCCGGTACCACCACTTCCCAGCGAGCAAGCAGAAGGGTATGAAGGAGTTGCCCAGGCTGGCAGTGTTTACTTCCAGCGAGGTGGGTATAAGCATGTAGCATCGCATAGGTCTACCCGTAAATCCAGTAAGAATGGAGGGGGATTACTCCTTGCACATGAGTTATGAGTCAAGGGATTGGCGGTTAGACTTCCATTGTCCTTATTTATGTTGCTCCTGTCCTTTGTCTACAGTGTCACTACTCTGTCATGAAGGGAGCGGCTTTCCTTGGCATCGGGACGGATGGCGTCTTTATGGTCCAGGCTGATGACCGGTAACTTCAGTGGTTTCATTGCCTGAATTCTTTATTTTCTTCCTCCCGTCTGCTCACACCCAGCTCTTCGACCCTATTACCCAAAGCTCACTCTGTTGTTAGAGATTGGAAGTGCAGAGGTCTGACCTTCACCAGCCTTGAGTACTGAGAAAGAATGGTGCAAGAAAGTCCAGTGATCTCCCTACCAGTTTGCATTCAGCATCCGAAAATATATATCCTGATGAAACAATCTGAGCCAACGAGCCTAAAACCAACCCAAAACTGGTGCTTCTTCTGTATTACCCAACCCATCTCTAGCTAGAACAAGCAAGGCAGAGGCTTTCAGCATTCCATGTGACATTCTCCTATAACCTTCCCTACCTCATCTGCTGCTGCTAGAGGCAAGACAAAATATCAACTTGGCTCCTCATACCAACTTAGTACACAGTTCATGCACTGTGACCAAGAACAAGAATTATCTTTTGTGTTTATGGTCATGTCTTTACTCGAAATGATTTGCCAGTGCAGGATCCACTTGACTTGCAGTCGCCAGTCAATTACTGTAAACCGATAAGCGTCCCCTCTCTAAATTAAGGTTCTCCAAATCCTCCAGCTAACCGCCCTTGAGTACTCCAGGCATCTCTCCTTTCTGAAAATGGCCGAATGAAACTCTAGCTGGACTCTACTGCCGGACCAGTTCATCAACAGTTTCACAAATAGAAAAACTGAGATCTCTTTACACTGATGACAAAACGCCCGTAGCAGGAGTTACCGGCCACATAAGCATTTTAAGTGTAATACTCCGGTTTCCGAGTTTTGTAGCTGGACATTCCACCTGCTCCAATCAGGCACAAACTTCTTGGTCAATCTAGTTACCCGTTGCCTGAAAAAAAAACTATTTGCATTTAAAACCAGCTCTACCTTCAAGTAAAAGGAGTAGCGATGGTCTGCGCCTGTGCGCCTGAAATAGCGAATATCTTCATGGCTTATTTTAAGGAAAAATGACTATACCGTGCCAGTAACATTTAGAAAACCAATATTAAATTCTGGCACAAGTATATCAATGACATATTCCTTATTTCTCAAGGATCAACAACACGGCTTTCAGAATACCATGAGTGGCTTAATAACAGGTCCCCTGATCTGCAATTCACAGTGTCACATAGTACTGAAGACTCAATGTCCTAGATCTATGGGTCTCCACAGACGAAGGGCGAATCTACACCAATCTATATACCAAGCCAACTGATCGTAATAGCCTTCCTAAGTCTTGAAAAGAATTTGTCATATGAGCCATTCCGGTGGATTCGCAGAAACTGTAGCCATAAAGAAGACTATTTCCACAATGGTGCTATCATCTGCAACACACTGATTGAGTGTGGTTACCCCAGGAAACGTGCAAAAAACTCTTTAAAAAGGGCATGGTTCACACCAAGGGAAACCCTCCTAGAACCAAAAACCAAAGATCCCATATTTCTACTAACATGTGCTCTGACCTTTTCAAACCTCACCTACAAAATTAAAAACATTATTTCCAATAATCTGAAAATTCTAGCTACTCTTCAGATCCTTAGATCATTGTTTTCTTTCAAACGGGGAAATAATTTGCAACAATACCTGGTAAGGCCAGCCCAGAAACTGGAGTCCAAAGATCTAATTGAACTTTTAATATTGCTCTCAGTTGATTGTACATCATAAATGCGGCCAATGTTTGGCATGCAACTTCTACTCGAACTCTAAAGAGGTCACTGTGCACCAATCCACACATAAACAACAAAAATGTTTAAACTGCAATACTAAAAATGTTGTGTATTGCATACGTGTCCCTGCGATAAATGCTCCGTAGGGCAAACTACGCAGCCAATCAAGAACCGTATCCTGCAACACAGATCCAGGATTCGGTGTAAAACAGTAGTTGCCCCTACAGTCGACCACTTTTCAATGAAGCACCACTCTGAAAATTACATTAAATGGTCGCTGCTTTTTGTAGAGTTGGCGCTCTAGCCGGCGTAAGCAGCGTGATGACGCTGCACGCCCGCGGCCAGAATGGGATGCGCGCGCAGCCCACGGGAAAAGAGCGCAAGTGTCGGAGCCGGCAAGACTTGCGGCTCGGCGCTCTCTGATGCCTATAATAGAATAAAGTTACATAAAGGCACCAACGGCTCATGTCCTTATTGAGAGAGAACGTACATCATTACAATGGCGACGAGGAGGTGATGGAAAAAAAAAACGAAAAATTATGAAAAAACGAACCACAGGCAATATCGACCACTGAGCCCCGGGCAGGAGCACGACCTGAACGACACTGAGTGCTCGTCAAACTCACCCACCACCACGGGACAAGGACATCAGAGAGCGTGGCAGAGCCCACCCACGCGCGAAGGAGCCACACAGCTGCCACAGGAGATGAGAGGGCTCGGAAGAAGGGGGCAAGAAGGCACAGGACCCCACTAACCCCACACCCCAAGGGCTGGAGAGCTGGCGACCCCAGGGAAAGACGAAGGGGAAGACAACAAAAGCCCCCAGAGACAACCAACGAAACAGGAGGAGGACGACTCCCCAGGCAGCCCCAAGCACCACAGTGGGACCAGCCCCCCAGAAAAGCGCGAGAGAATGTGTGCCCAGACATCTTCAGCTATGGCACCGGTTCCATTCCTGCCCAAACCAGGGGAACCCCTCATGCGGTGGAAGGATTGGAGAGAATACATAGACAACTTTATAGAAGTCCTGGAGGATGAAAATGAGGATAAATTCACAAGCCAGAGGAAGAGACGAATACTGCTACTTAACTTAGGCCCAGAAGGACTCAGGGTCTTCAAGAACTTGGTACCCAAGCAACGGGCAAGCACGGACGACGATGTCTACGCCCATGCTATCGAGGAATTAAATGAACACTTTCGCCCAGCAGTCTGCGTCTCAATCGACAGATACAATTTCCAACAAAGGAAACAAGAGGCAGGTGAATCAGTTGAAGAATATGTAGCGGCATTGAGGAAATTGGCCTCCACGTGCAGGTATGCTGCGTTCCAGGATGAGTTCATCAAAGATCAGATTGTGATGCACACCACGAGCAAAGCTGTGCAGGAGAAGCTATGGGCAAGCGGAGACACCACGCTGAAGGAGGTCATGGTGACGGTCAAGAAGGCGGAACTCGCGAAACGTTGTGCTGAGGCGGCAAAGAAGGAGCCGGCGGCCAGACCAATGGTGAACAGGATAGAGGACGAAGAGCCCCGGAGAGAAGGCAAGTACAAAGGAACAGTGCAGAAGAATCCCAACAGATGGCAAGGCAATCCAGGACCCCCAGGGAAACAGGCGGGAAGTAACAAACGGAGCTGTTATAGATGCGGGAGCATGGCGCACGAGGCTCACGACCGGAAGTGCCCGGCATTCTGCGCCAAATGCCTATTCTGCGGGATCGTAGGACACTATGAGAAGGTGTGCCGCAGGAAATCAGCCAAGACCATGGTGAGGTTTGTAGAACAAGAGCAGGAAGACCAAGGGGAAGACAACTATGAAGAAGATGACACCGTGCTGTGCATCTACGACCAGATACTCTGCGTCGACAACAAGAGATCAACCAAACCAGTGCTGGATATGACAATAGGAGGAGTACCAATCAGCATAGTGGCGGACACAGGCTCCCCATACACAATAGTCCAGAGGGCGGTATGAAACGAGACATTTAGGCCGTCACTGGGCCCGGAACTGGAGCGTCTAGACATTCGTCCGGTCACGTACAATGGAGACCGCATACCAATGGCAGGGTTCAGGCCATTGAAGTTCAAATTCAGGGGGCGCACAGCCATCTGCAAACTGTATGTCTCGGAGAAGGGACCCTCAGTCTTGAGCTGGTTGGATCAAGGGGACCTGGGTATCAAACTAGACCCGGGGGGAAAGGTCCAGATACTGCTCACCGAACCAGACAGTTGGCCGAACTTAGACCAGTGGAAGAAGGAGTACCCCAAGGTGTTCGGAGGCAAGGTGGGGAGACTTGAGAAGTTTACGCACAAGATAGTACTCAAAGAGGGAGGGGTACCGGTATCGCACAAGGTGAGGAACATACCCCTGGCCGTAAGAGAGGCAGTCCAGGAAGAGCTACAGGAGCTAGAGAACAAGGGCATAATCGAACCCATCACGTGCACTGAATGGTTGGCACCACTGGTGGTAGTAATGAAACCCAGTGGGAAGGTCAGGCTGTGTGTTGACCTCCGCGAGCTCAACAAGAGCATTGTAGTGGAAAAGTTTCCCTTACCCCGCATCGAGGAGATGCTAGCAAAGACCCGGGGGATAAAATGGTATTCCACGATAGACTTGACGTCTGCCTACCACCAGATTGCATTACATCCTGAGAGCAAGAGACTGACGTCCTTCATCACCCCCTTTGGGTGCTACCAGTTCTGCCGCATGCCGTTCAGACTGGCATCGGCTGCGGCGGTGTTCCAAAAACTGATGCACCAACTTTTCAAGAACATGGATGGCATCCAATATTTTCAGGATGATATCCTGGTGATGGGGCGAGACAGACTAGACCATGATGCAAAACTGACAAAGGTACTGAGTGTATTGGAGGAAAAGGGCCTGACGGCGGAGTGGAATAAATGCCGCCTGGGCATGGGGTCAGTAACCTACCTGGGGCATGAGATAGGAGTACAAGGAATCAAACCAAAAACTGAAAACGTGAGAGCGATTTGTGACGCACCGCCCCCTGCCAACAGAGAGGATGTCAGGTCCTTCTTAGGTATGGCGGAGTACTATAGTAAGGACGTCCAACATTTCGCAACGAAGACCCACCACATGCGGCAACTGACAAGGGAGAAGACGCCGTTCAGCTGGACGGAAGAAACACAACAGGAGTTTGAGAGTGTAAAGAGAGATGTGGTGAACGCAGTGCCCCTACAAGGATACGACCCCCAAGGCCTAACGGTACTCACGACAGACGCCAGAGACAAAGGGCTGGGTGCAGTGCTAATGCAGGACAGAGGCCAAGGAGTGGTGGAAACTTTGAGCTTTGCATCACGCGCACTGAGTGACACAGAAAAGAAATTCAGCGTCATAGAAACGGAGATGCTGGCCGTGGTGTGGGCAATGGCAAGATTCCGACAATTTCTATGGGGCACACGCTTCCAGCTGAAAACGGACCACAAACCATTAGTAAAGGTATTAACCTCAAGTGGACATGCCAGCGCCACGCCCAGGATAGCTAAGATGACGTTGAAGCTGCTGGAGTACAGATATGACGTGAAGTATATCCCGGGCAGTCTGAACAAAGTAGCTGACTATCTGAGTAGAGCAGCAGCAATGGAGACGGAAGCAGAAGACGGAGAAGTCGGAGGAGAAATGGTGGCACTGACGGAAGACCAGGAAAGAGTCGTCAGTAACCAAGAATGGCACGAAGCCTATCAAGAGGACAAAGGCTTACAGGACGTGAAGGAATGCATAGTGAAGGGGTGGCCTGAGAAAAGACATATGGATGAAAATCTAAGGAAGTATTACGAAATCCGGGAAGAACTATCAGTTGGCGACAAGGGAATGTTCATATACAGAGGAGACAAGGTCATCCCCCCGGCAGGAATTGTCCCGAGATTACTAGCGATACTCCACGAGGGTCATCTGGGGATTGGAAAGATGAAATTACGGACCAAGCAAGGGTACTGGTGGACGGGCGTGGATGCCCAAGCTGAACGGTACGTCAGGGAGTGTACGCAATGCCAAGAGGCGGACAAAACACTTAAACCCTTGAGGCCAGCATTAGGAAAATTTGAGTCCCCAAGGAACCCGTGGGAAGAACTGTCCATTGATGTCTTAGGCCCGATTTTGGATGGACAGGGGATCTAGAAGTACGTATGTGTCCTCATAGACAGGTACTCTAAGTGGCCAGAAATGAAAGTGGCAGAAGTGATGGACACGGAGACAGTTGTAGGGTTCCTGAGCGACACATTCGTAAGAGAAGGCATTCCCAAAACCATACTAAGTGACAATGGGCCTCAGTTCACGTCAGAGAAGTGGACCAACTTCATGAAGAGAAATGGAATCCTGTCCAAACACACGTCTATTTACCACCCGGCTGGGAATGGCTTAGTAGAATGTTTCAATAGAGTGGTGATGGGGTCGGTGCAGGCGGCCATCATGAGTGAGAAAGATTGGGAGAAGGAGATATGGAAAATGATACGGGCCTACCGAATTACACCCACAGGGACAGGATACAGCCCCTTTCAGATATTGAGGGGTCGAGACCCATTCACGAAAGACAACAGAGTGTGGAAGGAGAAAACAGTGACCAGTCAATGGTCCCCTGCTGTAGAGCATGCCAATCTGGAGAGAGCGCAAGCTGTGTATGCCAAACACTACAACGCACAAAGGAATGCGAGAGACACAGAACTGGAGAAAGGCGAATGGGTAAGAGTCAAGCTGGCTACGTTGCAAAGAAAGGGGGACAGCAAGTACAGCAGACCACTCCAAGTCAAGGAGGTATACGACAGAGCTGCCTTATTAAGTGACGGAAATGTATGGTCCCAAGATAGGATGGCGAGGTGCAACAGGATAGTGAGATGGGACGCCGATGAGCACGATCAGGAAGGAACAGTGGAGTGTGAACAGGATATGGAACTCTCCAGCTCGGAGGTGGACACAGATGCAGGAGGTATGAACGAGGGTCAAGGCAGCAGAGTCAACCACCAAGTGGAAGCGGAGAGGAGCACAAGGCGATTTACGGGGAGCCCAGCTGAACCTGACCATGGTGAAGGTAATGGAACTACCCAGGAGAGAGAGGACACCGCGACCCCGGTAAGACGCACCCGAGGGGGGAGAGCAGTGGTGAGACCGTCCAGGTTCCAGGACTATGACATGGGTGATGGACAATAGTTCGAGTTTTGTTGTATGTGGAAAAAGGGGAGATATGTAGAGTTGGCGCTGTAGCCGGCGTAAGCAGCGTGATGACGCGGCACGCCCGCGGCCAGAATGGGATGCGCGCGCAGCCCACGGGAAAAGAGCGCGAGTGTCGGAGCCGGCAAGACTTGCGGCTCGGCGCTCTCTGATGCCTATAATAGAATAACGTCGGCTCATGTCCTTATTGAGAGAGAACGTACATCATTACACTTTTTGTATCAATCCAGGATAAACGTGGCGGAGCAATAGAACCCTTACTACTTCAAATCAAGGCCAAATTAATTGCAAAACACCACACTTATGAACAAGACCTTACCGAACAGGACGAATTAAGAGCACTTTTAAAAACATAGATCACTCAGCACCTTGCCCGTACACAATGGACGTGACCTGCCTTTTCTCTGTCTCTCTCTCTATTGAATATATATGTAATTACAAATTATATATGATATGTTCTCAGCTATGTGCATTGTGTTAAATGACAGATATAGATGGTTTTATGTATGTGTATATTATATTGTCCGCAGGTTTTTAAATTTGGCTGCTCTGATTTCTATAATCTCCTTTTTTTAAAAAAAAAAAAAAGTATTTTCCTTTATTCACAAACACAGTCTTAATGTATAATAAACACTTCTGCCTGTACTTCTACATGCTCAACATTTTTAACATACCCCTGTTACGGCGGGGCTAGGAATAGGAAGGAGACGTGTCCTGGTAGTAGAAGATTTTATTTTAGCATACAGGTCATCTGTACAGGTTTTTCTTGGGGCGCCCTTTCTGGGGGATCGGCTCCTTTCCTGACGGGTCTTTCGAAGCACTCCTTCCTGCTTCCTCCGGACGGGGCTCCTCCTCCTACTGCTGGGCTCTGGAGGCTCCGTAGTGCTCGCCCTCGCCGGCCGTCGAGAAGGGAAAGAGAAGAAAGGACAAGTAAATGCTACGGACTGCCCAGAACGGGAGTTGAGTGGGGAAGGGGGTTGTGAGGGACGTGGGGGGAACACACGGTGCTCTGATACCTAGACTCGTGAGTGTGCAGTTATAGTGCCAGATCAAACAGGGGAAACAGGTGGTCTCTACGACCGTTAAACTAAGTAAGTTGTCGGCCTTTGCGCCTCCACCACCCCAGGAACCGTTCACGTACCTCGGCTAGCCGTACCCCTCCTGGCGTACGGCTGGGCGGCTCGTGGGGTTGGCCTCCAGGCTTTGCTGATCCCGTCTCTTCTCTCCCGGCGCAGTCTGCTGAGGTCTCCGCTCTCTTTAGTTCTTGATCCGCCGACTCCGGTATCTGCCGCCTTGTTTCCGGGTTCTCTGTTTCCGCAATGTTCTCCTCGCTCAACCACCTCTCGCCTCCGATCCACTCCTCTTCCTGTAACCACCTCTCTCCGCCTCTCCAGTCCATCTCGCTGCTTCCCGCCTCTCCGCTCTCCTGCACTCTGTCCGCTCCTCCGGTGTAATAACACACCTGTGGACTGTCGGTGCCTCCTTTTACCTGCTCACGAGGCTCCTCCTCCATCAGGGTCTCAGTCCACTTAAAGGGCCCCCATCCGTCCTCCTCTTCGTCGTCGCAACTATACTTTTCAAGTGCCGACCATCCAGGATGTTGGGGAGGCTGTGGAGACAAGAGGGGGGGGTCGGACATCATTAAAGGGGGTCCCTCTTCCCGGTGAGACCCCGTACCCGGGTTACAACCCCCCTCTGCACATTTTAAGCATAAGAAAGTTGTTTTCCTTCACCGGACTTTTGATTATTTTGACAAACTATTTGTAACCGGCGCACCCCGCAAATATATCACTGTATAAACACGCTGCTTCATACACATGCTCGACATGTAGGCTTCTGATGAGACTTTTTGACCTCAGCAGTAAGCAGCACCATGGATGCTATATACATCCCCACTGACGCCTTCCATACACAGAAATGCTACATCGGAGACACTATCCCCTCTGTAATATGGTGCCTGGATTTAGGCTGCCTCGTAACACTTCCGGTCTCGCTCCAGTTCCCCGACCTGCAGCACCGCAAGACGCGAGACCTATACACCTGACAGTGTCGTAAAAAACTTGAGGGGGGGGGGCCCTGCGAACTGAATGGGGAGCCTCCATAATCCAGACCTAGTCAGGCGCTCTCAGGCCAGGGGCCAACGCCCCTGCACTGTGCCGGAGGGGGCCCCCTAGAGGTCGGGGGAACTAATGTAGCCACTGACACCTGACCACAGATGTCCGCATCGCAGCATTTAGTCGGAGGTTTTCTCACCCGGCACTAGGCCCGGAGTAGTTATTCACTACAACACGCTGGCTCGAGGACTGCATTCGCCACTCAAGCCTACCTACCCTTGACTTCACTTCTCCAGCAGCTGCTTTAAAACTGAACAAACGGAAGTTCTTGCTGGTTTATAAACAACATGCTGCACTATTCCTTTAGTTAACGCCTAGACCAATTTTTGGTCCCTTTTATCCAGGGGATACTGATTGTGAAAATTGCCTCCACGTCCCTGTGATGCTCCTCACCTGAAGGAACTCCCCTGGACCTGTTCACTTCCAACGTGGGCGATAAACTTCCCACCCTGAGCTGTCACTAGAGGTCACACCCTCCCGAGTGTTAGCACCAGGTGCTCTTTACCCTGCGTAATTTGCTTTCAACATCTGACATAGCTCTTCAAGAAAAGAGCATTTATGTTAGTGACTTATGTCATCATTTTACATCCCTTGGAGAGGGGGACCTCCTACTACCACTGGCTAAGGCCAAGACCCATGTTAGACATTCACGACCAGAGAAATGGTAACCGGGGGAGATGGGCTTGTAGTCACACGCCTCTGCGTGCTTTGACGAAGGTGTGACTACAAGCCCCTCTCTCCCTGGTATTGACCATGAGGCAATAGCATTGCCCTAATAGAAATACAGAGTACCTTTAAACCGTATGTATTTTTGTGTATACACATTAGGTGTGCACGTCACTGCATCCTAAAAATAGATCAATTAGGAGTGGCATACGAGGCTGGACCTCGTGTAGTAAGCTTATTATACACATTACGTTTACTCTGCTTGAGCGCACTACTTCCTGGATACTAAAACCCGTCCCTGCTTATCATAGCTCGAAACATGTTGACACACATACAATGCTAGGAAAACTAGACTCATTAAGGTCTGGTCTCTTCCTGGTATCAACCCCTGATTCTAACCATACCAGCTAGGGGTGGGAATAAAAGAGTAGCTCTCTAGTTAGGTATTTTTAATACTTTTCTTTCCACTCCACATCACTGCACCTCACATAGTCCTTAACAAAGTGCTCCTGCGTAGTTCGCAAGTCGCAGCACGCCTCAATCTGTAGAGGATTGAGAAGAACCCTAATGATGAAGCATGCCACCTAGGGGAAACCCTGGTGGGTGAGGGGTCTCTAGAAAAAGAGTCCTTTTTCTTAGTGAAGCAATTGCCACGAACTTCCATTGGATCCTTTAATTTCCCGAAGGGTTAGTTTTTTTTCGATTACATTCGATTTTTTGTGAAACTAGATACATTAAGGAGGGTAAACCTGACCGAAACCTCTACCTTCCCCTATTCTTTGGTTACAATCTATTTGTATATCAGACTAGCAGGTCTGTTGTATTCAGGCGTCCTTACCTTATGGCGGAACCCTTAACCCGTTAAACAATTGTTCACTGCCCTTAATTGCGGTTATATTGTGCACCTAGTTACAAATAAGAATCCTCTGAACTTGTATTGCTTTACAGTGCCTGCAAGAGTACAAACCTCATCTGACACAATTTGGGTGTGTTGTATTCTGTTTTCTGTTGCGAAGTTCGGGTGAAAACTCGAATAAGTAAACCTCTTTTGTGAACTATTTTTGTAGCCAGTTGCCTTCTTGACTGCATGATAGCAATATCTCAAATAGAAACCATATTTTTATGATTTAACCCCAAGGGTTGATCTATTCAACATTGAGGTAACAAATAACAACTTTCCCCTCTTCTCTGACTTTTTTCAATCTGTCCTGTTAGAGCTCATCTTTTAGTTTAGTGCTCTGTGGGGGCATCCCAGGCTCTAGAGCAGTGGTTCCCAAACTTTTTCAACCCGCGGCTCCCTTGACCCATTGGCCATTGCCCATGACTCCCCACTGTTACTTTTTTGGGAGGGCGGGGGGTGTAAGCCAGGCCTCATGAGTACTTGCATTTTTCTCCCTGAAAATAATTGGGATGAAGCTGATGAATGTGTAATAATCATATACGCAGGGTGTTTTGTATTACTAAGGCGGCGCCTCTAATAAAATATTCCTAGGTACACTTCTTTGCCCATGCCTTATTTAGAGTACCCTCTTAAAACTTTTTTATCCCACTTACAGTGCTAGATAGCACCCCTATGCATGTCGGGCCAATTGCCAAAGTGTTTCTGCGCTTGAAGAATATTTGCATGCAGTTCCATTTCTACCCATGTCATACGTGCCAACACACCTGTCTCAGCAGGGTGACTCACAATTTTTTAAACCACATACAGCTTTATTTTTGCTATATCCTCCCTAAAATTGCCTCCAAATCAATGCAAGTAAAATAAATTCCTCTGATCTTTTATTTTTTTTAAACGTCCCTCTTTCTTGTATCAAAAGTTGGCATTATGCCATATATGGCGTTTTACTTCACTGTGTTCAAGAAGAGAGCCAGCCTGTCTGGAAGTGTGTGTACGGAAATAAATGTGTAATGGAAGTACCTATGATTCAAGTACAAATGTCAATATTTAATAATACTTAGAGTGTTTAATAGACAGGCAACTGTACTTTCCTGACTACTTGCATTGGTGTAAAATGCATTTGGAAAAAATGAAACTATTAACAAATCTAACCAAATTAATCAGGCATCTTCTGCCTACTTTGGGAGTGTTGGAATGTGGGGATCCAGTGAAATATGGAGGTCATCTCCCTAGAGATGCCATCAATTAAGCACTATGTTTACAGCTTTAGGCATGTCACTTACAAATCATCAACATCATATGTTTAAGTCTAAGTAGTTTAACTGAAGCCAACAACCCCTTCAACGTTAAATGCATTAAAGTGCTTGGTGAGCGGCTCCCCTGGCTAGACTTGACGGCTCCCCAGGGAGCCGCGGTGCACAGTTTGGGAACCACTGCTCTAGAGAGTTATATTGCCCCCCCTCACTTGTATTTCCAGTCAGAAAATTATCAGGGTGAAAAACGGCTCACTATTGATTAATAAAATTCGGGAATTTGTGACCATACTACACTGTCTTCCATTCTAGGCCAGGCAAGTTTGTGATCGCTACAAAACCATTGCTGCTGTCAAATGTAGTGTATCTCCTGCCCAGAGACCGGGACAGCAGGACATAGTAACTCCTTACAACCAGTGCTTTTGTTAAATTCCCTGGTGCATCGTTTACTTGGAGAGTCAGGAGAAGCAATACTTGTGAGTTTCAATTCAACTAGTGCATGTGATGCAATACATACAGCATCCACTGGTGCAGCAGGCTGGGACTTCATAAATAATGCAATCCACCTCTCCGACCCTCCTACAGCAATCTCTGTAGTTTTATCTGCTAAGATAACTTGGCACTGTAGGAGGTAAGAGATGCTGCCTTAACTGCCCATTAATGGCAGCGGAAGTAGTTCCTATTTTAGTGTTGGTGTGCACTTTTCTAAAACTATTAGAGACGTTTTCTAACTGTCTTTTCTTTATTTTCAATTCAGGGGGAAAATGATTCCTGCTGAACTGGAGAAACAGATACAGGAAGCAAAATCCCAGGTAACCAGTGAGACTACTTGGTTTGCACCTACTTGGATTACAGGCGAGTGTGCACTCATCAAGATTATAAAAGGGTCCAGCTTGATGTTTCAGTTGAAATGCATTGGGCTGGATGAAGATTTTTGGAGGGTCACACAGAAATATGGTCATGTGAGAGCTCTGAGATTGTATGATTCTTCTAATGTTAGACCACCACATTGAGTGAATCACACCCAGTGAGGCTAACACCGCTTTTCCCTCTGTGCATACTACTGGAATTGGAAGAACTGATGTCACTTCCTGGCTCAGTTGTGCCTCTGTGTTGAAACTTGTCTTTCTTCACCCGTGCTAGCAGACCTGAGGTCTGTTTTCTGTCTTTCAGGGTGCTGTTCCCTTTCTGGTGAGCGCCACATGTGGTACCACTGTACTGGGGGCCTTTGACCCCATCAGTGAGATTGCAGAAGTGTGCGAGAAGCATGGGATCTGGCTCCACGTTGACGTAAGTATGTTTGGGCCATGGGGAGAATAGAAAGGTGTACTCATGAAGGTTCTGGTATGCAAGGACAAAAAGCATCCCTCTCAGCTGTCCTTTGTGCTAGCCATACCACATTACTATTTGTAAGTGAGCAAAATACATATTTTAATCACAAATGTTCTTTCTCTGAGAAGTAATTCACTATACCAAAAGCCTTTACATGGCTGATGCCCCATGGTCCATACAAATCAGCTTTGGTAGTGTCTTGGGAACAGTTCAACTGCCTTCATTAACTTTAAGCAATTTTTTTAGGTAAACAACGTTTACAACTGTTCTTTTTCTCCGCGGGTAATCTCAAGGCGGTCGTTATCATGACCGCGTTGTGATTCCGCATACCATTACTCCGCAAGTCGTAACAACGACTTGCGGGGGGGGGGGGAGGTGTTGGATTTAAAATCCAACACCTTCCCTAGTGTCCGCACAGACTGGAGTTGGAATAGTAAATTATACTATTCCAACTTCCAGCGCCCCCCCGACTTGCTGAGTAATGGCATGCGGAATCACAACGCGGTCGTGATAACGACCGCGTTGTGATTCCCCGTGGAGAAAAAGAATGCGGGAATTCATCATATATTAATTTTTTCCCCTGTTTATCGTAAAATTTGAAATCCTATCAAAGAAAAAAAAGCCAGAGATGGTTCCCATCGAAGTGTTGAATACAGATGTAATTACTTACATGTAATTTGTAACTTAAAAATACAAGTATTTGCATTTTTAGTGAAGGCCATCCAAAAGTAGGAAAGTGATATAACGCAGAAATGTAGAGAATAACAGTGAATCTAGGTTTGGAAGGGACCTGAGGTCTCAAAAAGATGAGCATAAGCACAGCATGAGTTACGTTATCTAAGATGGGTGTAGCCCTAAGCACTCCTTAGACTCAGTCTCATAAAATGATACACAATAATCTTCTAATACGAGCACCACGCACGTTTTTTAATTGTTTCTAGGCGTGGGCCATAACTTACCGGTGAAGGATGAGAAAAAAACACGAGTTGCTCTTGCCAGATGTGTAGTGGGCACAGCATTAATACATTCCCTGTACTGGCTTGGTGCCTGAGGTGTTGCCACTAAAGATACTGTGCGTTGAACGTACCAGTGGTCTTCTGAGATAATGAGTGAGTTGAGTACATCAGCATTGTGAGTTTTGGTGGGCTACCAGGCTTATATCAAGCAGTCCACCAATCACCTCCAAGAAGTAGTTGGCTTTGGATACATGTTAACATGAGCTGGTCTTGTACTTGCAACCTATAAGTTTAAAGCTCCAGTCCTCATTGCCTTCTAGCACATATGTGCTGAACGCCAACCCTAAGCACGTAACCTGGATATAACGTGGAATTTCCAAAATGTAAGATTAATAGGATGTAAATACCCTCCTTCTTTCTCTCTCACTTTCCACCTTCCTCTCTCTCTCCCTCTCTCAATAGGCAGCTTGGGGTGGGAGTGCTCTACTCTCACGGCATCACAGACATCTCTTGAATGGCATTGAGAGGTAGGTGCTACTTCCGTAAGAAGCTGGGTTAGGGTGCCATCCGTGCTGAAAGTCCATCTTTACACTCTTGCTTGCTCTCTGCAGGGCAGACTCAGTGGCCTGGAATCCACACAAGATGTTGATGGCCGGCCTACAGTGCTCCGCTCTCCTGCTGAAGGACACCACGGTAAGGGTCCTAGTTAGGGGGAACATCTAAATAGGATCCAAATACTTATGAATCTACTGTGAGCGCCATGCAACATATATTTACTTTAACTTTTTTGCCTTCTTACTAAAGTCATTAACTTTTTCTACAAGCTAGTGAGCAGATGAAGCTCACCCTGCTTTGATGTCACTTAGCACAGTAAACTATCGATGATGCTACGCAAAGTTAGCCGTTTTAATGCACTCTCCACTTCCAATGGTCTTATGCCATAACTCAACTCTAACAACAGCCCATAAAGGCTTGTGGAATCGTGCAAAGATTGCCTTTTTTTACACTGCCAGTTACCACAGTTTTGACTGCCCTTTCTGGATATCTAAGGCCAGTAACTTGCTCTGGAAAGAAAAGTCAATCCAGTAGGATTAACAAAGAGCAACATTTATCTGGGTTTTCTTCAGTTTGTTGTGCCGCTTTCCTTGCCCACTGGTCCTACTGTAGAATATGCACTTGGATTCTATCCGCTTCTGAGCAAAGTTCCACTTTTTGATTCTGCAGCCGCATAATTTAAATGCAGTCATAGCTTTGTTGTCGAGCTATGTTACAATTAAATACTTCATCCTTAAGATTGGCTGTTTACTTACTTTAAGAGGCCTCCTGAAGATTATTGCACATTTAGTACGTGCCACACTTTACCAGGTTCATTCCACATTGCACACATCTTCAGTTTGCGTTCCTAGTTGCTCTCATATCTTATATATGCCTTTATGTCCTTTACTTTATGGTACAGTTCTTGTCACATGTTCTCCTATATGGTGTTCACATTAGCTAATGTGTAGCCAGGTATCTATTTTTATTCTGCCACCAATAAAG
Organism: Lissotriton helveticus; assembly: GCF_964261635.1. NCBI lineage: Eukaryota > Metazoa > Chordata > Amphibia > Caudata > Salamandridae > Lissotriton > Lissotriton helveticus. The sequence goes on from NC_136057.1 coordinate 1,586,503,175, forward strand.
GAGTTACAAAGTAACTAGTTCTGGTGAGTCTACCCGCCACACTATGGTCTTAAAAACATGGAATGACAGAAGAGGACATAAATAACTCAACAATGCCTGAACTTTAAACCTTGTACACCTCATGTAGACTCTATATCAGGGTTTCATATGTAGGTCCAGTAGGGTCGAATCCATTATAGATGTCTTCATACCTACATAAAATAACTTTACAAAATTCGATTCTAAGTAGAAGTAATTTACATAGTCTGTAGTTCTGTTCAAAATCTGGTTCTCACCTTTCTGGACCTAAGTTGGGCACACCTGCCCTACAAAGAAAATAAATAGTATAATTATTTTTTTAGTGATTAATATGTAAATGTGCTCACATGCCAATATGTATTCTGAAAGAGTTTATTAATAAATAAAGTCTGTGAATCACGAGTCCAGTCAGCCAGTGGTTTCCATAGAAAGTGGTTTCCCTAGAAAGCTGGAATGGAGCACGCCTATTGTATAAAGGCAAGACACATATTTTTAATTTCTTTTGCGGTTCTGCAAATGGGATATTTAGTACAAGTAAAAAAGGGAGCATACAGGTGTTCGAGGACCAAGACCTTGGGAAATGAAGAAGGCGACCTGTTTGCACCAACGCCGTAAATGTTTTGTCTGAATTAGTTAATCAACACTGTTTCATCCTATGAGCTAAAACATGAAAGAGAGGCTCAAAATATCAGAGAGGGGAACTTTTTTAGGCATTTGGAAGCAGGAGTAGAAAATATGGCAAATGACTGTTATGCCACTTAAAATTATTATTTCAGAATACCTTTCTCTTGTGCTAATTATTGCAGTCATAGGACATCTCGGTACATATTAAACGATTCAATTCCAGGTCCATATTTGTTTCATAACATTCCAAAGACCTATATTTGGGCTCAGAGCTAGCATGACCATCTTTATCAGTGACCATTCTCAGTGGATAAGCCGGGGACATAGCCTTGTGTCTTGTCTGACTTGAGATGGGGGCAATTTGGAAGTGGACAAGAAGGCACCTCAGCAAACAGACGACAACAATGCTGAACATATATTCAATAATTCTTATTTTCAGCTCTAAGGAAGCACTCTAAGCATCATCTAAACATCATCAAATGCAAATTGGTCACCAAGAAGTTGTAATCCTTTAACACTTTCACAAATATGATGCCTAGAGAAAGGTTTGAAATAAATGTACAACATGCAGTACCTATGATGGTACTAATTCTACCTTTGTCAGCCAAGACAAAATCAAGATCTATTCTGTTTTACAAAATCCCAGTTCATTGGGCTTCCAGTAGAACAGAGATCAAACCTAGGGCAGTCAGAGTTTGGTCACTCCTTTAGTACTTGAGCTACTAGTATTTCGCAGATAAACAGTCCTGGTTCGTAACTTGGGAACAGAATATCAATTAATCAGACAGTTTCAGGGGTGTCTCTGAGTAATCTTGTGTGCAAAGCAGGGGGGAGTGGCTTGGAGTGTCTAATCGTGGGTACCATGTAAGCAGAGGTGCTGGATTCTGACTAGTCTGTGGGGAGACCAGCATAGTTCCAGGTTGATCAGCTGCGCCACCCCAAGTTAAAAGGTCTCCAAGGGGAAGTCACTATGAGAGTAAGATAAAAACGATTCAGTAATTGCAAGAAGGGATGCATCACACAGAATGTGGCTATGACGAGACTGCCATTTCCAATCCAAAAAGCTAGTCAATAAACCATATTAGCAAGGGGTCAAAATCGTTGATCAAGTAGGATGCTTGTTTGGAAGCAGAGGAAAAAGTAGTGGCATTGTCACATTCCATAATAAAATGACATGTAGCATGTAGTTTATGGCATTCTTCTTCTTCCTTGAGGGGATCAGAACCACGAGCACCCTTCCATTAGAGTCAGTGAGCAATAGTGCACATGTCCAGCATGAACAAAGGTTTATGTTCTGCTTGTAGTGCTCCAAAACATATACAACGTATTGGTGTAGATGTAGTGTTTGTACCACAAGTAGGCAGCAGGTTGCATGTGGATGATTGTTTAATGTCTTACAGACACAGCCACACAATAAACCAATAGAACAGTGTTATAAATGGGGGTCTCTAGTTGGCAATGGTTTGAACCTTTGTACAAGTAGGGACCTTTCTTCCTAGTCAGGGTAAGGGAGATACACTTCTAAAATAACCCCTGCTCTTCCCCTTGGTAGCTTGGCATGATCAGACAGACTTATCTCAGAGGCAGTGTGTAAAGCATTTTTGAACACATACAGTAATACAGTGAAAACACTACAAATGGACACCACACCAGTTTAGAAAAATAAGTAATCACTATCTGAACCAAACAAGACCAAAACAACAAACATCCAAAATACAGTAATCAAAACATGACTTGCAAAAGGTAGAAACAATTCTGTCCTTAGCAAACTATGGATGCAATACTTTCAACACAAGGTACCTTGGATGCGTCACTGTCACAAACAAAAACAGCCACAGGGAGGTGATGAGTCGGTTCCTTATGCCCAGGGAAGGTGGTGCTTTGGTTCCTTACTCAAGGGGAGGTGATGCGTCTGTTCTTTACTGCCAAGCAGGGGAGACAATACGTCGGTTCTTTACTTAAGGGGAGGTGATCCGTCAGTTTCATACTGTGTGGGGAGGTGATGCGTCGGTTTCTTACTGCGGCCCAGTGTTCTTGTAGACTTGGCGCCCAAGTGTGATGTGTTGCGGACCCGAGGTGAGGCGTCGCTTTACGAGGCTTTGCATTGTCTGGCATTGGTGCTGGGGGCTGCGCGGTGAGGCTTTGCGTCGCCCGGCGGGACTCGGCGCGGCTTCATGTCGCCTGGCGTTGGTTCCATGAAGCTTTGCATGGTTTTGAGATGCTTTGCGTTGGTCCTTGCAGAGGGCAGTTGCAAAACCCACTTCTGAGGCCTTTTGACTGCAGAAGGCTCCTCAGGCAAGGGTAGGAATCACCGATGGCAGAGTCCAACAGCACCAGCAGGGTTGCAGGAAGTCTTTTGTGTCTCTGAGACTTCTTAACAGGAGGCAAGCCCTATTTCAAGCCCTTGGAGAGCCTCTTCAAGCTGGAGACACAGCACAAAGCAATGTCCTTTCTCCTTTCCTTGGCAGAAACAGCCACTGCAGGCCAACCCCAGACATCAAACAGCACAGAGGCAGAATTCCTCCTCAGTTTCTCCAGCTCTTCTCCTTGGCAAAGGTTCCTCTTGATGCCCAGAAGTGATCGTTGAAGTCTTTTCTATCCCTGAGACTTCCAACAGGAGGCAAGTTCTACTTCAAGCCCTTGGAGAAAACTCTAACAGCAGGATTATGAAAGCACAGTCCAGTCCTTTCCTTGACCAAGACAGAAGCAACCACTGCAGGCCAACCCCGACAGCACACAGCACAGGGGCAGTACTCCTCCAGCTTTCCCAGTTCTTCTTCCTGGCAGGTTCCTTAGTTCAGCAGTAATCTAAATTTCAGGGGTCTGGGCCCCACTTTTTATAGCTTAAATTCCTTTGTTCTCTGGCGGCAGAGAAGCTTTTTGCCCAGCCAAAACCAGTTATGTCCTCTCTGGTGCAGCTGCCTGGCAGGAGGTGTGGACCGCAATGTCCCAGGAAGGCCAGGCCTATTCAGGTGTGAAAGAAATCTCCCCCTAGTCTAAATGCAGCCCAGGTCTATTCAGCCCAGCCTTGACTCATCCAGGAAAGGCAGGACACACATCACCCCCCCACCGGTAGCCATCTTAGAGAATCCACATCCCAATCCCCTGCCAATCAAAAGCCAGACAGTCAATCCACAAACCATCAGAGGCACACAGGATGGCTAGGCAAGAAAATATCCACTTTCTGAAAAGTGTTATTTTCAAACACACAATATAAAAATCATCTTTACTAAAAGATGCATTTTTATATTCTAAGTTCAGGCATACTAAACTCCATCTTTCTATCTTGTCCCAATGGGAAGTTATTTTATAAGATGTTATAAATAAACTCCCATTCTATCCTATGGGGTAGATAGCATTTCAATAGTGAAAAACTAATTACACTGTATTTCGCTATCAGGAAGTAACACACATCAGGGCATGTCCTCCTTTTCACATACACTGCACCCTGTCCACAGGGGTACCTTGGGCCTACCTTAGGGGTGACTCACATGTAAGAAAAGGGAAGGTTAGGGCCTGGCAAGTGGGTGCACTTTCCAGTTCGACACAGCAGTAACAAACTGCACACAGAACCTCCAGTGGCAGGTCTGAGTTACAGTTACAGGCTGCTCATGTGGGTGGCACAATCAGTGCTGCAGACCCACTAGCAGCATTTGATTTACAGGCCCTGGGCACACACAGTGCACTGTACTAGGGATTTACCAGTACATCATATATGCCAATCATGGAATCATCAATCCAGAAATTCAATTTACAGGGAGAGCATATGCTCTTTAGCACTGATCAGCAGTGATAAAGTGCCCAGAGTCATAAAACCAGTAAAAACAGGTCAGAAACAGAAGGCCAAAAAGCAAAACGTCTGGGGATAGACCGCTGGACAAGCCAGGCCTAACAAACAGGTTTGCAGTGAAGAAGGCTACCAGATCCACCAGTGGATGAGGTAGCTGTGAGGTTTCTCACTACTAAAGTTGCAGGCTATAGCTGTGGGCAGAAGGAGGAACAGTATTCTGATGACAGTGCACTTAAAATTCTACAAGCTGTGTTCCTTTGGATAGCAGCTGCATGAGGTTTTTGGGTTACATTTGTAGGAGTCCATCAGGTTCCCTGGGTGTGTCAGATCAGTAGACCAGTTGCAAGGAGATGTGTGTATCCAAGCAGGAAGTCTGTTACACTTCACAATATTGTTCATTGTATAGGATCTGGTATGGGCCTTTCCACCAGGTTTGGAGTGCAGATTTTCATTTGTGGATCTTTACCTGGACCCAGTCTTCAAGTTATGTAGTGTGTCCGGCTTCTGTCGAGTTGGTGAGTAAGGCAGCTCTGACCTGGAAAAAGAAGCTGTTGAGTTCACAAATCAGTTGTCTGCAGTGCTCTCTAATCACTGCATCTTTCAAGTGCAAATCAGGCAAAGCTGGAGACTCTGGGGGCTTAGCAGGAAGTAGCATGGGATGAACCAAGACAATCTCTTAAGAACTAATGTTAGTTTTTTGTCTAGGTGTTACTCACACAAAGTTTATGCACAAATGTTAGATAGTTTGCTTTTCGAGTTCCCATTGGACCAGAGGTTTCGGTTGTAAGCACAGTGAAAGTGCAGTTAATTTGTTAAAGCTTGACACAGTTCCTTTATTACATAGGACACAAAGGAAGTTTCCATCTCACTTTGTGTCTAGAGAGGGATTACTAAACTTAAGATGAAGTCTTAGAGCAGTTTCTTAGCAACAGTGATAGCGTCAGCACAGGCACATGGGTATGCTTCAGTCCATCCAAAGAACATGCATACTAGAACTAAAACAGCAACATTAGCACAAGATTGATGCATCTGAATGAAATGTATCTACACAAGGACAAAGAAACCTTATGAAGGTGGGTAGTCAGCAGTGGTGGGGTTTAATTCTTTTCCCATACTGAAAAATTTGTAAGTAGCACATGTATGTCAGTACATTGGGAAATTAAAGGGAACTAGAGACCAAACCACTGGGTACCTGAAGCGCGAATTATGCCATTTTGACTGACCTCTGTAACATCGAGGTTTAATCGGGCTAAATTTGTGAGCAATACTCTACAAATAACCTTTCCCCCCCATTGTTTGTCTCTTATGTGTCCCGCTACACTTCATCGATGTCTCTTTTGCACTTGTATTTCAATTATATATTCTTTTCACTGTCAAGAGCACATTTGTTGGACTCAGCAGGATCGTGTATGGAGGGCAAAAGGAGTTTTGCAACCTTACATACGTAGAGAGTGATTTCAGACTTAATAGGCACAATAGCCTTTCTAGCAACTTGATCAACAAGAGTATTACTTTTAGACATTTCATCCTGTGTGCATTGATGTTTAGCACATTTGACAATAGCAATTTTGGCAAGCAACTGAAGAACATTAAGGAGTTCCGCAGAGGTCAGGATCCCTTGCTTCCTCCAGTTGAGTATGAAATCGTGGGACACCCACAAATTGCATTTAGAATCGGTGAACATTTTATAATCTTCTCTGCAGCTAAAATATTAGAATGAGTGACCTATGCTTCATTTTCATACATTGCACCAAAAACATGGAACGGCCGCACACAACACATCAGAACCTCCTCTTCATGTCTTGTGTTCCACAAGAAGCTTAAGACCTGGCTCTTTTAATTACCCTGAGGGGACACTGACTTACACACCGGCTAAAGCGCCTGAATACCCTCATGGGTTATTAGTACACTATACAAATAGGAATAACATAACATAAGCTGAATATACATGCTTCATTGAACGTCAAAAACCTAGTGTAAGATACAGAGCGCATAACCAGCCATCATAATTCCTTTATTATTTCTGAGACAAAACTCATCAGGATAATATACAAGATCGCAGTCTGGCAAAGATGCATCTGTGAGTTTTATATGAAGTTTCGTCAAATGGGTAGTTGACAGAACACAACCATAAGGATCCCCATTGAGAGATGTCGGGAAAAAGGATGGTTCAACACACAACACCATACCAATGGTAACAAAGAAGCAGATAGCAAGCAACTATATTTCATATCTTGACAGCCTTGTCGTGGAAAGGTGCAAAGTTTTAATGGCCAACGCCTGTGCATCTTTAGTATGAGGCTCAGCAACAGTGATAAGTGAGCCTAACAAAATGTTTTTGTGAAGCTTCAACTATATGGGCAGTTGTGGCCACAGTGCATTGGCATAAAGGCAGCCTTGTGTCTATAAGAGCAAGGGGAAAAAATGTGTTTTTCATTGTCAGTATAATCTTGCACTTAGACTTCCCTCTGTAAATTAAAAGTGTGCCTTAATTAGGCAATCATAATTCAGGTCCAGAGGCAGTGTTTGCTTCAAAGACACATATGCTTTTTCCACCTTCGTGGAACAATGCAAAGGTTTAGTCTTAATGCAGCTGGGTTAGAGGTTTCAAAGTGCTCATGTCTGGCTGACAGTTGCAAGACGGCCTGCCATAGGGACATGCGCACTTTGAAAAGTGCACATACAGCCCATTCTCCTCCCTGCTGCTGTCATTCAGCAGTGGCCCCGCCCCCGTCCTGACGCCCGGTTCAGGACAGGAGGGTGAAAAATAAAATGTTAATGAATTACCATTTTATTTTTCAGCTCCGGGCTTTGGGGTGATTTTTAAGTGGGGCAACGCTCCTCCGCTCAAATGGTGGCGTTGCCCCTGACTAAAGTGTTGGTAGTGGTCCGCTGCTTCCTCCAAAAAGTTCTCGACGTATGCAAAATGTTAAATAATGAAAAGCTTGAAAAGATTCTTTGCCAGACACCCTTGATACATTGTGAGGGTTTATATTTTCACCAACAAGCCCTGTTCATAACCTCCCAAATCTTACAGGAAGAAGCTTTAAGAAAGGGTCATGATCCAGCCATTTGTTGTCTTTGGGGAGTGAAGTCCACTTTATATCGTGTTCTTTTATCTTTTTGGTGGCAATCAGTTTCTCAAGATGTTTAAGAAGATGTTTGTACTTACCCAGCTTCCCTAGCAAGTGCACGAAGAGAGGCTATTCATGACCAGCCAGCTACAGCCCCTTCGGATTCCTCTACACTCATGGCACACCATATCTAAAGACATTAGCATTTATCTGCCTACATCCAAAGGACAGGATGTAATAATAGTTACCAGCAATGTTTTTCTAGGATGGTTCACTTCTTACCTTTCTTTTCTATTCTGTTGACAACCCAAATGGCTAAATAATCTTGCCATGATATGTTAATCTACACAGCCTTCCCAATACTATCATCTCAGATAGAGGATCACAATGTATATCTAATTTTTTAGAAGTTTATGTTCAGCACTTGAAAGTTAACAAACATTATCTTCTGGGTTTCAGGATTTCACCGGCAGATCAACAGATAAACTGAAATGGTGAACCAGTGCCTTGAGCAATATCGTTGACACTAGTACACAGTACACAGAAGTACACAGAATCACAGGTCTGACTTTCTGAACCATGGCTGAATTTACTTGTTATCACACCACTCACTCAGTTACTAAAGTTTCTCCTTTTTTCTATCTGTTCAGGGTTTCTATTCTCAGTCATATCCCTCTTCTCCACGAATGAGTCCCTTGGCCCACGCAGTCTCAGAATTTTTAAAACAACTTGGAGAACAGAGTGATCTGATTTTAACTATTTAACTTTATCCAAAACAGACATCAGAAAGATCGACACAAAGACCTGCTGCAGAATACAACATTTCCTAGCTATCGTAAAGGAAAGTTTTGATTCTATTAAGGACGTTGAGGCGGGGATTAAGCTTTTCTTTCTCTATTTATTTTGTTCCAGCAGCTTTCGTCAAAGAAATGATAACAATAACAACTACATTTCCCATGATGCAGAGGGGAAATGGAAAGAGAAAAATTCCAACAGAAGTGAGCCAATCCTGAGCGAGGACCTCCAACAACTGCCCTCGCGAACGCTCTACCCTCCTCTTTCTTCTTGCGACCACATCAAGCTCATCTTCGGTTAATCCTGTTTGCCAGTGTCCAAACCTAAGTTAAGAGGGATAGTTGTAAATTCGAGAAAAAGCAATCTTGTTACGTACATACTCAATAACAGACCTTGGCAGAGAAAATTGATACTCCACCGAAAGGTGTTGAGAAGACATTTAAACAAAAAAACGCTTTACTCACCACCAATACGTAGGTGTTCTGGGAGGGTTCCACAGAAAGGGTGGGCTAATCCTCGCCTCCCCGTCCTTAATAGAATCAAAACTTTCTTTTAGAATAGCTAGGAAATTTTGAATTCTATGGCAGGATCGGAGGCTTCAGATTAGGCTAGTTTAAAGCTTATCCACCACTAATGAGGCCAGAGATGCCACTGTTTAAAATAAAACCTCTTAAAGGTAGTCAGAAGACCAGTCTATGGCATTAAGGATGTCTTCCAACTGCGCCCCCAGGGAAAAAGCCTTTGATGCCATTGCACCCCGCACTGAGTGAGCCACAAAAGGGGAAATATTTATACCTGCCTCGTGCATTGCCCAAAGAACCACCCATCTTGCAATCGTAGGGGATGAGACTGCCCCGTGTGGTTTGGTAAGGGCAATGAACAGTTGTCTGATGCCCTGTGGGTGTATGTTGATTGTCGCCACTTCATAGGCCTTGAGCGCCCTGACCACACATAATTTTAGGACATCAGGAAAGGTAGGATAGGATACCAACCTTGAATTTGTCTTGCTCACATCGCAATCTCTGCGACATGACACCAAACACAGAAGGGTTGCGTGCTTCGCCGACATCTGTTTTCTACATAAGTACTTATTGGATGACCACGATCTGAACAAATGCAAAACTTTATTAACATCCCAGAGTACCGTAGTTCAGGGGGCACAGATAATCTGATACCACTCAGAAGCTTGCACACCAAAGAATGTTCGCCAATAGGGTGGCCGTCAACCGGGATGTGACCTGCCGAGATCGCTGATCTCAATGTATTAATCGACCTGTAGGCCAAACCTTCCTGTGCCAACGAGGCTAGGAAATTAAGGACGTCGACAACATCGGCCCTCATCGGATCCACCGGTTGTCGAAGACACCAACTCCCCCAACGTGACCAAGTGGAGCGATATCTTTTATTGGTGCTCTCCGCCCAAGATTTTTCAAGTAAAGAGGCAGCATCTGCCGAAAGGCCTGGCACTTCCCAGCATTGCCTGTAACCTGCCAGGCCAACAGATGAAGTCCACCTGTGGCATGGATGAGATTGGGAATTCCCCTGAGGATCCTTGAGTAGATCTGGACTGAGGGGTAAACGGATTGGAAAATCCCAGGAAAGTTCCATCTGAACTGGAAACCAGGCTTGAGATCTCCAGATCGGGGTGATCACCACCAGAACCGCCGGTTGTCTCCTCATGTGGGTTGACAGTCGCATTATCATCACGAATGGGGGAAAAGTGTATCCCTGCCCTGCGCTCCAATCCTGAAGGAACGCATCCACTGCCAGAGCCTCCGGATCCGGACGCCAACTGTAATACCTCTGCAGTTGGGCATCCAGATGGGAAGCGAAAAGGTCTATCGAGAAGGGGCCCCAGCGAACCTGGAGTTCCCGGAAGACTGCGGGATGTAGCTTCCACAGACTGGTGTCCTTCCAGTGGCGGGAGCACCAATCTGCCACCTGGTTCGACAAACCCGGAAGATGTTCCGCTGACAGAGATATCTTGTTGGCTAGACAATATATTCCCAAAGGTCTCAAGCTAGATTCGATGGGTTCCTCTACCTTGCCCCCCTTAGATGGTTGATGTAGCGGATAGCTGCTACATTGTCCATCTTGAGTAAGACGTAGCATTGGATATTGTTCTTGGACTAACATTTCACAGCGAAGGAACCCGCTATCAATTCCAGACAGTTTATGTGCAGATCTTGTTCGGAGGAGGACCAAATTCCGCCGGTAGAAACTTCTCAGCAGCAGGCATCCCAACCGGAACCGCTGGCGTTGGACTCCATCACCAGGTCGAGCTGCGACCCAAAAATGGCCCGGCCATTCCAGGCTTTCATGTGGGAGATAGACAATTGTAACTCTGTTTTGGCCTCCTCCAAGAGGGGCACAAACAAATTGGGAGTTAGTGAGGCCTTTGCGTAAATGAAAAGCCTTGAAGCGTTGAAGGGCCCTGTAATGGAGGGGTCCCGGAAAAATGGCCTATATTGACGATGATAGAAGACCCACCACCCTGGCTAGGTGACGTAAGGATTTTGTGGGCTTCACTAACATACGTCTGAGTTTGTGTCTGATTTTTTGAGAGCTTGCGAGATGGAAGCATTGACGGAATCTATCATGAAGCCCAGGAATTGCATCTTCGGAGAAGGGATAAAATCTGATTTGGCTTTGTTGATTACAAACCCCAGGGACTCCAGAAGTGTTATTGCCTGCTGCAGCTGGACGAGCAACCGATGGGGACATTGACTCATAATGAGTATATCGTCCAAGTAGATTATCAGCCGAATTCCCTCCAATCGGGGGCGTTCCACGACTGGCTTCATCACCTTGGTGAAGCACCACGGAGCGGAGGAGAGACTGAAAGGAAGGGACGTGAATTCGAAGATTTGTGAATTCCACTGGAACTGAAGCAAACGTCTGTGAGGTGGAAAGATTGGGGCTGTAAGATATGTGTCTTTTAGATCCAGACGAACCATCCAGTCTCGTTTTTCCACAACAAAAATGTTGCTGAGAAAACCCAGAGGATGCAAGGTTGGCAGTAAGATCGCTCCCTTGTGCTACAGTTCCGAAACCTCCTGTCTATTAAATCCATCTGATCTTTCGAGAAGGTCAAGGGTTGCGGGCGTATCAACTGAGTTGGTAATTCGAAAAATTCTATTTGGAAACCTGTGACAGTCTGTTAAACCCAGGCGTCTGAGGTAAGAGAAGACCAAGTGTGAAGAAAAAATTTCAGTCTGCCCCCTACTTTTATGTCCCCCAAGTTTTGTATTCTCACCTTGCTGATTATTGTAGGATCCGTTTCCTCTGCCTCTGCCACCTCTACGGCGTGGGTAGGAGCGGGTAGGGTAGAAGTTGCCAAACTTCCCTGGATCCTGCCACTGCCCTTGACGAGGCTCTGATGATTTGAAGGAGGCTCTGTTGTAGGGACGGCCGGTCGAGCACCCCCTGCCACGACCAGCTGCACCAAAAAAACACGCAGAGTAAAGATGCGCTTTATGGACGTTTGGGCCTTATCCAATGAGTTAAAAGTATTTACAAACGCCCAACTCTCTGACAAAGGGGTCTCAGAAGAGATTGCCCTTCGCCACTGGACCAGCCTCTGAGGTGGCCAGTTTCCCTAACTAAGGGTCTATTTTAATGAGTAATGACCTGCGACGCTCGATAGATATCGCCATATTGGTGTTCCCTAGAAAAATGATCGCCCTTTGAGCCCAGCTGAAAATGTTATCTGGTGAAATCAGGGTACCAGAGGCCTTGGCGTCCTCCGCCATGTCAAAGATCTTAGCCAAGGGGCCTGCCATGTCCAGGAGTTTATCTTGGCATGCCCTCCATGAGCGATCAATGCCTTTTTTGGGGTCACGAATAAACTTCGCCAGAAAAGTGGCCATTTTAGGGTCCACCTCTGGCGTGACTGCAACCTTCCCGTCTAGGGCAGGTCGTGGGCACTCCGCTCTCAGGCAACTTCTGACCTCTTTATCCAGAGGCTTACGCAATCTGGCCGCCATGTAGGCAGCTACCTTAGGAGCTGGAACCCACTCTGAAGACCTCAGGTGGAAGAGATCATCCGGGTTTAGCATATCACTATCCACCTCAGGAATCGCCACCTGATCCCCCTTTGCAGGGTGCCAGGGACTGCCTGAGTCACCATCCCCATCAGACGTCTGGGGTACTCGTCTGGATCACCCACAGGCAAAGTAACTGGGCAACCAGAGGGTCCCGCCGGATTCTTTGCTGGCCTCACCGGCATTGCTGGAGGCTGAGCATCCAAAAATGCCCTTTTAGGAGCGTAAAAGCATCAGAATCCACTCCCTCATCCTCAGGACTCTTTTGCTTCAGCTCAGTGGCGCTAGTGGAAGGCTCACCTGGCGGTAGGGGTTTCTTGGACTCTAACTAATCTTCCCTCGCTGCGAGGGGTTGTTGGCATTGAGCCTGAAGTTGGTCAAGTCTCCTCTCCAGGGGCGCAACAACTTAATGCTGCTGGAGCAGAGAAGAAAGAGGTGGGTAGAGCGTCCCCGAGGGAAGTTGTTATTAGAGGTCCTCGCTCAGGATTGGCTCACTTCTGTTGGACTTTTTCTCTTTCCATTTCCCCTCTGCATCATGGGAAATGTAGTTGTTGTTATAGTTTTTTTGATGAAAGCTGCTGGAGCAAAATAAATGGAGTAAGAACAGCCTAATCTGAAGCCTCTGGTCCTGCCATAGAATTTAAACCTGGTGATAAAATATGGCTACTTTCTTGATTCTTAAGATTTTCTTCTCATTTTGACACCATAGTTCTTTTTAATTGATACAAGGATAAACATAGTCACTATCTGAAATAATTACCTCCCTGGAAAGTCCATCCAACGGTTCATGCTTCCTGGTTAAAACCTTAACAAATCCTTTCAACAGATGTATCCCTCCTCCTCCGATTCTGGTTGAAGATAATCTGGAATATGAAGTTAAAGAGAATTGTAGCTTCTCAATATTTCAAGGCCAATTTAAATTTCGAATTAATTGGAAAAGATTTACTCCCAGTAAAACACCTTGGACCCCGGCTTCTTTAATGCCACAGCATTAATCTGTTGATTTTTCTGTACATTCTCCTGGAAACCAGGAGCTCTAAAGAGGGAGTATACTGTTGTCACTTGGATGGAACACAGAGAGGCTCGTAGCAGTTAGTTCTACCTTGAGCCTACATTCTCTGAGAGCTTTCTCACACTGCTCAAGGTTGCTCCCTTGACTCAGTTGTGTTGTGCCCAAGCAGGGTCAAACAAATGCTGGAGATCTGTTAAAAAGACCCTAAGCCTTATTTAAAGTTTGGCAGATGGAATTCTCTGTCAAAATGTCGACGATATTCCATCCACTGTCTTACAATTTCCATAGGCTATAATGCACTTGTAATACAGCTGATAGGACTGCCCCCACATTTGTAACGGAGTGTCCCATCCATCAAACTCTAATGAAAAACGTATATCAATAGCAGGGGCGCTAGAGGGCGCGCAAACAGAATGGCCGCCTTGTAGTGAGGCTCCTGTTCCCTGGATCGAATATCCTATAATTATCCTTAATAACTGGAGCGGACTTGGGCAAAAATTATGCTGTTTTAAAGATAGTGTTTCCCCAGACCCGGTCCGATTTTGGAGGTGATTCAACATACTGCGGCTGACGGAGAGAGCGATGAAACTTCCCCCGAGGCTGGCCCTGGAACTATAGGATCTGTAGTGGGCGGCGTCTGGCGCTGGGAAAGTCCGGGGATTACCATGAGGAAGGTAGGCCGGACCGCTGGCCACGGTTGATGGCGGAGCTGTACCCGGTACCTCTGGCGAATTGTGAACGCCTACCCCCCTAAATAGGATCACGATTAAAGATTCATTGGGCAGGGGCAGTGAAGCGGGATTGCAGAGTGGTGGACTGGCTTGCGGATCACTCATACACCCTGGCCTATAACCGCGATGCAACGGCCCAGACCGGGACACAAGGGCCGCATCTCAGCGGGGCGCAAGGCTGTTATAAGCATACCTGCCGCACGCATATTAGCGCGACGGGGGGGATTGGGGTGGCGCTGAGTACCTGCTAACGGCTCTGAGTTGCTCTGCCGGCGAGGAGACCACGCCGGACGGCGTGAACTGCAGCTGGGAGAAGCGGGATGTGCTGGACCCTGAGCGGGTCCTGGAGCCAATCGTGCATGTAATTGAACCCCCCGGAATGCCGCATTAAACACCAGAGAGACTTGGTGCACTGCGCGGCGAGATTTAACGCTGTGCTGAGGCACTTCGAACTGTGCTCACTCCCTCTATTGGACCCACTCCTACAATATTCCTCTACTACAATCAGATATATTTGGCTGCACAATTTGTTTATATGAGTAGCTTCATAGCGCTAAACCTAGCGCCGAGTGGCATATTAGACGATTTTGCTACGTAGTGGCCCTAACATTGCAACACAGCACGGAAGTAGGATCGGGATCATTAACCACCCATATATTGGCAAGCTGTGATGAAATACGGCGGCGCGGGCATTCTTCTGGAGGCACTGGCTGGACCTACAGCGTAGAGTGGTGATGCGGTAGAGGCGCAGGTACGCTGAAACACATTAGCGCCTGCGCATCGTTGCCAACCAGATCTGACCGATACCCCACTTACAGGCGAGCACGGCAGGCGTACGAGAAAACCAGCGCAGAGGTCTGCAGATTGACCTAAGGGCCATTGGACACAGGTGGAGTGGCGGGGAGTGGCGCGGGGCATTGACTCTGCCCTGGGCCGGGCCACGCCACCAAACCGAGCCCCCTGGAAGGCCAAGAGACGCTTATATACACCCGCGTGGACACGCACTGACGGCTGGACTGCAGAGCTGAGAGGGCCACGCCACGCTGGCCGGTGGTCCGGCGAATCGACATCGGACAGCAATAAGAGTGTCAGATTGGTAGATCAGCGGTGCCCAGTGTGGAGGTGACACCATGGTGAAACCAGACAACCGCCAGCCAAAACTTACCTTTGACACTGCCAAGAAAGGTTCGAAGCCAAATTCAGAGGAACCTACCATGAAGGGTGCAGATGTAGCGGGAAGCAGCTCGCAGCCCATGGACTTAGATATGCAGCAAATACTACAAGAAATGAGACCGGGATTTGCTACAGTAGTAGATAAAGTCGACTGGATGTCCTCCAGAATGGATGCGATGGTGCACAAAATGGACCAACATGAGGAACGGATTACTGAAGCCGAACGTCGCATTTCAGAGAATGATGATACTACCGCAAGCCACACAACACAGCTGGCCCGGATGGATAACCTATTACGGGTAATTGCTGCGAAGAATGAGGATTTGGAGGCCCGCAGTAGGCGCAATAACATTCGCGTTACGGGCATTCCAGAATCCACAGACACTGGGCGAATGGAGGCCTATATAGAAAAGCTACTCCTGACATCCATTGGAATCGAGGCCTTCTCCGCGCACCTCATCGTTGAACGCGCACATCGTTGGCTGGGCCCCGTGCCAAAACCTGGTGCACCGCCGAGGCCCATCATAGCGCGTCTATTAAATTATCGCGACCGGGATGTGGCTCTAAAGGCAGCCCGCACCAAACAAAACATGACATATAATGGGATTTCCTTCTCCATCTTCCCAGATTTCACCCCACTTGTGCAGGAGGAAAGGCGCAATTTTTAGATGTCAAGAAGAAACTACGAGCCGCCCTAATTGATTACGCACTACTGTACCCTGCAAGACTCCGTGTAACGCACCAAGGGAAGCAACGGTTCTTTACAAATCCGCAGCAGGTGGAAGACTATCTAAAATACGTAAAAAAATGCACAGCGAGGAGGAACTGGTCGGGATGCCACGCACAGGAGAAATGCGCAAGACACTGATGACGAATCTTGAGATGTGCGGCTGCAGTGTGGACTGATCGCCTGATTGAACTGCAAACTCGATAGACTCTGCTGGACCTTTGGGACTGGGGATACTGCGCATTTTGCTTGGTCGAGCTGCCCGCACCCGTTCCAGTGATAATGTATTTCAGGGACCACTGCCCCTCCTCGGCCGCCTCCGGTGGTGGTACAGGTCCTACGGTTCGAGGAGGGAGAAGTGGCGGTGTGCTCTCTATGTGGTTCCCCCCTACGGGTGTACCCCAATGTTGAAACATGTTCTTTGGGCATTGTTGGAATTTAATGTACGGGGATGGGAGGCGGGTGGGTAGACTGTTCTGGCAGGTTGGGGCTGCTTCAGTGGGAGGGGGGAGGGGTGAAGAGACAAAGATTGAGTTGTATGCAAGACTTGTTGAGGGCTGTTGTTGTTACAGAATGGGGAGGGAGACAAATAGGAGTGGGACAGGGGTTTGTTTGTTCTAGAGGGTTGCATTTGGCTGAACCACATACCAATACTCTTCACTGCCATGAGGGTACGGCTTGGCGTGGCCAATGGTGTATAAGGAGATGCCACACATCAGCAGTAACAGGTAGAGCGCTTGTAGAGGAGGCACTGCCACGTCCGGGCACTATGGAACTATACATCACTATTGTACTATGATGCACTAGCTATGGCAAAGGATGGTTTGAACTTTATCACATGGAATGTGCGAGGACTGGGTGAGCCACGAAAAAAAAGGCAGGTACTATCGTATCTTGACAGGCATAATATTCATATCGCTTTTTTACAAGAGACCCATTTTAAGCCCCAGAGCAATTACTCCTTCGCATGTAGATGGGCGGACCACACATTCTTCTCATCAAACTCGTCCTATGTGAGAGGCACCGCGATTCTTGTCAAAAGGGGTGCCCCTTTCACTCTTGCGGGTGGAAAGAGCAGTGCATGCGGGCGGTATTGTCTGGCATGGGGGCGCCTGGGACATGTTTCCGTCACACTAGTGTGCTGCTATGCCCCGAATGTAGATGATCCCCAATTCTTTACAGAGCTCTGGGCCGAGGTTGTGGGCTCTGGGCCAGATCACATAATATGGGGAGGAGACATATCGCATGACCCACTGGTCGACAGATCACACCCGGCCCCCCATCACTACACCAAAGCCCCCGCTACACTTCACGATATCTTGCTGGAATACAGGTTGACTGATGCTTGGAGACACGCCCATCCCACTACGCTAGAGGGTACACATTTCACTGCACATGCAGCATCATGGGCACGCTTAGACTATATATTTTTATCAACAAACCTCTGCCCGGCGATAACAGATGTGAAACACTTAGCTAGAACCGACTCGGACCATGCTCCAGTCCGACTCACATTAACTGCAGAGGACATAAACCCGGCGAGCTCGTACTGGCGGTTACAGCCTACGATCCTACTAGATGCAGTTTTATATACTGACACTGAACCACAGCTACCTTCACATGCCACCCTTGGGAACTCTTATGAACATAGTTTGGAGGCCCTGCTGGTGCCGACGACGGAGGTCGATGATGAAACTCCCCAGCCCCTTACTCTAGGACCACTAAATGAGTATTCTCTGGTGGGGTCCTTGATTTGCAAACAGGGCAAGGGCACAGCGGCCCCTCTCGGTGCCCACCCTATGGTTGGGGCTGAAGATATCTCCCTTGGGGAGGTTGAGACAGCTATAATTAAACTTCTACCTAATAAGGCCCCCGGCCTGGATAAGCTCCCCGGTGATTTATTTCACACACAACCTAAAATCTGGGCACCATACTTGGTTGTCCTATTTAACGCAATACTTAAGGGTAGTTCCCCGCCGGATACGTAGCTAGGGGCGGAAATTGTCCCAATCCACGAAAAAGGCTGTCCATTAACCCCATCTAACTACAGGCCCATCAGCCTGATAGATAGCACGCAAAAGCTGATGAGCAGGATTATTCTAGATAGAATCCAGGGGTGGATGGAGGAAAATGGGACTCTGTCTATATTCCAAGCCGGGTTCCGGACGGGTATTTCTACAATTGATCAAATTTTTAGGCTCCAGGTATTATTTTGGAAAACGGTATGTGTGGAGGGTGGCAGCCGCATTTGATCTAGTCCCAAGAGAAAAACTGTGCGCTGTACTGCAGGGTATGGGTCTTCCTCCCGAACTGTTAGACATCTTGATTAGACTACATACCAATAATTATGCACAAGTTAGGTGTGGACGATATGGGGAACTGTTGGATCGCTTCCCTGTGAAGAAAGGGGTACACCAGGGGTGTGTCCTGGCCCCAACTCTATTCTGCCTTTATTTGAATGGGCTAGTTGACCACCTCCTGCATGTAAAGGACAGTGATGCCCCTGGGTTGGCGACTGGGCGCGTCCCCGCATTGATGTTTGCAGATGACACCTTGCTGTTATCCAAAACATCAACGGGGATCCAGCGTACCCTGGAAGGCTTCGCTGTTGTTTGCGAACAGTGAGGGTTAGAGATGAACTTGGACAAGACCAAGTATATGATTTTTAATCCCCCCCCAAAAAAAGCCAGAACCCTCTGTTAAATGGTAAACGCCTCGAAAGAGTAAAGATCTTCAATTACCTTGGCCTTACCTTGACTGAAAACTTTGATTGGGGGGCTCAGACAGCTAAGGCGGCCCTCAGGTTGTCCCAGGTGGTGGGGGGAATTAGGAAAGTTCACAAGTCTTCGGTCTTCAAGCCTGCTGCGCCTGTAGTAGAAATTTATAAACTTCAGGCCAGAGCAGCCTCTACGTATGGTGCAGAATTGTGGGGCCATATACGACCAGTGACTCTCGTGAGGGTAGAACATGGCTTCATGAGGAACCTATTCGATCTACCAATCAGCACACCATTAACTCCGTTGCTTATGGACCTGGGGTTAGAACCGATAGAGGTAGTAGCTGCTCAGCCATTAATGTATTGGAAGAGGCTTTGGTCCATCCCTGAATTAATATCCTATAAAGTGGAGTTTTCTGAAGTATGGGCTACTTTAAAAACTAGGAAGGTCCCATGGCTTGCACACGTGAGGGCACTCTGCGATCAAATTGGTTTACCCGAGTTGTGGGAGACTCCGGCAGATAGCTGCCAGAAGTTAACGAAAGCTAAGCTCCTAAGCCATGTCAGAAATTACAATCTAGAATCCCTCCAGAGGTCTTTAACTCTGGGTAGACTGACAGTGGAGTTCCTGCAAGTGAAGGTGGAACCAAGTGTGGAGAATTTCTTGGACTTAATCTATCCCGCTCTTGCAAGGAAACTCTACATACAGCTTAGGATCGTAGCCTCCCACTTAGGGTATTCACTGGTAGATGGGCCAATAGTGAGACCATTGTTTGCAATTACAAGCGAGAAGATATTTCCCATGTTTTTTTTTTTTGCACTGCCTACCAGGAGATAAGGAAACGCTGGCTGATCCCACTTTGTAGGAATCTTGGTTTCACCCAATGTGCCCATGCTTGTAGGGTTCTTCGTTTTGATACACATCCTCCAATTGGCTTTGCTGTATCACGATTCCTGTTGAGTATGTGGCATAGAAGGAGAAGTTTTTTATAATGCTGTATATTTTATCATACTGTATCGTTGATAACTCTTGGTTTAATCCATTTTATCCTTCAGATTTTACTGTACATGTAATTTATTGTTTTAACCTTCAGTGAAATGTTCTGTGTTTATGTGAACTTTTATGGTCTATTTGACCGAAATAAAGTTATCAAACGAACGATACAGTTTTCCAGGAGGAACTAAGGGAGGAGGTGTTGAGCTTCTTTGAACGTAATAAGGGAACTGTTGCGGCGGTGGAAATTATTTGGGAGGCATTTAAAGTCACCTTACGAGGAATTTGTATTGCTAAGGGCTCGGGAATACTTAAAAGCATCCTAAACACCATAAATAAGCTAGAAACTGAACTCAAAACACTTGAACGCTCCCTAGCCACACAGCCCGACGGAAATATTCGTTCTAAAATTAGAGAGAAACTCACAGAGTATACTGAAGAAGCAGACAGAGAGGCTAAATTTATGGGACGATATAGGAAGGCCCGACGCTACTGTGAAGGGGACCGGCCTGGTAAGGCACTTACTGCGATGGTTAGGATGACACGACAGCCGAATGTAATATTGGAGTTAGAAGGGGTGGATGGCATGATGTACAGAGACACGACACATATCTTGAATGCCTTTGTGCAACATTACACTGCATTGTATGCTACCACAAGGACTGATACACTTGACTTACCCGACTATCTGGAAGATGTTGCCTTGGCCTGGCTTAGCGACACACTGCGACAATTCTTAGCTGCCCCATTTGAGTTGGACGAGGTTCGAGAGGCCACTATGCACATGCAATCCGGTAAAGCCACTGGATTGTACGGAATACCAATTGAATTCTACAAAATTTACATTGATTTTATGGCCCCGATTCTTCGTGAAGTATACGAAGATGCGTTAGAGGTGGGACATCTCCCCCCATCTATGCGAATAGCTCTCATTACATCATTGCTAAAACCAGGGAAGCCCCCACAGAGCTGCGATTCGTACAGGCCGTTATCACTGCTCAACTGTGATGTCAAAATCCTCGCTAAACTTATTGCCACCCGCCTGAATCTACTTATGACCAACCTGGTCCAGTCGGGCTTTGTCCCTGGCAGGGCGACCTCGCACAACCTGAGGACGTTTTTTACTATCATGAATAACGTTTCTGAAGAATTACCCCTTGCGGCCATATTTCTAGACGCCACCAAGGCCTTTGATTCGCTGGAATGGGATTATGTAGTAGCAGTGATGGAACGCATGGGATTCCCTCCAGTTTTTTGGTCCTGGATTAAACTATTATACGAGGCACCTGTAGCGAAAGTTCTCATTAATGGTAGGATGTCCCCAGATATACCCATCACAAGGGGCACGAGGCAAGGGTGTCCACTTTCGCCACTACTTTTTGTGCTGGCAGTAGAAACATTAGCTGCAAAACTAAGACAACACCATAAGGACAAGGGGCTCCAGTGTCAAATGAGGCAAGTTCTGATATCTTTATATACAGACGACATCACATTATATATCTGAGACCCCCGCCTCAATTTAAACCCCATCCTTAGGGAATTCGTCAGATTTGGCAGATTGTCTGATATACATATTAATTGGGGTAAATCGTGCCTGTTCCCCCTGACAGCTAAAACTACCAAATTTCCCATGGATTTCCCTATCACTTGGTAGGATGACGAGTTTAAATATTTGGGAATTCGCATATCTAAGGACAGGGACGAGCTCATGAGACTCAATTACGGCACAGCTATGACTCGTCTCTCGGATACAATCACGCGTTGGATCACGCTCCCGCTTTCAATGGCAGGCAGAGCCTCCCTAATCAAAATGATAGTGTTGCCGCAACTACTTTATTTGTTTTTGAACATCCCCTTCCACCCTGGGAAACACTTCTTCCTCCAGCTCAAGTCCGAACTGACTCGGTTGGTGTGGGGGGTAAAAACCCACAACTTAAATGGGAGGTAGTCACCAGACCTTACGTGCGGGGAGGATTTGGCATACCAGATTTTGAACTGTATTACTATAGTGCTCAGGCACACTATGCATATTATTGGGTACATCAGCCTCAATACATGCCACAGGTCGCAGCTGAACACTAGGCAAATTATTAGACACTCACCTGCTATATTCGCCCCTCCTACCTCTAACTTACCACCCGGACATGCCGTTATTGCAGGAAACTATTTTCCATAAGCTTATGGAACGTACAAATGTCACAACATGGGGTGACCTGTATCACGAGGGATCGTTTCGTACACTAGATAATCTATTTCTCGATAAACAGAATACGCCGCTTGACACTTTTTTATATATTCGCCTTCGCCAAGGGCTTAAGGCGGTTACGCCTGATTTCCCTAAGGAACCCCAGGTGTTCGCACCCCTGCAGCGGATTCTTCATACTGCCACACCCAAGCGACTGGTGTCCACCATATATAAATCAGTTCACTCCCTGAGGGAGCACAGTGCTCCTGAAGCCAGAGCACGTTGGGACCAGAAACTAGGAATGGACCTGATGGATAGGCAATGGGGCTTACAGCAAACTGAGCGTGTTTTGTCCAGTAGTAGGCTTCGAATACTACACTATAAATTCATACACAGGTTATACTACACCCCAGCACGTCTGCACAGATATCATTTGCGTGACTCTGATGAATGTGACAGATGCCATACCCCTGGAGCTGACTTTTTACTCGTAGCTTGGAATTGTGCAGTTATCCACATGGATTGGCAGCAAGTGTTCGCTGCCCTGTCTATAATGATTGATGATGAACTGGAGCCCTCTCCGATTCTGGCCCTCCTAGGCTATGTGGAGCCGATTCGAGCACTACACCGCAAATGTATTGCACTAGCATTGCTCCTAGCGGATGTATGACGGTACCACGCGTTCTTTTACAACGCGTACCGTTACAACGCTACTTTACCACGCAAGTCGTTACCACGACTTGCGTGGAGGGGCGCTGGAAAGTAAATTTTTTAATTTACTATTCCAACTCCAGTCCCCGTGGACTCTAGGGAAGGAGTTGGATAGTAAATTAAACTATTTACTATCCTGGAGCGCCCCCCAGCGCAAGTCGTGGTAACGACTTGCGTGGTAAAAGTAGCGTGGTAACGGTACCGCGTTGTAAAAAATGCGTGGTAACCGTTGCATACCCTCCTAGCCAAACGAAGGGTGGCGTGCAGATGGGGCAGGGGAAGAGCGCCCAAATTTAAGGAATGGCTAAATGACCTAATTTATTGTCAGGAACAAATCACAACGCACGCAGAACTCTTGCCGATGGCCTCCCGGCCTGCTGACATATGGCCCCCATTACAAAGTTACTTGTTAGAAAATGCTAGCACCGACCCCTCAGAGGTACCGCATTCATCACAGGTGGGCTGTTAGGTTGCATTGTCCTGCCCCCTTGACCATTGACCAGAGGGAAACTATATTGTTAGAAAGAGGCTGCATGGGGTGAGCGGGGGGCATTCTTCGAGACTGTATGAGAAATGCCATGCCCTGCAGATAGAGGACACTGTATATGAACGATGCACAGCTGTTGTTATGTATTGTACAAAACATACTGCATGTTAGATGTATTCCCAGTTGGTGCAGAGGTGGCTGCTTCAGTGATCACGAATGTACCACTACCTCCACTTTTACTTGTAAATATGAATGTACGAGATAGGTCACCCTGCAGGAACTACCTGTGCAATGTTGCATTCTCTGTATTTCTTCAGGTCTGGTATTTTATGATGTAGTATATACTGAAAGCAGTAATATATCTTCTCCTCTTACATGATGTGTATATATATTCGCAAATGCACCTTCTAAGTTTTATACTTGTTTCAAAAACTGAAAAAATAAAGTTTAAAAAAAACAAAAAAAAGTATATCAATAGCCTTTCGGGTTTATAAAATGAAAGGCACTTCATCAAGCACATCAGTCCCAGAATGAGGCACAATATCATTAGTTTTATGTATTATTGTTTTCACACAGAACCGCCGGAACAGCATGTTCATTCTCTATGGGGTCTTGCACATAGACATCATCACTTGTACAGAATAAAGTTCAATTCAAATTAAATAAAAGGGTAAACATCCTTTACAACGCAACTTTTACCACGCAGTGCCTTTACGACGCAACTTTTACAACGCAAACCATTACAACGCATTGCGCTGGGGGGCGCTCTAGGATAGGGAATAGGTTTAATGTACTATCCAACACCTTCCCTACTATCCACGGGGACTGGAGTTGGAATAGTAAATTAAACTATTCACTATCCAGCGCCCCAAAGCACTATGCGTTGTAATGGTATGCGTTGTAAAACCTGCGATGTAAAGGTAGGCATTGTAAAAGTATGCGTTGTAACGTCATACATCCAAATAAAAGAGTCCTTCATAGGGGGGTCTGTGAATGAAATAGGGCTCAAGAACAAATGTGTCTGTCAGTAATTGGAGCACCAAAGTAAAAGACAAAGGATGCATAATTTAATGAACAACACGTGTTATAAATGGCAACTGTGTCCTCTGTTTCACCAGTGAGAGGTAGCTATGGAAATGCAGAGGTTTTTAGGGTAGAGCTGCTTGCATCTGTATCCATAAGGCATGGGCGGGCTTTACATTAATGATATATCAGTCATATACAGCCCCTGCTGATCTGCAGGGATTAAAACATTCAGCAGAGCAGGCATCCCCCTTTGGGCTGTTATAACAGGAAGCGTGTGAGAGAGTGGTGAATTCAGACTGTTCCGACTGATCCATCCAACCCCTGGTACAACGATACTCTTAAAACCTTACGCAAAGAGTGCAAAAAGGCGGAGCGCCTCTGGCGAAGGGAATATAACAAGGAGGATAAATCAAATTACCTACTTCTACAAAAAGCGTACCACAAAGCCATCCGTGCGGCGCGAACCACTTTCTACGCCGAAAAAATTGAATCTAGTTCCACCCCTGCTAAAGAAGTCTTTAAGCTCGTGCAAGAACTTCAGAGCAGCAAAGCTCCCCTCCCTAGCATTTCCTCCGAGCAACAATGTGAAGAACTCGCTAGGTTCTTTGTCGACAAGGTACAGAAAATTTACACTTCCTTTCCTCAGCACTCCCCTAGCACTACCAGCAGTCCCTCCTCTCCCCCCAACTACCCTAATTTGACTTGCATCCCGGAAATATCTGATGACGCCCTCCTCAATCTATGTAAAAAAGTCAAATCTGGTTCCCCTGCGGACCCCATGCGCCCGGCGCAATTCTTAGAGTCACTCAACTTCTTCCTACCAGCACTTACTGCTATCCTGAACCTCTCCTTCACTTCAGCGTGTGTTCCATCTGCCTGGAAGCAAGCGTGGGTTTCGCCCATCATCAAGAAACCCACCCTAGACCCATCAAAACCGGAGAACTTTCGTCCAATCTCCCTGCTCCCATGGCTGTCCAAACTCGCTGAAGCGCATGTCAACAATACTCTATCCCAGCACATGGTTAAAAACAACATCCTGGACCCATCGCAAAACGGGTTTAGGCCAGGCCATAGCACTGAGTCCGCTCTCTTAGCCACCACAGAGCACCTCCGAACGATTTTAGACGCCGGTCAAAGTGCTGCGCTGATTCTTCTGGACCTCAGCGCGGCCTTTGACACGGTATCCTATGACATCCTTCTTAATCGTCTGGAGACTTTTGGAGTATCTGACCACGCTTTGGACTGGTTCCGATCATTTCTCGAAAACAGATCCTTTCGAGTCTCTGCCCCTCCCTTCTTATCCAAACCCCACCCCATTGCACAGGGAGTGCCGCAGGGCTCTGCGTTGAGCCCTTCCCTTTTTAATCTCTACGTCCAGCCTTTGGCGGCAGTGGCCAAAGAGTGGGGCTTGACATTAGTATCATACGCCGATGATACACAGCTGGCCATCGCCCTCTCAGAAGGTCCCTCCAACTCTTCCTTTAACTTCAAAAACGGACTCTCTGCGGTTGCCCAATGGATGACAATGAATTGTCTACAACTCAATGCTGGTAAGACAGAGGTGCTACTCCTTGGCAAAAACACCAGCCTCTGGAATGAGCACTGGTGGCTGTCTTCCTTGGGCACCATCCCCCCCCCAAAACCCTAGTGAAAAATCTGGGCGTCTGGATGGATGCCTCACTCAACTTTCAGGCCCACACCAAAAAAGTGGCCGGCACCTGCATCGGCCTGCTGAGGAGCCTCAGCCACATATTAGGCTTTTTCGACGCTAAAACTCGCCAACTCATTATCCAAGCCACCATCCTTTCTCGCCTAGACTACGCCAATGTACTCCTTCTTGGCGCCAACAAAAGTGAGATAGCACGACTCCAACGAGTGCAAAACTCTGGGGCTAGAACTCTGGTCGGCCTCCCCCGCAGATGCTCAGCCAGAGTGACTATCAAAAAACTACACTGGTTACCCGTTGATTCTAGAATCAAATTCAAGACCCTCATTATGTCCTTCAAAATCCTCAAACTCAATACCCCCCTCTGCTTCAACCACTTCTCATTCCCTACACACCAGCACGGAATCTAAGATCCTCTAACCAAAACCTTCTATGCGTCCCACGCATAAAACTCTGCCGCATGGGCGGCCGCTCCTTCAGGGTCCTTGGAGCCAAGCTGTGGAATGACTTGCCGCAACACATTCGCTCCATAGAAAGCCTACCGGCATTCCGGAAAGCAGTGAAAACATTTCTGTTCCCTTTTCCGTAAATTTCCCTTCATCCTTGTTCTCCGCTCAGGCTAGGATCTGGGTTTTCAGCGCCGGGACGCCCCATTGCTGGGGCAGCTGTTTGCGCTCTAACAAAACTATAGAATAGAATAGAATAGAATCATGTGAATTTTGGGGCACATTTAAACAAAATAGTTTCCAATTGCCTAATTGACCATAATTGAAACATAAGGAGCCACCAGGCAGTGCTGATTTTCCCCTGCCACGCTCCTTGCTTGGCCCAGGCCTCCCACCTTCCTGTCCTGCCCGCCCCCCAACCGAATCCATTTTTACATCCCATTGATCTCTGGCCCCTCTCTCTCAGATTGTTTGTTAGACAGATTGTATTTATAAAGACATTAGTTTACATTCAGTGGATTCGTGTGTTCTGTTTTTTGGTTTTTGCACAGAACCGCAATGATTTGGAACTAAAATCGATTCGTAAGGACCATTAGTTTGCCATTCAATACAAATAGAAATAGTTGTTTCTGAGCCTTAGGCCATAATCCTGAAACAAATGCTTCTCCCGAAGCTTCTTGGGCGGATTCCTTAACACTAACAATACCAGAATAACAATCAAACACATCTTTGAAACAATCAAGGAAATTCGCAGGGGCTTCGTCTTTGTTTAGTTTGCAATATTATATCTTGGCCCCTGTAGTTTTAACAAGTCAAGCTTCAACAACAGCGTTCAACAATGACTCTCTAATGGGGGCGTGGCCAACAGCATGGCCGAGTGAGACGTGCTTTTCGCCGAGCTCCAGCTGAAAGCTTTATTATCCGTCATAAGATTCCGGTGCTCAGCAGACCCGGAGAACACAGCAAAGGTCAGAGGAGGTGCCCTGCTGCCACCTACGGTTGAAATCGAGAGGAATGTGATAAGATTTGACCCTGAGGAGCCGAAAGTCCTGGCGAGCTCACGGACCCCAAGATGGCGTCTGGCAGCGGCTGAGGGCTGGAGGTTCGGCGCCGAGACTGGAGCACTGGCAAGGAGGTGCCGCCGTTAACAGAAGCTGCGTGGTGGCGAACGACCCCGTGGACCCAGCGACTGGTGTGCTTGTGAAGGCCCCTGGCTCCTGAAGCTGTGGTCGGACTACAAGGAGTCGCGGCGGATCCGTGGAGGGACCCCTTACCCCCCCATCCTCCCGAGATTGAAGACTGCTGCGGGGGCCGGGTGAGGAGCCAGAGGACCAGGCTCGCTGGCGGGATGAGGCGGCCACTGTCGGGGCCTGCGTGCGATAAGTGCGGGCCCCCATACAGGTGGAGCTGTGCGGCGCGCGGCGGGGCAGCGGCAGAGGGACTGCGACTGGCGAGCGGTCCCCCCGGGGCCGAGAGAACATACGCGGGAGTGAGCTGAGGCGGCGAGTGGACCCGGGGCCGTCGGGTCCGCGGAACGGCGCTAGACAGTGGAATGCGGCGGCGGAGGGGCCTTTCCCCTTCCCCTCCCCCCGGAATCCATGAACTGGCCCTGAGAGGGGTGAAGGATTGTCAAAATGGCGCCAGAGTGGAGGTGAGGTGTGGGGGACTGATATCGGAACTGCAGCTGCGGCGGGGTGTGTAGTTCTACCCCTGCCCTTGCCCATCCCTGAGACGGCATACATTGAGCCAGCTTAGTGGAGGAGGGGGTGACGCGGGGGCTGGCCGTGGCGGCCCGAGCCACTGGCACCACTGGGTGGGTGGAACTGCTGCAGCCGGCCACTGTACAGGCCTGAGGTCGCGGGCGAAGCGGGAGACCCGGGTGAATAGACTGGCCTGTTGGGGCTGAGACGGACCGCCACCACCCGCTTGTAAGAGTGCTGAGGCTCTGGGCATCTCCAAGCGGGACGCCCGGAAGTACCACGTTGACTGGGGGGGAGCAGAGGAGGCCATCAAGGAGACGAGTGTGTGTGCAGGTACGGGGGGCTGGATGAAGGACTGGTGAACCCGATCGGTGGCCCTTTTCCCCCCGCATCCTGACATATGTTCATGAGGCTCTGCTGGACCATACCTGGACCCACTCTTTTGCCCTGTGACTCTGCGCCTCTTGGGGAGGGGCCCGCTCGCGGACGCACAGGGCGGGCTACGCGCGCTGTGCGGGCGACGGGTGACCTGCCTGCAACACATGTGGGAGTGGAGGCGACCCTACACCTGTGCTTGTCCGAGCACAACATGGGTAAGGACAGAGATTCGAAACAGCCGCGCCAGGGCAAGACGGATCAGTATGCAGAGGTCATTGCCCCCGCTCAGGAGGAGCGCTCGGGTGCCCGTTCGGACACAGATACCCTCCTCCAGGCAATCCAGGCAATCCAGGCATCCAGGACAGCGCTGGAAGGCCAGATCGGCGCAGTGGGATCGGAGGTGGCACTCTTGCGGCAGGACCTCAGGAACCTGGCGGGAAGGGTCACGGAGGCAGAAATGTGACTGGGCGAGATGGAAGATTCAGTGCATGATCTCCACAGGAACTTGCAGGAACTCCAATCCTCTCACAAGGACCTCCTTGGAGGGTTGATGATGCGGAAAACAGAGCCAGACGGAACAATCTACGCTTCGTAGGTTTTAGAGAAGGAATTGAAGGGGCAAATATTCCGGCGTTCCTCTATGCCTGGCTGCAGGACACCTTCCCAGCGGACAAGATCTCCTCCTGTTTCGTCATAGAAAGAGCCCACTGGGCGCTGCTGGCTAGACCGCCGGCGGGCGCTCAGCCAAGGCCTGTCATAGCGCACTTCCTAAACTTCCTGGCTAGGGATATGATACTTAGAGAGGCTCAGAAGCTTGGAGAAATATGACATGAGAATACCCATATCATGATTTTTCAGTAGGGAGGTGCAAAAACAAAGACACACTTTTGACTCCGTGAAAGCTAAGCTGAGAGAACGCAAGATACAATACATGTTGCTGTTCCCAACGAAATTGAAGGTCCCGTTTCTGGGCAAATCCCACTTTTTCCAGACGCCGGAGGAGGCTTGGCAGTGGCTGGAGGAGCGCCCCCCCTCTGAGGCGTCTGGAGGCGCAGACGGGTGGTAGGGCGCCATACGCTGCCACGGCAGGCCGAGCCCTGGACTCGCAGTGCATGCTTCGGCCCCGGCAGTTGAGAAAGGGCCGCCTCTTGGAAACCACCCCATATGTCTAGAAGGGTACTGGCAGACAGAGACGTCGCACTGGTGGGTCTCTTGACTGCCGGCTCTCAGCGAGTGCTCATACGCTCCGCTCATCTGGACGGCTTCAGTTGGGCAATGATACAGAGAAGGGCGCAGGAACTGAAAGTGGACACTCCTCATCCGATGGGGAAGAGATGATGGGCCCTTCACTGCACCCCTTGGCGGAGGAAATATTGGCACTGGAACAGGCGACAATGACTGGGGCGGGACCATTGCAGAATGAACCCCCGGACTCCAACTCTTGAATAGGGGTCTGCTGGGATGACCTTGGTTAAGATGAACCCTGCCAGGGCAGGCAGGCTGGACACGCACACCCCCTCTTCCTCTATCTTTTTTCTTATCTCTCTTGTTTTTCTCTGCTGATCTCGACTCTTTTCTTATCTATTTCTATTCTTGTCCTCTTTGCACTATAGTCTCTGTTCTACTATTTTGTGGACTCTGTTTTGATGGTGCTGGGAAACCCGCAGGAGTTCATACCTGTAGAGTAAGTTGTGTTGCATGTAACAGGGTTAAACCCATAAAGTCAACGGGACCTGGGTGAATACACGTTATGAACAGAGGGGTCCCAGACTTGGAAGAGCAAATTATATACAATACAGATCATCAATATAAAGATAAAGAAGAAAGAGACGTATCCAAACATGCGATGTTTTTATTCACAAAGCACTAAACATTTTCTTTGGTTGAAAAGAATTAATCACGATAATTTTTTGTATTTTATTACATTATTTACATGCCCACATGGGAAGAAGGGGAGGGGAGTGCTGTGTAGGAATTGGTGAGAAAAATACGCTATTGGTTTAAAAAATCAGCAATATACAGCAAAAATCAATATTCGTATTATATTTCTAAAGTGGTCCCCATCCGTCGGAGCCACACAAAACACAATGCATATATCAATACATTTTATACAATCAAACTCCTAGATAGCTGTACATATCCTGCTAAAGAAAGGAGTTGATGGGGTAGGCGAGAGTAGTCTACGTTTCGACCCTTAAGGAATGTGGGATAGATCGTCCTTACAACAAGGGTCTTCATCAGGACATTGTGGGGCGGTGGGCTTGCCTCCTAGGGTAAAGGAGAATGGGCAAAACTATTTAGGCTCAAGGATCTTAGGAGATTCCATATTATGCCATAGTGGAGAACCCACTCAGCAAATTTATTAAAAACATACACTGAAAAGACTACAGTTAAAGGAAGCCTAAAAGGCTACCTCTGCTTATTTACAAGAGAACATTTTTAATAGTTAAATAGTTACATAGTTACCTTGCCAGACCGGCAGGTAGGGTAGCGTGAGGAGTACTCCTAGTAGCCTCGTGATGGGTCTAAAGATCGAAAAAATTCCCATTAGGGGTAAGTTCAACATCAAAAAAGACTAAGGCCAAAACCACCGTGTGGCGATTACCGCGATTTACCTTGTTTTCAATGTTCAGAATCCAAATTGATATTTTATACAGCGCCCGTATCTAGAACGAATAAATAAAGGGGCTGATGATTGTTGGGTTAATTCAGGAGTTAGTCAGTCCTTTCATATACGAAATACTCCAAAACATTCTAAGAAAAGGGGAGCTTACCCGTTCGGAAAAAGCCTTTAGGCATTAAGGTGGTTTCAAAAATCTGATTGTTAACAGTCCTCAACGTCCGTATCTGGAAGAGATTAAAAGGACTCGTGAGTGCTAAGTTAAGTCTTGTCTTGCCAGGTATGCCAGGGGGGAGCTTGTTGCGAGTAGCTTACCCGTTATTTGAAGCTCAGAGGCATTGGCGGTGTCTCAAGAACCCGAGCGTTCGAGTCTCCCACAACCAGGAAGTATCGCAAGGGAGGGGGGCGTGGTTACGCTTATATTAAAGAGTGAAAAGACTGGAGTTCTGCCTGACGCTGGTGGTTGCTAAGTAACGGGCGTCATCAACTCTAAGGGGACTGTACCGGTCAGCTCAATGAAGCCATACACACAACGCATCATAATGGACTCATGCGCATATAAATTATTCAAACCAAATGTACGAGCCTAGGAGACAGAAAACGTGCACATACACGGTATTGAAAAACAATTAATCATATCGGGTGAACGCGTGGGTCAGAGCACATTTGCGTGAACCTACCCGACACGGTGGTTAAACGCATACCATTGTAAATCGGATTTTATGAAAAAGGTTACATGCAAGTATGTCAGGATGCACAATATTGGGAATTAGTTAAATAGTGATCAAGGGGATCCAACCACCACTACATTTGCGTGAACCTACCTGACATGGTGGTCAGACGCATAACATTGAAGAGTTGGATTTGAAAAAAACCGTGACAGATGTTTAAGTCAGCATGAATGCAAGTACCTACCCAACATGATGGTTAAAAAACGCCTCATATACAGGTAGTGTTGGAATAGGCACAGGGCATGTAATGGACAGATTCAGGGAATTAAAGGGTAGCCAATTGAGCAAAACTGTTCTCTGATTCGTTTAAGCCATTTCTTACAGAGTCAAAAAAGTCAATCCATTTGAGTTCCCTAACATTGAGAATAGGAGCTATATTCCCACCTCTCGGGCCAAGTTGCACTTGTTCTAGTACAATCCACTTGAGGGTTTCAGGTGCGTGGTCCTCTGTGATACAATGCTCAACCAGAGGGGCCCCATTTACTTTGCATCTGACACGACTGCAGTGTTGCAAAAAACGCATTTTCACACGTTGTGTCGTTTGTCCAACATAAATTAGATCACAGGGGCAGATTATACAGTACATCACATTTGTGGTGTTACAGTTTGTATGTGATTTGAGTTTGATGCGTTGCTGCTTGTGAAGAAATTCCTTGGTTTGGATTGTCGATGGACAGGCCTTACACTTGCCACACCTAAAATGGCCCACAATTGGCGGAAGGTTCCACAATGAAGTGATTGTTGGTGTTGGCATGCTGTCCAAAAAAGAACACACTACATGATCACGGATATTTTTGGCTTTCTTGAAAGAATGCAATGGTAGACTGTTGCTTTCGAGGTCCTCCGAGATCATAGTCCAATGCTTATTTATAGCTTTCTTAATAGCATTGCTTTTTGTAGAGAAAGTAGTTACACAAATTAGGCGTTGTTCTTCACTCCTAGTTCTTTCATTGGGTTGTAGCAATATTTCTCGGTGATTGAACCACGCTCTTTTTCTAGCCTTCTTGGTCAGACGTTTCGGGTAGCCACGTTCAATAAGGCGGTCCATGAGATTCCCAGATTCTTCCATATAATCCTCCTTCTTGCTACAATTCCGGCGGATTCTCAAAAATTGTCCAAATGGCAAGTTGTCCCTAAGGCCTCTCGGGTGATGGCTGGAATACTGAAGTAGTGAATTCCGTTCTGCCGGTTTCCTGAACAGGGTTGTGTGTAGTACTTCATCTTCTGCGATGATGGAAAGATCCAGAAAGTTTATCACATTCTTATCAAATTGGATGGTGAATTGAATATCCCGTGATCTCATGTTGAGCCAAGTGAAAAAAGCCATCATTTCTGTTTCAGTTCCGGCCCACACCAAAAGGATATCATCAATATAACGCATCCACAGTTGTATGCTTGACCTAAATGGGTTGGAATCATTGAGTATGAAAGTATCCTCAAAGGTGGACATAAAGATTATAGCTAAATCTGGGGCGTAGGCAGCCCCCATTGCAACTCCCTTAGTCTGGAGATAGAAGCAATTCTGAAAAAGGAAGAAATTTCGCATCATTGCTATTTTTAAAAGCAAAATGATGAATGAGGTGGGGACGCGTACTGGTGCTTCACGTTTGTCCAATGCTAAAGCAGCGACCACTAGTGCTTCCTCCTGAGGGATGCTCGTATAGAGCGACACAATATCGCATGTTGCGAGAAGTTCTTCTTTGGAATCAAAAGGACGTCCGTCCATTATATTGATAGTGTGCGTTGTGTCACGCAAATATGTCCCAGTTTGTTCAGCTAGTGGTTTCAAAAAGAAGTCAATGTAACGGCATAAAGGTTCCAATATTGAACCACACCCCGATACAATAGGTCGTCCGGGAGGGTGTTGCAGGTCCTTATGCACTTTAGGCAAAGTGTATATAGTTGGAGTACGAGGGTTCTTTTGGTTTAGGTATTGGTATTCTTGTTCAGACAAGAACCCTTGTTCCAAAGCATCCTTTGTAACGCTAAGAATCTCAGCTGCCAGATCTTTAGATGGATCGCCAGATAACTTTTTATAGCTGATCCCATCACTTAACTGTCTCAAAATCTCTTCTTTGTAATTGTCCACATCCTGGACAATAATGGCACCCCCTTTGTCAGCAGGTTTCACTACAACATTTTTATTGTCTTTCAAAGATGATAGAGCTAGTTTCTCAGACTTACTGATATTGTACTTAGTGTATTTTTTCTCGCTGAGAATCATCTTGACATCACGTAAGACCAAGCTTTCATATGCCAAAATTCTCTGAGTCATGGCATAGGTAGGGGGGACAAACGTCGATGGTATTCGCAGACCAGTAGTCGACAGATTATTTTGGGATGGTTTGTTCTTGAAGAAATATCTGAGCCTAATTTTTCTGAAGAAGTGGTGTAATTCAGCTACAGTGGTGAAAATGGTTGAGCATTGTATCAAAGAGGACCACGCACCTGAAACCCTCAAGTGGATTGTACTAGAACAAGTGCAACTTGGCCCGAGAGGTGGGAATATAGCTCCTATTCTCAATGTTAGGGAACTCAAATGGATTGACTTTTTTGACTCTGTAAGAAATGGCTTAAACGAATCAGAGAACAGTTTTGCTCAATTGGCTACCCTTTAATTCCCTGAATCTGTCCATTACATGCCCTGTGCCTATTCCAACACTACCTGTATATGAGGCGTTTTTTAACCATCATCTTGGGTAGGTACTTGCATTCATGCTGACTTAAACATCTGTCACGGTTTTTTTCAAATCCAACTCTTCAATGTTATGCGTCTGACCACCATGTCAGGTAGGTTCACGCAAATGTAGTGGTGGTTGGATCCCCTTGATCACTATTTAACTAATTCCCAATATTGTGCATCCTGACATACTTGCATGTAACCTTTTTCATAAAATCCGATTTACAATGGTATGCGTTTAACCACCATGTCAGGTAGGTTCACGCAAATGTGCTCTGACCCACGCGTTCACCCGATATGATTAATTGTTTTTCAATACCGTGTATGTGCACGTTTTCTGTCTCCTAGGCTCGTACATTTGGTTTGAATAATTTATATGCGCATGAGTCCATTATGATGCGTTGTATGTATGGCTTCATTGAGCTGACCGGTACAGTCCCTTTAGAGTTGATGACGCCCGTTACTTAGCAACCACCAGCGTCAGGCAGAACTCCAGTCTTTTCACTCTTTAATATAAGCGTAACCACGCCCCCCTTCCTTGCGATACTTCCTGGTTGTGGGAGACTCGAACGCTCGGGTTCTTGAGACGCCGCCAATGCCTCTGAGCTTCAAATAACGGGTAAGCTACTCGCAACAAGCTCCCCCCTGGCATACCTGGCAAGACAAGACTTAACTTAGCACTCACGAGTCCTTTTAATCTCTTCCAGATACGGACGTTGAGGACTGTTAACAATCAGATTTTTGAAACCACCTTAATGCCTAAAGGCTTTTTCCGAACGGGTAAGCTCCCCTTTTCTTAGAATGTTTTGGAGTATTTCGTATATGAAAGGACTGACTAACTCCTGAATTAACCCAACAATCATCAACCCCTTTATTTATTCGTTCTAGATACGGGCGCTGTATAAAATATCAATTTGGATTCTGAACATTGAAAACAAGGTAAATCGCGGTAATCGCCACACGGTGGTTTTGGCCTTAGTCTTTTTTGATGTTGAACTTACCCCTAATGGGAATTTTTTCGATCTTTAGACCCATCACGAGGCTACTAGGAGTACTCCTCACGCTACCCTACCTGCCGGTCTGGCAAGGTAACTATGTAACTATTTAACTATTAAAAAATTTCTCTTGTAAATAAGCAGAGGTAGCCTTTTAGGCTTCCTTTAACTGTAGTCTTTTCAGTGTATGTTTTTAATGAATTTGCTGAGTGGGTTCTCCACTATGGCATAATATGGAATCTCCTAAGATCCTTGAGCCTAAATAGTTTTTCCCATTCTCCTTTACCCTAGGAGGCAAGCCCACCGCCCCACAATGTCCTGATGAAGACCCTTGTTGTAAGGACGATCTATCCTACATTCCTTAAGGGTCGAAACGTAGACTACTCTCGCCTACCCCATCAACTCCTTTCTTTAGCAGGATATGTACAGCTATCTAGGAGTTTGATTGTATAAAATGTATTGATATATGCATTGTGTTTTGTGTGGCTCCGAGGGATGGGGACCACTTTAGAAATATAATACAAATATTGATTTTTGCTGTATATTGCTGATTTTTGAAACCAATAGCGTATTTTTCTCACCAATTCCTACACAGCACTCCCCTCCCCTTCTTCCCATGTGGGCATGTAAATAATGTGATAAAATACAAAAAATTATCGTGATTAATTCTTTTCAACCAAAGAAAAGGTTTAGTGCTTTGTGAATAAAAACATTGCATGTTTGGATACGTTTCTTTCTTCTTTATCTTTATATTGATGATCTGTATTGTATATAATTTGCTCTTCCAAGTCTGGGACCCCTCTGTCCATAACGTGTAGAGTAAGTTGGACAAGGGAGGGCAACAGACCTCCGCCTGCCCTAAAAGTCTACTTCCTGTCTTGATGGATGGGAGGACCCCAGGGGGAGGGGGAGGTGGGGTGGGGAGAGAGGGGGGGATCACGATTGTTTTTTGGTTGGCAATGTTGTGGGTTATATGTTGTTTCACAAGTTGGCACACTGCTCACGGGGTGAAACTGAGAGGCACGCTCACTGCCCACCCCCTGCCAGAGGTACATTTGCACCGCGCGCCTGCATGGCTTCTTTGACTGACCATAGCCCCAGAGAAGCTAGTCTGGTAACTGGCCCCTATAAGGTTCTCACATGGAATGTGAATGGGCTGGGGGACAAGGTTAAAAGAGGATTGGTGATGGCATATGTTGAGAGGCATATAACACAGTGCTCCGAGATAGGGCCCAAAATCGAATCTCATGGGAGAAACGGAAAGCGCAGGCGGAACTTACCTCCCTGGAATCCCAAATATTAACTTTAGAACGGCATAACCTGACCGACAGAGACCCACAGGTGCTTCGGCGACTGACTGATGTTCAGCAGCAGTATAAAAGCCTGGTGACAGATTAGGCCAAAGCACAGGCACCAGCGACACTACACAGATTGTATGACGTGGGGGATAAGTCCGGGAAGCTTCCAGCGTGGCTGAGCCATAAAGAAAGGGACGCCAGGTGGATAGAGGGTGTGGTAGATGAGCAGGGACAGCTGCAGAGGGGGGACACCCAGATTGTATGGACTTTTGCTTCATACTTTGGTGACTTCTATAAGGCCAGACAACTGGGTGAGTCTGCAGAGATCACGGACTACCTGAACACTATTCTAACCTTGACCTTAGCGGACGAGGATAAGGAGGCCCTTGAAGCGGACATCTCAGCCACTGAAATCAGGGAGTCACAAGGAAAACAAGGGAACCCTACTCACTGAGGAACCAGGGTGCATACTTTATATAAGAAACAAATGTTCCAGTGGTGCAATCAAGGTACGGTCATAAATCAGTACATAACTTAGTATTAATCATAGATAGAGGGATGTAGGAGAGAAAAACAAGGCTCATAACACTGAATTTCATATCATCAATGACTTTGTATTATTTCAAGGAAAGATCAATCAAATGTATACATTGTACAGATAGTGTTTTATTAAAGGTGCACGGTGTCCCAAGTGGAACGTGAGAACCAAAAAAGCAGTTGAGTGACATCAGGTGAGTTCTATACAAGGTTTCTGGAAGGGGTTTTTTACAAGGAAAAGGGAAAAACCACCATGAAAGCAATAATTATAAAAAAAAATGTTACAATGACTATCTTGAATCATAGACACTGTTTGTATGGTTAATTTCCATAACGCGTCGACGGTGTTTCGACCCGGAAGTGGATGAGGGGTCTCGTCAGGACCAGGGAGATGTGGGACATCTATGGGAGTGAAAACAAGTATGTAAGGGCATGAACACTATGTGTAAGAGAATATATGCGGACCACTATGAAGGCCTGATTACCTGGGTGAAGTGAGCTCAATTGCTGGGTGGTGAGTGCCAACCATGCGTGAATTAGGAGGTTAAAATACTTACAGTGAACCCAGCCGGGTACTGTGGCATGGCATGAGGGAGGGAAGGGAGAGAAAGTGTGGTCAATTAAGGACTTTGATGCATAAACCAGGTAAGGATTACCTATGATGTGAATGTACTTACCACTGTGTGTGGTAAAATCACGATCGATGAAGATATGCACCGCTCAATGTGCAGGTGCAGAATCGGTAGCCGTGGGGGGGGGGCTGGGGTCTATTCGAGCGACCAATGGCTGTGGGTGCAGTGTTTCTTGCTGGATAGTTGTGGCTGAGGATAATGCCTAAGGAGGGAAAAGGTGTAGACCGGTTTACCAGAGGCTCACAACTCATGAAGGTTGGGCTCAATATTGGCAAGGATAGGGTGGGACGTCTTACCTGGCAATGCGAGCGCGATCGCTGCTATCAGACTGTCAGGATCCGACTAATGGAGCCCGGGGTTGCGCATGAGTCAGCGTACATGAAAAAAGTACTGTGTAGCGTGTAATACGTGCGCAGGCCAAACAAAGAGAGCGGAGCGCTCGATCTTTGTCGATGTGCGGGGCGGGAAGGGAAAAGGGGTTGGCACAGAGATAAGGATGAGCTCAAGGGAACTCATGCGCTACCCCGGGTTCCATCAGTCGGATCCTGACAGTCTGATAGCAGCATTCGCACCCGCATTGCCAGGTAAGACGTCCCACCCTATCCTTGCCAATATTGAGCCCAGCCTTCATGAAACCTTGTATAGAACTCACCTGATGTCACTCAACTGCTTTTTTGGTTCTGCGTCAGGTGATTTCAGGCCTGGTACATCCTGACCAGACTGGATTCCTCCCGGACAGAGCAACTAGGCAAAATTTGAGGCGGACCCATAATTGGCTCATGGAGATAGAGGGGCGGGATGATCCACATATGTTCCTCTCCCTGGACGTTGAAAAAGCGTTTGACGCGGTACACTGGCCCTTCCTGGAGGCGGCTTTGATAAAGTTTGGCGTGGGCCCTAACTTTCGAAAGTGGGTGGGACTCCTGTATGGAGATCCTAGAGCCCGGGTTAAGGTGAACGGGATCCTCTCTGACGACTTTCCCATACAGAGAGGGATACGGCAGGGGTGCCCCTTGTCCCCACTGCTCTTCGCTCTCACCACTGAAATAGTGGCCTGTGCAGTTAGGCAGGATGCGGAAGTACGGGGATTCCGCATATCCCAAACGGATACCCAGGAAAAGAGAAAATCTTGCTATACGCGGGTGATATACTACTCTATATCACCCAACCGGATACTACAGTAGCCTTTGTTCACAACCAGAGCTGTGAAAAAAGAAACATTGGAATGTTGGAGCTCCAGGCTTATACAAGCCATTATAAGCCCGGAGCACTCCATTGTTTTCAATGGAGCACCCAACATTCCAATGTTCTAATACCATTTGCATGGATCATCATGAGTCAAATCAGTGGTTTCATATAAGGCAGCTACAGTTTTGTTTTCATTGTTCTTCAGCATATTAAAGTAAATACCATCATTTACAACAGACTGACTAGTTTAGTTCACACAACCGGTATCTCCCCAATAGATTCTTAAGAGAAATGGGACTCAATAGCGAGGTGGTTTGATCTGTGATAAGGCCTAGAGTTATG
The DNA here is from genome assembly GCF_964261635.1 of Lissotriton helveticus. Classification (NCBI taxonomy): domain Eukaryota; kingdom Metazoa; phylum Chordata; class Amphibia; order Caudata; family Salamandridae; genus Lissotriton; species Lissotriton helveticus. The sequence continues at coordinate 1,586,542,494 of NC_136057.1, forward strand.
GAGACTGGATCAGTAATAGGTTGTGGGTATCTTAATTGCCAACCGCATCCATGGAAAACCCAAGAGTGTTAAAGAGGGGAATACAGAGGTTTTTAAGTAAGACTGGCTAGCATGAGGTGCATTTCCTAATATTAACAGTTTCCACAGCATGACCTTTTTGGTCCACCAGAATCAACGTATCTATATGGCAGCAGACAAGAGTCAATAACATTTTTTTGGGTAATTCAAAAACCATATAAAGGCAAACCATTGAAACCCAGTATATTAATAAATATATGTAAAATACAATACATCCATACAAATCTAAAATCACATTGCAATCACTAAACACAGAAAATATAATTCTCACGCTGACCACAAATTTGTCACCTGACTCGCCACACTATTTTAATTATGACTCACCAGTGTACCATGCACTGTGTTCTGGCAAATCATGTGATTTCAGATGTCGTAAGTGTTGTTATTAATGCAATGATTTCACTTGCTATAAGTTATGTAATATGCAAGGGTATAGCTAGTACATGGAGAAAGGGCAAGTTCTAGTTAATGTAGTGTGGGGAGTGAGGTGAAGATTGTGTACAGAGGTGTGTAAGTTATAGTAACAAGAAGGTGGTGCGTAAGTATAAATGTGAGTTATACCTATGAATTATAGTAATTTGAAAGTGGTGTGTAAATCATAAATTTAAGAGATAACTATAACTTTAGAATTTCAAATGTTTGTATAGTTTAAGTTGGGTTTGTATACAAAAAATAACTAAAGCAGTAGTTCCAAACATGTTGTATGGGGATGCCTGGGGGTCCACGAAGCCTCTTAGGGGGTCCGCAACTGCTTAGAAAATTGAATAATGTTAACAGATTAATAAAGTGAACAAAGTGAGAATGGGTGGTGGGGTTTAAGTTGCGCAATTTGGCATACCCAATTGGAAGTCAGAGCCACAATTCACTGACATGCTTCAAAAGGACATTGAACAATGACCACCTGACATTAAGTGGGTGTAGACAAGGTCAACACACACATAAAGTCTCAAACAAAATCAATGTCCTGAGCAAAAAAAAATGTTTTCCGTATCAGCACCAATAATACATCCACAATGGTCTATTTTAAAGTTCTTCTTTAGTTTATTCTTCAAATCTGATGTATATTCATTCTTATTCATTTCCTAGTTTGCCAAGCCAACACGTGTTTCGTCTTTTCCGGGCTTTCACCGAAGACTTCCTCAGGGCTTTAATAAACAGATATTAACAAACTCAATATGACCACAATATCAATCAAAAGAACTCTAATCACCTAATCACCACCACTATCACCCCAGATAGGGATCAGCATGTTTGTGAGATAACATTGAAGGTGAGGAAAGAAGCCACAAACCACAAATCAGGAGTTATACTTAACCATAAACCCCCTAGTGAAAGAAAGCAAAATATGTGAAAGAAATATAGAGAATTGTGCATCATCTAAAGAAAAGAAAACGCAAGATAGAAGAGCATAAAGAATCCAGTCATAACTCCTATATCTATAGGGGTCATGGGGAAATACTCCTAAAGATACGCTGGCTAACAAGTCGAAACAAAGTGCCTCATAAAAGAGTAGTGTGTCACACAGTGCGGACTCACCACTGTCTGTTATTGTTCACAACAATCAAACGGCATATCCGGTTTAGGAGAATTACACTTTCAACAATCGTTATTTAGAACCTGCAATAAGACCAAAGTCAGACTTAATGCATATTTGTATCTATAAATTGTGTGCACCCCAATCTTTTAGTTGCCCATATACAAAGTTGACAGCTTGCCAGAGCTATCATTCTTCTTATACCAATTCAATCCATGTAATCCAGCAACGATAATCATATCAGTGTTTTGTAGGCACCTATTATATTCACTGTTCCAAAAAATCAGAAAGCCAACTGTTACTACAATGTTCAGTCTTAACCCTTTATTTATTCAACATGAAGGCGAACAAATTGTTCATTCTTTAAGCGCACGAATAAAACGCAACCTTCTGATGTTAAACATAAGGTAATGTAAACTAATAATATACATAAATGTACCGGCTATATATCATTACAGTCGCCCAATAGCGTGCTATTTAAACACAAAAACCTTCCACTCACATATGTGGTCAACATCAAAATACCGCAGAGTCTCAGATACCCGATTGGCAATACTGTAGCTGTAAGTCCATATACGTTAGTCATATACCAAGTTCCATAAATTCAATTGGACAGCCGGAAAGTACCACAACTCAGTAAGCAGCTACTATAAAATTTACAGTGGCCGCAAAAACACTTCTACTCTGTATATCATCCAATTGTACAAACTAATCACCGAGATTACATATTTTACCATGCGGAGCGGCACGTTGATCAATATTTTTTTTTGCTCAGGACATTGATTTTGTTTGAGATTAATAAAGTGTATATAAATAAAGAAGCTAAATGTACATTTGAAAAATTGAAAACGTACTGTAAATGTGAAGGAATATGAAATTGGAGGCTAAAAATTGAATTAGTATCCTCAGATTGTTTTGTGGGAGCAGTGCAGATGCATCAAACAAAATATAGTATGGACGATCAATAGCCTCAAATGAACTTAGCTCCAACCTTTCTATTAAAATTACAATTTTAATATATTTATATGTGTTTGCGAAATAAATAAATTGTGTCATTTCTGTATTTGTTGGATGAATGCTTTTTTTCTGCATTTTTTGTGTATTGCTGTGCTGTTCAAATCATTGACAATGCTTTGGCGGGGTCTTCCGCTTCCAGTAACGACTCAATGGGTGGGGTAGCTGGATTCCAATAATGATTCTGTGGGGGTCCCCGGGTTCTAGTAAACATTAAGTGGAGGTCCCCAGAAGACAAAAAGTTGAGAACCACTGAACAAAGTTTTACTAGCTATAACTTATCTTTAACCTTTGTTTTTTTTCTTGGAATTTCAATGGTTTTAAAAATTCTAATAATTTTGTTTTATAATCGTATAGTTTACTGTTGTCAAGTGGAGTGTCATTAAGTGGAGAGTGGTACAATAAAGTGGAGAATAATGTTATAAAGTGTGCTGTGGTACAGTATAATGTCGCAGAGTAGCGTGGAGTAGAATGAGGTACACTGGAGTGGTGTACACAAGTTGAATACATCGGAGTAGCATAGAGTGGAGTGGCATTCAGTGGAGTGGCGTAGACTGAATTCGGAAAGAGTTGAGTAGCTTACAGTGGAGTGTCATACAATAAAGTGGCGTACAAAAGAAGAGCATATAGTAGAGTGCCGTACAGTGGAGTGGCATATAGTGGAGTGGTTTACAGTTGGATAGCATACAATGGCGGGTGGTACAATGGAGTTATGTACAGTGGAATAGTGTTGAGTCAATTGGGGTCCAATGGAGTGTAGTAGAATAAAGTGGAATAGTGTATACTAGAGTGGTGTAGAGCAGAGCTCTTCAAACTGTGGGGTGCGCCACCTGGGGTTCCCAGTGGGGGCGCGAATGCCGCAACAAGTACATGTAAATGAAGATGGCCTGGAAGTGCGGCCTGAATTATTTTCTGCATTTCCAGGCCATCTTCGTTTACTCAGAGTCCTTGAAGTTAATTTAAAAAGAATGAGAACTGTGATCCGAGTGCTGTGGGGGTGATGGTCAAAGAAGTGGCTAAATAAAAATAAAAGAACAAAATAGTCTAAGTGTTTTCTTTTTTCACTGTCTAGTAACTGAGTATAAAAGAATGCACTAAAAGCTTCATTTTGATTGAAAAATAAATGCAGGTTAAACTAAGCACTGATAAATGTACTCTTTTAGGTTATGAAACCTGAGTTAGCAAATACCATCACTGAAGATGTCTGTGTGTGTTAAAGCTAAGCAACACATAATTGAACCCTAGTTGATGCATTGGGAAAAAGTGACCTTTGTATTATAGTCCAGGCCTCTGGAATTATGCGATTGTGCGGCCGCACAATTTGTCTCATAATTGTGGATTTGCTCCATTCTACACATAATCCATAGTCTACAGCATAGTAGCTCAACCAATTCATAACTTTACTAAAAATGTAGCAACACGTGTTGCTGCGTAGTGGAAGGCCCTTTGTAAAGGTTGACTGGCCACCTTTCTGTTGCTTATTACTATATATGGGTGTTAAACTGGTACTTATGAAGGCAACATATGTCATTGCAGCGTTAACAAGTGTAAAAATGTCACAATATTGCAGTAATACTATCACAAAATGTTCAGCATTATGCCGCATAATTCACCTTTTCTTGCAGCATAATTTAGTCAACCCTGTTGCATAATTTGTCCTTCTGCTGCATAATTCCAGAAGCCCTGTTTATAGTGCTATGAGGTCCCTGCCTGTGGCAAAAATCACTGTGAACACATGCAGCAGTACTGGGGACCAGGGATCGGAGGGTCCCACTGCATTACAATTATGACTGTCTCACTTAAAAAAAAGTGACATTTGAGCTTATTTTCCTTTCTAGCATTAGGGCAGAGGGCACTCTTGCAGAAAAAAGGGAGAGAATATGTGGGAGCTTTTTTCTGAAAGGGACGATGGCCTATTTCAAGATTGGAGTGATGGTCTTGTGGGGAAGGGGTGGAACATGCAGGGGAGATGGCCTGCTACTCTGGACTGCAGTAATCATTAGTGCAGCAAGTTTAGTTGTATTGGGGTCCAGGAGTGTGAGGGTATGCCTAAAGGGAGTGGAATACAGTCTAATAATTTTATATGAGCACATATGTTTATGTAATTTATATTATACGTGATTCTGTACAACTTGGTATTTAGTGACATATTTCAAAGGTTATATTGGAATGTAGAGCATACAGAACATCAGTATATGAAAGATGTCATCCGTAGTGTCATTAGTAATGTCATCAATCATGTCATTTGAAATGGCATTTGAAATGCCATTTGAAATCACGAGTAATGTAATATGTCTGGAGGACAAGTTATAATGATCTTAGTTAACTATAACTGGTGACGTTCAGAGTTTTTGTGGGATTTTTTAACTGACTTTTTCACCCAACTATAACGTCACTATATCCTTTTGGTTTTTTTAGAAAATGTTGATGGGTTTTTTTGTAATTTAATTTAAGATCTTATTACAAGTAATAACAGCAGTGGCTGCTACCAGACAGGGGTTGTGGGGTAGGGGAGAGGAATTAAATTTAAAAACTGGCATACCTTTAACAGCCGGCCGCTGCCTCTCCTCCTTCCTCGTTTTCTTCCTCTTCCTGTCCAGGCCGGCAGCAGGAAGCACCCGGGCAGACAGGCTCCCCTGAGCCAATCACAATGTTGCAATGCAGAGTTGTGATTGGTCTGAGGGCCGATCCACGGAATAGGGAGCCTGTGCGTGTTCTTGACCAGGCTGTGTAATGCAGCCTAGTAGGAACATGCAAAGTGCGCATGTACTGTTTGGCCAGCCAAACAGTTCATGCGCACTTGGGGAGTGCACAGCACTCTTCCTCCTGATCTGGCCAGCCACGCCCCACCACTCCACTGCCTGCATTAGGGAAAATAAAATGATAATAACAATGTTATTATCACTTTATTTTTCCTTTTCAACAGTGGGGAGACGCTCCTCCGTCTTAGCGGAGGAGCCACCACTGGTAATAAGTCCATATTGCTTTCTTTACTGAGAATCAAGTACCCTATTGTAGTACTTCACTCTCTCTGGGTAGAGAAGTAGCGCAGTTCAAGGCCTAAGAGGGAAGGAAGGTGTTGTGGACAAGTAATCTTCATTCGTTGACACACATCACTGACACTCAATAAATTATTGTCAAGTCAGTGCCTTTTCTTTTAAAAAGGAAAAGTAGATGTATTTTTCACACACACTCTACTAAATACTATGCATTAAAATAGAAAAATGTACATTATGTACATGTAATAATCCTTAGTGACACCCTCAAATTACATTTCACCCATAATGGGTTCTGACCCCCCCCATAATAATAATCCCCACCTATAACAGATGCAACATCCCAATATAAGGATGCCATTTTGAATAAGGCAGGCCTACTGGCTTTTGTCAAGGGGTCACCACAATAAAGTATAAAAGCAAGCCTATTGGCTTTGTCAAAAATCACAACCTTAATAAAATAGTTATCACATATTAGGATTCAATATCTACATGGCCCCCCTCAACGCCATTGTCTGACAGCATGGGCTCAGCATCGTATCCTACGCCAACGACACCCAGTTCATCCTCTCGCTCATGAAGAATCCCGAAGACACCAGACTCCGTTTCCAGGAAGGTATGAAGAACGTGGCAGCCTGGATGAAGGACAACTGCCTGAAGCTAAACTCAGAGAAGACCGAGGTCCTCATCCTCGGTCCCTGCACCTCCGCCTGAGACAACACCTGGTGGCCCTCGGTCCTATGAAGCCCACCTACCCCTACAGACTACGCTCGGCACCTCTGCATCATCCTTGACTGCTCCCTCTCCATGAACCTCCAGATCAACACCGTCGCCTCCACTAGTTTCAACTGCCTTTGCATCCTTCTTAAGACCGTCAAATGAATCCCCCTGACTGCAGAAGGATCGTCACCCACACACTCATTACCATCAGGCTGGACTACGGCAGCGCCCTCTACGCCGGTATCAACAAAACTCTTCTACACAAACTCCAAACCATCCAGAACGCCGCAGCCAGACTCGTCCTTGGTACACCGCACCAAGAGCACATGATCCAACACCTACGAGGCCTCCACTGGCTCGCCGTTGAGGAGAGGGTCACTTTCAAACAAAACTCCTCACCCACGCCTACAAATCCCTCCACAACATCGGACCCAAATACCTCAACGAGAGAGTATCCTTCCACGTACCCAAGAGGAACCTCCGCCCCGCCGACCTCGCCCTGGCAGAGGTCCCCCACATCCACAGAAACAGAACCGGTTGGGAGAGCTTTCTCCTACATCGCAGCCAAAACTTGGAACGAGCTCCCTGTGAACATCCAACGCTCCCCGACCCTGCACACATTCAGGAAAGACCTCAAGAACTGGCTTTTCGACTGATCCGGAGAACCCCCCCCCCCCCCCCCCAGTGCCTTGAGACCCCCACGGGTGAGTAGCGCGCTATATAAACCCCTGATTGATTGAGTGAGTGACAAATAGAATCCAAACCTATAGTAAAAACATTGATTATTAGTAACAAGCATTGCAATGTGTCTCAATAATCCTTGAAACACAGCCTTCATATTCAAAACAACATAAAAGATAGCAGTTTTTCCTTTACATTTCTCATGGCACACAATACAACCATAACACCAACCACAAATAGTCCCTACAAACTGCAGTTGAAGAGCAAATGCTTTAGCTCTGGGTATGCTTAAAAGCATGATAAACATTTCCTGGGGTATTGTGCTGTGGGTCCCAGGAAACATAGTTATTTTTCATAAATAATTTATAAGAGGCTGCTGCAATCCCTGCAGCCCCTCACAACATTATTAAAACATGTTGGTGGCTGGGTCATCCTGGGCCTCATGGTGGCCAAAAGGAACAAAACTAGATTGTGGGGAGCAGAATCACCACCAGAGCTCAGGGTATGGAAGCGTGATATGGACTGTATGGTGCCTGAGAAGGTGATATGTGAGGGTCCTGATTGTCTCCATAAGTGGGAAATTATTTAGGGTCACAGGAATGAACACCTGGGTGGTTTGTAGTCCGCCTCTGGAACAATGTCCACTAAAATTGCTATGGGCAGGACGGTGGTCACAAATGTTTGTAGTGATGATGACTTATTGTAATGTTGAATCCCAACCTGTGTGGAGCGCGGGGTTCCTGTCTCAATTGTTTATATCTACACAATCTGATGATATTTGTTGTACTATTCTTTCTCCTGTCGTCATGTATTTGACAAAAGGATCTGATATCAAAAAAACATGTTGGTGGCACCCTAGCCAAATTTAGACTCCACACAACTGAACAAATATGCAAATAAGCCCACAGACTACATTTTGCTGCACTCTTTGCTGCAAGCAGTGAATAATAAGTGAGTGGATTCAGCCATTCATTTATTATCAGTTTTCAGGGCTTCGCATCACTTTCTTCAATTTGTTTTTCGGCACCCAGGTCCCATCTCAGACACCCACAGCTTACTCCATTATTGGTGTAAGCTGGGGCTGTGCAGGAGCCAGCAACATGCCTGTTGTACCCCCACCTGGCAGGAGCAGCCTTTCCTCTTGCCTACCACCCAACTGGAGCAAAACAGTTTCTCCAGCCTATTTTGAGAGAGGGCAGGGCACTGAGTAGCCAACATGCCCTGCCCCAGACATGGGCAGGGACTTCCTAAAATAATCAGTCTGTCTTAGGGGAGGGGGTCTCCAGGACAGTCATGTTTCGGGGCACAAGTGGGGGGGGGGTCCCCAGGGCTAACAATTGACTGGGGAGGGGGGACCTCATATCCACACTACATTTACCTAAAGTGTGAAAAAAATAAACATATTGCCAAAACGATCTGCTTTCTGCTCATCACTGTTTATCTAGAAAAACAAGAGAAGAAGGAAAGGCCAGGTTTTTGTTTTTGTAAACTACAGCTTTAATCATACCCTGTGTCCTGCTTTTCTTTTTGGCTGTTGGCTCTCGAAAAAAAAAAAATGCTGCACCACTTTCTCCAGATTGCATTGGCCCCATGGACTGGTCCAAGTAACATGGTGTTTGGTGTGTAAGCGTAGGGGCCCAGGAATTCACTGCTGAATGCTCGGTGTGGTGAATACCAAGGTTATCCAGACTTGAGTCCATGTCATGCCTCTTTCAACCACCACTTTATAATCCGTCTCTTTATTTCACTCTTGAAGGTTGTTTTTCACACCTTTCTCTCTTCGTCACTCTTTTCCTGTCTTTTTCTTTCTTCTTTCTCCTTTTGTGCCATTTCTCTTTTGTTCTGGGTCAAATTTGATGAAACATAGGTCTTGATTCATAAAAATGAGTACTGTGCCCACCACCTGACACCACTGACAAGAATTAGGCATTGCATATGTATTTCCTTCTCCCTACACTGATCTCTACCATCTGGTTTGTCTTACAGGGTCTCATGAAGAAGTGTCATAGTGCTAGTGCCCCTTACCTTTTCCAGACAGACAAGTTTTATGACCTCTCCTATGACACTGGTGACAAGTCCATCCAGTGTGGCCGGAGGGTGGACTGCCTGAAGCTGTGGTTGATGTGGAAGGCAAATGGGACAGAAGAGCTGGAGAAACGAGTAAATCGAGCCTTCGCACTCACAAGGTATTTTATGATATTGTATAACTTTTTATAGATTGCTCAATTAAACTCAAGGTTTTCTATGCTAAAGGGTGACTTCACAGCATGCTATGTTAAAGGGTAAATGGAAAGAGTTCTAATTACATCTAAATGTTAGATGTGACCTTTTGTTCAGTTGTGTTTCGCACTTTTTAGTTAGATTATTTTTATGTATCATGTAGTTATGTGCAGAGTGGAAGTTCTCTATCATGGCATGAGTGGCTGGGTTCCTGTTTGTTTGTACTTTCTCCACAAGTTATAGTTTATTTCTATCTGTTGTTGCTTAGTTGCTAGGCAACTGCATGGCTCATGCACGTTCTGCCCTTGGATGGTGGCGGTGAAGATCTACTTCAAGTGGTCAATTGCATGGCAAGATTGAAGGTGCACCCAAGATAAGCCATTCTATGCCCATCCATCCAAGAACCAAAAACCATTTTGGGCACACCCTTATCTCTAGTACCGCTGACTGGATGATCTACACAGGTGACCCACTGCAGTCATGTACCACAAATGGAGGTACATTTACATATACCCCTCTAATCAGTTAGGAGCTCACTAAGAGCTCTGCCTTTTTACAACATTCTAAGACAGGTACCAGCAATAACCCAGGCGCTAACAATATACTAATTTGAATCATTCTTAATCTACTCACTCCCCACACACTGTTTCGACATTGCTGATGTTATTATGGAACACTATTTCAATGTGTTGTTTCTAACAGAAACATGGATCAGTGATACCTCTACACCTACAATCGTGCAGACCCCACATAAAATCTGCCATGTGGATCACCATGGCCAATTTGGAGATATTATATCTCTTATGTGCAGAAAGCATTTAATCCTTACCAAACTAGTTACCAATAATTTTCCAGATGCATAGGTTCTTGCTTTTATAATCTCTGTGAATGCCAAGATTACTTTCCCTTGTGTCCTTATTTACCAACCTCTTTGTCCTGCCACCAAATTTTTTTTTTTTTACTTTCCAATGTTATTCTTCAAGCTTCTAGTGCCATTGCTGTGCGCAGACTTGCCATCGATGGTTGCTACTAAAACTTTCATAGACTTGTATACTACATTAGATCTCACACAGAGAGGTTACTTTATCTATTCATACAGTTGGGCATAACATTGATCTTATTTTTCCTCTCTAAGTCTGAGTTCTAATCTCAGGAATGATGTGGTACACTTGTCTGAACGTTCTTCCATTGTCTTTAACATAAATCTAACAAAGGAGAGATATATCACCCACTTAGTCCAAAACGCAAACTTAGCAATATCCATGGAAATTACTCACCTAGACCCTTGGCAAACTTCCCTATGTATTTATGTTAGAGGTGGAATTCAACACAAAAACAACAAACACAGAGAACTGGACAGTGGATCAAACTTCAACAGAAATATTTTACCAATATCTTATCCCTTAATTAAATCCTGTGTGCAAAATACTTTAACAGCTCTCCCTGCCCAAGAGTGCCACCCTTACCACAGGGTCAAAAGAATTCTTCAAAATAAATAAACATATATTCACTAGATACAATTATATATAATTCATCCAAATAATACAATTTCTTCTTTCCGGATTTTTTGTATTCTTCTTTTTATTTGATGAGTCACAGCCAACGCGTTTCGTTCAGAAAACGGAACTACTTCAGGGCATACAATGTTCAAAGATGTCGACACAGTCGTGCTGACCGATTGAATTTTCTCAAATAAATACAAATATTTCTTTAAACAAATCTATATTCCTATGAGTGTTGCTAGGAATATATTTAGATCTAGCTTTTAGTCCACTAGTCACTGTCAAATCCTCACTGATCTTCAATTAACCCTTATTGTTTGAATGGGAAAATATTCCTCCCCCGGGATGGACAGCAGCATCTGAATATTTAGTAAATCAGAAACAGTATGTGTCACATGTGTCATTGAACGTACATTAGAATCACCACTAATTGGAATATTTTGAAAATTATCTTTTAATTTTAACAAACGCAGAAATTTGAACAAATCAACCATCATGTCAGCTGGATCCCCCCATTGGGAAGGGCAAAAACTCAGTCCCCTTTGCAAAACATCAGTTTCCACAGTCGTAAGTAAACAATTGGATAAATGAACAATAGTCAGAGCGTTTGATTCTGCACGATCTGTTTGGTCCTGTTCTATACCTTTTTGGACCGGGTGTCCATTGCATGTGTTGTTTCCTTTCTTATTCCTTTTTGGCCGCCACTTTTTGCCACCCCTCCTTGTTTTTGATCTTGTTTAACCAGTTTGTTGCCCAGTCTGATCCTCTCCATTTCCAATAAAAAATTACGCTGTATAGGCGAGGTAGTTGGTGTCGTACCTCCATCTTTGTAAGCACCACTTTCAATAGATGAGATGGAACTACTACTGATAGAAAGCGAGTCAGTTGATTCCTCTCTTAATCTTTTACCTTCTCCTGCTGGTTTTACAGTATCAAATTTATGTGCAAAGGTGTAACTACGCCCATTTTTGTAATCATTGTCATCTCTACGGATTTTCCTAAGTTTCTTGTCCCTCAGATAGATCTGGTGGGCTTCTATCACACTGTCATATATTTCATAATTTTTCTTGATTATTTCCTTCAAACTTGAGGTCTCAATTTCCCTCTCAAGATTGATGATATCCTGTTTCAAGCTAGCCACTTTTTTCTCAGAGTGTCTAATTAGAATACGCATCATATTATTTGACGCCTGTTGTAAATTCTCTTCCCAATCCTTCAATCCCTCCTCATCCCGTCCTTCCCAATGGGGAGATCCAGCTGACATGATGGTTGATTTGTTCAAATTTCTGCATTTGTTAAAATTAAAAGATCATTTTCAAAATATTCAAAATAGTGGTGATTCTAATGTATGTTTAATGACACATGTGACACATACTGTTTCTGATTTACTAAATATTCAGATTCTACTGTCCATCCCGGGGGAGGAATATTTTCCCATTCAAACAATAAGGGATGATTTGCAGATCAGTGAGGATTTGACAGTGACTAGTGGACTAAAACCTAGATCTAAATTTATTCCTAGCAACACTCATAGACATATAGATTTGTTTAAAGAAATATTTGTATTTATTTGAGAAAATTCAATTGGTCAGCACGACTGTGTCGACATCTTTGAACATTGTATGCCCTGAAGAAGTTCAGTTTTCTGAACGAAACGTGTTGGCTGTGACTCATCAAATAAAAAGAAGAATAAAAAAAATCCGGAAAGAAGAAATGTTATTATTTGGACAAATTATATATAATTGTATCTAGTGAATATATGTTTTTGTGAGGTGGTGCAACTTTAAATATTTTTAAGAATCCAACACAAAAACCCTCAATATTTAGATCAAGGCAGCCATTAATTCCATCGCCCACCACAGAAATCTCTTTTTTACACATCATGCTAGACCTTCAATCCCTTTGTACTCTGTAGACTATCTTAGATCTAATGAGGTCATCTAAGAGTTATCATAAGCAAGATACCTCCTAGCAATGAAGAGATATAAAAGAGAACATTTTACAAACAAACTTCTGTACCTCTGGTTCTCTTAACACAACACACAAGTCTTCAAATTGTGAATTGTTGTACAACTAGTATCACACCTTCACCAGAGTTTTGTAAATCTCTTGACCTCCTCCTTACACATTGCAATTCAACTAATCGGTGACTCCTCTGGTCTTACTGAAATGGTTGAACTAGGCAATCAAGTTATAGGCTCAACTATCTCTTACTTGGCTACACCTTACAGTTCTGCCTCATTAACTGACTCTACTCTGTAAACTAGAGAGCAAGTTAAGATTTTATTATTAACTGTAAAGTCAAGTTCCTTGCCAAATCCTTGTCCGGCAAAATATTTTCATCTAGCTGGGGGACCTTTTTTTTTTGACTAAACTTTGTAGAGTGAATATTGTATCATTTAATGATACTAAAGTTCTAGATGCATGAGAACAGACTTAAATAATCCCACTTCTGAAAAATTATTAAGTAATTATCATTCCATGTCCATGCTAACATATGCTGCGAAGGTACTTGAGAGAGACTTTAAGAGGCAAATATCTAACTTTATCAGAGAAACACTTTCCTGTAAGCAGCCCAAGCCTGCTTCTGTCCTCTGCATGGCTCTGCTAAATTAGCCATGCTAATTTAAACAAATGATCCTTGAACAAGGCGGATTGGCAATTCTCATTCTGCTGGAGATTTCTGCAGCCTTCGGCACCTTTTCTAATGCCATCCTGATGTCAAGGCAGCGACAAGCCGGTTTTGAAACAAAAGCTTTGGGATGAATTATTTTATAAGAAGGTCGCAAATAGTTTGCTTAGGATCTTAGCAGTCAATTCCTAAAGCCATCTCCTGTGGGCTTCCCCAAAAAGCATCTCTTATTCCCACCCTTTTCAACTTATATCTCGTGCCTTTGGCCATGCTCTTTAGACACCAAGGCACATCCTTCATGTGTGTATTCAATAAGGAATCTCAAATCTCCAGAGTAAATGTACCAGTTTTTATCTTCCTAAATTGCTAAAAGAAGATTCTACCCTCTATCCCAACCAGCTTCGACTTCCTGGCTATTCAAACCGTTGTCCATTTTCGAATTGATTATGGCAACGCACTGTATCTTGGTCTCCCTAAATACCAATTACACAGCCTATAAATGTATTCAGAATGCTACTGCCTGACTACTTCTCAAACTCCCCCGCAAAGCTTCTATCGCTTAGCACTCAACATCCTGTGATTCTGGGCAGATCGCTTAATCTTCCCGTGCCTAACAAAAATGAAGGTTTCCTCATGTAAGGCAACTGTTGCTCATGTAAAGCACTCTGATACCTGATTTCAGGTCAAATTCGCGCAATATAAAACTTCGGGGGGAAAAAAGGATCCGAGGAAGACCGAAGGACACTGTTCAGCCAATGCTGAATTAAAACACAGGAACAAATCCAGTGCCGGGCTATGCCTGTAATCCTTCACTCCTGAAGCTGGTAGAGTAAGATGAGTTTGTCAATGGTATGAAATGCAGTAACCTTTGGCTCGAGCAAGACCAAAGCACATACATCACTGCATTGTATGATAATTTTTAAGTCTTGTAGTACGGCCATTTGGAAACACTCTGGTCCTCTGTGGATTCTAACACCTGACTCCGACGACTTAGATCCCACAAGACAATCCTAAAGTCTGTTTCTAACTAGGTTATTAAATACTCTTGTTGAGAAGTGAGAAGCTTAAGGTTACCTTTATATATCCCATTAATGACATGTCAGACCCACTTGTCGTATCTCTCATCCTTCCAAACCTGCCTCTCATCTTAAATCTTTTCTCTGACGTCCTCCCAGATCTACGTCCCAATCTTAGAGGGCCTGCAGATGGGCAACATTAGTACAAATGCTAAGTCACCTATGTCCATAAAATATAATCGCATACTGTGAAATGAAAAATAAAGCCTATTTACCATTTCTGTCATGAAGACCTGATGCATTTTCTGCTCTGTCCCATTGTTCTTCTTGTTTTCTTGTTAACATTTCCTTCACGTGTTTCTATTGAAAGGTATTACTGGTTGTCCTGAATGTACTGCGGTGAAGAGAGGACTCAGACGCTCATTTTTTTCTTTCACTAATCTCTGTCATTTACCTGAGCTAAACACTGAAATTGTTTGCAGTGGAGAAGTGTGCCTCAATGGTTAGAGCAGCAGACCCTGATGCAGAGGTCTGGCTCGGGGCCAGGGTTCAATTCCTGCCTCGGCTGGTCTCGGCGGATCTTGGGCTCATAATTCCTCGGACCTGATTTCTCGCCTCGGTGCCTACTCTAAGCATGGGTCCCACACTGCAACTCTGGGCAATAGCTTGCTTAGTCTCCACAACGGCCCCCTACAGCGCTAGGGATGCCTGGAGTGGACATTTCACAGGGAAAAAACAGGAAGGGTTCCCTAGCGGTATGAGTACAGCGCCAGGACACTCAGGAGTATCAGTGCGCTTTACAAGTACGTCTACATTTACATTTACATTTACATTTCTGTGCAATTAATAAACGCTGGTCTAAAAAGGCGAGAAATGGTCCACTGTGTAAAAGAAACTATACAATTGGTGTATTTAATGCAAAAATAGCCAGTAAACATCAAATCAAGCAAAGGTAAAACGCCAAACTTCCATTTCCTGACCAGTTGCAGCATGTAGTGCTAAATTCCATACATTTTGGTGCTACATTTATGCGCTTTTTCAGTGCAAGTGAATGAAAGCAGGAACATGTGATAGACAGAAACTTACAAATGGGTGCCAATGAGCAGGAGGCATGCTCTTTTTATGGGAAGAATGCAAGAAGACTTTGGAAAATCTTTGAAGATTTTCTTGAATACAAGGTTGACTTTACCAATTTCTGCAAACCTCGCTCCATTGCGCCAACTTCAAAACAAGACTACACTTACTAGGACTGCAATGTACAACCTGGAATAGCAAGATTTTTTTGAGTGCTGTCATAAAACCAATGCACAGTTTAGCAATCTCTGTATTCCAGGAACTTTGAGCATAGTAGTCCCCCAATACTGTTCCTTCCAGTTGCAAAAGGCCGGTAAGCAGTGGCATACCTCATGCAGGCCAGGAGTGCGACAAAACCTTGGGAGCAGAGCACATAGAATACAAAAGAGCTCAGATTGTGACAAGTGGCACATTGAGCCAAGAGGGGGAACTTCCACGTGTAGGGATAGCTTTAACAAATCACCATGCCGGAAATCACAAATGATGACTTGGGAAAGTTCAAAGAAAACCTAAAGATAAGGACTAATAGGAGAGGGAACCCACACGTGTGTATTCCAAGGCTTTTATGACACACAAGGGATAATACATAAAGGCATGTTTTAGGATTGTTGCAGCAGCACTTGAGATATACAACTGAACACTGACAGAGCAGATGGATGGGTCCCACAAATTGTGCTGATGCCAGACAATATGCTGGGATCCTCTTGCAGGACCTGCATCATTTGTACCAAGAAGCCGGTTCATAGAATCCAGGGGTAGAGGGTTGAATTGAATACCTAGAAAGTCAGGACTGCCTGGGGGGGGGGCGTGGCCAGCAGCCGTACATGGCGGCCGCAAGTTAAGCGAGCTCCAGACCCGAGCTCTCCCTATCCTGCCATAATATGCCAAATGGTACGAACTGAGCACCGACAGCTGCGGAGCTAGAAGGAGCGACCAGCCGGCATGTTAGGAGCTGCTCCCGAGTGACGGAGGTGAGCGAATACAGGCGCGGCCCTGTTGCTGCGGGGGTGGAGACCGGGTGGAGACTCGCATCACTGCCTCGCCGCTGCTGCCTGCTGTGGCTGCGTGCAGGGGTGAAGGCAGCAGACGCGGAGCCCGATGAAAAGACCCGGGGGGGGCTCGAATCCGCAAACCCGACAGCGACGAGATCGCCGGTGCGCCTGCGGCGATATGGGACGCTGCGTAAGAGCGCCATGATCAGGCGAGCCCAGGGATGTAATCGGGCCTACTTTCTCTGGACAGCAGCCCTCCCCCTGGAAAGAGGAGCGCTCACCAGGAGGGGCAGACGAGCGCTTGACTATTGTTAATGGGGGTGCGTGTGGTAGACTGGCCCCGGCTGCTGTGTGGTGGTGTCCTCCTTAATTACCAGCCTAATCTTGGGCTGGAGGCGGCCATTTGCATTCGACCGGGAGGTCTTTTGGGACCTTGGTAATTTTTCCTAAGAACTCTCCTGTTGGGCCCTAGTGAACAGACTTGATCGAACGACGGCCCGCCTGGGAGCGTGATCAGGTGACCTGGGACTGACCGGTGATCTGAATAACAACTACGCCGTTACTGGAGTTGGGGTGAGATATCTAAGGGTGCCACCACGACGACGTCACGCGTGCCCTGGACCTCTGATACGGCGAAGACTAGTCCGGTTAGGGTTTGTAGAGGTGGGCTTTGGTGTCTGTTGAGAATGTGAGGCCCCGTGCACCCTCTGCCAATACTGGACACTTCCTGGGTGGTTAGCTGTGGAGCTGAGGTCGCCGCCGGTGACCTGCCGTGGCTGCCGCAAGGTGGCTAGCGCGGGTGTGTGGTGCTTGGGAAGTTGGTGCCTCTCTCCCTGTGCGGCGCCTGGGCTGATACAACTACTCTCTGTGCATCATAGGCAAACCAGGATGCCCTAAGCTGAAACTGGTGGAACAGCGGGGTTCGGATGTGACGCAGGAGGATCCAGGGAACATGGATGAGGTGGTGAGCTCTGGTTACGTACCCCCGACCAGAGAACCAAATACAGAAGATAAATTGGATCTGATCTTAAAAGAGGTATGGGATACGAGGAAGGCCCTGGAGCTCCAGATAGGATCTCTGTCCACGGGCTTGAACATGCTCAGAGCGGACCACGCTAAGACGGCGGGCACGGTCAAGGAGCAGGGAACAGCGCTGGCCGAACTGCTGCCTAAGCAAAAACAGACGGAGGCGGATGTAAAACAGTTGCAAACCCAGGTGGCCACACTGATGGATAGAGTGGATGATGCAGAGGTGAGGGCACGCCAGAACAATATTCGATTCATAGGCCTGCCGGAGAAATGCAAGGAGTCGGATGTGGTGGGTTACATGGAACAGTGGTTTAAGGATAATGTCACCAGGGAGGGTCTCTCTGCTCAATACTGCATAGAAAGGGCACATAGAATCCCGACTGGACGACCCAAACCGGGTGCCCCCCTCGACACCCCTAATAGTTAAATGTTTGAGCTTTTGTCTTACTACAAAAGGCCAGACTGGCGGCGCCGCTCAGCTTTGAAAATACGAGGGTTTCACTATTCCCCGACTACACGATGCTGGTATAGAAGCAGAGGGCCTCCTTCATGGCGGTGAAATGTAGGCTTAGAGATTTGCACCTTCAGTATGCATTGCTGTTCCCTGCCCGCCTAAAGATAATTCATGAGCAAAAATCCTACTTCTTTGAAAGTCCTGGAGATGTTGAGGACTGGTTGGAGGTGATGGAACTTACTAATGTGGAAGAAAGGGAATTGCTTGCAGAGGAGAGGCGACGGTCAGGCGTGGCATCATCGACTGGACGCAGGGGTCGCAGGCTGCGGAAACCTCCGGAACATGCGCAGATCACACAACAGGTGGTATTGGCTACAGCAACCTTCACGAATGCGCCTAGATCAGTTCACAAATCCTCAACGGAAGATGAAGACTCTCATGCCTCTGACTCCGAAGGCAGTGTGGCTTTGTTTCCCTCAGCAACACCGCAGCTGATTGCCACACTTTTTGGATGATAGACTCCCACAAGTATTGTAACCTTTCTATGATATTATTGCGCTGTGAGAAGGCAAGGTCCCCTGATCTGGCAATATAGTTCTTTTTAATTGGCATGACTCATTAGAGCTCCGGCACCATAGTAGTTCGCCATGACAGAAGTTGACAAGGTGCTAGCATGTGTTTGGCGCAGGCACACCCCCCCAGATGGCGAAGGCGCTTTGCACCGTTTCTGTTTATTTTTTCGTTGTCGCTTTATTGGATTTCTTCCTTGAAGGCACATGTTGATATGTCAGATTGTTTTTGGGGAGTTTTGGTCCGATGCTTTTTTCTGGTTGGACCGTGTATTGGGGGGGGGGGGGGGTTGAGGTACGGTCATAAATTGTCCACTATTGTTGTTTTAATGATCGAGGGAACTGTCCTGGTATACTGTTACACAATGTGTTTCCTGACCACATGCATACACCGGGGAAGTATAAAGTACTGACATCGAATATAAGGGGTATGGGCACGATACATAAACGACACAGAATACATGCCCAGCTACGACGACGCAAGGCGCACATAGTCTACCTACAGGAATCACATATGATTGAAAGTGAAGTGGTGAAACTCAGGAAGAAATGGAGGGGTCAAGTGTTCTCTACTGTATACTCTAATTATGCCAGGGGTGCTACGATTTGGATAAAACACGGGGTACCCTTTGTTGCGCAGGAACAGCGTGTGGACAAACTGGGGAGGTATGTCCTTGTTAAGGGTCTACTTGATGGCCAACTAGTGGTGATTGGTACCTTTTATGCCCCTAATCACGAGCAAGATGTATTTTGGAGAACACTGAGCTGGGCGTTGGCAGGATGGGAAGCCTACCCTTGGATACTGGGAGGGGATTGTAACGTGGTGTTAGACGTATCGCTGGATAGGTCGCACCCACCATTACAGGGCACTACTTTGTTGAAACAGGCGGAGGCACTGCTCTAGTGGTTGGAGGGATGGGATTTACGAGATGTATGGCGCATGCGTCATTCCCTCCATAGGGAATACTCCTACTACTCCACAGTACACGATACCCACTCGAGGATAGATAGAATACTTTGTTCTTGATAGCCATGCAGGTGCTTGACTCTACTTATCTTCCCAAGACATTCTCTGACCACAACCCGTTAGAATCTGTCATCGCATGGGGTAGGATATCCACACCGGTCCCCACTTGGCGCCTCTGGCCGCAACTGTTAGAGGATCAGGTCTTTCGTGCTGCCCTTGCTGACACTATCGAACACTATTTCATAGACAATGCTAACACAGCCTCGAATAAACTAATAGAATGGGACGCCTTTAAGGCAGTCATACGGGGAAAGGCCATTGGTACGACGGTGGCTGCACGACAGGAATTACATAACACACTAATGGGGGTAGAGGCGACAATGGGCACACTAGAAAAAGAAGCAGTCACAGATGCGGAGAAGCGTGGGTCTTTACAGGAGGTGTGCATACGCCACGCAGAATTATTGGAATCCCTGAGGGTACTAGATTACGGAACATTCAAACAGCGGGCCCACAGTGAAGCCGACAAGTCGGGAACATTACTGGCTCGCATTCTACGGGCCGATCCCCCAGCCGTGGTCATACCTCAGCTTATTACAGATAATGGGGACACAATCATTGCGCAGGGAGAGATAAATGCGGCGTTCCGCGATTATTATGCCACTTTATGTAGAGCGCCTGAGGGACACTCACTACACCACACAGAGGCATTCCTATCTGACCTCCCTTACCCGACGATCCCGGAACAGCTGCGTAACGCGCTCGTGGGTCCCATTACCTCACAAGAAATCTGAGTGGCAATGAAGGGACTGCCGCGAAACAAAACACCTGGTATTGACGGGCTACTCATTGAATTCTATAACACGTACGCGGACACTTTAGTGCCCCGTTTAGTGGAATTATATAAGGAAGTGTGGGAGAAGGGCTCTCTACCTGATACGATGGCACAAGCACTGGTCATTGCGCTCCAGAAACCGGGCAGGGTACATACTGACATGGCAAACTATCGTCCATTGTCGTTGCTATCAACGGAATATAAAATACTGAGCAAAGTATTAGCGAACAGACTGCTCCCACACTTGTCAAAACTAATACACGTGGACCAAACAGTTTTTTTGCCCGCATGCTGCACGTCCCTAAATATTCGAAAATTACATTATATACTGTCGGAGGCCCAGAAAAGGTACACGCATGCGGGCTGTATTTCCCTTGACCTACGACAGGCCTTTGATTCTATATATTGGGAATACATGTTCCAGGCCCTGGGGAAATTCGGCATCCCGATGGAATATGTCACTTGGGTAAGAATACTATATAATGCCCCCACGGCACGTACTAGAACGGGAGGACATATATCGCGGGAATACACCATACATAAAGGTACTAGACAAGGTTGCCGTTGTCACCCCTCCTATTTATATTGGCGTTGGAACCGTTAGCGATATACTTGCGCCATGATTTTTTAGATCTGGGGATACGAATAGGTATCACAACCCATTTATTTTCAGCGTACAATGATGATATTCTTATGTACGTTGCAGACTTCCGCAACCCAATGGACACGCTGTTTGAGACCTTCCAGAGATTTGAAAATATTTCGGGACTGGCTTTAAATACCTCCAAAACACACGCGTTTTTCTTTACGGAGTGGGCGGACACCGCGGAGATACACATTGGGAGCACTTCCATTCAGGTTACGCAAGCGACTTTTAGATATCTAGGAATACAAATCTATAGAAAACACGAGGATATGTTAGAGGGTAATCTGAACAAGGCAATCAGAGCGTTAAGAGCCAGTGTTGCTTTCTGGAGTGCATTACCACTCTCCATAACGGGCAGGGCCGCTATTGCTAAAATGGTTATGTTACCACGCTTGCTTTATTATTTCATGAACCTGCCTTTAATTGTGCCGCAACGCACCTTTGCCATACTTAACACTCTGCTCACGGATCTCATATGTGGCAAGGGTAGACGCCATATCAGCCTCAAAAAACTGCAAGTGGGTACTGCGGCGGGTGGATTGGGAGTACCAGACGTTCGCGCCTATTAATATGCCTGCCAATTGCAATGGCTGTCATACTGGACAGCGGGAGTAACCTACAAGAAATAGACTACACTACTGCAGACTTGGAAAACGGGTTGTTACACGCCCTGTTGCTGCCGGGACATAGGACTTTGTCGGAGCTCCCCTTGCTGCTGCAGATGGCGTTACGATGCTGGAAAGCGGCATTGCAATATACCCCAATGGCGCGTAGGTACGCAGGAAATATACCATTGCTCTGGATCACATTGGCGAGTGGCAGGCTGACGAAACGGAAACTAACACCCTGGTCGGAGGTGGGCATCAATACGGTGGCAGACTTGTTTAAAGAGGACACACTGATGGATCATGACACGTTCCTACACCAGACGGGCGCGCCGGCATCTATGTTTTAACCCACACAGCACTGATCAGGTTTGTTAAGACACACTGGGCTCCTCAGAGGACAGCCCCACCTGAAAATGAGTTGATTAAGATGGTGTATTATATGGGTGGCGGGCGACATCTGATAAAATGGCTCTAAACTGGGATAAGTGCACATACGAGAGTTTCCCTGCTTCCATTGAAAGCCCAGTGGGAGGC
This sequence comes from Lissotriton helveticus, assembly GCF_964261635.1. NCBI lineage: Eukaryota > Metazoa > Chordata > Amphibia > Caudata > Salamandridae > Lissotriton > Lissotriton helveticus. The sequence continues at coordinate 1,586,564,595 of NC_136057.1, forward strand.
AGATATAGGGAAGGTACTGTTGGAAAGAGAATGGGAGATAATCTTGTCACACCCCACAAAAATTCCCCGCAACGCCAAATTCAAGATTATCCAAACGATGGTACTGCATCGTGCATATTTAACCCCGCACAGACTTGACAAGGTGTTCCCCAGACACAACATTGTTGCCCACGATGCTTTTTAGAGGGAGCAGGTTTCATACACATGGTTTGGGAATGCCCGCGTTTACGTGGGTACTGGGATACAGTACGGCGAATGACAGAAGTTGCCACAAAGCTTAGGAGGAGTGCATCCTAGGGCTCCATACTCGCATCACCACCCACAAAGTGCACTTCCGGTTTGTAAACCTCGCTTTTATACTGGCTATTAGAAACACGACTATGAGATGGAAATTCCGCAAAGCCCTGGAAGTTCATGTATGGCATAGTGAATTGTTACGCTGGGGAGGAGTGGAAGGTGCAGCATTGCGCAGGTAAGAGACTAGAGGCCTGCGCAAGACTCCGATATCCCTGGAATGGGAGATGATGATGGAAGGGATACGCACCCAAGACTTAGATTTGATGGCTTAGGATGTAAATATTATAGGGAGAACGGGCCGTGCCCCAGAACGTTTGCTAAACTGTGGTGGATGGATGAGATGTAGCCAGCTGTGTGGCCTAGAGGCTTATAAGATATTACATGCCCTTTCAACTTAACTTTGACTTCACCGGAAGTATAGACTAGGATAGGACAAGACAAGGCCGTAACCTCGGGGAGGGGGGTGGTTGGGGAACTGTTGAACTGTTGTATTGCATATATTACACTAAATTAAGATGTTGGTATTGTCTGCTATCCTTCTTATGTTCTGTATATATTGTACAATTGTCTGCCCTGTAGAAGACGTGGACAAACAGACATTCTTGGAGATGCTATGCAATTATACATAGGTGGGGACGGCTGGGCGTGTAACATTGTACTGTGAACTTTTGAAAATGAAACTGAAAAACCCAATAACATATGTTTAAAAAAAAAAAGTCAGGACTGCCTGGGCTGGGATTGTGTAATGGAATCCAGGACGGAAAATACGATATTTGTAAGATCTCTCAGGCATATAGGGGAAGTAAAGTATTAACTCAAATAAAATCAGGGAAAGGAGTGTCCCTATGGACTCCTCTGCTGCTCGAAAGGCAAACAAATGGTCCGGAGCACCTGATATCTGATGGGAGGTACTATTCTGAAAGGACCCATCCATTGAGACAGAGGCTAAATCTATAGCAGGGGTTCTTAACTGGGGTCTGTGACACCTACTCAGTGACTGTTAAGAAAATTAAATAATATTAGCAGATTAATACAGTATATATGCATAAATAAGCAAAACAGAAAATGTTACAATTTGATATGTTCTATAAATGTTAAAAAATCGAAATTGGAGGCTAAAATTTAAGTTGGTATTCATATTATGATAAGAGCAGCACAAGTACAGCAAATGGGAACTAGAAAGGACGATTGGTGGCCTCTATTGAAGCACTGGTATATGCCGGAAAAAAAGAAAGCATACATTGAGAGCAAAAAAAAAGTGATGCACTAGAATCTAGCATTTTTGCTTAATTTTTAGAAATAAAGCAACATTTTTAAATGATCCAACTTTCAAATAAATTTTTTTAATTTTGATTCTAGCATATCATTTTGTTTGTGAACGAAATAAAATATTCTTTAATTTGTGTATTTGTTTGATGTATACTTGGTTCGGTATTTTTGTGTGTTGTTTTGAGGTTCAAATCAAAGAAATTGCTTAGGAGAGGGTACCTGGCTTCCAGTAGTGTGTCAGCGGCTACAAAAGTCAAACGACTAAGAAGCTCTGATCTAGAGAAATCAAGCACTCTAGTTGAAGCAGAACCAGTAAGAACTAACCAATCCAAAGGTCAGACTGAACTCTGGGAATTCTGTACAACGGACAAGGCACCAAAGCAGCAAAAGTGGAATCCAAACCGGGCCAATGCCTGATAGTAACAATGGTACTATAGGAAACTCGGATACTACTGGAGCACTGTATCCCAACAAGTGGGTACTACAGTAGTCTAACCACAAAGACCTTCCAAAGAGACTTCAGTTTGGCCTTGACGCTGTACAGTCACATAAAAGTAACACCACCAACCTTGATGACCATCAACCTGTATGAGAAAGGAAGTTTCCAGGTCTTACATTTTCTCTTTCCTGCATTACATAGAAATCATGTAGGACTGGTCAACCTAAGGTACAGGGTTGGCTCTATTATTCCCACTCCAGCCATTCAACACTTTCAGATGTAGCTAAGGAGGCTTCTAACACAGCTGTGCTAGGGCTTGGTTCCATTTCAGGAAAGGCACAATATAGGATGTCTGTGTCCTCCATTTTAGACAGATGTGAAAATTAATTAGCCGTGTGCTGACAGGTTAAGAGCAATCAGTTGCACTTATTGAGGACACTGATGAGAATGGGACAACTAATGTGTAACGGAGATCTAAGAACAGAATAGGACATTGGAGGCCAAAAAATTGGTCCTTTCCAGCTTTTGTTGGGTCAATGCATTTGTGACTGGTCGTGTATTGGTGCTTGGTCTTGAAAGAATACAGCAGACACCAATTTGAAGTTCTTTGAGGAACTGAAGTGTGTTTTTATTCCTTAGATTCATGTTGGAAGAGATGAAAAAAAGGGTTGGGTTCCGACTGTTGATGGAGGTAAGCGGATATACGATACGTCTGGGTGCAGTGCCCAGACATGTTTTGTTCCATTGTCTGCTCTAGAGAAGTGGTCCTTACAAACTACTTTCTATCCCAAGTGCATTTACTCATTCATCATTTTTCTTGCCTTTTGCTTTCTACATACCTTTAATTCAGCACTTTATACTCGTTTCTCCCAACGTCTCAGGCCTTTGGGAGTTGGGACTACATGCCCTAAATTGTCCTAAATTTTCCCCAGGTCATGTAGCATGTGTCTGATATTTCAGACACACCGTATATGTATAATATGGGACGTAGTCATGCAGCTTCTTTCACTCACAAAGAAGGACTCTGGTACCAGCAGAACAGAGAAAACACAGAAAACAGAAATGGCACAGGAATACTAGTCCTCAATGAAGATCATTAGTCAGAGATACATCATAAAAGGCGCTACTTTAATTTCAACAAAAATTGTAGAGCACTTTTTTTTTTTTAATATGAAGATCCCGAAACCTTCAAGGTAAATCTCAAATATTATTCTATTGATTGTGGGCCCTATTCACATACTGCATTTTGTAGTAGTTTCAGCAGTACTACAGTGGTACTACTTACTACAAAATTTAATTTACAAACTGACGGGTGGTACTCTCCAGTTCCAACACCCTTTAATGATCTATGGAGAGATCCCTGCATGCTTACTTAGTAGTAAATGTGTGACTGACTAGGAGGAGTGGCAGTGGCGGCTCCTCCACTAAGGCGGAGGAGCGTCACCCCTCTCCTTGCAGCAGTGAAATAAAGAAAACATAAAATGATAATAACTCGTTATTATCATTTTATGTTTCTCCTCTGCGACAGCTTTGTGGGCGGGTGGGGTTGCTCTGCTTACAGGGGAGGGGAGGGGAGGAGTGGTTTGGACTCCCAACCTGCGCATGAATGTCTCAAGCAGCCAAACATGGATGCATACTTTCCCTGTTCTCAATTTAGGCTGCATTACAGTCTGCATTGAGAACATGCCCAGCCTCCCATTTCCAGGCTGAGCACAGATCCACAGCGCTCAGACCAATCAGACTGATCAGCTGAATTGCAGCATTGTGATTGGCTCATGGGAGCCTGAAAGCTGGGTACTTCCTGCTTCCCTGTTCTGGCTGGAGAGACAACAGAGGGACGGCAGAGGAGAGACCAGGTAATCAGGTAAGTTTTTTTATTTTATATTTTTACATCCTCTCCCCCACTGCCCTCCCCCAGATCCCTGCTGCCCGCCACTGAGGAATGATGGGAAAGTGGAGAATATCTTCTACTAAATGGGACAGGTTTTGGGCGGTATAAGGAGGGGTTAAGGGGAGATAAGGAGTAGTTAAGGGAGTGATAATGAGTAGATCAGTGAAGGGCATGCTAATACAAACACCCACCCACAAAAGAGTAACACCATTGCTAGACACAAACTACATTCTAAAATTACTACTGCCCTAAAGGGGACAAACCAGCAGTACATGCCCTCCAGCCCAACCTTGGAGTAAGTTCAGCACCACTGAATGGCCCTCACAAGTATTGCAGCAATATAATAGCAATATATTGTAAATAGTGGAATCAGGGACTTCATTGAACTAATGAACCCCATATATATATATATGTATGTCTTAAAAATAATCATAACAAAGGAGGTAAAGAGAGACAAAAGTGGATTCGATCTCCCTAGGTAATATTTTATAAACAAAACAGAATCCACTTTAGGTGTTTGCTGTGGCCCCTACAATGGTAGGGATCACACAGTGTTTGTTAAAATACCCATCACACACCAAAAGGACCCTTGGTGTCATGCTTCATCATTGGGGTCTTCGCACCCCTCTACGGGATGCGGCGTGCTACTACCTACGGCTACGTGGGAGCACTAATACACAGTCTATGTGTGGTGTGTGTAGGGTGGTTTTGTGTGAGTAGTGGGGTTTGAAAGTGATAAGTGATTGTTAAAAAATACCTGGCCGTGGGGTGTAAAAATGTTTTAATAAATCCCCGACTGGTATTGTTAAAAGGGTGTGGTGTGAGGTTACTAATGTATAGTGATGTACATTAACCTTGCCAAAGCGTCGACATGTTTCAGAGTCTAAAAACTCCTTCTTCAGGACGGGGTGCGCAAATCCCCACCTTACTCACATGGGATACAAAGTGTATTACACAGAAAAGTGAAGGGGACTATTTGTTCCTAATTCACAGAATGTTCAGAGGATCTCGCCCCGTTGGCGTTGCTGTAATGAAAGAATAATGCAATTATTATTCACAAAAAAGATATCTCACATAATCCTGGCACACTGTCCACAGCCAAGTGACTTGAGGCCGAAATCTAGACAAAAATTTGCCATTCTATTAGTGATCGTGCCCCCTGTAAAGGAAAAGACAAGGACATGACAGACAACACATAAAACAAAAAGCACACGCTTCTATTTTGAATTTGTCGTTTTGCGGAATGTCAAAGAAAGGTGGACATTATTAAAATTGGTTCTTACTTAAGTGTTGAGTTTGATAAACTTCATGAGCCTCTTAGCGTTCTTGAGGGTTCAGTTGTGCTAATAAAGGAGGAGGGGTTTTGGTTCAAGGTTGTAACTTACAGGGTTCTGTAGATACCTCCATCCTCGTAGGTCAGTTACTCACGGTTGCTGTATGACGGGTCTATCTCCCTCCCCTTGACGCGGCTCCGCTGGAATGGGTTGCTGAGCGGACCGCGCCCTATATATACCTTCAAACAGTAGTTAAATTGTTAATTAAGAAGGCGGAAGCGTCCGTTGTTGTGCCCAAACAAGGGTAGACCGGTAATTGTTTCTCCCCGTGCGCGCTGAGGAGCTGTGGACTGTTCCTCGCGCATGCGCGGTAGCGGAGTATCAGGATGGAGTGATCGCGCATGTGCGTGGCTGAGATGTTTCTAATGCACATGCGCGGTACTCGAAAAGGCTTATTTCGTTGGCGGCGAAATAAAATGGCAGCACATTTTGTGCAAGCTCAACACTGTGTCAATGACCTCCACTGGACAATAGTGGAACAATTGTAATCAGAAACAGGGTTATTTGAGAAGGAACAAAGGTGGGTGTTCCGTCTGGGTACGACTACAAATGGCCTAAATGACGAAATTCCTTGGGGGCAATTACGACGAATCTCCCGTAAATCCATCCAAACGTACTTCCTTTGTTGCATCATGATGAATATACAACCCAAAGGATGGACAATACAGTTGTCCTCCCTACCCCACTTTGAGCTTCTAAAAACACGATTACCAAACTTGTGATAAATGATTCAAATATTGTTTTTTAATTTGAACAACCATTGTGCTCTTCCCAAATAGTATTCATGGCCCTCCCAAACCTATCATATGCTGACAATGAGCGTTCCAAAACCTTCTGCCTTTGTAGCACTTTCGCCGCCAACGAAATAAGCCTTTTCGAGTACCACGCATGTGCATTAGAAACATCTCGGCCACACACATGCGCGATCACTCCATCCTGATACTCCGCTACCGCGCATGCGCGAGGAACAGTTCACAGCTCCTCAGCGCGCACGGGGAGAAACAATTACCGGTCTACCCTTGTTTGGGCACAACAACGGATGCTTCTGCCTTCTTAATTAACAATTTAACTGCTTTTTGAAGGTATATATAGGGCGCGGTCCGCTCAGCAACCCATTCCAGCGGAGCCGCGTCAAGGGGAGGGAGATAGACCCGTCTTTCAGCAACCGTGAGTAACTGACCTAGGAGGATGGAGGTATCTACAGAACCCTGTAAGTTACAACCTTGAACTAAACCCCCCCGCTCCTTTTTTACCCTCAGGCTGCATATTAGCACAACTGAACCCCCAAGAATGCTAAGAGGCTCATGAGGTTTATCAAACTCAATACTTAAGTAAGAACCAATTTTAATAACGTCCACCTTTCTTTGATATTCCGCAAAACGACAAATTCAATATAGAAGCGTGTGCTTTTTGTTTTATGTGTTGTCTGTCATGTCCTTGTCTATTCCTTTACAGGGGGCACGATCACTAATAGAATGGCAAATTTTTGTCTAGATTTCGGCCTCAAGTCACTTGGCTGTGGACACTGTCCCAGGATTATGTGAGATATCTTTTTTGTGAATAATAATTGCATTATTCTTTCCTTACAGCAACGCCAACTGGGCGAGATCCTCTAAACATTCTGTGAATTAGGAACAAATAGTCCCTTTCACTTTTCTGTATAATACACTTTGTATCCCATGTGAGTAAGGTGGGGATTTGCGCACCCCGTCCTGAAGAAGGAGTTTTTAGACTCCGAAACATGTCGACGCTTTGGCGAGGTTAATGTACATCACTATACATTAGTACCCTCACACCACACCCTTTTAACAATATCAGTCGGAAATTCATCAAAACATTTTTACACCCCACGGCCAGGTATTTTTTAACAATCACTTATCACTTTCAAACCCCACTACTCACACAAAACCACCCTACACACACCACACATAGACTGTGTATTAGTGCTCCCACGTAGCCGTAGGTAGTAGCACGCCGCATCCCGTAGAGGTGTGCGAAGACCCCAATGATGAAGCATGACACCAAGGGTCCTTTTGGTGTGTGAGGGGTATTTTAACAAACACTGTGTGCTCCCTACCATTGTAGGGGCCACTGCAAACTCCTAAAGTGGATTCTGTTTTGTTTATAAAATGTCTTAAAAATATGCAACACTAATAATAATTAAATATGTTATAGTTTTATTAAAAATTAAAATCTGATTGACATTAAACACAACTTTTCAATTTGCTAAATATTAATACAATCTAAAACTGCTCTGTAGGAAGTTTTTATTTTATTGGGGGTGAAAATATATATTTATGAAATAAATAAATATATTTAAGTTATTTAATAAACCTCTATTTTGAAGAGGCAATGTTCTTTAACACCTAATTGTATTAATTCAATGAGTAAAATGTGTATTAATTAATTTTGCAATTATAGTTTGAAAAAAATAAAATATGTTAAATCAATTAATATACTTTAATAAATTAATATTAATAAACCTTTCTGATTTTCTCTATTCCTTCCCATAGGGCGTCCCCCTCCACAATGACAGAGATCTCCACCAAGGTGGTGGAGATCTCTGACAATGCATAAAAAGCACAAGTAGTAGTACAGCTATCCCCCCTGGTATCTTGTAAGTGTACACCTTGGAGACCATTTCCACTCGGAAATGGGGACTAACCAAAAGTTGAAAATGTCATCTAATGTGTGAGAGTAAATTTACATGTGTAGGTTTAATCATTTGTAAATTTACCATGACTAGGTACCTGTGAGTCTTAGTGCCACAATTACTTTCACATGGAATGAGCTTCAAGATGTTAGTCAATGGATATAGACTGTAAAGACTCTACAATCTTCAGTTCCTCTTTGCATGACATTTTCTATACATTGGGTTCTCATGATCTCAAGTCAATCAGGGCAAGGTTTGAGACACAACATAACAAACCATGTTTCAAGACTGTGATCCTTGTGCCCTTTGTTGTAGTTTCCCCAGGTTCGAGAAGTGTAGTTCAGTGGCTGTGACCCAATACTGCTGCAGTCAAACTCCGTGTAATACACCACAAAGAAGTGAACTTGGATTTCAAACAGGCTGGAAATGGGGTTCTTGGGTAACACCAGAAACTTGAACTGCATATTTAGGATAGATGATGAAAGACTATTGGACAGGAAATCAGCTGAGCCCTGAATGCATGAAAATCAGGCAGGTTTTCACAGCCATCTCTTTGTGAGCGACTTTCATCCCAGCATGCAATGCAGTATTCGCAAACCCACAAAGTATCTGAAGCAGCAGCAGCAGAACAACATTTCTACACACAGTAGGAACAGCAATAGTAGCAGTAGTGAAAGCTTCTATCATACATGCAAAACATAGAGAACATGTATGGAGACAATAAGCGCTTCTGTCACTCACAATATAAACACAGACAGGCATTTCAGACTCAGAAAGGAAGCCTGCAAACGCTTAGATGCAGCTTGCATGTTGTAACACAACCATCAAACAAAATGGAAGCAGGCAGTGTACTAGACTGCACTGCTAATGTACCTCATGGGACTTTGGAACAAGGAGCTCTGAAGAATAAAATGGTTTTTCTGTTTCTGCAGTGTCACCCTGAATGACTTTTCCCTTTCTGCTGAACCCTATTTTGCTGGCTATAGAACTCTGTGCACTTTACCCCTGCTAACCAGTGGTAAAGTGCTTCTTTTAACTTGGTAAAATTGGTTTACATCTGATTAGCATATTTAACTTACCTATAAGTCCCTAGTATATGGTACCAAGGTGTTTCCGGGGCTTATAATTTAAATGTCACAGGTGGGCTGCAGCACCCCTTGTACCATCCACTACAGTGCCCATTTAAACATGACTGCAGGCCTGCCACCAATAGCCATGCTGCACAGGTTTTAACTGCAAATTTGACCTATAAAAATAACCCTTTTTCACAGGACTAAAACCCTCCTTTAAAATATTTATAAGTCACCCCTTTCTAAGCCTTATTGCCCATCAAGACAAAGTGCATGGCATTTAAAAGTAGGACATGTAAAGCCTAATGTTAAGCATGCCATTACAGTGCCTTGTACCTCAGAGCTATTTTCGTTGTAACAAGGTTGGCGGTTCCATAGGGAAGCATTAGGATACGATATTAGCTTTAACCCATTCACTGCGTGCGTCGGCCAACGGCCGTCGCGAGCTCTAACTCCGTAGTGCTGTGCACGTCCGTTGGCCGACGCAGCCCTGCCCGCGCAAGGAAACGCCTACACTGCAGCGGATTTTACGCTGCGGTTAATACATTTTATCTCAGTCTAGGAAACAGCTATACATTTATTTATTTATTTTGGACTATTGCAAATTATGTATTACAAGCCCAACTCACTGTTAAGTCAGACTTTTCAATAAATTTTGTGGAAAGATGACTTTTTAAAAAGTCACATTTACCCTGCATTTTGTCCCTAGAAGCTGAATCTGTATTTTGCTCTCTCCCTTCAGCCAGCCAGCTATTAGCATTTCAATGGGTGTGAATGAGGTATGAGCATGCTCTCAAGACAGGGACAAAAAGCCTTGTGGTGTGGGGAGATGTTGTTTTGCCCTTGACAGAATGGTTTGTGGGATGGACCCAAGATTGATGAACTTCAAAGAGGTCTACTCTGTTCCAGGGAGATGTAGCTAACACCCTTGCCTGCTCCTGCTTTTTGTCCCTCCAGGCATATCTGCCTCCATTACAGTGGGCCTCTTGTTGACATCACAGTGTCAGATCCTGTTGGAGTATCAAGACCTGCTTGAGAGATCTGCTGAGGTTCTTCATTTGACATTGGGGGTTGCACTTCAAAGTAGGGAAACAGAATGCAAAAACAATTTACTGGTATCCACTGTCTGACTGAATGCTTTGCTTTGTCCTACAAGTCTTCTGTCTCTGAGTTTGTTGGGTGTACAGGGACTGCCTAAACTGGATTTTAGTGTTAACTCCTTGTGTTTGCTTTGTTCGCCTTAAGTTGGCAGCATATGCCTAGACGTGGGTCCCTTGCTCACTTTGCCACTGGATTCGAGCTAGCCTGGCTTATGAGGAGTGTTACCCCGAAACCGGTCCCAGGATGCTTGTTTTCAGTCCAGGGAAGACCTTGCTTGGCAGTTCGATCTAGACTGTTCCCATGAGGTACAGGGTCAAGGCTGATTTGCATAAGGCTGGGTCTGAACTGTGGTGGTGAAGTGAGCTAAAGAACAATGATGGATTCAACCTAGATCTGTGACTGGGGGCGAGTGTCTAAAAAGTTTCAGCGCTCGGTCCATCATCTCCTTGTGTTTGCATTGACTATCATAGGCATACTGTTCTACTCTTTGCACATTCCTGGCTTAGCCCTATTCCCCTACCTCTCATGCAACCTTTTTTTCCTTAACCTCTCATTTCTGACTTCCAATTTTGCAGCCTGAATTTGTCAATCTGTGTTTTTGGTTCATCCCACCAAGCCTGCGAGGGATGTCGGAGTGTGCAAATTACTGGGAGAAGCTCGGGAAGGTAAGAATAACCATAATTGCTGGTGAAAAAGTAAATAAAAAGTTGAAGTAACTGAACATATTGAACACTCACCCCAACCTCAGAGGTGGAAAGCGGGCTGGAGAAGTGGTGGACTGATGGAAATGGTAGTAAATGCCCCAAATGTAGCAGAATAGCAAGACATTACTCTATTGAATAACATCATTCCCCTTCCTCGAAACACAATCTTGGCATCTGACCTGCAGCAGGGCATCTGGCTTCAAAGTGCTTTTAGTGGCAAATAGAAAAGTATGGTAGCCCTTAAAGTCTGCTTGGATCAATTTTGGGTGGGATTATGATCAGTTTCTACTTAGAAGGGAAGAAGCAGTCCTGAACATTTCTTGTCACAAAGATGGTTGCCCAGCACACATTTGGGTTGGAAAACTCCTGAATAAAAAAAAGACGCTGAGCACTGCATCAACATTTATATTCTTGCTGAACTGGAATGTCTCTTCAGGTACTAATGGCTGCACTTGGAGAGCCTTGTTTTTTTTTCCTTGGAGTGGCACTTTGGCCCTCCTGTTATTGCAGTGGTCAGCCACTGGAACTACCAGTAGCCCCTCTATTTGCACAACTGATGACGATTATTTTAGGTCCTCCTGTAGGTCCTGCTGTTCCTCCTGTAGCTCAGACATTAATTGGGTACCAAGGGCGTAAATTAGACATTTTAAGAGACAAAAAAATGAAAAAAAGCTTGTAAGACCAATATCTACTTGAAAGGGAGATCCAATAGTAGAGAATATATCCACTTTCCTATAACTTCCCTGTTCATGTCCCTCCCAACCTCCCGCTAATTGTAGATGGTATCTTCATTATAAAAACATGGGAACGGACATCTCTGTAGGACATGAATACCATCAAAGTTGGCTGTAAACTATGCTCGTCCTGAAGAACCGGGTCAGAACCCAGCGGCGCCAGGGACACGCCTAAAATCTTCGGGGTCCCCCTGTCTCAATATACAAAGACACGGGATACTTCTGGGTGGCGTCAGAGACCAATTTTATTAGCTGCAGCTAGTAACAGAAATCCCAACAATACATCACAATGTATATTCCTAGGAGACTGTTCAAATTGTTAAAATAAAGTATCTCTTTTTATCCTAAAAATTCCCATTGTACACCCACTGCACCAAAATCTAACCAATGCAGGACATTATTAGACCAAATTCCACATGACGTAAACTCTTTTTGCAATGGCCCAACCCAGGAGTTAATCATTAGGAATATCCCAAATTCAATTTCAGCTAGCTGGACAAACCCATAATTAAAAAGCACAACCCATGTAATGTAATAGATGCTGAACAAGATAATGCATGTAAGGAAACTAAAGGTTAACGAGGTCCTGAACATTAAGTGGCAATCTTAGACAAGGATCAAACCAAGAGAAATTGGCTTTGCAAAGCCAGTTTCAGGTGAAGAGGTCAGTTTCTCTGCAGTTCTTTCAGAGTCGAAAGAAACCAAGTCACTTTATTCGTAGGCTGCATTTTCAGGCCTACGTGAAGGCAACACAAAATAAAATAGAATCAGGCTCGTGAATTACAGAACCTCAGTCCCCATGCTCCCAAAACCCTCTACTTCCTTTCTTGTGAACTTTTTGGTTGCAGAATTGCATGTGCTTGTTGTAAGAAGATGCCTGGGAAGGTGTTATGGCAGGAAAGGGGTTGGGATTCACTTGATTTCATGTCCATGAGAGTTTCATTTAATACACACATAGGATGTGCCACAGCGGCCAGAGCTGCCGACTAGGGAGTTGGGGATCCTGGTTCTTGTCTCGGAGTGAGCTCAACATCCTGTGATTCTAGGCAAATCACTTAATCTCCCTGTGCCCATGTATGGTGCCTGGATACCCTCACTGGGGATAAACTGTGCTATATAAAACTACAAATTACAAATATTTAATAGAAAGGAACAGACAAAAAAGTTGGGTGATGGATCAAAATGAAGACAGAATGACAGCCTGATGCCTCTCATCTGACAAACCTAATTTCCAGGACATTGCACAGTTAAGAAGGCTACAGCAAATTATATTTTGTGTCTTATTGGTTTACCAGCTGGGGTGCAGACCAAAAGCATTCCTTTCAGAACAGATAAGCCGCCAGTAATTTACTCAGATTTATCAAATAATGTATTTATTTTTATTGTAATTTTATACATCAACAAACAACATATACACTTCAGTTCAGTGTAAATCAGCACCTCAGCCCACCCATACCACACGTCATTGCTTTTTTCACATGTTCACATGCTTCCGTATAGCGGCCAGAGCTGCCGACTAGGGAGTTGGGGATCCTGGTTCAAGTCTCGGAGTGAGCTCAACATCCTGTGATTCTAGGCAACTCACTTAATCTCCCTGTGCCCATGTATGGTGCCTGGATACCCTCACAAGGGATAAACTGGGACGCCCACGAGGAACATGGCGGCGGGCTGAGAGCCGGTCGCGGCAGCGCCGAGGTGTTCTCCGATGACTAAGACGAATGGCATGCAGTAGCGAGAGGTCGCGAGCTTCCCCCTGTTAGGCTAAGCCGGCTCCTCTGTCTGTTTTTTTCGAGGTTAACCGCCGTCTGAGTGGGGGTTGCAGCAGGCGGCGCTAGGACCAGCGCACATCCGGACCCGGACCCGCTTGAGGAAACACTTCCACCGGGAGAACGCTGGCTGAGTTTACGGGCTAGGCTGCGCTTTGCAAGTACTCAACTCTGCCTCAGAGGACAGGTGTGCGAGGCAACTCAGAACGCCCCACTCGGAGAACAGCATATCTACACTTTTACCCCTATGACCTTGGTTGGTTACGTCTGGCTTGACCACTTACAGAAAAAAAAGACGGCGCTAGGACCTCCACGGACCGGCGCCTACCTGTATCCACGCTGGAAGAATGCCGACGGTGCCTATGGAGCAGATTTCGCTCCGTATTATTTAAACTTAAACTTGGAGGCCTGGCGACATATACATTTGAGCAACAATCCCATAAAACGGGATGTATGACGTTACAACGCATACTTTTACTCCGCAGACCGTTACAACGCGACTTTTACACCGCATACCGTTACAACGCATAGCGCTTAGAGGTGCTGGATAGTGGTAAGTATAATTTACTATTCTAACTCCAGTCCCCGTGGACCCTAGGGAAGGTGTTGGATAGTAAATTATACTTATTCCCTATCCTAGAGCGCCCCCCAGCGCAATGCGTTGTAATGGTATGCGGAGTAAAAGTCGCGTTGTAATGGTAGTGCGGAGTAAAAAATGCGTTGTAACAGGTGTATACCCATAAAACGGCGTCTGAGAGAAAGAAGCTTTACTCTCTTGGGGTAAGGTGTGGGGAGAAGGGGAGTAAAGTGGTAGTGACTCACGGATTTAACACTGGGAGGCTGGGCTGTTGTATGGATCAAACGCAGATTGACCTTCCAACCTACAAGGATAGTTATGCTGACTTAAGGAAAGCTCCAGTACAAGAGCCGGCAGTGTTGAAATGTACTGAGTCAGTAGGACAAAAGCCATCGGAAGCTGCTATATCTGAGACAATCGAGTCTGTTAATGTTGGGATAAGTTCAAACCCTGAAAAAAAAGGAAATATCCTCCCAATAAGAAGAAATAGGTACCAGCTGAGATCTAGGGTAGAATTAAAAGAGAAAGGGGCTTTAGAATTTGAAGAGAGGGAGCGACCTATGCCATTAACCCCTTGCAAAAGTAAAAAGAAAAAGTCTATTTTAGTTAAAAAATTTAAAGGAGTATCCCTCGAGAGCCAGGTGGTGAAAAGTACCCCATCCCTCAAATCTTTTTTCAAGGTCTTAGATCAGGCTAGGCGCACTTCTGTGCAGTTGGAGGACAACATTGGCACTATACCTTTAAAAAACCGTTACGGGGCTCTGGAAAACTTGGGAAATATGGAAAATGTGGATGAGGGAAAAGAAATGTTGGGTTCAGCGAGCTTAGGGCAGCATAAGGCTCAGCTAAATCCTCCTGAGACTGAAAGCGCAATGGCAATTAGTACTCTGGCTAACTTAAATAAAGTAACCCCAGTAGACACAGTGCAAGGAAAGCAAGATACGAGACCCAAGACCCAAGAGTCAGTCTGGAGCAGCCAAACCTGCACAAAGTAGCTCTAAGGAGTTAGAAGGAGGGACAAGGATAAACGACGTAAGTAAAGATAATCAATCAGATTCTGCTCAAATAATTTCTGGAATAAGGAGAAGCTCTGAGGACTCTTTGAGAGGTGATATGATGTCGAAATTTGAGATATCAGAAACTAACCAAAAAACAATACAGGACAGATTTGATGTGTTAGAATCTAAGTTAGAGGAGATCACTCTTCGTACAGGGAACCTTGAAACAGAAACGGCTGCTCTGAACAAAACTGTATATGGAAATCAAAAGGACATAGATCACCTAAAAGTCCAGAACAGATCATTGGTTATGGACAGTGAGCGGCTGGAGACTCAAGCACGGAGGAATAACCTAAGGATCCTGAAAATACCAGAAGGGGAGGAGTTGGAGGACATAAAGGGATTTGTTTGCAAACTCTTGAGAGAAGGTGTATTAAAAGATCGCCCGGATATAGATCTGGAGGCAGAAATCCAAAGGGTGCATAGAGACCCTTACAAGAGACGCACAGACAGGAAAGCACCCAGAAAAATATTAGTAAATTTCCAAACATACAGTGTCAAGGAGCTCATCTTGAGGAGATCCCTTTCAAAAACAGATCTCCTTTACAAGTCCAGTCCTTATTTTATTAGGTCTGATATCGGAGCAAGAACCGCACAAAGACAATGGGAGCTGGGCACTAGAATGCCGGATCTGAGGTCATTGGGAGCACATGTGCAAATGAGATTCCCAGCTATGCTCAGGATTATGTGGAAGAATAAGACCTATAGTTTCACACAGCCAGAAGAGGTTGACAACCTTTTAGACCGAATGAGAAGCGAGCAGGAGGAATAGCATTGGATAGTTCTGGTGATCACTTCAAGGAGGGAGGAAAATAAAAAAAAATGGTTGGGGGAATTTGAGAAAGTAAGTCATTGCATAAATATGCTGTATGATAAAACAGGGGGCATGATTTATTTGTGATTTAATTTGTCTCGCTAAAATACAGTTTATTGGTCACGGGCACCACCCGGTTGCTCCGAAAGGCGAAGTCATCGCCAGGTATGTTGGGGGGGTTCCTCAGGGGGGAGGGGTTCTTTGGGTGGGGGGAGCTAGGGGGAAAAATAAAAAAGAATCCTCATATATAAACAAACGTATTCTCTACAGAGGCATGGATGGGTACGAGTGGATACTAGATTCATGATTAATCCATATAAGCTTAAGGTCCTGTCATGGAACATTAACGGTATAGGGGAAAAAGTAAAACAGAATAGAATTTGTGAATTTTTAAAAAACTCAGACGCTCAAATCATAATGTTACAAGAAACACACTTAGAGGCAGCACCATGTAATTCTCTCTTTAAGAAGTCAAGGTGGGTTCAAGAAATAATTAGCTCCAGGCAATCAGGAGTCACAAGGGGAGTTTCTATTATAATTCGAGCGAACAGAGGGATAACTTTAAGAAGCTTTGAGACAGATCAATCAGGAAGATGGTTAGCTGCAGAAATATATATTCAAAACATCCCTTACTCAATTGCAGTGTATTATGGCCCAAACGAGGACAATCCGGGCCCGCTGTCCAAACTTGAAATAGCATTATTAGCGACAACTGGCCCTTTAATTTTAGGTGGCGATTTTAATTTGGTCTTCGACCAAAAATTAGATAGAACCTCTAAAGCTAAATACCATGCTCCCTCAAAATCACTTGCCACTTTAGATGCCTTAATGAAAGACTTTACACTAATAGATGTTTGGAGAAAAAAGTATAGAACCAAACCAGGCTTCACTTTTTACAGTAAGAAATATAAGAACTATTCTAGAATAGATCACTTTTTAGTTGATCAACACCTTCTCAAGGATATCAATTACCTTTCCTTTACGCCCACAGGGTTATCGGACCACGCTGTTCTGGAAATGGTAATTGATTTGAATATAACTCTTCTAAAACCAAGGTGGACACTGGAGAGATCACTTTTATTAGATAATCAAATAAAAGTAGAAGTTAAAGATAAAACATTAGAATTCTTCATAATAAATTCAGGAACTTCCTCCCCCCAAGTAGTATGGGAAACTTATAAGGCCTACTTGAGGGGAATCTTAAGCTCACTAATGAACCATAAGAGAAAGAGCATGAAAATAAAAAGAAGGGAAGACTTGGCAGCAATAACAAGAAAGGATCTTGAATTACAAAATGCTATTCTAACGAACTCCAGTAGAGTACATTTGCTAGAGAAGGAACTTATTGATTTACAACTTCAGTTAAAAATTTCGGATGAGAAAATTCTTAAAGAAAAATGGGAGTCTAGTAGACTAAAAAACTTCGAATACGGAAAAAGTGTGGAGCCCTCCTAGCCTGGAAAGCTAGAGAAGAGAGAACAAGAAATAATATTAAAGCCCTATTACAAAGGCAGACAGGAGACTTGATGGAAACAGACGCAGAGATTAGAGAAGAAGCTAGGTCTTTTATGAGAAGTCTTTATAGGGAAGACAAAGATCCTAAGGGGGAGGACTTAGAATCTTGGCTGGTAACAAAACATTTGCCGCAAATGTCTGAAACGGATAAAGTTTACTTGGAAAGTGAGATTACAGAAGGGGAAATTCTAGGTCAATTGAAGAAAATGAAACGAGGGAAAGCTGCAGGTTCAGATGGGTTGCCAGTGGAGATCTAGCTGGACAACAAAGATCAATTAATACCTTCACTAAGGGACCTCTTTAACTTATTATCAATTCATGGCTATTCCACACCTCCCTAATGGGCAGAAGCCATTATAACGCTCATACTAAAACCAAATAAAGACTCAAAAAGAATAGAGTCTTATAGACCCATTTCACTGCTAAACACTGATATGAAGATCTACTCCGGAATCTTAGCCACTAGACTATCGAAGGTCATAAAATCTATAATTCACCATGACCAGAGAGGCTTTATCCCAGGGAGACAGTTAAATGAATTAACATTTCAAGCAATAGGGGCCATAGACTATGCCAGCGCTAAAAATCTCCCGCTGGCCCTGATCGCCATAGACGCGGCTAAGGCCTTCGATCAGGTCAATTGGAAGTATCTATGGGCCACAATGGAGGCATTTGGGTTCCCTCTTATCTTTATAGAGGCGGTTAGATTACTATATCACAATCCAAAGGCAAAGGTTTTAGTCAACGGAATCTTATCTGAGTGGTTTGATATATCCCGAGGTACCAGGCAGGGCTGTCCTTTATCTCCCCTTTTGTTTGATATTTATATGGAGCCTTTTGTTTGTGGAATTAGAGAGGACAACATAATTCAACCATTTCAGCTCGGCAATTTGTCTTTGAAAGTGGCATTGTACGCAGATGACCTTCTTTTATATACCTCTGATCATTCAGTAGCAATACTGAGGTTGTTTCTTTTATCGGAAGAATTTGGGAAACTGTCAGGTTACCAGATAAATAAGGAGAAAACGGAAATTATGGGATGGAATAATAACACACATATATTGGGCGCAAAACAGAAAATGAGGTACCTGAGAATTTACTTAACCCAATCACTAAAAGGCATTACATCACTCAGCTGGCAAATGGTGGTTAAAGATATTAATAAAACTTTAATAAAATTGGGGAACCTGCCTTTGAATATATACGGTCGTGTCAACCTCATTAAAATGACGATTCTTCCAAAATTGACTTTTCTATTTAACTGTATCCCTTTATCTTTTTCGCCTAAAGACATTAATACTTTACAGGGTAAAATCGGATCTTTTATATGGGCCTGCAAGTCAACAAGAATTGCATGGAAGAAATTGAGAAGGGGATTAAAAATAGGAGGGTTAGCCCTCCCTGATCTAATGTTATACTGTCATGCATTTCATTTTAAAAATTTTAGGCTCCTTGCAAATAAGTTAGATGCATCATCACAGGGCCGCCTGTTTCAAGCTTTATTAAATGATTTACCCTACGACCATGATTTCTTTATATTTAAGTTCGGAGACCAGAAATTTTTCTAAAAAATTCGCCTCGAAATTTTACAGACTGCATTAAAAAATTGGGGGTTTATCAGGAAGACATTTGATATCCCTTACTATCACACACACACTCCAATATGGGATTCTCCTGGTACACCTCAATGCCTTCAGGATCAACTGTCACAACCTCTGAAAACAGCTGGGTTACAAAAATGGGGAGATCTCTGGGCAGATTCGGGCCTAGTGAATTGGAACTCTTTAGCACAACTTACTAAAGGCCAGTTGACTAGGTTCAAATACTATCAATTATCCGCCTGGTGGTCTAGTCAAAATATGCAAAGGGAGAAAGATACAGACATTCTTGATGCAATTGGCAGAGGGGGGAAATGGTTAAAAGAACTTTCATTTTGGTACAACTTGATGATTAAAGAAGAGGATAGTATTCTGTATTTGGAGGTGAAAAAATTATGGGGAAACTGTATATCTGATCCTCCTGAAGAAGTCAGCAAAGTATGGTTAGACTCCTTTTCTCTCTCACAGAGGCTAATTAAACCAGCCAATTTAAGACGCAATCACTTGTTTACGGCCTATAGAATCTATTGGACTCCGGCCAAATTGCACAAGATTACACGAAATAACTATTACTGTCCCCGATGTAACCATTGCGCAGCTGACGATATTCATATCTTTTTGGAATGTCCAGCTATTCAAGACTATTGGAAAGCGATAATGGATTTTTCGAGTGATGTACTTTCAACAACTATCTCTTGCTCTCGCAGACTTGTCTTCTTTGGTTTATTGAACGATTATAATATTAATAGTTTGGATACTCAGTTCATTTTTTATACAATAGTCACTGCAAGGAGACAAATTTGCATGGAGTGGAAGTAAGCGTCTCCTCCCAGATTTGCAGTATGCTTGAAGTACATAATGGAAGTATGTAAAATGGACTTGGTTGGTCGTAGCGAGAATACTGAGAATGTCTGGTCTAAATTGGTGGTCTGGATAAATAGGTGAGCGGTCCTGTGACTTATTGAACGATTATAATATTAATAGTTTGGATACTCAGTTCATTTTTTATACAATAGTCACTGCAAGGAGACAAATTTGCATGGAGTGGAAGTAAGCGTCTCCTCCCAGATTTGCAGTATGCTTGAAGTACATAATGGAAGTATGTAAAATGGACTTGGTTGGTCGTAGCGAGAATACTGAGAATGTCTGGTCTAAATTGGTGGTCTGGATAAATAGGTGAGCGGTCCTGTGATTATGCCAGAGGTTGTGTCGGTCCTGTCCTCCACCAGTCCTAGGGAGCCCAAAATAGGCCTGGAGGAGTAGGATAAGGAAAGCAGCCTACCTCTGGGACATCTCTGTCTGCTATGATACTGTCTCCAGGGCGGACTCGAAAATAACAGTATAAAAGGCAACAGTGAGACCCATCTAGAGCATAAGAATTCTGGTGGCATATATGAGGACAAAAAAGGAAAAAAAAAAAAAAAAAACAAGGGATAAACTGCGCTATATAAAACTACAAATTACAATTCTTTTATAGAAAGGAACAGACAAAAAAGTAGGGTGATGGATCAAAATGAAGACAGAATGACAACCTGATGCCTCTAATCTGACATACCTAATTTCCAGGACATTGCACGGTTAAGAAGGCTACAGCAAATTATATTTTGTGTCTTATTGGTTTACCAGCTGGGGTGCAGACCAAAAGCATTCCTTTCAGAACAGATACGCCTCCAGTAATTTACTGAGATTTATCAAATTATTTATTTATTTTTATTGTGATTGTATACATCAACAAACAACAAATACACTTCAGTACAGTGTAAATCAGCACCTCAGCCCACCCGTACCACACTTCATTGCTTTTGTCACATGTTCATATGCTGCCATATAGACTCCTCCGTTCTCTAGCACCAATTTAATCAGCGTTGTATTCACTTTCAGTGTCACTTTCCCATAGGTACTCGGTTAGCGGCCCTCAAATGCTTTTCGGCCTGGACATTTCCGGACGTTCTTCTGCATGTAAGGCCAGTGTCTCTTTACAGTATACCAAGGTCTTTACCCATTGTGCCAATATGGGAACAGATCTTCTTCCACAGTTAATTGCCACCCGTCTCTTGGCCATAAATAGCGTTATTGCAGTAAATTTGTGAAAGCCCCCCTTTATATTTGGGAGTAACCCTAGTAAGCAGATGTGTGGGCTGCATTGTATCCTGTTTCCAATCATTTTGTTGACACCTCTGCCCAGAAACAATTTATCTTGTCACCGTCCCATGCTAGGTGCGTTTTCTCTGCCACATCTTTGGCACTCATCACTGTCTCTTATACCATATTTGTACAAACTTGCAGGGATGTAATACACTTGCTGTATGTATTTAAAATGTATAATGCGGAGATTGCAATTGGAAGTTAGCAACTCAGTTTGACTATAGCATCCTGCCCAATCCTCCTCCGTAAGCTGGGGTTGCAGCTGTGTATTCCAACGCTCTAATGCCTGATTGGGTATGGTTAGTGTTAGAAATGGGATTTCCAGTTGGCTAAGGCTTGCGCCAAAGTCAGGCAGAAACCACCATTCCGACGTCAGGGCAAGGGAATTACACGCCAAAAATAACCCCTGCTCACCCTCTAGGCAACGTGGCGCGAGCAGTAAGGCTTATCCCGGAGGCTATGTAAGTTAAGTGTTTGCGCACGCACCCCCAGCAACAACACTCAAGGCCCACCACAAAGGAAACTCCACATAAGGTTATGTATAAAAATAGCCTTTGTATTACAACCAACACATTAGATAAAAACACTCACTTTACAATGTGCCAACAGGCACGGGCAGAATTTACAGGGGATATGTACAGGACAGGGCCACATGGAACACGGTCAGGAATATGCACTTTTAGGTTTAGAATACTTTTTGGAAATAGCACTTGGTACATAGAATAATAATCACTTTAGCACAAAATAGAAAATAGAGCACACAACCAGTAACTACTGGTAACAGGTAAGTACCACCTACGCAACCCTAACCATCTTAGGAATGTATCACGCAGGGAACCAGGACCTCACTAGCAACACCTGTAAATGTAAATGTACAGGAATTTATATAGCACAAATCACCAAGCGGTTTCTAAGCGCTTGCTTAGGGACCCGTCCTGGTATTCCCCTGTGAGATAACCCCGGCAGGGTATCCGCAAGGTGAAAGCCAGGCATCCCGCCGCGAGGGGCCGTTGTGTACTAGGAAGAACAACCACCTAAGTATCACCTAACGTTTAGGGGTATAGGCATAAGAACATTACACATGATGCATAGACACACATTCAGAGGTGCAGGTAAGAACAATTGCGCAGAAATCACATAGGCCACAACCTGTAACTGTCCCCAGGCCAACTGGCCTCTCTGGGGCTGAAACGCCCTGTGTCCCAATGTCAAGGGGGCCTAAACAGAGCAGCTGCCCACTAAGTGCTGGGCAGCTGTAGCAGCAATGGGGCCAACACGTTGGACACCTCGTGGGCTCGAAAGAATGCCCTGAGCCTCTTGTGGGCTCGAAATGCCTCAATCCCCCCTGAAGCCCTTGTTGGCTAACTCAAGAATGCCCCCGGCACGTTGGAGCCTAGGGGCTCGAGAGAAATGCTGCTTCGTGGGGGTCCCTCTCAGGGGACTCGGTAAACTAATGCCCTGGTGGAGCCTCGTGGATTTTCGCAGAAAATGCCCCCGCTTCGGTGGAGTCCCTCGTGGACTCGAAATAGCCAAAATGCCCCCAAGGCCCGGGGGAGCGGCCCGCTGCCAACCGGGGCCGCTCCAAGCGAGAAGAAACTGCCCCCGACGTCGGAGTACCTCTCGGTGGACTCGAGAACAACTGCGGCACTCACAAGCATCTCCGGGCTCGCCAAACAAATAAGCCGCCTTGAGCCTCTCGGGCTCGTCAACAAATATGCCGCCACGAGCCTCTGCGGCCCGAATTATTAATGCCCCTGAGCCTCCTCGGGCTTTAGAAGCAACTTGCCGCCTGGGTGGAGCCCCCCCTCTGGGGGATTCAAGAACAAAATATGCCCCCGGACGCTGGAGTCCCGCTCGGGGGACTTTGAGGCAGGAAATGCCCTGGGAGGAAGCCTGCACCACTGGGGTGGCGGGCACTGGCAATGTGCCCCGACGCCCCCCTCTCTCCCAAGGAGCACTCACTGAGGTTGCGGAGTCCTGCTGCCTCCGCTGTGCTGCGGCCGGACTCTGCTTCTCCCCGGAGCCCCACTCTTCTTCTCTCGGCGGCGGCTCCTACTGGCGACTCCCCCTGGACGAGTGCTTCAGGTTGCGAGGCCCCGCCGGCGGCTGGGCCAAACCCAGCGTGGTGGCCTCGTGACGTCACGCCAGCACGTCCGGGGAGTCCGGAGCCGGCGGCGGTGACTTCCTGGTCTACGAGGGGTCAGCTCCCTCGGAAATAGAGGAATAATGTGGGGTGGGCATCCGCTCGGACAATGGGCAAAAGTACAGGGGCACGAAGTCGCTGGCGGGTTGGGCACCTGCCAGGGGCGATAGGAGGCAGGAACACGGCAAGAGGCGGCGTGGGCAGCCGCCAAAGTGGAAATAAAGCGCTCTGAGCGCAAGGGGCAAATCCAGCGCTCCCAGACGCTGTAGGGCTCCAGAAAGTAAAAGTAAATCGCTTCTCATGCGCTGATGCCCCCAAAGTCTAGCAACAAGTCCTTCAGGGGGTGGGGGGGAACAGGCTGGGCCCAGGATCCAGCTCTCAGGGTCCTCCTAGGCAGGGAGGAAATCCCCAGTGGCGGTCCTCCTGGCGCCCAGCAGCAGCCCCCCCTCAGCTTGGATCAGGAAGAACATTTTGTAAGAGGTCACAGCCTCTTTTTATACAGTAAATCCCTTTGTCTCAGGGTGCAGGGAAAAACCAGTCGCAGCTGGTTTTGGAGCACTTTGTTTTCCTCAGCCACCCTTTCCTTTCACTGGCCAGGCTAGGGACATTAGACGCACCACAGGGGGTGGAGCCAGCATTGTGTGGGGAAAGCCCAGCCCTATTTAGGTCCCAGGTGTACTCCTCCCTTACATCACTCATGCTAATCTCAACACTCACCACCGGGGCAGACCCATCATGACTCATGGAGCCAGGCTCACCAGCCAGCTCCAGCCAATCACACGCCAAACATAAATTACACAGACATGCCAACTTCTAGAAGTGGCACTTCCACACTAGCCACAATCATGCCGCACACATCAACGCGCAGCATTTAATCACTTGAGCTTGCACTCCCCACGCATCAGGAACTAACATGGATACATACATTCCCCATGCATTCCTATGGGAGGGCAGGCCAACCTCACCACACGCACGCACTTTACCCTGGGACACAGTGGTAAAGTGCGCAGAAACCAAAAATCACTATCACCAGGTCACATACCAAAAGCAAAAAGTTCAGGGGTGAACCTGCCAGAAGGGCCAAGTCCAACAATTAGTTTCTGTTCTTGCACAGCTTTGTATGGCTTAGTGACCCTCCTAGAGCATGTGGGCACCGCCAACTGGGTTTGTAGTGCAGCCAGTGTTGGAGGTTCCTCTGGGAATGTCGGATATAGTTCCCTCAACGCCAGTCTGAGCCTGTGGTGTACAAAGATAAATAATGGTGTCTTGTTCTGTATGTATTGCATGTCACCTAGGAAGATGAACCGCCCCTTTGTGAACAGATCGGCCATCCTCACAAAACCTATCTGTTTCAGTGTATTTAGGGCACCTTGTTCCTGCAAAACCGAGATCGATGGGTGGTACTCGATCGGTAGTAGTGGGGCAAATAAAGGTAATTGCCCTGCTTTGTTCCCCAGCTTGTGCCACGCCTCCGTAATACACGGTATTGTGCCTATTTCTGTGCGTGGTATCTTCCTTCTCTGATGTAACGGCACATTCCGTAGCGGTATAGGGTGTGCATCTCCTTCCTCCCCCGCTAGATGCAGCGTATACATATGCAGGTTGTACCAGTAGTGTTCAAATTGCGCCCGGGCGCACCAATAGTACATATTGAGATCCGGAACCCCAAATCCTCCGCTTTTATATGACATAGACACGATTTCGAGCTTAACCCTTGGCTGCTTCCCGGCCCATATTAACCTATGCAGATGACATGGTATTTTTGTGAAAAGCATGCCTGGAAGGGATATTGGAATGTTTGTAAACAGGTACAGAAACCCTGGAAGTATTATTTTATAAGTGCTATCCTGTCTGCCAGCTATAGCGGCATTTTTATCCATCTTTCCACCCTGTTTTCCAGTGTGGTGAGTACTCTGCCATAGTTTTCCCGTATAACAAGCTCTGGGTCTCTATGCACCAATATTCCTAGGTATTTCAACGGTTGTGTTGACCAGTCTAGTGGGTATTAAAATGGTGTTTTGCATACCGTGAGCAGGATTGTAGTTGATGGCTCCCAATTTATACTGAGCCCTGAGAATCGACCGCTCAAACCTAACGTATTCCCGCAACACTTCTGCCAAGTATGTTCTGGTTCTTGCACGTAGAGCACCATATCATCCGCTTACAGGGATATGTTGAGTGTCTTAGACTGAAGCGTAACACAGAGTCTCGATGGAGTTGCCTTATTATACATGCCAGCGGTTTTATCATCATAAAGAACAATAACGGGGAGAGTAGGCACCCTTGTTCTGATGTGTACCCCTCTATCCGTACTCTTGCAACAGGAGCCTTATAACAGGGGTATCCACTGCAGAAATTCCCTGGGAAGTCCAATTCTTTGAAGTATCTGGAACATATACTCCCCATTCTATTGAATCAAATTCCTTAGCAGCATCTCGCATAACTGCGACTGCCTTGAGCTCCAGATTGAGCTGGTGAAACAGCCCAAACAGCGTGAAAATGTTGTGCGTGGTGGTCCTGGTTGCAATAAATCCCAATTGGTGCAGGAGCACCATCAAAGTCATGAGGGGTTGTAACCTAGTGGCCAGAACTCGAGCCAGGATTTTGGCATCTATATTAATAAGAGAAAGCAGCCTGTACGAGTCGCAACTCGTGAGTTTATCTTGCTTGAGCAGGGTTATTATTATGGCTTCGCGTAATGTTGCTGGGAAAATACCCATTTCATATGCTTCCCTATACATCTCTAACATGTGCGGAATTAGCAG
The DNA here is from genome assembly GCF_964261635.1 of Lissotriton helveticus. NCBI lineage: Eukaryota > Metazoa > Chordata > Amphibia > Caudata > Salamandridae > Lissotriton > Lissotriton helveticus. Next base: position 1,586,590,468 of record NC_136057.1, read on the forward strand.
GTCTGCATATGTTTTGAAAAACTCACTACTTAGTCCATCTGGCCCGGGTGCCTTACCATTTGGTAGTGCTTGTATCACCTCTGCAGTTCTGTTTTCTCTATGGGTTGGCTGAGCTATTCCCTCTGGCCGTCAGACAGCCATGGGAGTGCTATGTTAGACTAGAAGTTTTCCAGCTCTTTAGGCTGGACATGCTTGCGTGATGCATATAGTATCTCGTAAAAACTTTTACATTTCATCATTATTCCCTTTGGGTCATAGTGACTGTTCCCTTCCTTGTCAGTAATCTGCGTGATGGGGTGGTAACTTTTATTAATTGCTATTTTGGATACTATATTATGTCCCGGCCTTCCTCCTTCTCTGTATGCTTTCGCTGCATGCCTATTTGTCAGGTGTCTCACTTCAGTTTGAGCCAGATCATTGTATTCTGTTATGTGCTCTCTGATATCCTCTAAGGAGGCCTGACTCTGGTGTGTGTCGTATTCCTGCTCTAAATAGGCTAGGGTCTGTTCTGTGCGCTGCATTTGTGCTCGAATATCTTTCAGTATGCCTGCGTTTGTGGTGATGCATATCCCCCTGATAGTGACCTTGAATGCCTCCCATAGTGTAGAGGTCTCAACAACCGAACCCTTATTGCTTGTGAAATAGTTTGTTATTGCTTCCCCAGTCTTATCTTTAAATATCGGATCCAGCAAAGCCTCTGCTTTGAAACGCCATGTGTTCTCAGAATGCTTTCAGGGATCTGCAAATTGATCCTGACCGGATTGTGGTATGAGAGCATCCTTGTTAAGCATTCCGCTCTCTCCAGCTGTCACCAGCCAGTAATCCAGCTGGGACTAGGATCCATTAGCCATGGAGGCGTGTGTTCCTTCCAAGCGGTCTGGACGTCGAATCCTTCAGGGATCTAGCAACCCCTTCTCTTCCATCCACTCTCTGATGGCTCTCGCCGCCCTAGGGATTTGCCCCCTACGTTGGCTTAATTTGTCCTTAATGGGATCTTATTGTGTGTTCAGATCAGCCCCCCATAGTATCTCTAATTGTGGCAGCGAGCGCAACGTGTTGAATATACCTACATAGAAAGCTGGGTCACCTACATTTGGCCCGTACATGTTAACCAGCATACTTAATTTCCCATGCAGACTACCTTGCAGTATAACATATCGACCTGCCTCCTTCGTGATGGATTGTGTTTCCTTAAACGGTGTTCTCTTTCTCACCAGCGTCTGCACTCCCCTCGCATATGCGGAATACAAGGAGACTAATCTGGCCCCAGCCCAAATCGTGCCCACCCTGGTCTCTGTGGGCTTCTTTAGATGTGTTTCCTGCAAGAACGCTACTTGCACACCATGCCTGGAGAGATAGGCTAGAACCTGCCGTATTTTCTTAGGGTTGTTCAGCCCCCTAACTTTCCACGTCATGCATGCTAGTTTGATGTTACCTGCTTTGCTAGCTAATGTCGTCTTAACAGTGGATTAGTTTCAGAGTGGTACATGCCACTTCGTTCTCGTGCCTTGTATGTATCTTTAGTGTACTACAGTGATGTTAACATAGAACTCGTTCCCCCCAACCCCTGCCCCATTCCCACTACAGCATTTCAATCATGCTACAGCCACTTCCCTGTTAACCCCTCCCCTTATAACTAATTGTGGAACAATAGCAAAGTACTTAACAGTCCCTTGAGTGCTCCTGCTTGGAGGGCTGCCAGGAGCTCATACACCCTCCGGACTTGGATGGGGGCCAGGTGTTCAGATGGTCCGCTCTCTGCTGTCTGCAACGTGATAAACAGTTCCAGTTCTGTATATTTACCATCTCCTGCATGCGTCTCCGGCATGGGTTTGCCCAGTTTTTTATTGGTCTATGTCCTCTTCGTCCTGCGTGCGTGAGTTAACCTTCTTTTCATGATGGACCTTAGGAACTCCTGTGCAGCTTTCGGGGTTGTGCTTATCATCTGCTTCTCAGCGTGTTCAGGCAGGACACAGCATAGCGTATGGTATCCCTACTTTCTGCAGCTGCCTTTTGATAGTCTGAAATTCCCGCCACGCAGTCTGCACTGTTGCGGTGAAATCTGGGTACAAAGCAACTGGATATCCTTGATAGTTTACCTCCCGTTTCTCTCGTGCGAGACGTAGTATTGTATCCCGATCACAGTAATTGAGGATTTACACTATTATGGGCCTTGGTGTTTCCCCAGGTGGGGATTTCACCATCAAGGACCTGTGCGCTTGCTCAACCACCATTATGGGGGGAAGTTCTGCTGCATAGCCTGTAGAGTCAGTTCTAATGCTGTAGCCCCTTGCGCTTCTGGTTCAGGGTCCAATTCCCTTTGCTCATCTTGCACTGTTTTGGAGGTTCTCTTTGCTTCAAACGTGAGGCATAGCTGGTTCTTGTCTGTTTTCCCCATAGTGCCAACCCTTTGTATCCCTGGGTCTTCTGCTGGCAGCTTTCCTTTGTCCACCAGTGCACCTTGCCGCACCAGACCGCCTCAGTTATGCAACATGTCAGCAGAGCACAGGCCTGATCTCTGCCTGCTGCCTTTTAGCTTGCGCTTGTACACTTCGCTCACCGGGGACCAGGCCTTCGCTTGTCAATACCCCCGCAGTGTGCTGCTGTTCTGTTGCAGTAATCCAAGCACCCCAATCACTGCCGGGCACTCACAAGACCGCAAGCTCGCTGCTTACTTCCCCGGTATCGTGGTGAGAACTCGTGGACTTCCTGCCATCTTCGTGTGGGCGCCTCTCCACCAGTCTGCAAGGCTGGTGTTCTTCAGGCTGCAGGGCGAGCGGCAACCACCGCCATTATTAAATTGCACTTTGCCCCGCTGTGCTGCTAATTGGCGCGAGATGCACTTTCAGGCCCGCGCGCTTCTCTTCTTGGCCAGTTCGGGCCACGTTTCTTCTGGCATCCGACGGCCTCCGCCACTCTCCGCTTGTGCCCTTTGCAGCAGCGGGTCTCTCCGTGGCCTTTTTGGTAGGCCCGACTTACGGGGCAGCCCATCCTTTGTCAGTGTCGCACCACCGCGACCGCTGCTGCTCGGTGTCTGGTAGAGGCTCCCAGCCCCCCTTGCTTTCGGAGTTCCACCTGTGTGAATGCCAACCTGCTCTCGCCTTTTGCTCAGGGGAATCGTGCTCCTTGTTTGCGGCCTTCAGCCCCAGTTCACCGTAGCTCTTTCTCCGCGTGTTTACCTGCTGGTGCTGCCGTTGCGCTTTCCAGTGCCGGGGAGTCCAAAATCGTCAGTATCGCGGAGTCACTCCACTTTCATAGTTGCTCTAGTACTGCATTTCCACATTTTTACAGTGGGATTGGCGGATTGTTTGCGGATTGTTTCACCTGGCCGTCAGAGCACCACTAATGTGCGGCCATTTTGCCTCGGGCTCTCTAGCGCCCCAGATTTATCAAATAATTGTTGACCCATACTTATAAAGGAAGCAAGCACTAGAAGAAGAACCCTGAACATGGTAATGATGTACCAAATTTATGTCACTGAATGTACACAGAGCTAGTTTTGTTCGGCTGATCATTTGCATCCTGTGACCCAAGTGGCAATCACAAATTAGCGAGGTAGAGTGGTACTTCACCATGAATGCCCTTGTTCACAAGGCATACAGTCTTAAACATCATGCTTTCTTTGACTGGTAGCCAATAATGAATCTGTTATGCAGTAGTGGTGTGATCAGTATGCTCTAGACGAGAGATGAAGTGGGTTGCATAGTTTTGCATTATTTTTAGAATAGATGTAATTATTGCAGGACAGTCTCATACTCAATCCTAGAGATCATCACAGCAATTACCAGAGCAATGGCAGAAACAATAGAGACATGATTACTCAAAGAGAAGTTACATAGAGGAATCTGTTTTGTTATGTTATTCACTTGTGGAGCCATTGACATATTGTCATCAAGTATGGCACTCAAGTTGTGGATATTTCTAGAGGTTGCTAGGTCGGGTTTAGGGTTGGAGGCCAGCCATTAGGAAACAGACTAAGGTTGCATCCTTCTAAAAATAATTCCATCACAAGGAGACATTACACCCGAGTATGCCTGCCATATGTCTTGTAAGGGTATATGTTCTCATTTAGCATGTAAAATCATTGGTACTTTGAATCCCTGATTCCTGGTATAAACCATAGTCCTTGTTATGAATAACCTTATCAAACACACAAAAAATGATGAAAGGTTGGCTTGCAATTTGTATAACTAATGGCAATTGCTAAGAGTAGCATTACAACCATTTTCCCACCATGCCACTACAGTTTGCACTCTGCCAAATGCAAATAAGTCTTGAACTTGCTCCAATAGGAACAGTCTTTCCCGAAACTCCTTTTGTGTTTCATATCACGCTCTAACGGCCATGGGTATGCACAGAAGTGGGTCCCATGCTTACTGTGACACTGGAGCTAAGCTACACCCTTGAAGATGAAGATCCCCAATCAAGGAGAAACCAGTCTTGGGATTATTTGTGTTCCGGGTCAGGGAGAACCTGGCTTGGCTGTTCGGGGTGGACTGTTTCTATTGGGACAAGGTCAAGACTAATTTGCATATGGATTGGTCCAAACTGGGGTGGCATAGCGGAGAAAAGAAAGATGGGCTGGAATGCTACCCTGAACGATTAACTTTGGTTAGACTTGTTGCAAGCATTCTCCCATCATCGTTTGTATGTTTCATGAATAATCTTATACCTTTGTTTCATGAATAATCGTATACCTTGCCTATTAGGAGGTAATAACAGGAATGCTATGAAGTGGGCTTGTGGGATATTATGCATATATACATTTTTAAAGCCGGTAATATATTTTGACCTATAAGTTTATCCCTGCAAAGTAACCTAATGTTTGGCTTGTCATTGATTCCATCTCCCAGTTTTCCAATATCAAAACAAATCAAAGCAAAGAAGATTGTGTATCATTTTCATAAACATTTTGTGGAAATAAACCACTTTTTGTCCACACTGATTAATGTTCGTCTAAATATGAAATTATATTGTGTTACTTTATTGCCACACAATTTACGATAACCGTCATTCATGCTTCAAATCTATTTGTTTATATTTTTTCCTCAAATTCAGCACTCTGCTGTCATTTTATTTTTTTGTGAACAGATTTTATTGGTTTTTGTACGTTCAGCACTACAAACATTACTATGTTCTTGGGTAGTTCGGATCCGGAGCTATTATACTGCACATGAATAAAACCAAATCATGGTAATGACACAATCTTAACACTTAACCTGCCACTGTCCCCTCCACCTTCTTCCTATGAGTCAGTACTACTGAGCATGACCGGGCATAATTCTTGGGGTGCACGAAACCTACCTCCATTATACACAAGAAAGGCTGAGGTAGTCATAGGTAGACCTTTCTTCTCCGTGTTCATTTAGAAGTTCACATGTCAAACCCAGTGAGTGGGGAATTTCATCTATCAGACGACTCTCATTGGGACCCTGTGGGCGACCTCGCGGGCCTGTCTGGTTTGGGATTGGATAGACTATCCACCCTAGCTCTCCAGGCCCGGGCCACATCTATGTTTCCTACCCCCTTCTAGCTTCTCTCAACAATATTTGTCCCTCACACACTGCCCCCTTCCTCATTTCCCTCCTCCAAATGTGTCAGAGGGTATCCCCCAGTGCCTTCCAATTCCATGCAATCTTACGTTAAGCGAGGATAACTGGCAGTTCTTGGAATTTGCATGTAACTTTAGTCTTAGACATGCAGGGGACCCATTCTAATATACAGTGACCTGGGGTGTGTGGGACCTCTCTATTGATAGTCTCCTCGATCGCAAGCAAGACTCCTTCCCAGAATGCTTGCAGCACAGGGCATGCCCAAAACATATGAAGTACGTGTGTTCTCCCTTCCCCGCACCTCGGACCGGCTGCATTGGCTATGTGATAGTGTAGCTTTTCCAATGGATGTTGTTGATCTGTGCGCAGTGCTCTGTACACGCAAGAGAGTGCATTTATGGTGCCTGCAGAAAGAGCCATATAACAGCAGCTCTGCTACGATGGGGGTTCAGTAGTCTCTGTTAACCTTGGGCATAGTTTGCGAAGTAGCGATAGGCGTAGCTACGCGAAGTGCAATACGCGAGCTACGGGTAGGTACGCGAACTGTGCAAAATGCTGTTCGCACTGATTGCACAGTGCCGGATGCTTGTGCGCACTGTGCAATCAGGGCAAACCGCATCTTGCACAGTGCAAGCGGTCGTTTTCTGCCATTCGAGTAGATTTCTACTCGAGCGGCAGCTTTCTCAACGCGGACTGGTAGTTTCTCGTCGCGAGCATACGCGACCACTCGCAATGAGAAACCTGCCCTACACGCGTTGAGAAACTCGCCGGGAGGTTTATTTTCCATGCTCGCAATCGGCAACGTGATGTTGCTGATCGCGAACGAGGAAAAAGTCTAGCCGGATGTAATTTTGCTCGCTCACGGTCGCCAACTTGACATTGAGGACCGCGAGCAAGCAAAAAATTACCGCTACGCGTGTTTGCACTGAGCTACGTGCAATTCGCGTAGTGCAAAGAAGCGCAAACTTCGCAAACTACGCTAGCGTAGTACTTCGCCCAGGGTTAGTCTCCGTATGCCTTCGGTTGCGTAGTGCTGTCATGAGTGCTTATTGTAATAAAGAATGTTCACAAGGTAAATCGAACTCCGAACAGAATTTCTCAAATGGTAGCAATTTAGTATCCCTCTAAAGATCCCCCATCTTCGTCGCCCAGGCCTCAATCTAAAGGTCAAGTTCCCGCCAGTTACCTCCATGCAGGAGTACCCTCAGCATTCTTAAAGGCAAGTTAAGGGAATAGCGGATCTTAACCCACATTTTCTGTAACCCTCATTGTCAGCACTGAGCCTGCACTTTGAATTCTCGTGAGTCATCCCTAGCTGGTCTGCGCACCCTGAGGTACACCCGTAGGAGATCAAGCAATGAGGGTATGAGCGGGTCTGGGGTCCTGTCTGGATTTCGTCTCTGTGCTATCCCCCGGAACATTCAGCACTCGGCTGTGATTTTGCCATTTTTTAAATGTTTTATGCTGTGGAATAGATAGGCTATATTTTGAAAAGTTCTTGTGTTGCTGCTGAACAGCCGCTGTATTGCTTGGGTAGGATTTTGTGCCTGACTGAGCGAATTATATCAGCTAATTGCTTTTGAGGCAGGTTAAAGAAGCTGCTTGGAATATTGCACTTTAATTTTATTTCTATTTTTATTTCATTTTTATTTTCGCTTTTTTAAAGTCATCTTTTCCCATTCAATTACCACTTCTCTGTGTGTAATGATATCACTTTTTAAGCAGTCTGGGATTTCTCCACATTTATTGGGAAAGTTGTTATGCATGTACTGAAAATGTTGGACACGGGCTTCAGCAACTGTGCCATTTCATGAAACAGAAACCTGGGGTCAGACTTAATACCAAGCCTGAACCCCATTAACCCAAATATGACAAGGAGGAAAATGGAGACTACTGACAGGAAACCTTAAGGCATTGTAGAGGTTGATTACTCGAGACAAGCCCCGCCTCCACCATCTGTGTGCTCCCATATGGTGAATGTTGAGGTATGTAAGTTAGTTAAAGAACTCTCTTGAGGAATATTCAAAATATGTATACTAGGAGACCATCTTGGACATACTTTGAAAGGTGAAGTACAAAGCTCAGCAAAGTACATTCTCCAACTTCAAAATACAGGTTTATGTACAAGTTTATGGTGGCGCCTTTTCTGGTAGTCTGTCTGTCTAAGGGGGTTCTAAGTAGTAATCCCTTCAACCCATTATACAATTGATGTTTTTATTATTATACTTTATTTGTGCTTAAGCCCTCTATATATACTGCACTCAGTGAGTAAGTAGTCGCATGTGTTCACGTGTCTTTAAAAAATGCATTGCCACTAGTTGCTGATCATCTATTAGTTTAAAACTAAAGCAATGGCCAGTAGAACCATAATCTTAGTGTATCAGCCAGACCTAACCTCAAGGACGTAGTTGTTGCAAGAGTCCATATTGAAACAATGCAATGGTAAGGGGGTCTTTCAGTTTGAAGAAAGCTTGTTTGCACAACAGACACAAATCTTCTTGTTCATCTTCATCACACATTTAGACTCCTGTGTGAACTGCCAATTCACTAACCTGCTAAATTCACTCAGGAAATGTCACCCAGTCCCCTTTTTAACAAAATCTGCAACTTGTGATCTTTATTGTTTTACAATTTGTCCATTAAGCCACATAACCTTTATTAAGATTCTATCATTTATTTTATACGGTCAGGTCTAAGACTTGAAAATAAATCCACCCATGATGATTTTTAGGTTCTGCAGCCTTTGCTTATTACTGAGTAAAGTTTAGCACATTGAGCCAATCTTAAACAGCATGAGTGAAGGTAGGACGGTAGAGTGTGGAGAGTCGTTGCATTACAATCCCCCTGTTTTGTGGCTCTTTGGAGTGCAGCAGTAATTTGACTTTCCAGCAGTTGTGGATCCCACAGGATGTTGCACAAAGGATCACAAAGGCCAGCTGATGATTTTCTAGCATCACCTGCCTTTGACAAGGCAAGACATTGCTTCTAAGACTGCCTTTATAAGATGATAAAGTAAATGACTGTGATATGGATGGTTAATGACATCCATGCCTGTTAAACAGGCATGTTATTGTTTATTCAAGTGGTTACGTTTATCAATTACTTGCATGCTATACCTTTTTTTTAAATGTTATATTAACTATATGACATCATGGGTGAATGATTGCTTGCATCAGTTTCACTGTGAATAATCAATGTCATACCTTTCTGGATAATATCGTACGTGGATGACTTCTAGATGAAAGGTTAACTATAACCATGTCAGTAATTTATTTACAATTGTGAGCATTTTTGTTAGCCTTCTTGTTCTTTTGGGTACCAGTTGATTGTTTCCTACTTCATTTTTTCAGTCACATTTTTTTAAGATTCTCATTTGTCGTGCTTACATTGATGAGTGAATGTTTTTTGCATGTTTTGCAGAGTAGGTTTTTAGGAAAATAATGTCCTCTGAAAATGTAATCTGTAGTGTCTTGTAAAGAAAGAAATGCTGGAACTCTTTTGGTCCCACTGTACACCATCAGCTTGTGACATAAGCGTTTGAGGGATGAGATGAAGATAGCCTTAGAATGTTGAGTTCTGACTTGCAAGCAGCCGAATAAAGACGTGTACAACTACTCTCCGTATGTGGCTTGGTTGTTGTTGTGCATGGGGGCTGGCAAGACGTTATAACTGGCAATGAGATAGGGGATATGAAACCCATACACTGAAAGCGCTCTTCCAGACAGTTTGCAATGGCCCAGCAAACTGCACATGCATGCCACAAGTGCCGCAGTGGATTTTGCACTTCCACTGCAGCACTTGTGGCATTCATGTGCAATTGTTGCACTGAGACTCCACCAATGTGAAAACGATTGAAGATAAAGAGGCAACATTGAAAGTCTACTTGTCGATGGCCAGGATCTGAATGAAACAACCACAAATAAAAGGTACTGCTCCATTACGCAAATTAATGCCATACTCTAAAGGTGGATGCAAACATGTTACAAAAGCAGCGCACAACAATAGTTCAGTACAGATTAAATTGCAATGCATGTGCTACAAAGCAGAGATCAACCAAATGGTTTTAAAGAAACATTTAAGCACAATGGCGACAAAATATTATAACGTTATCTGTTTTAATGGACTAGTAGTATATAAAGTTCATCCACTTGCTGAAACAACCAACGACTCATCATGCATCAACGTGCTGCAGAGTGGCCCCACAAAGAGGGTCGGGTTGTGCCTGAGGCCAGATTTCCTGCAATTGGACAAATATGCATTGGCTGCGGTAAAGCAACCCATTTTGTCAAAACTTGCAAGGTGAAGAGAAAAGTAAATGCGTCACAGCATGAAGACAAAATAGCTGACCGAACGCTACCTCAGCGACGTTCGACGCACTCCGACAAGGCCAAGTATTCACACCAACTGAGGCAGATCGACACCAAAAGAAGCTGATCGTCATCTAAATCATTGACAAAGAGTTCCTCATTATCAGTTTCTAGTGAAAGTGACAATGTCGAGGTTTACTTCAGAAAGGCATGCACATGTGGGACTAGTTGGATATGACAAAAAATTCAAAGTGAAGAAAAATCGACATGAAAAGGGACCACAAACATTCAAACATTGTCCGAAGATCAGACTCAAGATAAATGGGTGTTCAATAACATTCATAATTAATAATGTTGCATCGATAAATATTATGCATGAGGAGAAGTATCAAGAGCTAGCTCCGTTATCTCAACTTACAAAGTCCAAGACTAAAGTATACACATGGGCCACCTCAACACCCTTAAAGAGTCATGGTTTGTTTGTAGCTACGATAAAACGTAAGAAAACTCTTATACAAGTATTCATGTGCTTCAAGGAACAGCCTCAAGTGCCTGTTTGCTGAGTTTTAACACTGCTATTGATATGAGACTGATATCAGTGAACTACAATATGAACGTGCATCATGAAATTGTAAGTTAATTTCCTTAATTATTTCAAAGGTTAGGAAAACTCAAAACAATGAAAGTAAAGTTACATATAAATTTGTATTTTCGTTCTGCTGTACAAAGACACAGATAAATTGCATTTCACTTGCAAGAGGCTGTTGAAAAGGAACTTAATTGACTGTTAAACATGACATCGTTGAACGCTTCACTGGTCCAACGTCATGGGCTTATCCCATTGCAGTAGTACCTAAAGTGATGTAGCTGTACGCATACACATTGACATGTGTTAGGCCATCAAGGCGACTGAGCAAGAGAGACATCAAGGTCCACACATTGCTGATATGATACCTCAACCTAATGGGTCGAAGTTCTTCTCTTGACTCGACATAAATAAAGGATATCAACAACTGGAGCTTGAAGAATAATTCAGGTACATTACAACCTTTTCTAAGCATATTGGACTGTTTTTCTATTGCGTTTTGGAGTATCCTCTGCTGCAGAACTTTTCAAAGATTCCATTCGATGTATCATACAGCTTGTAGTTAATGCGTTTAACTATAGTGATAACATATTCATTTTCTGAGCCATCCAGGGCCGCACAATGCTGGTATGATAACTCAAATGAGTGGTGCAAAGTTCTCTCAACTTAAATAAAGGATATCACTAATTGGAACTTGAAAAAAAAGCCAGGTACATTACAACCGTTTCTAAGCATATTGATCTGTTTTGCTACAGGCGATTGAGGTTTAATGTATCCTCTTCTGCAGAACTTTTCCAAGAAGGACACTGGGTCCCATGTTCACTAAGCCACTGGATTCAAGCTAGACTGGCTGATGAGGGATGTTGTTCTGAAAATGGTCGCAGGATGCTTGTTTTTGGTCCAGGGAGGACCTGGCTTGGCAGATCGGGCTTGACGGTTCCCATGAGGGGCAGGGTCAAGACGGATTTGCTTATGACTGGGTCCAAACTGGGGTGGCATGGTGAGCAAAAGAACGATGGATTAAACCCAGATTCTTATGACTGGGGGTGAATGTTGGCATTGTTCATCTGTCTGTCGATCATTTGTTCCTTTTGCTGAGACACATTGTGGCATAGGAGAGCAAAAGCCTATCACAAACAGAACATGCTTATTCACAACCTGAGAAAGAAAGTTTGGCAATGGTCTGGGCTTGTCAATATTTCCATGTGTTCTTGTATGGAAATATATCAAAAGGTAGGGGAAAGTGATGGATCTAGTTTTGATCCAATTGGGCTCAAATTACCATTCACGGAAGATTGGGAATGGGAGGTCCAGCCACAGTCAAGGCCCCAGAGACAGTAAATAACAAAACCACTGAGCTGTTCCTAAAGGGGAGAGTAGGAGGAGAGAACGGTCACGGGGATGGCAGGGATAGTGCTCAGTGGAGGACTACACTGGGTATCCAATTTGTTGGTTATAATGGCCTCACACACCCTTGTGAGTGTCATGCTTCATCATCGGCAGTGCTCCTCGTTGGGCAGGCGGTGCAAAGTCCAACGGGCTCACCTAAAAGAGGGACTCTTTAGTGGAGATCTTTTATCCAACTGCCTATGGGTGAAGTGTGGGTGAGGGGCCAGGAGAGAATGGATAGTGTGGGTGAGGATAAAATGTGGCACAAGGTACCGGAGAACAATTTATTCTGGTGGTCCTCTGCCGCAAGTAAAAACAGAAGGTAGTCTGTGATCGCTGGAACTTAGGTTTCCAAGTCACGATACAAGACTAATGTGCAATTAGTGTGGTCAACATGTTTCTCGCCTTAGTACATTGACTGCGATTCTTCAGGACCTAATAAATAACTACTATCACAAAAACATGACCTATCAAAGTATCAGTTTATAATAAAGTTCATCTGTTGTACTACCTGAATGGCACTGCTCTTGCCTAGGGAAAGACAAAGGAGATCGTTACCACAGGTAAGTGACAACAAGTGACCCTTTCGTGACCGTGAGAACACAGTGCTGGAGTGAACAAGGTGACATACTAGTGAAAATGTGTGACCAGTATGCAGTTTATAAAATCACATATTAAAAACATATATAGCAGCAGCATTCTAGAACCCAAATGCAAACCCATGGGCACGGGTAAACTCACCTAATGCTTAGAGTGTGTAGGTGTCAACAGTACCCGGTAAGTCTGACATCAAGGGGGAAACCATAGTGGTTTAAGGCTGTAGAAGGAACAATTAGATTGGATCTGTTAGAGAAAGACTCAAATATCGAGTGGTTTAAGTAGTCGCCTGCTGTACGGTTTTAGAAGAGACCTCATGTCCAGCAATTGAGCGGTGGGATTGATTGTATGAGTTAGAAAAATGTGGCTTATCTAGGGAATCAAAACATAGTACGCAATCATCGCCACCACCAGAATAAATTGTTCTCCGGTACCTTGTGCCACATTTTATCCTCACCCACACTATCCATTCTCTCCTGGCCCCTCACCCACACTTCACCCATAGGCAGTTGGATAAAAGATCTCCGCTAAAGAGCCCCTCTTTGAGGTGAGCCCGTTGGACATTGCACCGCCTGCCCAACGAGGAGCACTGCCGAGGATGAAGCATGACACTCGCAAGGGTGTGTGAGGCCATTATATCCAACAAACTGGATAACCAGGGTAGTCCTCCACTGAGCACTATCCCTGCCATCCCCGTGACCGTTCTCTCCTCCTACTATCCCCTTTAGGAACAGCTCAGTCGTTTTGTTATTTCTTGTATGGAAAGCCTTTCACAGTAGTGACTGATCATCAAGCTCTGTTGATGAGATTTGGCTATCCCAAAGCCAAACTGTCTCCTCAAACTGGACATTGGGGTTTGAGGTTGCAAGAATATAACTATACAAGTCTCCATTGTCCAGGGAAAGATCAGAATCCTGCTAATTATTTTTCAAGAATGCCATTACAGTATCCTGGTACCGCATCCAAGACAACGGAGGCTTACATCAATTTTATTGTGAAATCAAGAACACCAGATGTCATGTCTTTAGAACAAATTGTCACTGCCAGGATCCAAGATGGTGATGTGTTAAAGTTAAAAGACATTATTGATCCTCACTCGTGGGAGCAGCGCTCTAGACCTCTCAACACTGACAGTATCTGAAGTTCAAAAATGTAAGAGAAGTTTTTCCAGTGACTCCAGAAGGCCTAATTCTGCAAGGTGCATGAAATGTGATTTTCAAGAGTTTACGACAATACTTGATCGACTTTGCCCATGAGGGACATCGAGAAATAGTTTCCACCATGAGTACTTTTCATGACCGAGTTTGATTTTCATATCTCGACGAGTCAGAAAAGAGTTCAAGACTTGCCATGTATGCAACTCTCTTTCATCTCAAGTCATTCAGCACCCTTTGAATGTGGGAGAAAATTGCTATTGATTTCTTTGGTCCTCTTGAGAATGGACATCATCTTCTAGTGATTGTTGATGAATACTCCCGTTTTCCATTGGTAGTAGACCTTTCATCCACTACCTATGAAAAATGTATTCAAAAGTTAGATGGCATCTTTGGGACATGGGGTGTACTTGCAATCTTGAAGTCTGACAATGGCCAACCTTTTAATAATCAAAAATTCAGAGACTTTCTAAATATCCAATATAAAGCATCAAAAAAAGCTCTTCTGTTTGGCCTCAGGCCAATAATCTGGCGGAACATTTCAAGAGCACTCTAAAGAAAGCTGTTCAGCGTGCTGCATTGGAAAAGCTCGACCTGAAAGATGTTTTGAACACTACTCTTCAAGCTTATCATTCGACCCCTCACTCATCAACAGGAAAAAGCACTGCAACTCTCATGTTTGGAAGAGCCATGGTGACCAAGCTGCCCCAATGTACCAACCTCAGAACCAAGAATGAGGGAGACATTCATACTATGAACTTTGGTCTCAAACAGAAGATGAAAATATATGCCAACAGGACGACGGCATGTAAAAGATGTCGTTTTTACAAGAGGAGATCGAGTGCTTGTCAGACAACACAGAAAAAGAAAGTCTGATGCTCCTTTTGAGGCTGAACTATTTATACTCACTAATACCACATGGTAACTGCCCAGTGACCTGGGAAGTGCCTTATGAGAGACTCCTCTCACTTTTGGCATGTGGCACATCACATTCCAAACATCGATGTCAATGTAGACACTGAGTTCAGACAGATTGTTGATGACTCTGTATCTGCTGATGACTCCACCTCACCTGTGCGGATCACCAACACTTCGACTGCCAGTTCCCGATCAGGACGTGTGATTCAGGTGCCACAACGATTAATTGAAGAATTATAATGAGGAACAACCTTTACAACAAAACCCTATCAATGCAGTATCATTAAAACGCAGGTTTTAGAACGAAAGTTGTTACAACGACTTTCGCTGGAGGGCGCTCTAGGACAGGGAATAGTTTAATTTACTATCCAACACCTTCCCTACTATCCACGGGGACTGGAGTTGGAATAGTAAATTAAACTATTCACTATCCAGCGCCCCCCAACGCAAGTCGTTGTAACGACTTGCGTTGAATAATTGCCTGTATATCTACAATCGTGTGTGTTTATGTATTTGTGTATTTATTCATCTATTCTGTTATTTAACTATTTTAAAAAGTTATAACTTTTTTTTAACAAAGCAGGAGATGTAGTATCTTGTAAATAAAGAAACACAGGAACTCTTTTGGTTCCCACTGTACACGGTAGGCCTGTGATGTAAGCGTTGAAGGGATGAGTTGAAGCCAAACTTTGAATTCTGACTTACACCCAGCCGAATAAAGTTGTGTTCAACTACTCTCTGTGTGTGGCTTGATTATTGGTGAGTACCGGGGCTGGTGGGATGCTACATCATCTACCTAATGTTTTAGAGAAATAGCTGTTATATAAAACTAATCATTCAAAGAGAGAGATACGATTACACTTCACTTGGAAATTTAAGTAACTATTAACTAAGAAAGCTAGGTAACAGATTATTTACAGATAGTCACACGATTTTTTCGGTGAATGGCAAAGTACATCACAACTTCTGCAAAAAAGTTATTAGATCACTATGAGTGGCTACATCACTGTGAATGGATATGTTTTAACCTGATAGTGTTAGTGCAGCATTACTTAAATCACTTCCTTTAAAAGAGATTATTTGTGCATGAGACGTTACTGTGTGAATAATTAATTATACGGTTGTTTACATCCTTGTCTTGTCAGTTCAGCAACCATTAACATACGTTATAAGTTGACCTGCTCAGCAATTGGATGATACTAAACGGACTGCTTTGATATATGATTGTTTGCTTTCTGGTAGGCAACTAATTGGCATAAACACAGTCCACAGGACACTTAGTAATATCCCTTTCTTCTCCTGTCCAGGTTGCTCCCACTATCAAGGAGAGGATGGTGAGAAAGGGATCCATGATGGTGGGCTATCAGCCCAATGGTGATAACGTCAATTTCTTCCGCCAGATTGTGATTAACCCGGAGCTGACAGAGAATGACATGATCTTCTTCCTTGACGAGATTGAGCGTCTGGGAGTCGACCTGTAACTGCTTCTCCCTCATCAGTCACTCCTTACTTTTTTTTTGGGGGGGGGCACCTGCAGCCTCGTCAAAGAAAATCTAACTACCTCACTGTCTCCTATAACCTAGCCACGATCTGGAACACGCTCCCCCTCACAATCAGATCAGAGCCTAAACTTCTTACCTTCCGAAAGCTCCTCAAAACCTGGCTTTTTAATGAACCGATATAAATTCTAGCGTACTCCGCCTTAGCCCATCCTCTGTAGCGCTGGGACGCCCTGTGGTAGCCATCGCGCTTTATAAATTATCTTTTCATTTCATTTCATTTCATTTTATTCATTTCACTGTGACCCTCAACAGTTAACAGCCTTTGCCAAGAGGTGAGGTCAGAAAAGTAATTTCCTACATGGAGCTATATGAAGGTTCCCTTCTTCATGGGCACTTGTAACTATGCTTTAAAGAGCACAGGAATTCCTCCAGATCTGATCAATTAACATGTCTAGTCAGATTCTTTGTAAATTAGCAAACCTGAAGAAGGATCTGCGAAAGTCTTCCTCTGTTTTGGAAACCGTCTGTAAAACTTACTTTTTCAGTTTTTGATTGGCTGAAACCAGTTTCCACTATCATACAAAACACATGACACTGTAATACACAGTGTCTTCATTCGCCAACAAAATTAGTGTTGTAGTACATCAATCTCCCTAATAGCCTCTTTGATACAACATCTACATGAACAATGTGATATAAATTATAAGTAGGTAGAAAGCAAATTTCAGGTGGATGCTTCCAAGACAGTGCTTTTGGGGAGATTAATCATATGTAATTCTCACTTCACAAATGTCTTCTTTTACATGAAAAACGTTTAGACTTGCCTTGGTCAAGTTCACAGGTGGGTAAAACGTAATTATGCCTAAATAAAACTATATGAAAGTTTTGATTATTGGCCACAAGCCTTAAGAAACTCAAATTCTCAGGATCGAAAACTTCAGGTGAGCCTTGCACATTGGTTTATAAATTAAAAGAATCATCATTGCCAACGAAACACCTTCTCATTCAGATCCACCGTGTGATAAAACAGGTTAACTTCAGTTAAAGTGGCCATGGAGTGTTTAGGCAATCCAGCTTAACATAAAGGCTGCAATACCTTCAAAGCAAGTATTTTTTACCTTCCACATGAAGCCCAGGGAATCTTAACCATCCCCACGGATTTGCTCTATCTGCTTCTACATACACTACAAGCCTATTCTCTGCCTTATTATAGTCCAAGGACATTGCAAACAGAGAACTCCTCAGTACTGAAACCACCGTCTCAATTACGGGATGGGCTGTGGAGTAATCCCAAGAAGCGCATGGTCAACTCTACTTATATATCCATCTCCTGATGATTGGCACATGCTGGTGCTTTATATCCTTTAATTCAAATTCAGTGCGGTTACATGAAAGACCTAAAGGTCCACATTAAATGTGAGTCTTTGGAAATGTAGGGTATCATTTTAAGTATAACCCTGTGTGTGATACAGACAAATGCCCATGAACTTTGTAACGTCTTTATTGAAGTTCGCAACTCATGGTTGGCTTTATCATCACAATATGTAAAGAACAAACATATGAGTAAAGTAATGTTCTATCTCTGAAGAATCATGCATGTTCTTTCTTAGATTGACTAAAAATGTTTAGTACCAAGTGGCTCAAGGAGTGCTGGTTCTATGTCAGTGCTTTACATTTAGAATCGTTTTAGGAATTTGTTTATGTGAACTTCTTGAAATGCTGTCAAGGACCCACCCAGGTCTTCTGCTTCTAAATTAGGCACCCGTACAACAGAGTTGTTTTGGTTTGACTTACACCTTTTTCAATACGATCTATACTGGATTTCTTTCTTGAGGTTGCCTGTTAGTCTTCATCCATAGAAGAAGTTGCTTCATTCCACCTATAACCGATCTGAATGGTTACTCCTACCGTGATCGGTCAGCGCCGGGACGCCCCTTAACTGGGACAGCTGCGCGCTTCAACAAATTTTAACATAACATAACATGTAAGATTCGAACAGCTCTTTAACAGCCAGCTAGCAGCCCACAGTCGACTGTCAAGTGCTTATTTTAAGACAAGGTTCAAGCCATAAGGACTTTTGATTTCTTCAGTCAGGTCATACAGCAAAGAGGTGAAATTCTTAAATTGAGACCTCTACCCTACTCCTGGCTCCTTCTGTTTGGCCATCTTCTATTATGTCTTTTCATTAGCAGTGATGTCCTGGTTGTATTTCTTTGCAAATTACATTAAAAGTGCCTCATGTTTGCTTACGTTGTGAAAAGAACCATTTTTTTTAAAGTTCGTTTATTACGTTTTTTCAGGAAATACATAAACACAAACAAAACTCAGTGAAAGGAGATGTCAAAATTCTAGCATGTTCCCATTACACAGATCACAACAAATGTTTAGGGGGCAGGGAAAGATGGGCAATGACATACTGACATGACCATAAGGAGGTGGGGGAGGGGGAGAGATGGAGGGGGCAGAAACGCCACTGATAAATGGAATATATCACATAAGGTGTGGCTCAATCTCTCTCGGGTAGATGTTGTGTGGCCTTGGGGCCAGAGCTGCTGACTTTGGAGCTGGGGAACCAGGTTCGAGCCTCCGCTCAACATCCTGTGATTGGGCAAATCACTTAATCTCCCCGTGCCTATCCAAAATTAATGTGTCCTTGTGTAACGCAACTGGTGCTCATGTAATGCACTCCAATACTTTCGGGTCGAGTTCACTCTATATAAATCTGCAAAAAAATAAAATGCAAAGAATATGATCTGGTATGCAGTGAATGAGTACATGAAGTAAGACATGAGAGCCTTAATCTGTATCGTTAGACTCTAATATAAATAGGTAAGTGGGGAGGAGATGCCAACTATCTCTAGACCTAGACGTGGGGGCTTGGAGTTGTGCATAGTCGTGGCTGATTTTGTCACACTAGGGCATGGGTTTAAGCCAGGCCGTGTCCGTGTCTTTGGGAGAGGGTTGTATGATGTTACAACGCGTTCTTTTAGATCGCGGTACATCACAACGCAAGTCGTTACCACGACTTGCGCTGTAGGGTGCTGGACTTAGGAATAGTAAGATTTACTATTCTAACTCCAGCCTACGTACAGTAGGGAAGGTGTTGGAATAGTAAATCTACTATTCTTTAGTCTAGAGCGCCCTCCAGCGCAAGTCGTGGTAACGACTTGCGTTGTAAAAGACGTGTGGTAATGGCAGCGCGGTGTTTTGACCGCGTTGTCATGGATGTTCCCGTGGGAGAGCGTCTGCTGGCCCTGTGAAGGGTAATTTCTTGTTTAGCGAGTAATAGCGCTATGGAAGTGAATCTACGGATGGATTTAGGCAGATCGTGAGAGTGCCCCAGCAGTGCCATTGCAGGGTCGGGCTGGAGCCTGACGTCCTTCATCGTGGTAAGAAGGGAAAAATCGCAATCTAATAGTTGCTGATGACTGGGCATAACCAGGTGAAGTGCGCAAAACCAGCGTCAGGAGTCTGGCATGTGAGTCAATGGGAGGAGTGAACTGGGTCGAATTTGGAAATACCTGTGGGGCAGATGTATGCTCTGTGTAAGAACTTAAAATGTAGAAGTTTGTGTCTAGGATTAATAGACACCTATTTCATTTGGAAGCAGCAAAAAGTCCAGACCTTGTCAGATACAGCCTATCCATGACCCATGCTCCAAGACTCTTACATGTCTAGTGGAGTCAGACTTCAGGGCCAAGCATGAGCGATATAACCTGGAAGTCAAGTGGCTCTGTCGTAGTTGAAGATGATGATAAGTGTGAGGGGCGGAAATGGGAGACATCGTTTACATCTCATGCGGTAAAAACATGCCATTACAACACGTCATTACAACGACTACGTTGTTACATCGCAAACCATTACAACGCAAGTCGTTACAACAACTTGCTGTAGGGGGCAGAAGGTGTTGGATTTAAAATCCAGCACCTTCCCTACTATTGCACAATTGGAGTTGGAATAGTTAATTATACTGTTCCAACATCCAGCGCCCCCCTACAGCAAGTTGTTGTGATGACTTGAGTTGTAATGGTATGCGATTTAACAACGCTGGCATGCGTTGTATCGCATGCGATGTAACGTGTCATACTCGGCGGAAACTCATCCAGGACAAGGGGGTATGAAGGTATACAAGAACACAGGGTGTTGTGTAGTCTTCGAAATATGAAATGGTCCATGTATGTAGCTTGCTAGAAGCGGGTGTCATCAGCACAGGTGAGGACATGTCCGTCATGGAAAATATCACCCAGAGTGTGGGGATAGTGATGTGAAAGGGTGCATTGGAGAGGGTTTTCCTGTATGAGAGAGAGCTATAGATTATCAGACAGTGGAATAGCAAGGGAATATAGGAAAACACTTCCTAGGGAGCCATAGAGTCTCTTCCAGGCCCAGCAGGTGGTAAACAGGATCTGGCTATCAGTTGGATTGATGGGAATACCCTTTGGTAATAGGGAGGAGAGTGACCGCTGTCCTGCCTCATCTCGCTCGGGATTGAGACTTGGTAAGCGAGCATCTGGATGGTGCCAGAGGTGTGAGTACTGACACTGTGTGGCCAGGTCGTAAAAATAGAACTCAAGGACACCAAGTCAACAATGTTCGTAAGGGAGGGTCAGGGTGTCCCATTTGACATAAGGTCTGCGTCTGGCCCAGACCAGCTGTATCAAGAGACTGCTGTCTCTTCATCATGTTTCTTCTTGTTAAAAACTATTTAAAAAGTACTCCCATTTATCCCCACAGACAGAAAAAAACCTGTGATTTCTTCTTTGATCCTGGCCAAGCTAGACTACTGCAATGGCCTTTATATCAGCCTACATGAGAAACAACTCAATAAGCTGCAGATGATTCAAAACGCAGCGGCGTGTCTTCTCCTGGATAATCCTAAGCATTCATCTGTCAGAAATCCTCTGCATAAATTGCACTGGCTCCCTGTGAGGAACCGCATTATTTTTAAATCTCTCTTTATCACATACAGAGCACTCCAGAATACTGGCCCCATTTTTTTGAGGCGCCTGTTCTGCTGGTACATTCCAAACAGGCATCTACGCTCCGAAGGAGCTAAACTGCTAGCAACTCCGAGAGTCTTCAAGGCCTCTTGGGGTGGCCTTAGCTTTAGGGCAGCTGCCCCAAAACTCTGGAACAAACTCCCATTTGCCATCAGATCTCTTCCAACTTTACTTGCATTCAGGCTGGCACAGTCATCGGTCCAGCGCCAAGACACCCTCGGGTAAACGTGCGCTTAACAAATTTATTAACATAACATAACTGCGTAGCATGGTGAAGAAGTGTTGTGTGAGTGGGATAGGGATGTTTAAAAGCAAGTATAAAAATGAGGAAGTATCACTAGTTTGATTATTGCCACTAGTCTGGTCTATCCAACGTTCCCCTTGGGACGTGAGTCTATCAATGGCTGGGCCGTAATTAAGTTGTAATATTTGTTATTTTTCTAAGGGTAAATGGATACCTATTTATTTGGTGGAGTCTATAGCCCGGGTCAAGGGATATTCGACATCAGTGAGGTATGTGCCTTTGGTCAAAGGGAAAAGTGCTGATTTGGCCCTATTTATGTGCAGACCTGAGAGACTACCAAAGCATACGATCTCTTGAATCAGCAAGGGGAGATTCTCAGCAGGGTGCCGGACAAATAATAATATATCATGGACGCATGGGCTATGTAAATGAGGAAGTCCGCGGTGCATATGCTATTCCTGCAGATGGCGGACTCGGGCCTTCATGGCGATATGAAAAGGAGGGGGAGAAAGAGGGCAGCCCTGTCTGTTTCCTCTAGTGACAGGTAATCAGTCGGAAAATGAGCCATTCACCCTCAAACACGCCATTGAGTTGGTGTAAAGGAGCATAACCAAGAAAGCACGGGGAGGCATAGTTTCGCCAATGTTGCTCCTAGAAACATTCACTATAAGGAGACACCTTTTTTCAGCATCAAGTAATGCAGCTACTTGGGAGTTGTCGAGGAGATTATGTTTAATACAGCGAAGATTGTTCTTAAACTAAAGGAGGTGGATCTATGGGGGACAAATCCCGACTGCACTGGGGAGATAATCTGTTCCATTAACAGGGAGATTCGAGTGGCCATCACCTTAGCGAATAGCTTATTGTCCACATTAAGGAGGAATAGCGGTCTATAGGAGGAGCAGAGGTGTGGGTCTTTGCCAGGTTTCAGGAACAGTATCAGTACAGCATCATATAGAGTGGGGGGAAAGAAGCCTATATCTAAGGCATCTGTGTACATGGCAAGCAGATGCGGGACAAGAAGGTGTTTGAGTGCTTTGTAAAAAGCTCTGGAGAGGCCAGGGGCTTTCCACCCATCCATAGTGTCTATTGCATTAATTATTTCGTCATTTGTGATGAGCGTGCTCAGAATTCTGCACTGGCCGTCTGGTATCACACTATAACGATTTCTGCAAGGTATTTTGCAATATCGGGTTCTACTCTGGAAGAGCGAGATGTGAAAAGCTGCTCATAATATCGTTGTAGTACAGAGTATGCCCTCTTATCCGTGATTTTAGTTTCTGTGGTAGTGTGGAGTTCTGTAATAAACCGGTTATGGTTATTAAGTAAGTTAGCAAGTATACAGTCTGACCTTTCCCCCTCGCTGTAGCATCGGGTTGTGGCATGTTTCCCCAAGTATTTCACCTCTCTTTTGGCAAGATCGTGGAATTTGGACAGTAGAGTTGCTGGTGGGGGTGTGGGGTTGCCAGAGTGGGAATCAATTTGATCAATATCGCCTAAGGCTGACTTGATCCGAGTCATGCTGGCACATTATCTCGGAGAGCGCCTGTGTGTTTGGAAACACAGATGCTGCGTATGTAGGCCTTGAAGGCCTCCCAAAGAGTGGCCTGGGAGGACACTGTGCTCACATTTGTGGCGAAGTACTCAATAATGGCACAATGTAATTTGGAGTGGAAGATTTGGTCATGTAGGGTCTTGCTCAGAATTCGCACGGGGGGCTGCAGGTTAAATCAACTGGGAATGCCTATATGTAGGATCACCGGGCAGTGGTCCAACAGGGTGCGTGGCAAATGCTTAATATCAATGGTCAATAGGGAGGCGTTAGCGGACACAAGCCAATTATCTATCCGTGTCCATACTCCAGGTGGAGGGGAATAAAACCTATTACTGTGAAGAAGTAGGTGTCAATAATTTGATGGAGGGTCATCCTGCCATTCGATTAGCCACCCATTAGTTTGCTAGTGGAGTCAGATGTGGGGTTGAGAACTAGATTGAAGTCACCACCCATGGTTAATAGCTCAGCTTCTATTCACCCCATTTGTGTGTATATGAAATGAAAAATTCAGGGGACTCGACATTCAGGGCATAGTCGTTGACTAGTAGGACATCCCTGCCCGCCAATGAGCCGGACATAAAATGTAACTGCCATCCAGGTGTTCCTGGCTGGTATGGAGAGTGAAAGGGATACTCTTATGTATAAAGATGCAGGCCCTTCTCGTGTAGGTGCTGTAACTGGAGAAATATTGGTGGGTGCCCCATGTGCATACTAACGACCGGGAACTCAGGGTAGGAGATGGGTCTCTTAGAAGGCTATCTTGACTCCATGTCGCAACAGGTATAAGAGGATCTGTTTGCCCATGCGTGGGTTGTTGAGACCCCGGATTTTCCAAGAGATGAAGGGGATATTTATATCCCCCCTTTTGGTGTCATGAGGTGGCATGCAATAGTTTCATGTGTTCAAAAAGGAGGGAGAGAATGATCCAGAGGGATCAATAAGGGCGTAATTACCACTCACGTGGAGTGGAAGGTCCAGCCTCAGTCCGTGCCCTCAGTCAGTATTATTAACAAGAAGTTGGACAAGGCTGTTCCTCGGGAAGAAAGGATAGTGTGATGCCCTGGTCAAAGGAAGGAGTGGTGGTTAAGGGGTATTAACCTCCCACTGGGTATCCATTGTGTTGGATATGTTTGCCTCACACACCCTTGCAGGTGTCATGCTTCATCATAGGCGTTGCTCCTCGTTGGGTAGGCGGTGCAATCCCCAACAGGCTCACCTCAAAGAGGGGCTCTTTGGCGGAGATCTTTTGAATCCAACTGCCTATGAGTGAAGTGTGGGTATGGGGCCAGAGGGGTTGTAGACTTAGATGTGATTTAAAATGTAGCGTGGGGTAACAGAGACTACTTTATTCGGGTGGTCCCTCGTTACAATTAAAAGGCCTTTTAATTGTAACGAGGGACCACCCGAATAAAGTAGTTTCTGGTACCCCACGCTACATTTTAAATCACATCTAAGTCTACAACCCCTCTGGCCCCATACCCACACTTCACCCATAGGCAGTTGGATTCAAAAGATCTCCGCCAAAGAGCCCCTCTTTGAGGTGAGCCCGTTGGGTATTGCACCGCCTACCCAACGAGGAGCAACGCCTATGATGAAGCATGACACCTGCAAGGGTGTGTGAGGCAAACATATCCAACACAATGGATACCCAGTGGGAGGCTAATACCCCTT
Source organism: Lissotriton helveticus (assembly GCF_964261635.1). Taxonomy (NCBI): domain Eukaryota; kingdom Metazoa; phylum Chordata; class Amphibia; order Caudata; family Salamandridae; genus Lissotriton; species Lissotriton helveticus. The sequence continues at coordinate 1,586,614,943 of NC_136057.1, forward strand.
AACTACCACTACTTCCTTTGACCAGGGCATCACACTATCCTTTCTTCCAGAGGAACAGCCTTGTCCAACTTCTTGTTAATAATGCAATAGTTTCAAACATAGTGGTGCGAACTATGATATTGTATAATCCAGCAAGAGTTTGGGTTGCAATGTTAAACAAACTTTACTGTAACAAATAATAATAACTGGTTCCCTAGCCCCCGCCTACACTAGATATTGAACCATCCAGTGAATCCCTATCACATAAAACTAAAAACTAAACAATTCCATGTGGAACAGGTCAGTGTACACCGCTGGGAGGAGGCAACACCTCAGACGCTGCAGTCTGTTGCTGATGGGTAGTTGCAGAATCTAGAATGTAGCACAGAGCGCAGTGCAAGTTGTATCAATGTAATGATTTTGGCCAAAGGGCAGCCGAGGAGGCATCGCCAGTGGCAGGCCCCAACAGTCCCAGGCCCACCAATACTGGGAAGACTACAGTATTGTAAAGTATAAGTTTGCAGCGGAATTTATCAGCTGGGGCAGATTCAGCCGAGCGTGGAGAGTGCACACATTCAGGAGTGTTCCGCTGAGAGCCCAGAGGGCCTGTGTTGTAATGTTTGCAGAAAGTCACCGCATTGGCCAGGATATCGAAGAGGCGGGGCTTCCCATTTACCTCGACGGCGAGCCGCACCAGATAAAGCATGGTATAATTGATGCCTAACTTGCGTGGTAAGTTCTTAGCATTGGAGTATTTTCAACGAGCTTCCTGCATAGTAGATGTGAAATCGGGGAAGAATTAAAGCGTGGACCCCTGGTAGTGTATGGGACCCTTCCCACGTGTCAGGTGGAGCACAGTATCTCTGTCTTTGTAATTCAAAAGGCGGGCAAGCAGTGGTCTCGCTGCGGTTCCCACGGGTGGACGAGAAACCTGGGCCCACACTCCACCACAAACGTGGAGCAGTAAGTGCTGTAAGTTGGGGGCTCTGGGGGCTATAGTAATGTAGGGACACACCAGGGGTTATAGGAGTGCCTATAAGCAGGAGGAATGATAAACACAACCACACTCAATTCTAGTCTGTGCCATCAGCTGACATCACACTTTATTTATACCCACTGGTCCTCGTCCGGCCCAGGGAGTTGTGGTGGCAACATTGTATGGTTTTAGTTCACTACATCCCAACAACGGGTGGTCCAACAATACACTGAAAACTTAACCAAACCACATAACTGTATATCACTGATTAGCCACCAGTACATTCATCAAAGTCATTTCAGCATAGGAAGTCCTTCAACCGTGTACTGGGCGGTGGATTGCTCCTCAGTCGGTATGGGTATCCTTCTTGGTTGTGGGAGCCCTCTCCCGGCTCCCGGTTGGCTCCTGATGACGGCTCGTCCCCGAGAATTCCTTCCTCATTACCCGGTGCCTCTTCCATCTCCGACGGCTGAGCATCCCCTGTACTCTAGGTATGGTCATTTCCTGACGAGCATCCGCTTCTTCGGCCCTGACTGGTCCCAGGCCCACTACTTTTTTGAACCATGATCCGTTTCTCGCTATTTGATGTCTTCCTCTTCGTGTCGTGATCATAGACCCATGAACACGTATCACCCCCCATGGTTCCCTCTCGAAGGGGGTGAGGAACTTCGATCCTGGGTGTCAGTTCGTGACAACCACTTGGTCTCCTCGGCGAATCTGGCCTTCCCTGGCATTCTGCTTTTGGCTCGCTTTGTCATTGGTCTGCTGCCGCTTGGCCTATGTACGCTCACTGTCCAGCACCGAAGGCTCCCACCTTGGGCTGGTAGGCACGACGTCTCTGACCTCCCTCCTGACCAGCAGGTCGCTGGGGGCACACCCCGTGGTGGAATGCGGGACCTGACGATACGATATGCAAGTAAGAACTTCTGTAGGCACCCTTCGAGGTCTTCATCCTGGTCCACACCAATCCGCAAGGCCTTGTTCACGGTTTTCATGAACCTCTCCACATCGCCATTGGCCTGGGGTCACTGAGGTGTTATTTTGCGATGATGCGCATTGTGTAGGTTCAGATACTCTCAGAATTCCTGCCCTTGGAAAGGCGGTTCATTGTCAGTGCGGATCTCCCAATAGAGCGAAAGTCTTGTCAAGTATCGGCCTCAGGACCTCAAACGCCGTTGAATGTACCACCTCCACCACCGGAAATTTGGAGTAGCTAACCATCAGGACTACGGTGTGCCTCCTGTCCGGGAAACTCCCAAAGTCCATGCTGACATTGGCCCATGGCTTGGTGCTGGGTGCTTCTGTGATTATGGGGAGAGTTGGAGGATCCAACCCTGTTATCAGGCATGCATGGCAACCCCTCACTTTGTCTTCGACTATCCAATCAACACTGGGGAACCACACCTTGGATCTAATACGGGCCTTTGTCATCTCGATCCCTTGGTGTCCCTGATGAGCAAGATCCACCAACTCATCCAGAGTCGCGGGGGTATCACCAGACGCGCACCCCTGAGAATCACGCCTTGGTAACCTTCACTCCGCTCCTCTCTACATCTCCATAGACCGCTCCTCGCCTCCCTTTCCTTGTCCGTCAAACCGCTTGACCCTTGAAGTGAAGTCTTCCACTGATGACTGTGCAATGTTTCCTTGACCGCTTGTAGACAGGCATCCTCGTTGGTAGCTTGTATGATCTCCTCCATCGACAGCGCTCGGGGACATGCTGCGTCCACAATCTGCTTTACAAACTGCTCCTACCCTTATTCAACCTCGGACGGTGCCACTTGCCGATCTGCAATGGGATGACTGGACAGATAATCGGTGAGGTTGTTCACTCCAGGGCGGTATATGACGTCAAAGTTATAGTGTTGGATTGGGACTGCCCACCTTTCGATCCTGGGCGGCCCACTCCTAGCCGTGCCACCGAACAGCAGTACAAGTGGCTTGTGATCGGTAACCACTGTAAACTTATGGCCACACAGGTAGATATCAAAATGTTGGCAAGCCCACCTGATGGCTAATGCCTCCCTTTCAGTTTGGGCATATCTCGTTTCCACAGGAGTAAGCGCACAGCTGGCATATGCGATGGGAACCCACTCCTCGCCATCATCCTGCTGCAACAAAACCGCTCCCAGCCCCACCGGGCTGGCGTCGACCACCGACTCCGTTGGATGTCCAGGCTTGCGGTACGCCACTGTTGCTCCCATCAGCAGCGCTTCTTTAAAGTCGGTAAAGGCATTCGCCTCCTCACTGGACCATTGCCATTTGACATCCTTTTTCGTAAGAGTTCTGAGCGGCTCCGACAGCGTGGCCAGGTGTGGGATAAAACGTCCACAGTAAATGGCCATTCCCAGAAAGCTCCTCACCTCTGACTGATTCTGGGGGACCGCCGCCGCTCGTATGGCTCTACCTAAGCCGGATCCACTTGTAGTCCTCAAGCAGAGAATCGGTAACCAAGGAACTCCACTTCATAGGTGTATAACTCGCACTTCCCTTTGTGGAGAGTTAAACCCTGCTCTACGAGCCGTTGCATCGTCCCCCTAAGAAGTCTCACATGATGTTCTTCGAGAGTGTTGGGGAAGATGAGGACATCCTCACTGACGTTGATGACACCCACCAGACCAGAGTGCTTCCCTGATTGCATCCTGGAAGACCTCTGCCGCCGACGACACCCCAAAGCTGAGGCGCTTGAATCTCCCGAGCCCCACGTGTGTCGTGAATGTGGTGATGTAGCGGCTTTTCTCCACCAGAACCAATTGGTGATAGCCACAGTTTAAGTACACTTTAGAAAACCATTTGGCTCCGTTAATGTCTGCAACAATCTCATCAATGGTGGGTGTGATATGCTGCTCCCTCTTGATTGCCTTGTTGGCAACCTCATGTCCACGCACAGGCGAATTGCCCCAGTTGCGTGGGTTTGGGTGCAATCACCAATGGCGATATCCAGGGATTAGAGCCCAACACGTTCTCAATGACTCCATCACATTCCAGCCACTCCAACTCCGCTTCCACTAGAGGTCTCAGGTGGAACAGTACCCTGCAATGCCTGAGGGCTATCGGTTTGACCGTGTCATCTAAGTGGAGTTTAACCTCGACTCATTTCAAACAGCCTAGGCCCTTGAACAGCTCAGGAAATTCTGCCATCACCGACATTGTGTGAGATTGATGAACGTGTCTCGCAAACATCACTAACACCAGATCTTTGGCAGAGTGGCATCCTAGGGGGGATCCTGCTCTATCTCGTGTTATGTGGAATCGGGTGAGTGCAGCTTGTTCACCATGCCTCACCACTACCTCGATTTCACCCAGGAGTGGAATGGGGACATCTCCCCCATAGGTGAAGATCTTCGCTTTGGTTTTGAGAAGTGCCGATCTTGGCTCTAGTCGTTCATACTGAGCCGCGTCGAGGATATTGATGGAAGCCCCTGTGTCGATGAGTGCTCTGATACAGTTGTCTCCCACCCACAGTTGACACATTGGGGGTGGACGTTTCTTGGTGATGGCACTTCTGGTGTGTGAGATCATGAACACATCGTCCTCCTCATCATCCTCTGTGACATTCATCCTGCGGCACATGCCCTCCACCTCTTCCACTTCCTGCACAGTGCGCACCGTGGGCTTTTGTCTTTTCTGTCGGCCTCCCCCTGCTGCCGACCTGGCTGCACCAGTGCAGACTTTGGCGTAATGACCATACTTGTTGCACTTCAAACATTGCTTGCCCTGTGCCGGGCACCCCCTCGGTGGGTGGCTCTCCATGCCCCAATTTCCACATCCTTTCTTTCCTGGGCGCTCCCCTCCGCCACTGGCACCCTCCCTGCTGCGGCCGCTGAACTTCTGGATGGCTTCTAAGCATTCTTCTTTGATGGGGTTTGCTTATAGGGGCTGCTGGGCGGCTGGTTGTCTAGACAGCGCAAATTTCACTTCCCCCGCTCTCGCGTCTACCAGTTTGTGAGCTCTTCCCAACACCAAGACATCATCCAACGGTATTCCCGACTGGCGTAAGATGAGCTTGCGCAGTTCCCATGACTTGCACCCCAATATGAGTTGCGCTCTGATCTCAAAGTGCCGATCAATGCCCACGCACGATCTTGGCAACTTCTTGAGACGCGCATGGAACATGTTAACTGACTCCTCCTCCTTTTGCTTCGCCTGGTGCAGCATGAAATACTCCAAATCAGGGTTGACCTGTGGATCAAAATGCCGGTTGAGTGCTCTGATGGCCTTCTCGTAGTCGTCGTTGTCCCCTGTGTCTAGGAGATCCTGATAGAGCTTATATAGCCCCTCCCCTCCCATGTGTAGCATGGTTGACCGCTTCACAGTGTTGTCCTTCTTCCTCGTGGCAATGGAATAGTTTTCTAATTGCCCAATCCATTTGTGCCATCTTGGCACCGCTGTCGCCGGATCAGCCAGCTGACTAAACGGCGGTAGCGCCTTCAATGACATGTGGGAGCTGTGATCTGACACGCCTGGGGGCGCCACCCCCTGGCTGCTGCGGCATGTCCCTGGATGCCCCTGGTCCTTGCCCACTTGATGGTCTTGGCTCTGTGCTCATGAGGTCTGGCACTGGCCTCTCCTGCAGTGCCTTCCCTTCAACAGCTTCCCACCTTCTTGTGAAGTCACTCTGCGGGGGCCTGGCCTCACTCAGCCCTGTGTAGCAGCTCCCTTGTCCTGCTTGGTCACCCTCCACACTCAGGCCTTGACTGGAATGTCCTCTGCTGTGTTGGGACTGTCCTTCTCAAGTCTCTGCCCTCCCACCGCCAGCACACATGGTCCAGGGCCTTGAAAACCTGTCATGGCCCCTCAGCGCTCCTCTGGCAGCACACCGGCACCTCCCAGCTGCTGTGACCTCACTTTGCACTGTTCTTCACCCCTTCCAGCGTGCCAGGCCTCCCTTTCACTCCAGTGCTGCAATGGGGAGGGGCCACCACTGTCGTTGCGCGTCTCAGGAGCAGGTCGCACACCTTGGGACAGTTGGGCGCTCGGCGGGGCACACCATATCCTCCTCCGCTGCACCGCACCGCGCTCCAGGCTCCTCACCTGTCCGCCTCAGTCCCCAGGCACCTCCGATACCACCACAGCAGAAGGGCCACGCACAGCAAACGTGTGGCCAGCGGGGCACTTTTCCCGTCCGCCTGCCATTTTGTGGCGGTGAGTCGCATTGCGCTGAGGACTACAATCCTGCCCAGGAGCTGACCAGTGAGCGGGATGGCGGTGTACATCCTTCTGCAATCTCTCCTGTTGCACCCATTAACCCCCTGCCCCAGCGGAGGGCCCTCTATGCTGCCTGGGGCCGTGCGGGAGTGCTTATTCTACGCAGATGACAACATTGGAGGCCTGCGGTTAGGTACCAGAACCCGCAAGGGATAGTGCACTCGGACAAAGCTGCTTTGATTCTGCCCGTGCGCCACAAACTCACTCCTACTATGCATACCTGGCATCTTCCCCGGCTTACACTCCAACACCTCTGGTGCACCCACATGAACTATTTGGGACTGCATGGGCCTCCTGGTGCTAAGGTCATCGCATGGCCTTTGAGGCTGTGCTGGGCGGTGTGGGCTTGCTGCAGTCGACACTGGCATTCATGTGCGTCGAGCCATTGATCAGGGCATCAGTCAGCAGCGCACCCCGAACCTCGCGACCCTCAGGCTAATGGATGTGTCTGTATGAGGGTTCTGCTGCAAATCATGCCCTTTTATGGGCGTAAGCTCAGAAGCTTCACAGGCAGGTGGCCCTTATGGTCGCTGCAGTGTGAAAAGGACCATTTGAACATAAAGATTTACATTTTGAGGATCAATGTAACAAAATTCATATTGTACTCTTTTTGCTTGTAATGGCACACAGAAACGGAATTGCCTCTAGGTGTGGCCTGCCAAAGCACCAAAACTATTCATTCAGTATGACAGACAGTAATAGCTGCATAACACGGCTTGGATGCTACTGGTAGCTATCTCTGTCACTTCCTTGACTACCTCACTAAACTGCAGACTCAAAAACTGCCATTGTGTTCTGGGCATTCACATATCTGCCACCTGATTAGCCTTTTTGGAAGGAGATTATGCAAGGGGCATATTGCCTGCCCCAGGAACACACATCCCTCATGTTTAATTAAACACAGTGATAGGCTAGAGAGAGAGCACAGAGAAAATATGTAGCTGCTATCGAGCAAAGGCATGAATAAACCACCAGAGGTCTCAGGTTGTACCACGTAAGGTCTGATTGTTTCATCCAGGTCTCTCTATTATTTGATTTTGGCATTTGTAGTCTTGCCTTTCGTATTTAAATTCTAGGACTATCCCTACCAGACTCAAATTCAAAAATAGCTGTATGAGTTTCTGACACTTACATGGGAAACCTTGACATTTTTGAAACATAGGAGAACATAGCCCTAGGCTAAGAAACAAATGTTGACAAAGTCAACAGGTCTGGTTCTAATATGATGATGTAGGCAAACAGTATTGGCGTGTTTTTGTTTGCATGTGTTAGCACATTAAACTCAGATTTGTTGGTTTTGCCAGTACAGGTTAAGGGAGGATGATAGGAATCTCCGTCTTACCATAAAATTACAGGAAAAATGACATAAATATCATATAATTTTTTCCACAAAATATAGTCCGGTAATTGACTTGTAGTAGGAGCAACCATAAAATGACTCTTGGCAGAGATGTGCAAGGTAGGCTTTTGTTGATAATGGTGTAATAGATGCCCATTCTCTGCCATAAGACTTTTGGCTCTGTGGTGACTTTGCATTCAGGGGTAGGACTAAAAATATTTCCCCGAAGGGTCCTCTACTACATTGTAGTCCACCTTACATAGTTCTCTCACTCATACGTGTCCACAATAAACAGAAAAGAGAGACGAAGAAAGCTTTACTATCATGCTCTATCATGAAGTAACTGTGCTGCAATTAGAAAGCATATGTAAGTCAACAATATGATTAGCATGATTGTACATAATGGAAAGCCCTGTCATTACAAATGACAAATCTTCCTAAGCCTACCCTCACTATGTGAGCACAGTGATAAATTAGAAATCTCTGGGACTAGTGAAAGACCCCATACCTGAAAGTCATAATCAGCTGGTCTTCATCTCAGATGCGCAGCTCTCTCGTCTCAGGACCTTTTCTCTGCAAGTATCTCTCCTCTCTATTTTCAGACCAACAACTCTCTGCTTATATGATAAGAATTGCTTTGTTAAATAACAGCAGCTGGATTTCTTTGTTATGTTGAGGTGTTCTTATCAGACCGCAGAGAAAACCAGGGCACAATGATGCTTGACCACTGCAGTATGAAATGTTCGGATTGAATCCTAGCAGAAGAGCTGAATAACAAAACCTGTACAGACTATTTCGAGAATAACAGTGTGGAACAACAACAAGCATGTTACTTTGTAATGTGTGCAAAGCAAAAGCGGCCTACTACATGTGCACTTCGGCTAATATAGGAGAGAAACTACAGTGGGCCCTAGAGGGAACTCACAAAACCCCCTTTGGTCGGGATAGTAACACGACTAACTAAATGATAAAGGGTTAAGACATAAAGTAAGCAAGTCCAAAGCATTTGTAATACACATATTATAAAAAATGTAAGAATAATACCTGACATGTCAATTTTGGTGCGTCTGAGGTATCCATGATGTCACTCACAAATACAAAGGCTAGTGAATCCGAAACGGATTCCGTCTCTGCAGACGACGATTGGTCTACAATCCAGTTCATGAGTACCAAAGAACAAACATGATCCTCGGTCTCAGCCGATGCTGAGCAAGTAGCCAGGTATCCCGCATCTGCGTTATTAGAGCCAGTATGTAGTGTTCCATGTGCTGATGCACTCGTCTCCTCTGGAATGAATTGGAATGCTAAAGCACCTGTTAGGGAAATACTCACCCAACAAGAGTATCAGAGAGTAATTGCCCCATGGGTCTTCCAGATGAATAATCCCCTTTTTCTGTGTTGAAATAGGATCATTCATATCTTACAAACTTGGACTACCGACATTTAAACAGTTATACACACACTTTGCAGTACAGAATACACACAGTATGACACTTTTAGACAATAAAGTCCGTAAAAAATACAAAACAACCTTGGATATTTCCACTGGTTTTTTCAGCCATAATCTAGCGCTTGAAAACAAAAATTGGACAGCTTTCTCAGTGCTTGGATTTCAAAGAAGATACACAAGACTCCCATGGGCTATAAAAAGAGCCCAGGACTGTTTGCTGCACGCATGATGTCAATTCTACACGACATTGACCCTGACACATTATCCTACGTACATGATATCTACCTCTAGGACGATGATTCAAACCTACATATGGCCAGAGTAGATCGCATAATATTGGATTTGCTGAACCTGGCTATTTGTTCAACTTTAAGAAATCTAATACGGCGTTTCTAAGTATCCTTTTCCTAGGATATGAAACTACACATGAGGGAAAGAGCCTTGCACCTCATTTTTGGGATAAGAGTGCACAGTTGCAACCGCCAAATACATTAAAGAAATTATAATCCTTGTTAGGATTTCTTAATTTTGCCAGAATTTACATTCCTGATTATGCACAATGTGTCAAACCACTTTATGAATTAATTCATCCTGACTTTTCCACTTCATGTTGGACATTAGAACACATAGATCATTACAACTTGACTTACTTGCCACATGTCACCTACATACACGTGTAAATACCACAAACCTAGTTATCCGGGTCTTACCAGGTGCAATTGGATTTACTTATATCACTTTGAATGAAGGTGAAACAATGAAAATTGCAGTTCGGAAATGCGTTATGCTTCCACTGAAAAAATACTGGCTGCAATGCGGATAGCTAGGGAAACAACCATTACTTAGCATCTTATACTTCGCTATTCCTTTACTTAGCATCTTTTACTTCACATAGTCCTTTACTATGCATGCCTTTAATTAGCATGCTTTTACTTCGCATATGCGGTTACTTCTAAGCATGGGCGTAAAATCCGTTCCGTTCATGGAATTTGTGGATTTTCGGCAATTTCGCAGTCCGCGAATCTCGCGAAATTGCAGAAAAATCTGCAAAATCACGTTTGGGACCGATTTTCAAAAACTGAAGTACATGAAGCACTTACAGGGTTACAGCAGGTGCCCAAATTGAAGCTAATTTCTTTGTAACCATTTACAAAATGGTTACAAAGAAATTAACTTCAACTTGGCCACCTGCTGTAACCCTGTAAGTGCTTCCTGAGCGGCGCCTCCAGAGTTTTTGCCTACTTGCAACTATTCTCTGACCCTCGAAGCAGGGTCAGAGAATAGTTACAAGTATGGCACAATGCTCCAGGCTGTCACAAACATTAAACCACAACAGGAAGCACTTACAGATAAGGAAGCAGGTGCCGGACTTGAAGCTCAAATTCAGTAACACATTAACCAGCCCCCGGTTGATGCTGGGCAGGTGTGCTTTCTCCCCATAATCTACAGTGGTGAACCAGAGGGTGCTGTGATGAACCAGAAGGTGCAGTTGTGAACCAGAGGGTGCTGTGATGAACCAGAGGGTGGCAATGGTGAACCAGAGAGTGCTGTGATGAACCAGAGGGTGGCAGTGATGAACCAGAGGGTGGCAGTGATGAACCAGAGGGTGGCAGTGGTGAACCAGAGGGTGGCAGTGGTGAACCAGAGGGTGCTGTGATGAACCAGAGGGTGGCAGTGGTGAACCAGAGGGTGGCAGTGATGAACCAGAGGGTGGCAGTGATAAACCAGAGGTTGGCAGTCGTGAACCAGAGGGTGGCAGTGATGAACCGGAACCAGAGGGTGCTGTGATGAACCAGAGGGTGGCTGTGATGAACCAGAGGGTGACAGTGATGATCGAGAGGGTGGCAGTGGCAAACCAGAGGGTGGCAGTGATGATCCAGAGGGTGGCAGTGGCGAACCAGAGGGTGGCAGTAATGAACCAGAGGGTGGCAGTGATGAACCAGAGGGTGCTGTGATGAACCAGAGGGTGGCAGCGATGAACCAGAGGGTGACCGTGATGAACCAGAGGGTGGCAGTGGTGAACCAGAGGGTGGCAGTGATGAACCAGAGGGTGACAGTGATGAACCAGAGGGTGGCAGTGGTGAACCAGAGGGTGACAGTGATGAACCAGAGGGTGACAGTGATGTACCAGAGGGTGGCAGTGGTGAACCAGAGGGTGCTGTGATGAACCAGAGGGTGACAGTGATGAACCAGGTGACAGTGATGAGCCAGAGGTGGCAGTGGTGAACCAGAGGGTGGCAGTAATGAATCAGAGGGTGGCGCTGCTAAACTGCCCGGGAGTCCTGTGGGTGTGAGCCCCTGCGCTGCTGAGCTGCCCAGGGTTTGTGAGCCTACGCGCTCCTGAACTGCCCCGGGGCCCAGTGGGTGTGAACCCCCGTGCTGCTGAACTGCCCCGGAGCCCTCTCAGTGTGAAAATCATTTGTGCTCAATTGCCTGGGAGCCCTCTGGGTGTGAGCACACATTGTGCTAAGTGTCCCCCTGCCCCCAGTACATATATACCCGTACCGCACAGCACCATTATGCTCTTGCACCGGGAAGTCTGGTGCCTGGATCCTCCTGATCCGTGTAGGTGGTACCACCGTCTGGTGCAGTCAAAATGTAAAGTCATAACTTGCTACACAGCACCAATAAACACGTGTCCCCCCTGGCACCGGTATGCACATGTACCAGGCGTGGAGCACCCGCATGCCACTGCATCCTACTGCCCAGCGCCAGCATATGCCTGTACGGGGCAGTTTAGTATGAGATGGGACATTGTCTATCAGCAGCATGCGCCTAAACCGACTGAGCAGGATCAGAATGGCTTTGTACCAACACGCGCAGCAGAGCTATCTTGGACATCTGAAGGATTCTGGGGTCATGTGCCAAACGTATTTTTGCATCCATGAGTTTCCCGAGCGCCATTCCCGTGTAGCTCCTGTGACCAGGAGGCTGCTTTCTCCTCATCTGCTGCTCTACTCGGTCTCTGACCCTTTATAAACAAGATGCATGTGAACTTGCATAGAAGCCCCACCCGTTTGGCCCCATCCACCACACACTAGCGGTATAAAACGTCTTCCCGCCTGTCCCCACTATAATGGCCAGCTCACTCAAGGGACCTCGGCGCCTTTTGGCACGCTGGCAAAGTTACAGGCACACGCGGTCACATATTTGTGCAAATGGCACAAAAATCCACAAGTTCGTGGGAAAATTTGCGAACCCGCGGACTTTTTTTGCAATTTTGCACGAATTCGCGGACCGCGAATTCGCAAATTTCGCCCATACTTAGTTACTTCGCATATGCTGTTACTTCGCAGGCGAAGAGTGGATCCATGGTTGAAGGTGAAGAGAGGGACCACGGGCAGAGAGAGGTAAGTAGGGTAGTGTAGTAGTGTAGGGTGTAGTGGTTTAGGGTAGTGTTGTAGTGTATGTGTAGTGTAGGAGGTAGTGTTTTTTGGGTTTAGGGTAGTGTTGTTGTGTAGTGTAGGGGGTAGTATTTTAGGGTTAGTAGTTTAGTAGTGTATGTGTTTTGTAGGGAGTAGTGTTTTAGGGTTTACGGTAGTGTTGTAGTGTACGTGTAGTGTAGGGGGTAGTGTTTTTGGGTTTAGGGTAGTGTTGTAGTGTATGTGTAGTGTAGGGGGTAGTGTTTTAGGGTATCGGATAGTGTTGTAGTGTACGTGTAGTGTAGGGGTAGTGTTTTAGGGTTTAGGGTAGTGGTGTCGTGTATGTGTAGTGTAGGGGGTAGTATATTAGGGTTTAGGGTAGTGTTGTAGTGTACATGTAGTGTAGGGTAGTTTATTTAGGGTTTAGTGTAGTGTAGTGTATGTGTAGTGTAGGGGGTAGTGTTTTAGGGTTTAGGGTAGTGTTGTAGTGTATGTGTAGTGTAGGGGTAGTATTTTAGGGTTTAGGGTAGTGTTGTAGTGTATGTGTAGTGTAGGGAAGTGTTTTAGGGTTTAGGGTAGTGTATGTGTAGTGTAGGCGGTAGTGTTTTAGGGGTTAGGGTAGTGTTCTAGTGTATGTGTAGTGTAGGGGGTAGTGTTTTAGAGTTTAGGATAGTGTTGTAGCGTATGTGTATTGTAGGGGGTAGTGTTTTAGGGTTCAGGGTAGTGTTTTAGTGTATATGTATTGTAGGGGGTAGTGTTTTAGGGTTCAGGGTAGTGTTGTAGTGTATGTGTAGTGTAGGGGGTAGTGTTTTAGGGTTTAGGGTAGTGTTGTAGTGTATGTGTAGTGTAGGGGGTAGTGTATTAGGGTTTAGGGTAGTGTTGTAGTGTATGTGTAGTGTAGGGGGTAGTATTTTAGGGTTTAGGGTAGTGTTGTAGTGTATGTGTAGTGTAGGGAAGTGTTTTAGGGTTTAGGGTAGTGTTGTAGTGTAGGGGGTAGTGTTTTATGGGTTAGGGTAGTGTTGTAGTGTATGTGTAGTGTAGGGGGTAGTGTTTTAGGGTTCAGGGTAGTGTTGTAGTGCATGTGTAGTGTAGGGGGTAATGTTTTAGGGTTTAGGGTAGTGTTGTAGTGTATTTGTAGTGTAGGGTAGTGTTGTAGTGTATGTGTAGTGTAGGGGGTTGTGTTTTAGGGTTTAGGGTAGTGTTGTAGTGTATGTGTAGGTTAGGGGAAGTGTTTTAGGGCTTAGGGTAGTGATGTAGTGTATGTGTAGTGTAGGGTAGTGTTTTAGAGTTTTGGAAAGTGGAGGGGGAGTGGAGGGTAATGTTGGTGTGTAGGGAAAAAAATGAAAAAAAGAATCTTTATGCGTAGTAAAATCCTGCGAAGTAATGTACAGCTGAGTAATGGCAATTTTAATGGTTTTAAAAGATTTTGCGAAGTAATGGCATGCGTAATTAAATATTGATAAGTAAAGGAATTTGCGAAGTAAAAACTTCGTAGAAAAGGCATGCTAAGTAATAGCATGCTAAGTAACGTCATACATTCGGATGGCTATCCTTAAAGTACAGCCACTTGCACAAGGGAAATGCATTATTGTTGTCACTCCTGAGCCAGCCTTAGAAGCTGCTACAAAAGCCAGCATTCCAAGCTCTAAAGCCCTCCATCCTTGATGGATAAAGTTGGCAACTTCCTTAACAGCTGCTGATGTAGACTTCGTATTTAACCCTTCTTTAGAGACGCACGTATTCCTATAGAGTGAGCATATACACCCCATGCACACTTCTGTCTTACCTCTTGAACGTTATGAATATATGGTTTACACTGATGGTTCAGTCCAACCAGCTATAGGTTCTAAACATCAGTATTCAGTGGCATGTGCCACTGTCGTTGAGGTTATGTTGGATAGGAACTTCCAACCACAAAAACTCACTTACAGCCCCTAGGGGACTGCACTGCGCAGAAGGCTTTGCACTAGAACATACGGATACTGAATTCCCCACACTTATTGTGTAAAGTACTTTAATGATAATTTACAAGATTGGCAGCAAAATGGATTCAAAGATTCTAAAGGCAACACAATCAAGCATAAGAGTCTTTGGGTTAAAGTGGCAGACCTCAAAGACAGGTTGCCACGGGCTCATGTTATCAGGGCTTGAAAAATCCGCTCGCATTGCCGAGCAAGATTTATTCAGGACAAGCTATTTTTAGGGACTACTCCCCTTTCTGGCTTTGAAAATCCTCCAACTTCAGGGAAGATAAAATGACTTTTGACCTCTGTCTCTGAAATCCGAGCATAAGAGACAAGATTACAATTTAAAGGCCTCTTCATTGCTCACAAAGTGCAAGAGCAATAAAAATGTCATAAAATCTTGTTATCTTGTCACATTTGGTGCCTTTCAGAGACAGAGGTCAAAAGACAGCTTATTTTATTACATTTATATTTCTTTCTGTGACTTAAGTTAGAGGATTTCTTAAAGTGAACTGTGTGAGAATTGAACTGAGCAAAGCATGTTAAATGAAAGGCAGTAAGATGTCAGGCTTTTTTCAAACACAACACTGAAATAGCTATGTGAACTGTTCAAACATTTCAAATATATTTCACTAGTTAGGAAGACCCAGTTTTGTAATTCTGTGGTGAAAAAAATATTTTTATAGGATCAAACCAAATTAGAACACTTTACTTGGTGATGTGCATGTTTCAGCGCTATTATCAGTAAAACTACATGTTATTGGGAAAGTTGTGTGGCCATTTCAATGGAAAATATGCTATTTGTAAATGACAATGCACTTCCACATCATGCTTTGGTAATATATTTATGAAAAGTGAGTTTTTAAACTTGAACTGGGAAATACATCTGCTCCTGCCCAGATGACAATGCTATTAGTGAACAAAGAGGCAAGCCAGAACTTATGTGCACCCTATATACGGGCTCAATTCTTATTATACATGGAGCAAACATGTAGTCTAGTGAATGAAAAGTTTTTTTGTACAGCAGAAATAGTGAACTTGCATATTTGAAGGTGCTCACTTATTTGATGATAAAGAAAAAGGCGGCTCCATGAGACAAAATGTTTGCGTAAGATCACACAATTTGAGACCAGTTCACGGGTCAAGTACATTACAGTTGGGTCAAGTAGATTATTTAAGTTACTAGACCTGCTGGGGCGTGGCTAAGCCGTTTAACATGGCGGATGCAAATTATAACAGTTCCCGTAGCCCCACCCTAATCCGACCAATATCCTGCCGGTATCGATTCAGTAACTGACCCAAAGGATTCCAGATGGGTGGGGATCGCCGGCTGAAGCCCATACGCCACTCTGAAAGGCGTGTTTCTGCAAAGCCTACCCAGATAACCAGTGAAGAGGCGGCCCATCCTGCGGTGGAGGTGAGTACGGCTGGGTGCCGCGGAGCGGTGCAGACCCTGGCAAGAAATGCGGTCCAGTGAGATCAGGTGGCCCACACGGCCGGGCGGAGGTCGCCTTGATTCGTAGCAGAGGAGGAAGGTCCCCGGGCCGGCACAGCCAGGGCGTGCACTTGGAGACCTCCGAGTTGCTCACAGCAGGCCTCGACGACTCCTGGAGTGAGGGGTGGCAGCCCGCACAAACACTGCAGTTGTGACGCATGCAGCGGCTGCTTTCAGGAATGGGAGTGGCGCAGGACCCCCAGGTGAACATAGGTGATTGGCGGGTGCCCTCTGAGGCAGGAGACGTACGTAGCAGACCTTTGGGCTGACGGAGCCGGGGAGAACAGCCGCTCACAGTGAGTACCAGACCTAAAGATCAGGGGCCCCACGCCGGTCTTAACTCCTTATTGATGCCCCCGCACATAAGGGAGACGGAGGGAAAGATCCCTTGTTTGGATATTGGGCCTGGACTGGTAGCTCTCCTCCACCTAAATAAACTGTACGTGTGGCGGGTCTTCCGGCAGTACACACTCGAAATATCAGCTGTGGGCTATAATTAAATTGAACGTCAGCCTCCATCATAACAATGACCCACATATAGTGTTGCAGCTCACTACAGTGCTACAGGCTATAAGCTGAGTCGCAGGCCTGGAGGTTAGCAGAGAAGCAAACATAACAATGACTCTACTATCAACGGTGTGAAGGTTACTGTGCACGTTAGAGGGGAGGAGTGGCCCTACCAGCGGAAGCGGTCAGATTAGGTTCTGGTGCAGCCTGTGGGTGGGGTGAACCCTCCTTAGCACACAGCACATACTTCTGCTTTGTGATCGGAACACCTACCATGCAAGCACCCAGCAGGTGAGACCCTGATCAGTCATGTTGAAGGAAAAAGGAGCAACATCGGCCACAAAGCAATAAATAAATAAAGTCACCGACCTGTATACAGGGGCATCGCGTGGGGGTGCCGTCAGGGGCCCGGGCAACGTTTCAGATAATGCTGCACTGCTAGTCGCCATTATCCAGTCAAGAGATGCACTGGACGTCAAGATTGGAGCAGTGGGGTCGGACGTTATGCTAGTGAGTCAGGATCTACACAACGCAGTTGAAAGAATCACCCAAAGCTGAAACCAGAGTATCCAGCGTAGAAGACTTAATTTCGACCCTTCAGGGCAAAGTGAGCGTGCTATAGATTCTCATCAGGGCCTTGCCACCCGGGTGGAGGATGCCGAAGGCAGGGCCTGGAGAAACAATCTTTGCTTACACCACGACTCCCACCGCGTGATGATATTCCCGGACCATACTAGGATAGTACAGCAACAACGCCAATCATTCACCGCTGCAAAAGCACGATTCCGAGACCTACAAATCCGATACATGCTACTTTTCCCCAGCTCGGTTAGAGTCAGCTATAGGAATCGTACTATCTTCTTTGACACTCCAGAAGAAGTATATCAGTGGACTGACGAGGTTCGACATGAAAAGTTGCATACACCGCCACCAAGAGATTCAGATTCGTCATGAGGTGACCCACGAAACTGCCACAATACCAAGAAAGATACTCGCAGACACAGATCATGATCATCCTGGTGCTCGCGGTCAAGAGGAGCCAAGCTAACAGGAGGTGCCGGCAGTTAATCATACTGTTTGGGAGTAGGGGGCGTGGCTAGCAGCCAACCAATATGGCCCCAGCTTAGTGAAGCTCCGACCGTCCGCCACTTTATCTCTCAGTTACCCATCCATTATCCAGAGCAAAGTCAACAATTTGAGCAGGAGAAACCTGTCCCTCCAAGATCATGATGATCCACAACAAGGTGAACCGAGAGGTCGCTGCTGACGCACTTGCAAGCGGCCTGAATCGGATGTGGTGATCCTTAGGGCTGCACCACAGGTGGACGATGGAGCTTCGGGATGAGCGTCGGAGCTTTGGTGCGAAGAGAAGCAGACTAGAAGGGCACCTGGAGAAGCGGGGCGGCTCTCCGAGCCGTGGTAAAGTGGTCGTCGAGGCTGGGAAGATTGAGCGTGGACCTCAGCTGGGGACACAACTTCGCCCTGCTGCTTGAGTGCCACCGCTGGTTCCAGAGCTGGGGAAGAAATTGCTGGTGAGAGAGTCCCACGACAGAGACGAGACAGCCCACTGAAAGCTGGGGCCAAGGATTAAGATTGAGTCCTGCCTTAACCAAACGGTACTGCCTGCGGCTGGGAAGCGGTGATGCCGACCTGGGAGCTAGGGGCTGCGCAATGTGAGGCCTGAAGCCCAGCAGCCTGTGAGGGTGCTGTTAGGCGGTGGGCAGGATCAGATGAGGTGGAAGTGTGTGTCGCTGCTCCCCTCTACCTTATTGCATTGCCTCACAGTGCTGTAGAGCCACCCCAGCAGAGGATTGTTTTTGGGGCCCAAATGTACTATTCTATGGGCTAGCGGAACACACAATCAGGGTGCACTGATACAGGCCAGACTATCAGAGGCCTTTTGACATATACTAGCAGCTGAACGGTGCGAGGAGGACCCGTGGGACGAGGACTGGGCACCGGCGGCTGCCCACCCTCCCCGATCAAAGACAAAGATCTCCAGGAGCAGCATAAAACATTGTGTAGGCCCAGACAAAGTCCTGAACTTTGTGAGAGAACAGTGAGGATCCAGGGCTGGCCGCCTACTACCTGGCGCCAGGAATAGTGCTGATCTGCGGGGTCAGCGATAGGATCGGGAGAGGCAACAACCAACCGGCCACTGGGAGAGCTTCTGGTACCACATGTGGGCGGCGGGGAAGGCCCCCCTCTGCTCTCCCCCCTTGTTGATTTGCACGGCCGGTGGATTCAAGTGATCTCCTCATACTACAAAGCCTGACGCGATGTCTGCACCTAAGGGCTCCAGAGCAACATCGCAAACTAAGATGAAAAAGTACGCCTACCCTAGATCAGAACCTCCTATTCCCCAGGTGGAACACCAACCGTCCCTGGAGATGGCTCAGGGTCCGGTGGCGGCAGAGCCTCTGACCCTACAAGACGTTATGGTGGCAATTAGGGACATAAAAACCACGCTGGAAGTCAAAATTTACTCCGTAACCACTGAAGTAACACTGCTGAGGGCAGACATCCAGAACATTGAAGCTGGTGTCAAGGAGGTGGAAGAATCTATCACCTCTTTCAAGACTGAAATAGAACACTACAGGCCCAAGTAGGTGACCTACTAGAGTCAGTAAAACTGTTAGAGGCCAGAATGGAAGACGCTGAAGGCTGGGCACGCCGCAATTATGTGCGAATAATTAGGGTAATTCAAAAACAAGGGGGGAGGTAGAGGGATGGTAGCTAGGTTCACCCTCCTAAACAAGTGTATGTATCAACTAAATCCAAATTATCGGATAGAGAACCTAGCTGTGGACGTACATCACTATCATAGATAGATGTGACATTGAAAAAGGGGGAGGAGATCCTTTTTCTTGAGTCCCCTCACTCACCGGAGTTTCCTCACGGTGACATGCTTCATCATTGGGGCCATCCCAACCCGCTGCGGGTTGAGGCATGCTGCGACTGGCGAACTACGTAGGAGCACTGATAAGTGAGGACTATGTGTAGTGCAGTGTAAAAAAGTGATTGGAGTGGTGTGAGTTAAAAATATCTTACTAGTGGGCGGAAACAACTTTTATTCATGCTCCTAGCAGATATATTAAAAGTGGGGTGGGTCTCTAGGCGAAACAGGTGGCACAATGAGACCGGAACCCTAGTAGAGTGCCAACTAGTTTCGAGCTGCACCCCTCAGCTCTTCTTCAGGACGTCACAGGGTCCAGCCCTGTGAGTGCCACTCCAAAATGTGTGCGTGATGCCTAACAATGAGCATTTAAATAAGATTAAACATATACATACGACCCTTCAGTAATTCAGTTGTGTATCTGCAGGTAAAAGAGAAGAACAAAGGTTAGAGTGCAGATCCTCGCCTTCTGCCGGGTCTCTTCGTTTCCATAAGGATTGCTATTAATGAAAAAATAGTCAAGAAATATATGTTGAGCCTCGTTGCTCCATTGTAGTGTGAACGATGTGGATCCTGGAAATGTCACGATATTGTGCCTACATCAGGAAAACCTTTTAAAATAAACACCATATATACATGTAATTGCCCTCGTGCATACCGCATGATTTTCGATTCCGGTTAGGGCGACTATCGCTATTGTCCGTTTCTCCTCCGGATGACGAAGAAGTGTCCAAAAAGGAAATAAATTGATTGCGCGACCCTCCTTGACACAAGGGTGGACTTGCGTAGATTTTTATCGGACAATCAAGGAAGGTCACGCAATCAATTTATTTCCTTTTCGGACACTTCTTCGTCCGCCCTAACCGGAATCGAAAATGGAATCAACCACAACAACAAGGCTCTTCATCCAACACGTATTTTTTAGGAAGAGGTCAGCCCAGACCAAGAGGCAAGGTGTGATACAATACTCAACCGTGGGAGATGACCACGCGACGGCAACACTACAAGAACTAGTGGTTTCTCCGATTTTCAATTTGTCTAACAGAATGCTGACTGGCGCAGAGGAAAGTATCCTCACAAAAGGGATATCATTTGTACCATCAAAAAGGACTGATTTTGTTAAGATGAAAACTGAGTTTATTGAATTCTGCAGTAAAATCAGATTAACAATGTTTTTTGTTGACAACGAAACAAAGGCACCATTGGAAATAACAGGATTACGGAAAAAATCAACCTTTTGTCCACCTGGGAATAAAATACCAAAAGAGGTTATACTGTTTGAGAAAACAGTGTTATCGGCTATCTCAGATATGGAGAAGAGTAGTAATTATGTTAAGCATAACATTACAAAAGAACAAAGAGAAGCGTTGGCCACATTAAAGAATGATTTCACAGTGGTAATCAAGCAAGCGGATAAAGGGGGCTCAATAGTAGTTTGGGGAACCACCGACTACACGGCTGAGGTCCTGAAACAACTAAATGATTCCGCTTGTTATAGAAAGATCTCCAAAGGTCCGACGTTGGAACTTCAAAATCAATTGTTTGTGATCATAAAAGAAGGATTTGAACAAGGTTTCCTTGGTCCTCAGGAGTACACTTTCCTACAGAATAAGTATCCAAGAGTACCAGTATTTTATATACTGCCAAAGATTCATAACAATGAAAAAAATCCACTCGGAAGGCCAATTGTCTCCGGATATGAATCTTTATTAGAACCTATTTCCAAAAATGTGGACTATTTTTTAAAAGATTTCATGGCTGATATGTCATTTCCTATTTACAAGACACCACAGACTTCATAAATAAATTGGAGACAGTGGAATTTGACAAGAGGAAGGATCTAATGGTGACATTAGACGTTACATCGTTATATATACTCAAATTCCACAGGATGAAGCAGTGGCAGTGCTCTCCTAGTACCTGGATAAAAGACCAAGACCAGTTCAGGTGCCAACTCAATTCATAGTCGACCTGGCCTCGTTTGCCCTCAATAAAAACTACTTTACATTTGGGAATGATATTTTCTTCCAGGTCAAGGGAGTAGCTATGGGGTGCTCTTTTGCTCCAGAGCTGGCAGTACTTTTTATGTCAATGTATGAGAATACATTTATCCACAACAATCCATTTTCACAGCATATCACTATGTGGCTACGTTTTATTGATGACGTTTTTATGGTTTGGACGGGAGGAGAGGAACAACTAATGCTCTTCTATGAGAGGCTAAATGCAAGAACAGTAGACATCAAATTCAGCATTCAGTATTCAGCAAATAAAATATCGTTCTTGGATGTTGAAGTTTACCCTACTGAAGAAGGACTGGTAACAACGTTATACACAAAACCTACTGACAGGAATATAGCCCTGTTATTTTCCAGCAACCACCCAAGGAGTCTACGAGAAAACCTGCCTTATGGCCAGTTTTTAAGACTTCGTAGAAATTGCTTCTACAAGGATGATTTCAATTTGCATGCCAGTAAACTATCAGATAAACTACGGGAACGAGGATACCCGAGAAAATTAGTAAAAAATGCAATGAAGCGTGCACGCTGGACCCCAAGAGAATCCCTCCTTGAGCGAAAGAACAAATCAGCGATTGAACGCCAAGTCTGTGTCACTACATTTTGTCCAAATTCGAACAAATTCAAAAACGTTATTTCCCAAAATTGGCATCTAATCAAGAACCTAGATACCTGTTTTGCATCACGACCGCTTTTTGCATTTAAGAAAGAAAGCAGTGTTTCGAACCATATTGTATGAGCAGCTGTTCAAAAGGACCCCACA
The DNA here is from genome assembly GCF_964261635.1 of Lissotriton helveticus. Taxonomy (NCBI): domain Eukaryota; kingdom Metazoa; phylum Chordata; class Amphibia; order Caudata; family Salamandridae; genus Lissotriton; species Lissotriton helveticus. The sequence goes on from NC_136057.1 coordinate 1,586,636,900, forward strand.
CCAACACTAAGACAACTCATGGGGCTTTCACCCATTGTAGGCCACCATAAATGTGGCACATGTGTATGCTGTGAACTTACAGTTGAAGGCTCTCTGTTCAAACATCAGGGAATCTTTTGGAAGCATGATACATTCAGTAATTGCAAAACAAAAAATGTAATTTACGGGATAACGTGCCCATGTGGATTACTCTACATTGGGAAAACCAATCAAGAAGTAAGACATAGAATCTCCCAGCACAAATCAAGAATCAAAACAAATGTCGAGACAGCTCCACTTGTAATTCACTGGAGAAAAAAGGCACATAATGTAAATGACTTAAGGTGGACAGTCATGTCTAAGGTGGAAAGAGACCCTCGGGGAAGCAATATCGATTTAAAACTGGCCCAAAGGGAGGCACTTTTGATTATAAAATTTGACACGGCTGTGTCAGGCCTGAATGAGATCTCCGAAATTTACAAACTGTAATTGTGGTTGTGTTAGACATTTATTTCTTGACGTTCATTTATGAGTTTCCTCTTGGGCTAGTTAAACACAGCCGCCCGCACAGCGGGTGGAGCCTGAGAGAGAGAGTATATATATATATATATATATATATATATATATATATATATATATATACAGGGTTTGAAACACAGTCCTGATTTCACCATGTGAAAACGCCACTTTGCACCAATAGCCCTCACCTATCTGAAGGAAGCGTCCCCCTATCGAGTTTATTGGAAGTCACTTCTATAATCCATCCACAGGTCGAGACAATAGCCCACTTGCTTAGTTCTAGGTTCATTGAACTGACAAGCACTTAATATAGCGTAATTGACTTATAACCGGTTGAATATATTTATGGCTATCAAAATGTCAGGGTATTAAAAAGAGGGAATAGTGAATTTTATTGGAGAAGGACAAGTGCAGCATGTATTCATAAGGAAAATGAGTTCCATATTGCGATAACTTTGGAATAGAGGAGATTTGGCTTATTATAGACTTCATAAGTCGCTACAACATGATGTTCCGCGTTATGAACCAAACCGCGCGTGCGTAAATTGCCCCAAAAACAACAATTTCCAGAAACCCTACGACGGAGATTGACGCCATTTCCTGACGACGCTGCTTGTTTGCAGATCAACGCAGCGGTCCCACTTGTTCCGAGCGGATGATTAATTTGGATTCCGTAAGGAGACACCGCTCTTGCCAGGCAAACGGGCATTCGTTATACTTCAATTAGGACCGGTTTTAACTTGCATCCCTCATTTGCCTTTAGCACGGAATCAATTAATGGCAAAGAAAAAAGAAGGCTACAAAACTCCACGCCGCAAGGCTTTTGGAGGTAAGAGAGGTGCCATGTTTATTTACAAACAACGGACCCATCGAGTCCACTCCGTTGTATTATGAGGCTGCAATATATGTCTCTTCTACCCCTAGATTAGACGCTGTTGCCCTGACTGTGACTACAGAGTGATCACATTGCTCAAGAAAAGAATAAGGACAACGGGGGAGGTCTCTAGGTAAGATTTTGAATGAACAAACTATTAGGCTAAAAAAGCAGGGTCATGCCTGCTTATGACAAAGATTGATGGACGATGGCATTGATTTGTTTTTCTTGGCTATTTCCATCCCCTTCCCTCTTTTCTTATAGAATCACTGGTTAAGATCATTTAGAATTAAAGCCTTTGTTGGTATCTGAGATACTAGTAAGTTGTAGCTGTAGAGCAGTGGCTAATGCTCTTTGTTTTTGCAAAATAGGATCGAACTAGACATATTTTTCAATTTTTTCTTTTCAGATTGTTGTGGTCCTGAAGAGAATCCCAAGACTAGGGATTCGAAACGCGTAGACCATCGGTTCTGCCAAATTGTTTGTTTTCTAATGTGTCGTGACAGTGCCATACTGAATGTATAAGAGTATTTTGTGTTTAAAAGTGTCCAGTTGTATTGATTAACATCTGCTATACATATGATGAAATGTTGTCGATAATTGAGTGTTTTTGGCAGACCAGGTGCTCTTCAATTGGTTTATTTAATTACCCTTGCTGTGTGTGTACCTAGTGGGTTGTATGAGAGTGGTATGTTGTGTAATAGTAAATGTGATTGAGCGAATGAGTGGTTGTGTGATTTTCTATCAGTCCCCTTGTCCACAATTTACCCCATTTTATGGTTTTGTCGTTTTTAGATTGTAAAAAATGTGTTGAATCTTTTGTGAGAAAAAATAATAAATATTTGAATAAATAAATAAAGCTATTATTGAGCTTCCAAATGTGTATGGTCTATGCATTTAGGGTCAATATTTTCGAATAGCAATCAGTACTGGCATTGATTTTGTTGAATAGTGTATACAATGAAGCAGCAGGGGGCCTATTTGTGTTCACTGGTCAGTCCCTAGCTGAGCAGTGTATGGCCCCTGAAACACAAACATATCCATAACTCCCACAGTTCACCTAAATCACCCGTGTCTTAGCTGCCTCATGCAGATGAAGGTGTTGTTGGTGTGTGTCAGCAGGGGTGTGAAAGTAAAGGGAGGGCAAGGAAGGGGACTAATAGGATGTTAAAAACGCCTACTATAGTATGATAATGATGGACCACTATAAACTGACCAATCTGACAGAAACAAGAATACAGGGACGCGGAGATGAGAGGGGTGCTGCTGTTTAAATAACCTCAATGGACACAGCTCTTTGCACCCCTCAGAAGACTGGCGCCATGGGCCTGGGCCCAGCTCGCCCATGCTACAAGCCGGCCTTGTTGTCAAGCATTTTAAATACCAGTCGTCATTCAAATGGAGGTAGAGTCACACATTTAAGCGGATGATCCCATTGACCTGAATGCACATTAACCCTAAGTAGGAAGGTGATGGGGATTTGTAAAGGGTCTAGGGAGGAAGTGTCTTTTTTAACAGGTAAATATTGTTGAAAAGAGAGTGGTGCCCACATTTGAGGGTGAGTTGATGGGTATACTATGACCCATCTTAGTGGTACTCAGAGTATCCTTCTAAACAGGCTGCAAAAATGGCTCTGCCTTGCTAGGAGTGAATCTAACCAGTAGGTTGCACACAATAACAGCTAAACTCACTGAGATGTATTGCAAGGTCCTGTAAGTGCTCACTAACATAGCAATATGGGTTCAATACAGAATGCCACTGCCATGTTTTCACGAGCTGGTTTCAGTTCTGCCAGGTCTGTTTTCATCATTCCACTGTAAAAGCAAACAAGTACTCCAATATTTTTGTAGGATGATGGTTCGACTGGATTAGATGTAGGTAGAAACAGAGCTTTTTAAATTTTTTAGGGTTTACACAGTTTATACCTTCTGTGGATCGCTTGCTCAGTACTTTTTCCTTTTTAGTTTAACATAACCTTGCCGTCACCCTCAAGGCTGCTGTGAAATGTTGAGAGCTGTGACTTCATATCAAGTGACTCATTGAGTCGCTTCCATGAAATAATATGGACATACACACATATCGTTAAAAAACATTGCCATCCTACGCTAAAACACAAAAAAATAAATATTGACTACAAAAATAAAGCCATAAAAAATGTCTAAAATACCTAAATATCAAAAAAAACTACTAGATATCATTAATAAAATAAAACAATAGGAACACCACAAAAACATTATGAAACACATTGCTTAAAATAAATTAAAAAAATTATATTCTTATATATAATTCTAGAATACAAAATAATTATATATCTAATAAACATACATGAATACTAAAAACATAAACATAATTAGCGTTTAGCATATTAGGTAGAAAAAAACAATACAAATTAAACAACCAACCCAGCAACAAATGAAATTAAACTTAAAACAGTTAAAAATTAGAAACAATAGGGGCATGGCCTGGTAAGATGGCTGAGTAGACGCTTCTCTCTGCTCTCCTGTCGGCCCTTAAAGAATCAAGCTGGATCCTGGTTACCCTGAACGATCATTTCTCTTCTGGACTGTAGGAAACATTGAGGCTTGACACCAGCACTCACCTGCCGACTCGTCGAGCGAAGAGTGCTGAGTACCGCGGCGATGGAGACTCAGACCGGGGCTGGCCGCCATCTTGTGTGCTGGGCCCTGGATGAAGGCTGTGGGGAGACTCTAGAAGGGATACAACCTGAGTCAGGAGGGTTCCTGGAGACGGTGTAATGGCGGCCCTCCCGGTAAAGAGAACTCACCCCCCTCCTACAAGTAAGAGGCACACGAAGACGACCCGAGAGATCCGGCTGGGGGGGGGCGAGGTAGATTATCTAGTTTTGCTGCGTGCCCGGACAATGGGGCTGAATCCATGGGCCGCAGAGGAGAGCTGTGGAGTGCCCCTGAGGTCCGGCGGCTGGATTCTATGGACCAGGAAGCAAACCAGGACAAGTAAGCGGACCTATATATCCCGGGGTGACAGATGCCGGCTGAAGCTGTGGTCAGTCTCTGGGAGACGCCGGTGGCAGCTCCGGCTGCGTTCCTGCGCGAGAGTTGCACCAAGGTGGGCGGCAGACGTGCAGCGCCGATCCTGGCGATTTGAATGATCTGCTTGAAGTCCATGGGGGGTCATAATGCACATCGCACCAAAGTGATCGCAAGGTGTGGGGAGGAGGGAGGAGCCCTCTATGGATCCTGGGAGCTGTACCAACTAGGACGGGAGTGGCGGGCGCACAGCCTCTCGGATCCTACACAGGGCGGCCCAGGGGGAAGAAAGGTGCACACAGGTTGCTGAGTGGCCTGTAACTAGCATAGAAAGACCAGGACAGTCGCTGGCATTGGCGAGACTGTACCCAGACCCCACCAACATCAAGGACCTTAAACCTGTCTAGAAAGGAAACTGAATGAAACACTGCTCGTAAGGTGGGTACCAAAAGGGTTTGGCATTAATGTACCTCCATCCAGATTCCACTGAAATAAGGGATACATGCTTGCGGGACAGGAATCTGAATGGTACAATACCCCTGGAGCAGTCCCCAAAGTGGTGTGTGGTGCCTCAGGCGTCCCGGCTTGCTCTTTTGATTGCCTTGGAGCAGTGTATGCTAAGTGTGGTAAACGCAGGCACATGCACCATCAGCACCGCCAAGATTAGTGAATTGTGACGACAATCCAGGGCACAGGTCCCCTTGTCAAAGACAAGGGGACCTGTGCGCCTCACACTAACAACATTTCAAAGTAAGCCCAACCTGTCCCATCGGCTCATGGATCTCATGAGGTAACTCTAACAGAACAACAAGAAAACATGCAGGAACTCGGTCCCTTCTATAGTGGATATGTTGGAAGCCATACATACAACTTGCGACTAAACGGTACATAAAATAGATAAGGTCGCCATAGAGGTCAACCTACTCCACTGCGATCTACGCAAAATCACAGACAGAGTTACCACTTACAAACATATGGTGCAAACTCTGCAGAAGGAGGTGCGCAGCTTGAAAGATACAGTAATTGATCTTCAAAAGAAAATGGTCCGTCTGGACAAGCGAGCAGAGGACTCAGAAGGTAGGTCAAGAAGGAATAACTTATGTTTTATAGAATTTCCCAAACAGGCGGAGGAGGGACCACCTGACGAACTCTTTTTGGAGGACTGTATTACTGCTGCAGAGGCTCCAAAATGTTGTTCTTCCTTGTGGAGAGGGCACACAGGGCACTGGTGCCTCCGCCCAAGCCAGGCACACTACCAAGAGCCATTATTGCGAGACTCCTTAATTTTAGGGACAGTGACACCATCTTGCAAATTACACGTATTCGAGCCCCCTGGATGTTTGAGGGACATCAAATTTCAATATACCCATACTACACACAACAGGTGCAGGATCAAAGGAAATCCTTCATGGTGGTAAAACGACACCTCAGGGAATTAAAACTTTTTTTTTTTTTTTTTTTTGGTGTTCAAAACTGCTTTATTGAGTGAAATATGGCATAGTACACAGCTTGGATCGCCTACAACCCGGAGGCCGGCAGCAGGAAGAGATGAACAGTACACAGCCTATAAACCGGCATCCCAGGGGCCCGGCGGCACATTACATACTCATAGGACGCTGCTGTCGCGCCCGGTGGTGTAGGACACATAAGGATGAGCAGCAGTCGAACAATGTCTTTGAGCAAGAGAAAGAGTCTCCCTCTTAATTTCGTTTTAATTTCGTCGTTTTGTAGAACAAAAAACATAACATCCCAACCAGGTAATAACTAAGAGGCTGTGCACGGCTGTGTAGTAATGACAAGTGAAAGTGGTGCAGTGTGTTGTCTCGGGCAGGTAGTGGCATGTGGGAGCAATAGTGTCCAGAAACCTCCGTCTCAGTGCTGCAGGAGCCAATAGAGTGCCACTTCAAAAAAGAATAATAAACGCGGGGTGTCTAGGGATATCGCCCATTAGAGGCGTGAGTACATCTCGCGAGTGCTAGGGAAGGTGTGCATGCTCAGAGAGGAGGAGGGGGTCAGGTCCATCGAGACAGGGTATCTCACATCACCCGGATGATCACGGGGAGCAGGAGGGTACATACAGAGAGGGAGGGCTGAGAGCCATTTTAGAAGATATAGGCTAAGTTCTGGGAGAGAGTTCAGGGTGTCGTGGGGAGGCAGGCAAGGCGCCCGCCTGCGCGTCGTCCTCCGAGCGCCTGAGCAAGTAGTGCACCAGAGGGTCCCATATATCCCTAGGCCGACTTGCGATAGGTAGCAGTTCAGCAAAGGTGGTATGCTGATCCTGACTATAAATCAAATCCGCAAGCCAGTCCTTGAACTTGGGCGCCCTGCCCCTACTCCAGCGGCAAGCCACACGCCTCTTGGCCAAGAGCAGAGCAGTGTCAACAAATTTTCTGCAGCCTCTAGGGAGTTGTATCGTACAACCAAGGATGGCTATTAGAGGATCCGCAGGGATCTCCTCTCCCACCATCTCCGCAAGGGCTTCCATCACCTGTCGCCAGTAGCTGGCAATCTGAGGGCAGGCCCAAGCCAGGTGAAGAAAATCAGCATGTTCGGCATGACAACGCTCACAGCGATCATTATCAGCCAACCCGAACCTGTGTTTCCGGACCGGCGTGTAGTATATCCTCTGAAGGAATTTATAATGAATAATTTTCAGTCTGCAGCTGGCAGAAATGCGTGAAGTCAGCGTGCAGCAGTGAGTCCACTGGCCGTCTGAGAGTTCGAGGGCAAGTTCGGCGGACCAGTGTATCCGAGCAGTGGAGACCTGCTCTGGGGCAGCAGCGCGGAGTTGGCGGTAAAGCCCAGAGACCAAATGGGTCCCGTCCTGCGACACCAAGAGGAAGTGCAGCGGAAGTAGTATCTCAGGCTCATCGGGGTAGTTAGGCAGGACATCACGCATCCCTGCGCGTAACCGAATATAGTAGAAGAGTTCAAGGGGTGTAGGCTCGTACGTCGTAAAAAAAAGGTCTACGGTCTTGAAACGATGTGCATGAAACAGATCCCCCCAGCAGGCGACAAGCAGTTTGTCACAGAGCCGGCAGAATCCCAGTTCTGATAACAAGGAAAGTTGTGGATGATAGGTGAGCGGTAGTTTGGGGGAGTAGGGCAGCGGGCACGCCAGTCTCCTGGCGATACGGCGCCATGCATCTAGGGTGCAGGAGACCGAAGTGTTCGGTGACGTGATAGATGTCTCAGGACAGTGTAGCAGGCCATTGAGCGGAAGCGGGTGTACAATCCAGTCTTCCACCGCCACATGCGGCATGAAAGGAGTAGGAGCCATCCAGTGGTAGGCAAAATGTGCCTGCGCGCACTGATAGTATGTTTCGAAATCAGGGATATCGAATCCTCCTCTGTCATAGGGAAGAGTCAGTGTCGACCATTTTAAGCGAGGAGATTTGCCACCCCAGAACAGTCTACGCAGCTCCGAGCGGAGTGTCTTGAAGAAAAAGGCTCCTGGGTAATAGGGGATGTTAAGAAAAAGGTACAGAAAGCGGGGCAAGATCACCATCTTTATGAGTGATGCTCTCCCAGCCATGGAGAGCGGTAGCGTGATCCATCTATCGACGGAGGTAGTCAATTTGGTCATGGCTACCCCGTAGTTGGATCGTATCGTCTCATCCTTATCCCGAGAAATACGGATTCCCAGGTAACGAAGGTCGTCGTGGCACCATGCTAGCGGGTAATCAAGAGAGAAGGCGCGTACCGCATCTGTAAGAGGAAAAAATTGTGACTTTGCCCAGTTGATGTGTACACCTGATACCCCTCCGTAGAGGACGAACTCCCGAAGCAGGGGATTGAGATGTGCATCCGGGTATTTGACATACAGCGTGATATCGTCCGCGTAGAGGGACACATCAATTTGTCGCTGTAGGCATTGTACCGCTCCTGCTCGGTGTAGTTGACGTAAGCGACAGGCGAGTGGCTCAACCGCAAGGGCGAATAGCAGAGGAGAGAGCGGGCATCCCTGTCGGGTGCCTCTCGTGATGGTGATAGGTTGTGACAACCTCCCGTTGATTAGCACCCTCGCCGTGGGGTCCGTGTATAAGAGGCGAACCCAGGCTAAGAACAGTTTAGGGAATCCCATCCTAGCTAGGACAGAGAAGAGGTAGGACCATTCGACAGAGTCGAACGCCTTGGTGGCGTCTAGAAACACAGCTGCCACTGGAACATCAGGGTGCACCGTGCGGAGCAGGGAGAAGAGGGTGCGAAGATTATGAGATGTGGATCTGCCCGCAATGAATCCAGATTGATCCGGCAGTACCAGTCTGGTCATGAGCAGCGAGAGCCGCGTGGCCAGGATCTTGGCGAGTATTTTAACATCGCAGTTTAGGAGGGAAAGTGGACGGTAAGAGTCACAGGAGGAAGGGTCTTTATCCGGCTTCAGGAGGGAGGTAATGACCACCTCGCGCATAGAGCCGGGAAGTATCCCATCAGCAAGGGACTCGGTAAAGACCTCGCGGAGCACGGGCGCCATGATGTCAATATAGGCTTTGTAGAACTCTGCTGGTATACCGTCGAGCCCCGGAGCTTTACCATTTTTGAGGGACATAATGGCGTCGCGAACCTCGTCCAATTCGAAAGGCGCCGCTAGAAACTCCCTGTCGCCATCGCTGAGCCAGCAGAGCGCCACGGCATTGAGGTATTCAGCGTATGGCCCGTCCGCCTCTGCTGTGGTCGTATAAAGCGACGAGTAATGCGCCGTGAATGCGGAGAGTATCTCATCCGACTCTCTGATAGTGGCACCTGATTCATCAGTAAGCTCTAGTATATTGGTGTGCACACGGTCTGGACGTGTAATTGCAGCTAGTACCTTACCAGGTCTATCCCCCTCGCAGTACCTCCGGGCGACCCAGTGTTTACCCCTATACTTCGCTTCTCTGGCCGCCTCCTCCTCATATTTGGACAGTGTTTCTCTGAAAGTCACATGTAGTTGTGGGTCAGTGTCTGATGTCATGCGGAGTTCCAGTTCTCGCAGGTCCTTGTCTAGTGTGGTGATGGTGTGAAGAATAGCGCGCAGTACCCCGTGACCCTTAGAAATGCAGAACCCCCTGACAGTGACCTTGAAAGCCTCCCATACATGTTCAACTGATTCCACCGAACCCTTATTCCTAGGGAAAAAATCCTCGATCTCCTCACCTAGCTCAGTACGAAATAGGTTGTCGAGGAGCATATCGGGACGCAGTCTCCACTGCGGCCTCGTGTTGTCCCACCCAGGAGTACGGAACTGCATCCTGACAGGGCTATGGTCAGAATAGGTACGAGGCAGATGGTCCACCCCTAACAATTCTATAGCGATGTCTCTGCTAATCAGGAAGTAATCTAGGCGCGCCCATGTCCCAGTATGAGATGTGAAGTGCGTACCCTCCCGTCCAAGGGGATGCAGGTGTCGCCAGGCATCCAGCAGTCCCCCCTCCTCCACAACCCCTTGCAAAGCTTCTCGGGCCCCGGGCTTGTAAGAGTTAACTCCATCCGCTCTGTCTAGGGGGGGCGCCAGCGCCAGGTTAAAGTCACCACCCCAGATGACATGTCGTGCCCCAACAGCCACAATCTTACCCCACAATGCAGAAAAAAAGGCAGGTGAATCGACATTCGGTGCATACATAGACACAAACAAATAGATTGCATGGCCCACCCTACCCCACAACAAAGCATAGCGGCCCTCTTTGTCCACCTCCTCCCCTAGGCGATGAAAAGGCACTCCACGGGCAATCAGCACCGTGACACCTCTTGCATAGGTCGAGTAGGAGGAAAATACTCGAGCGTGAGCCCACTTTGACGCAAAAGAAACAGCACTTCGCGCAGGTAGATGGGTCTCCTGCAGCATGGCAATCTGCACATGATGTCTATCTAAGTAGGCAATAACATTTCTGCATTTTTTAGCATCATTCAGTCCTCGGACATTCCATGATAAACATGTCAAACGCGCCGTCGCAGTCAAGGCAGCCATGGAAACAGCAATAGTATACATAAGAGCGCCCGAGGGGGTCGCATCATGACACCACCCCCACCCCTCCAGCACCGAGACATACACCAAGCGAGCAAATATAAACACAATCTGAGCACAGCTATCCTCAAGAACTCCAACCCCCCCCTCCCACCCCAGCATCCCAATCATGCCAGAAGCCATGGAGCCCACCCACAGAGCCCTCCCCCCTCCCCCCCCCTCCCAACTTTAGTAGCGCAAACAGCGCAAAAACGCAACAGTGCAATGGGGGACACCCGACAGGGGTACAACATAGAGCGCGCACTGCCACCATCTGATCCCTAGCTCCAGAACTATACCGCCCTCGGAGGAGACTAGGGCCGAGACAGTGGTCCTTGGTGTACGTTACCACTGGGGTGCAAGGTTCATGCAGGTCCATCACTCGTGTAGCATCCCAGCTATCAGTGTCCAAGTCGTTGTCAGCAGGCAGGTCGGTGCAGTGTATTTGCAGCTCAAAGCGTGAGGTGATAGTTAGTCATCGCGATGCACCGGAGGCAGGTCGTCATTCTCCAGGTCGTCCGCAGGGTTCTGCTCGTCCCTACGTGCCCTTCGGATCTTCTTCAGGAAGTCCTCAGCCTTTTGCGGGTTAGTAAAAAAACTTTGCTTGCCTTGATGGGTGACTCGGAGCTTTGCAGGATACAAAAGGGCATAGTCTATTTGAGCTTCTCGCAGTTTTTTTTTCACTGGGAGGAACTTGCGCCGTTCGTCCTGAACCATCGGCGTAAAGTCGGGGTAGATGGAGAAAGTGATCCCTTCATACTGCAACGATCTTTGAGTTCGAGCAGCTCTGAGGGCGGTATCACGATCGCGATAGTTCAAGAGACGAGCAATTATAGGCCTCGGTGGCAGACCAGGCTGTGGCATAGGTGCCAGGGAGCGGTGGGCCCTCTCCACAATGAATTGAGGCGAGAAAGCTTCTTCTCCGATCGAGCCCCTAAGCAGTTTCTCCACATATAGTTCCATCCTGCCAGTGGCCGTGGATTCCGGCACATTTGTAATGCGAATGTTGTTTCGGCGGCTACGCGCCTCCAAGTCCTCGTTCTTCGCCGCTATAATACGAAGCAGGTTGTCCATTCTGGCCAGCTGCGCCGTATGGGTCGTGGCCATGTCAGTGTTGTCAGAGATCCTCTGCTCCGCAGTAGTAATGCGCTCTTCATGGCGGTCAACTTTGTGAACCAGGGCGTCCAGACGGGGCGTGACCCCGTCCACTTTCTCCACAACGGTGGCAAAGCCTTGACGCATTTCCTGCATCAAGTTGGTAAGGTCCACAGCAGGGGCCGGAGGTGAGGAGGGTTGCGGAGGCGGCCCGCTGGGCCCCGGGTTCATCTGTGATGATGTGGCGTTTTTGCGCGCACTGTCGAAGCTTAGCTTAGGCTGGCGGGTCTCGGGTCGCCCCATGACAGTGTCCGGCGACAGGCGATGGGCCACAATGAGGGGGGTCAGTGCGATCCGGCGCTGGTGCAGGCCTAGTAGGAAGGCCGGGAACAGTAGGAGGTAGGAGGATCTCAGGCTCGGTAGGTCCCTATGAACAGCAGTAGGGGCGACACCAAGGAGAAGCGCTATTCAGCCTTATAGCGCCAAGAGGCAGTGAGTGAGCAGCCAGCCAGGGGCACGTGGTCGCAGCTACAGTCACCTTCAGCAGATATCCGGATGGGGTGCAGCGGACAGCAGGGGCCAAGCCAGACGGTCAGAGCGTGGCTAGCAGCAGCCGTGTGATGTGTCCTGCAGGATGGCACCCCACACGTCTCAGCAGGCAGCCGGTGAGTGAGGCGGGAACGTGGCAGGGGGCACTGCGCAACAGGGGGGGCCCACCTCCGACCCCCAGAAGGCAGATTCAGAGGTCCGCACCGCACAGGCTTGGATCCGCGGCGTTGTGGGAGACAAGGTCGGCAGTCCCAGGGGGCTACAGCTCTGCCCGCCGTGCGGGGAATGCCCCCTCCTCAGCGCTAGTAAGGTGAGTCCACGAGAGGCTTGGGGAGGGGGGGGGACCCAAGGGAAGTCCACAGCAGCCGCCTACCTACACGGTAGTCTCCGCACACCGTCCCGGAAGGATCGAGAAGAAGGAGTCCTTGCGCGGCCCTGTGTCCTCGTGGCAGTCCCCGAGGTCGCGTGATCGCGGTGGCCGGGCGCCCGCCCTCCGCCGCTCCAGAGCTCAAGCCGGGCGGAGTTCAGCAGCCCGTAACTTCTGCCTCAAAGCCTACAGCGGCTCCAAACTCGGAACGAGTGTAGGGTGCAACACAAGGATGTAGAATCTAGTCTTTTTAGGGCGATATAGCACCCCGTGGCGCAGGATTAAGGAAGGATATATGTCCAAGGAGCGGGAGCTGCACGTCTAGGCAGCCATTCCGCAAGCGCGCCCTCTAGCGCCCCCCCCCAGGGAATTAAAACTTAACTACAGCCTCCTTTTTCCAGCTAAATTCAGAGTTGAGAGAAATGGGAAAACGCGGTTTTTCTTTTCAGCGGCGGCCAGTGATTGGTTGGATTCCCAGAGCCACCAGGGGAAGGATGCAATTCCCTCAATGAACTCCTCCCAAGCTGGCAGTTAAAGATATCCACCAAGGGACAAAGGAACACCGAACACATGGCAAACCGGCAACCGAATGCATAGCCCGGGTATGATCCGGGTCTGTCAGGATGGCACACTACAGATATCGGACACTATCCTTTAATCGGGGGACTCCTCCCAAGCACAGCTGCTGAATACTGATCTTCACGAAGAAGACGACAAGTAGGAGCGGATGTATCACCCATACAACTAAGACACCAGACAGATAATTGGTCTGATAAGTATATGGCTGCTTATTGAAGGGAATAACTGAGACTTTATTCTATAGCATAAAGGGGGTTACAGTATCTACATTGTTATTGGTACAGAGAGTGAGTAATCCTGACTTAGGATACTGGTGACTGACGGGAGGCCTAACACCCAAGAAGTGGACAACTTAGTGAGGGTCTGGAGGTGTGTCCTCGCACCCCAATAGAGAGTCTACCACTAGCATTGCGGAAGAATGTTGGAATGTTCTACTTGCCTAATACAAGGAGTATAGACACTTGAAAAGTTAAGATACGGATGGTATACCAAAGTTGCATTGTTTATCTCTGTTATATGTTAGGGGGAATTGGGCGGCAAAAACACATCTTCACCTTCACCACACTGACTATGCCGTTCCGATTCGTGCACTGCAAGTCGTAGTAGCTTGGTTACCCCTGCCCGCCCCGTGACTCTGCACATGCACCACATGGGAGGCGCAGTTGGCTGTCCAAACCCCCTGTCCGGACAAGAGATAGCCTCCATATCATCAAACACTTCCATCCACTATTGTGTAATACACAGCTGTACCAGTGTACTTGTACAGATTTAATGGTCATGGTCGTCCCATAAATCTCACTTAAGGAAGTCAGAGACAACACAGCAGAAACTCTGTTTCTGTGGCAGTCATTGACGCCCGGCCCTTTAATGTTATATAGCTGTTGTAGTCAAATCTGCTAACATCTTTCTTAGTGAACGTACAGACTAAACAAGGAATTTAACAGATGAGAGAATGAGTGACTGAATATTGGAGCTGGACAAGAAAGACAAGAAGAAGAAATGCACTGGATGGTGAATACATAGGCCAACAAATGACCACTGTTAGAATTGGGTGTCTCTAGTTGGCACAGGTAGGCACTTGTGACAAATAGGGACCCTCTCCTCTAGTCAGGACAAGAGGATTACACTCCCAAAATAACCCCTGCTCACCCTCTAGGTTGCGTGGCGCGAGCAGTCAAGGCTTATTTCAGAGGGGATGTACGTTAGAACCAGCCGACATCCCTGATTGCGAAGCCGGCTCTTTTAAAATATCGTTGAACCCGAACTTTACGATGTCTGGCCTACTGATATACCGGCCCCCGGCAATTCATCCCAATGGGCGTCAAATCTAGCCAATTATATCACTCCGTACTATATAGCCTCCAAAAACTTCTCACTTATCGGTGACCTTAATTTACACCTTGACGACCCTTCTATCCCTTTCTGCTCTAATTTGTTAGATGATCTGATGGCCCTCAACCTGACCTTAGCCAACTCTGGACCTACCCATAAAGCGGGCCATTTACTTGACCCCATTATTTCTCATATCAACGAGCTTAAATGGCATAATACCATCCCCATTTGCTGGTCTGACCACCACCTAGTAAAATTTAGCATTAATCTCCCACCTACCACCACTATACAATCTGCTTTTTTAGCTACGTCCAGGAAAAACTGGAAATTACTGGACATGGCGAAACTTAACGCAGCACTCCACGAAAACCCTCCTACAAAAGGTCATAACATGGATAGCTTAGCAGTAGCTACCCAACAATGGCTCAGTGACGCCGCTGATCACTGCTTACCCACCCCTTATGTCAAAGGAAACCTACACCGTCACCCTGCCCCATGGTTTAATGACCTTTTGAAAATTGAAAAATCGAAACGCAAGGCACTTGAGCGTCAATGGCGTAAAGACTACGCCCCTGACGCAAAAAAGACCTACCATGAAGCCAGAAATTTATATCACACTGCCTGTGCGAAAGCGCGAGCTCTGTTTGTTTCAAACACCATCATGGAAGCTACCAATAAGCCGAGAACTCTGTTTAATAAGGTTAAAGAACTCGCAGGTGCACAAACCACAGCTACGGCTCCCCCGCTTAATACTCTCCAATGCCAAGATCTAGCTTGTTTCTTCACCGAAAAAATTGAGAAAATCATCAGGGACATTAAAACTAATAACAATGAACCACCCCCTCTTGCTGACACGGAATATGCTCCCTCCTGTGAGAATACCCTTGAATCTTGGCCTCCCATCACGGCTAACATACTGAAAACCATTTTTAAAACCATCAAGTCCGGCTCTCCCAGGGACCCGATTCCTATTAAAGTAATTAAACAACTGGACGATCGCTCCCTGGAAATCATTGTGGAGACGCTCAATTCCTCGTTAGAACTTTCCACAGTTCCGGCCCTCTGGAAACACGCCATGATAACGCCACTGTTAAAGAAGCCCACAGCAAATCCTGAACTCCCGGCAAATTATAGACCTATATATTTGCTCCCTGCTTTGTCCAAATGCTTAGAGAGACACGTCCACTCGGCCTTATCCACCTTTGCGGAAAACAACTCCCTCTTGCACCCTTTGCAATCGGGTTTTCGGGCTGGTTTCTCGACTGAAACCACCCTCCTAGGAGTTACAGAACACATTCGAAACCTCCTTGATAATGGTCAAACGGTCGCGCTCGTGCTTTTAGACCTGAGCGCGGCCTTTGACACCATATCCCACGAAACACTCATCAAGGCGTTATACAGAAACGGTGTCCGTGGGAAAGCGCTCGAATGGATCCGGTCCTTCTTGGCTCAACGGACATTCCAAATTACATCCTCCTTGGCCTGCTCAGACACCTTCAAAGCCCCTCACGGAGTGCCACAGGGATCTATCTTGAGCCCTCTGTCTTTCAATCTTTATCTCAGACCCCTGGCCGACCTAGCGGAAAGATCCGGACTTACCCTCATGACCTACGCCGACGATTCCCAAATTATTTTCTCCCTATCAGAATCTTGCCCATCATCTCCGTCCCTCCTCAAATTAGGGCTTCAAAACATCCTGAATTGGATGACAAGAAATCAATTAAAGCTTAACGGAGACAAAACAGAGATTCTTCTCTTAGGGAAACAACGGGATCTCTGGAATCCCTCACATTGGCCCAACCAAATGGGCAATCTTCCCACCCCAGTTACGCAAGTATGTAATTTGGGAGTCATCATGGATAGCTCCCTCTCGATGAACCAACAGGCCAGCAAAGTTGTCGGCCTATGCCTTACCATCATCAGATGGCTGAGGAAAATCCTTTGGATGCTGCCCTCCTCCACTCAAAAAACCGTAGTCAATGCCCTCATAACATCATGGCTTGACTACGGCAATATTCTGTACCTTGGTTCCAACAAAGTGGTAGTCAGTAGACTACAGCTGGTCCAAAACGCAGCTGTTCGACTACTGTGCAGAATCCCCAAAAATTCGGGAGTCTCGAGCTACCGCCGTGAACTCCACTGGCTCAGGGTAGAAAGTAGAATCCGTTTCAAAGCCCTGAACTACATGTTCAGAATCAAAGCCGGTACTGCACCCAAATACCTTCTAGCGTTGGCTCATCCTTACACTCCCAAGCGAAACCTTCGCTCACAATCAGCTGCCAACTTCTGCGTACCAAGATTCAAACTAGCAAAAATGGGAGGAAGATCTTTTGCCCACCTTGGACCATCCCTCTGGAACGCACTCCCTCCCTTCATTCGAAAGGAGGAAAATCATGCTAGGTTTAGAAGGCACGTTAAGACTTGGCTATTCGAACAATAACTAGAATAGCCAGTAATTCCTTGCCCTCATTATGCTGTGTCTTGGCGCCGGGAAACCCTTTTTGATAGCTGTTGCGCCTAACAAATTTTAAAAATTAATAAATAAATAAATTTAAGTTAAGCAGTTGTGACCACATACAGTAACCCAGTGACAACACTACAAATGGACACCACACAGGTTTTATATAAAAAATAAGTAGACTTTATATAGAGTTACCACAAGACCATAAACCACAAAAATACACACTATGATTACTTAAAGATGGTAGATTTAAGCTTAGTTCAGTTCAGTTCTTAGATGCGACCCTCTGCGTCAATGTACCTTAAATTGCGTTGCGCTTCCACGACAAGCAATGTCGCAGCGATGGGAAATGCGGCAAAGTCAGGTGCAAAGAAATAAAGACGTGAAGATCTTCCAGATGCGGCACACTTCTCCGGGATGCGAGAAGTTCTCGGTTCGATGTGTGGACTGCAGAGGCGACACCCTTACGATGCGACGGCAACAGCTCCAGCGGCAACGCTCTTCTCCCACGATGCATGAAGCTTCCGCTCGATGCGACAACCACAGCGGCGACATCCAAAATGCGACGGCAGCAGCTCCGACGGCGGCGCGCTTCTCGGGGATGCGAGGTGCTCTTGGTCGATGTGGTGCAATGCGACAGTTCCAGCGGCGACACCCTCCTTCGGAGTTGCGACTGCAGGCACAGCGACGGCGAAACGCTCCGACCTCGTTGCGAGATTCTTCTCCTATGGCGGGGCAGTGTGACAATTACAGCGGCGACACCCTCCTTCGGAGTTGCGATGGCAGCAGCAGCGACACGCTTCCTCTTCGTTGCGGCACGCTTCTCTCCGATGCGGTGCATTGCGACAGTTCCAGCGGCGACACCCTCCTTTGGAGTTGCGACGGCAGGCACAGCGATGGCGACACGCTTCTTCTCGTTGAGTCGCGCTTCCAGCTCCTTGCGGCACGCAGTTCCTCAGGAGGCCCAAAACAGCAGCAGGCAGTTCCACAAGAACTCTGGGGAGCTGGGGGGGTGAAGTCTGTTGTCCTTGAGACTTCAGCAGGAGGCAGATTTGAATGGTTGGACAAGCAAATACCTACTTTCTAAAAGTGGTATTTGCAAACACAGAATATTAAAATAAACTTCACTAAAAGATGTATTTTATTATTCAGAGTTCAGGCATATAAACTCGAATTTCTACCATGTTCTCTGAGACAGTTAGGATTATAACATGCAATAACTCTAACAGCCCATTCTGGCCTATGGAGAACAGGTAGCCTTGCAATAGTGAAAAACGAAAATGGCTGTAATTCACTATTAGGACATGCCACACACATCAGGGCTTGTCATACCTTATACTTACAATGCACCCTGCCCTTGGGCCGACCATAGGGATGACTGATATGAAGGAAAGGGAAGGTTTAGGGACTGGGAAGTGGCTGCACTTGCCCAGTCAGCATGACAGTACCAGACGGCGCGCAGGCTCTGCAATGGCAGACCTTAGACACACTTTACAAGGCTGCCTCTGTGGGTGGCACAACCAGTGCAGCAGGCCCACCAGCAGCATTTGGATTACACGCCCTGGGCACACTCAGTGCACTAGACTAGGGTCTGAGAAGTAAACCAAATAGCCAAACATGGAACCACTGATTAGTACATAAATTTACAACAGGGAGCACTTGCACTGTGGCACTGGGTAGCAGTGGCACAGTGCCCAAAGCATACAACACCAGCAAAAGTGGAAGGGAGACCCACGCCAATGGTGCCAGGTCTAACAACCACTAATGTCAGTGAATGGTCAAAACAGTGAGTGATTTAATGTGTGTGAGTAAAACTGGTAGTTTATTGGAGAGTGGTTTAAGATAAAGAAACTGATTGAAAGGTGATGAGACTACGGATAGTGTGCGGATGAGAGAGTGAACAAATTAGTTAATGGGTAAGAAGGTTAACGAAATTAAGGGTGATGGACTGGAAACATACTGAGTATACGGAAGAATATGTGGTAGAGTGAATAGCAGATTTAATGGATAGAAGAGTGATTGGATGGACAAGTAAATGAAGGTAAGAACAGTCAATGTTAGGATAAGTGCTTCAATGGGTAGGGAAATGAATGATAACAGTGAGCCAGCAAATCGGATCATGCTTTTCTCTGTGCCTCCTTATGTTTCACAACCTGGATTTCTGTCACGTTTGCGTAGGAGACAGGTGACATTAAGGACTTGTGTAAGGCAAACGTTTATTATATGGCACATTTAAATGCAGACAGATCCCATAGGATGCTTCCCGCAGAACAATTGAAGGAATGAACCCTCAATCACAGCATATTTTTACTCTAGTTACATTTCGGCAGCTGAAACAATCTCCCACTTGTCTTCAGGGTTTCATTTCACATGATAATGTGCTACGAGAGCTGGACAGTGTCCATCCCATCTAAGACACAGGGTGAGCGGAAGAATAGGATATGAAGACAGTGGGTGCTGTCAACTGTCCTGTGTCATGTGTCACCTTTGGCAGTCCTGGCATTTTTATCTATGCACAATTTGTGTGAGACATTTGTGTGTGTGTGCTGAGACATAAATCTAAGAGAAATACAGGTGCAACTTCCAAAATTTTAGGAAAGGAATAATGCAAGGTTGGGCAGTAGAGCACCACCTCTATGTGGCACCCATTAGCAGTACTTGGCCTGAATTAATGTGAAGGATGGACATCTTTGCAATGGTTCAGAATTACAAATTAAAAACTACAAGCCCAAAAATGCTTTTGGTCAGAAGGACAAGTTGAGGAGTAATGCTGGAGAGTGTGAATGTGCCAATGAACTAAAAGTGTTGACAGGGAGGTGGAGCAAATTGTCTTTGCGTGCATTAGTTCAAGTCTTTGAAGGTCGTATACTAGTGTACTGAGAGATCTGTGACAGTCTCTGACAGTATACTGAGGCCTTGTGGCATTCTCTGCGAGTTCTCTGTCAGTGTGCAGAGTGTCTTTTCAACACTATTTGAGGGTCTGTCACAGTTTACAGAGGTTCTTGTTACACTCTTTGAGGTCAAACTGATGCAGCGCTACTCCAAAAATAATTTCTGAAACCATATCACTTATCCCTAAAACACCAGAACATACATTAACTCACCAGTGGGGCCCATATCACTGTGAGTTTCGTGCACACAATCTCTACCTCACTCTAGGGATCAGTGAATCTCAATGGAGAGCTGCTGTATCATAGCGAAATGTCTAAATTCTAATTAAACGTTTATGCTATTTACACCTGCAGTTTTTGCGAGTTTACCATGGTTTTATCATCAGAAAATATACATTTAGACATATTGCCATAAGGGTCGATGGGTCTGCTAGTAAAAAATCAGGCGTAGGAAAACTCAAGACCAGCTTTAATTTTCCATTTATCTAATTTTTATTAAAGCAAATTTAACATGTCCAAAAGTTTATTTTCTTTATTTCTTTATTTATTCTTAAAAATACAAAACTACATTTAAACGGAAGCTTAGTTCAAAACAAGTTAATTTCATTTATTTTAGAAAATTTCAGAAATAACGTTAACATTTAAGTTCAGAATGCAAGTATTAGCAAAAGACAGATAATTCCCAAAGTCCATTTTCCTAACTCCCTAACTAAAATCCCTCACTAAAGTGCCATTCCTGCAAAGAAAAATCATAAGTCAGGAAAAAGAATCTTACATCACAGGAACATCAGCAATCCAGCAGCATCTCTGGTAGAAAATCAGAAGAAGTTTTTTACTTGGTAAAATCAACACTTTTTATACCTTTTCACTAGCTCTATCTATCTAAAAGAGTAACTTTTAGAGAAAAGTCGAGTCCTCATTGGTCAGTTCGGGGGTGGATGAGGATAACCTCATCATCACATTATATATTTTATTCCTGTCAGGGTTTTTTTTAATGCCCCCATTGTCTTTCATAGTCCGGGCCTAGTCGAGTTTCCTTAATTTGCAACTTCAAGTTAAGTTCTCACGTTCAGAACCATTGCTCTCATCACTTGGCAGCCATCTAAACTTCCAGGCCAGAGCGGCCTTGAACCGCCTTCCGTACAGGCCCAAGCAGCTCGCATTCATTCTCATCTCTTCTGCTGCGCATGCGCTCTGCCTTTGGCTGTCACAGTAAACCAGTGACTCCATTTTGTCACAGGCCTCTCGAGTCAGAATGGGAACTATCATAGAAACAAACACGAATAAACTTTAGTTTTAAGAAAAATAGCCTTTCTGTTTACCTCCCCCTTTACTAAGGTTTTCCCTATTAATAATTACCTAGCAAATAAGCAACACTTAAGCGTAATATACTCGCTTAGGTCCAATCTTCTGGCCACAAATACATAGACAAAAGCACATTTATGCTTCATTCCATTATATCAATGCAGCATATTAGTACAGGACGCGACAAAATTACATAGTTAGTTATAATAGCAACATAAGCAGAGATTAATTCCCACGTGCATGTGTATGTCCAAGTTTTCATTCTAGGTTGATTAGTCTCATGCACCACTCCATTAGTTCACATTACATGTTATCGAAGTGTGATTTCACAAAGGGTATACAACATTTTGTTTCCCCACCGTGCTCCATCAAAACTATATTGTACTGAGGGTCTCGTGCAGCCTCTGAGAGTCCTCTGACAGTGTACTGGGATTCTTGAGACAACCTATGGGAATCCTCTGCCATTGTACTGAGGGTCTTGTGATTATCTCTGGAAATCCTCTGATGTTATCGAAGTGTGATTTCACAAGGGGTATACAAAATTTTGTTTCTCCACCTTGCTCCATCAACTCCCCCCTTTGGTGATTTATCACCAAATATCTCCCAAAATTTGCAAATTGTATTTAAAACATGTTCCAAGTTCTTCAGGTTAATAAGCCTTTATACTTTAGTATCTTTTTGTTTAGTTTCTTTAAAAATCTTTTCTCGGAATTCCTCCATCTTTATATCACCTTTTTCTCTCTCCCTTTCTCGTTTTTCTTGAATTATCTTCTTTAATGACTTTCTAACATTCCTTCTTTTTCTGTATATGCAACACAATCTTATCACTAAAATAGCTAATACTATGACTGTTACTGGAATTAGTATTTTACCTATAATTGAATTACCTATTTCTTGAAACCAATGTTTAACTGCTGTAAAACTTCTACCAAGATGATCAAGAATACCATCAACCTCCAGTGGTTCAATTTCTCCATGCAACTTTGTAATGTTTGTTATGTACTTTTCAATGTTCTGACTTTTATCTGGAATATAGGTGCAGCAATGCTGTACCTTCAATATCCCACAGATTCCTCCTTCTTTTGCCAATATAATATCAAGAGCAAGACGGTTTTGCATTACCATAGTTCTCATAGCAATAATTTCGGTGTTTACCATTAGGAATCCACCTGCTGTGTCTGTTGACAAACGATCTACTATCGTTGACAATCTTCGAATTCGATTTGCATTGAAAGATATTTCCACTGCTGGTATCAGTGCTCTAAAACACCCCCTATTATTTCTATAAAACTCTCTCTTTTTCTATGAATAACGGTTTACCTATCTCATGTATGCCATTTGTTCCCCTATCTACATGAAGAAAAAAAATTGGAAAGACCAAACCCACATAGCATGTCCCATACCAATGTCAGGCAATCTGTAATAGGCTTTGTTCCCACAAATTAAATAGACACCAGGAACAACTGGATCATCTCCTCCTTTAAATCCCCAAACCCCTATTATTCTATAGGTATCTTTACATTGACTTGCTCCCACAAAGTAATTATCATACACAGTATTATCTCACCTAATACAGAATTTTCCCATCAATGGAGTGTCAATATTTATAGCTACATTCACATTTCTTTCATCAATATTTTCATAATTGAATGTCCAATATTTTGATTTCTCATGTTTCACCTTTTCTTTGCGCTTATAAGCTATTCTTCTCTCTTCAACCATGTCTAAAAATACTTTTTCTTCAACTCTCATTTTACATGTCAGATTATTCTTAAAAGCATAGTCATGATTTAATTCGTCCATTTCTAGAAAGTACTCTCCCATAACTGTAGCAGGCTTTCTTTTATTCAGTTTCTTATCAATTTTTAACTTTTCAAATACTTCATCTGAGTTGGAATAATGATATTCCAATTTACCGGTTTGGTAAAACAGGCTTGCAATCACACTACATGTAACCCCATATGTAAGTGGAAGGTGATGGTATGTCACCCCCTCAGAAACAGATGCAGGCAATTTCACACATACATAACAATCACTTGCATCCATTGTCCTGACATACTCTGATAACAATTTTGAAAAAGTATTCTTCGAAAAATCACTTTTTGAGCTATCCTGATGTACTTCCGGCCTATATACATGCTGGTTGTTAGACTTTGACTCTGTCTCTGCTTCACTTGAACTTACATTCTTTTTCAATTTCACTAAACTATCCTGGAAAGGAATTACAATAGCCAAAATTATCCATATAATTGTTAATAATCCAGTGCAAACCATACATAACCTACATCATTTTCTAAATATAGAAAATTTCGTTTGTGCTCGTTATTTACCATTGTTTTTTTTTTACACAGCAATTTTTCTAACAAATTTTCTTCGACCTTGTGTCACCTACAGAGTTAGCTTTGTTACCTCTAACAATTTTTCTTCGACCTTATGTCAATTACACAATTATTTTTATTTTCTCTAACAAGTTTTCTTCGACTTTATGTCACTTACAAGTTTCCACTTCCCTCTATAATACCTTTTTCTTTATCCGATTATTCAGGATCTATTCATTTTATCTTATACTTTGAGCAACCGTTGTCTTTTTCAATAATTCATCCCTTTACTCATTTTTCCCACTTGTCTTTGGGCAACTCAAATCTTCTCGGCTACAGTTTACCTCTTCAATTGACGGTAAGACAATATATGTCCAATCAGGTGATTTGTACTTCTGATTTGGTCTTCTCACTCTTTTTGGTCAGTGTACCACTTCAATCTTCCTTCCCAAAGATTCTCTCTGACTAGTTATCTCGTGCACTTGTTCTTCCTGCTTTCTTTCTCTGTTAACCAGTTTAATTTTCAGCTCGTCATTTTTCTTAGGCCAATTATCTCCTTTACAGAATCTTTTTGTCTTAGGCTCTGTGGTGTTATGTTCCACTCTCCAGGCCCTTTTTCTTGGACTCTTCCTCACAGAAGTCTCATCTGCACTGTCGTCAGTTTCGCTTTCAGTGTCTTCGACAGTTTCATTTATGATAAACTTCACAACGTCTTTGTCTTTTCCAGAGTCAATTTTCTCTTCTGGCAGTTCTTTCACTCTGTAAGGAACATTTCCATAGCTGGTACTTGGAATCTCATCCTTGTAGTGAGTTACTTCCGCTTTTCCAGTATCAGGATTTTCGTTCCTGTCTTCTGAGTTTGCAGACTGTTCTTCAGAGTTTCTCTGAACACCAGTTTTCTCTCTGTTCTGCTCAGCGTTCTCACTGGTGTTTTCTTCTACCAATTCTTGATCTTCAGATCGATCTTCAGAATTTGGTACTTGAACAATTTCCTCTTCTCCTTCAGACGCAGAACTAGCCTCTGAAACCTCCAGATGTCGACGTTCTTGTCGAGCTTCAGAATCTGGACCTTCTTCTGGTTCACCTTCAGAGTCTGAATCAGTGGTACTTTCACCTTCGTCTGGATTTTCAGGTTCAGGCACACGAATTGTATGGCTCGCATGAACCCACCTCTTCACTCCAGCCCATTTAACTGCAGTTGTGCGAACCAGCATAACCTGTCGTGGTTTCTGCCAACAAGGCACCAAGCAATTTCTCCTGCGGTGCACCTTGATTCGGACCCAGTCTCCAGGCACTAGGTCATGAGCTGGTTTTTTCTCTTTCGTGTCTGAATCAGTTCCCACCTGATGGAACACAGAAGTCACTACATCAGACAGATTTTTGCAGTAATCCAGTATGATGTCATTATTAATAGTTAACAACTTATCAACTGGTACATATGCCTGTCTCATTACTCTACCCATCAGATTCTCATGTGGACTCAGTCCCGTCTTCCTGTCTGGAATGCTTCTCAAAGTCATCAGAACAAGTGGCAAGGCGTCTGGCCACTTCAATCCTGTTGCCAAACACATTTTTGCAATCCTGTTTTTAATTTCCCATTTACCTGATAAACCACTCCTGAAGCCTCAGGCCTGTATGCACAGTGTAGTCTTTGGCGTATATCCAATGCTTCACATACCATTTGTATGAGCTCGTTTTGGATATGGGGACCATGGTCCGTTTCAATGGTCACCGGAAAGCCAAATCTAGGTATAATCTTTTGTAGAAGTAACTTTGCAACAGTTATTCCGTCATTCCTTCTTGTGGGGAAAGCCTCCACCCACCTTGAGAACAAACAGACAATCACCAAAACATATCTGAGTCGATTACACGGTGGTAACTCAATAAAATCCAACTGCATTCGTGTAAATGGACCTCCCTCCCATCCTATGGTTCCCAGACTCACAATTGTTTTCCTGTTTGGATTGAACTGTTGACATACCAAACACCTCTGGCACAAACTCTCTGCAATCATCCTGAATTTGGGATTATACCACGTTTGTCTAAACAGACGCAACATGGCATCTCTTCCAATGTGAGCTTGACCATGGTATGCTCGGGCCATATTTCAGATCATGCTATCAGGCATTACTGGTCTTTCGTCTTTGTAAACCCAGATTTCATCTTTCCCTCTTTGTCTGCACCCTGCTTTTAACCAAGTATTTTTCTCTTCCTCATCTGCCTCTTCCTGCATTTGCCTTACCTCCAACCAAGTTTCAACTACTGTGGTTAGCATTAAAGAACTTGGAACATGTTCTTTCTCTCTGTCCTTGTTAATTGAAGCCAAATTCTTTGCACAGTATTTTGCAATTGAGTCAACATAACGATTACCTCGGGTGATGTAGTCATCCCCCTTTTTGTGTGCTGCACACTTGACCACAGCTATTTTGTCTGGTAACTGGATGGCATCAATTAGCATTCTCACAAACTCAGCATTTCGTATGGGAGATCCTGCAGAAGTCAAATAACCTCTTTGGGACCACAGTTGCCCATAATCATGGACACCTACGAAGCCATACTGACTGTCAGTCACTATGGTGACCTTGATCTCTTTTACCAATTCACATGCTCAAATCAAAGCAATCAATTCCGCTATTTGAGCAGAACGGATCCCTTTCAGACAGGATGCTTCCAATACTTTCGCTACAGTGCACACGGCATAATCTGCGCTCAAAGCACCTTCATCCGTTCTCAGACATGATCCATCCACAAACATCACATAATCATACTCAGGTAATGGCCCATCTCTGATATCTGGTCTTGGTTTGGTACAGTATTCAAGAACATCCAAAAATTTGTGATCAACCTCACCTCTTACCTCAACTTCTTGAACATCAGGCAATAGTGTAGACGGATTTACATTTACACATCTAGAAATTGTCACATTTTCTGCTCCTAAAATTGTCTTTTCGTACTTGGTGATCCTGCTATTGGTCAGGTACTGAGTCTTTGTCCTAGTGAGGAGAATCTCCACTGAGTGAGGTACATACACCCTCACAGGAAATCCCATCACTATCCATTCACTCTGTTCTATACTGACACTTGTAGCTACCACTGCTTTCAGACAACCTGGCAATGCCTTTGCAACAGGGTCTAAAACAGCTGAGAAATATGCAATTGGTTTTCTCAGTTTTCCATTTCTCTGAATCAGTACTGACAATGCACATCCTTCCCGCTCACTGCAATACAGTTCAAAATCTTTTCCGTAATTTGGCATCCCTAATGCTGGCGCTTCGCAGAGACTCATTTTTAACTGCTCAAATGCTTCCATTTCAGTTTTAGTCAGAACAATAGGTTCTCGGATATCTGTTCTGGTTAACCTCTGCAATGGCTTTGCAATCAATGAGAATCCACTAATCCATTGTCTACAGTAACCTACCATTCCCAGAAACATTCTCACTTGCATTTGATTTTTTGGTGGCTTCATTCCCTGTATTATTTTAATTCTTTCTGCAGTAACTTGTCTGACTCCCTTGGCAATCTTATGACCTAAGTATTGCACTTCTTTCTGACAAAATTGTAATTTTGATGGAGACACTTTATGTCCTTCTACGGCCAAATGATTCAGCAATGCAACAGTATCAGTTATGCATGCATCTTTTGTCTTTGATGCCACCAGAAGGTCATCAATATATTGAACCAATACGGACTCTCCAGGCATGCTCAAACTCTCTAATGATTTCTTCAGCAATTGATTAAAGATGGATGGACTTTCAGTATACCCTTGAGGAATTCGGCACCATGCCAAAATACGATCTCCGAACTGGAAAGCGAATATTGGCTGGCTTTCTGGATGCAATGGAACTGTGAAGAACCCATTACACAGATCTATGACTGTGTACCACTCTGCCTCATAGGGAATCTGAAATAAAATCACTGCTGGATTTGGTACAATCGAATAACATGGGACAACTATCTTATTAACCTTTCTCAAATCTTGCACAATTCTAAAAGTTCCATTTGGCTTTTTCAATCCCATTATTGGTGAATTACAAGGACTACTCTCTATTTCTCTCAGTATTCCCTGCTCAATCATCTTGTCAATCACTGGGGTTATTCCTTCAATTATTTCTGCAGTCATTTTGTACTGGGGAATATTCGGGTAATTTGCACCTTCTTTTATTGAGACTTTTACAGGGTCTCCATCTTTCATCAATCCTATGTCTTCTACTGTGAATCCCACACTTTCTCTTTCACTGTCTTTTTTAATGCATCGGGTATCTTTTCTCGGTCAAACACAGGGAAATAAGTATTCTGCTCAGCCTCAACCATGAGCATAGTCATTTTATACAGGCTATCTTCATCTGGGGTTTGCAATTCTATGCCATCTGGTGAACAATATATGGCACAGTTCATCTTACACAAGATATCTCGTCCTAACAGATTCACAGGACTACTATCACACACCACAAATCGATGCATGTCTTTGAAATTTCCAATCTCTATTTCAACTGGTTGAGTCAATGGGGTTTTTATCTGTCTGTTAGCTACTCCTACAACTTGGATGCTATCTCCTGAGAGAGGAAGATTTTGGAGTTCCACTGATCTAACAGTAGAACGGGTAGCACCAGTGTCCACTAGGAAAGTTATTTCTACATCATTCACCTTTCCATTCACAAATGGATCAGACTGATCTACCTCAAGAGTGGCTCCAAGCACACACTCTTCTCCCTCTCTCAGGCACCGTCAGAAACTTTCATTCGACTCACTTCCACCCTCCTCCTGTAACCAATACTGGGGACACGCATTCACTCTGTGCGGTCTTGTTACCTGCTCACCTCCGCTGAATCCTGTCTCTGCACTGTATCACTGTTGGTTTACACTGTGTGGAAGTAGCGGTTGTGGCACCTGACTTTTCTGATTTACTATCTGCTGTTGCTGCGGTTGCTGCTGGTTTATCTCATACTGCACCTGTGGATTCAATGATGTGTTTTCTGGATTAACTCTTGGTGGATACTTACACTCTTTTCTCCAATGCCCTATTCTGCAGCAATTATGACAGGGATATTTCTTTTTCAGTTCTTCTATATTTCCTACTAATTTTGGTTTTCCAAAACTACCTTTCGGTTTTCCCTGATTTGCATCAGTGCCTTTATTATCCATTTGCGCTACCTCCTCTGCCACTTTCACCTGTGCCCACATAGCTTTTTCTTTTAATTTCTTTTGCTTTGCATCAATTTCTTTACTGCAATATTTGGCCTTTCTCAACACCTCATCCACTGTGCTCGACTGCCACCCTATTATACTGTTGCAGATCATATGTCCGATTTCTAGTCTTAATCCATACACAAATCTATATACGAAATGACTCATGTCTTTCTCACTCAATTTTTCATATCCACTATACTGTTTGAACACCAATAATAGTCTCTCATAGAATGGATGTACAGTTTCTTTCGACTCTTGGGTTGTCCTATCGATTTTGACCCAGTCTGACTCTTTTGATGGAATTTTATTCTTCAAAAACACAATCACCTGTTCATATTTTCGCATTACATCTGGTGATGGGGCACCTGTCACTTTATTTCGGGGATACTCTTCTCTTGGCCAATATACAGATATTTTACATTCAGTCCATAAGTCTGCTGGCACAACTATGTCGAATAATCCATCCAAATCAACCCATAATGCTTTTGAAACTTTCACAAATCGATCCACCTGTCGATACCATTCCACTGGCTTTTCTCTCAATCTAGGGAAATCATTTGTAAACGATAATATATCCTGTCTGCTCCAAGGAACATGTACATATCCTCCTCCAGGTATTTCTCTCATGGGGAATTCATTTGCAACTGCCTCTTTTTCCCTGACTGGAAACGCTAGGGTAGATTTATCACTAATCTCCTCTTTCTTCTTTGCCCATTTAACTCTCCATTTACTCACATCTCCCCATCTTCGCAACATCACAATTAACTCTTTTATCTGTGTTAGTCTCGCAGCAGTATTCATGTTTTCAATGTCCTTTTATGAAAAATCTACTCTATAAGATTTCTGCAATGTTTTATTTTTGGAAAACTCCACTCCAAATTCATTTGCCAATCCCTCCAATTGATCATGCCCTGTCTTTGCCTTCCACGTTATGCTTTTACACATGAACATAAGTTCATCATCCTGGTACGTTTTCAATCTATCTGTTTCGATTGTTCCAATAATTAATTCTTCCATGTCTACTTTTAACCTGGCTACATACAGTACTTTAGAATCAAGCTCTTTTCATTTTAAAGTTTTAATCCAATCACTTAATTCCTGGTCTGATGGTCCTACAGGGGTTTGTGTTAAATCTATTTTCTCTACGCTCCTTTCTGGTGTAGCAGAGTCAGATTCTGCTCCAGTTGCATATTTATAACGTAAACTCTGATTAAAAGTTAGGCCAGGCGGATTTACATTGTTTACTCGTTTAAATGCTGTTAAATCTGGATAAATGTTTCTGTTCAGTTTTTGTAAGCCCTGCTGTAACGGGATTGTTAAACTTGGTTCTTTTACTCTCTGGTTTTCAAAAACTGGAATTACAGGTCCTATCGCTACTGGGACTGTCACTGCTTCTATATTTTTCGTAAGCTCTTGTATCTTTTCAGTTAATTCATCTGTAGTACGTATATATTCTGCAGTACTGGCTTGTTCCTCAACTCGTTTTTCTGCTCTTTTAACATTCTCTGTTCATGACTCTGTTTAGGGGTACCAAAAATGTCTTGACTCTACTATTGAGGTATTTGGGTTGTATCTACCTTCTACTCTTTCTGGTACACCTTTAAAATTTGAAAATTGCTTTGGGGTTTCATTATTTCTCTCATCTGCCGATGGAGCATTGGGTGTAATCCATAAAGAACCTGGTTGATATAGTGGCGGTCTCCTATTTAATATTTCTTCTAATACAGCATCCTTTGATTCACTCTCACCATAACCTTGTTTCCCTGTCTCTATGTTTTTCCTCTTTTCTGTGCATTTTCGCCCTCCATAATCATCCACTAATCTAACTGGAAACATGCCATCACAAATGTCAGCATTTCTCCATCTACGCATTCTACTCTCCCCATAAATTTCGAAATCTACCTCTTGGTCTGACATGTCCTTTCAATCTTTCGCTTTCTAATTCATGCATCTCATCCTCCCATTCAACGAAAGCTTCAAACTGAGTTGGTCTGGGTCTTGGGTCAAGATTCATCATCTTTTCTCTCAAATTTCTCAAAACTGCCACATCAAAAGATCCTCCTTCCGGGAAAGCTAACACTCCATCCTTTCTGGTATATCTAGTCCAATTCTCCAACTAAACGCATGTATGGTAACCATATTTTGACAACATATAAGAAGCAGGCGTTTTCGGCGGAGGAAGCAATTTGCTCTCTCTTGTGACTATCGCCTTATCCTTCACAAACACATTTTTCAATTTCTTAAACCATGAAGATTTCTTCTTTTCCTCTCCGTAATAGTAATCCATTTTTCTGTAAATTCCCTGTCTTTCAAAAGATCACGTACTTCCCTGTTGCTGTTCTGTAACACCAACCTATCACAGCGCGGTTTACACTAACGCACCAATTAGAACAAGATACGTTTATGTAGTGCTTAACCAATAGTTTTCGCTGCTTTCCGTGATGCACCAATCAGCCTTTTACCTATCTCGGTCACGCGGACCAATACCAGCGCGACACTTTTTACATCACCAGCGCTCCGGCTTCTGCAGCGCCAACTGACCCCTCCTTTACAGAATTTTCAAGAAGCCGTATTTACAAAATATTTTACGGAATCGGATAGAAACTTACACAAAACAACTCCATTCGTCTGTTTCGCTAAATAAAGAGATAGAATATTCTCAATCACACAAGTATTCTGTATTTCCAGTAGACAGCGCTTACCTCTTCTCTACCACAGAATTTTACACTTGCCAGCAAAGTAGCACCACTTCCTCTACTTTACCCTTCTCTCAAGCTAGGGTTAAGCTCTATTACTCTCCCAGCCGTACGTTTTAAACCAGGATACGCCATGATCCCTATACCTGAAGCTAAGATTTTATAGACTGTCCTCACTATACATTTATCCTTTCACACGTAGTGTCCCTAAACAGTGATATACGACGATACCAACGCAGTATACGACAATACTACTTTTCTGAAACAGACTATGCGATGTGCAGCTTCACTTGCCATACTTCCTCTGCCTGCAGACAGAGTGACCAGCTTCACGCAATACTCAGAAGTCTTTTTAGGACTAAATATAACGTAATACAAACTCAACAGATGTTATTCATAATTCTGTACACCAAAACTCTTATTCAGTACTTCATACATAATCCTAGCTAATTTCTATAGCAACCACTACTCTGCTACCAAGCTTATAACTGATGCAGCGCTACTCCAAAAATAATTTCTAAAACCATATCACTTATCCCTGAAACACCAGAACATACATTTACTCACCAGTGGGGCCCATATCACTGTGAGTTTCTTGCACACAATCTCTACCTCACTCTAGGGATCAGTGAATCTCAATGGAGCGCTGCTGTATCATAGCGAAATGTCTAAATTCTAATTAAACGTTTATGCTATTTACACCTGCAGTTTTTGCGATTTTACCATGGTTTTATCATCAGAAAATATACATTTAGACATATCGCCATAAGGGTCGATTGGTCTGCTAGTAAAAAATCAGGCGTAGGAAAACTCAAGACCAGCTTTAATTTTCCATTTATCTAATTTTTATTAAAGCAAATTTAACATGTCTAAAAGTTTCTTTTCTTTCTTTATTTAATCTTAAAATTACATTTAAACGGAAGCTTAGTTCAAAACAAGTTAATTTCATTTATTTTAGAACATTTCAGAAATAACGTTTACATTTATGTTCAGAACCCAAGTATTAGCAAAAGACAGATAGTTCCCAAAGTCCATTATCCTAACTCCCTAACTAAAATCCCTCACTAAAGTGCCATTCCTGCAAAGAAAAATCATTAGTCAGGAAAAAGAATCTTACATCACAGGAACATCAGCAATCCAGCAGCATCTCTGGTAGAAAATCAGAAGAAGTTTTTTACTCGGTAAAATCAGCACTTTTTATACCTTTTTCACTAGCTCTATCTATCTACAAGAGTAACTTTTAGAGAAAAGTCGAGTCCTCATTGGGCAGTTCGGGGGTGGATGAGCATAACCTCATCATCACATTATATATTTTCTTCCTGTCAGGGTTTTTTTAATGCCCCCATTGTCTTTCATAGTCCAGCCTAGTCGAGTTTCCTTAATTTGCAACTTCAAGTAAAGTTCTCACGTTCAGAACCATTGCTCTCATCACTTGGCAGCCATCTAAACTTCCAGGCCACAGCGGCCTTGAACCGCCTTCCATACAGGCCCAAGCAGCTCGCATTCATTCTCATCTCTTCTGCTGCGTATGCGCTCTGCCTTTGGCTGTCACAGTAAACCAGTGGCTCCATTTTGTCACAGGCCTCTCGAGTCAGAATGGGAACTATCATAGAAACAAACACAAATAAACATTAGTTTGAAGAAAAATAGCCTTTCTGTTTACCTCCCCCCTTACTAAGGTTTTCCCTATTAGTAATTACCTAGCAAATAAGCAACACTTATGCGTAATATACTCACTTAGGTCCAATCTTCTGGCCACAAATACATAGACAAAAGCACATTTATGCTTCATTCCATTATATCAATGCAGCATATTAGTACAGGACGCAACAAAATTACATAGTTAGTTATTTATAATTGCAACATAAGCAGAGATTAATTCCCACGTGTATATGTATGTCCAAGTTTTTATTCTAGGTTGATTAGTCTCATGCACCACTCCATTAGTTCAGATTACATGTTATCGAAGTGTGATTTCACAAGGGGTATACAACATTTTGTTTCTCCACCTTGCTCCATCAAAACTATAGTGTACTGAGGGTCTCGTGCAGCCTCTGAGAGTCCTCTGACAGTGTACTGGGATTCTTGAGACAACCTATGGGAATCCTCTGCTATTGTACTGAGGGTCTTGTGATTATCTCTGGAAATCCTCTGATAGAGTACTGGAGTTCTTGTGACAGTCTCTGGGAGTCCTCCAATAGTGCACTGATAATCTTGTGACACTATCTGATAGTTTCTTGCAGTATACTGTGCATCTTGTGGCAGTCTTTGTGGGTTCTCTTACAGTGTGCTGAGGATTTTGTGACAGTCTCTGAGAGTCGTCTGACTGTGTAATGAACACCATGTGACACTGTTTGTAGGTCCTCTCACAGTGTACGGAAGGTCTTGAGACAGTCTCTGGAGTCCTCTAGCACGGGGTTCTTGTGACAGTATTTGCAGGTCTGTCAGTATACTGAGCATCATTTGGCAGTCTTTTTAGTCTCTCAAAAAGTGTGATGCACGTCTTATGACAGTCTTTTGGTGTCCTCTGATAGAATCCTGATCTTCGTGTAACACCGTTTGAGTCCTGTGACAGTGTACTGAGGGTCTTATGGCTCCCTCATTTCCCAGAGAAAAATAGATGCATGTGTTTCACATTTTAGTATTATGGAATGGCACAGACACAATACTTAAATAGAACTTCATTTAAAATCGCTGCAATCACACATGACATTTCTGTCTTTTTTTACTTTAATTATCAGTTAGAGATCATTATTGCAGAGGTAGAACTCATTTTAAAGTGAATGATTGAATGAATAAATTAGTTTATTGATCAGTTAATTAAAACTTTTACAATTGAAATCAAATACAATGCCATTAGCTAAAACCACTGTACTACTTATCAATCCTTAAAATACCATTATTTATTTATTTATTTTAATTGGAAAACAATTTATATAGCACAAACATGACCCTTGTGGGTATCAGAGCGCTTTACAAATGATCAAAGAGCAGAGACATATAGAATCAAAAATGTTATAATCTAGAGCTGTACAAAATAAGGCAACACCCCAGATGAGGGCAGTGTCACCTCAATGTTAAGAGAGATAGAACAAAAAGACAATAGCATATTATGCGAGCAGTAGTCATGAGTGTTGTTGATGAGCCATGATTTGCTCGGAGAGAGGAGGTCCTAGGGTCTAGGGCAGAAATGTGTTCATAAATAGTATTTTAACTTCTTTCTTGAAGGATGTAGTTGAAGGATTCAGTCTGATTTCAGGGGAGAGGGAGTTTCAAATTCTCAGAGAGATGCCAGAGAAGGCTCTATTGTGGGTTTTCTTTTTGAAGAATTTCTGTGGTTTCAGCAGTACGGTGCTGGAGTTTTACAGGATCTGGAGCCTGTGGAAAGTTCAAGCTTCTGAGCAAGGTAGCTTGGTATATAAAAGTGTAGAGCTTTGTGGGTCAAGCATGCAATTTTCAGCAGAATTCTTGCTCCATAGGGGAGCCAATTGAGGGATTTAAAATTGGAGGTGATGTGGTTATTTCTTTTTGGTCCTGTGATGCACCTTGCAGCAGAGTTAAGGGAGGCCCTTAATGGAATGGTTTTGGATCTAGGCAAACTGCAGAGGGTTGCACTTCCATAGTCCAACCTGGGAATCATTAGGGGTTGGACAGCAGACTTGAAGTCATTGCGAGGAGGAAGGGTTTTAATTTCCTTAAGATGTTGATTTGGAGGTTTGCTCTTTTAATGGCAGCATTGATGTGTTTCTGCATGTTAAAGTTCTTGTTGAGAGTTATTCCCAGTGATCTTGCTGAATCAATAACGTGTGATAGGCAGTTGGAGGCTGTTAGTTGCTTTATTTATTCAGTAATGATGGGTCACTGTTTGGGTGGGGTGATTAAGAGGAAATCCGTTTTGAGAGTGTTTAGTTTGAGGTGGTTCCATGACAGCCAATTTTGGGATTTTTGTAGAAATAAGTTGAGGGATCTGATGTCTTCAGGAGAAGATAATTTGAGGTATAACTGGATGTCATTGGCATACATGTGATAGTGGATGTTGAATGAACTCCGTTAGAGGTTCCATGAACAAGTTAAAGGCAGTGGGTGAGAGGGAGGAACCTTGTGGCACCCCTAATGTGACAGCAGCGATTTTAGCCAGGGACTGATTAACTTTGACATTTTGAGGTCTGTTTTGAAGAAAGAAGGTGAATCCATTTAGGACAGACCCTGAAATTTCCATTCTATGTTCCAGTAGGTAGTCATGCTTGACTGTACTGAATGCTGAAGATAGGTCAAGGAGGATTAGAAGGCAGGAATCTTTTTGATCCAACATTTTCAGCTCATCGTCCACAATGTGTGTAAGGACCAATTTGGTGCTGTGCCCCGGGTGGAAGCCGGATTGGAATTGGTCACGAAGACTGAATTGTTTAATGTGGTTACAGAGTTGGACGTGTACACATTCTTCAAGGAGCTTCACCAGATTTAGAATGTTGGAGATGAGGGCCGAAGTTATTTTGGTCTGTGTGATCTGCTTTTGGTTTTTTTAGGATGCGGGTGACCTGCCCAGACTTTAGGCAATAAGGGATTGTGCCTTGAAGCAGAGAGGAATTAACAATCTTAGTCCAAAGAGGGAGTATCAATGGTTTGATCTCATTGATGAAGTTGGGGGTAGGAGGTCATTTAAGTGGTTTGAGGTTTTTAAAATAATTTTAAGAATTGCATTTTCCTCCAAGGTTTTGTGGATATGCCCCAGTAGACATCTGGGCACAACAATCCGGGAGGGGGAAAGGTTGGAGTGAGGTGAGAGAGGACTATGCTCCAAAGCTACCCGTAAGTCATTTCTCATATTTTCTGTCTTATCAAGGAAGAAGGAGGCACATTCTCAGTAATTTGGTAGTTGACTGGATGCAGCAGGGGAAGAGTTGGGTAGTCCATTTGATTGAAGTTTAACAAGCTCAAATAGTTTTTGGGGCCGGTTTCTAGCTTGATCCAGTTGGTTTCTGAAGAAATTTACTTTTGAGTTTCTGATGCTTTTGTAATATGAATTCCTCAGTGATCTCAAATGTTTGAGGTTTTCAAGGGAAGGTGAAGATCTCAACATTTGTTTGGCTAGTCTCAAGTTACGTCTTTTGGTATTATTGCTACCCTTGTACCATGGTTTAGAGTCTTTGGTGGGCAATCATTTTAGCTGTAGGGGTGAGATCAAGTCTAGAATACTCTTTATGGATCTAGTGTAGTGGTTTGTAAGATCTGGAAAATCTGACACGCCCCAAGGAGGCAGTAGGATATTTCTACTGAGGGGTGTCAGTTCATTAAATTGAATGTTTTGCATGCGCCTTTTTCATATTTTGGGTGTTGTTACTTGAGTGGTATTTGTTCTTACAGACTCAGAGATGGAGAATGTGATGCGGTAGTGGTCAGACCAGTCACAGGGGAGGATAGATTCAAGATGACTAGAGTTGGCCTTCGTGATGATAAGGTCTAAGATCGCTCCCTTGTGTGTGGGGCTGTAGCAAATTTGTGTCAGGTTGAGATCAGCAAGAAAGGTTCTAAGGATGTTAACCAAAGGGTCTTTCGAATCATTCCAGTGAAGGCTGAAGTCTCCAAGGATGAGTTGGGTACCTTGTTGACCGGTGTTTGTTGTGATGATTTCCATAATTTGTTCTAGGACAAAAGGTTATCTCCAAGCGGGTGGTAGATCGTGTGTAGTTTGCATAGTGATCTGTAGTTACATGCTATATTGATGCATACGTATTAGCATGAGGCTAGAACAGGGAATGGTGACTGTTTAGCTGAAAGGCTGTTACGGTGAACGCAGGCAATGCCTCCTCCTTGTCGGCTAGGTCTATCTAATCTAGTGATGTCGTAACTGGGAGGGACTAGTATGTCAAAGATAGGTACAGAAGTACAGGATGAGGAGGCCATTGTCATGTGCCAGGATAAGGTCAGCAAGGTCGGCCGCATGTCTTGCACTCGATCTGCAATTGAGTAGCATACATTTCAGATGGGATTTGGCGATAGCTGGGCAAGTCTGAGTAAGGATAACTTGTTTAAGGTTGTGCTTGGGTACAGCTCTGTGGTTGGGCTTTGATTCTCTGTGTGTTTGATTCTCTGTGTGAGTTCACAAGAATTGACTGGATTTGGCCCTGATTGTCTATGATATCAGAGTGAGATGAGTTATATGTCACAGCATTGATATACCTGTTAAAGCATTATTCTATACTTCAAATATTAAGAACAGCAGACTGAGTTGGTTTTTTTAGACACACAGCAAAATGAGCATCAAATGCGTTGTTTTGTAAACATGTTCTGGGCAAGTGTGCAAAGAGTCTTCATTTATATACCAGTTCTTGAGGATTATAAAAGTGCTCACAGTTTTCAAGTGCTTATTATGAAAAAAAGTGCAACTACACAAGAATAAGTAAAAATTATGAGCATTCTAAATATGAATTAAACCTATTGTCATAGTTTAAAAGAAATAGAGTGATAGTTATGCACCAAAAGTACAATCTCACAAGTAATAACGAGTTATGGGCTTAACAAAAGTTTAAATATATGCCATTTTCCTCCTTAAGTTCGCCCATTCAGCCTTACTATTTACAATGGTATGCAAGAACTTTAAAGTATTTCAAAATTGCAGGCTGTTAGGCTGATTGCGATTGCAGAGTTTGTGGTGTTGTCAATTTTTTTCAGCTAAGACCATGAACTTCAAGAATTTTCCACTGAGCACTAGGTTCTTTCCTTGGAGGAGGGCTATTACTTCCTGCTGACATGTAAAAATGCATTTTCTTATAAAATGATACTTTATTAGCCATTTTCGCTCCTCCATCAGTGCTGGGCATGGGCATATGATGTGAGTTATGTCCTCAGTTGCGTATTTGAACAGGCACATACAAACTCGGTGGATGGTCTTAAACAAGCTGGGGAATTGTATAAAGTGGTAAAACTGCCCAGTCAATAGCCCAGCAGCTTCAACTACGCCTTGAGCTCAAAAGGTTCCCCTAAATAGTCTTGTTGCTTCAGGAGCTGTAAGATTTGATTCTACGCATGTGATGTTTTTGACAGCATGTCAATATGGAATGTTTTTTAACCGCCAAGTTCACTGCCTTGCTGAAAGCTGCCTAGCTACTTGATGGCGCCCATAGTGGTTTGATCTGCAACCTTTGCATGGCTAGTTTCATGTATTGTAAAGTGATTTCGTCTTATGTTTACTGTTTAAAGTATGTACTGATAAAGGGAAAAATGCCAGCTTTAGGTGATTTTCCTCATTTCTGTACCAGTCGGAACATACAAATACTGGCCATGACAGTAAAAAAACAACCAGGTGGCAACCCTAGTCTTGTGACAGTTTCCGAGTGTCATTTGACAGTGTACCGTGTTTTTTTTACACTAATTAAAGGCTTAGCACAGTATATATGTGATCTTGTGACATCCGTTGAGGGTCCACTCACAGTGTACGCAGGATCCTACGACAGACTATTAGAATCCTCTGACAGTGTATCAGGTTCTTGCTACAGTCTCAGAAAGTCATCTGAGAGTGTGATTCTCTTTGGGTGTCCTCTCACAGTGTACTCAGGATTTTCTAGCAGTCTCTGATGGTCCTCTGACAGTATACTAAGGGTCTTGTGACAGTTTCTACAAATCCTTTGATAGTCTACTGTGGGTGTTGTGACAGAGTCTTTTGACAGTGTAGGGAGGGTATTTTGATTGTGTCCAAGAGTCCTCTAATAGTGTACTGAGGTTTGTGTGTCACTCTATGAGGGTCCTGTGACACTTTACTGAAGATATTGAAATAGTCCCTGGGAGTAGGTGTATCGAGGGTTTTGTGACAATATTTGAAAGTCTCTCACAGTATACTGTGTATATTGTGACAATCTTTTGGGATTCTCTCATAGTGTAATTAAGGTCTTGTGGCAGTCTCTGGGAGTGGGTAGGACAGTGCACTGATATAACAAACATTTGCAATGCAATCAGTCTCGCCTTTGGGACCTTATACGTATTTAGCTATGCAGCACATTAGCCTGGGTGCTGAAACATCTACTGTTCTTTAACATGGAGGGAAAGTAAGCACCAAACTGCGTGACACGCCAGGTGTGGGAAGACATGGAGAGAAATCAGCAGGAAATGGTATAGTCCGAGCTCCGTTTATAATATAAAATCAGGGCCTTCAGTGGTGATATTACTGAAAATATAAGATTTGAAAAAAATAATATTGTCTACGGGTGCTCATGGAAGACAATTTCTATGGACTGGAATATAGAGAATGCTAAAGTGATTCTGGTATTCTACTGACCTCTGCTGGTCGTTTTCTATCAAGAAAGTTAAATAGAGGCAGTTTCCAGGAAAATTAAAAAAAGAAAGTCCCTCAGCAGAAAGCAATTCTGGTATTTTACTGACCTCTGCTGGTCATTTTCTATCAAGACAGTTAAATAGAGGCAGTTGAACAGAAAAAAAAGTCCCTAAGCGGAATGACAAGTCCTAGGGCTGATCTCCAGAGCCCACAAAGAACATACACATATAAGTATATACTAAAGTATATAAGTATATATTAAAGTATATACAAGAGGTCTCGACCTAAAAATTGGGTTGTGCTCTTATAAAGTGGAAAGGGAGGCTGGGCCACATGAAATACATATGCAAAGAAAGTGCCTCTCCCACTACTTTTGCAAGAAATTCTTGAAGATAAAGATTGCCTACACCAGTCATAACATACAAATCAATTGTCAATCCCCTTTATGCAGTTCATGCATCAAACTTTTTTATGTTTCACAAACCATAGGGCAGACTTCATTCAATTGTAATAATGTGTACTTGCACTAAAGTGAATAAACGTTGACACATATTAAATAATCAAAACATGATTGGTAATATATTGAATAAGTCAATACACAAAAAAACTCAAAAAATAGTCCTGTTTTTCAGAATTTTTTTCTAGTCAATTACTATTACTAGTCCATGATTCTGATTACGCGTGTGAAACAAACTTTTCACTTGATTAAATGCCCCTCTTTAACTGATGTAGGATCAAGGTATGGACTGAAACAAATGCTGGGACCTATTTAGTAGTGAATATAGCCCCTATTGGGATTGTCTGGAAAAGATTTTTGGGCCTGATTACGAGTTTGGCCACGCAGTGCTGGGTTTCCCCCGCTGCCGCACCGCCAAGTCCGTGGTTGGGCTGCCCACCAGATTATGAGCTTTTTTTTTTACGTTCCCATGGCAGTGCCCTGGAAATGGGCACCGCAATGAGAATGCCAAAAATAGTAAAGTCCATGCCGTGCAGGGACTGTGGTCCATGTACACAGGGTGGCACATGTTGTGGCCCCCTATATGCATGTTGTTGCCCCCTATATGCACCCCAGTGTGCAGAGGCACAAGGGGGCCCTGCAGGGACCCCTTTGTTTCCTCGCCGCTACAGAATTCATGGAGGAGGAACCGCCATTTGCTTTCTTGGTTCTTGGAGCAACTAGAAGGAATTATCTTTTTACCTTCTAGTGATGACTACATCTTAACTTTAAGGTGGGATACTGCAGGCACTTACTTTGACTGTTTTCTATATGTGCCTGTATATAAAGCGAAGCATAATAACATTATACATTATACAGAATAGGCTGATGGTTTCTTCTTTGTCAATTTTTAGATTTTATGTATGATACACAAAAGGAGACTATAAGAGGAACAGATGCAAGGGAGACGTGGACTATCTTATAAACCGTCAGCCAATAGATTTATGAGATTAAATTGAGAGACTTGGGGCCCGCCATCCCTGCAGTAATGACCCCCCGCCATATTATAATGGCTGTGGGGTCCGTAGCGGACGGAAAGACCGTCCGCCGCTTTTCCGCCTGGTCGACATGTCGACTGGGCGGAAAAGGGTTCTACATGGTGGCGGTGTCTGTTGGACACCGCCAGCCATATTTGGATGTGGGTTTTCTGATGCATCAAGGCATGCGGAGTCTGCTGGGGGGCCCGTTGTGGGCCCCCATGGACTCCGGGGGGCTTGGGGGGGCACATGGGGGGTCCTTTCGAAGAACAATGGGTCAGGCATCGCGCGTGCCTGTCACGTTATGCTTTGAAAAGCATAACATGTATTTTTAGCATTGCGGCAGGGGGTGCCGCCGCAATGTTAAAAATACAGGATGCGCATCCTAATTGGCCCCACGGGACTCC
Source organism: Lissotriton helveticus (assembly GCF_964261635.1). Taxonomy (NCBI): domain Eukaryota; kingdom Metazoa; phylum Chordata; class Amphibia; order Caudata; family Salamandridae; genus Lissotriton; species Lissotriton helveticus. The sequence continues at coordinate 1,586,678,192 of NC_136057.1, forward strand.
CGCCCTTATGGCGGGCGGTCCCTTTTACCGTGAGGATGTTGTCCACCCGCCATCCTAATGGGGCCCTTAGCAGCAAGTCGGCAGTTGAACTTGAATATATCTTGTTGAGTGCCTGCCAGTATGATTTTGAATAGCAGGGGATGTATGCCTGAACGGGTGGTTGTGAGTTTAATGAACAGATATACCCGAAACCCCTGGAATCACTTTGGTGCTAAAATAAATGTTCAACAATTTATTTTTAAATGAATATAAAATGTTTTTATAAATATAAAACGTTTTTAATGATTGTATGTTTCTTATGAGTATCATGATGTATTGTTCTTATATTGCTGTATATCTATATGCTATTATGTAATCATGTATCTATATGGATTGTAACTTTGATGTTTTTATATTTTGAAAAGGTGCAGAGGTTTTTTATGTAAAAAGAGAGGAACAAGTTTGTTCTTGATAAAGGTGGTTCATATGGGTGCAATACCGCCTAAACGCATCAACGCATTGATTTAACTACATCTGGGGGAAACATTGGCGTGCTTGAAAGATTTGTCTAACGGATGCCAATATCTAGTCTCCTAACCGATTAGTCAACGAACAATAAGTGTTAGTGTATTGTTGTATGCTTTCTTTCTCCTTCTCTTTTTTATTCTTTCTCCTCTCCTTTATGGATTTAGTTTTGTTACAGTGATTAAGTTTAAAATTTATTTTTATTTGCATAGTTAATAAAAACCATTGCAATTTTTCCATTAAAAAAATTACATATACGTACTGTGCATTTTCACCATATCAATAATATTACTTATAAAACGATGTACTTCCTTTTTTTAAAATCATAAAGATTAAATACAATTTACCAAACATTATTAAATAAAATTCATCTTGGTTTCATTGTTCTCTGAGAGCTTAAAAAAGGTTGAGTTCCAGCATCCTCATTTCTGCTGCTTCGTAGATTTGATATTATTAAGCAACACTTTAGACATAGTTCAGGTTGATTTAATAACTACGAACTTAGTTGAAAATTAAGTTCCTGCATCTTTTTCTCCACCTCCTTCATAAACTTTACCAAGCTGCAGTTCAACTGCGGGTCATCTGGTGCGAAACAGGCAAGAACTGCATGTCTTCGAGTGCGTATTCCTCGTTGGTTGAACTGGAATTTCAACATGTGTTTGCTTTCCTCCAGCAATTTGTTGTAGGAGCACAACAAATGTGACATGTCCTCAAGTGCCTTGCCACATAAACGACAGAAGGAACCCCCTTTGTCCCTCAGCCAGTGCGGAAGGTGGCATATGCAAGGTAACAGGCCCAATCTGAACTTTAAAAATTTCAATTTTGTAGTTCTTGAGTACGCCAGGTCAAGGTAACTCTGTTGACCTTGTTTAGAATAGGAATTTAGGATAATCCATCCATGTGACCTCTTGGCAACAGTCGCCTTATCTTCAATCCATGAAAGATATTTTATTGTTTTCTTTACTAATCTTTTGACCGTGGTGTGATTAGTAGAGGTATTCCACAGCTCCTGTATGCCTAGGTTCGCCAAGCTTTTTTTCAAGTATTTGGCAGCTGGCGAGGCCGGATTTCGCTGTAGTTCCGCCCATAAGAAGCTGTTTAAGGTTCCCTTTTTGGCCTTCCTGACTTTGTCCCACGTGGTTATGTAGGCCCCCTGTCTTGCCAGAGACTGCTTCTGGCCACCAAACTCTAACCTAAGTTGAGTCGGGGAGGTATATTTTGGCAGACCGAAGATGATCCTGTATGCTGCTGTCACAGCTTTATCCAGAATCGCTGTGTTTCTTCCTCTTTGTGCTTCGCTACCGTACGTAATTGTAGGCAAGAGTTTAGCTCATATAACTTGTGTCGGGGGAAGGAGAGATGGGCTGGTGAGTCTGCCATTTAGTTTTTTTAGGGAGATTGCTATAGCAATACCTTTTCCTCTGACGCTTTCTTTTTGGATGATAAACTGGCCACTACTGTCAATTTTGACCCCTAAGTACTTGTACACTGTTGTATCTTCTATGCGGATGTTGTTCCAAAACCAGCTATGAGGGGTTTTTCCTTTCTTATTAATTGACATTGTTTTGGTCTTCTCCAAGTTTATCGTCAGTTGATTCTCATCAGAGTACCTTTTTGTTGCATCCACAAGATTTTGCATCCCTATTTTTGTGTGACTGATTAGGACCAAGTGATCCGCGTATAGTAGCGTTGGCAGTATTTGACCTCCTAGTTTAGGTGCATGAGAGTTGCAGTTATTAAGAACCAGAGTAAGATCTCCTAAAAACAGGTTAAAAAGCGTTGGGGCCAGGACGCATCCTTGTTTGAGACCCTTATTTGTTGGGATGCGTCTTGATAAATGGGAACCGTCGCCCAGCTTCACCTGTACCCATGTTTTGCTGCGTAAGTTGATCAACAGGTCTAGTAATGGCTTTGGTATTACCCACCTCTTCAGTTATGACCATAGAAGATTCCGGTTGATATGGTTGAAAGCCGCCTTGTAATCTATGAAGCACAAGTGGATTGTCATTTTAGTCATTTTTGCTTTGTCAATTAGCAGACTCATAGTCAAGTTATTCGTTGTATTCCCTACCGATTTGGAAAAACCGGTCTGATTTACAGGGATTAGGGAGTTTTCTGTAGCCCAGGCCTGTAATTCCTCCAAGAGAATCCCAGCAAAATACTTTGCCTCATTATCCATAAGGGCAACCAATCTGTAATTACATGGTAGAGATTTGTCCCCTGACTAGAAAATTGGGGAAATAATAGAGCCCTTCCAGGAGACAGATAGTATATTAAGATGTATAATTTCCAAAAACAGTGGCTTGAGGGCTTCAGCCCAATCCTTTTCCTTCAGTTTGTTGAGAATGGGAGGGATTCCATTCGGGCCTGGAGCCCCCTCTCTTCTACCTTTTTTTAATTTGGCGCCTGATTATCTTTTGTAGGTTTGTCACTCCTGTGGTTGTAGTTTGGGCTATTTGTTTGTTTTGAGTGATGCCAAGTGATTTTAATTTCTTTTCATCGTTTTCTGTCGCCAAACCATAGATTGTGTGTTGTGTGAAATGATCTTTAAGATGGTTTACCCATGTTTCTTCGGAGATATTAGAGGAGACTCCATCATGCCTAGGGTTTATAAATGAATTGATGGTTTTCCAAAATTTCGCCCCGTCATTCTACTTGGTGTCTGCATGTAATTTTGCCCACAAACTGTCCTCCATTACTCTATTCGCTTCCCATTTTGTTTTTTTCAAGGATGCCTTTAATTCTCCCATCAAAATGTAGCTTTGCCGTTTCTTGTAGGTCTCCGTCTTTTACTACTGAATACTTAATCCTTTTGTAGTTGATGGTATAGATTAGATCTTTCGGTACCGGCGATTGCTCAAATTTAGGTTTACTGATGTTAAGTATAATTTACTGAGGACAATGGTCGCTGTCAGCTTTTTCCCCTATTTAAAATGAGGCAATATGAGGGAATAGGGATAATGACATAAAAGTGTAATCCAATATTTTACAGAATCTTGTTGTATGTAATGTACACGCTGGTGGGATATCTTCGATAAATCTCCCATTTAATGCTCTGATGTTGTAGCACTCAAGATTCTCTAGCACCTCCTCTCCTACCTTGGAGTGTTTGGATGTTTGTGGAGGCGCTTGATGCAGTATATTCCAGGCTATGTTTTGATAGTGATTCTCATCATTTGTTGAGATTCCCATCAGATTAAGACTGAAATCCCCAGTGAACATGATGTCTGTTGACAGGGTATCGTTAGTAATTTCCTCCAGGCATTTACATAGTTCTTTATCTACCTTTCCTTTCCTTTTTGGGTGTATGTAGACGTTGATCAGTATAAGATTTGTGCCCTTCTTGCCTGGTTTCGAGGTGAATAAATGTATTATCTTCAAATCGGGAGTGGTTGGTCCTAGTTCCTTGATCTCATAGACACTTGCAGTTGAAACATAAGTTACTAGGCCCCCTTGAAGATGGCCATATTTTGCTGTTCTCACCGCACTGTTGAAGAAGCGTAGAAATCCATGCAGGTGTGGGGGTTCTAGACGCCATGTTTCTTGCAGGGACACAATATCAAAGGATCTTAGATAGTTGACAAATTCTGTATCAGATATTTTAGAGGCAAGACCGTTGATGTTCCATGAGCATATTCTAAAGTGGTTTTGCCTGCTTGTGTTAGGGAGATTTTTTGTTGGTCAAGTTGACTGAATATTTATTGTTCTCGCAATCCATCTTAAGTCAATTGATCCTAGTGTTGCGCTATCTGAAGTGCGGCCCCTAACTTTTAGATCTTCCATGCTTCTTACTCCATCTATCCCTTTGGCCCCTCTAAGTATTGTTAATCCAGACCTATTGGAGGAGTTCTGTTCTCCGTCTGTTGCTGCTGGAATTAGTAAATCTGGATATTTTGGTTTTATGTAGGGGGCAATTGTTATTCCCCAATGGAAGCCAAGTCCTGAGTTGTCACGCCAGCCAGGGATGGGAAGTGAGCTAACAGCCTTAAGATGTTGCCTCTATTCAAAATATCATGCTTTCCATTTGAGATGTAACCCGGGTTAAACCATACAATATTTGTTGCACTTTTTATGTTTTCCATGCTGCTGTAGTTTTTGTTGTCATTGTTTCCTCCTTGTACAAATTCATGTCCTTGCGGCGATCTCAATAAAGCTTGATGTGAAAAGGGTGTTACTTCATCGCTCCCATCCTGGCGGAAAGTTTTTTGCCCTTCTATGATTGACTTTGGGTTCACATCTCCCTGGTCGTGGGCCGCAATTCAATTTCCTGAACCCCTTGCTTGTGTCCTAATATCATCTCTCTGATTTGCTCTTGAGTCAACAGATTTTGATGTTTGTCTACTAGATGCCAGTCCATTATCATCTGGTTCTTTAAGTTTTCAAGTTTATTTTTTATTTGTTTTGGTACTCCACTGAGGACCACAAATATTATACAGATAAGATTCAATTACTACAACGTTTAAAACTTCTCATGTTAGTACAAAGATAAAAAAGGCTTTAAAAATTAATAAAATTTATAACATACTAGTTCATTCGGGGGAGATTTGCATGTGATAATCAATTCCTTTACGGTGGTAATACGGCATCTGACATATATGGGGTACAGATGTTTTGCCCTTGCCGCTACTACTTTTGGATTGGGACAGGTGAACAGTAGATGCTCTAAGTCTTGCTCCCCGCCATTACATAGGCTGCATAATGTGGTTTCGTTTGGATGCCATTTCGCTGTTATAGTTTGGACGGGTAAAATGCCCAGCCGAAGCAAGATAATTGATCTCCTAGCGCCATGCGTAAGATTAAAATCTATATATTTCTGCGTTTTCTTGAATACCACTGTTTCCGTAATGTTTTTATATAAAGTTAATTTGGCGCAATGCGAGGAGTCAAGTTCAAAGCTAAGTCTTGGGGTATAGCATTTCAGAAAAAGTTTCACTTGAGTTGGTGTCCGAGTTAGCAGCAGATTGACACTAATATCCGCCAGTTTAAAGGCAATAGACATGTTTTTGAAGAATACATGTTTCGATGAGTCGGAGTCAAAAGTCTCTGCTTTGAGCAGGGAGCGAAGAGTCCCATCCTTCGCATGTAGCAGGTTGTATGCCCACCTAATCACGTTGGCGATACCTTTAGAGTAAGAGCTCGTGAGTGAAAGTTCAAGGCGGAGGGCTTGTACTGGGATAGATTGCGATACCTTTAACATTCTCCTTAGTATTTTTCCTTCTTTTAGGTCCAGGAATGACCACTGTTTGATTGGAATGTATTCCAAGGCGTATGATAGAACTGCAGGTATCTTCACACTGTAGACTTTAAGCAGGGAGGAGAAGTGTCTATTTCCAGAGGCCGCGTATAGTCTTTGCAGAGCTCCTGCATGTACCTCGGATTTCCTGGACAGGTTTAGAAGCTGTTGATTGTTTTTTAGAGACTTAGTAAAAATCCTGCCCAGGTAGGTGTAGTCCTCAACCTCTTCAACTTTTTCGTCGCCCAGTCTCCAACAGTATTTGCTGCTTTTTTTCCTCCCTGAAAAAGAGACTATTTTTGTTTTGGTTAAATTAGGAATCAAACATTTTTCCTGGGTATACTTATGCAGGGCATCCAGATCGCTTTGCAGACCAAAGGGTGTAAAGTCCAATACTATAATATCGTCTGCATATAGTAGGGCATGTATATTTTGAGCTGCTACCTTTGGTGGGAAGCTTCGCACTTGTTGTAGACGCTGCGGCAGATCACTGAGATATAATGAAAACAGCAAGGGGGCAAGGAGACATCCTTGCTTGAGTCCATTTGGCGTAGGGATCGGGTTGGTCAGGCCCTTTTCCCTCCCCATTTGAACTTGACACCAGGTGTCTGTGTGCAGGGCAATTATAATTCGTAGTAGCTGTTCTGGGATTCCTAATTTCCTCAGTTTATTCCATAGCAACGCTCTGTCCACTCGGTCGAACGCTGTTGTAAAGTCAATAAATGCTGCATACACAGGCTGGGATTTAACTACCACATATTTGTCAAGGATAGTTTGCAGCATCGCGATGTTGTCTATGACTGAGTGCTTTGGCCTGAAGCCTGATTGGTAGAGCGGAATCAGTAGAAAAACACGAGGAGATGACTGGTCCACAGAACTATTCGTGTGTCGTGTCAGGACTAATACCGAGAGTCCATCAAACCACATATATGAAATAACACTGGGCTGAAAAAATTCCCATCAGCCCACTCTCATGGCGGAATATCATCATGTGGGATACAAATCATAAATCCAGATCTCACCCAACGCACCTGGTGATGATGCGGAGATGGATTTTGGAAGTAATTTTTCTAAACCACAGTGTTTTTCAGATGGTGCTGATGGAGTGCAGTGCTAGTGGAAAATAAAGTGAAGATAAAATTGGCTCCTGGGACAAAAAATATGTTTAATAAGTATTGTCCTAAGGTCAAAAATTAAAACAACGCCTGATAGTTTAAAATAATAACTATCTGGTGGCGCAGTGCAGTGGGGTCGACATGTTTCAGCTCAAACGGACCAAATGTCCAAGCTTTCTTCAGGACCGGATAGTAATAGCAACTGCAAATGTGAGAATTTGTGATAACAATAATGCTACTAATTATGCACAGATATATTGGATTACTCCTACCAGGAACTCGGAACCCAAATGTTGGCTGGCGGATATCCAGTCATGCGTTCTTTCCTATAAAAAGAGAAATATAGTGCACAACAGCAAGCAGTGAAATAGTGCATGATGGTATCTCGGTAAAAAGAACACAACACAACAACACAAACAAGGCGAAAGAAAATCTCTCCGCCACTCAGAAGACAAAAAGTTCTCCTGGTCATACCAATATGCATTTAGTAATAAAACATTAGTTATAATGTATAACTTACCCAGGATTTTGTGGGAAGTTACCTCACCTCACCCGGCACCCGCTCGGGGAGAAGGAGGCCTCGCTCTGTTAGAGTGGAAATGAAGAATGAAAAAAGAAGAGAACAACCTCAGAGATTCTTCAGAGGTATGTCGATACATTCATCACTCATTCCCAATGATCTACTAACAAATACCAGTTGTTCCGGAAGAGACTAATACCCAAGCAAACACATGGCTGTGACTAAGCATGGAGAGACAGTGTTTGGAACAAGAACCTAATGGACTCTCATTTAACAGTTAAAAAGGAGAGTAAAGGCTATTTTAAGAGGAAAACCAATTAATGTTTATAGTAGGCTCTAATGGAGACTAGCAAACTACTGAAAGGGCTGGCATGTGAAAAGACCCCTTTAGAAAGACAAACAAACGAGAGCTTCGCCATGTCTGCAAACCACAGCATAAAATCACACACATTCTCATCAGAGAGCCTACCTGTCCGTCGGTGCCTCTGGGCCAGCGTCCGAGTGGGAGTGGAGGTGACTGCTCCCTTCTCGCGCGTCTATTTAAACGCTCCGATAATTGATTAATTGCGTGCACCTACGTCTCCTGGGCGAGTCCGGTGCAGCAAACTGCGCAGAATCGGGTTTTGAACACTTATTTTGAATCGCGCATGCGCTGGTGATGTACATAACGCGATACAAAAGGGGATGATGGACGGAGCGCTTGAGCAAATCAAACACTCACCCCCAGTCAACTGATCTGGGTTTAATCCATCACCATTCTTTAGCTCACTCAGCCACCCCAGTTCAGACATGGCTATATGCAAATCAGTCTGACCCTGTGCCTCATGGGAACAGTCCAGCCCGAACTGCCAAGCCATGTCTTCCCTGGACCGGAAACAAGCATCCTGGGACCGGTTTCGGATTCGTAATCCTCATCAGCCAGGCTATCTTGAATCCCGTGGCCAAGTGAGCAAGGGAATCACGTCTGAGCATACCCTGCCACACTTAGGGCGAACAAAGCGATACAAAAGGGGATGATGGACGGAGCGCTTGAGCAAATCAAACACTCACCCCCAGTCAACTGATCTGGGTTTAATCCATCACCATTCTTTAGCTCACTCGGCCACCCCAGTTCAGACATGGCTATATGCAAATCAGTCAGACCCTGTGCCTCATGGGAACAGTCCAGCCCGAACTGCCAAGCCATGTCTTCCCTGGACCGGAAACAAGCATCCTGGGACCGGTTTCGGATTCGTAATCCTCATCAGCCAGGTTATCTTGAATCCAGTGGCCAAGTGAGCAAGGGACTCACGTCTGAGCATACCCTGCCACACTTAGGGCGAACAAAGCGATACAAAAGGGGATGATGGACGGAGCGCTTGAGCAAATCAAACACTCACCCCCAGTCAACTGATCTGGGTTTAATCCATCACCATTCTTTAGCTCACTCGGCCACCCCAGTTCAGACATGGCTATATGCAAATCAGTCTGACCCTGTGCCTCATGGGAACAGTCCAGCCCGAACTGCCAAGCCATGTCTTCCCTGGACCGGAAACAAGCATCCTGGGACCGGTTTCGGATTCGTAATCCTCATCAGCCAGGCTATCTTGAATCCAGTGGCCAAGTGAGCAAGGGAATCACGTCTGAGCATACCCTGCCACTCTTAGGGCGAACAAAGCGATACAAAAGGGGATGATGGACGGAGCGCTTGAGCAAATCAAACACTCACCCCCAGTCAACTGATCTGGGTTTAATCCATCACCATTCTTTAGCTCACTCGGCCACCCCAGTTCAGACATGGCTATATGCAAATCAGTCTGACCCTGTGCCTCATGGGAACAGTCCAGCCCGAACTGCCAAGCCATGTCTTCCCTGGACCGGAACCAAGCATCCTGGGACCGGTTTCGGATTCGTAATCCTCATCAGCCAGGCTATCTTGAATCCAGTGGCCAAGTGAGCAAGGGACTCACGTCTGAGCATACCCTGCCACACTTAGGGCGAACAAAGCGATACAAAAGGGGATGATGGACGGAGCGCTTGAGCAAATCAAACACTCACCCCCAGTCAACTGATCTGGGTTTAATCCATCACCATTCTTTAGCTCACTCGGCCACCCCAGTTCAGACATGGCTATATGCAAATCAGTCTGACCCTGTGCCTCATGGGAACAGTCCAGCCCGAACTGCCAAGCCATGTCTTCCCTGGACCGGAAACAAGCATCCTGGGACCGGTTTCGGATTCGTAATCCTCATCAGCCAGGCTATCTTGAATCCAGTGGCCAAGTGAGCAAGGGACTCACGTCTGAGCATACCCTGCCAAACTTAGGGCGAACAAAGCGATACAAAAGGGGATGATGGACGGAGCGCTTGAGCAAATCAAACACTCACCCCCAGTCAACTGATCTGGGTTTAATCCATCACCATTCTTTAGCTCACTCGGCCACCCCAGTTCAGACATGGCTATATGCAAATCAGTCTGACCCTGTGCCTCATGGGAACAGTCCAGCCCGAACTGCAGAACCATGTCTTCCCTGGACCGGAAACAAGCATCCTGGGACCGGTTTCGGATTCGTAATCCTCATCAGCCAGGCTATCTTGAATCCAGTGGCCAAGTGAGCAAGGGACTCACGTCTGAGCATACCCGGCCACACTTAGGGCGAACAAAGCGATACAAAAGGGGATGATGGACGGAGCGCTTGAGCAAATCAAACACTCACCCCCAGTCAACTGATCTGGGTTTAATCCATCACCATTCTTTAGCTCACTCGGCCACCCCAGTTCAGACATGGCTATATGCAAATCAGTCTGACCCTGTGCCTCATGGGAACAGTCCAGCCCGAACTGCCAAGCCATGTCTTCCCTGGACCGGAAACAAGCATCCTGGGACCGGTTTCGGATTCGTAATCCTCATCAGCCAGGCTATCTTGAATCCAGTGGCCAAGTGAGCAAGGGACTCACGTCTGAGCATACCCTGCCACACTTAGGGCGAACAAAGCGATACAAAAGGGGATGATGGACGGAGCGCTTGAGCAAATCAAACACTCACCCCCAGTCAACTGATCTGGGTTTAATCCATCACCATTCTTTAGCTCACTCGGCCACCCCAGTTCAGACATGGCTATATGCAAATCAGTCTGACCCTGTGCCTCATGGGAACAGTCCAGCCCGAACTGCCAAGCCATGTCTTCCCTGGACCGGAACCAAGCATCCTGGGACCGGTTTCGGATTCGTAATCCTCATCAGCCAGGCTATCTTGAATCCAGTGGCCAAGTGAGCAAGGGACTCACGTCTGAGCATACCCTGCCACACTTAGGGCGAACAAAGCGATACAAAAGGGGATGATGGACGGAGCGCTTGAGCAAATCAAACACTCACCCCCAGTCAACTGATCTGGGTTTAATCCATCACCATTCTTTAGCTCACTCGGCCACCCCAGTTCAGACATGGCTATATGCAAATCAGTCTGACCCTGTGCCTCATGGGAACAGTCCAGCCCGAACTGCCAAGCCATGTCTTCCCTGGACCGGAAACAAGCATCCTGGGACCGGTTTCGGATTCGTAATCCTCATCAGCCAGGCTATCTTGAATCCAGTGGCCAAGTGAGCAAGGGACTCACGTCTGAGCATACCCTGCCACACTTAGGGCGAACAAAGCGATACAAAAGGGGATGATGGACGGAGCGCTTGAGCAAATCAAACACTCACCCCCAGTCAACTGATCTGGGTTTAATCCATCACCATTCTTTAGCTCACTCGGCCACCCCAGTTCAGACATGGCTATATGCAAATCAGTCTGACCCTGTGCCTCATGGGAACAGTCCAGCCCGAACTGCAGAACCATGTCTTCCCTGGACCGGAAACAAGCATCCTGGGACCGGTTTCGGATTCGTAATCCTCATCAGCCAGGCTATCTTGAATCCAGTGGCCAAGTGAGCAAGGGACTCACGTCTGAGCATACCCGGCCACACTTAGGGCGAACAAAGCGATACAAAAGGGGATGATGGACGGAGCGCTTGAGCAAATCAAACACTCACCCCCAGTCAACTGATCTGGGTTTAATCCATCACCATTCTTTAGCTCACTCGGCCACCCCAGTTCAGACATGGCTATATGCAAATCAGTCTGACCCTGTGCCTCATGGGAACAGTCCAGCCCGAACTGCCAAGCCATGTCTTCCCTGGACCGGAAACAAGCATCCTGGGACCGGTTTCGGATTCGTAATCCTCATCAGCCAGGCTATCTTGAATCCAGTGGCCAAGTGAGCAAGGGACTCACGTCTGAGCATACCCTGCCACACTTAGGGCGAACAAAGCGATACAAAAGGGGATGATGGACGGAGCGCTTGAGCAAATCAAACCCTCACCCCCAGTCAACTGATCTGGGTTTAATCCATCACCATTCTTTAGCTCACTCGGCCACCCCAGTTCAGACATGGCTATAAGCAAATCAGTCTGACCCTGTGCCTCATGGGAACAGTCCAGCCCGAACTGCCAAGCCATGTCTTCCCTGGACCGGAAACAAGCATCCTGGGACCGGTTTCGGATTCGTAATCCTCATCAGCCAGGCTATCTTGAATCCAGTGGCCAAGTGAGCAAGGGACTCACGTCTGAGCATACCCTGCCACACTTAGGGCGAACAAAGCGATACAAAAGGGGATGATGGACGGAGCGCTTGAGCAAATCAAACACTCACCCCCAGTCAACTGATCTGGGTTTAATCCATCACCATTCTTTAGCTCACTCGGCCACCCCAGTTCAGACATGGCTATATGCAAATCAGTCTGACCCTGTGCCTCATGGGAACAGTCCAGCCCGAACTGCCAAGCCATGTCTTCCCTGGACCGGAAACAAGCATCCTGGGACCGGTTTCGGATTCGTAAGCCTCATCAGCCAGGCTATCTTGAATCCAGTGGCCAAGTGAGCAAGGGACTCACGTCTGAGCATACCCTGCCACACTTAGGGCGAACAAAGCGATACAAAAGGGGATGATGGACGGAGCGCTTGAGCAAATCAAACACTCACCCCCAGTCAACTGATCTGGGTTTAATCCATCACCATTCTTTAGCTCACTCGGCCACCCCAGTTCAGACATGGCTATATGCAAATCAGTCTGACCCTGTGCCTCATGGGAACAGTCCAGCCCGAACTGCCAAGCCATGTCTTCCCTGGACCGGAAACAAGCATCCTGGGACCGGTTTCGGATTCGTAATCCTCATCAGCCAGGCTATCTTGAATCCAGTGGCCAAGTGAGCAAGGGACTCACGTCTGAGCATACCCTGCCACACTTAGGGCGAACAAAGCGATACAAAAGGGGATGATGGACGGAGCGCTTGAGCAAATCAAACACTCACCCCCAGTCAACTGATCTGGGTTTAATCCATCACCATTCTTTAGCTCACTCGGCCACCCCAGTTCAGACATGGCTATATGCAAATCAGTCTGACCCTGTGCCTCATGGGAACAGTCCAGCCCGAACTGCCAAGCCATGTCTTCCCTGGACCGGAAACAAGCATCCTGGGACCGGTTTCGGATTCGTAATCCTCATCAGCCAGGCTATCTTGAATCCAGTGGCCAAGTGAGCAAGGGACTCACGTCTGAGCATACCCTGCCACACTTAGGGCGAACAAAGCGATACAAAAGGGGATGATGGACGGAGCGCTTGAGCAAATCAAACACTCACCCCCAGTCAACTGATCTGGGTTTAATCCATCACCATTCTTTAGCTCACTCGGCCACCCCAGTTCAGACATGGCTATATGCAAATCAGTCTGACCCTGTGCCTCATGGGAACAGTCCAGCCCGAACTGCCAAGCCATGTCTTCCCTGGACCGGAAACAAGCATCCTGGGACCGGTTTCGGATTCGTAATCCTCATCAGCCAGGCTATCTTGAATCCAGTGGCCAAGTGAGCAAGGGACTCACAGGGTCAGACTGATTTACATATAGCCATGTCTGAACTGGGGTGGCTGAGTGAACTACAGAATGGTGATGGATTAAACCCAGATCAGTTGACTGGGGGTGAGTGTTTGATTTGTTCAAACGCTCCGTCCATCATCCCCTTTTGTATCGCTTTGTTCGCCCTAAGTGTGGCAGGGTATACTCAGACGTGAGTCCCTTGTTCACTTGGCCACTGGATTCAAGATAGCCTGGCTGATGAGGATTATGAATCCGAAACCGGTCCCAGGATGCTTGTTTACGGTCCAGGGAAGACATGGCTTGGCAGTTCGGGCTGGACTGTTCCCATAAGGCACAGGGTCAGACTGATTTGCATATAGCCATGTCTGAACTGGGGTGGCTGAGTGAACTAAAGAATGGTGATGGATTAAACCCAGATCAGTTGACTGGGGGTGAGTGTTTGATTTGTTCAAACGCTCCGTCCATCATCCCCTTTTGTATCGCTTTGTTCGCCCTAAGTGTGGCAGGGTATACTCAGACGTGAGTCCCTTGTTCACTTGGCCACTGGATTCAAGATAACCTGGCTGATGAGGATTATGAATCCGAAACCGGTCCCAGGATGCTTGTTTACGGTCCAGGGAAGACATGGCTTGGCAGTTCGGGCTGGACTGTTCCCATAAGGCACAGGGTCAGACTGATTTGCATATAGCCATGTCTGAACTGGGGTGGCTGAGTGAACTAAAGAATGGTGATGGATTAAACCCAGATCAGTTGACTGGGGGTGAGTGTTTGATTTGTTCAAACGCTCCGTCCATCATCCCCTTTTGTATCGCTTTGTTCGCCCTAAGTGTGGCAGGGTATACTCAGACGTGAGTCCCTTGTTCACTTGGCCACTGGATTCAAGATAGCCTGGCTGATGAGGATTATGAATCCGAAACCGGTCCCAGGATGCTTGTTTACGGTCCAGGGAAGACATGGCTTGGCAGTTCGGGCTGGACTGTTCCCATAAGGCACAGGGTCAGACTGATTTGCATATAGCCATGTCTGAACTGGGGTGGCTGAGTGAACTAAAGAATGGTGATGGATTAAACCCAGATCAGTTGACTGGGGGTGAGTGTTTGATTTGTTCAAACGCTCCGTCCATCATCCCCTTTTGTATCGCTTTGTTCGCCCTAAGTGTGGCAGGGTATACTCAGACGTGTGCCCCTTGTTCACTTGGCCACTGGATTCAAGATAGCCTGGCTGATGAGGATTATGAATCCGAAACCGGTCCCAGGATGCTTGTTTACGGTCCAGGGAAGACATGGCTTGGCAGTTCGGGCTGGACTGTTCCCATAAGGCACAGGGTCAGACTGATTTGCATATAGCCATGTCTGAACTGGGGTGGCTGAGTGAACTAAAGAATGGTGATGGATTAAACCCAGATCAGTTGACTGGGGGTGAGTGTTTGATTTGTTCAAACGCTCCGTCCATCATCCCCTTTTGTATCGCTTTGTTCGCCCTAAGTGTGGCAGGGTATACTCAGACGTGAGTCCCTTGTTCACTTGGCCACTGGATTCAAGATAGCCTGGCTGATGAGGATTATGAATCCGAAACCGGTCCCAGGATGCTTGTTTACGGTCCAGGGAGGACATGGCTTGGCAGTTCGGGCTGGACTGTTCCCATAAGGCACAGGGTCAGACTGATTTGCATATAGCCATGTCTGAACTGGGGTGGCTGAGTGAACTAAAGAATGGTGATGGATTAAACCCAGATCAGTTGACTGGGGGTGAGTGTTTGATTTGTTCAAACGCTGCGTCCATCATCCCCTTTTGTATCGCTTTGTTCGCCCTAAGTGTGGCAGGGTATACTCAGACGTGAGTCCCTTGTTCACTTGGCCACTGGATTCAAGATAACCTGGCTGATGAGGATTATGAATCCGAAACCGGTCCCAGGATGCTTGTTTACGGTCCAGGGAAGACATGGCTTGGCAGTTCGGGCTGGACTGTTCCCATAAGGCACAGGGTCAGACTGATTTGCATATAGCCATGTCTGAACTGGGGTGGCTGAGTGAACTAAAGAATGGTGATGGATTAAACCCAGATCAGTTGACTGGGGGTGAGTGTTTGATTTGTTCAAACGCTCCGTCCATCATCCCCTTTTGTATCGCTTTGTTCGCCCTAAGTGTGGCAGGGTATACTCAGACGTGAGCCCCTTGTTCACTTGGCCACTGGATTCAAGATAGCCTGGCTGATGAGGATTATGAATCCGAAACCGGTCCCAGGATGCTTGTTTACGGTCCAGGGAAGACATGGCTTGGCAGTTCGGGCTGGACTGTTCCCATAAGGCACAGGGTCAGACTGATTTGCATATAGCCATGTCTGAACTGGGGTGGCTGAGTGAACTAAAGAATGGTGATGGATTAAACCCAGATCAGTTGACTGGGGGTGAGTGTTTGATTTGTTCAAACGCTCCGTCCATCATCCCCTTTTGTATCGCTTTGTTCGCCCTAAGTGTGGCAGGGTATACTCAGACGTGAGTCCCTTGTTCACTTGGCCACTGGATTCAAGATAGCCTGGCTGATGAGGATTATGAATCCGAAACCGGTCCCAGGATGCTTGTTTACGGTCCAGGGAGGACATGGCTTGGCAGTTCGGGCTGGACTGTTCCCATAAGGCACAGGGTCAGACTGATTTGCATATAGCCATGTCTGAACTGGGGTGGCTGAGTGAACTAAAGAATGGTGATGGATTAAACCCAGATCAGTTGACTGGGGGTGAGTGTTTGATTTGTTCAAACGCTCCGTCCATCATCCCCTTTTGTATCGCTTTGTTCGCCATAAGTGTGGCAGGGTATACTCAGACGTGAGTCCCTTGTTCACTTGGCCACTGGATTCAAGATAGCCTGGCTGATGAGGATTATGAATCCGAAACCGGTCCCAGGATGCTTGTTTACGGTCCAGGGAAGACATGGCTTGGCAGTTCGGGCTGGACTGTTCCCATAAGGCACAGGGTCAGACTGATTTGCATATAGCCATGTCTGAACTGGGGTGGCTGAGTGAACTAAAGAATGGTGATGGATTAAACCCAGATCAGTTGACTGGGGGTGAGTGTTTGATTTGTTCAAACGCTCCGTCCATCATCCCCTTTTGTATCGCGGTGATGTACATAACAGCGCATGCGAAACCCGAGGATACTGTTTAGCCGCGCATGTGCGTGAAAGCAAAATCTCGGCGAGCGCCTATAGCAGGATGAAGGCGAAAAAATATAAGATAAACAGACCCCTCACATGTGTACTGGCGATTCCGAATCTGATATAGAACATTGCCGCTTTGCCCTAAGCCTGAGTATCGTGCCATTTATGTTTCAATCTAGTAATTAATTAAAAATAATGCAGAAAGGCGCCCAACACAGCCATGTCAGGATTAGGTGATACAATAATCTATTGTGAACAAAATCACAAGGATATACATACTTTGATATCTTTTGGAGCAAGCTGCAATACCCTGAGATGGAAATAGCTCTATGATCTCATATGGCTATGTGGTGCAGCATAGATGTTATCACAGATATTCGATTTGGGCCATTATATACATAACGCAATATCTACGTATAGGACTCTATATTAGATCATTTATAGTGATGTCCACGGTATATCGTCATTAAGGCCCTTGCTGTCACTTTTGAGATGGAAAATCCATTTCTGTTCCTTAATGAACAAGAATTTTGACACATCACTTATATGAGGGGGGGTATACGGATGTTCTAAGACCACCCACCTCATGTCGTCTGCTGTATGTTTGAAGGTTAAAAAATGATTGGTAAGCCTCGTTGATTGTTTGTGGCACCTAATAGTGCTTTTATGTTCCCCAATTCTCAGTTTAATTTTGCGGGTGGTATATCCGATATATCTAAGGGAACAAGGACAGGTGATCATATAAATGACCTTGTCAGTGTTACAATTAGTGTTTTTTTTAAGGAGCCACGTCTTCCCTGTTCCTAAATCAACTGTGTTTGTTTTGCTCGTCTGAGGGCAAGCACTACATGACCCACACGGGTGCTGACCCGAAACTGGAGGAAGATCCCACAGGGTCAGGGATCTCTCAGTGTTTTGTGTCCTGGGTCTCGTGTGGACCAGAGTGTCACGCAGGCTTGGTGCTCTCTTGAATGAAAAAAGGGGTAAAGGAATATTGGCATCGGTGATGTTTAAAATACCCCAGTGTTTTCGTACAGTCTTTTGTATTCTGTTGGACAATGTATTAAATGTACTAACAAATGTTAACCTCTCCAGTAATGGTTTTGGTGGACGCCTATCCACCAATGCCTCGCGATTATTATTTGATGCACGTTTCCATGCCTTTTTAACGAGGTGTTTAGGATATTGGCGTTCCTGCAATTGGGTAGAAAGGATGGTAGCATGTTTGTTGAACAATTCTTTAGATGAGCAATTCCTCCTGAGTCGGAGGAATTGACCAACAGGAAGGTTTTCCCTCAAGGAGCGAGGATGATGGATATTAAATAGCAAAAGAGAGTTCCTTGCCATTGGTTTGGTGAAAAGCTCACTTTGCAGGCCCCCGGCATTCGGAAAGATTGACAAATCCAAAAAGGAGAGTCTCTCATGACTAAACTTAACAGTGAAGTTGAGATATTGATTTCGTTCATTTAGCCATTGATGAAAGGACTGGATCTCAATTTGGGAGCCTCGCCACACCACCAGGATATCATCTATGTATCTCTTCCATAGCACCACTTGATGGAGAAATGGGTTGCTATGGTTGAGAACATGATCCTGTTCAAATTGATGTACATAAAGGTTGGCGAGGCTCGGGGCAAAAATACTCCCCATAGATGTCCCGGAGATCTGAAGGAAAAACTGGTCTTCAAATTTGAAGAAATTTTTTCTCATGGCTATTTCGGCACATGCCAGGATGAAGTTTACAGGAGTGATGCTGTCAAGATCCTCTGTAGATAAAAGATGTCTTATGGTATCAAGGGTTTCTTGTTGAGGTATACAAGTGTAGAGAGACTCAACGTCGAAGCTGACTAATAAGTCAGTCTCTACATTGAACTCTACACTAGGTAGCAATCTAAGGACATCGGCTGTGTCCTCTAAGTAAGTAGGCATTTTCTTGACAAGGGGTCTGAGAAAAAAATCTACAAACGTAGAAAGAGGTTCGAGGAGGGAACCAATTCCCGAGATGATGGGGCGTCCTGGTGGTGGTCTAGTGGCTTTATGGATTTTAGGTAGGCAGGAGAACCCCGGTGTCACAGGGTTCTCTGTCACCAGAAACCTCGCCTCCTGGAGTGTAATCCACCCTTCAGTATTTCCCTCGTCTACCAAAGCTTTGATCTCAACGAGTAGTCGCGGAGTAGGATCTTCAGATAGGCGTCGATAAAATTGGTGGTTGTCCAGTTGTCTTAGGCATTCTTGTCGGTATTGGACCATGTCCAAGACTACCGTTGCACCCCCTTTATCCGCTGGTTTTATTATTATGGACGGATCTTTTGTCAGACTAGTCAAGGCCTTCCTTTCTAAATTAGAAAAGTTTTGGAATTTCTGAATGTCACGCTATCAAAGACCAATCACGCAGAAAATCTTTGTCGGTCAAAAAGAGCCTAGGCACATTAGTGACAATTAGGCCAGTAGGGGCACATTTACCCCTTAGATATTGTGCCATGATTGCTCCATGGGCGGAAGTACGTGTATGTGATTTCTTCAAATTAAGCAAAGTAAGCCAATCATCCTTGGCTGTGTTGGTAATCTCAGGCAATGAGTCTAGGATACACGGATTCTCATCTAAAATTGAATTGAGCATCTCGTCATCAAAAGCCAAACCAGCGAAGTCAGCCATAGTTTGCCAGGAAAGTCTCAATAAAAATCAACTGGGTGAGCAATAGACAGGGATGTAACCCTGCAAAAAGAAAGAGGACCCGCAACAAAAGTTGCTCTAAATACTAAGAAATAAAGTGAGGAGGGTCACACAGGGGTTATTTAACGACCACAGCACCTCGAGCCCCTACAAATACTAGAAAAATACTTCTTAGTATTTAGAGCAACTTTTTTTGCGGGTCCTCTTTCTTTTTGCAGGGTTACATCCCTGTCTATTGCTCACCCAGTTGATTTTTATTGAGACTTTCCTGGCAAACTATGGCTGACTTCGCTGGTTTGGCTTTTGATGACGAGATGCTCAATTCAATTTTAGATGAGAATCCGTGTATCCTAGACTCATTGCCTGAGATTACCAACACAGCCAAGGATGATTGGCCTACTTTGCTTAATTTGAAGAAATCACATACACGTACTTCAGCCCATGGAGCAATCATGGCACAATATCTAAGGGGTAAATGTGCCCCTACTGGCCTAATTGTCACTAATGCGCCTAGGCTCTTTTTGACCGACAAAGATTTTCTGCGTGATTGGTCTTTGATCGCGTGGCGCTGCACGCGGGACTGGCTGATACTTATCATCAGTTCGGCGAAAAGGATAGCGGATGCTATCCTTATAGAGATTCAGGTTTAGAAGGCCAGATCAAGGCGACCTGCAGCACATTGTTCAAGAAACGTTTAGATGAGACTAACAAAACTAATAAGGATTACAAAGACAATATACTAGCAAGCAAGATGGTAAATTCAAAAAGGATCTTGCGCGCTTCTCATTGGTAAAAATCTATCCCTACACCAGTGATAGCTATGAGGCGCCTGGATTTAATAGCAAAGGCAGACGCTATGGGTCTAATTACTCAACCTCAGGTTCTGATTCCAATTCCAGTGATTCAGATACATCCAACCCTGCTGGAGCATACTCCCGGGGAGGTGGTCAACAACAGCGACCGTTCAAAAGAGGTGGCCGACATAGAGGAGGCATGTACAACAATTACCCAGGCAATTACCAGAACCCTGGTCCTTGGTGGCCTCCAGGCCCTTGGGGTTTTCAACCACCACCGCCGTTTGCACACCAGATGAACCCATATATACAAAATCCTCAGTTTTTTGCAGACCAGTCTTTTTTAGGACGTGGTCGGGGACAAAATCGGGGAAGAAGAAGAGGACAGCAGACTGTCCAATGGGACACGGACACGGATCCATCGTTCCCCAACACACGGAGCAAGAGAGCGGCGCAACAGAGCAACAGCACAGAGGCGACCAACACCTAACAGTCAACCTGAGCTCCCGGATTTTGACACCAATAGAACAGACAGTCTTGGAAAAAGGACTAGGCTTTGTACCTACCAGCAGAGGAGATCCATTTCAGATCAGAACTGAACTTGAAAAATTATTTCGCAAGGTGCGCTTACACTTCTTTTTCAAGGACAAAACTGATTCTACTGGAACTGGGGAAGTTCAACTCACCAACACAGGGTTACGCCCCAAGTCCACTTTTACCCCCCTGAGTCACCAAGTTACATCACAGGTGACTACTTTTGAACAGGCAGTCAGACATGACATTTCAGGCCTACTAGTCTGACAAAAGATCCATCCATAATAATAAAACCAGCGGATAAAGGGGGTGCAACGGTAGTCTTGGACATGGTCCAATACCGACAAGAATGCCTAAGACAACTGGACAACCACCAATTTTATCGACGCCTATCTGAAGATCCTACTCCGCGACTACTCGTTGAGATCAAAGCTTTGGTAGACGAGGGAAATACTGAAGGGTGGATTACACCCCAGGAGGCGAGGTTTCTGGTGACAGAGAACCCTGTGACACCGGGGTTCTACTGCCTACCTAAAATCCATAAAGCCACTAGACCACCACCAGGACGCCCCATCATCTCGGGGATTGGTTCCCTCCTCGAACCTCTTTCTACGTTTGTAGATTTTTTTCTCAGACCCCTTGTCAAGAAAATGCCTACTTACTTAGAGGACACAGCCGATGTCCTTAGATTGCTACCTAGTGTAGAGTTCAATGTAGAGACTGACTTATTAGTCAGCTTCGACGTTGAGTCTCTCTACACTTGTATACCTCAACAAGAAACCCTTGATACCATAAGACATCTTTTATCTACAGAGGATCTTGACAGCATCACTCCTGTAAACTTCATCCTGGCATGTGCCGAAATAGCCATGAGAAAAGATTTCTTCAAATTTGAAGACCAGTTTTTCCTTCAGATCTCCGGGACATCTATGGGGAGAATTTTTGCCCCGAGCCTCGCCAACCTTCATGTACATCAATTTGAACAGGATCCTGTTCTCAACCATAGCAACCCATTTCTCCATCAAGTGGTGCTATGGAAGAGATACATAGATGATATCCTGGTGGTGTGGCGAGGCTCCCAAATTGAGATCCAGTCCTTTCATCAATGGCTAAATGAACGAAATCAATATCTCAACTTCACTGTTGAGTTTAGTCATGAGAGACTCTCCTTTTTGGAATTGCCAATCTTTCCGAATGCCGGGGGCCTGCAAAGTGAGCTTTTCACCAAACCAATGGCAAGGAACTCTCTTTTGCTATTTAATAGCCATCATCCTCGCTCCTTGAGGGAAAACCTTCCTGTTGGTCAATTCCTCCGACTCAGGAGGAATTGCTCATCTAAAGAATTGTTCAACAAACATGCTACCATCCTTTCTACCCAATTGCAGGAACGCCAATATCCTAAACACCTCGTTAAAAAGGCATGGAAACGTGCATCAAATAATAATCGCGAGGCATTGGTGGATAGACGTCCACCAAAACCATTACCGGAGAGGTTAACATTTGTTAGTACATTTAATACATTGTCCAACAGAATCCAAAAGACTGTACGAAAACACTGGGGTAGTTTAAACATCACCGATGCCAATATTCCTTTACCCCTTTTTTCATTCAAGAGAGCACCAAGCCTGCGTGACACTCTGGTCCACACGAGACCCAGGACACAAAACACTGAGAGATCCCTGACCCTGTGGGATTTTCCTCCAGTTTCGGGTCATCACCCGTGTGGGTCATGTAGTGCTTGCCCTCAGACGAGCAAAACAAACACAGTTGATTTAGGAACAGGGAAGACGTGGCTCCTTAAAAAACACACTAATTGTAACACTGACAAGGTCATTTATATGATCACCTGTCCTTGTTCCCTTAGATATATCGGATATACCACCCGCAAAATTAAACTGAGAATGGGGGAACATAAAAGCACTATTAGGTGCCACAAACAATCAACGAGGCTTACCAATCAATTTTTAACCTTCAAACATACAGCAGACGACATGAGGTGGGTGGTCTTAGAACATCCGTATATCCCCCCTCATATAAGTGATGTGTCAAAATTCTTGTTCATTAAGGAACAGAAATGGATTTTCTATCTCAAAAGTGACAGCAAGGGCCTTAATGACGATATACCGTGGACATCACTATAAATGATCTAATATAGAGTCCTATACGTAGATATTGCGTTATGTATATAATGGCCCAAATCGAATATCTGTGATAACATCTATGCTGCACCACATAGCCATATGAGATCATAGAGCTATTTCCATCTCAGGGTATTGCAGCTTGCTCCAAAAGATATCAAAGTATGTATATCCTTGTGATTTTGTTCACAATAGATTATTGTATCACCTAATCCTGACATGGCTGTGTTGGGCGCCTTTGTGCATTATTTTTAATTAATTACTAGATTGAAACATAAATGGCACGATATTCAGGCTTAGGGCAAAGCGGCAATGTTCTATATCAGATTCGGAATCACCAGTACACATGTGAGGGGTCTGTTTATATTATATTTTTTCACCTTCATCCTGCTATAGGCGCTCGCCGAGATTTTGCTTTCACGCGCATGCGCGGCTAAACAGTATCCTCGGGTTGCGCATGCGCTGGTATGTACATCACCAGCGCATGCGCGATTCAAAATACGTGTTCAAACCCCGATTCTGTGCAGTTTGCTGCACCGGACTCGCCCAGGAGACGTAGGTGCACGCAATTAATCAATTATCGGAGCGTTTAAATAGACGCACGAGAAGGGAGCAGTCACCTCCACTCCCACTCGGACGCTGGCCCAGAGGCACCGACGGACAGGTAGGCTCCCTGATGAGAATGTGTGTGATTTTATGCTGTGGTTTGCAGACATGGCGAAGCTCTCGTTTGTTTGTCTTTCTAAAGGGGTCTTTTCACATGCCAGCCCTTTCAGTAGTTTGCTAGTCTCCATTAGAGCCTACTATAAACATTAATTGGTTTTCCTCTTAAAATAGCCTTTACTCTCCTTTTTAACTGTTAAATGAGAGTCCATTAGGTTCTTGTTCCAAACACTGTCTCTCCATGCTTAGTCACAGCCATGTGTTTGCTTGGGTAATAGTCTCTTCCAGAACAACTGGTATTTGTTAGTAGATCATTGGGAATGAGTGATTAATGTATCGACATACCTCTGAAGAATCTCTGAGGTTGTTCTCTTCTTTTTTCATTCTTCATTTCCACTCTAACAGAGCGGGGCCTGCTTCTTCCCGAGCGGGTGCCGGGTGAGGTGAGGTAACTTCCCACAAAATGCTGGGTAAGTTATACATTATAACTAATGTTTTATTACTAAATGCATATTGATATGACCAGGAGAACTTTTTGTCTTCTGAGTGGCGGAGAGATTTTCTTTCGCCTTGTTTGTGTTGTTGTGTTGTGTTCTTTTTACAGAGATACCATCATGCACTATTTCACTGCTTGCTGTTGTGCACTATCTTTCTCTTTTTGTAGGAAAGAACGAATGACTGGATATCCGCCAGCCAACATTTGGGTTCCGAGTTCCTGGTAGGAGTAATCCAATATATCTGTGCATAATTAGTAGCATTATTGTTATCACAAATTCTCACATTTGCAGTTGCTATTACTATCTGGTCCTGAAGAAAGCTTGGACATTTGGTCCGTTTGAGCTGAAACATGTCGACCCCACTGCACTGCGCCACCAGATAGTTATTATTTTAAACTATCAGGCATTGTTTTAATTTTTGACCTTAGGACAATACTTATTAAACATATTTTTTGTCCCAGGAGCCAATTTTATCTTCACTTTATTTTCCACTAGCACTGCACTCCATCAGCACCATCTGAAAAACACTGTGGTTTAGAAAAATTACTTCCAAAATCCATCTCCGCATCATCACCAGGTGCGTTGGGTGAGATCTGGATTTATGATTTGTATCCCACATGATGATATTCCGCCATAAGGGTGGGCTGATGGGAATTTTTTCAGCCCAGTGTTATTTCATATATGTGGTTTGATGGACTCTCTGTATTAGTCCTGACACGACACACAAATAGTTCTGTGGACCAGGCATCTCCTTGTGTTTTTCTAGTATTTGTAGGGGCTCGAGGTGCTGTGGTCGTTAAATAAACCCTGTGTGACCCTCCTCACTTTATTTCTTAGAGCGGAATCAGTCCCAGTGAGAATGCCCACTTTTTAAGTTGGTCCAGGACCTCTGCAGCAAAGATCTTTCCCATGGCGTCCAATAGCGCTATTTGTCTGTAATTGCCAGGTTGGTGTCTCGGTCCCTTTTTATGTATTGGTACTACGATGCTTAAAAAGGGGAGAAAGCACCATACTCCATCCCTTAGGGTCAGCCTGAAGAACCATGATTGGAATTTGATCTGGGCCGGTGGCTCCTGTTGATCTTGCCTTCCTTATGTGCATTTCCGTAAAGAAGGGGGAAGCAGTTCCAATGGGCGAGGGGTTTTCTTCGCAATTACTTGTGGTTTTACTAGACATTTCATAGGTTGTATTTAATTTATATAGGTTGGTTAAATATAAATCCCATTCTTTAGGGGGAACTGGGATAGGTTGCAGGGCCTTTTTGGTGCCTGTCTCTTTTGCAATTAAGGACCAGTAAGTGCGTAGGTTGTACTGCTTTGCTGCTATCCGCAGATCGACCCAGTTTTTATCTTCTGCAGCACTTTTTATTCGTTGTTTCTCCCTCTTGAGTTGATTCTTCAATTTGTTGATTTCTGCCTGTCTTGGCATTGAGAGTTCCAGGAACTGTGCTCTTATCAGTTTGTTCAGCATTTTTGCGGTTGTAGATGACTTATTAGTTTTATTTCCGTGCTTTGCTGGTACTGCTTGTTGCAATTGCATCTGGCTCTTTAAGTTCCACCTTCGTTGTTTTCGGTTGTATATGCTGGGTGCTTTCTCTCCTATGCTTTGTTACATTTGTTTCAGTAGATTTCATTGTAGTGACGTCGATCGATCCATTTGTGGTGCTCTGCTTTACTAGGTGGTTCTGGGCTGAATCTTTGGTTTTATTTTCATTAATTGTTGGCAGAGACGGTCTATTAGTCTCTCTTTGATACAGGACATCTACTTTTTCAGTTATATTTGTTTCCTTTTTGGGCTCTCCTTCTTCATTTGTATTAGTGTCGTCTAAGAATTCGGGTTCACATCCGTCCAATTGTGACGTGGACCCGAAGAGACGCTTGAATCCTTCTCGAGCTAGATTTGTTTTTTAAATTCTACCTTTACGTTTTTTAGCCCGCCTTTGTTTTGCATTCAGTTGTTTCTCAGCCTTGTCTTCCATTGAAGCTGCAGGCAGTTGATCATCTGCTGTTATTATATCTCTGGCTTCATCTTTTCGGTTCTTGAAGATCTGTATGTCCTTTGCCCCCGGGCACTCTTTTTCCATAATAATTAACGGTCCTGTTACAGTGATTAGGAAATGACTTATCGATGATTTATTACTCTTGGTTTTAGTAGTGCTGTGTATCTATTAATTGTACTGTTTATAGCTTTGGAAAAAATATGTATTAACATAAACGTTTTTAAGTGAATTCATTTTATGTAATAGTACAGTGTTGGCCACACTTATTTCTTTAATAAAACTGATTTTAACAGTATACATTGTATTGTGGTACTAGAAGTGAAACCGGGGTTTGGGTTAACATATCACATTGGGCGTAGACTGTATGTACATGTGTGAGAGTGCTGAATTAAATTGAACGCAGAGGGAGTTATTTTTTACAGTTCTTAAAAAGCCCTGCCCCTTTGGTGAGAGGAGCCTCTCTCTTAACATTTTTATATGTTTATATAAACAATAAATACACACTACGGGCCAGATGTAGGTAGCCTAATACCGGTCGGTAACGGCCGAAAATCGGTAATTTCGGCCGTTACCGACCGGTATTTAGACATTGAGATGTAGGTCGCCCAAAATATACAGAATCGGTAAAAATTACGAATCAGTAGATTACCAGCTCGGAAATATTACCGAATCGGAAATTTTACCGATTCGGAAAATATACCGAGTCGGAAAATGTTCCGAATCGGTAACATTTCCGAATCGGAAATTATACCGAGTCGGTAAATGGACTGAATCGGTAAAATTACCGATTCGGGGAATTAAGAAATGCAACACCATTGAGATGTAGGTCAGCCATAAATTACCGAATTTAACGAAAATTCGGTATTTATGAATCGGTATTTAACATGGATTGAAAGCAGGTGGTAACCAGATGCAGCCTGTAAGAAATGGGGTTACCAAATCTCCAGGGGGGTAGCACGGAACCAAGCGGGCAGGCCAAACTCCGGAGGACATATGAAGCCCTCACGCAGTACCCACAGACGACACACCAGGCACACCACAAAAGAGGCAGGACACCAGTTTGAGTTGGAAAATTAGTAAGTAGTTTAGTATCTCCAACCTGCAAGGCAAAATGCATAAACACGGGTATCACAACACGGCGCCAACTGGCACCAGAGCCAAGTGTATCAGGGGGGATTATTTACATGGGAAGTAAGGGCTGAGTCTGTAAGTCCATGGCTGAAATAAAGAAGGTGATTAAATTTGTCATTAAATCTGGGGTCACTATGGCGGGGCCAACTCAGGCTCTCATCCTTAGCAGTTTAACTCCAACCCGACCCCTGTAAAGGAAAACTTCATGGCATCACAGTAAATCCCAACAGACAGGAGCACCTGTAATAAAGCAGAAGATTTTCTCATAAACATGGGATGTAAACCGGGGCCTGGAATGACGCGTCAGGCCAGCACAGGGGCAGGACACCTGCAGTAAAAGGGCACATCAACATTAGATATCGGTCTCATCACCTTAGGCCAGGGAGATGACCATCTCATCAGGGTAGTAGGCACCTTGTATGCAATAGAACCTTAGGCATACACATTACGCTGTGACATTAGGCATTTAACCATAAGCACATCAACACTGGCATATTATTCCTGGGCAATACCCTGGGCATCCAACACATTGCGCACCTCCCCAGTGCGTACATTAGGCTCACTTAGGCAGGTAAATAACATCCGCAGGGGCCCACAACCTTATTTGTATAACAGCCTGGGGTCAGCGTAGGATCACCTAACAGGCGTGAAACATCAATATACATTGGCATCAGTAACGGTAGTAACTGGTCACAACCAATCAAACATTTCCCATAACCTGGTCACTGTGCAGGAATCAATATTTCATTAGGGCAAACCTAAATATCTCCTAAGGCGAATAACACTTCCTCAGAGGGTCATACCCATTCCATCAAAGGGACAAACAAAGGTTCCTTAGTCAGCAATACCTTCTCAGTTGGCCAGAATAACCAGGGGCATTAACACTAGGCCAATATTCACCCTAGCATGACTTCCTGGGACAAACACAATATGTCAAGAATCCCACCCCAGCTGGGGGTTACTCCTCCTTCAGCCCAGTCTGTAGGGGCTTAATTCAGGTTCTTGTCCAGTCCAGGACATCTTAACGGGATTCTTAGGGCCAACGGGGCCCTCGCAACAGTCACCCCAGGGGAGGGGGGCGAGCGAACACCGAGCCTGTGCCCCGACTCCAGACCTCTTCAGTGGCAGGTGCCCACTGCCAGAAGGGGCACCTGTAAATCAAGGGGAGTCCCGGGGGCGGGCACCGGCATATACCCCGACTCACACCCCCAACTCCCCTACAAGCAGCCCCACTCACCGGGCTCCGTGGTTCTGTGCGGGTCACCCGGGGCTTCAAGGCGGAGGGGGCAGGCACCGGCAATGTGCCTCGAGGCCCCCGCCGCGCAGCACTCTCTGACGGAGTTCTCCTCTCCTCCGTGCTCTGGCCGCAACACTCGGGGGCACTTCTCTCAGGCAGAGTCACCCAGGCCCCTCCTCCTCACGGGGGCCCGGGGGTTCAAAACGGCCTCTGGGCTGCCACGGGGGGCAAACGCGGTGGCCTGGCCCACGTGGGGGAAGCCCGCCTGGCTTTCATCCCACCTCCCACGGGGCTCCCTCGACCTCCCGGGAGCCCCGCAACGCCGTCGGGTCGCTTCTTTTGTGGAGGCAGGGCTGGCACCGACAGTGTGCCCCGGCCCCGCCTATTCCACCAGCCCCTCACTCAGGGGCACAGACCGGCGGGGTGGGCTCCCGCTCCGGTTGCTCTATCTTCGGGGCCCCCCCTCGACCACGGGGGCCCCGCACCGGCGCTTCACCCGGGTCCCCCTCCTACCTCACGGGGACCCGGGGCTTCGGGCGGCTCCTCTTCTCTGGCTGCCGGCCGGCAGCCAATCCCTGCGCGGCCTTCCAGGGGCACGGCCGCGCAGGCCAATCCGTGTGCGGCGTTGGCAGGGGCGGGACGATGACGCGGCCGGGCCCCCGTCACGTGATAGGGGTGAGGGAGGCTTCAGGGCCTAGCGCGGCCCTCTCTTCACTTCGGCGGCCCTCTCCTGACACCGGGGGCCGCCGCAATGGTGCCCACCACAGTGGGGGGGTCTGCACGATAGCGCCGGGCCGCGGCGGTGATTTTCGCCAATTTACAACCGGCGCAAGGCGGTGCCAACACTCCTCGGGCTGCGGTGGTGATATCGGCGGCAATAAGGGGTAGGCTCCCTTTTTATTAATTATTTATACGGCGCTATTCCTCTCAGAAAAAGCGCGCTTTTCACGGAGCACAGCTCCTCCCTCGGCCCACACAATTCTCAGGGCCAACAGCACTTCGGGGGCCACACCAGTCACAGGGCACAGTGCTTTAGCATGCCACAGTCCCTCGGGGGCACAATCCTCCCCGTGCAGCTCCACAGGCAGCAACAGTCTTTGGACTCACAGTGCTTAGGGGGCAATACCGCAGTTTACGCCAGTCAGCAGTCCACAGCCCTTCACCATAGGCACCTCACAGCCCAGCGCTTCCAAAGGGGCCACAGCTTCACAAGAGGGGGTAGACAGTCCCACAACAGCTCTTCAGGGGCACCCTCCTCACCTCCTGGGCGCTTCTTCACGCAGTGCTGGCTTGGTACCCGGTCCAAACAGCGTCAGCGACCTGGGTAGGGGCCCTCCCTTGTCAGGGGCCCGGGGGACAGCAGAGGGGGGGGGTTGGGGGTGCAGGGCCCAGCTCACAGGCCCATGTGGCAGTAGCACCTCGCAGCAGGTCCCCTCCCTTTCTTGTCCCAGCTCTGACTGACTCTCTGGTGGCACATCCCCCGTACTTATACCCTCCTCCCAGGCAGTGCCAGAACCTTCTAGAATGTTGGCAAAGCTGGCCTAAACTGGCTCAAGGGGAGGGGTTGAGCACCCTGGGTGCCAGGCTTTCCCTCCAAAAGCTAGGGGTAGCTGGGTAATAATAACTAGACCGCTGACCTATGGCAGTCAGGTGGCAAAACCCATGGCCATGGCATCCATTTTAAACACAGAACATTTTATTCAGGTGCATTTCTAAAATGGGAGAAATTTACAAGTGCTCACACCATTACATGACATTACATTTTAACACAGGGCAACTCCTACCACACATGGCCTACACAGGTTTATTACCATGAGGGAGACATCCTAAATTAGGGGGGCAAAAGCGAAAATTTTCGGGGGGAAAAGGCCAAGTCCAACACAGCCTATAAAAAAGGGCCCCAAAATGCAACACTGGAACCAGAATGGCGGCTTTCTACGTCATAGCAAGACGGCTACGGCTACAGGCAGCAGGTGAGAGGGAATGGAGAAGGGAGGAGCAGGTCTACAGGCAGAGGATTACACTCTTCCAATTGACAGAGCCAGAGATACTGCAAAGATACAGACTGCACCCCCAAACCATCATGGACCTGATCAGGGACCTGCACCCACTCCTGGACCACCCAAAACCAAGGGCCCACGCCATCCCACCCCATGTGCAGGTGCTCTGTAGCATACACCTGCTTGCATCTGGGAGTTACCAGAGTGTTGTTGCTGTGGTAGGTGGGGTGTCCCAGAGCTGCCTGTCGCGTTTATTCAGAAAGTTCCTGGATGCCATGATGCAAAGAATGGAGCATTACATCCACTTCCCAGACACTGATGTGGACTTGCTCAGGACCAAAACTGATTTTTACCTCATGGCAAATTTCCCACACGTGATTGGCTGCATTGATGGGACCCACATCCCAATATGCCCCCCAGCTGCCACTGAGCACATATACAGGAAGTCATCACACACAATTAATGTACAAGTAATCTGTGATGCCAAGTACATGATCACAGATATAGTGGCTAGGTACCCAGGAAGCACCCACGACTCCTACATATTCCAAAACAGTGGGATCTACACCCACCTGACAGCGGGGGAATTCGGGGAAGGATACCTGCTAGGTAATTTACTGTGTGACACTCCCTGGAAAGATGACGCAGACGTATGCAAATGTGTACCTGTGAGTAATGTATTATTTTCTTTCACATCAGGGGATAGTGCATATGCACTCCGTTCCTTCGTCCTGACACCCTACCTCAACCCCACAACCCCCAGCCAGAGACGATACAATGTGGCACATAAATCCACCCGGAACATCGTGGAGCGCACCTTTGGCCTCCTGAAGAGCCGGTTCCGCTGCCTCCACAAAAGTGGGGGGGCACGGCAGTACTCACCAGTAACATGCTGTAAGATCATTTCAACCTGTGCAATGTTGCACAACCTCGCAACTAAGAAGGGCACAGAGGTGGAATTGGAGGACTATGAAGACCATGACGATGATCAGGCACTACCAGCAGCCAACACAGTAGGAGTACCAACACCCACAGACGGAAGACAGAGACGGGCAGAGATCACACACAACTACTTTTGAGTAAGTATAGAGACAAAGCATGTGTTGTACTGCAATGCACTTAGTTTATTTGGCACTACGTTAAATGTCTGAAGACACAATTGTAACATACTAGTGTGCCTAGCACTACTGGGTGGACGGGGGTTACCTCACCCTCACATGTCCAACTAAATTTGCCAAACTCACTGCTTGCGTCCATGAACAGCACTGCGTGATGCGTGAGGTTGGCTTAGTTCCAAGTCTGCTGTGCCAGCGCCGGTACTCTGGCGTCTGCTGCTCCTCCTTATTTCAGGGATAGGGTTGCTGCTCCTGCTACTAGTGTTATCTGTGTCCCCTAAACCTTCTGCTCCTGTGGTGGCTGACTGGTTTGTCAGCAGCACTTCCATTGCTGTAGTGATTCTCCCCATCCCCCTCGTGAGATCAGTACAGCAGTGCACCAGCCCCTCCTGCATCGCAACTGAACGGCGACACAGCAGTGAAGTCGTAGTTGCAAGACGGTACATGCCCCTTGTCTGCTGTTGCATGCAATGCCTCTCCCTGCGCCTTTGTGCACGGTCCTCATGTAGTTCCTCACAGAGTGACATCACACACTGTGACATGTCCCTGACTCCATCGGCCATGTCCCTCATGCTGTCCGCCATTGATGTAATTCCCTTGTTCATGTCATCAAAATTTTTGTTCTTATGGCGCATTTGTCTGTGCACTGCACTAATAGCTTTTGCCTGCAGGCGCTGCACCTTGACCATTGTGGTCTCAAGGCCATGGAAGACACCCTGATCACGGCCACTCACGCTTCCCTCCTGGACCCTACGACGTCTTGTTCCTCCGGATCGACTGACAGGAGTGGATGTAAGACCTGGTGCATTTCCTGCCATTGACTCTCTTGACTCCTCACCCTCCTTTTCCTCATCGGAGGATGTTTGTAGGATCCTTTCCGGGGGACCGTCATGCCTCCTGGGCCTGCAGATGTCTGACACCTCTGTGTCTGCTGATGTGTCAAGTTGTTGTGACTCATGTTGTGGTGAGTCAAGGAGCACAGGAGATGCTTCAAGTTGCATGGTGTCTGCCTCCAGTGTGGCAGCTGCTTGTGTGCAGGGTGCTGTAGGTGTTGCAGTGCTGGGCCCTGCATCCCTGCCTTCTTGCTCACTCCTATCCCTTTGGGGATGTGTCTTCTCCCTCTCCTGCATTGACTTGCGTGATGTCTCTCCTGTGGACAGATATGGACAGTGTCTTAGTGGTGCTTTCACCATGTAAATCACTATTAAATCACATTATAATATCACTATTTCCTGCTCCTCCCATTTCTCTAATTGTATTGTGTGGCATGCCTGACATTATTTCATGTTGACTGCTCTGATGGGTATTCAAATGACTACCACTCCCATAATGCATTGCAGTTGAATACTGAAGTCTGTACTGGATTTCCTCAACACACAGCCACATTGGGGGAGGGACTCAGGCAAGGGGTGATGAATGATGGACATCTCCCTTACCTTTCTTTGATGCAGCTCGGGCTGAGCTGTCTGCATCACCAATCCCCAAAACACACTCTGGCTCCAGTGTGGACTCCACAAGCTCTTCCAGATCCGTGAGAGCAGGTGCCCTGTTCTTCCCTCCACCTGTAGCATTGGCCTCTTTACTTCTTGCTGCCAATTTCTGCTTGGTTATGATCCTTAGATCATACCATCTCTTCTTGAGATCGTCCACTTCCCTGGTTGTCACTCCTATTGCGTTTACTTTGGTTTGTATCCCCAGCCAGGTGTTCCTCTTGACAGCCTCTGGTACCTGCAGAGACTGCTTTCCAAAGATTTTGG
Organism: Lissotriton helveticus; assembly: GCF_964261635.1. Lineage (NCBI taxonomy): Eukaryota > Metazoa > Chordata > Amphibia > Caudata > Salamandridae > Lissotriton > Lissotriton helveticus. Next base: position 1,586,711,147 of record NC_136057.1, read on the forward strand.
GGTAGTGCTTGACAACCTCCTCCACCAGCACCTGAAGTTCACCAGTGCTGAACTTCATCTTCCTCTTCCTCTCTGAACCTTCCCTCTGGGAGTCTTGGGGATCCATTTGTTTGTCCTGCAGAGCTCAGCTTCACAACAGCCTGTCTCCGTGTAACTGCTCTCCTGTGTGATCAGGTACTCTGCACCTGCATGGGTGTGGCCACTTCCTGGTTGTGGGGTGGGGTGGATGCACAGGATTGGTAGATTGCTCTGTTGGTTGGCTGAGGGGCGGGGTGGAGGCACGTGATTGATTGATACATCAACTGCCTGATATTTTGTATCCCCGACTCGGTATTTACCGAATCGGTATTTACTGATTCGGTAAATACCGTTTCGGTAAATTCAATTCATTCCTATGGGCATCCGGGCCCATAGGATTGAATGTGAATTTCCGAATCGGTAATTGCCGAATCGGTAAATACCGATTTGGTAAATACCGGGTCGGAGTTTCTGAATTTTACCGAATCGGTATTTTTTACCGATTTTTTACCTACATCTCATTTCCCTTTTCTAAAATACCGATTCGGTAAAAATCGGTATTTTAGAATCGTTAAAAATGAGTTACCTACATCTGGCCCTACATACCATAAAAAAATATTTTTTCAAACCTGAAACCATACCTTCCCAACCTAAAACACATTCTGTAAGACAACACTACATACAGGTAGCCACAGTAACATCTTGTTGAAAACGAAAACCCATATTAAAATTTCTTTGACCTAAATATAGATTTTATACCAATTCTGGAGCTCTTCTGAGGTGAGCATACAGCTAACATGGAGATTAGCATTCATCAACAAATAAAAAGATTAATAAATGTTACTACCCCGAACTGATTTTTTCGAAATTTTGCCAAACCACAAGCCACATCTAAAAAGTCCATGTTTGAAAGTAAAGAGAGTGCCTTGTTACGAAGGAAGCTGTTATATTATAAAAAGAGAGGTTTTAAAATCAGGCATCTCATTCTACGAAAGTGCAGGCACTCTAATAAATTAACATTAAAATTATTGAACTGTAGTCCATAGGTACAATTATTATCCATATGAAAGAGGGTCAAGAATTTCTCATACTTAAAAAACAAAAAGTTCAAAGCACCCCAAAATTTTAATAACCACAGACGTGAGTGCGGATTCAGGAATGCGGATATATATGGGTACCTTCTCTGGTTAGCCGAGAACTCCCACATATATCTAGCTAAAGGTTTCATTGATAAATAGTGTAAATCTGCAAGCCTAGACTCTCTCTTACAGGCCTCTTTCATATCCCCATTCGATAAATATGATGGCTCCATTACTTCAAAATTTCCAATGTTCAATTCTGCGGCCGTAATTTCTAATTTATTTCTAACCTTTGTCGCCTATTTTAATTTACTTATCGCTATTTCATTAGCACAAAGAACTGAGTTCTTTTGAGCCTCAGCGGACCAAAGTATATCCCAAAAGTGCATCGTCGTTTTATAGGGAAGGAAATTACAAGCCTGTAGATCCCCCTTCCAATCTTATTGCTGTACATATTACATTTTAGGTAACCCCAACCCATTTTTCCAACCATTTGCATTCAGACTTACTCCAGTTTCCATCCTGTTATACCTGGCACCTTTGACGTGGGCCTCCCTTCCATTTTTGCTGTTGCCTCCTGTGTTTTTGCTATGTTTTTGCTGGTCTAGATGCTTTGGGCACTTTGCCACTGCTGTTCAGTGCCAACATGCAAGTGCTCCCTATTGTCAATTGTTGTAATGGATTAGTGACTCCATGATTGGCTTATTTAATTTACTTGTCAGACCCTAGTACAGTGCACCATGTGTGCCCAGGGCCTGTAAATCAAATGATGCTGGTGGGCTTGCAGCACTGTTTGTGCCACCCACAGAAGCCGCTAGTAAAATATGGCTTAGGCCTGCCATTGCAGAGCCTGTGTGCAGTCTGGGACTGCCATGTCGACTCAGCAAGTGCACACACTTGCCAAGTCGCTAAACCTTCCCTTTTCTACATATTAGTCACCCCTAAGGTAGGCCCAAGGGCAGGGTGCATTGTATGTAAAATGTGGGACATGCCCCGATGTGTGTGGCATGTCCTGATAGTGAATTATAGCCAAGTTTTTCACTATTGCAAGGCTACCTGTTCCCATAGGCCAAAATGGGCAGTTTGATTAAAATATCTTATAATCCTAACTGACCCAGGGAACAAGGTAGAAATTCGAGTTTAGTATGCCTGAACTCAGAATGTTAAAATACAATTTTTAGTGAAGGTGATTTTTACATTCAGTGTTTGAAAATACCACTTTTAGAAAGTAGGTATTTTCTTGCCTAACCCTCCAGTTGTCTCTGCTAGGTTTGTGTATTCCATGTCTGGTTTGTGAGTGACAGGGGGCTGGAGAGGGCATTGGCTCCAGCAGTCTGGTGGGTCAGGACTGGGCTGAATAGGACCTGCATTGAATAGAGAGTAGGGGGAGGAGATTTCCTTTCACTGCCCTGAGCCCTCATAGAATAGAGAGTAGAGGGAGGAGATTTCCTTTCAGCTATCTGGGCCAGGTCTGCTCTCAAACAATGCTGTCTCCACCTCCTTCCAGGAAGCTGCACCCAGGAGGTCAGAACTGGTTTTGGCTAGGCACAGACACCCTCTACCTTCAGAGGACAAAAGATTTTGCAGTATTAATATTAGGTCCTAGACCCCAGAACTTTAGATCACTTCTGGGAATCAAGACAGACCTTTGTCAAGGAGAGACACCAAGGAAGCTGAAGGAGGAGACTACCCCAGTGTTGTTTGCTGTCTGGGGTTGGCCTGCAGTGGTTACTCACTTCCAAGAAAAGGGAACAGGAACTTTGTGTATTTTATCATCTTCAGGAAGATCTCCAAGGGCTTGAAGCTGAGCTTGCCTCCTGTTCAGAAGTCTCAGGGTCACAAAGACTTCACCACCAGCTCCCCCTGAATTTCCTTGCTGGGAATTCTACCTACAGATAGGTGCCTGTTGTTGTTCTGAGTACCTCTAGTGTCTGCGTGTCGCTGGGAGCTGGAAGTGCGATGCAACAAGGAGAAGCGTGTCGCCGCCGCAGCTATTGACCGTCGCATCACTGACAAAGCGTGTCGCATCACTGACGAAGCGCATCGCATCACAGGAGAAGCATGTTGCCACAGATGTCGCCGCTGTATCACCGGAGAAGCGTGTCCTAGGGCCTGTCGCGGCTCAAGTATTCACAGAGTCAACGCACAGCCGTCGGGCGTGCACGCATCGCATCGCATCCACGTTGTCGCATCACCTCAAAGATGCCATTTTGTCGCATCGCACCGGATCGTTGCATCGCATCGAGGCACCATCGACGCATCGTCACCGGGCCGCAGTAAGAAACTACGCATCAACTCCTCACACAGTAAGGAAGCAACGCATCACCTCCCCTGCGCTGCAGTAAGGAACCGACGCATCCACTCCCCTGAGTGTAAGGAACGGCGCATCAACTTCTCTGCGACCCTTTTGTTTGTATTGCGTGACGTATCCCAGGTACTTTTGAGAGTAAAGTTTCGCATTTACAATCAATATTGAACTAAGCAATTTTCTACCATTTTAAAGATTTATTTTTGGTTACAGTATTGTGGATTTTTTTTTGTTTCGTCTTGCGTTAGGTCTAGTAAAGAGTACTTTTTTTTTCTAAACTGGTGTGGTGTCAATTTGTAGTATTTTCACTGTATTACTGTATGTGTTCACAAATGCTTCACACACTGCCTCAGAGATAAGCCTGTCTGCTCATGCCAAGCTACCAAGGGGGTGAGCAGAGGTTATTTTAGAAGTGTAGCTCCTTACCCTGACTAGAAGCAAGGATCCCTATTTGGACAAAGGTGCAAACCATTGCCAACTAGAGACCCCCATTTCTAACACATCCGAACTAAGGGACAGTAATTATGCCCCGTAAAAACATTGCGTAGGCACCATGCCATTATAAGCAGATAATAGCGGGGACATAGTTGGTGATCCAAACATTTCATCCAATAGTGGATACTGCCCGAGCCTCCAGTTTCTCTATGAACTTACATCCAACAATGTTAATGTGGTGAACGCTGCCATGAACTCATGTAATATACGAGAATCAAAAGACGTGCTCAAACTGCATTACATTACCACCTACCTATGTTATGAGAGTGTTGATCAGGAGGGGTTCTTAATCAGAAAGACTGCAGCCACCAATACAGTGGTTAAGGACTTCAATTCCTCCACCCACTCGTAGCTGCTTTTGTGCGCTATCTACTTGGAGTGCTTGTTGCTGCCCTCTCATCGCCTGCTGCCAGCCGCGTTGAGATAGCCAGGAGGAAGGCTATTTGCTTGGTTTCTAATACAACCGAGGCTTACCGACAGGGGCTGGGACTGCGAGACCCAGGGTGCAGCGCGAGGAGATCTGAGCGCACCTGGAGTCTCTTCCCGCCCCTGCTCCGCCTCTGCTACCTGGCTGCTGTTCCTGGATTGGTCGAAGGCGCTTTAACAGCTCGCGGCCCCCGCTTCGCGGGCGCCGCTCGTAGCTGCTTTTGTGCGCTATCTACTTGGAGTGCTTGTTGCTGCCCTCTCATCGCCTGCTGCCAGCCGCGTTGAGATAGCCAGGAGGAAGGCTATTTGCTTGGTTTCTAATACAACCGAGGCTTACCGACAGGGGCTGGGACTGCGAGACCCAGGGTGCAGCGCGAGGAGATCTGAGCGCACCTGGAGTCTCTTCCCGCCCCTGCTCCGCCTCTGCTACCTGGCTGCTGTTCCTGGATTGGTCGAAGGCGCTTTAACAGCTCGCGGCCCCCGCTTCGCGGGCGCCGCTCGTAGCTGCTTTTGTGCGCTATCTACTTGGAGTGCTTGTTGCTGCCCTCTCATCGCCTGCTGCCAGCCGCGTTGAGATAGCCAGGAGGAAGGCTATTTGCTTGGTTTCTAATACAACCGAGGCTTACCGACAGGGGCTGGGACTGCGAGACCCAGGGTGCAGCGCGAGGAGATCTGAGCGCACCTGGAGTCTCTTCCCGCCCCTGCTCCTACTTAAGACACACCCTCCACGCTACGCGGGACGCGAGCGGGACGCCGGGCGAAGCCCGGGCAAAGGGCGGGCCGTCTGTGGCCGTCCGGGGACGTCTGAGGACGGGACGGGCCACCCCTTTAACATCCACGCCTAAATAAACACCAAAATATAGTACACCGTGGAGTTATAATTTCAGAGAAAGGCTACGATCTCCATCTACGTCTCCCTACCTCCAGAGTTGCGATACTAGTGGCTGTTTCCTCAGAAAACAAAAATGGGTCTTAAGAAACTACGTTCGCGGACTATTTTTATGAAGCGAATGGGAACTGAGGAAGCCGTTAGAAAATCCACTGACAACGGAATCAAAGCTGGTCGCAGCAGCCTGACCCCAGCAATCAGTGAATATTTCTCTTCTTTATCGGCAAAAAAGAAACCGGAAAAAACCATGCCCGCTCTCGAAAATAAAACACCAGGAAGCATGGAGGATAGATCTTGCTTATCGGCACCCCCCCATCTGTCTCATAATGTCAGCGATACTGTGTTCAACAACAATAATAAGTTTACACATACAATGAGAGACCAACAACCTGAAAATTCCAACACTAGTGTGGTGAAATCATCAACGCCTATCAAAAACTATGAGGGTGTACCCAAATCAGACGACTTGAGTATTTTAATTCATACAACAGAACAAAATATTCTAACCTCTGAAATCTTTATGACAAAGGGCAATGGGAGCCCTCAAACACAACCACAAAAAGACTCATGTCTATCCAACCAAAGAGACGGAGAAAACAGCCCAGAGCTTAAGTCAACAAATACAGATGCAAAAAAAACTTTCTATACACGAACAAGATTCCTTTTTTGATCCATTTTTTATAGAAAGCAATAACCCTGAAAAATCGTCTATTCCCTTATCTAAGGCTCTCTTTACATTACAAGAAATTCTTGAATCAGTTCTTTCCTTCCTAGGAAACATCCTCGAAAACTCTGATCAAACTTTGGATGTGCAAATCGGCATTCTGAAGTTTTTAGTTGAAGAGAAAAGAAAAAAGGAGTCCTTAAAAAACACAGAAGGAAAATCAGAGAATACCAATCAACTAACGAATAAAAACAAGCAAACCATCTGCCATACATCTACTCAGACATCAGAAGATAATCTTAAATCAACTAACAATAGGAGAAAGAAAGATCATCTCAACGAATCCACTCTTTTCTCTCTGAAACGTCTGTTTAGAGAAAATCCCCCAAAAAAAGAAAAACAATACCCGATATTCAATAAAAAAACGGGAAGTGAAAGATCAGACAAGGATTCTACAAATGTAGGCGAGGAATCAAAAATTGAAATCAAATCAGATATATCTGTAAGAGAAAAGACACCTAACGCTACTAAGGAAGTTTCGTGTAAGGAAAAAAAATAAAAGGAAGAAAAGACCTATGAGAAGGATTCATAAAAAGCAAGCACGCAAATTAAAATTTCAACAACATATAATACCACAAAAAGAACCACAAGTGAAAAATGATGAGAAAAGTACTCCGCAAAGTAGAAACAAAGAAGAATCCACTAAAAGAATAACAACAGACAGTAAGAAATCCTTGAACCCAAAGGCGGACGTATATCTCCCAGAAAACTTAGTTACTACGACAACAGAAGAAAACACTGTGAAACTCTCTTCTGAAAAAGAAAATTTCTGCTGGAATGCCACACAATCTAAGGTACTTCAATTTGAAGAATTATTCCCCACCGACAATAGCTCCCTTAACAGAAGCAGGATTTTACATCTCTTACAGAACGTAAAACCTCTCCAATTTATGACTAGCAGTGACATTGACCTAGTATCACAACCAATGCGAGGTCAAAGTAAAATTGCAATAGTCTCATTTTGGTCTCCAGTGATACCAAGTATCATTATGAAAGAAAAAGAGATAATATACCGATTTGGTTATGACATCATAGAGAAATCGGAGTACAAAGGTAACAAAAAACAACTAACCTTTAATAGTAACACGACTCTCTATTCAACACTACAATCGAAAGTGGGACAAAGATCCTCTGAGACCTTAAGACACCTTGAGGGTATCCAAAACAGAAATGCAGAACAGGGAGAAGAGACACTAAGAATTCGAGTAAAAAAAGGGGAAAGGGAAGTGTGGCATATGGAACCAAAGGAAGAATATGTAGAAAATAAGATGGAAAACTCATGGACCTGGCTACCAGGGATTCTAAACTATAAGAAAGGTTTTAACTATCTAAAGTATCCCGTTTAACCAAGGTCTAAAGATCATTTCGTGGAACATCGCTGGAAGAACAAACAAAAAAATGAAGGAAGTCCTCAGAAACCAACCTGACATATTGTCCCTGCAAGAAACCTGGGCAATAGACCCTTTTTTACAAAAAGGATACTATGTATACAATATTAATGCGAAAGCCTCGAATCGGGGCCATGCCAAAGGGGGACTGGCGTTTCTAATAAGAGAGGACTATTCGTGGGCCCAGGAGATAGTGGAAACCAGCAGTGAAAACGTGCAATGTATGAAACTGTCTCTGAAAGCCTCAAATTTGACTACAAATAAACCAACATTGTTTTTCAATGTATATGCTCCTCCAGGAAAAAACCACGACAGCTTATATGACGAGACCTTGCAAACTATTATACAAATAATTGAAACCCATACATCTTTACCCTATATAATTATGGGAGATTTTAACGGGAAAATTTCTTGTACAGAAATAAAAAAATGGGGAAAAATCCTGGAAGAAGAAAGCCTGGACCATGTAATCCCCCAATTCCCCAACGACATTCGATCTAATAAAAGAGGGAAAATGTTGTTGTCTGTATTGCTCACTATAAACGGAACAATTCTTAACGGGAATGTGGAAGGCGACATCCCGGCAGGGTATACACGACAAGGAAACGGGAGACCATCTATATTAGACTATATTATTTGTGGTAAAAACCAGCTCGAAACAATGACCCATCTCTGTTCAAATTTCACTCCAGAGAGCGATCATGCTGTTTTGCAACTTGTAACTAATTGTTCGGCTCTGTCTGATGAAGAAGGCTTGATGACCCTTGAGAGAAAGGAAACTTTGGTAAGCAGCGATCAGAGACGAATCTTCTGGAACCCCACCTCATTGAGTAAAATGACAAATCTGGTCGATCGACAACAGTTTTTAAGGAATCTATACTCAGAAGATCCTATAGAAAACTTCGAGACCATGCTCACTGAGCTTAAGGAGGCAATAATCGAAAGGAAACATCAAAGAACTGATATAACCCTAAAAAGAAAAAACAACAATAAAACAGGGAACTCATTGACAAAGAAAACCCTAAACAAATTAATACGCGCGCAATATCTACATTTCTCTCCCACTAAAAAGAAAGAAATAAATAAATTGAAAAACCAACTCAAGAGAGAAAAAATAAGCGAGAGAAAATCTGTTGAAGACCGAATCTGGGTAGAATTACATAACGCTGTGAAAGAACCAAACCAAAGAACGTATTGGTCTATAATAGCCAAGTTATCTGGGACAAAAAAGAAATTACATGCAGTACCTGTTCCTCCGAAAGAGTGGGAAATTTACCTGGCAGAACTGTACAAGAAAAACGGGGACAAACTACAGACAAACAGTCCAGAAAAGGTAAAGGAAAAATCTATTGAAAAAATAATCCCGAAAACTACTACTATAATGGTTGAAACTCATATTCGGAGGGCAAGAAGCTCAGGAGCCTTTGGTCCTGACCAAATCCCTATAAAGGCCCTACAAATAAACTCCAAGGAATGGAGCCTTTTTCTAACTCCACTCTTCAACCATATCTTTTCCTCTGGACTGGTCCCCAAGTCATGGCAAGGGAGTACAATAATCCCCATCCATAAAAAAGGTTGTAGAATGGTAGCAGGTAACTACCGTCAAATAGCCCTGATGGACGCGACCGGAAAAATCTTCGCGGCAGAGGTATTATTGCAATTAAAAAATTGGGCCTTTTCGAAGGGACTGATCCCTATGTTTCAGGCAGGTTTCAGACCCAAACATTCGGTCATGGACAATATTGCAATAATCCAATTTTTTCTGGACAAATACGTTACAATAAGAAAACAAACGGTCTATATGGCCTTCATAGATTATTCAACCGCATTTGATCGCGTGGATCGCCCTACCCTGTGGAAAAAATTGAGGAGGCTGGGAATTAACGAATACCTGTTACAGGCGATAATAAGTCTCCACACAATGACGTGGTGCCGTGTTCAAATGGGAGGCCAGAAAGGATTAACGAAATCAATAGACACCGAAAATGGACTTAAACAGGGCTGTCTACTAGCACCCATGTTGTTTTCGTTATATCTTAGCGATTTGCCAACACAACTGCAAAAGGGCTCAAGTCTGCCCCCGAAAATTAACCAACAAAGAGTGCACCTGCTGCTCTATGCGGACGATATAGTCCTTTTCGATCTCACTCCGTTTGGTCTCCAAAAATCTCTGGATATACTGTCTATATACTCAAATGACAACTATTTAATCCCGAATATAGGAAAAACCAAAGTCGTAGCTTTTTCCGGGAGGAAGAAAAGTGCCAAATATATCTGGAAGCTAGGTGAGGAAAAGGTCGATGAAGAGAAAGAATATATTTACCTGGGCAGGATTCTCTCCAAGAATCTAACAAATATACATCACATCGATAAGTTAACGAAAAAATCTGAAATACATGCTGGTGCTTTATCGAGATTCTATAACGCCACGGGGAGCAGACACTTTTCCTCACTAATAAAAATTTACAAAGCTAAAATTCCTGCGGTCTTGTCTTATGCCACGGAATGTATTCCAATTCAACAATGGGGCTTCATGGATCGTCAAGAGGGAAAAATCCTGAAAAAAATCATGAAGGTCCCTACAGCAACTCCAGTTCAAGTCCTTCGGCTGGAATTCGGAATCACTAGTGCCTTTGCCACGGCTGTGGCTAATATAATTAGATGGGCATACCAGCTACTACACGCTACGGAAGGAACTCTCCGGTTTTTGCTACAAAAAGAGACTTTTGGCACAGATATCGTTAATCAAAGTTTTATAAAGAACATGTCTGCGGCGTTTCAAATGGCTGAAATCTCGAGTGAAATTTTACAGACTTGGTCCACTTCACAATTAAAACTATTTCTTAAAAACTTTACTCCAAGGTTAAGTTATGACTTGGACTATGCTCATAGCTATAGGCTAAAAACATTCAAGCAATTTATAACAGTCATTGAGTATAAACATATACAGCCTTACATTTTTTACTGTCTCTCTCACAATGCAAGGAGGGTAATTTTTATGTATCGAGCAGGGATTTTACCTGTACAAGCCTATAAAACAAAATGGCTACCCGGAGATCACCCCAACTTATGCACGTTATGTTTAGGAGGTGAGCAGACTGTGGAGCACTTATTGTTCATTTGCCCTAATTCTAAGGTGGTAGCAGCTCGCGCCCATTACATTTTACCGATTTACAGATCCTGTAAGCTAACAAAGGAAAAAGAATTTTTAATAATGGCTATAAATCCCCCGAATGAATTTGTATGCTATAATTTGTACAAATTTTTTAAATCCATGTTAGCTTTATATTGATTATTGTTGTACTTATCTTACGTAATGTTATTCTATTATCTCATGTATATTTGTGGTCCTCGGTTGAGTACCAACACAAATAAAATCTTTTTGACTTTGACTTTGACTTCAATTCCCATGAGTCTGTGAGAGGACTTTTACGTGATTCCAGACTCCTATTGGTAGTTGGAAGGGGCGGGACTATGAAAAGCACTACCGCCTCAGAACGCTGCAGATTATTCCTTGGTTCAGCAGTATGTATGCAGAGCTATTCAGAGACCAGATCGTGGTGGAGTAAGGGAGCTACGGTATCACTTGGATTCCTGGTATTTTGTTTTTTGCCTTGACGGAGAGTGCGGGTCGGCTGGCCTCGTGCTCTGTTAATTTGTTGGTTCTGAATTGTACCACTACATTGCCGTGTAGCAGCGTGGCATCTTGGCTAACAGATCGAGGTGATTCTCTGAGAATCCCAGGCAGTTTGCCCATTATATACTTTTGACTTTTCTTAGAGTTCTCTCTCATTGGGGGATAAGCAAGGGAGTGGCATTTTGTTTCTTTAGAAACTCTCGAAGAGCCGGAGGTAATTGCAATGCAATGGAGACTGTGGGCTCTGCACAGTACATTTGATAATTCACTCATGGTTTGAGTGTTTGCCAAAACTGTCAGTTTTCTGGAAGCTTACAGATAATATTTCAGTGAAGATTCATATTTTTTCTTATCAGTTGTAATGATTAACCGCATGCGCGCTAGCGTTTTTCCCGCTGCGTTTTAAAAAAAGCCGCGTTACATGACGAGCTCAGCTCGTCATCAGCGTGCGAGCGTCGTCGCTCATGACGAGCTGAGCTCGTCATGAGCGCGGAAGTGGTTAAGAGCTCATCTCGGATTAAGAGCTTATCTCTATTCAGCAAGAACCTTACAAAAAATTCTTTGTTTGATCTGTTAAAAGGATTTATTGAGCGCTGCTCTCAACCAGTAGAATTAATCATGTTACCATTTAAAAGGGGACGCATGCTAGATAGAGGATTAAATCCCTACCCATGTGAGGTCCTGCAAGTGCATTATTGTGGTGGGTATTTTCTCTACATGAATTCACAAAACTAATTTTCTAGAACTAAATGGGGAGAAGAATTGAAAGTAAGAAGTGTGGAGATTTTGACCATTTTGTTTGACTCTCCTCTTTCACAGAGAATACATAATTTGTCAATATTTGGGAAAGATGTTCTTGTTCCATACATCATAAAAAAGCCTTAGATGATAGCAATTTTGTTTTGTTACACATATTAGCATAGGGAAAAAGACGCGTATATGTGTGTTTTCAATAAGGGTGAGTTTAATAGGTGTTATTTCTTTTTAGGGCTCCTTACCTGCTGTTCCCTTCCTTTCCTTCCCTCACTTGGGTCATATAAAATGTCTGTGCTTATATAGCAAGAGGAATTGAGACGATCAAACTGTGGACCCATTTGTCCAACAAACCGATCTTGAGGTATTTGGCAGCTGACAATGCAGACCCCAATATAGTTGGTTATTAAACATTATCCCCAAATATTTATAGGAGGGTATCACGTTCATGACCTCGTTCCCCAATAACCATTTATATGATTTCAGCTTTTTCCCAAATTTGATTTTTGTTTCTCCAAATAAATCTTGAGCTAATTAGCCACATGATATTTGCTGAACCTGTCCAATTTTCTTTGGAGATCCATCTGAGTCAGGTCACAAATGGCCAGGTCATCAGCATAAGGAAACATGGAATATGTCTTCCCCTATTTTGTGCCAGAAAGATTTAGTATCAGAAAGAAATGAAGGCAACTCTGCAAGAAATAGTGAAAACAGCTTGAGAGCTTGGACACAACCCTGTCTTAGGCCATTTCCCAGTGGGAGTCATTTTGATAAGGCCCCACTTAAATCCAATTCCACTTGGGCCCAATTCTGTCGATGTAATTCCTAAAGGATAACAAGTAAGCTACTAGGAATAGCCAACTGTCAAAATGTATCCCATATGATGCTACGATCCACAAGATCAAAGGTGGAGCTAAAATCAACAATTCAACAAAAAAGATATCCTGAGGTTTCCATTGCCTTCTGACCAATCGCCCTCAAGCTAAAAGCTGTGGTCAATTGTAGAGTAACCCTGCTAAATGCATCCTTGCCTTTAGACATGGTCATGTACACAAGATTTGTAGCCTTAATCCAATCCTTTAAAGACAGTAACATTTCTTTAGAGTTTAGGTTACCTTCCACATCAAGCAGGCTTATCAAACAAAAATTGCTGGGATCATCTCTCTCCTTTTGTATGCATGGGCTTACCTATTGCACCCTTCCAACTAGATGTAAAGGTACCCGTCTTTGTTATACAATCAAAGGCTTTGGAAAAGGAGCTAGCCCAACATTTGGGATTATATTTTATAATAATTGCAGGAAGATTGTTGGGCCAGCTACCTGTTAACTTAAGGGAGGAAATCAGTTTACATAAAGCTGAACTTTAAAAGGGCCCTGTTCAGCGTTTGGGTTTGTGCACAGCAGCTCCTGCAAGCTCATCAGACTTCAGAAGGCAAACCCACCACATGGGAAATCCTACTATTAGTGCTGGAACTGGAGAACACATACACCTGCAACTCATAAATTGAGGGATAAGTCATGACAGAGAAAAAGGGATGGGATCATGAGGGGTGGGGTCATGAAAAGTGGACTCTGCCAGTCAACTTATACATTTATAATTTTAACATAACGTGCTCTGAATAAGACTAATAAATAATGGTTTACGTTTGTCTGTATTATATTATCATTATATCCAAAGATGAGTGTCCAGTCAAAACTCAGATATTAAAAATGTCTTTTTGTTTTTATTTTTCCAAAATTGAAAAATTCTATTGAACACATTCTTTAACAGCCATGAGTCTTTTTTTCCACATACAGCAACGTGTTTGATCTCCTTTAGGGACTTTCTAGGGGCTTGAAAGCGATATTATTCTTGTTTTCCCATGCAAAAATCGTTTACACATAGCCAATCGTTTCATTAATTTGATGTGTGAATGTTGGATATAATGATATGATAGAATAAACTTAAATCATTATTGATTGGACTTACTGAGTGCACATTACATTAGATTTATTTTGGAAAGTGGTCACGTTAACCCAAGTGGACTCTTGGAAGCAGAAGACACCGTGATGATTGCACCATCTCAGGACTCTTAAAAAATGTATTCATGTACGGATAAGGGGTATGAACACTGAGTGCAGATATATGGAAACATCAGCTGTTATTGTGAATTGGTTGGAACTTACACATTTATATTTTTAAAAATCTGCTGCAAAGAAATTGGCAACAAGGACAACTGTGACAGTAAATCTGTTCTGCTTAATTAAGTTGTCAGAAAGAGGCTGCATTTTAAAAATGTTACGGGTTATGGCATCTGCAGCAGAGATCTTTGTGTGAAAGCAAATTTTAAGGGAAAATAATGGTAAGATAACTCTGGTGATTAATGCACTTGCTTGAGAGGTCTGTGTGCCGTCTAGTCACCCTTTTGACTCATAAAGTAGCATAGAGGTTTAATGTGCCTGCTGCAAAGCACATCCTATAACATGCAGATCACAGATTTGCATGTTATTTAGATCGGTAAGGGGGTTAGAGCGTTTGACACTGAGATCCTTTTATTACTTCCAGTTTATAAGCTAGAGTTCTTCTAATACAGCACAGTGAACTATGAACCAGCATGAAGGAGTTGCATGAAAACTTCAAGTCATGAATTTCGATCATATTCATACATGCCAACATTTAAAAAAAGTAAAGTGGGGAATTTTGAAAAAAACGGATCTTAGAAATGTATTTTCCCCATTGACATACATTGAAGAAGAGACAATTATAGGCTAGCGGTAGCTCAAATAAAGCCCTGTTTGGATTAAAAAAATCAGGAGTCTCCTATCGGAATCAGGTCTGTTGGCATTTATGCCTTACTGCTTTTGCCTCAATATGTTACTATTCTAAGTTTTCAAAGAAGGGTTCCTTTGGGTAGTAATACATTCTTGATAGTACAGACTGCCCCATCACTGTGTTACGTTTTAAATCCTGACTTTGTGTTCCTCCTGAACATGCACTTATAGCTACCAAGTTTTCGGAATGCTTGTGTGTGACATTTCCATGGTTTCAATGTACTTATTAGTGACATTCAACAACCAAATGTGTGACACTTAAGGGTGACACGTTCTCGTGAGTAAACCAAAGCAATAAAGTTCATCGGAAAATATAAATATTAGAAAATACACTCTTTTGAGCAATGAGAAAATTAAAAAAGATCTTGAAACTCCTGCAAAACACCTAAAAAGGAAGGTCGCTAACGTACTACCCATTACAGAATCTCCAAACATGAGCAGGTGGCTGATGTACTGTGAAATATGGCAAGTCTTGCTACCACACATGAATAAGCCGTGCTTGTCTTTGGAGTCATGCGACGTTTCATGGTGACAAACGTTTATTCTTTTTGCTAGATAATGTAAAGGTTATTACAGGTTGTGTTCTGGAGTACGAACACAGTAAAGGTTTGCACCACAGTTTGATTGTGTATTTCTAAAAATGTACATTTAGAAAACAATTGTTTTTATAATAAACTCTAAATCTCTACACGTTTTGTAGCAGCCTAGCCGGTGTACTACAATTTTAAATCAATTACTTGCATATATGACAATGCTTCTAGTTGCAGGGTGGGACCTTGTAGCACTATACATTAGTCAACTTCCCCACTGCCCAAAACCAGTGTTCAATTCTGTTTCTCTCTGGTCTCTGTCACACACACAGAGTTTTCATCAGATAAACATAAAAGAAACAAGCATTTGCAATGCAATAGGTCTCGCATTTGCGAGAGTTTGAGCTATTGGCATTGTAAGTGGTCATGCCTTTTGTTTATGTGTTTTGAAAACCTGCAAGCGGTGCGTAAACATACACTTTGTACTTATAGTCGTTGTTTATGAGAAGCAAGGCTGGCAGTAACTGTGCCCCTTTGACTGCCACCCTTGCTTCTCGTAAGCAAGGACTATAAACACAAAGTTTGTATTTATGCACCGCATGTAGGTTTTTAAAACACATAAATAAAAGGCAGTCATTTACAATGCCAATAGCTCAAACTTGCTCAAATGCATGAAGAGGAATTGTTTGCATTAGCTTCCTTTTATCCTCATCCTCAATATGTTATGCTTTATCATCTCACATTGAGTCATGCTGTGTTATGTTATGCAAAGCCATCATGCATGTAGCGATGCCGTTGAAGAAACAACTTCCAAGTGCACAGCGGTCCCTAACTTCCCTGCAGCTGAACAAAAGGCTGGACATGTACCTCCCAGGGTCACAGAAGCAAAGTGAAATGTGTTGCTGTAGCATGCCCGTGCCCAGCCATGTGTAAAACGCTTCTAGAAGCACTGTTGTTAAAATAACCCATGGGGTGACGCCCCACGTCATCTCACTGCCGGGGGCTTGATTTAGAGCCCAGTCTGCAACTGTTCAGAGCCAGGGGCAAACAATAACACCAGGCAGAGGCCGCGCCACCGTCTGCAGCTGTGAAGTCCCAGGAAAAACAATGAGGTAAGTTAAACCGAAGCCAGCAGCGTAGCCTGTTGAGACTTTGGCTGCTATTTAATAGATCTAAGATATGAATTATGTGACGTATAATCTAAATGGATGCCTAATGCTCTTTAATCCCAGATACTTCTCATGCCGCATAAAGACAGACGGTTACCCGAGGCTTGCTGCCGGGAGAAGGTTTGATCAGGCTTTCAGGGCAGCTGCCTCCACCGCATCCTCTCGCTGCAAAAGATGCAGTGTACACACGCTTCTGGGAAGTTCTCTTGTTTGTGGAACAGAAGAGGAATGATGGAAAAGCGATAACAAATTAAGACTGTGAAACAAAAGGCTGGCTATCACTAGAAAGGACAAGGAAAGAGAGAGGACTACGGAGGCTGAAACCTTAGCAGCCCCTTCGGCAAGCCCCCCTGCAAGGCTCAGTTACTGCAGACGATGAAATCAGTGTGGATGCCGTTCAATCCACCCGCTGTCAGCTGCTTTGGTGCCTTGCTCCTCGCCCCTCCCTGACGCTCCTAGCACTTGAGAAAAAGGGGCGGGCCATAGTTAAAGCGGTGCTTGTTATGTTGTGCAGTCTAGTAGTTGGGATGGGAGGAGCACTGAGGCTGGGGGAAGAGGCGGAGCATGAAGAGGAAAGGGCAGTTAGAGTAGGGACCAGGACCTGAATGGAAGCAAGAGAATAAAGCTCCATTGAATATATCCTAAGTGTCTGTCGTTATTGATATCACGACATGACAACTGGCGACGAGGGTGGAATGAGTGGTAAATTCACCCCCAGAACCCTGCAGGAGCGTCCCGTCCCGAGCAGCGTCCGAAAAGAGAAGTGCTGCTGTGCAGAGTGAAACTGCCGCCTAAATCGATAGGCCAGCAGCAGGTGATCCTCTTCCCAAGTCAGGCGACTGTGGGAGCCCAAGAGGAACCGAGGGAACAAGCGCCTGAGCGTTTGAAAAAAAGAAGCGCTCGATCGCGCCAAAATGCGACTCACGCCTGATGCGTGCAAGTTGGCGTGCACCGAAAGAGCAGAAGTCAGGAGCCCACTCCGACTCTGCCTGGCACCCCAAAGTGTTGAAGAGTGCCCCTGGCGGTGGACGCTGCCCCAAGAAGGCCTGCTGGTAAGCGCCAACAAGGGCGGTGAAAAACGAAGCTCGAGCGGCCCCCGACATCGGTATCTCACTCCGGATGCGTGAGTTTCGGCAAGTTGTCGCCGAGTGAGCGCGGGACCTGGTGAAGCAAGGTGGGAGCCCACCCCAACCTTACCTGAATGTGGCAGCTGCTGAGGAAATCTGGAAATCTGGAGCGTGCTGCCCCTGAGACCGGCTGCCGGTGAGTCCTGGATAGAGAATGAATGGAGTTGAAACCTCGTGGGAAATGAGAGTTCAGTGATGGCGGCCATCTTGAAGTCAGGCAGCTTTCGGGACATCTTCTATGTGTGGATTGCAAGCGGCCATTTTAAGGTCAGGCAGTGTCAGAAATCAAGGAATAATTAGTGTTACACGCCAAACAAACATTGACAACTGCAAATAAACATTGTTGAAAACCCCAACAAGCATTGGCTAAAGCAAGAGATAGTACGGCGACCTTAGCTGACACAAGTGGTGAGCAGTGCAAAGTGAGTGTCCCAAAGAACGCAAGTGCGTCGATAGTGCGTCAACCCAGCCATGTCAACCTCACCCGTTTGAAATGGAGGTGGTGCGGCCGCGGCTGTGGCCGCTCCTGTCGTGCCCATCGTCTCTCATCGACGCCCCCCGGAGCCATTGACACTGGTGGCGGGCGGAAGTATGAGTCCTCGCTGGCAGGAATGGTTGGAAGATTTTGAAGATTACCTAGAGGGATCGAAAGTTGCCGGAGACAGAGACAAACTAATTGCACTCCGCAATCTTGTTGGCAAAGACATAGGGAAAGTGATTAAAGAACTATCGACAGATGAGAAAGGGACCTATGATAAAGTACGTGAAGAACTCAACAAAAAGTTTGTACATAAAAGAAATGTGGACTACGAGAGGTATGTGTTCCATCAGGCTCGCCAAGATAAAGAAGAAATGATGAGCACGTTCATCTCACGACTGCGGCGACTATCACAATATTGCAATTTTGACTCCTTTTCAACTGACGATGCCATCAGATTGAAAGTCATCGATGGTTGTCATTCAGAAACTCTTCGCAGGCGACTATTGAGAAAGAGTCATAATCTCGATGAGATTGAAGATATGACGAGAGTGCATGACCAGGCAGAAGAGCATGCAAAGGTCATGGAGACAGGACGGGGCGACAAAAGAGAACAGGCCTACTGGACACAAAGCTCCAGCCGTCAGAGAAGGTCTGGTGACCACCAGAGGAAATCTCGCCCGGCGTCCAGACACACACGTCGAAGTAATCAACGCCCCGACTCGAGAAGAAGAGGCAAGAGATCGAGTTACACCAGGAAGCCAGAACGGACAAGAAAGTGCTACCGATGTGGGTACGAGTTCCCACACACCGATTCTTGCCCAGCGATGGGGCAGCAGTGCCGTAAATGTGGACGTATGAAGCATTTCGAAATCATGTGTGGAGTCTACAACACGGAGAGGAAGAGTGAGGAAACCAGATCTCGAACTGATGAAAGGCGCCACCATGTGAAAGCTGTGCAAGACAGGGCCAAGTCGTCCTCTGGCTCGTCACATTCCAGCCGGGAGTCTCACAACTCGCACTGGACGAGGCGGTCAACGTCCAGAGCCTCAAGGTCAACCTCTCGAGAGACGAAATACACCGACGAATATGTCTGCATGGTGGCAGACCCGGATCAACTAAAGAAATATCCTCCGCTGGACATCAAAGTGGGGACTCATGCCACAAAATTTGTACTTGATAGTGGGGCGTCACTCAACTACATGCCAGTGACTGAATACAATAAGATGAGACCACAGCCCACGTTAAGCCCTGCGCACGTCAGAGTATTCACCTGGATGTCGAAAAAAACACTTTACTGTCTGGGCAAGTTCGCCACAACACTTAAGCATGAGACAACAACTATTCAAGCTTATATTCATGTCATCCATGGACCGGAGGCTGACTGTCTCCTCAGTCTGCCCACAGCTGAAAGACTCAGGCTGGTTGAAATATTGTATCGAGTACATGACAATCCTGACATCATTCGGAAGTTTCCCAAACTCTTCCAAGGACTTGGCAAAATGAATAAATGCCTGATTCGTTTGCACATCCACGACGAGTCCCTTTTCACCTACAACAGGCCGTGGAGGACGAGATTCAAGAACTGCTTGAAGCGGACATAATTGAAAAAACAGACGGTCCCACACCATGGGTATCCCCTGTGGTAATCGTCCCCAAGAAGGGCACCCCTGAGAAAGTGAGACTATGTGTGGACATGAGGCTTCCCAACATCGCAATTGAACGGGAACGACATCTGAGCGACATGATAGCAGCGCTTAATGGAGCCAGGGTCTTCTCCAAATTAGATCTCAACAAGGGATATCATCAATTGGAGCTACATGAAAAATCGAGATACATCACAACATTTGCAACGCATTTGGGTCTGTTTCGCTATAAAAGACTAAGTTTCGGAATCTCTTCCGCAGCAGAAATCTTTCAAGAGGTCATCCGCCAAACCATCAGGCACATTCCAAATTCACTGAACTACAGTGATGACATACTGGTGTATGGATCAAATACTCAAGAACATGATCAGGCCTTAGACCGTGTGTGTCACGCCCTTCTGGAGGCTAACTTAACGTTGAACAAAGACAAGTGTGAGTTCCATCAATCAACACTCAAGTTCTTTGGTCACGTCTTTTCAGGGGCTGGGATGAAGCCTGATCCCGAGAAAGTAACTGCGTTAAATACCACCAAGAGCCCTCTGGATGTCAGTGACGTCCGATCATTCCTGGGCATGGCCAGTTACTGCTCCAGATACATCAAAGACTATGCCACAATCAGTCATCCTCTTCGTGCCCTCACAAAGCAAGGACAACCGTTTGTGTGGAGTCCCTCGTGTGAGAGGGCATTCCAAGAAATCAAGCAAGCTGTGGAGTCAGCGGACAACCTGGCCTATTTCAACACCAAAAGGAAGACGGAAATCACTGTGGATGCCAGTTCGGTTGGTCTAGGCGCCATTCTGGCACAATATGACAATGACACGGAGCGACGCTACATCATGGCATACGCCAGCCGCAGCCTCTCAGACACTGAGAAAGCCTACTCTCAACCCGAGAAGGAGAGCCTAGCGGTTGTGTGGGCATGTGAACATTTCCATGAATTCATCTTTGGCAAACACTTCACCATGGTCACAGACCACCAAGCCCTTGTCACGATTTTTGGCAACCCCAAGGCTAAGATGCCTCATTGCATTGAGAGGTGGGGTCTGCGATTGCAGGAATACACCTTCACAATCATTCACAAACCCGGGAAGGGTGAGAATCCTGCGGACTACATGTCCAGACATCCACTGGCAGCTCATGAATCACGCCCGTCGATGGCTGAAGAGTACATACACTTCGTGGTAAGTGTAGCCCGACCACCCGCCGTTCCCCTTGAGGCAATCAGGGAGGCGACGACCCATGACAACATCCTCCAGAAAGTAATGCGTCGGTTATGCACACATCGATGGAGACATGAGAGTGAGGATGAAATGAAAGATTCACAGATACGTCATGAGATGCAAGCATTCCGTCACGTCAGGGATGAGTTATCAACCACCTCGGAAGGGCTCTTGCTGAGGGACCATCTGATCGTCATCCCTAGACAACTACGCCAAGGAGTGGTTAACCTTGCACATGAAGGTCATAGAGGAGTGGTTGCCACCAAGAGGACCTTAAGGGAGAGAGTGTGGTTTCCGCAACTAGATCAAATAGTGGAGTCCACGTTGAAAGACTATCCACAGTGTCAACTGGTAAAATCAGGCGATCCGCCAGCTCCACTTCAGATGACCCCTTTGCCGGATGGAGTATGGCAGGAACTCGCCATGGATTTCTATGGACCCCTTCAATCTGGTCGGTATGTGGTTGCAATCATGGACGAATACTCGCGATTCCAGATCGCTCAATTTGTGTCATCCACCAATGCATCCAGCACAATAGCGGTACTGGATGAAGTGTTTGCTGCGTGGGGTGTTCCCAAGGAACTCAAAACGGACAATGGCCCTCCGTTCAATAGTCATGAATTCAGTGAGTTTGCGAAACACCTGAACTTTCACCATCGGAAAGTCACCCCTTTATGGCCACAAGCAAACGGCACCATTGAGAGATTCATGGCCACATTGAAAAAGACTTTCCAACAAGCGACACTAGAAAAGAAAGACTTGCAGATGGCGCTGAATGAAGTGTTAAGGGCTTATCGAACCACCCCTCACGCGACCACAGGAAAATGCCCTGCCACACTCATGTTAGGTAGGCCCATCAGGACAAGGATTCCTACGTGGGAAGGAGCTCTAACACCGGTGTCACCGACACGCCTTCACCACGAAACTGCGAAAGCTGACTGTGCAGAGAAGAATCGAATGAAAATATATGCTGACGCCCGACGGCATGCCAAGCCCCCCTCCTTGCAAACTGGAGATTGTGTGGTGGTAAAGCAGGAACAGACCAGGAAGACTGACTGCAGGTTCAAAGACTAACCTCTCACGTTACCCAGCACAAAGGCACCATGGTCACGGCTGAGTCGGAGCAAAGAAGAATTACCCGCAACGCATCCCATTTTCAGAAATGCACACCAGGTATGAAGGAAATACTTGAGAAGGACACGGTGCAGCCAGACATTCGGGAAGCAACTCAACCAAGCCCGTCATTGCGATCGGGCCCGTCGCAAGGAAATGCGATGATTGACAGTGGACCCTATGTCAGACCACGGAGAGACATTGTCAAGCCAAGAAGATTAATCGAGGAAATGGATTAGAAACTGTTCAAATTTCTTTTGTTAACAAAGGGGGAGATGTAATGTTGTGCAGTCTAGTAGTTGGGATGGGAGGAGCACTGGGGCTGGGGAAGAGGCGAAGCATGAAGAGGAAAGGGCAGTTAGAGTAGGGACCAGGACCTGAATGGAAGCAAGAGAATAAAGCTCCATTGAATATATCCTAAGTGTCTGTCGTTATTGATGTCACAACATGACTGTGCTTAAAAAAAAAATAACATAGAATGTTTTAAAAGTTACGTTGGGAGAACTCACATTATAATTACAAGGTTCAACAGAAATACTTTTGTTTTGTTGAAGTAGTCCCAAATGTTTTAAAAGTTAAGTTGGGCAAACTCGCGTTATAATTGCAGCTTCAACGTGAACACGTTTGTTTTGTTCAAGTAGTCCCCAAATGGACAAATGAACATGTACAGTGTAAGGAAACTGTTTCTTGGCCATTGCTCCTGATTGAAAAAGGGAAGTGATGTATCAGGAGCACCAGCCAAAGAGGAGCCACCAAAGAAGACCGACAGCAGGACCGTCAGCAGGGGTGACCCAATTAAAAAAGAGCAGGTGGGATTAAACTCCTAACACTGATCATAGCAGGTCTTGCAGACAGCGCATGCACGCTGTAGCCCGACCTAAAAAGAGTGCACTTTCCCATCAATTTCTTTAATGAGCATGATTTAGCTGTCATTTACATGAGCTTACTTGAAGATGACAGTTTAAATATTTTGTCATTTACAACATAATGTCTTTGACCCCGCTCCCACACTCTAATAGACATTGTCCTTCTTTAGTGTTTTGCTGGACTCTTTCCAGTGCCATGAGCTGTTGTCATCACTGCAGTGCCAGGCTGAGTGAGAGTGTTTCTCTAGTCAGGTTTTTGGGCAGCCAGGGAACTCAGTGAGCGGCAGGCAGTGCTGAAGGTGGCTGCTGTCTGTGTTACAGAAAGAGATTTGCCTGGCTGCTGCACTACCGCACACTAGGCTGCTCTCTGGTCTGTCTCGGTCAGTCTCACCGCTGTGGCTTTGGTCAGGTCCACACCCAGGAGCTCTGTGACTGACTGGTGTGTGGGTATCTTGCCACTTGTATGTGCGCCCCCGCCAGACAGGACACAGGGACTCCCCTGCACCCCACTAGCCGTATACACTTGCCCTAAGGTGTCGGACTACCAAAAGTTCAATAACACAATATTACTCCTATTTACCCCATCATTTCTTATTTCCTAACCCCCTTTCTCTTCCATCTCCCATGTTGCAGTCTCTTACCCATCCCCTTTATTTTGACCTTTTCCATGCTGCATTTCCTTTACATTATCACCCCCTGTTCTGTTGCTGCTTGCTGTCCTAATCTCCTCTTTCCTTTTACATCCTCTTCCCCCCTCAACATAGGTCCACTTTCCTTTCCTATGCTTGTCCCACATTTCCTCATCCCTTCTTTTTTCCTCACATTGTTCACTCTCTGCTCTCACATTCCCCTTCTAGCCAGACATCATCTACTAGCCCCCTTCACTTGTCCTTTGTGAGATCCCTCATCCACTCAGGCTCTCTTTCTTTTCTTATACCACTCTAGTATTCACACCTCTATCTCTCTCCACTTCCTCCTCCTCCTCCTTCACATGGCATGAACTGGTACAGCTGGAAGTGTTTTGAGTTCTCCATTCCCTTTATGGAGATGAAAATCATACCAAAGAATACCGTGGCACTGCCTAGGATCTGAACCCCACATCTATCGCCCGCCACTGAAAAAGAAAATCAAATTGAACTAGTGAAACAGTGCGGGAGATACCCCATGACTTCCAGTGTGGCAGAGGAGACTGCAGTGAAGAGGACAAAGGGAGTCTCTTTCTGCTAAGAAGGCTCCTGTGGAAGTAACAGTGGCCTTCCAGAGTTTTACATGTTTTTGTACATTTCTCACGATAATCGCAATGTCGTACATTTACTAATATTTACTAAAATTGTAAACCTTACTCCCCTATGTTTTTTTAATCCATGTTGCAATAAATCGTCTTATTGGGGTCCAGAAAGCGTAATTAGTGGCTCCTTGTGGTCAATTCTATGTCAGAACTGGAGGCTCTGATTATGCTTCTGTTTTCTTAAGTACTTTTTAACAGCAACCAATCACAATAGACTTTTGTAAAATACTACATGTCACATGATACTATCTTATCAAGTGACCAACCATAGAGCCACTGCCCTATATAACATCTCAACCACGTCATAGCGTTATTGAGTGAGGGAGTGTTTATCCTCCCAGCAGGGTGCCTGCAGTCCGTGCCTGATTGTGCTTGTGGAGCAGGAGTTTTGCGAGCGAGGCTGCGCGTCTGCCTGATGCGCGGTCCTCTGTCATTGTTTCTCACGCTGGGCAGCCCCATGCACATGTGGTGGCCTTCTTGACTGCCTCCGGTACTGGGAGGCTTGAACTGAACATGTGGAGAAATGTGAAAAGATTCTCCAGGTCCTTGGCCCTCGTGTTGCTCCCTAATGACTCCCTGTGCCTGGATCTGGCTAATGGTTGGAAAATTGTGCAGACTCTTTGCCTAGTGCGGTGTAGGCAGACACTCCCTCCACCTTCTAACAGTGATTTCTTATCTTGCCTGCTTTGGGGTAGATTGCTGCTCCACCTTATTGCTTTTAAGTGGGGCTTGATTGATTCCCCTTACATTACATTAGTCTGTCCTCCCATCCTTTTGGGACCTTGTTTCTCTGCTCTGCAGAACCTAACACAATGGTAGAATATTATCAGGAGGAATGTTACCACGATGACCCTGCTGGGTCACTGGAGCAAGACCTGGTTGTGGGGGTACAACACTCAGTTAACAAGGCCCTTGTCAGAACCATCGAGCCTCTAAAACGCTATCTTTTTGGCTATGTGTTGTAAATAGATTAAGTAGGTAGCAAGACACGTCTTCAGTTATTAGGATGGATTTATTAAGTTACAAGATAAGATAAGATAGCAGAGCAGTAAACCTCACAGCTGACCAGACCATCAACTGCCAAGGCTGCAATCTTCACATACTAGATAGAACATTCTTAGGTACTATGGGAGGTTGAGAGGATAGAAACACTAAGAAAGGACTACAGACACCAAGTAGTCATATTGAAGTAAGTATAAATATACAACACATCTTCTCCCTTTACAGATAAACACAAATGAAAGACTCAAACACATAGTAAGAGTTAAAGCATGGAGAAACACGAAGAAGAAAACATATAACACGTAGGAGGTCAGCTACCTCATGAACTTCCAGAACACGAAGGAAGAGAATCAGGATCAAGATGAGAAAAGATGATGAAGATCATGATGACCACCTTCTCCCCTTCAATTGACAAAACATGAAGAGCCAGTCTACTCTCTAAAATCCGTCATTGTGGCCATCAAAAACGAAAATAGAGAGTTCAATTTCTCCAATCAGTGCTTGTCCGTCGCGGCTTCTCGCTAATTGTTTAAGATTGAACAGTTCTTGAAGAATATTCCCGAAGATAAATTTAGAGCCAGTTCTCTTGCAGTCTTGCGGTCCAAAATAAAATTTTGGACCAGGTGTCTCGGTTTTAGTTCATTTCCTCGGGTTGAGGACCTCTGGTTGTGGTTCGGCCCTCAAAGTTACTTTAAAATTTTGTCCTGGTTCTAGGAACCAGGCTGTCACGAATCTTGGTTGTGTCTTCTCCCGATCCTGGGACTTCCTTTGTCCACTCCCGGTCTTGAGACGTCCTTTGACCTCTTCCGGTTCTGGTTCTGGGACCTTTGTCCCCTTCCGGTCCTGGGACGTCTTTAGTCTTCTCCCAGTACTGATCCTGGGACCTTTGTCCCCTTCCGGTCCTGAGACGTCCTTTGACTTCTCCCGGTTCTGATTCAGAGACCTTTGTCCCCTTCCGGTCCAGGGACGTTTTTCCTCTCCCAGTACTGATTCTGAGATGTTTAGTCATCTCCCGGTCCTGGTTCTGGGACATCCTTTGTTACCTACTATTTCTGCCGGTCCTGGGACTATCTTTGTTCTATCCCGGTCTTGATTTTAATTTTCTTTAATTAGGTACACCTTTTGCTTGCCATATTTTATCAAGATCAAATAATGAAATACCAACTGCCACTTCAAATTTTTTGTTGCACTTCCTCTCCAGAGATACACAGTCATTCTGAACCTTTGCACAGTGGGATGTCCTTTTATAACTTTAAGTTTGTTTTCCCTTTTTGTCTGCCACACTTGCCTCGAAATTATCCCATCCTCGTCGCCAAAATGTTGTAAATAGATTAAGTAGGTAGCAAGACACGTCTTCAGTTATTAAGATGGATTTATTAAGTTACAAGATAAGATAAGATAGCAGAGCAGTAAACCTCACAGCTGACCAGACCATCAACTGCCAAGGCTGGAATCTTCACATACCAGATAGAACATTCTTAGGTACTATGGGAGGTTGAGAGGATAGAAACACTAAGAAAGGACTACAGACACCAAGTAGTCATATTGAAGTAAGTATAAATATACAACACTATGCAGAGCAACATGGTTGGTTGCCGGCCCCCCAGGTGCGAGCCAAGTCCAGTGGGAAGTCCCCTAAGGGCCCCCATGCTGCTTATTTTGAGAGACTGGCAGACTAACTTAACTTGGATCATGCTTATAGTGCTTCTAGTGAGCTACCTTTATCAGATGCCTTTCAGGAAGATGTTGCTACCTCCTCTTCTCGCCAGAGCCTAGACCAGAAGGAGGCGCCTGGACCCAGCAAGCGAAGACGCAAAGCACGCAACGCCGATTCCCCCCCTCAACAAAAACTACTCTTGTTTAGGCCCGCCCACATTGTCCACCCTAAGTCCGCGGCCTGGGTCCCACCTCAGGAAGTGGTGGACTACGTGCAGTCCCATTTACGCCAGGCCTTCGACAGAGAGGTGTGTGTGACACTTTACTCCAAATGTCCCAGGCCTGATTTACTAGGGAAAGTCGCACAGACCCCCGAAGTGGATCCTACGCTTGTCACATACCTTAAAAAGTCTTTGAAGGATCCCAAAAAGGGGTTTGACAGGGCCTGGCAATCATTATTGGATATGTCTGGGCCTCTGACAAAAATCCTGGAGCTGGAGTTCTGAGCTAAGGAATCGGCAGTGGCCATTGACCCTGATGAGCTGATAGGGTGGGCACAAAGTGCTGTCTGCCAACAGGGTAATTTTAATTGCGCTATGTCCAGCGAGAGGCGGAGGTCTATTTTCCTGAAGCTAGACCCCAAACTTACCGAACTGGCATCTTCATAGTCAGGCCCGATTGCGCAGGTGTTGCTGTTAGGCCAGCCGTTCTTAAAAGAGCTCTCTAGGTTTGTTGCTACCTTCAGCAACCTGGAAAAAGCTCAGGGATCCCTTTGCAAGGTCTTCAGACCAGTTTTTTGCATGGTCGGATGATTTAGAGGGCGTCAGTTCAGCCATGGTTACCAGCAAGGCCCTCAGAGGGGTTACTACCAGCAACAGCGTGGGGGATATCAAGACCCTAACAACCCCACCTTCTACCCCTCAAGAAGTTCTAATCAAAATAATTTTAGAAAGGGACGCTATGGAGGACCCCAAGGAGCAGCTCAGGATTCAGGTACCACAGGTGAGAATTATTCTGTTTTCAGAAGTGGTTTTGGGGGGCAGGATTCAGTCTTTCCTGCACACTTGGCAAGCGATCTCGCAAGAGGCTTGGGTTCTAGAGACAGTCGGGGCTACAAACTAGAACTTTACAGCTTCACCGGGCAGTTCTCCCCACACGCATAATATGTTTTTCCCGTCATGAGCAAGATTTTATCTTCTCCGAGGTTCACACCCTTCTGCAGAAAGGGGTTTGGTGATCATGGATCCACACCCTCTCAGGTTTCTCAACTGTGTCTTCTTGGTGGAGAAGAAAGGTGGCTGCTCCCGACTCGCACTAAATCTCAAAAATGTCAATGGCTGGGTTGTATACCTCCACTTCCATATGGATGGCATCCATCTGTTACGAGATCTTCTCCAAGAGGGAGATTGGATGGTCTGACTGGATTTGAAGGACGCATATCTTTCCATCCCCATTTTCCCGCCCCACTGACGCTTTCTGCAATTCATCTGGCAAGACGTCTGTTACGAGTACAAGGTCCTCCCCTTCTGACTTTCCTCCGCCCCGTGGTGCTTCACAAAGCTCCTGCAGCCAGTGGTAGAGTGCTTGAGGGCTCAGGGTGTCTGTCTGATTGTTTATCTGGACAACACCATTAAAATTGGCACGCTGTCCTTGTCTGGTTGTCACTCACCTGGAATGTTCGATCACCCTGCTCCAGGAGTTGGGATTTATTGTGAACTCACAGAAATTGTTT
Organism: Lissotriton helveticus; assembly: GCF_964261635.1. Lineage (NCBI taxonomy): Eukaryota > Metazoa > Chordata > Amphibia > Caudata > Salamandridae > Lissotriton > Lissotriton helveticus. The sequence goes on from NC_136057.1 coordinate 1,586,739,502, forward strand.
CTGATCCCTTCCCAAAGCCCAGATTTTCTGGGGTTTCAGATCGGTTCTCTTCAAGAAGGAGCTGAGATCTATTCAGAACAGGCACACTCTGTCCTTGCGGTCGATTGCCCAAGTGGTGGGTTTGCTAGTCTCATCGATGCAGGCCATTTTTCCTGGCCCCATGCATTATCATGCGCTGCAGAGACTCAAAATTCGACACCTACGGAAAGGCCTCAGCTATACCAAACAGATTCTCTTCTCAGAGGAAGAGAGGTCAGAGATGTTGTGGTGTTGGAAACCGCCGTAGACCACAACGGAGAACTTCAGTGAAGATGACACTGGCGAAGAAGGTGAAAGAGTCCGGTGGTCCCCGAAAATGTATTTAAGATGAGAGCTACCTGCAAGCAGAGGGGACAGAGTCTATACCACTCAGGAGCTCCCAGCAGGCACAGAAGACAAATGCCCACCGATGTGTGGGATGCAGGAGAGTTGATGGTGCCCTTGAAGTTGCAGCTGGACGGACCAGGCAAAGCTGTGGAAGACCAGGAGCCATTCATAAGCTGTCCCATGTCGGATGTCACGAGCCTGGGAGTCAGTATCTGGCAGGGGCCCAAACAAGCGTTGGCAACAGCAACCAACGTAGTAGTCGAAAAAGGTGCAGTGTCGGGACCAGCAAGGTCCAAGTGACTCACCACGAGCAGATAAGTCAGAGCAGGCGCCGAGCAAACAGGGGAGCCCACTGGAGCCTAAGGAGACCCTCAAAAGGACCCACAGGCCAAAGGCACAGGAGTCGCAAGAGGACCTTGAGTAGCTCACCAAGGGATGAAGGCCCACGGTGCAAAGGATGTGGCGCAGGCGAAGATCTTGGTTGCAGGAGATGCTTGAGGCTGGAGCTTCTTGGAGCCTGAAGATCTCTGGTGAAAAGAGTCAACAAGTCTTGGCAACAGCAAGTCAACACCATGCACAGGGGTACTGCTCCAGCGGTTCAGACGTGGAATACTGGCTTCAAATTTGCTGTGAAGATAGTGTAGGCGTCGAGGGAGTTGCAGAACCACCACCTGTGTTGCTGAACATTTCGGAGTCCGTAGGAGCTCAGGAACAGCAGACCAGGCAGCTTTGTTGCAGTGCATGCAGTGAAGTGACTCCTTCACTTCAAGGGAGATTCCTTAGGGTATCTTGGATGTCCACAGGCCTGGAGAAGAACCTGTATGGAGCACAGGCACAGACAACGCAGAAGACTGTCCGGACGACGAGACCAGGAGCAGCAGGAGTCTTCTCAGTTGCAGTCTTTGTTCCCAAAGAGAAGTCTAGCAAAGTACAAAGTGCCCAGACGGATGAAGATGAAGTGGTTTCGGATCTGAATCTTGTGCCACGATGAATCTAGGGACCCACCCACAGGTAAGCCCTTAAGTACCCTAAGGAAAGGGTTGGGACGATTCAGGGGTCCCTCCCAGAGGAGGGGCTGGACAGTGGGGAGGATACTGCCATGTCCTTTGTCCAGTTTTGTGCCAGAGCGGGAGCCAATGGCTCCCCGAACTGGTTTCAACTAGAGTATGCAAGGAGGGCACCAAATGTTCCCTTCAAAGCAGTCTAGGGGACTGACAAGCACCTCCACCCAGTCCCAATACACTAAGTCCTGTCTGGGAGGTGGTCACACTTCTCTGTGACAGGAAACCTATTGTCTTGCCTTCCCCAGCTCGAGCTTGGCTCGGCAAGAGGAGGACAGAATCCTGTCTCTGGTCTGCAGCAGCCAGATTGCTGTCCGGGTCCAGAAGACTGATACCAGAAGCACTAAGGGCCTCCCGGCGGAGCTTTAAGAGTTTAGAGATAGTCATCGCGTAATGATGCATGGCCACTATATGTATCGTAATGGCAGATGTACTTAGAGTCTGGGAGAATGGACTCCGTAGATTGTAGGGGTGTCCTGCTCATGCAAGGGCACCCTCACACTTATAACCGAGCACCCTGCCTTCAGGATGGAAAGGCCTGCCTTAGGGGTGACTTCTAGGTTTTAAGTGCAGTGACCTCAGATATAAGGAAACTTATATCTGTCGTAAGTGGTACTAGCATCAGCTTACACAGTCTGCAACGGCAGGCCTTGAGTCTCAATTTGAGTGGTCCCCCAATGCTTCAGTCCATGGGGGCGAGGGGGCTGGTGTACCTATTCCCTGGGTTCCTTAGCACCATATACTAGGGACTTACATGGGTAGATCAGTAGACAATCACGGGGTATCTAAGTGCTAACAATGTCAAATTTAGGGAAGAAGTAAAAAGAATAGGGTCCGGATTAGCAGGATCCCAGTCAGACTAGTCAGTAAAACACAATGACACCAGCATAAAGTGGGGGTGACCATGAAAGCAAATCCTGCTTTCCTACAATGTCTATAACTTTAGGGCTGTCATTTCGGCAGGTCATGTTCCGACTGACGGTAAACCGATATGGGAGCATCCCATAGTGTGTAAGCTTTTGAGGGGCATCCGTATGGTCCGTCCACCTCTTCCTAAGTACTTGGTGTTGTGGGATGTGTCCTTTGTCCTACGGTTTTTAGATTTGTGGCCGGATAATAAGTATCTGTCCCAGAAGCAGCTGTCAGCCAAGCTTACTATGCTGCTCTGCCTCGTTTCATGTATAAGAGTGTCTAACATCCATGCTTTGGATTTGGTGGGCTGCGCTTTCTCCCCGGAAGGTGTTCCCTTCTCCATTTCTAGGCGCACCAAATGCAATACTTCAGTTTCTTATCCTGCCTTTCTGGATAATCCCAAACTATGTGTGGTGCAGTGTTTGAAGGCGTATGAGGTGAGTACTGACATGGCAATTGTTGATCGTCTTGCAGAAACACTTTCATCCAGTGACCCCAGACATGCTTGTGAGATGGGTGCGTTGGCTTATGTATGAAGCAGGCATTGATGTGTCCATGTTTGGGGCCCATTCAGCGCGCAGAGCAGCGCAGCGCAGCGCAATGGCTTCTAAATCATTTGCCTTAGGCGCTAGCCTCCCTGACATTCTGAAAGCGGCCGACTGGTCGGCAGAGTCTACATTCAAGGCATTTTTTTGTAAACCTAGGTTGCTTCTGTTGTGGTGGCTATGCTTTAAACAAGCATAATCGGAGCCTCCAGTCCTGACATAGAATTCAAAACTTGCAAACATTTGTGACAAGAATTTTCAATTCTATTAAGGACACAAACAGCAAACAATGGTTTAATGACCTTGGGGAAACTATCCCATGAGGTAAGGCCAGGAAGACCTCCTCACTTGAGAACATTATGAGACCATCTCCTAGTCCGGCAAAAAAGAGCGTCCCACAACATGGAAGCCTTAGAATTAGGGTTAACAAGAAAACAGACGCAGCCCCCGTAAAAAGTGCATATGACCTCACCTTACCTGGGAAAGAGAACAACCAGACTAACAGGCCACCACTAATGATTACAATACATGACATCGAAAATAGCAATAAGCCCAATCGTGTAAACCGGAGAACACAAACATCTGCATTGGAGGGAACAGATCAAGAGGTCAGCACTACAAGTTCCACAGGGCAGTACGGCCAACAATCACAACAAATACTATTAACACCAGAGTACGAGTCCCTGGGGCGGTACAACACCCGAAACAGGGGTAACATACTCAAATTGATATCATGTATCCCAGGGCTAAACCATTTAAAGTCGGACCATTTACTCTCTGTGGAATTCTGCCAGGCAGGACACTGTAACTCTAATGAGCAAACACTCACAACCTGGCAAACGGAGGAAGTCGCCCAACTAATTATGACCTTTACACAACAATTTGACACATGGGGCATAAAACTTTCGAAACTGGCCAAACCACGCTACTCAGGCCAACTAAGGGAAAACCCCACAGAGAAGGGAAATTTAGGGCATAATATGGCAAAAAAGGAACAGGTTTATTCAGTCCTACAGAATGCAAGGGGGAAAAGTACACCAACAACAAGCTGCAAAGTGGACCAGCCCGAGGAAAAAGCAATCTTGGATCCCGCTACGGACCACTGGAGTTGGATTGAAGGTACGCTGAACAAAATTAAACCTAACTGACCTCTACAGAAATACACAACGAACAACAGCCAAGGCACTCTACACCTCATCTCATGGAACATAGCTGGAGCCAAGAAATGGCTAGAAGATGGCCGACCCTCTCAAATCTGGGTGTCATGCGACATCCTCGCCCTACAGGAGTATTGGGCATTAGAGGAGTTGCCGCTCGTCGGATTTACACATTTTAGCACTCTAGCCGAGAAAAATAAGAGGCATGGTCGCCCAAAAGGTGGGTTAGCAGTCTACGTCTCGACTGAAATTAATTTCAACTCAGAGCAAATAGCTCCTTATGAACCGAACATGCAACTAATAAAACTCTCTCTACCACATAAAGAGGCACCTGTATTACTAATCAACACCTACGTGCATCCATCGGCTAAAGAGAAGAAAGCCCACATTCATTTGTTAACATCTATAATCAATGATATACGAAACAGCAAACCCTTTTGGAAAATCATCTTAACAGGCGACTTCAACTCAAACTTAATTCACATACCAGATGAGGACGAGATACTAGCAGCGGATAACGAGTTCTGGGAGGTGCAACCTCAATACCAGCTTAAGTCGGATAGCCCCGACCTAGTAGGACAACAACTGGTGACAACTTTGGAATATCTGGGGTTGAGAATAATAAATGGTAGAACACCAGAAGACTACCCGCCAATGAATACTCACCTGGGAGGTAAATCGCAATCAAGGCTTGATTACACAGTAATTTCACTACCATTATTGCTCCTCCTCACCCGGTTTTCAATTGAATTCATGACTAAAAGTGACCATTCATACCAACACATTCACTTTAATTTAAAGCACCCAAAGCATCAAAATAGTGTGATAATTACAGAAAGCACGTTCACGAGTGACTTGAAACAACTGAAATGGTCAACAGACAATTCAGATAAACTACAGGTAAAAGTCCAGAGAATTAAAACAGTAAGTAAAACTAGTGACTGCAATAAAATACAAGAGTGGGTAAGTTTCACTGTCAAACTGGCAACAATTATGGCTGTTAAATCCAAACAAGCCTCGGAGCCAAAAAATACCATTTTAACATTAACTGAACTTGTTAAACTTAAGCGTGAAATAAGGAAAAACGTAAAGAGCAAAAAAGAACTGAGATGTCCTGCCAGGACTGGGAATTAATAGGAAGCTGAAGAAAGAATATAAAAAGAAAATGTGGGAACATAAAAGACGACAGGAGGACAACCTCTGGGCTAAATTACTATACACCGCAAAAAAAATCAACCCAAGCGCATTCTGGGGAATAATGAATGGTCTAAGGCGGCCCGATAATCCAACTGTCTCAAGTGTACAAAAAAAAGATTGCGTCTCATTATTAGTAAAGAGATTCACAGACATTGAACCATCGAATCACCGACTATGGAGAGAGAAGGGGCAAGTAATCACCAAGGAACATGAGGAACAAATGGACTATGTCAGGATTATCCCACGAAAAATAAATACCACACCAACTTGCCATCTACCAGAATCGCAAAACATAGACGCTGCACAATGGAAAAAAGCTTGTGGTTCATGGTTCACACTTGGAAACCAAGGCTTTAGTGTTGAAAACGTTAAAAAAGCAATCTTGAAGGGTCGTGGCAATGGGGCCCCAAGTCCGAATGGTATCCCCCAATAATCTTCAAATCAGCCCCTGACTTCTGGAGTGGAAGACTAAAAAACCAATTTGAGGAGGTGGAAAAAGAAAAACAAATTCCTTTAAGCTGGCGAGGCACAGTAATTTCACCCATTTTCAAAGGAGGCTATAGAACGTCCGCGTCCAACTATAGGTTAATAGCACTTTTGGAGGTGGACTCAAAGTATTACGCCTCGCTACTACTGGAAGACTGACGATCTGGTCTGACACTTTAAAACTGATACCATTCAATCAAACATGGTTCAGAAAAGGGTGTGGGACAATCACAAATATCCTGTCGCTCTCGCTGATTGCCGACAAATATATTTGGAGGAAACAACAGCTTTACCTCTGTTTTCTTGATTTAAAGGCGGCATTTGACAGCATGGACCGTCACATCTTATGGGGAAAACTGCGTAAGTGGAACATCCCGGAAAAAATACTCAGAGGAATACTGCTTCTATATTCTAACACATGGATGAGAGTAAAGCTAGAACACAGCTCAAGGCTATCAAGAAAGGTTATAACCACCACCAAAGGGCTGAAACAAGGATGTGTTCTGGCCCCACATCTTTTTAACCTCTTCATGGCAGACCTGGCACCAAAACGTAACATGATCATATCTCTTCCACCCAAATTAGGTTCCTTATCATTATCACACTTATCATATGCGGACAATGTCGTTCTGATGAGCCTAACTAAGATTGGCCTACAAAGATCACTTGTAGGAATGCTGGAATATATAGCCGACGACAGGCTAGAGATAAACACAGCAAAAAGCAAAACACTGTTGATCAGTAGACATCGGATGGCCAATCAGCAATTCCAACTAGAGGGCAAAAAACTAGAAGCTGTATCTAATTACAAGTACCTGGGTTTCTACATCGACAACAGGAATAATCACCAGGATCAAAAAGCATACATGACCCAGAGGACACTTCGCTTTTAGGGCGCTAGCAAAAAAACTGAAGGGGCCATCATTTAAACCCCTATTAGCAGTAATAAAAGCCAAAATGCTACCAACACTATCCTATGGCAGCACTGCACTCCAGGGGAAAGATGCCGACCTGCTAAACAAATCACAAGTTTCAATTTTTAAAAGAGTTTTTCAAATTCATCAGGCCTCATCTCCAGCGCAGGTAAGGCTAGAATTTGGAGTAACTAACGAAACGCTGGGGAGAATGTATGCAACCATTAAACAATGGTATAGCCTGAAGCAAAACGCAGCAGAATCGGAACTGAACAAGGAGTTGTGGGAGGAATGATGAAAAGTCCCCATACAACCGTTACCTAAAAAAAAGCATTATCAGAAACTGGTACATGTGAGCTCTAGGAAATCAATTTGTACTATTCATCCTTCAAGCAAGCTATAAATAATAAGCAAAATTTCACTCTTTGCTAGTCTACAAAAACATCCTCAGTAAGAGAAAACACGCCTGGATGGTAATTACCAATTATAAGACACTTACCCCTGCGCCGTACTTAAACATCACATTTTCGGCCTATCGGAAGTTACAACTAATGGCCCTGCACCTAGGCAAACTGCCGTCCATCGCAGATCAGCCAACATGGGCCCACAAAGGGTCGAAAGAAAGCAGACTATGCGGGAGTAGCAAAGAGGACTTCGTTCACCTAGTCTGCATTTGTCCTAAACTATCACAAGCACTAGCCACCTTTTTAGGTCTCGCACCTGCGACGCATCGCGAAGCGATGTCGCAGCGAGACCTATAGTTGTCGAGTCTGCTTTCAAGGAGACAGGAGATGGGCACGCGCAGCATGCCGGAATCGGATCAGGTCGCGCGCGCGTTCACCATCTCCTGTCTCCCTTGAAAGCCTCCAACATACACAGCCACACCCCCCTGCTTTCACTTCACACACGCACGCACACACACACACACAATTCAAAAAGGGGGGTGGTGATGGACAGAGTATCTGAATTAAGCAGAACACTCCTACCCAGTCAAAAGATCAGGGCTTGATCCATCACCGTTTTTTAGCTCACTGCACCATCCCAGTTCAGAACCTGGCTACATGCAAATTAGTCTGTCCCTGGCCCAGTGCATCATGGGAACAGGGCAGACCAAACTACCAAGCCAATTCTTTACTGGAAAGGAAACAAGCTTCCGGGGACCGGTTTCTGGCATTACAGCCGTCTTCGGCCCGGCTTGCTTGAATCCTGATGGTGCAGTGAGCAAGGGACTCACATCTGAGCATACTCTTCCACGCTTGTGGTGGCCAAAACGATTCAAAAAGGGGGGTGGTGATGGACAGAGTATCTGAATTAAGCAGAACACTCCTACCCAGTCAAAAGATCAGGGCTTGATCCATCACCGCACACACACACAAGCGCACACAGAGAGAGACACACGCACGCACACACACGAGCGCACATACAAGCATGCACACACACACTCTGGGCCAGCCACTCCGTGGGTGCTGGCTTCTCGCAGAAGACGGAAGTCCCGCCCCACAACAGGTTTCGGTTTCGGCAGTGCACGCGCACGTCTTGTTGTTAAGAGTTAACGAGCAGGTAATCACTGGCTGTATGTCCTGCTGCCGGGGAGGATTCTAGTGCATGCTATATGTTTCATCTCTTGGACTGCCTGGAGTTGACGTCTATCCCAGAGGTTGTCATTTCGTAAATTTTACAAAAACCGGGTTGTCTTTTGGGCTCCTTTATTGCAGCATGATGTGATGTCCATCTCGTGGAGTGATTTCGAAAGTCAATGGCGATATTTATTTAGGGCTTCTGAAATCAGTATCCGTGCTAGCTGCCTGTGTTTTTGGTTCAGGCAGCCAATGCATATGCCCTTCTGTATTCCGTTTCTGCCCTATACGTCTCTTGAGTCTACAGAATGTTTAGAAATAGTGTTTAGGCCACCTTCCATAAACTCTTAGATCGCCCAAAGTTTACACTCAAACACAGGCAATTGGGTGTAAAGGGAGCCGATTTATACAGAGGCATTTTACCTCCTCGTAAACAGCGGAGGTCTGCCCGGCCATCCCTGTCCCAACATTCGGAGACGGAGGGAGCGACAATCAAAGCATTCTTTTATTTTGCAGACTGCGCTGCCTGGAGCACGGTTTTTAGTTTAACATGGTTTACGTTAAGACGAAGGTGGGTAACAAAGTCAAGCGGCTTAGATGGTCAATAGTCCGAACTGCTTTAAATATGAGGCTTCTGTGTCGAAGTGCAAAGATTACTGTGTGACATGCGAGCCGTTGGAAATATACCACACGACTCCACTGGAAACTAGTAGCTATTACGCGGGCAAAGTAGCTCAGTGGGTTAAGCACCCACTGCAAGGTCCAGGCTGAACTTGCTTCCCCCATGGGTCGCGAGGTCGTCGCCCAGTATTACTCTAGTGTCTGGATCACAAATATCTATTTTTCCCTTGTGGCATCTGCGTGTAGCCCTTTTCTGAGCGCTCCCAATCTCTGTTGGGAACGGGATGTGGTGCACGGCCCAGGATCACACAACTAATTGAAGCGGGAAAGCTCCACCTCTGATATAGTTACCACAGTATAACACCTCCCTCGCCCCAGCCGAGTTAATTTTAGCAGCTGTTAATTCGCACCGCAGTGTGCGCTCTGGAAAACCGCAGAATCCCGCCATTCAGCAGCCACAATTAATGTCCGGCTGGTGGACTGGCGCAGTCTGATTCTGCTGATTATAGGGACCTGGATTAGTTGTTCTGCGCAGGGCTTTAAGTGGGATGAAAAAACTGGGGGGGTCTCTCATAGGAGCGCGGCCGATGTAATTAAGGGAATTGCTTAAGACACTTAAGCTAAAAATCTGTGCTTAGCCTAGTGTGCTGCCCCACTGGTATTTTTCTTCTTCTGTCCATTCATCCAGATATATAACACAACAAGTAACATTACACCTACAACAAGCCAGAACTATTGGCTTTGTCATTGGGCGGTACTGCCTATTGTATAAGGCGTCTATCATTGAAGCATCGGGTCAGCTCAGCCAATCTTAATGAACTGCACAGAATTGTGAAATGCTGATTGGCTTTGAAGTGAACACGTTCCTCTGTCCAAACAGTCCACAGACAGCCGATAAGTGCAGCTCATTTTGGAGCCGGGTGGGCTGGGCTAGAGGTGTACCTGGTCTGTCAAGGTGATAGCCTTCCACCAACCAGTCAGACCAGATTTGGTGGCTGTTGCTTCCTAGCGTCTGAACTAGAAGGGAGGACTAAGGATAAAGTATGGGAACGGGGCGGCTGAGTGCAACCAGAACAATCTCCACTGGAGCACCCTTACAACGTCACAGTCTGTTGACAACTGGCAGCCGGGCATGCGCTTAGGCTGCTACCCAAGTTCCTGGAGTTCAAGCCAGGACAGTGACTGCTTTGCAGGGTCCGGCAAGATATGGTGTGGCAGTTTAGTAAGGCGCGTGGAATTGCTAGCGTTTATTGACACTAGATATTTTTTTTTTATGTGAAACTAGTTCAAGTAGCACCATGCTGCCACACTGACTTCCTGCCTAACATGCCACACATTTACAAATCAAGGGGTTTGCAAGAGATTAGCAGACTTAAGTGCTGTGTAGAATGTAATTTTGAAACGTTTCTTCTAGTGTAAATGGTACCAACCAGAAGTAGTCCGATTACATTACCGTCCTATTAAGTGTGTCCTTGGTCATGTAGCATCCTTTTGTGTCGCAGGATTATAGAGGGCTCCGCTGCGGATCCCCAAAATATATTACTGGTATTTACATACAATAAGTAGTTTTGCATGGGAATCATCGGTCAAGAAGCCATTTAATAAAGGCTGTTTGTTAGAGCAAATACATCTGCAAAGGCGCAGCTAATCTTAAAATCCATAATGCTTTGCAGTGCTTACTATTATCAATGATTTGGAGCTGTGTATCCATGTCAGTACATCTTGCAAACCAGGATGTCAATACATCACTGCGCGAAAAGTACTCTATTGCAGGCGTAACAATGCTTTTATTGAATAGGTCACTGTGACTTCCAACATTTCTTGATCCTGGTCTTCTGTTCCAGAGGTCAAACTCACAGTCTTTGTAAGGCTCACTAAGAGCATCACTAGTTGCCTTCTGGTTAAAGTATGTCTCTTAAGCCGAAGGTCGAAGATTCACTAACTGTTAAAGCACTGTCTTTTACATCAGGTGAAATAAGTATTTACCCCTTCCACATTGCACTGAGCGAGTGAACCAGTCCTCCAAGACACTCCACACCATGCCACGTAATTCCAGTCAGCATAATTTCGCTCAATACCACACACTTCCACACCACACAATTCAACTCTACATGTTTACATTCCACACCACATAATTAGACAGCAAAACACATAATTCAACTCAGCAACAATTACACAACACACCACATCCATCCAATCCACACCACAAAATTCCACATCATGTGACAACATTCATCAGCTCACCACATAATTAAACTGCACAACATACCACTCCACAACACAAAATTTCATCTGCATAATTATCAGACAGCCCCATCCACATATTTCCAGTCCACTCAATAGCACATATTTACTATCCACATATTTTCACTGCACACCATGCCACATAATTCCACACCACACATCCACTCAAAACCACCACACAATTCCACCACACACAGCTAACGATTACAATGTGTAGGAAGGTAGATCCCTGACTATGGTTGCCCCCAACTTTTTGCCTGGTGTTTTGCTGGTTTTCTGACTTAGTTGACCTGGGGCCCTGCTATTCAGGACCCCAGGCCCACTGCTCTCTCTGTAAAATGGATTCCATGTACCTTAGGTACATATCTAATTGGATACTGAGTCACCTTATCAGTCCCTGTACAGTGTACCTTAGGTACCCAGGGCATAGGTGTACCCAGGGCCTACCAGGGGCTGCAGCATGTATTATGCCACCCCTGGCTGACCATCCAAATCTGACACAACTGGCTGCACGACAGCTGGGGCAAGGTGGTGTAAACACCCTTTGCTTTAGATATAGTATTTCTATATCTAACCCTAAAAATGGACACACAGATCTCCTATCAGTCACTCCTATGGCAGGCCTTGACAATCCTGAAGGCAGAGTGCTTGGAATCGTGTGAGATAGTGCTCTGGCATGAGCTGAGCCTGTCTGCGGCTTTCGGGATCCATCCCTTAGCCGTTTCCATGATATCGCATACCATATACTCTTAAGTGCATTATAATCCTCGCGGTTATATGCCAACTCTGGTATCGCTTTATCAAAACATGTCGAGTAAGGTGTCATACGAATTGCAATACTAACCCCTCGCCAATTCTGGCGACGGGGTTAGCATTCCACCCTTCTAGAGGAACACGACATGTATGTAACCTGTAACCCCGGTTAAAGTCAGACAGAGCCTTAGCATCCACAAAATGGATGCTGCCACCGAGACACAAGTCTGCCCTCCTGCTGCTGGGAGTCCTCCCAGAGCAGGAGATAAGGACAAAGGGTTTCCTGCCAGGGGCGGTGCCAGCACCGTCCCAGACAGGATTTTGTGTATTGTAGGTAGGCAGGGCTTCAGAGGAAGGTGACTGTGTAGTGTAGCTCCTATTTTCCCAATAGGCTCTGCGCATTGGAATAGTACCTACAGCAGTAAAGGCCTAGGCCAGACGTTAACTAGGTCTACTACTGTCGATACTAGACTTAATTTTTGGGTTTGCCAGCTAAGCTCAGAGTTCGCTAGAAACTTTCTCGAATGTTCAAGGAGGAATTAACTTCCCTGATTAGACAAGAAGGGATTTAGTTTCTGACAACCATAGAACATGACAACTTTGCTCTCCCCTAATCAAGAGTCAATCTCAAGAGTCGTGTGAGCACAAGGCAATTATTTTACTGAGTCAGTACGTGCATTCTTAGTTTCATCAGAATGTAGAGAAAAGGAAGAGACGGGCGTGTTCAATAAAAGGTGTTATTTATTGATCAGTCTCTTTTCTCGTACAAGAGAAATGGATCGATATTATTGCAATACTTATAGTTAAGTAAAGTGCATACATTAAAAGCAATAGTATAAAATAATACTGTAAAAACATTGATATAGTTTCTGAGCCATATGATGTTTAAAATGATTAAAATATATTTACATACACATATACATTTGACTAAACGTACTCAACTGGTGTTTCTAAATACGCCTACCCCGTGTACCTGACCTAAGTCTAATGCGTGGGCGGGAATAGAAAGTTACAGTTTAAGTTAAGTTTGTCTTTGCCAAGTGAATAACTAAAGAATTCTCTGTGAGGGGTTATTCAGTTCTGTACCTGGAAGTTAGGATGAATGAGGAATGGTATCTCTTTCTCTGCTCTCGATATTCCAGGCTGCCTGCGAGGGCTGCCCAGAAGCGCCGGTGCTGGGTCTCTCGGCTTGAGATAGCAGCGCGTCTCTCAGCGCGTCAGGAAGGCGGGGCTGCGCCAGCGGGGTCTGCTTCTGCTCTCGGCTTCGGCAAGTATGGCTGCTCCGTCTTGTCACCACGCGTGTGTTTTTTCATAGGGCAAGGTCGGCAATATTTATACCTTAAAGGTGCCGAGATTGACGTAAGGATGGACATAGATACGTCAATAAAGATGTCATACGACTTGCTCGTTAGCACATTCTTTACTAAAGTTCTCTGTGAAATCAAAACAATGGCCGCACGGATTTTCCAGGTTGTCATAGGTTTGATTTGTTATGAGAACGTCGTGTGCCTTATCAGGGGCTGGAGGAATGTCGCTTGTCTAATTAGATCCCAAGCGTTATGACCTAATCAGATAACACGTTCCTGTGCCGTAGTGTGACTGCGTCAGATAACGGTATCTGCATCATGGGGGTTTTCTTGCCTCATGGGCTGATTGTTAGTTAACTTGATAGTTAGTTTAACCAGAATAGGGTCAGGAATAGGGGGATCGATTCAGAACCTATAGGAATACATGACACCCACTCCACGCTAACTATGGTCATATCTACTAATCTATGCATAGTATAACATAGTACAACATACTATAGAGTATAGTGTATACCTTTCCACCCCAAAATACATAAATGCATTTCGAAATTTTCAAATATACCGAAAAATTGCAGTCATATATATTGTATGCACTTAAGCTATGAATTAAATGCAAAAGTAAACACGCATTTGTATGCATTATTGCTAATTTGGTATTTGAAAAATACACATGAAATGGCTCTTAATATAGCTATACAGAAAGGAAGTTCGACACCACTTCATCACATAATAAAATATTTGTGAACATCCCAGCGGGCAACTAAAGTTTTATAAAGTATCTAAAAATAGAAATCTTAGTTCTCTAGGAATAGTTTCTTACTTTAAGCAGAAGATAAGTGTCCCGAAAAATGTGTGAAAAATAATTTGGGGCTGCTAAAAAATTGTTGTCCGTGAACTGGTGGGAAGAATTGTTCATGTGACTTTATTTTTAAAGTTGAAGGCCGAATTCAGGGAACGCCGTGTGCGAGCTTGCTCAAAAGTCTCTATTTCTGTTCTGGAGAGAACATCATATCATTCAGGCTTTCGAAAAAACTGTCAACAGCTTCATGGGAAAGTTCCACTAAGTCGGAAATAGGGGTAACCATGCATTCGTGCGCATGATTGTCTGCATTGACATTCTGATTCGCATTGCTGACAGAAGGTCGTACCTGATCGATGCTGCTTTCATCTTGAACTTCACTACTCTTCAATCGTAGTGGTGAAGATTCCAGGAATGCCGTCATCAGGATTGGCAGCCTTTGAGGGCAGCACAAAGCGTGAACTTTGGTAGGAACCAACAGTGTATCTGCATCCACTGGCGCATCCGATTGTAGCGTCAGACAGGTGTCTAACACGCATTCTTCTCCGCATAGCAGGCACCTTAGTACAGGTAAAACACACCTTTGCCACATTGGTCGAAATGATAGAAACCAAGTCATGTTTAGGTCTCTAAGCCGGGAGAGTCCCAGGATTTTTGATATCCGGTCCCGGTATCCAATGGCTAGGATCGTATCTTCCATTGTCGCGAGAGTTTGATCTGTGACATGGGTTGCCATAACGAAAAATAAGGACTAGGAATAGGATTCCTGCAATTAGTCCCAGGATCAGGGGAAGTCCGCCAAAAATCGAATGGACGAAATCTGGAAAAATACCCAGTATGGCTTTGAATGGTGTTAATGCCATCGAAAATACTGTCTTAAATACCTTTGAGACCCCTGTGGTATCAGAAATATTTAAGATTTCGCTTAGGATTTCCGCGAAATGTACGGGGGAATTAGTTGATAATAATGTATGTATCTCTGCAGTCGTCCTTGCGACTTGTAGATCATACGTTTCTTTTGATGACGTGAGCCTTGTAGGCGTCTGAAGAAGCACTGTTTTCATTCTGCTTAAAGTATCTATTCGAATAGAAGTAATTTTCAAACTGGGCCATGCCCTTGCCTCCCTGTCTGGAAAGGAGCTGGGGAATAAAGAACGTCCACAGCACTTGACCTTCGCCGTTGTAGTTACTAGATAAGGAGTCCCGGGCATAAGACTGCAACATCTGCGGTCTACAATAAGAATGTAACTCCCATTATAGAGTCTTTGAAAGAATGGTTCTATTTCAGTTGCAGGTGCGCCTTGCTGGTGACATGAAAGGTTGTATGAATTCCCTTCACAGGCTCCGTGCAAACTAATACCGTTACACTGAAGCGTGCCGCTTAGTGACATAGCACAATTGTTGCCACTAAGAAACACTTTCTGTCCTTTATTACTGACACATGCATGTGAATAGGGCAGGTTCCAAGTTGTTTTAAGGTACCCCTTTCCCAATTTCTCGTACATGCCAGCCTGTATATATTTTTGGCAGTATTGAAACCTGAAGATTGAGATTGGAATATTTATGATTCCGTGGATTATCCATTCACTGACAGGTCGTTCTGACATTGTCATTGGTAATCTTTCTAGTTTTTCAATGCTCAAGATTGTATAATCAGCACCTTTTTGCGCCATACCAATTTGTCTATCAGTAAGGTTAAAGATTTGGAATAGTGACGTTGTGTTGATTAAACGCCAAGGCACATAGCCTGAACGCAGATTTTGTAACGTCCATCCAAGCTGTACAATGGAACGCAATTGTGACTGACCATGTTGTAATAACAGTAAGTCTTGCGACAATATATCGATTGCTGAAGACACAATGCTGTCCAATGAAAAAATTCTGGAGGACAGAGTCATTAACCCATTGTCCACTACAGATAGTGATTTTTCCAAATTAATACGGTCAATTTCCCGTATTCTTTCTGCTGTCTCAATTTGAGTAACCTTCCAGGCCTCATTGTATGCTGCATATACAGAGGCTGCTATGAAACGCTTTTGACGCTGTTTGCGTGGTCCCAGTATGAAATCACGCAAGTCAGCACCATCAGTAAGTAAAGTCAGGTGTTGCTTAATTTCATGCAGTGTGGAAGTTTGTAGCCATTGAAGGCATAATTTGCCCACACTGTAGGTTGTTATTATCCCTGGGTGATGTCTTTGGGGATATCTAGGGTCTGGCCTGGTCATTTTGAAACCCTGTGTTTTATTCAGGAATCTATCTTGACAGTTATTTGTATCTGTGGGCCAGATCAACCATTGTTTCCAATCAGGATGTGTTCTGTTTTGGGTTAGTATATGGTTTACGTCTATCTCTTCATCTTTAGAGTTATTGCTAAACATTGTTGGCTTTGGAATAGACGGATTATTTAAATCTTTGATTTTGGCTAAGCCAAGACAGGTGGTTTGTTGAACAGTGTCATTTAAAAATATCATTTGTTCTGGGATCATGCAGGCTCTAAACAAAGCTTCGATACCCTGTACTTGCCATTCTTTTGTCCCCCAAACACTTTTCAAATCAACATTTTTGTCCCAATAATCAAATCCAAAAGTATTCATTTTTTCGAAGAATGAATCGGAATATATCAATTTTGTGTTGGTTATCATGGTTTTCATCCCTGTCTTGTTTGACAATTTAAAATAAAATGTTTCAGCATTACTTATGTTAAAACCTGAAAAATATGAATATTTGTCATAAACGGTTCTAGAGCTCCCTTTTGGAGGTGTAGCACAATGTTCCCATTGATTATAATTTAAAACATTTCTAGGTTGTGCTGATTTATGCAAAAAATGGTTACCATAGTGGTTATAGCAATACATACTGTCATAATTTGTAGAACCTTGCAAATAATCATGTTTTGTAAATTTAGCAGACATTACTAAGTCAGACATCATATTGTTGATGCTTTCGAAGTCCCAATCATCAGCAAATGAGTTTGGTTTTGCAAAATCACCCAAGGAGATCTTGATTTGGTGTGGATATTTCAGGATCTCGACCGGACCATAAATTTCATAGTCAGTGTTGTCCCAGGCTACCCCACCAGGTATAGGATTGGCTGTGAAGTTGGCTGAAGAAAGTTCTCTTTTCTCGACGTGTGAAGATGTGTGTGGTTTGAGGACCAAGTTGATATTCTGACTTGCTGTGTCCATTTTAGCATATTTTCCCTCAATGAAGCGTCCCAAAGTAAATACCATGATGAGCCAAAGTATGAGGATGAATGCACCAAAACCCACCCAAAATTCAATCCATGGAGAAACCAGATATGTTTCTTTCAGATGTTTCAAAAGTTCATTAGCTTTGTCTTTAAAGGATTTTGATGATGGCTGTGTCTTTGATTCACTGAAGCTTTCAGAGGAATCATCGAAGTTGATGAAGTACCCGGATGCAGTTCTGTCAATTGTTCCAATTGCTTCAGGATTTTTGTTTCTTGCATTGTCACTCGGCACTTCATTGTAGATTGGTGTGTCTCTGCTAAATGTTTTTATTTGGGTTTTCAGAGGTCTGAGTTCTATTGCATTGTTGCATAGTCCTTCTTGTTCTTCTTTAGGCGTTTCGAATGTGATGAGCCTTTTTGTTAGGACCTCTGTACTGGTAGCAAACCTTGGTGTTCTGCTACTTATTGGGAGTCCACTTGGCCTACTGTTTGTTATCGGCCACATGTTGTGGTTTTACCAGGTCGATGGATACAACTCGGTTCTCCTTTTTTCCAGCAAGTGGCGGTAGTACAACTGATCTTGTCCCGTTGACAGACAAGACAGGAACTGCTTTTCTGTAAGAAGGCCCAAATTCCTTCTTTACCGCGATCTTCTCCCTGACTAGATCCCCGACTTTTGGAATCCAGACAGGTCTTGCTGGGACAGGTGGTGATTCTTCAGTGGTTGTTGGCTGTTGTTTCAACTGTATGTTGCTCAGGTCTTTTCTTGTTTTGTTTAAGTCCTGTAAAATAGCCAAACGGTCTTTGACATCAAAGCTTTTTTCTATTACCACTGAAGTCTGACTATCAAGGTCAGAGATCAACATCCTAGTTCCGAATAATAATTCGTACGGACTGAATCCCTTCAGAGAATTTCTTGGCAAGTTATTTAGACTACGTTGGACACTTATTAGATGTTTGACCCACCCAGCTCCCGAACCTAATATCCTTTCTATTATAGATTGCTTTCTGTCTTGGTTTTTTCTTTACACCATCCCGTACCCTCAGGAAGGAAGTGAGAAGATTCCCGCTGGACTGTGCTCATTTGGCCATGTTTCCCCCCAGGCTGGTATGCCTGAGTGAAAACAATGGTCAAACGTAACATGCTCTTAGCGTATATGCCATTTAGACTCGCAAATCTTGTATAATAGTCCGGACGTCAGCCGAGTGCTGGTGATCTACATTATAAGTGGAAACTAGCCTGTATATGTTAATCGCAAGCCATTCTTTTTGCTGGTAATATTATCTGCCTTGATACGACGAGGTATTAAACTGCTTCTCTCCCCACTGCGATCTCTGTTGCAGTTTGGGCAGTTTTTTACAAACATGGTGTAGTGCAGGCTCATGCCTGGCCACCAGTACCGTGATTGTAATTCTTCCAGAGAATTTTTCAGTTTGAGGTGTCTGAGACCCTCGCCCATGTGTGCGTCTGCGATTAACAAGCTTCTCCTGTCCATGTTTGGAATCACTCTATCCCCCACTCCAGGGATTCGAGCAAAAGGGACGGAGTTTGCATCGATTATGTATGTATAATTGAGTGGATAGTTGATCGGTAACGCTGAGCAGTCGCCTTTTGATGACGTTTTCACTGCCAGCATTGTTTCACCGTCAATGTATTTTAATGTACGCTTTTTTCGATCTACGGGAGCCGGTTTAGTGGCTGCCGCTGCGGCTGCTTCAGCCAATGAATTCCCCACAACGTGAACGCCATCACGCTGATGACTCAGTGAGTGTGTCACGTGAGTCTTTGGTAGTTCTTTTTTCAAAAGAGCTACTTGTTCCCAGAGCAGTTTCTGCTTTATTGGTGCATCTGTGTCATCTTTGTAACCGTTCTGAATCCATGTCTGCAAATCCTTGTTATATGCTTTGACGCAGTAATATGAATCTGACACTATAAGTGTCGGGAATTCGCGATCCGCATTATCTAGCGCCATTTTCAAAGCTATTATTTCAGTTTGTAGTTCTGAATTAGTTTCTACTGAGTGTGATTTTGTTAATAGAGGTCTTAGTTTACCTCCGCGCCACACTTCTTTTGTAATCTCACATGTGGGGTTGTATGCTTGTTCTCCCCAAACGGAGGGTTGAGCATGTCCGTCTGTATAGATTACACAGGCGTAATGTCGTAGAGGCAGAATGTCGATTGGCAGAGGATACGTCTTTTCATATTTTAGATTTTTTAATTCTTCTAGTTCTTAGAAAATTGTCAACCATGCTATACTTGATAATTCATATCCTACGTACAGGACTGTCAGATGGGCAATTCTGGATTTTTTGAAGTTGAATTTGTAACCCTCTGCAGCGAACCCAAGTATTATGGTGTTCACCCTTTTCAAGTGAGTCTCCAAGTCATCATCTGTTAAGTAAATGTCATCGACATAGGATAATGCTTCATCATCATATAGTTGTAGTAATTCTGTTACTCTCGCTGAGAATACCCCCGGGCTGTTCTTGTACCCCTGGGCTAACCGACAGAATTGCTTTTGAGTGCCATTTACTGAGAATGCAGTTAAATATCTGCTCTCTGGTGCTATGTTTTGACAAAAGAATCCATTGGAGATGTCCAAGGTTGTTTTGTATTTTTTGCGCACTATGTTATTCATTAGTGCAGCACTGTGTGAGTTTTGCACTGCAAAGGTTTTGCAACATGTGTTAAGGTGTCGGTAATCCAAAACTAGACGATATGAATTGTCTGGTTTGGAGACCGGAAACAAAGGATTGTTCATTTGTGAGGTGCAAGTTTCAATCACCCCCTGGTATTCTAGCTGATCTAGTATTTCATTTACTTGTTTTTTAGCTTCTTGCTTAATTGGGTACTGCCTTTGCGCAGTAGGTTGTGATTTTAACTGGATTTTGTGAGGAGGAGAATCCTCATCCCATCCTACATGATTTTTATATAAAGCAGGTGCTAAGGCCACTGCCCACTTTCTAGCAAGTGTGTATTTTTTATGAATCGGGATCTGATTCGAGAAGGCAGGCATAATTACTTCTTCGCCATGAGGGCACTCCCTGACAAACTCTGGTGGCCAGTCTTTTTCAGCTAGAAGGATGTCATAACCCTTTGAGAGGTTATCCCAAAATAGTCCCCTTATTTTCCTAGTCTTATCTCCCTCTATACGTAATGTTATCTCGTATATCTTGTGGGGCTTGCTAACTCTGGTGTCTGCAGTTTCCACTTGAAGGTATTCATTCGTGTCCACTGTCTCCAGATGATTCATAAGGACTTTGCGAGCTATGCTCACCTCTGCTGCGCTGTCTAGCATTGTCTGAGCCCATTCTCCGTTTTTCAGTTGTGTCCTCAGTATTCTCGGCATTTTTAACTACCTTGATACTGGCTACCTTCTTTTTTGGAAATTGTAATTTCTTTTTTAGTTGAGCAGGTTCCTTGTCTTTGGACTTGGCGTGCTCTTCTGATCGTCCTCTTCTTTCCGATTTCTGCGAGGAAGTCTGAAAAGATTGAGAGGGACGTGTATCAATGTCTTGATATCTATCAGGTTTTTTAATATTATCCCTATTTCTAAGGTTATATCTATTCCCAGAGGGGTCACTCCGCGGTGACCTCTGTCTTTGGTTTGGAGATTTCTCTCTTCGCCTGGGAGACCTCCCTCTGGACTGGAATTTCTTTTCTTTAGGATTGGATTGTTTGTTTCCATCCCAGTTCTTTTTTGTTGAATTATTATTATTAAAAAATATTTTTTCTGGACTTGTAGTCAGTTGCGGTTTTACTGGTATTCCACCTAGGCTATCTCTGCCTAGTTCCTCATAGGATTTTTCTATGATTCTGGCAATTTCAGCTGGTTGGTCTGCTATATCTGTCTCTTTTAACCTCTGGCGGATCGCCACGTTTGCTGCTTCACCTTTTATGTTGGCTAATAATATAGCCGAGACCTGCTTGAAGTCTTTTAGTAATTTCATACCAAGAGTTAAAGCAGGTTCTGGACCGTATTCATCTTGAATTTGTTTTAGCACATCTGGTATTACCGAAATGGATGGAACACCGTGCGTTTTTGTGTAGATGGAAGCAAAGACTGTACCCCAAGTGTCACAGTCCTCAATGTGTGGTGCGATTCCCATTGGGAGACATATAGTCAGAATCCTGTGTTTTTCCAGCGGGGTGGTGTCAGGAAACACCGCCTCTATTTGGGTGATTTTCTGTGCCAACCAGAATGGTATTTGTTCCCGTTTAGCTGGAACTTTACCTAGGCAGGATTGGATGTTCTGTGGTGTGATTTTATTTGTGTTCCCCTGGTGAGGGGTCAGCTGTGGAAGTTTAATCGCTGGCTGAATTGTTGAAGTCCGCATTACATACTGAACTAATTGTCTATGAATTTTTAGTAGTTGTTTTAGCTGTATTAACAGCTCTGCTGCAGGCATTCTATCGATGTCTGGATGCGGTGTGTATCCGGCTAAGACCGGCCACGTTGCTCCTGGTCTTCCTAAAGGACCGAGCCTTGTAATGTGATTGTTATGTATTAGGGCGCCATCAAATAAGAGCAAATGCTCTTGGAATTTGAGTGGTACTTCCACCTCCTCGAAAGGAGTGTACGTTTCAGGAGGTTCCTCTACTT
Organism: Lissotriton helveticus; assembly: GCF_964261635.1. Classification (NCBI taxonomy): domain Eukaryota; kingdom Metazoa; phylum Chordata; class Amphibia; order Caudata; family Salamandridae; genus Lissotriton; species Lissotriton helveticus. The sequence goes on from NC_136057.1 coordinate 1,586,761,235, forward strand.
TGTAATAGTGGAAGTACTTTGTTACAGCATTTGCTGCTGGAAAATGTATCCATGAATAGTATACCTCTGTCTGCCGATATTCGTGTGCCTCAATTACGAATATGACTGTGCCACCTCTAGGTGTCAGTCCATTTTCTATAAGTTTTAAGGTTATAGATCTCCTTTTAATGACCGGAATGAGTGTTATATTCGGGTCTGCTGCTTGCATGGTAGCATCAGCATCTGCGAGTTCAGTTGCTAATCTAACTGCCTCTCTTTCATCATCACTCTCTGCCATTTTACAGACAGGATGGTATTATGTCTATTTGCAGATCAGGTTTCTTATGGAAACAGAGATTAGATGCACAATATTTTGGGAATGTTTTTATCCTTCAACGTTGACTGTACCAAGAACCATACATAGGAGTTCCCTCCTGCGAGGTTTTGGAGGATATTACCTTTCACCCACTCCAGACGTCTTTGGAGTATTTGGGAAAAGGGGTCTGAGTGAGAAAGCACGACTGAGTTACTCTAAATGTCTTACGTTAGTTTTATCGCCCTTTCCAAACACGTTGGGCGCCATGTAGTGTAGCTCCTATTTTCCCAATAGGCTCTGCGCATTGGAATAGTACCTACAGCAGTAAAGGCCTAGGCCAGACGTTAACTAGGTCTACTACTGTCGATACTAGACTTAATTTTTGGGTTTGCCAGCTAAGCTCAGAGTTCGCTAGAAACTTTCTCGAATGTTCAAGGAGGAATTAACTTCCCTGATTAGACAAGAAGGGATTTAGTTTCTGACAACCATAGAACATGACAACTTTGCTCTCCCCTAATCAAGAGTCAATATCAAGAGTCGTGTGAGCACAAGGCAATTATTTTACTCAGTCAGTACGTGCATTCTTAGTCTCATCAGAATGTAGAGAAAAGGAAGAGACGGGCGTGTTCAATAAAAGGTGTTATTTATTGATCAGTCTCTTTTCTGGTACAAGAGAAATGGATCGATATTATTGCAATACTTATAGTTAAGTAAAGTGCATACATTAAAAGCAATAGTATAAAATAATACTGTAAAAACATTGATATGGTTTCTGAGCCATATGATGTTTAAAATGATTAAAATATATTTACATACACATATACATTTGACTAAACGTACTCAACTGGTGTTTCTAAATACACCTACCCCGTGTACCTGACCTAAGTCTAATGCGTGGGCGGGAATAGAAAGTTACAGTTTAAGTTAAGTTTGTCTTTGCCAAGTGAATAACTAAAGAATTCTCTGTGAGGGGTTATTCAGTTCTGTACCTGGAAGTTAGGATGAATGAGGAATGGTATCTCTTTCTCTGCTCTCGATATTCCAGGCTGCCTGCGAGGGCTGCCCAGAAGCGCCGGTGCTGGGTCTCTCGGCTTGAGATAGCAGCGCGTCTCTCAGCGCGTCAGGAAGGCGGGGCTGCGCCAGCGGGGTCTGCTTCTGCTCTCGGCTTCGGCAAGTATGGCTGCTCCGTCTTGTCACCACGCGTGTGTTTGCATAGGGCAAGGTCGGCAATATTTATACCTTAAAGGTGCCGAGATTGACGTAAGGATGGACATAGATACGTCAATAAAGATGTCATACGACTTGCTCGTTAGCACATTCTTTACTAAAGTTCTCTGTGAAATCAAAACAATGGCCGCACGGATTTTCCAGGTTGTCATAGGTTTGATTTGTTATGAGAACGTCGTATGCCTTATCAGGGGCTGGAGGAATGTCGCTTGTCTAATTAGATCTCAAGCGTTATGACCTAATCAGATAACACGTTCCTGTGCCGTAGTGTGACTGCGTCAGATAACGGTATCTGCATCATGGGGGTTTTCTTGCCTCATGGGCTGATTGTTAGTTAACTTGATAGTTAGTTTAACCAGAATAGGGTCAGGAATAGGGGGATCGATTCAGAACCTATAGGAATACATGACAACTGCACGTGGCACCCCGGTGCTCACTGTGCATAGGCTGGCTTGAACCAGTTCCAGGGACACTCCAGACCCTGTGCTGGGGAAAAGCCCGCCAAGGAAGTGTGTGTAACCACCCCCCTCCTGGTCCCACCCCTAGGGCAGGACTTAGTCGCGTGCCAGCCCCCTTTTCCCAGATAAAGGTAGGAGCAGGCCCCCTTCCAAATTAGATCATCTTTGAATCCTGAAACTACTTTCTACGAAAGGAACTCAAGACTTCTTCCTAAGATTTCTCCCTTGTGGCTAAGGAGTAGTCACCCTGCATCCACAGGCACCATCTTAAGAACACTGCGGTCTGCTGCAAGTCCTTCCTCCGGAATCCGACTGCCCAGCTCGACGAGAACCGGCTTCCCTGGCACCTCTGACCTCTACCCACCTCTACAGCCCAGCTGAGAACCGTGGGTGCGACGAGACCTCGAGGGACCGGCCATCTGCAAGACTGCACGACTTCTGCACAGCAAGCCCGCCGAGTAATTTCCTGGTGAGTGCTTTGGGGACCGAGAAGCCCCGACCCTGAGCAGCTCCAGCACCGAAGTGCAGCCTCCCAGCATCTCCACGATCTGCGTGGGGCCCTTCTGCTTTTTGCTGCTCACCGCGTTGTTTGGCTACTAGCCCGCTGGCTTGTGGCCTTCTGAACGACGCCCGACGACATCACTGCTGCTGGTCTGGTTGCTCCAGACTGGCCCTTGCTCCCTTCCCGAAGAGGAGCACTCCGGACCCTCCTGGTCCACTCCAGACGCCATTTTGAGTCCACCGCGTGGGCTTGAATTAGCCAAGGCTTGTTGCCCAATCCTGGGTAACTTCGACGCCGACAGCTTCATCCATCGTGGGACAGCTCGCCTCTCCATCCTGGTCGCCGACAACGCCTCCTGGTCCGTGAGATCTGCAGAGCCAGCGTCGCCCACTCACCTAGTCGAGGTGACGGCCATCCGGTGCCCTCCTGGTGCCCACTGACTACTGGCTAGTAGTCACGAACTTGGTCCCCTCTGCTTTCAGGTGTCATCCATCTTCCAGATCCAGGCTTGGATCACTTCGAACTATCTTCACTGGTCGCCTGCCAGCATCTTTTCTTCCAGGCTCCTGGTCCGGCAACGAGGATTCCCGACGTCTTTTGAGACCTATGCAGCTGCAGCCCCTGGGCTAGGTAACTTCGGCACTTCGGTGTCCCAGCATAGCCTCACTATCCAAGGGTCAGGATCCACTGTCGTTTTCTTCCTACCAGGTCGGGTTCGCCCGTAAACACTAACTTTAACTTTGCTAGCTTCCATAGACTTTGTCCCGCATCCCGCGTGAGAGTGCACACTCTGCACCCGAGTCCCCTAGGTCTCCTAGAAGTAATCTAACGATTCTATAGTCAAGTCCTAGCGATTCCAAAGCCTATTAGTACTGTACTTACCTGCTAGTAATTTCGCATTCCACTTTTAAAGTATATGGTTTTTCGTGCCCCTCGGGCATTTGTGTATACCGTGCTAACTTAAGTATTTTCGTAAGAGTTTTGTTGTGTGCTTAGCACCCTGTCCTCATAAAGAGTACAGGGTTGTTGTGATTCTAATAAATACATTGTTTATTTTCATAACACTTGTGTGGTGTCCTTTCACTGGGTGTTCAAGGGGTAATGTGATGGTAAAACAGCTGGCTTAACACGCCCTCTAGAGTCTTAGCCTTAGACTGCTCGTATCCATGCTACTAGGATAGCTGGTCTATAAGGTTGACTTACAACCAATCATCAATAAGGGTTGTTTGGACTGATATATAGTGATCACTAGAATAGTGAACACTGCACATCAGGCCAACTTCTCACATTGGTGAGCAGCGGTTGGGATTTGAGCTTGCTGTTGTTTTACCACACATATCCTAAGAATATCTTGTGAAAGATCACATAAGTACTAAAGGTACATATAACTTAGCTTAGAATACTCTGAGTTCTACTGAACCAGCTGTTGTAGCTCCTAGGGCCTAGCACACCCTAAACTACAACTCTAGCAAGGGATCAGTAAGCAAACACATAGTGTAGGTAAGTGCACCACTTACACCTCACTAGAAAAGCATGTCTACCCAGGGAGAATCTACTGAGACTCCCCTGGTCAGTGTTGACCCTCCACAGGTCACTTCAAGATATGCAGCTCTCAGTTTTCAGGAGATGAGACAAGTCTGTACCTCCAGGAAACTGAAGCAGGGGTCTAACCCCACCATTCCCTTTCTGATAGGTCTCTTAGAGACATATGATGCCAGAAAGATTTCTCAGTTACATGAGAACATGCCAGCCTTAGAGGGAACCTCTGGGGATCCAGACCTCCCCAACACTGCTACTGCAGTTGGAGAGGAGGAGGATCAGGAGGAACTCTCTGGGGATGAGGTAGACAAAGGTCTTGAGGTAGTCAGAAGGCTAACCAGGGCCAACTTAGACTTACTTGGGCTAGGATCTGGGGCCCCCCAGTACTAACCCGAAGTGGGCCTAACCTTGGAGGTAGGAGAGATAGATCTCTTTCTAGGGACTCCAATAGATCTCTGCACTCTAATGCCTCTTCCCAGAGGAGGAGGAACTCTCCCCAGGGGAGATTGACTTCCCCTCAGAGAAGAGAGCATGAAGCAAGGATGAGACAAGCTAGACTGAGGATTGAAAGGGAAGAACTTGCCCTGGCCAAGGAAAAGCTTGCATTTGCTAGAGAGCAGCAGATGAGTGGGTTAGCTCCCACTGGTGGCAGCAATCTCCCAAGAGATAGAGAGAAGGGTTTAGATACTAAACACCTGACTAAGATAGTGCCCCCCTTTAAGCAAGGGGATGACATCCAGAAATGGATGGCTGCTTTGGAGAGAGCCTGCACTGTGCAGTGCATTCCCCGAAGTCAGTGGGCAGCTATACTGTGGCTCTCCTTTGATGGTAAAGGTAGAGATAAGCTCCTCACTACAAGAGTGGAGGATGCTAATGATTACCAGGTCCTGAAAAATGCACTGATTGATGGGTTTGGCTTAACCACTGAGCAGTACAGGTTGCTGTTCAGAGACACCCAGAAAACTCAGTCTCAGGACTGGTCTGACTTTGTTGATTGTGCCACTAAGGCTTTGGAAGGCTGGCTACTGGGTAGCAAGGTTACTGACTTCACAGGATTATATAATCTTATTATGAGAGAGCAAGTCTTAAATAATTGTCAGAACCAGTTATTACACCAGCACCTGGTAGACTCTGATCTGACCTCTCCACAAGAATTGGGTAAGAGGGCAGACAAATGGGTCAGAACCAGGATTAGGCCCAAGAACCAAGGTGGTGACCAGAAAAAGGAATCAACCAAGCCTCAAGAGAAGGGTGGGAATAAATCTCCAGATCAAACCACATCAGGGCCCCAAAAATCCTCTGAGGGGGGTGGGTCCCAGAATCCTTCTAATAACCAGAAGAAACCTTATTGTTATCCCTGTAAACAGGTGGGTCATTTGAAAACTGACAGCAGTTGCCCAAAGAATAACAATAAGGAGAACATACCCCCAAGTAACATTCCCAAACCTCCTGTTACTACTAGTAGTAATCCCCCAGGTGGTGGGAGTGCCCCCAAGAACTTGGGTGCATTTACTTTGGGAGTTCCTGGGGACTCTGGCCTAACCAGGTCCCCAAACTTAGATACTCTTGTCTGTGAGACTGGCATGGGGTTTGCCAACTTCACAACTTGTCCCAACACTTTGGGCAAGTACAGACAGGAGCCCCTCATCAATGGTATAAAAGTTGAGGCCTATAGAGATACAGGGGCTAGCATCACTATGGTGACTGAGAGTCTAGTCCCCTCAAGGCAACTTTTACCTGGTGCCACATACCAGGTGACCAATATTGATGGAGTACAGAGAGATCATCCCATGGCAGTGGTCAATCTCAGCTGGGGAGGTGTCACTGGCCACAAGAGAGTGGCAGTGTCACCAAACTTGCCTGTAGATTGCCTACTGGGGAATGATTTAGAGCTCTCAGCCTGGGCTGAAGTAGAGCAAGAAACCCATTCTAAAATGGTAAACATCCATGGTAAGGTTAGTGGGGCAGTGATAGCCACAGCCCCAGTCCAAGATATCCTCCCTGAACAGGTCAGGAGGGCTGTGCCAGTCACAGCCCAATCTCAGACAACTTCCTTCCCAGAACAGGTTGTCAAGGCTGTGATGGTCACAGCCCACACCCAAACTGAGCCCCCTCCTGAAAAGGTTGGGAGAGTTGTGATGGCCACAGCTCAAACTCAGACAGATGATAGTGTTGTGAAGCCTGAAACTATGGATCACTCCACTCAGACAGAGAGCATTGAGGAGGAAGAGAAATCTCCCTCCCACCAGACTTTAGGAAAGGGTCAGCCTCCTCAGGGAACTGATCTGACCCCTTGTGAAGAAACTGCCACAGAGGTAGTCAGGCCTAGCCTGGCAGAACCCCTGATGTCAGTGGACCCTTCCAAGGTGGGACCCAGCCTGGAGCAGGTAACCTGCCCCTCTCTACCCTGCCTCAGTCAGCCCAGGGCTGTAGAGGTCAGGGAGGCCAGTGTTGGACCCCAAAGGGCCCCCTGTCCAAAAGAATCCCCCAATCAGCAGATTAAGGGCACTGAAGCTAGTAATCCTAGCCAAGTGAAAATAAAACAGACTCCTGAGGGATCCCCCTTAAATTTAGTTAGGGACCTCCCACAGATAGACACTGTTGGGCACAGCCAAACCTGGGACCTGAGGGCCCCAAACCTGACCTGTCCCTCCAGTAAGCCAAACAGAGGGACCCAACCTCCAGCTGTAGGTAGCCAGAGGTTGACCCTGAGAGCCCAAAACAACTCAGTCTTGGAAAGAAAGGCCTCTATGGTAGAAAATGATTGGAGGAAGCTGAGCCCAAAATTAGTGGAGCCTCACTTCAGTACTCCATTTCAGCACCAGCCTTTTCCTTTGCCAAAACACACCACAGGTAGAGATTCCCTATGGTGGAGACCCTCAGATACCCTTAGGGTGAGGGATTGCTTAGTGGACCATGAGATAGGGGGTAACCATGCCAGTGCTGGTACTTCCTTATATGGCCACTCAGGCAATATAGGCTTACCTGGCAAGGATAGCCTTATCTCCTTTCGTTCGGGGGGGGGGGTTATGTAGGAAGGTAGATCCCTGACTATGGTTGCCCCCAACTTTTTGCCTGGTGTGTTGCTGGTTTTCTGACTTAGTTGACCTGGGGCCCTGCTATTCAGGACCCCAGGCCCACTGCTCTCTCTGTAAAATGGATTCCATGTACCTTAGGTACATATCTAATTGGATACTGAGTCACCTTATCAGTCCCTGTACAGTGTACCTTAGGTACCCAGGGCATAGGTGTACCCAGGGCCTACCAGGGGCTGCAGCATGTATTATGCCACCCCTGGCTGACCATCCAAATCTGACACAACTGGCTGCACGACAGCTGGGGCAAGGTGGTGTAAACACCCTTTGCTTTAGATATAGTATTTCTATATCTAACCCTAAAAATGGACACACAGATCTCCTATCAGTCACTCCTATGGCAGGCCTTGACAATCCTGAAGGCAGAGTGCTTGGAATCGTGTGAGATAGTGCTCTGGCATGAGCTGAGCCTGTCTGCGGCTTTCGGGATCCATCCCTTAGCCGTTTCCATGATATCGCATACCATATACTCTTAAGTGCATTATAATCCTCGCGGTTATATGCCAACTCTGGTATCGCTTTATCAAAACATGTCGAGTAAGGTGTCATACGAATTGGAATACTAACCCCTCGCCAATTCTGGTGACGGGGTTAGCATTCCACCCTTCTAGAGGGACACGACATGTATGTAACCTGTAACCCCGGTTAAAGTCAGACAGAGCCTTAGCATCCACAAAATGGATGCTGCCACCGAGACACAAGTCTGCCCTCCTGCTGCTGGGAGTCCTCCCAGAGCAGGAGATAAGGACAAAGGGTTTCCTGCCAGGGGCGGTGCCAGCACCGTCCCAGACAGGATTTTGTGTATTGTAGGTAGGCAGGGCTTCAGAGGAAGGTGACTGCACGTGGCACCCCGGTGCTCACTGTGCATAGGCTGGCTTGAACCAGTTCCAGGGACACTCCAGACCCTGTGCTGGGGAAAAGCCCGCCAAGGAAGTGGGTGTAACCACCCCCCTCCTGGTCCCACCCCTAGGGCAGGACTTAGTCGCGTGCCAGCCCCCTTTTCCCAGATAAAGGTAGGAGCAGGCCCCCTTCCAAATTAGATCATCTTTGAATCCTGAAACTACTTTCTAGGAAAGGAACTCAAGACTTCTTCCTAAGATTTCTCCCTTGTGGCTAAGGAGTAGTCACCCTGCATCCACAGGCACCATCTTAAGAACACTGCGGTCTGCTGCAAGTCCTTCCTCCGGAATCCGACTGCCCAGCTCGACGAGAACCGGCTTCCCTGGCACCTCTGACCTCTACCCACCTCTACAGCCCAGCTGAGAACCGTGGGTGTGACGAGACCTCGAGGGACCGGCCATCTGCAAGACTGCACGACTTCTGCACAGCAAGCCCGCCGAGTAATTTCCTGGTGAGTGCTTTGGGGACCGAGAAGCCCCGACCCTGAGCAGCTCCAGCACCGAAGTGCAGCCTCCCAGCATCTCCACGATCTGCGTGGGGCCCTTCTGCTTTTTGCTGCTCACCGCGTTGTTTGGCTACTAACCCGCTGGCTTGTGGCCTTCTGAACGACGCCCGACGACATCACTGCTGCTGGTCTGGTTGCTCCAGACTGGCCCTTGCTCCCTTCCCGAAGAGGAGCACTCCGGACCCTCCTGGTCCACTCCAGACGCCATTTTGAGTCCACCGCGTGGGCTTGAATTAGCCAAGGCTTGTTGCCCAATGCTGGGTAACTTCGACGCCGACAGCTTCATCCATCGTGGGACAGCTCGCCTCTCCATCCTGGTCGCCGACAACGCCTCCTGGTCCGTGAGATCTGCAGAGCCAGCGTCGCCCACTCACCTAGTCGAGGTGACGGCCATCCGGTGCCCTCCTGGTGCCCACTGACTACTGGCTAGTAGTCACGAACTTGGTCCCCTCTGCTTTCAGGTGTCATCCATCTTCCAGATCCAGGCTTGGATCACTTCGAACTATCTTCACTGGTCGCCTGCCAGCATCTTTTCTTCCAGGCTCCTGGTCCGGCAACGAGGATTCCCGACGTCTTTTGAGACCTATGCAGCTGCAGCCCCTGGGCTAGGTAACTTCGGCACTTCGGTGTCCCAGCATAGCCTCACTATCCAAGGGTCAGGATCCACTGTCGTTTTCTTCCTAACAGGTCGGGTTCGCCCGTAAACACTAACTTTAACTTTGCTAGCTTCCATAGACTTTGTCCCGCATCCCGTGTGAGAGTGCACACTCTGCACCCGAGTCCCCTAGGTCTCCTAGAAGTAATCTAACGATTCTATAGTCAAGTCCTAGCGATTCCAAAGCCTATTAGTACTGTACTTACCTGCTAGTAATTTCGCATTCCACTTTTAAAGTATATGGTTTTTCGTGCCCCTCGGGCATTTGTGTATACCGTGCTAACTTAAGTATTTTCGTAAGAGTTTTGTTGTGTGCTTAGCACCCTGTCCTCATAAAGAGAACAGGGTTGTTGTGATTCTAATAAATACATTGTTTATTTTCATAACACTTGTGTGGTGTCCTTTCACTGGGTGTTCAAGGGGTAATGTGATGGTAAAACAGCTGGCTTAACACGCCCTCTAGAGTCTTAGCCTTAGACTGCTCGTATCCATGCTACTAGGATAGCTGGTCTATAAGGTTGACTTACAACCAATCATCAATAAGGGTTGTTTGGACTGATATATAGTGATCACTAGAATAGTGAACACTGCACATCAGGCCAACTTCTCACACAATGTAACCCACATAATTCTACTCCACACCACATGCATCCACTCCATACCAAAACACCGGGGTAAAAAACATTGTCCTTTACAACGTCTGTAGCTCTCACTCTCACAAATGCGAGACCTATTGCATTGCAAATGCTTGTTAAAATATGCTATGAACACAAGAGGTATAAGGACATGCAGATCTGCTATTATAGCAGGCTTGGATCTAACAGACACCTCACTGAACTGTCAACTCTTAACGTTCCTCTCTCCACACGCGAACATATTAAAAACAAATCAGGAACCCTGAGCATTGTACCTTAACATCAAATAAGACTGTCTGGTCCTGACCCAGAAGTTGTATTTTAAAATAATGGCTCGTTGGGCAAGAACGTTTGGAGAAACATTCTCCCTCAATTAGTTGTTAATTAATGCTTTGATCTAATTAGCCTGTTAATTACGAACATTTGAAAACCTTAGTATATTACTAAGAGATTGATTGATTGATTTATTAATATTTTAGATAGAGTTGAGAGCTGATAACTGTCAAACAAGATTTTTTAAGAAGCTTTTATGATTTATATAATAATCATTTTTTCTACAGATCACTAATTTATTTGAAAATGTATTGTTGTGGTTTTAATTAAAATAAACAATAAAAATGTCTTGTTCTTCTTCTATTAAGAACACGGAGGCGAGGATTATCCCACCCATGCTATATGTTGTACAGTTAATCTATGGAATGGCTCTGTTATCTACTGTTCCCTCCCTATTTTGAATGTCCTTGCATTGTGACGTATGGTGAGGTCAGCTTTACGGCTTCTGTTTTGCTTTATATCGGGTTCTGATGGCAAATGATCGCTGGAGTGGGGAAAGTTCCTGTACTCCTGGATCCCTGGAACTGCAAGGAGTTAGTTCCCCATGGGGACAATCAGCTCGCTCTCCGGTTACCTTGATGTTCGTTGATTGGACAGAGTTACGAGGCTGACCCAGGCTGGGTCTCAAGTTTGCTGTTCCTGAGAAGGGATACCCTGTCATTGCAGGATCTTGATTTCAGATGTTTTTTAACGCTGTCTAGTTTTGAACTGCATGAACTGTTTCTTCTGATATCTGTACAAAGAAAGAGGATACTATGACATGGTTGAGATGCTATATAGGGCAGTAACTCTATGGTTGGTCATGTGATAATTTAGTTGTGAGGAAGATGGCGTTGACGCCGTGTCGGACCGGAAGGAGTTAAGAAATTACACTTACCCTCTCGCACAACCAGTGGCGAGCAGCAGTCTGGTGTCTCACAGTGCGTGTGGGGAGGAGGAGCGAAGCGGAGGAGATGGATCCAGCAGAGTGCGGTTTATACGGCATCCAAACCCAGTGGGCTGCAGGAGGGAGAAAACGCCCCGGGTCCTTACGCATCGGTCCAAGAGATGGACTGTGGCTCAAGGCGAGTACCGCTTAGGGGAGCCTTTTAGTGGGGGTGGTGGGGAGGTACAGGGAGCTGAACAAACTGGTGCGAACCACCTAAAAATATCCCTCACGCCCTTACCCCACTGTAGGAATCCTGGTGATGGTAGCACGTGTAACAGAAACTATAACACCATTATTAACCCCCGGTCTATTTTTTTTGTTGCTTTTTTTCCTCCTGCCCACCGAGAGAGAGAGAGAAGACTGGAAGACCCGGACCCAACCCTGACGACCCGGAGCACTAACCAGTGAGAGGAGTCATCCCCTTCATAATTTGTGTTATTTTTTATTTGTTTTGTTGCCCCTCGTCCAGAACTGTGAATAATAAATTATTGACGAAATGGCAGGGCCCCCATGTTATCAATAAGAAAATAACACCAGTCACTTATAGTGTTCTACTACCATTGCGGCCTGGAGGAACACAGATCTACCATATGAACCTCCTAAAAAAATGGGAAAACCAGTTTTACCTGCTGGGGCAGGTAAGCCAGTCCTCCTTGTAAGTACAGAAAAACACCTTGACATTTTCACAGGAAACACTCAGGGCACACAGTCCGAAGGGGTCCCAACCAGGGACATACTAACCCCTGCACAGAAAGCCCAACTGTCTGCTCTGTTGGACGGTTTTCTTGGTCTCTTTTCTTCCACACCCGGGTTGACCACCATGGTAAAACATGACATCATATCCCTAGATCAGACTATTGTAAAACAGAAACCGTACCGTACTCCAGAGGCAGTAGAGAAAGAGGTGACCGCCATGTTACAGGCCCGTATCATAGAACCGTCCCAAAGCAATTGGTGTTCCGCGATCATGATCGTACCAAACCCCGACAGCAGTCTGCGCTTCTGTATCGGCTTCCATCGGGTAAACGAGATTACCAAATTCGATTCTTACCCCATGCCCCGGATCGATGAACTGATCGAACGGCTAGGAAAAGCCAAATACATGTAAACCCTTGATCTTACCAAGGGGTATTGGCAGATACCCCTAACCCCGCAGGCCTGGGAAATTACGTATTTTTCTACCCCCTCGGGATTGTACCAGTTTAGAGTACTTCCTTTCGGTCTCCATGGGGCTCCGGCAACATTTCAACGGTTGATAGACCGCTTGTTGAGACCCCATACAGGATACGCCTCTGCTTACATGGACAACATTGTCGTTTTTAGCCCATCCTGGGGGGACCATCTCCAACACCTGGCCGCTGTATTTTCCTCTATTAAAACAGCTGGCCTCATGATTAACCCAAAGAAATCATTGTTGGTAACTGACTCCATCCAGTACTTGGAGTACACAACACAGGCAGGCTTGATCAAACCATAAATGAGAAAAATAGAAGCCATCAAAGCACTCCCTGTTCTCACTACCAAATGTGATATACGCTCCTTCCTTGGGTTCATAGGGTATTATCGGAGATTCATCCCGAACTTTTCCTCACTAGCTAGTCCCCTGACCAATCTCCTGACAAGAACATATCCCTCTCGTATAACCGCCTGGAATACCAAACACGTATACAGTTTCCAGGCCCTAAAGGGTGCCATCTGCACATCCCCCATATGTCATTGTCTTGACTTCCACAAACAGTTTGTGCTCCAGACAGATGCCTCCGGCTGGGGGCCGGGTTATATCAGCCTGACTCTAATGGTGATCTTAGGCCTCTGCTCTATACAGCAGGAAACTGTTTTCCCGGGAGGTGCATTACTCCACCATAGAAAGAGTGCCTAGCGATTAAATGGGCCATTGAGGCGCTGCAGTATTACCTACTGGGACGACCATTCCTTGTTCTCACGGATCATGGCCCCTTTACATGGCTTGTACATAACAAAGGCACTAACCCACGCATCCTTAGATGGTTTTTAGAATTACAACCTTTTGTGTTTCAGACAATGCACATACCCGGAGCCCGGCATGTGAGTGCGGACTATCTATCCCGACACCCGTCCAATGAATGGCACCAACGTCCATTCCTGGGAGGGGAGATATGTGAGGAGGACAGCGTTGGCGCCATGGCAGACCGGAAGGAGTTAAGAAATTACACTGACCCTCTTGCACAACCAGAAGCGAGCAGCGGTCTAGTGTCTCACGGAGCGTGTGGGGAGGAGCACCTGACGAGAGCAGAAGGGTAAGAGAATAAAGACGACTGCAGAAGGAGGCAGAGAAAGAAGCCGGAAGAGAAGAGCGGAGACGGAAGGAAACGGACAGCGAGACCCGACAAGGATAACAAGAAGGAGGAGGACGAAGACGGAGGAGACGGATCCAGCAGAGTGCAGTTTATATGGTTTCCAAACCCGGTGGGCTGCAGAAGGGAGAAAACACCCCATGTCCTTACGCCGCGGTCCAGGAGACGGACCGTGGCTCAACGCAAGTACCGCTTTGGGAAGCCTTTTGGTGGGGGTGGTGGGGAGGTACGGGGAGCTAAACACACGGTATGGACCGCCTAAAAATATCCCTCACGCCCTTTCCCCACTGTAGGAATCCTGGTGATGGTAGTAAAAGAAACCATAACACCATTATTGACCCCCCCGGTCTATTTTTTTTTTTGCTTGTTTTCCCTCCCGCCCACCAAGAGAGAGAAGACTGAAAGACCCGGACCCAACCCTGAAGACCCGGAGCACTAACCAGGGGAGGAGTCATCCCCTGCATCATTTGTGTGATTTCTATTTGTTTTGTTGCCCCTCGGCCCTCGCACAGAACTGCGAATACTTAACCCCCTTTACCCATAGAGAAGAGAAAAGATACCACTGGAAAAATAAAATTATGCGTGACACATATTACGTCGTCATGTGGTGTTGTATAGCTCCTATATATCCTTATATCGTGTTAAGTTAGCATAGGTACATTTGAGATTTAAACGCCATTTTTCCTTTCTTGCAACTTCTGCACACGACCCTTAATTGTTGACTTAGCTTTCAACCTAGTGGTTTGCCGTGGTGTATGTGAGAATAATATGTTATTGCTCTGATATCAGTTTTGTTTAATAAACCATGTCTGCACGGAGAGTGCTGAAGTTTCAGGAGCAACACGATATGGTATTGTTATGAGGTCTGATCTCCACGCCTTCATAGTCATAACACAAGTGCAGCCTTTGCCAACTTGGGCTTGAGGCGGGATTGATATTGCTTTGCACGAGAACTGTTAACACACTTGATGCGGTGCACATGCAGAGAGAGCTGGTGTATGCTGATGTGATTCCTTCATGCTAGGACACTAAGGTATGGGCCCGCCCTAAAACAACCCAAAGAGACCTTCTTAGCTAATAATATAATATATGTGTTAGGGAGGGTGAGATATAAGTGTTGTTAACTCTTATTCATTACAGCATGTTAACATGCTGTCACCATTCGCTTTTTATGTCTTAGTAACTATGCTGATAATTTTGCTACTGATAATAAGTATACTTGTATTATCTAAGATACTGCGCCTGAGAAGACGGCATTAGTAAATAAACATTTCAAATGCACATGTGTCTTCTTTACTCCATGTTCTGGTTTGTAATGATAATATAACGAAAGAGTGTTCATGAGTCCCACGTACCCTGAGGTACTGTAAGTTCATGTTCTGGTTTGTCTAAACATTGGGAGTTTGATATGTCCAATGAGACACTGTAGCTAGCTCGGTAAGGGGTGAGTTGGTTGCTAAGGTAAGTTTTGGGACACCCTAATTTGCCGAGGTTCCACTCCTCTGTGCACAGTTCTGTGTGAGTACAGAAACCCTGCAACAGTGGTCCCTTCTACCCTCTCAGCACCCCTCATCCCCACAATAGAATAATGGGAAATGTAGTATTTTACAAAAGTTTATTGATTGGCTGCTGTTGAAAAGTAGAAGCCTTGAAGCCCATAGGAATCAATGGGCAATACCGATTTGGTATTTACCGATTCGGTAAATACCGAATCCTGCAAGGGTGCAGGGGGTGTCACTTTGACACCCTCTAGCACCCCGAATACAGGCACGTGTAACATGTGGCACACATACATGCCCTAAGGGCATGTCTGTGTGTCACATTGCACAGGTGTGCATGCACAGATGTGCATGCACACCTGTATTCGGTATTTTACCACCCAATAGGATTGGGTGGTAAAATACCGACTCTTACGGGCCTGTGGCACTCTTTGAAGTGCCACCTACATCTCATTTACAGAATCAGTAAATTTACAGATTCAGTATTTTACCGATTCTGTATATTTACCGAATCGGTAAATTTACCGATTCTGTAAATGACATGCCCCCTACAAAAAAAAATACAAAAAACCCCCAAAATCCATAATACCGGTCGGTAACGGCCGAAATCGGCCGTTACCGACCGGTATTTGGGCTCCTACATCTGGCCCCTAGTTTTATTATTAAGAACACAACATCACTGTCTCTCGAGTACATCTCTCTTTCATTCTCTCTGTGATTGACAGGCTGGTCTGTTTATGTGCTAAAGTACATATATGATATGTTTCCCTCGTCTTCATTGTTTGATTTTGCTTGTGAGAAAGTGTCACTCATAGTCATTGAATGTCACTCATAATTACACATAGCAATCTGGAACCTTGGCAGCTGTGAGTCAAGTGTGGTGGCTTCTTCAATACAGCACCTCATCCTTGCAGTTTGGGATGAAGAGCTCTTACTAAGTGTGACTATTTAATTTTAGTGCTGTGGTGCGGACACCTGCACTAAAATGTGTTAGTTTAATCCCTAAAGCGTAGTTTTTGGCAGGACTGTGCAGTCTTAAAATGTAATATTTACATCTATGGACAATATGATTTACTGATTTAGTAGCCGGAAATTTGCATGGCTCTGTTCCTGCACAGTTCTTAGACCCAAGCTCTTGGCTCAGCTCTTCCCGTTAATTTGCTGGCTGGCTCATCTCTACTTCTCACGTCTAACAATTCTCAACATACGAGAACTCTATTGTAATGAAGGTCTAGGTCATAGATTGTAGTAATACGCTTTAATGCAGATAGGTATTCAAATACAGGTGAGCGCCAGGGAGCATCCGCTGCCTTACACCATAGCTCTTCAACTGCCCCCACAATCATAAGATACACACACACATTCCAGATGTCATCATAACATTCTACCATAACACTCACGAGCCTTAAAGGTAAAGCACAACACAACACATCCCCCTCTCCTCAATAAGAGAAGAAAAGGAGACATGCAATTTAGAACAAAATAAGGGAAACAAAAAGAACAACAAAAAAAAAACAATTGATAGCACTAATATTCAGTAACATAATCTTTGAGCCAAGTGGGTGAAGTGCGAGTTCTTTTACCCAAACGTTTCTCAGTAACTTTCGACTCACCACTGATATTGTTTAAAACACCACCAGTACTGTGAACCCCGACACTTCCCCCCTCCTCACAATCAGATTGACCCACAGCAACAGAGTCATCCACCAACTCGTTGGTGTTTCCAGCTACTCCAGCAAGTTGTGCTTGTAAGTAGCTATTTTCAAAATGATCCTCCATCCAATCATACATATCTGGATGATAAGGTGTTTCTTCCCTCATTTCATCATGCTGATCACGACTAAAAGCTATACTTTTCAGATTCCAAACCTTTCCATCACTCAGTCTGACCGCATTTCTCAAAACTTCAATCACCTGTTTCTGTGGTTCGAAACTACTTTCACCTTTAGGTACTTTATAAGGTTTCTTCACACGCACCCATTCGCCAACTTTAACTTTCACATTTTTCGTACCATGGTGACTGTCATAAAACTCTTTACTTTTGGAATGAAGTAATTCCAAGTCCTTCTTCACTTCCGTAGGTGACCATTGTGTAACTTTCCCATCCATTAACCAACCAGGATTAATTTTACTTCTCGGTAATCTCCCCCTCATCATAATAAAAGGGGACAATCCTGTACCAGTTTGTACAGTAGTTCTGTAAGACCAGATTGCCTTTTGCACTTGGACCTTCCAATCTAATTTTTTACTAACAGCTGTCTGGATAACACCTTTGATCACCCTGTTGAATCTCTCAACGGTGCCATTTCCACTAGGATTGTATAAAGCAGTTGTCTTATGTTTCACACCACACTTCTCAAAATAGGTGCTAGCCATGTGTGACAAAAATTGTACACCATTGTCTGTGAGCACTCACACTGGCAAGCCCTCCATTATAAAAATGTTGTCCAAAAATTTTAAAATATTAGATGTGTCAGCTTTGTCCACAAATCTCACTATAGGCCATTTAGTGAATAAGTCAATAGCCACCAAGCCAAACTCCTTAGACACCCCAATAGGCCCAATGATGTCAACTGCAATCGTTTCCCACGGAAGTCCCGGAATCAATCCCTCACTCATACAAGGTTTCAGGGTTTTGAGAGTTTTATCCGCAGAACTACAAACTCCACAATTTCTTACAAAAATCTCTGCGTCCTTATCCACACCAGGCCACCAAGACATATTTTTCACCATGACTTTGTTCCTCCTAATGCCAAAATGTCCCTCATGACATAGCTCTAAAACCTTTTTCCTTAAAGAAACTGGTGGAACAACTCTGTCACCTCTGAAAATATATCTTTCTCTAAGGATAACTCCATCCTAACCTCCCAAAATGCCCTAAAATTCCCTTCCAAAGAACACTGTCTTGGCCAACCAGTACAGATATACTCCTTAACCTTCCTGAGTTCAACGTCTCTGTCTTGTTCCTCCATCCACACTTTATTACTAATAGCAGGGGCTCCAGAATCATGAATTAAGGCAATACTAACATTCCCCCACGGGTCATCCGCACACTCCTCTAACGGAGACGGCAATCTAGACAGGCAATCAGCAACTATATTGTCTCTTCCAGGTAAATAAATCATTTTATAAATGAATTCACACATGCGCATTGATAATCTTGCCATTCTAGCCAAAGCCCCAGAAATGCCCTCAGATGACAGGATCTTTACCAAAGGATGATGATCCGTTCTGATAGTTACAGGTTTCCCCCACACAAAGGCCCTAAAATGTTCAAGAGCCCATGCACAGGCCAATGCCTCCCTTTCAATGATGGGGTACCTGACTTCAGCCGGGGAAAGTGCTCTAGATGCAAACAGAATTATCATCTCTTTCCCTTTCTCATTTACTTGAGATAATACAGCACCAATACCCTTGTCGCTCGCATCCGTAGTTAACAAACATTCAGCATTGGGATCAAAGCCTGCTAAAGCATTGACACTCTGTAGATCAATTTTGATTCTATCAAATTCATCCTGGCACTCTTTAGTCCAAATAAACTTGACATTTTTCATGAGTAAATTTCGAATGTTAAACACCTTAGATGCAAAGTCTTTTACAAACTTAGCGCAGTACTCCGCCATTCCAAGAAAAGCTCTTATCTCCTCTTTGGTACTAGGTGTACTTGAATTCACAATGTTTTCAATCAACGCTGGCTTGGGTTTCACTCCCTCTTCACTAATAATGTGCCCCAAATACGATACACTCCTTTTGCAAAATTTACACTTCGACAACTCCACTGTAAGTCCAGCCTCTTCCAAAACCTGTCTCAACTTATCATCATGTTCAACTTTGTTCTTCGCAGCCACCAAAATGTCATCTTGAAAGAATGCAATCATGTCCAAATTCCCTAGTAGCTTATACATTAATTTCTGAAATACAGCCGCAGCTGACGCCAACCCAAATGGCATTCGTCTAAATTGATAACACCCAAAAGGTGTGACAAAGGCAGTTAGATATCTTGATTTACTTTCCAACTCAACCTGGTGATATGCAGCAGACAAATCTATAGTTGAGAACCAAGTAGCACCTTTAAAAGAGGCCACCATTTTTATTGATCTTAGGCAATGATATTGTTATTGAGATGGCGCAGGTCGATGCATAAACGGATTTTTCCGTTGGTTTTCCGTGTCACGACAATAGGACTGATCCATTCTGAGGCTTCCACTTCCTCAATTATCCCTTTAGCTAACAGTCCTTGTAATTCCCCCTTTACCTCATCTCTGATCAACATTGGGATGGGTCTAACCTTGTGCACTTTTGGTTCAGCACTTGCCTTAAGTAGTATTCTATGTTCAAACCCCCTTAATTTCCCCAAAACAGCACCGAACACTCCTGGACATTCTTTGCTTAAAACGTCACTCAACTTGCTCTCCTCATCCACAACCAACACCTTTTCTTCACTATTTGGGTCCAAAATTATACTTAAACTTTTCTGATCCCACCATCCCAAAACCGATGGTCCTATCTTAGACACGTACAATTTACCCCTTGTGCTCCTTCCTTTAAACAAAAATGTGAGCCATCTGTAACCCAGCATCTCAATTCTTTTCCCTGTATAGCCTACTGGACAAATATCCGAACTCCTCAATTGATCACCAATTTTTCTCACAAAATACTTCTTCCAAACTTCTTCATTTACAATCGTGTAAGGTGATCCCGAATCTGCATAAATTTCCACCACTACACCCCCCAAAGATACTTTACATAAAGGTTTTCCTTCTAAGGCCTCGTCAGATATATTGATGATGTAATTACCTCTCACATTCTTTACCCATTCCAAACTCTCTTCCTCAACAACTACCTCTTCTTCATCCCAAACATACTTAACATTACTGCGTTTGCGGCACATCTTTGAAAAATGTCCTAGCATTCCACAAATACCACATTTCTTATTTATAGCAGGGCAGGCCCTACTAAACGCTAAGTGTTCTTTGCTATCACACCGATAATATCTTCTTTCTTCTCCTCTAGTGTCTTTTTTTAAATCTAGTTGGTTGAGCGTTCCATCTTCCCTGTGGACGTGGTTGAAATCTTGTTGGGGTCTTGTTATGTGGTAGAATCTTACAAACTGCACTTGATGTTTTTTCATGTTCAATCTCTTTTACCACAGAAGAACATCTTCCCGACATTTCTGCTTTCCTCATAATGGCTAACACATCTTCCAATGGTGCATCGCCATTTACCCATAGTCTATCTTGTAATGTAGTGTTATTATTATGCATCACTAGTTGGTCCCGTATCAAATCATCATTTAAAGCTCCAAATTTACAATCAATTGCTAGCTTTTTTAATTCGTCCACCCATTCATCAACTGTTTCCGTTTTGTTTTGTTTCCTTTGAAAGAATTTGTGTCTAGTTACACCCAAACACACTTTTGGTGCGAAATATTTTTCCATGTTTTTTATGCAGTTTTCAAAAACATCCACATTCACATCCTCAACCTTATTCATACGGGAATGCGTTTTTAGACCAATAGCTCCTAAGGAATGTAGTAAAATCCTTTTTTTCTGTTCCGGTTTCATTTTCTTTTCCTCATCAATTGCCTCAATGTAGTTAATAAAATATTCCTTCCACTCAATCCATTTAATTTCCGGTTGAGTTCCAGTAGCCCAAAATGGTTGTGGAGCACTTATGGTAAAATTCTGTTGTGCCATCCTGTGTTCTATATCCTCACTACTTTCACTAATAATGTTCTCCTCAGAATCTCCACTCTCCATAAACTACACAATAAAATACTTTAAAAGTCTCTACTTTGTATTAAAATACAATTTCTCCTTTGTGTACTCCCCGACCGTCTCACCTGTATTCTTCTTTACACCCAGTAATGCAAATTCCCAGTGTCTTCACAGCGTGTAGTTCACTGCGTTAATGTCAACACAGATTATCAGCGTTAACCTCAAAAACGAAATTTTTGCTTTACTAAAATGGCCGCCGCGCAAGGTTACGTTGCGTGACCCTGCGTAATTGTGTAATTTCCTCCTTGATATAGACATTCACCGGTTGCTGCTTCACGCGCTACACTCTCGCGCTTCCTGACAGGTCGTTGCTTCGCGCGCGTCGTTGCTTCGCGCACTTCCTTCTTGCGCATCAGCATGGAACCTTGTAGCTGTTCGTAAGATGCAGCGTTTCAAAGACTTAGCTGGTAAGACGTTAATGTTATAAAACTTCCTAATATACAAGGTATGCCGCTTTTTGGATAATCGCTTACCGCTTTTAGACCAAGTTGTCTTTTCCCACGGAGCCACTTAAATCACTGTTAAGATAGAAGTCTACAGTGATTCTTCTCCGGATTTGTACCAAAACTGCCCAAAGGTTCAAATAATATCCACGGGTTCTTCAATTAGTCCAATCGTCGCCAATTGTAATGAAGGTCTAGGTCATAGATTGTAGTAATACGCTTTAATGCAGATAGGTATTCAAATACAGGTGAGCGCCAGGAAGCATCCGCTGCCTTATACCATAGCTCTTCAACTGCCCCCACAATCATAAGATACACACACACATTCCAGATGTCATCATAACATTCTACCATAACACTCACGAGCCTTAAAGGTAAAGCACAACACAACATCTATATGTCTGTAAAAGACCAACTACATATTTACAAATAAATTATAAAAAAAAGTACCAACATTTGACAGTAATTGCTATCTGTATTTCCAATCACGCTGAACGCGTGACAGAAACACCAGAAAACTGAGCGAATCACGTCACAGTTCTCGATTTCGCGCCATTTTTTACCTGCTACAGTGAGCAACGCACGGGAGCATTAATCCTCTTTCCCGGCGTGCACTATGGCTCTCCGCTTCATACAAACACAGATTTTTTTTTGTAACTGCGCAGGCGCGACGTGACAAGCTTCCCGAATAAAATGGACGACGTGAAACGAGGACAGTGAACTGCGCAGTAGCCGGGACACCGGAAAAGGTCGGGTTGTGTAGCAGTGCGCTTCCGGTGTGGTCCAGGTTAGATCTTCTGTTTGTAAATTCGTAATTGTCAGCGGAGCGCAGTACAGAAGCGGGAGTGTGGGGCAAGAAAACCGTATGAAGAAAAGAGGTGTGTGGCGCGCGCATGCGTAATAAATATTAGCTCGCCCTTCTTTAAAAGCTAAACCTTAGTAAACTGCTGTTTTTTTATTGCGAGACAAACCTCTGGTGTGAAGTATTTTTCCACGAACAACGATGCCCCCAATATTGCACCCCTACGAAAAAGCAGATAAAAAGCATTTATCCTGCACACAAATGTTCCTCGTAAGAGAGAGAGGGCTTCCAGTGGAAACAATGACCTGGCCGTCTGGAAACAAAGCGACTGTAAAGAACCAGAGTCACCAGGACTCAAAGCCCCTCCTAACAGCTAGCGCCTAAATATGTGTATCCTCCACATAGTAATCACTCGGGAGATAAAGTTTCCCCGAAAACTAAGTTCGGAAGTTCTGCTCTCTACCATTTATGATTAAACCTGTCTGTACTCGAAATCCCTACATAGGTACTCCGTTCTCGTTTGACCATCGGCCGAGTCAGCTACATTTACTTAGTATGACTTTCAGTGCTTTCAGGGCACTTACTTATATGTGGCGTTTCAATGCCTAATGTGTGACACTTTGAGTGACCCTTTATAGCGAATAGAATAAAGCCGTTATGATTTATGTTCATTCGAGAATCGGAAATAATCCCTTTTCTGGAATGTAGTGGCCTAGTTATTGCCTTAAAAGCAGCTGCTACATTCCTGAGGTGTTTATGCAAGGTTGCCCATTTGTCCTTTAACTAACTTAACACAAGGCTTAACAGTTATGGAACATAAGTGCTTCTCTTATCCACGTGAAGGTGAGAGATTTTAGGCCGGGACTGGTGTTGTTAGTCATGACCTATCCAACACAGCAGCAGTCAGTCATGTCTTGAGTAGCTATTTGGCATGGCTAATCTCTCAGGCCTCCGTACTGCTTCATGCAGTGACCGTGTGTACCTGCTTAGCAGGTATCACAAGCGCAAGACCGGAACACACATGAAGAGACTAAGGGGCAGATTTACAAGAACGCCAGCATCTCTGCATATTAGCAGAGATGCAGCAGTTCAAGTGTGTCACGCAAAAAAAAGTACGCCACCATCGATGCGTCTCATTTAAAATGCGGCGAAAGGATTGATAGATGCGCCACACATCTGTTGTCGTAAAGGTAACATATTGCTGGAGTTGAGTCGCAACTCAAGTAATACTTAAGAATGCATATTCCTATCGTGCTGTGTCACTCCTTATGCCTGTTTCAAGCAGGCGTAAGATTTTGACGCAGTGGCGTCGTAGAAGTGAGTCAGTGAAATCTTGTAGATTTCACTGCGTCACTTTTGCGAAGCTTTCTTGCTGTCGGAACGCCCACCCTGCATAAATTATACCTGATGCAGGTATAATGTGACGCAGGGCTTTACAACGTGATGCATCTCCCTAGATGCGTCACGTAAATGTGTCGCAACGTGGCACATTGTTTTCGACACCGCTGTGTCATGATTGTAAAAGTGTCTCGAGGCTTGTAAATCTGCCCCTAAATAGGGAATCGTAATTGTTTGACTGCAGATCCTTGCTGCAGTGCTGGAATACTAATGTAACTCGTAATGCTTGGCATTTGGCAAGTCTGCCTGATTGCGACTTATAAATTGCCCTCTGCTACCTGTGTGCGTGGCATGCTGCATCCATGGCGGTTTGTTCCATGACCCCGTGTTTGTACTTATATTTACTTAGGCGCTGATTACAAGGCATGAGGAATGTGTTGTGGGCTTTCCCACCCCCCTTTAAATACCCTTGCTCTCTTTGAGATTTTTTTCTTCACTGTGGTAATACTTTCTTTTATTCATATGCAATGGGCATTTTCATTATATAAAAAAAAAAAATCAAATATGAGATCTCTGCAATGGATTAATCTGAGTAACAGTAATTTTTAAATAACTATATCTTAGTCTTGGGATTTCTAGCAAGTTACTGGTTCAGCAAACAAGCTAACTTACAGGCTGACTAGTGTAAGAAATTTGATTATTCATTGGTGTGGGTGACTGTACACCTCAGGGAGTAATCACTACCCTTGTCACGGCAAACTCTTAAAATTACTAAATTCACCTGAGCTCAACCCTCCGGTAGTTATGGCTCAGAGCAGACAGGCTTATCTTAGGGCAATGTGCCAATCATGTATGCAGTACCAAAACAGTAATAAAATGCAAACAAATCAAAATCTGAAACAAATTTGAAAAAAAAGTAAAATTTAATAAACAAAATGACAATCTAGTTAGGTGAACCAGAGAAGTGAATCATTAACACCTTTGCTGCGGCGGCTATTCCGCCGCACCGCTAAGGGGGCGGAGGGGCTGCGCGGCGCTCACACGCTGGAGACGGAACCGCTCCGTCACCAGCCTCGGGTGAGCTGTGCTGATGACGGAGCGGTTCCGTCATGGCCCCGCCCGCTCAATAGAACGCGCCACGCAGGCGCGCTGGGCGGGCCATGACGGAACCGCTCTGTCATCAGCACAGCGCCACCGCGGCTGATAAGGGAGCGGTTCCGGCATCGATGTGGTTAAAGTTTTAAGTGGGAATAGTGACAAGTAGCTCTAAGTGCGAATGATAGAAAATGGTCTCAGTAGAACGGCACCTAGGTGCAGTGTGAGACTAGCTGTGATGAAGCACGGGTCAGATACACCAACCAGTTTCATCAGGATCAAAGATTTTACCTTGGGCCCTTATTTTGATATCAGGTGGTCGGACCGCCACCTGCTATCACGGCAGTGAGAAAATCGATTGACAAGCAGGTGGTGATCAGAATGCCCAATTACAGTGGGGCCGTCGTGCTAGCGGTCAGAAAGTGTAATTTAACACTGTGGCTTGTGCTGAGGCCCAGGAAAAGGGTTGCAGCACAAGCTGCAGTGTTAAAGAGCACTCCCTGTACATCAATGGTCTGTGTGCCAGGCACCATGACCTGCATTGATTTGGGGTCCCCGAAGTCCTTTTTCATTCCGTTCGGACAACAAGGAAAAGGCAGTCTGAAAGGGACATCGTAATCCCGGCGGCGGTGCCTGCTTCGGCACCGCCTCCATTCAAGACTATGATTCTGACCTCCGCTCCTTCCACATCGCAGCGAAAACCGGGAGCAGCCTCCCCACTCAACTTCGGACCATCACCTCACTTCCAGAAATCCAAGTAGCCTCAAGACCTGGCTGCTCAAATAAGCCTCCAGGACCTGCAAGTTCCTGCATAGGGTGGTTAGCCCCTTTTTATAAATCTTGATATATTGAATGTTTGCCTCCTCACTGGTGAAAGGCTAACTAGTGGCAGGCAGAGTTGGAAGAAGCTGTTGTCAGTGCCTTTACTAAGAAATTAGACTGACATATAAATGCAGTTCCCACAGACTGGTTTCACTGATCCATGTTGTAACCAAAATGAATTAGGACAAGAAATAGTACTCCTAGAAAATATTGGTGAACTGCATGTTAGCCTGAGCAAATATGCTGTGCAGATTTGCTCATGCGAAAATCTGAATGTTTGCAAGTTCACTTTGCCGCCAACCCTGGAAAAAGGTTTGTCCGCCATAACAGGAGTAAATTTCCAATATTTCTCAGAATGAGAAAAGATTAGAGAATAGTTTTTGAAAACTCTTAAAACATGCAAGTTGGTAGAATTGCACAGACTCAAAAGGGCACTCTAACCCTGGAACTACTGCTAACCACTACCTTCAGCCCCAGTAAGTATATCTGCGGAAATGTGGCAACATAATGGACAGACAAGTGAAGGTGAAGAGGGAGTGCATGAAATGCGATTTCATTTGGATGTCTGTTGGAAGTGTTAGCGGGAACACAGTGGCCAAACTGGGGTTTTACACGTCATGCAGTGATCTGAATACAGAGTAGTATGGTTGAGTTGAACACAGTTTGGAGTTGTCTCGTGGCTTTCAGACAATTGCAGAGGCCCCTGAAGAAGGGATCTATATATACCGAAATGCATTGGACATCCTGCTTAATAAGCAACATTGAAGATTGGCAAGCTTTGAACATGATGAAAATCAAGATGTGGTGAACATCATTTTTTGAAAATTAATTAAATGCTGTTCAATAGGGAATCATCATAATCTATGTTGATGTGTTTAATGATTGAAATTAAATATTCATAAACTAATTGAAAATTTACAAGTTTAAATTTGTTTTAAATTGGTGTTTTAATTGTATTAGTAGTCTAGCGACTAAAACACTGTGAAGCCAGGTAACAGGTGAAGTGTCACTTGTGGTTATGTTTGAATTATTGGAGACAGGCTACCTTCTCCTGGCATCACACATGTGATTTAGTTTAATAATCATTTATCCAGAATTGTACAACGGATGTGCGCAGCACCGTATAAATAACATAAGGGGATTGCAAGGATTCAAATACTACTACGGTATGAGCCCTGGCATAATCAGAGAGGCTATATCATAGCTGTTATATAATGAGATTGCTGCCATAATTTGTTGCAGCACTAAATGGCCTGGGGGGGGGGGGTGAGAGGGGTTCTCCCCCAAGAGAATTTTGGAAAAATAGTGGCCAAATGGTGGATTTTCAAGCACATTTGAGAAAGCAGGAAGGTTAATAAAGCAATTGTGAATCAGTTCTAACAAAGACAGTGACTGGAAAACTGAATGTAAGCAAGGTTAGGTTTGTGCCTGAAACAAGAATAGAATCATGCACACATTGACAAATGCCCCAGTGATTTACGGCACCAAAAGGGCGGGTGCACGCACTGCAAACCCTATCAACCATGCACAAAGTCCGCCTGCTGCCTTGCTGAATATGAGTTACCTCTTGCCACCTGCACCCCTTCGAATCGCCACAATAAAAAA
The DNA here is from genome assembly GCF_964261635.1 of Lissotriton helveticus. Lineage (NCBI taxonomy): Eukaryota > Metazoa > Chordata > Amphibia > Caudata > Salamandridae > Lissotriton > Lissotriton helveticus. The sequence continues at coordinate 1,586,788,021 of NC_136057.1, forward strand.
ATACATTTAACATGAAAAAGTCAATCTTAGAAAACATGTTTGACCTGTAGCCCATTTGAAATATTTTTAAACGTGTCTCTCATATCTCCCCTCATACTCCTGCTTACAGTGCCAGTATGTAAATGTCTCCCATACCACCCCCCTGATACTCTGCCGCAAACATGCATACATATACAGACAAAGGATGACTGACATGTTCAAAAACAAACATACACCCACATCACATGCATAGAAATATGTGAGCTTTCCAGACTCGAGCACACACTCTCTCACACACACACACACACACACACACACACACACTCGCGCACGCTCACACGCAGAGATGACCCAAAGAAGCGACGGCATGGTGAACAGAAATTCTCAGACACGTGCATACACAAAAGCGTGCACTCTCCTAGACACAAAGCGCAATTGACCAACAAACACTCAATGCTGAAACGAGACAAACTCTCCGGGAGCACCCAAAAACAAAACCGAAATCACCTTTACTTTTGTCAGTACACCCTCAAGTAACTGAAACTATGTCTTCCCTGCTAGATGTTTCAAATACAACTGGCTTTAAACTCGCACACAGCTGTGAAAAAACACGCAAAACAAATGCAGAAACCCTCACAGGCAGACAAACGCACTCAACAACTTGCACACAAAGAAAAAGCTTAAGAAACAAAAAAAACAGGAAGGCAAATAAATGCAGGTTGACCGAACAAAGTTTACTACTACTAAAAATTAGTGCATCTGCACTAAGACACAGAATAGGGGCAAATGCACACAAACATCGGGCGATACCCACAGAAAACCTTGCACACACAAATCAACACAGACAACTATGCACACAGGCCAACCGGTGTACCGGCTTATGCAGAGGTCTAAGCATTAGCTGAAAACCAAACACAAACACACACTGACAACACGCATGTCAGTACACATTGAGTCACTATCAACAGAAGTAGGATCGTACAGGATGGATGCACGGGTGGGGCTGAATAGATACATGGAATACCTGGATGAAAGGGGTAGGGCTGCCTTGATGGATGGCTTAAGTTAGAGGGCAGATAAAAAGCATGGTGATGATGCGGAAAAGATATCGGTGTGCGTTTGGGAGGATGGGTGTGCTGAGGGGAGGGGGGCAGACGTATGTAAAAGGGTGTGTGCATAGTTGAAGAAATAAATGCTCTGCTGTAATAAATGAATGAAATGGCTAACCTAAATCAACGCTATTTTCTAGTAAAATGTTTGCCCAACACCAAATAAAATGCAATGGCAATCTGTGAAGATCATCTGGCCCTGACAAATGTCCTTTGTTTGCTGCACAGATCACAGACTTACGGGGGGCTGCCGAGCAAGCACTTCTGCTGCAACACTTTTGTGACTGCCACATAAGGCATCATGCACTCACGCCAAGCTCTCTAACATCATGGTGTCCACTAGACACACACACAAACAAACGAGCACCCCTCACCTGCACAAAGGAGCATATGTACAGACACAATTACATCCCCTCATCAGAACCTCTTATGCGTCAAATAAACCCTATGTTCGTACAATACATGTGAGTATAATAGAGCCAGTACATTAGTAACCTCCGCGATATGGCTACTGTCACAATCGCACATAACTAAAACCATGCAGTGTGTAATTATCATCACTCTACGGAAAGTTTTAAAATATTGAAAATGTGCGTCTGGGGAGCAGAGGCGGCTTCGTGGTCACTTCGTCGCAAAGGGAACAAGGCCGTACGTGCAGCTCACGCTCGCATAAGCTTCTTCCTCCGCGTACGCTGTACTGAAGGCAGAAGCCCAAGAGAGCATTCACACCGCATCGTCGCGCGACACCCCCACTCATGGGAGGCGACGCAATGCTGTGTGCGATGCCTACAACCCACTGCCCTGGCATAGATCAGCCACCCCTCTAGTTGGGTGCACTATACAAGTGGTTAGGATACAGGTGCATGCCCGGTATCCGGACCTTCTTCATCTATCCAAAGTACCACACAGGAGGCTGCCATGTCATCCCGATCTGCTCACCAGGGCGAGTGGCAAGGTGTTCCACCCCAACTAGCATGGCTCCTGAGTTCATCCAATACGGACATTTAGGCCTCTCACAGGACTTTATGCAGATTTTAAAAGAGGCCAGGAGTGCTTCTATAAGGAAGTCTTGTGCTGTTAAGTGGAAGCGCTTTTTCATGTGCCCTGTACCCCTACAGTGTCTAAGTCCATTCATAGACACTGTAAGTGCAGTGCTGCCATTAAGAGTATATGGTGTTGGAAGTTAGGCATTACGGACTCCACAGCACCATAATGGCTATACTGAAAACTGAGTAGTGTGGTATCAAACTTCTCAGCACATTAAACCAACACTGATCCCAGTGTGAGATTTAATGAAAAATGCACTCAGAGGGCATCTTAGAAATGCCCCCTGAAAAACGACCAGCCTCTGGTGGGTTCCCTGACTGGCACACAGCAGCCTGCCACCAAGAGACATGTTACAGGACCCTAGGGTGAGAGCCTTCGCTCCCTGAGCCCAGAAACACAGCCTTTCCTGGGTGAAGGTGTTCACACCTCCTCCAGGCCAGGAAAAGACATCTGTGGCAGGGGAGCTTCAAAGGCCTGGCATCCTTTGTAATGCGACTCCTAGCCTCTCCTATCAGGAGCAGGCCCCCTTTTTGTCTCTCCTCCTTTTCAGCAGGGAAACGTGGGTAAAACTAGCCAGCCCAGAAGTTGTGCCCATCTCTGCCAACTCTACCCCTCAGGTGGGAGAGGCAAGGTGAAGCCCACTCTTCAGTGCCTGCCATCTTCCAGATGGCAGGCACTCCCCAATCGGCATTAGGGATTGTGCTCACTCCCCCACATGGGGTGAACACACCAAGGGCGCAGTCACCCTACGGTCAGTAGTCTGTTGGCTACTGACCCGAGACCCCTAAAAGCCCCCTAAATACAGTATTTAAGGGCAGCCCTGAACTAAGACAGCAGATTTCCGCAACCTAAGAAGAACAAGCATTTGAAATGCAAACGGTCTTGGCTTTGGGACCTTATATGTATTCAGCTATACAGTACCTTAGCCTGGGTGGTGAAACATGTACTGTTTTTCAACATGAAGGGAAAGTAAGCACCAAACTGTGTGACATGCCAGGTATGGGAACACATGGGGAGAAATACTGCCTTTTAGCAGGAAATCGTATAGTCCAAAGCTCTATTTTTAATATAATATCATGGCCTTTGGTGGTTATATCACTGAAAATACATGATTAAAAAATATTGTTGTTTATGGATGCTCGTGGAAGAGAAGTTCTATGGACTGGAATCTAGAGAATGCTAACGTGATTATCTAGGGTTTCTCATCCGAAAGCAATACACCTGGTAAACCAGCACCCTGGGGAAAAACGTGAATGCAAGGTATATCAAAAGGACACTATTTGCCCAAGCCAGCTATTTCTGTATTTCTGCAGTTAGGTGTTTGTTTTACCCCCGGCCATTAACATTGGTCCTGAAAACCGCACATAAAGCAGATTCGTACTTATTAAATTCGTACCGATTATGCTGTAACAAAACAATAGAACTCGGATATTGTAAAGTAGTCCCTCATGCAGCTCAATAGGGCCAAGTGCATCTTTTCCACAACCGACTCTCTGGGTACTGGCGAAGAGGATTCAACTGCACCTCAGGGTGATAGATGACAAATCCAGAACTCAGCAGTCCAGCATCAGGCATAACAGAGTACTGCCCAGCCAAATCATTGGCTTAAAAAAAAGGCATCCTTTGATAGCACAGCAAGACGAAATACTGTAGGCAGTAATGGGGTTCAACTACTGATTTCTAGAACAGGGTTAAACTATTCTTGTAATTTCCTGCTCTAAAGTGGTGGCATGCATACACCTTTATAAATAAATACACGGTAGGCCCGTCAAGGGTACAGGTAGATACCGGCAATATGGTGGCATCTGAGGCACCAACATTACATCAAGGACTACGGCAGGTGATGTCACTGTGCTGGCATCGTAACCCCTTCATAGTGGCCTGGGAGGTGCTGTAAGGATCTTTTTAATTCTTTAATCCCACCATGTGGGGAAATACTCTGAAAGTCTTACTCTGTCTGGTGGGTGTAGCGGGACAAGAGCAGGGGAGGCAGAAGCTCTAGAGGTATAGGGGTGAAATAATTTGAGGCAGTACAAATATCTACGTGCACAGAACAAAGTTCTGATTATAGTCGGTGTTCACTGCTAGAGGTTAGGTAAATAAACAAAAAGTCCTTCTCGACTTTTAATAAAAGTTAACAATTGAAATACACTTTCTTAGAAAAGTGGTTCAACACCTGCGTCATGCTCAGCAGGTGCCGTTTAACCCAATACCGCGGCCGTGGGCCTCGCCTGGAGCAAAGTCAACCATGAGCAGAAAGTGTCTGAAACCCTAAAACACCGTCCACGACAACCCCCGCGCTGCCCAGTCACAGGGTGTAATGACGCACTTGCTCAGAAAACAGATTTTTTTTCGATGGTTGTCCACTTAGGGTTATGGGAGTCTGAATGCAAGCTCGAATTCAAGTGCATGGTGGGAATTGACGCCCGGCTATTAATGGACCCAACTGCAACTGACAACAAACCTCACAAATTGTAGCGAGTTGGCACCATGCCTGCACCAAAAACGCTGACTGATTAGTTTTACATTTTAAAGTGAAACGGGTCACTATTTCTTTTAATTGTAAAAGTTTCAAAAAGACGAAAGGAAATGAGAAAGCGACATAAGGTGGGAAGATTAAAAAAAAACAGCACAGAAACTGCAGAGCGAGAGAGGCTGAGTACCTTAAGAACAATCAGGCCACGAGATCCAAACTCTACAGCCTATCATTAATTTAACACATATGGAAAGCGCGCACTTCCTGCATTTGAAGTGAGGAGGAGCTGCAGCAACACAGACAGCCGTGCATTGCACACCATAGCTATGTGTAGGCAGATCTTGGAGAACTGACTCCATTGCGGGGAACTCATCTTGCTGCCTGCACAGCGGCTGTACCGATATTCTACCTTCACCCAACCTGCGCCCTGCACCTGGTATTCGTTCCAAACCAGTCCCTGGGAAGGGGAAGGCGTGACAACCCTAACTTACCTCAGAGGAGACAACATGACAGCAAATCTCTATGGTGGAGAGTTTCTGAATGCGTTGCAAGCGCACCTTCTGGGGCGCCAGCACTGCATACTCTTGGAGAGAAGGGGTGTTGCTGGAGCACGCGCTGACTGGCTATGTCAGCCTGGACAGGCACGGTCCAGCAGTGGCCATAGTGCGACGTGGGACGTTCACTCATTCATGCCGGAGTCAGCTGCTCTAACCCGGGTGGACATTTAAAGGGAACTGCTTAATGTCTCAGTTGTATTTTTTGTATTTTCAGATGTAGTTTGAAAAATCCACAAAGTTCAATATGCAAACAAGCGTGATGCGCACGGCAAGGAAAGCGAAAGTCATCGCGATCACTCTGAAAGCGAAAGTCATCGCGATGACGCGCTAAAGCACGCTAGGGATGCACAAGCAGCAGAGCGCGCGCTTGTGTGCGTGACAGTAAGCTGGTGGCCGCTTTGGTGGCACTTTTAAAAGCAGCTACTAAATGTCTCGGCCAGATAAGCGCATGAGCTGGATCAGGCAGAGACCTAAAAAAGGAGTAGATGTACTAAACATGAAAGATTTTTACCGGCAAATGCTGCTGTAGGTCAGTGTGCTTTTTGCTTTTTGTCCCTAAGTATTATATTGAATAGTCGCTGTACAGTGGCACCATTTTCTAGGTCCATGCTGCATTTCAGATTTGGGGCGGGATGTGTAAGGGGCATATGTGGTGTCCTGGGCTCCTGGTTTTTGCAAAATCGACATCTTCAGTGGTCAGCGCAACGTCAACCGCAACCGCTACCAGTCATGCCCTTAGTGCTGCGCCATAGATTTCTACCTACCATTGGCATTTTGCATGCCTCCTTTGCAACCGGGGTGCATAATTTGCAGAACTTGGGTCTGATGTTTATGTGCTCCTAGCAATGAAACAACACAATATACGTGAGAACAGTCCTCTGAGTGACCCAGCATATTTAAATATTAAAAGAAGCCTGTCTTCATTACGCTTTGCAGAGTACAGTGCGAACAGCCAGTGCTTCGTTATTATTGCTCCTTCCTCGGTTAGAATCTCAAGCTAGATTCATAGAGTAAATCCCAATCACAAGCTGACCAGCTAGATGCATAACAAAAAAAGCCTTACTTCGCGCGTTTACTATTATTAAAACTGTTCATTGTACAGTACCTACGGAGAAAAGCACATTCCGTAGCTGAAGGAGAAAGCACGCTGCTGCCTGAGGCCTGCGTTAGCACAATGATTGACACTTACTCTGTGTCAGAATTGCCATGACGGTACTGGGCGGGGCCAACTGGGGCGTACACTTCCATTTGTACAAGGAACTGGAGCGGCTGGCACAGAGTGGAATCACGCACAGCTTCCGATAAAACGCCTCAGAGGGGAACTGAGTCCTGGACGGAGGGCGACACGGGAGACAAATGGAGGTGGCAGCCATAGAAAGCTCCCTGAGCCGGACCGCATCAGTGGTTAAGCCCGCAGAGCTCCCAGAGTTGTTCTCCAAAGCCTAAGCGCAAATTAAACATTATTGCCTGAAGATGCATACAACGAACAGTTTTCTCCATGTGGTTCAACAAACAGCTTTCCTGAAACTTTGCATTTCAAGAAATGTAAAGCTATGGAGGCATACCAAAGAAGAGTAGTCAGGCGGGCGATCTGCGTGTGAGGAGGAGGGAGTGGAACCCGCTGGCTTCACTTTGTCCTCTTTGGTTTCACTGCTTGTGCTATCTCTGCCTTCCTCCTAAATTAGCCCGTGTATATCCTGTAAAGAAGTTGTATGCGCATGTGTTCTGGATAGGACCGGTCAGGCAAAATATAGTGTGAACTCACTCAGCCAATCCCAGCAGAAAGCAAGCATTTACAAATGCAATAGGATTCGTATTTACGCAAGCCCTATTGCATTGTAAACAAAAATGCTGACGTTCAAGAAAACACAAGCGGGAGTGGGTGGGGTGGTGGTGGTGGGCAGTGAACTTAGACTGTGGGAGGGAATGGGGGAAGGCAGGGAAACAAAAGACTTTTAAAAGTAAAGGGGCCGATGGCTATGGAAGGAGAAAAATCACGACATGGCTGTCAGGAGGTGGGATTAAGTTGCCAAAAACCAATCCGATTGGCTGAATTCCTAAATGCTGCAATCAAGAAGATAGGTGGAAAGTGGGTGGAGCTTCCCCTGCTATACTGTATACAGCATCTCTCGACAAGACCGCGCATGCGCTGCCTAGCTGAGACCTAAAAGGGACGAACGAAAACACCCTGCAGAGGAAACTACAGAGAACAACTGACTTGGCCCCAGCCCTACCCGCTCGTCTTCAGTTTCTGGAGATCCTGCGCCAAAAATCATCTTGTCCTGTAGGCAGCGACCTCCAGAACCCCAGGGAGGACGGACTGCCTTCAACAAAGACCGGATCTCCTGTGAACAGCAGCCCTACTCAAAAGATACTCCGAAAACAGACTCTGAGCCTGCTGAGGACGAAGAAACCTGATGCCTGGAACTACCACTGCACCTGTAGCCTACTGCCCGAGTTCGAGTGGCCCAACAGTTCCAGCGAGGTCCCCCTGCACTCCAGAATCCGTGTCCACTGTGTGTTATCCCCTCCAGAACACCCTGACGTCGCCTGCAGCCTGTGCGCCGACCCCCCCCCCCCCCCCCCCCCCAACCGTGAGTGACCTGGTAAGGTGAAATCCGACCTCAAAAGACACCCCTGCATCCAGGCGCCCTGGAGAAGAGGACCTGAGGTGCACCTACGTCCCTGGGCCCTCCAACTTACCTGCCCAGCTGTTAGTTCCTCCCGGAAGTCTTCCTGGACCGAGTCTGCAGCTAATAACCAAAAATCCTCAGTGAAAACAGGGCACCCAACGCCAAAACAGCACCCTGCACCCAGCCGCCCCAGCGCCGCTTCAGGTGCCCTTTGTGTGTATACCGGATCCCCCTTTGTCCTGAGCCTAACACCAGGAGCTTGGCTGCCACAACCAAGTGTCCTGCTCGTCAGCAGTCACCAACCGGAGACCCCCTATCCCCCATTGGATAACATTATGCCTCAGCACTCTGCACCCGGCTGCCCTAGTGCTGCTGAGGGTGTAACAAGAGTGCATCCTTGAACCTGGGGTGCCCCTGAGTCTACGCCTAGAACCTTGACTCCCACTACCAAATACGTACCTTAAAACAGATGACACTATTTTCCTCTATAGGATAACTGACTATTTTTCTTGGAAAAGTTTCCAAGTGTGGAGTTTGAAAACCTAAAGAAATTCTTTAACATTGTACTGTTTAACAAAAACAATTTTACTTACCTGTTTACGGTAAATGTCCCATAGTAGTATCTAGGTATACTACTCTGTGTAAGAAATGTAATCCAAAAAAGTAACTTGCCTGGTATTTTACTGAGAAGCCCATTCAAGTCTATGTACTATATTTACTAGGTATTGCATTGCTCTGCAACCATACTGTAAGTCAAAACAAAGTGCATATGCAATTACAATTCAAACTGTTTACGAATTGCATTACATTTGTACAGTATTTATTGCTTACCCGTGCCAGGCTTGCTTGGTTCTAGAAAATTTAATCACTAAAAGAACATTTTTATACAAAAGCAATTGGTCTGAAGTTCAATCTTTGAGTGTTTAAATTCATTTGCTGACGGAGTGTGTACAACAAATGCTTAACACTGTCCTTTGATACTGCCTTACTGCTCGACCACACTACCACAAATAGAGAGTGAGGTGCTATATAACTTTACCTCTGCATACCTTTGGGGTTCCACTGGACTCTGTGCACACTATACCTCACTTTGGGATAGTATATACAGAGCCAGCGTCCTACAAATCTGTGAAACCTATGCAGACAAATGTAATGGGCGTTGTGGTACAAGCAGCCAAATGACGGGTCATCTTACCTCACAAGTGAAATGTTTCCAAACAAAGTGAGGAGTGCACGCTGAGTCAGGCAAGAACACAATGTGACAGTAGGAGGCTGTGATACGCCTGAAAATAAAGTAACGCCTTAAATTATAACAGACTGTCATGTCTAGCCGCTTAACCGCGTCGGCAATTCCGCCACGGTGTGGCAGTTTAGTGGAGTGGGCAGGGCCACGTCGCCCAACGGATGTGCGCAGCACTACGAAGGTAGTGCGCGCGACAGCTGTTGGCCGACAGAAGCACGCAAGGGGCTAAAGAGAACTGACATTAGATCGCATACCAGTGACCGTGTGATAGCCGCCTTACCTCAAGCTTGAACTCCAGCTCCAAAACGAGTACAGAGTAGACAGAGTCCGGCATGTGATTAAATACCCCCAGTGTGTCCGCTGGAATCTAATCTGAAACAAGACTATCATGTACTCCAAAATACAGTGAAAGATGGGGGGCGTGGCTTGGCGCTCACGGGAAATGGATGTGTCCGGGTGAGGCCCTCGGTGTGGTTGGAGGCTTTCGCGCTATACTGCCCTCTCCCATGCAATGAAGGGCTACGGAAGACGTCAGAGGTGCTGAGGATCCTGCGACCCCTGCTGGAACTAAATAACATTGAGAAATGCTGCCTCTTTCTGTCAGGACCTCGGAGCCCCAAGGACATAACATTTCAGCGCTAGCAGGGAAGCGGCTGCTATACCTGCTAAAATACAAACCCATTTGCAATCATTGGAGGCTCTGCGTTCGATCGCGGGATTCCAAGATGGCCGCTAAACTCAATAGCGAGTTAGCGGTCTAGTTCCTGAAGGTTTCCCCAGGTGCCGAGAGGTGAGGTGAGGCGCGCGAAGTCAACCAACGGCGCACTTCACCTGAAGTCTTCCCGGTGTCGAGTAGCGTTCCTGAGGGCTCCGTTAAGGAGTCATTTGAAGTCTTGTTTTGGCGCTGTAGCAAAGCGCAAATTCACAAACTTGATGACTGAGAATAAAAGAAATAAAGAATAATCAACTTAAAAGGATAAATACCTATTCTTCACGACGAGTGTGTAGAGCAGCGACAAGAGGCCTCCAACGCGTCCAAGAAGGGTACCAGAGCTTCGGAAGGAGCCTGCCAAGGAAAAGAAAAAGATAAGTCCAAGTTTAAATATAAAGTATAGACAAATTTCACAGAGAGAGTACGAGTACCAGTTAATAAGTCAGCACTTACCTGAGATAGAGAAGTTCTAGTCAAGAATTAAAAGGTATCCAGTTTGGGTCAAAGGTTAATGAACTGCATTCCTAAAGGAAAAGAAAGCGCTATTTACAAGGCTGTTCGACAATAGAGTAAAGACTGAATAGAATTAAAACAGAATTCCATGCAGTATGAGTTACTGAGATTACTGGTAGTAACCATATGTTCAAACAAGTTACAGAGAGTAGGATTGGAAGATGAGAGGTGAATAATATACACAGACTACAACTAGTGAGAGAAGGTAAGAGAAAGGACAATATTATAAATAGTAAGAGATCGAGCAGAAGATAGAGCGCACAATAATTCTATTTGCACGTGTATGTTCCCCTCACACAGATATCAACTAGTTGAAGAGAATAAAAGCTAAGAAAGCAGGAGAGGAGCAATAACGCAGGGTAACTAGGTAAGGAGAGTTTAGATTAGAGAACAGTTGATAAAAATAGACGTGAGCCTTTTGATTGAATTCTTGTCATCACACTACAGGTCTTCTCTGAATAAGGAGTCTGCAGGACGGACACCCAAGAGAAGCTAGAAGGAAGTACCTGAGCAGTCTCTTCTTTGTCAGTTTATTATTTTATCCACTCTCCCTTTCCCCCTGAGGATCTTTCAGAGTCAAGTTTTATAACTGGCTCGGGGAGAGCTTTGGGCGGGAGTTGGGAACTATCGACTTCTGCTCCTGCGCAAGATTTTCTGAGGTGAGAGTTACAACTGAGGCTCTGACACTTCCAAGGAAGCTTCTTTCAGAATATGGGACAGTGTGGCCGCTATCTTGCATCGCACCGGTCCTGCTGTGTTCTTTGTTACCAGGAGATGCCGTGTTTCACTTAAATTAATATTATGTGCATCTCTGCTCCACATCTGAGGCGCGCACATTTCCTCTAGTATAAATACATTTTTGGAGCCAAGATAAGCTGTTTTGATTTATACAAACCTGCTGTGCTATCTGAGGGAATTATAATGAGGCAGCTATTTTGTGAATCCCTTCTTTTCATTTTACAATAAGGGATTACTTATTATTCTCCACAGTGACTTGTTCTCTCCTTCTAACTCTCCCAATTTTTTGAAAAGAGAGGCTTAAGTGGAATGACTAAATAGTTTCTTGGCTCCAAATGAAATACTGTGCATAACTATTTTTCATTCATTTCTCCAATACACATATGGGGGTCTGACCATTGTGCTCTTCAAATAATTAGCGTGTGTTAAAAAATTCTGACTGGCGTATTTTGCGAGCTTTCCGATTTATGGGCAGAACTAAGAGCTCTACTTCTAGGCAAGCGAAACCCAGACACGTTTTTGTTAAAAAAAATTTAAATCTTCACTGTATACTCCAAGTTGGAAGACTCTTTGCTGCCTTTGCCTCAAAGTTTGGAGTCAAATATGGATCCCCCCCTCAGCATCCACTGGGAAATCTTTAACTAAACGTCTCAAACAAAATGCTCCTTCTCCGCCTAAATCAACATCACCTGTCTCTATGGAGTTGCTACTGGATGAGATCAGGGCCCTTCGTCCCTTTATGGAAGAAACCAATGCCAAACTACAAATCCTTACTGACCACTGATCTCAACTTGAAACGAGAGTGTCTACAGTTGAACATACCATGTCATCCTTTAAGGACACAAATACAACTGTCCCCCAACTTCAGTCTCAAGTCTCTACTCTCCAAAGGCAGCTTGAGGAGCTTGAAAATCGCAATAGAAGAAATAACCTGCGAATTTACGGTTTGGCGGAAGGAATTAAAGGTTCAGACCCTATTACTTTCTTTAAATCTTTCTTTCCTAAAGTCCGTCACATGGCAGAGAGCACAGTACTTAACATTCAGCGAGCACACAGACTTGGTAGCCCCCCCGCAAACGCTTCATCCTCACAAAGACCAATTAAATAAATTACTTTCTTGAAACAACTGCTAACTATTTTGTAAAACGTAAAAATGCACCTATGCAGTTATCAGCTGACCCTCTCTAAAAACCGGGACATGAGCTAAATTTCATGAAATCTCCTGGGACAGCTGGTGAAAAACGGGGACCGTCCGGGCAAATCCGGGGCGTCTGGTCACCCTACCCAAGCTCCTCATGCTAACCGGTACTGTGAGGAGTTTGGGCACATGGACAGTGTGCTCCAAAGCAGAGATGGACAGGTAGCAGATTTCACAGCACGGAGGCAAAAATACCAGAAAAACATACACATTTACATGAAAATGTGCATCGAGGGCGTGGCACTACAAGGCTTACAAGCCCTTACTCACCGAGTTCCTTCTGAAGAGGGTCCTGCGAGGCAAGGGGACATGAGGCGGGCTGAAACAACGTTACTGAAACGCTCCGAGCTGCTACGCAGAGTTATGCGAAGACTCCGCATTAAAACGCACGTAGACACGTACGCACGTAGGGCAGTGTGCTTTTGGACCAAACTATTTGGCCAAACCCCTTTTTAAGTGCCATTTCAACCCGTCGAGTTTCTGCAGCTTCAACTTCCCACATGGTGCGTGGCGGTGCGGCGCCCCGGGCTTCTCATCACGGCGCACCGGCGTGCCGCGGCGCACAGTTTGGGAAGCACTGCCCTACACTGATATGAGAGGCGCTATGAAACGATTTAAAAGCATCTGAGAGTGAGTGGTTATAGAGACTTGAGGGTGCCTCTCCTGTACATTTAATGGTAACCATTAGACTCTTTAATAAGCGAGGAGGCTGGTTAGTGAGATAGAAGGGCATTAAGAGGAAACTGGAAAAGTATTGGAAGTATGGGGAAAGTGGCTGGTGTTCTATTCAGCTGGTGATTCAATAAATTGCAAAACAATGTACCATTGTAATGACCAGAACTCTGCATTTTACTTGGTACTGGAAATGATCAAATTGCAGAATATGATTGCTAAGAAGCATGCAGGCCTTTTCGTGCAGCAAAATGCTGATCTAGCCTTGCTAGGATTTTAACTCTTAACCAGTGCTTTAATTGAACCGGTGGTTTCTGGTGCTTAACACTGGCCCTTAATCGGCTTCCGGTGACACTTCATTGTCATTACCACACTTATGATACTCTGCCACATGGTGGCACTGCTAATCTAATTTAACAGGGTTGTTTATGAATACAATATACATTAAAAAAATAACTAATACATGCCTCCCCAGCCATTCCTTTTGCTCTGGGGACCTGGAATAATCTGAACTGTCTCACTTCAAAGGGGAGAGAGATGGTTAGTTGTTTTGGTTCCGCCACTGGCAGCGATTAAAGGGGCAACTGATTGTGCACCCTTCAATGGCCTCCTAGTAAGGGCCCTGGCACTTACTATTTTAAAAATTAAGCACTGCTCTTAACCTGAATATTGTACCGGCTGTCAGCAGCCGTTAGAAATGACCTGCCCCACTACCTTTTGTTGTTATTATTTTATTACTTTGTGTTCTTGGTAAGGAGCACGTAAAATCATTGCTAACAAATGTGGCTGCTGTAGACTTAAGAGTTGTGAAGGACTCATGCCGGAACCGGCCTGGTCATGCCCAGCAAGAAACATAAATAAACATTAGTTCTGTGGTATTTCACTTTAATTTTACTGAGCGCACGGCGTGACCCACAAACATTTGGCCAAACCCTTTTTTAAGCTCCCTTAACCCCCCCCCCCCCCCCCCCCCGCAAGTTTCTGCAGCTCCAATTTCCCACATGGTGCGTGGCGGCGCGGCAGCACGGGCATCTTATCACGGCGCACAGTTTGAGAAGCACAGCTTTACCAGTTTGCATTGTTTACATTTATTGGTGTTCTAGTCGTGGTTTGTTCAACTGTTTAAACATTTTCGCATGATAGGGAGTTTCTTTATTCTCGTAAGTCTTTATCTTTTTTTTCCCTTTCCTTTATAATTAAAATTTATTTTCTTCTTCTCCTCTCTTACAGTTTTGTCTACAGTTGTGGCGTGATTTTCCCTCGTCTGGTCCGGTCCTGCTTGGCTCTCCGCCTGTTCCATGTGGCTCCACCTACCCCAACCTACACATTTCACCTCTTTGTACGTATGTTTTTTGTCTTGTCCTTTGTATTTTGGTTTGTCTCGAATTCCCTGGTTCATTGCATGTTTGGTGTCCATAGCATTCTAATGCTTATCTCCATTTTTCTCATTACTCATTCCAATTTTCCTATCATGGCCACAATTCATTATATTTTCTTCCTTCTTGCACTCTATCTTCTTTTCAAAGAATTGGACTTTTGCAGTACTTTCTCATTTTATTCCCCGCCTGATATGTCATTGCTCTGAAATTGATTTTCTGGAACGTTAGGGGGTTAAATTCACCCATCAAAAGGCAGAGAGTTTTATCCCACCTAGCTAAATTAGATGCTGACATAGTGTTTATGCAAGAAACACATCTTACGGAAACTAAATCCTTATAAAATGAAAAGGGGTTGGGTGGGAGAAATCTTTTCTCAAGGAGATAGCAAACGCAACGGAGTCATGATACTTAGTCGAAAGTCACTTCCAGTCACTCATATCCCAAGAATCAGATTTTGATGGTCGATGGGTGAATGCTACATTGCGGTTAAATGATGTCTTAGTCTCTCTTCTTAATGTATATGCTCCCGCGGGAGGTGATGCTTAATTTTGAAATGCATTGGCGAAGCAAATTACTCATTGTATGGAGGACAACTTTATACTAGCTGGTGATTGTAATCAGTTCCTTGACCCATTTATTGATAGAAACTCCAAAGCCACCTTCATTCCGAACAAGTCGCAAAAATCTTTTGTCCATACTATTACACAGCATAAACCTTTCGACGCATGGCGGTTATGTAACCCCACCATTAGAGAATACCTTTTATTCTCCAATGCACCACACTCAGTCAAGAATAGATTATATTTTTGTTTCCCACAATATATCACAGACCCTCATGAAGGCAGAAATTGGTCCTATCCTATTATCAGATCATGCCCCTGTCTCAATTGGCCTTGACTTATTGCCCAAAGTTAACACCTATAGAAGATGGCGTTTTGATAACTCCCTTCTTGATCCAATATTTACTAATTCTTTCACTACCTTTTTTAATGAGTATTTTGTGAGGAACCAATGCGACTCCATACCATTCTCAACTGTATGGGATGCTTTCAAAGCCTCAACAAGGGACTTTATTATAGGCTTTACTGCAAAGAAACATGCACAAAATTGCTAATCTTTTTCACAATATAAAAAGATTAGAACACTCATACTATACGTAACACTCGAAAGAATGCCTCACTGCTCTTATTGATGCTAAAATGCAATTTAATAGTAAAGCTACAGAGAATGCTTCCTTATACTTATTGAAAGCTAGCTCAAAATTCTACGGAGGCAAAAACAAAGCAGGTAAAATCTTGGCCAATTACCTGAAAATCAAACATAACAAGTTAAACATTGATTCCATATATGATGTAAACGCTAAATTAAAATGTAAGGATGCAGACATTCTAAAGGAGTTTTCCCTATTCTATAATTCACTACATCTGAGACACAATCTGTAGAATATTCTTTATCACATTTTTTCTCCACAATTCAGAAACCCCAACAAACTCAACTGGACCTATCTCCCTTGGAATCAGAAATAACACAACAAGAACTTTTAAAAGCCCTCCAGGGTCTTAAAAAGGATAAAGCTACGGGTCCTGACGGCTTTACCGTTGAATTCTATCTATACTTTTCTACACTCTTCTTACCTAAGCTGCATTCCCTGATTATTGCCGTTAGCTCTTCAATAGCTCCAAAGGTTCTTTTTCAGAAGCTCACATCTGTCTTATTCCTAAAGAGGGCAAAGATTCCAAATACTGTAAAAATTATAGACCTATATCCTTAGTAAACATTGATTATAAAATTATCTCCAAAGCAGTAGCCCTTCGCTTGGATAGTTTTCTTCCAGGTTTACTGGGTAAAGAACAATATGGTTTCGTTAAAGGGAGAGTTATCTCGGATAATACAAGACTTTTTTTCAACGTATTATCAAAATCTTCCCATGTCAAACAGTCTCTTGCAGCTATAGCACTAGACGCAGAAAAAGTGTTTGATAGGGTGGAGTGGAAAAACTTGTTCTACACTCTTAAGTGGTTCGGTTTTGGCCCTAATTTTGTCTCCTTGATATCCCTCCACTATTCCAACCCACGAGCTGCAGTTTGCACAAATGGATTGGTTTCCCCATTCTTCGATTTAGGCAGAGGAGTTCGACAAGAATGCCCTCTCTCACCCTTTCTTTTTAATTTAGCTTTACAACCATTTATTTCTAAACTGCGTCAAAATCCAAATATACATGGTTTCCAAACATCCAACTCACATGTCAAACTTGCAGCATGCGCTGACGATATCTTACTTTTCATGTCACAGCCAGAAAATTCAGTTCCTGCTTTTTTAGAGGAGCTAAGATAATTTTCCAGTGTCTCTGGTTACAAACTGAATGAGGATAAATGTGAGATTTTGCCTTTGACTAATTACACTTTCAAATCAGACTTCAGTCCCTCTAATTTTACTTGGAACCCTAAATCCATTAAATATTTGGGTTTACATTTTACTCCATCGATAACGGACACAGTAGCTTTATGTAGGAATAAATGCATTCATAAAATTTCGGACTTAACTACCAAATGGCACCCACTCTATTTATCCTGGTGGGGGCATTTAGATACTATTAACATGTTATCTCCTATAGTTTTATACACTATTTCTAATATTCCAATTCCTATCTCAGTTAAATTTTATAAAAAGATTAACTCTATCTTCTCTGCCTTTTTATGGAATAAAAAGAAATCCGGAATGTCTATCCTAAAGTTGATCCGTCCCAAAGAAGGTGGGGTTAACTTTCCCGATTTCCCAACATACCAGAAGGCATTCCTTTTTACATCAAGCTTGTTTTTGGCTACTTGACTACACAGAAGATTGTCCTCTCTGGGTCTCACTAGAACGTCAATTCTTATCTCCCTTCTCTTTTCACAAATCTTTCCTTCTCACGTAAACCTCAATCCCTATCCACCCCTATAGTAAAATAAATTCACTTCCAAACTTTTTGAATCATTATTTCCTTCCTCACATATAACGATTATAACTTATTTTCTTAATTCATCAATCTGGCATAACAAAAATTTGCTAATTCGCAATAAACCTTTCTATTGGAAATCGTGGAGACAAAAGGGCTTAATATGGATACATCACTTATTTTCAGATTCACACTTCATATCTTTTTCCTTACTCAGGAGGCAGGCAAATTGAATGAGTGTCTGTCATAAATATAACTTGTTGAAAGAGGCTGTGTTGGACACATACACTAAACTTACTACTCTATCTGACACCTCCAATACTCCAAACACCTCTTCCCATTTATACAACTTGCTCAACACCAATCCTAGAGCCTATGCTATATATAGTTTTCTGCAGGATAAGCATATTGAAAGACCGAAAATCAAAACTGAAGAGGCTTGGGAGACTGATTTCCAAATATCCTGGTCGTTTTCACTTTGGCAAAATATATGGACTAAGATATGCAAATCTTCTAGGGCGGCGAACATTACGCAAACCTTATTTTTTGTATAGAATAGGCTTTTACTTGCACCAAATGCATTATGTAAGAGGCCTGGCTTTACCGAACACTTGCTGGACTTGTTCTTTCCCTAATGCAGATTTATTTCATATGCTAGTTTCTTGCTCAAGCGTACAATCTTTTTGGAAACAGGTATGGAACCAAATTAATAAAAAAAATTCTACTAAATTTTCATTTGCTTTTATTCATATATTTTTAGGAAGTCTTTCCCCTATTTGGGACAACACTACAACTAATGTCAAGATTATTGATTTATTGTTAGCAGTTGCTTTTCAGCAGATTACCACAAATTGGAAAGACTCTACAAAACATTCTTGTAAAACCTGGTGGTACGTTGTTTGTCATAACCATAGATTGAATACCTCCTTTGTTTATCCTTTACAATTGGCTACTAAAAGGCTAAACTTATGGTCACCTGTTACGACTTATATTGATGCAAGTGCTAAAAGAACTTTTCAGTTAAAACCATTTCATCAAGAAGTTCTCAAACCACCCCGATTCCCCTGACTGATCCTACATTGCTTTATATTCCAATGATAGTATAACTACACCTATATTACTTTGTTTTCTCTAGTCTTATGTATTAGTCCAATTCATGAAGTTTTGATTGTACTGCTTTTATTCTGTATTGATAAGAATTGCCACTGTGTATTGTATATGGACACCTATCTTTCTCAATAATTCATTTGAACTTAAAAAAACAACAACAAAAAATGGTAGCCATAACATTCAAGTAATCCGATTGTTTTATTTATATATATATATATATATATATATATATATCTATATATATCGGATTCAGAACTGTGCCCTTGCTAACTGTGTGGGGCTCAGGAAGGGAGTTAAAAAAATGTGTGAAGTTTGTGATCCACACAAAAGTAAAAAAAATTAGGGGGCCCTACTGACACTCGCCTGAGCCTTTTTCTGATTGTTGGGGGCATTTGCATTGACCTGTTCCTCTGCCCGCTGGTTCCGCCGCCCCGCATCGCCGCAGCTGGTCTCCCCCTGCCTCCGCAGCCCTTTTCCACCTGAGCGTGGCCGCAGTGAGGGGGGGACCACAAGTCCCGAGAGCCTTTGCAGCCGGAAGCCGCCAATGCTTATTCCGCGCCAGGAGGCGCATAAATCGGAGTACATTTCCCCGCGTCGCGGGATCGCGCACGGGTTGCGCCGGGTTGGGGCCGTAGGAGGCCGGGCTGGGCCACCCCTCTGACACCCAGGCCATCTTGAGAGCAAGACATTGGTTAGTGACCTGAATCTCTTTATACTTTTGTGTGGTCCTTATGGCAATGAATCGAAAAATCGCACAGAGAGGGGGGCCGGGAGTGGTTGGGACTGTGGACGCTTTTCTAAACAGAGCAGAATCCGTCTTACAAAAAGAGATAATCCTGACGGAGAAGAGACTATCCTTAGGCATATCTGAGGGGGACAGGAGATCATCGTTGGGAGTAATTAGCAAAGCCAAATCTCCAGCAGTAAATCTTTACCCGCTAGTCTATATTAGTAAACGGGGACAAGAGCAAGGGATTGGTAGTGCTGATGATATGACTCCTATTTCTAATGACATCAATTTAGATGCGCCCAGTGGCCAAACTCTTACCATGGTAGTATCCCCCTTGGATCCGACCCGAATAGCTCCCCCAAGTCCAGTAGTAGTTACACCAAATGCTTCACGATTATCCAACACACCAAGTAGCCTCCTGGTCTCCACTTCCGAGGAGGATATACCTAAAACCAGCCCAGCCTTGTCTTTAAGGCTTCGTAACCATGGATCAGCATCAGGGCTCAAGGGCCTGGGTTACTGCCCTAATAAAAAAAACGTAAACCCCCCAGTGAGGAATAATATCAAGAAAACTGGGGGGGGGGGGACAAAAGAATACATCTAATAATGAGATGGGGGGGGGGAATAGCGCCAACTAAAACCATAGGCACACAAACAGAGAGTGAAATCCTACCTCATACCCCATGGCTTGAGGGAATCCTCGATTAATCTTGAAACAAAATTATAACATTCACTAGAAATTGTGTTAACTGAAAAAGTGGACAAATTCGAAAATTGCTTGACAGCAAGTCTTTCCCAGTTTGCCACAAAGATATAGCATTTGTGTAAAAAGTTGGGGGGGGTGCTGAAAGAAATAATATCCTTATTCCAACAATTACTACCGAGAGTAATGCCCCTCCACAAACTATGCTCAAAGGACAGGATACAGAAAGACCGATAAAACCTAGGAATCTTGTGCTGGAGACTGATAGACCTAGAGAGGGAAATAAACATAACACGCAGGACACTGAGGGGAACAGTGCTGGGAGTTCACAACCATCAGTTCAGGGAAGCCTGAATAAAAACTCTGAGAGGAGAACGGTACATAGTCCGAAAGGAACAGACCTAACCCCTAATACTGATGTCCTCACCGTATGTGATAGTATTAACCGGGGTGCCATCGCTAAAAAAAGAACAAAAAGAATCCTGGCAAAATCTACGTAACAAAGCAGTGGCTTGGCTGGTAAAATTTAAACGGTTTCATCCAGCAAATAGTGATGACATATTGATGGTTCGCAGAGTTGGGTGGCTGGGCGAATCATCCAAGAAATTAATAGGAGACTGTGTGGTCATCAACTTTAGACGACCACAACAAGTCAGAAGGATATTAGAATACAGGGAAGAACCCCATGCCCTAAACCCGTGTATTAGTGCCCTCCCTCTGGGCTACTTTTACAAGCCACAGTATGGTGGTAACTCCAGGCAGCAGACCCCTTTTGTCCCCCTGACGAATAGATTTGAAGGCTTTTCAACATTGGACGAGTTAGACTGACTAAAGAACCCAAGTATTTCTGCAATTCCTATTGTTAACTACTGTAAGGAGAGTTACCCCAGTGAAAAGGCACAGATCCTTTCCACCAAACGGGCACCAAAGAAATCCAGTAGAGAGGGAGGATCAGGGGCCGTAGTATTTATACAAGCACACAGCCCCGATCCAAAAGCTGGATCTAGGGACACTATTATCAATATAGGGAGCCCACCCCGGCACATTAACCACCAACCACTTTTAATAAATGGAAACCTGGAAGTGAACCTTATGTCCTGGAACATAGCAGGGCTTAATTAGAATCTTCACGATACGATCTGGTGTAATTATATAAATAAATGTGACATAATACGGACCTGGTCCACCCGGACCAGGCTGGCTTTATGCCCCAGCGAGCCACTCGACATAACATTAGGCGAGCCCAAGTAGCGATTTCAGCCTGGCGAGGCCTGGGGGAACGGGCTGCGCTGCTGCTGGCGGATATGGATAGGGCATTCGACTCTCTGAGTTGGACGTATTTATTTGCCCTCTTGAGCCGCCTGAACCTGGGCCCCCGATTCCTGGCGTATATTCGGCTCCTCTACACGGACCTGACGGCAGCGGTGCGTGTGGGCGGCGGGACTTCCCGCCCTTTTAGTATCCAGCGGGGGACTAGGCAGGGGTGTACCCTCTCCCCGTACCTATTTGCGCTCGCCATGGAACCTCTTGCGGCGTGGGTGCGGATCGATGCCCAGTTGAAGGGTTTTCAGTGGTCGGCTGGCGTGGCGGATAGAATAGCTCTATACGCCGATGACGTGCTGTTCTTTTTATCCGACTTAGATCGCTCGGAGCCTCGCATTCTGCGGATCCTGCAAATTTTTGGAGAAACGTCGGGGCTCTTTATGAACCCCGGGAAGTCCACCCTATGGACTCTGGGGGGCACGCAACCCCTTGGTGAGTGGGCCGACGGGATTCAAGTGGCCGTAGATGGAGTGAAATATCTGGGGGTGTACCTTACAGAGGATGAGT
Organism: Lissotriton helveticus; assembly: GCF_964261635.1. Taxonomy (NCBI): domain Eukaryota; kingdom Metazoa; phylum Chordata; class Amphibia; order Caudata; family Salamandridae; genus Lissotriton; species Lissotriton helveticus. The sequence goes on from NC_136057.1 coordinate 1,586,809,588, forward strand.
CCGTAGCCCTGGAGCGCAATATTACCACTGTATGGGAACGCACACGGGAAGATCTCAAGGCGTGGGCCAGGATGCCGCTCTCCATTCAGGGCAGATCTGCCATCTTTAAGATGGTCGCTTTGCCGCGCGTATTGTATCAATTACAGAACCATCCGGCGTTGATTCCACCTTCTTGGTTCCGGCGCCTGAACGCTGCATTGAATGGCTTTCTGTGGGAGGGGGGCGCAGTGCGGGTGGCACTGCGGACCTGCTTTCGCTCCACGTATATTGGCGGCCTTGCCACGTCAGACGTACTGTCCTATTATCAGGCATCCCAACTACTAGTTCTGAACGACTGGTGGTATGCGGACACGGGCGACCCCGCCTATGCAGTAGAGAGAACCCTCATGGGTTCTGCCTCCCTGCACACGCTACTTTACTTGGCGTCTCTTCGGAGATCCCTGCCACCCGTCACGCAGGTGGTCTTTCAGATCTGGCGGCAAGCCCTGCGCAGGGTGGGCTGGTGGAATGTCCTAACCCTGGAGACCCCATTGTGGCAGAACGGAAGACTACCTCAGTTGGCGGCCCTGATGGGCTTTCGGAGTTGGGATGCGATTGGCATCTCCACACTGGGAGATGTCATGTCTGGGGGGGGTGCTCAAGCCTTTTGCTATGTTGCGGGAGGAGTTTGAGAGGCCGCACACCCAATTCTATAAATACCTCCAATTCCGACATGCTCTGACCCCGTATCTTCAGGGAATGGAAGACATACCGGAATTTAGCCCTATTGAGGCCAAGGTCTTCATGGGAGGACTGCCGGACAAAACGATATCCCGCATATACCAGACCCTTGTGCGCCATAGCGCCTCAGACCTTGCTCACCTTAGGACCCAGTGGGAGCGGGATGTTGGAGAGTTAGACGAGGAGGATTGGGTGAAGGCGCTGGAGGGACCCAGGGGAGCGGCCCTCTCTACGCGCTTGCGACTGATACAATTCAGGTACCTTCACCGTACGTACTACACTAGACAACGCTTGTGGAGGGCGGGTTTAATTGCATCCCCAAATTGTCTTAGAGGCAACACAGAGGTGGGGACGCTGCTGCATACAGTGTGGGACTGCGAGGATCTCCAGCGGTTCTGGGACAGAGTGTTGCGTTGTTTGAATGAGGTTCTGGCCTGGGAGCTGCAGAAAGACCCTAAACTAGCTCTTCTTCATGTGCTGGCGGGAGTGGGGGGCAACCGATATGAGTGCCATTTAATGCTGTTGGGGCTGACCCTCGCCAAAAGGGACATTGCGAGGTCTTGGAAGGCGCCCCGCGCCCCTTCCTTCAAAGCATGGCAGAATGGTATGGACTTTTGTATGGGCCTGGAACAACCTGTCTATGTAGCAAGAGGGTGCCCGCTCAAGCATTACAGAATATGGAAGCGTTGGGCCGACTATCGGGGCCTGGACCTGGACCCGCCCCCAGAGGAAGACCTGCTACAGTTAATCTGACAGCCAGATAGCCTGTGATATGGTGAACATTGTAGCGGGCATAGCACGGCATGGACAGAGTAAGCAGCGGCACGCACGGGGGGGGAGGGGGGACTTGTTGGTTGGTGGGGGAGGGCGGGGGGGGTTTGTGCAACAATGAATTACTTTCTTTGTTGGCTCAACTGCGTAATCACTCATGAAAATGCTTGCATGTCAAGGTAATGGATAACTTGTCCTAGTGATTGTCTCTGGAGGTCAGAGAATTGCTTGATGTATTCCTACCATGCAACCAATAAAATCTGTTTCCAAAAAAAAAATGTGACATAATACTCCTACAGGAGACTTGGTCACTGGAAATTCCCCATAGATTTGGCTATAAAACTTTTTGCATGAATGCTAACCCCTCTGTAAGAGGGAGACCGTCTGGGGGCTTGGTGATCTGGATAGGGATTACTCTGGAAATTGAAATTTCCCTTCTCCCTATCCAGTCCCAGGATCTGCTGGGCGTAAAAATAGTCACAAGAGACAAAAAAAACTCTCTAACGTGTATAAAAGGCCAAATCCATCTAATAAGGAATCCCAGATAATATAGCAACTTGATTCTTATCTTGATAAATTAGGTCCCAGCTCTCAAGTAGTTGTTGGTGGTGACTTTAATTGCAAGTATGAACCAATACTGGATTTCGATAGTTTATTTGTTGAACAAGACAAGGTAAATAATATTTCAGTTTTAGACAGCAGTGGGGAGGTAAAATGCACGGTCGCGGCAGTACAAATCCTACAACTAACCGTAGGACACGATCTAAGGGCATGTATTGGCTGCTTCCAGTCAGACCGACCTACGGCACCAACATTATGTAGAGGGACCTCAAGGAGTCATATAGACTTTGTATTGGTTTCTATCAGTTTGTGGCATTTGATTATAGATTTTAAAGTTGACCCCAGGACGGAGAGCGATCACTACCCGTTACAACTAATCTTAGAACCCCAGCCTTTTAGGACTAGTATAGCGGGGGATGCAGGGAATAATTTAAGCGCTGTGGATCCCCAAATAAGCAACAAAAGACGCGCTGTAAAATGGCCATATATTTTAGCTAAGGATTCAACAATGACAAGCATTTATAACATCTTTGTGAACATTGTTGCATCCTTTCAGGATCTCCCTTTAGGGGAATGTAGTGTACTAGATATGCATTACAGCTTGGTGGAGGCATAGTCACCCCTCCTGAGTAAAACCCATGAGAAGAATAAGGGATCCAAGGATAACCAACTTGAACTAGGAAATCTCTGGTACAATAAAGAGTATCGACTAGCTAAAACTAATTTAATCCAGGCAGTAAAGAATAAGAATATACAAGAAATAAGAGATGGAAGGTGTGTATATAATAAAACTCTTGCAGAAGCAAAAAAAGCCTGGGATGAGGAAATTTGGTCTGACCTAATTACTGCAGCAAAATTAGGGGACCAGGCTACCTTTCGGAGCTTAATATCCAAGGGTAACAAGACGGGAAGGACCCCTGAAGACCTTTTCCTAGATGAAAAACTTGGGTTGATCATTTCTCCAAGCTCTATTCACACAATATTGGTGGATCACCTATTGTGGAAAAGGAAACCGCAGTAGTACCAAGGTTACCTAACCTACACTTTAGTTTAGAAGAGACTGTTAAGGCAATACAGGAGACTAAATCAGGAAAAGCCCCAGGACCCGATAAGATTCCAGGTGATCTACTAAAGCATAATATTGAAGTCTGGGGCCCATATATAAACTTTTTATGTAACTCAATAGTAGCGGGTACACCGATCCCTGAAACCTGGAAAGGGGCAGAGATTGTGACAATTTTTAAAAAAGGAAATCGATATGATCCGGCAAATTATCGCCCAATCAGTTTAATCGATCTTTTACAAAAAAAAATTTGCCAGACATATTTTAAATAGACTTTTAGAATGGATGGAAGAAACCCACGTGCTATCAAAGTACCAAGCGCGGTTTAGGATAAAAACTAGCACTACGTGTTTAGATTCACATGCATTTGTTGGAAATACATTACGCTAAGGAAGGGCAGCCTGTATGTTGCTTTTATAGATCTGAGTGCTGCTTTCGACCTAGTCCCTCGAACCCTACTATGGGATTTATTACAAGATATACATAGGGGTCCCAGGCGAATTACTCATGCAATTGGTTAGACTTCACGCAGGGAACTACGCCAAAGTGAGATGGGGACCAAGGGGGGAATTATCCAAGGCCATACCAGTGAGACTGGGTGTACGACAAGGATGCGTGTTGGCACCCACGCTTTTCTCGCTGTATGTAAATGACATCCCCAAATACTTAGGAAACTGTAGCCACGACTCCCAAAAACTTGGGGGCGAAGCGATCACAGCATTATTATTTGCTGATAATATTCTTATTTCCCAGACCCCCAAGGGACTACAATGTTTAGTGAATTCCTTTCATAATTATTGTATGGAGAAGGGGCTAGAAATTAATTAATCGAAGACCAAATGCATGTCCATAAACCCGCAAAAATCATTTTGGAAGAATCTATCCTTAAATAATCAAAAACTGGAATACGTGGGAAGCTTTAATTACTTGGGAATCATGTTGGACAGTATATTATCCTGGAAGGGACATCTAGAGAAAAATAGGGTAACGCTCCGCCAAAATTTGCTGCTGTTACTGAAAAGACATGGAGAAAGCCAGTCCAAGGCTATTTCTCCTGCCTTGGAAGTTTTTAAAGCAAAGGCACAATCAGCGGTACTCTACGGGGCCGAGATCTGGGGGCCACACTGTAAAAAGAACTTCGAATGGGAAGAAAATAATTTCATACGGAGATTACTTAAAATCCCGATTAGGACACCTTTTAATACCAGTGCTCTTGGATATTAATATTAAACGCACTGACCATCAAGCAATCCTAAGACCCTAATTATATTGGGTTAGGATATGGACTACCCCAGAGCTGACTAATTACAAAGATGGCCTGGTAGAGATTATGCAGATCGATGGATATAAGAATATCCCCTGGCTAAAACATGTTTTATCTTGGGTAAATAAGCTAGGTTTATCGTATTACTGGGAAGAGCCCTCAAAACTAACACCTCTTTACAAGAAGCTCCTGAAGTCCACTTTCTGGTCCTATATGAATAATGATACTTTACATAGCTCATCTACGGGGCCACTTACCCTGAAGTTCCTATCTTTTAAAGATAATGTTTCTTTTGAACCCTTTATGGATGAGATAGGTACCCCGCTAGCGAAATCTTTATTCCTACAATGTAGATACGGAGTTTTGCAAATTAATACAAATACGTCCAGATTGGGGGGGGGGGGGGAATCTAAGGAATATGATCTATTCACTTTTTGCAGGCAGAAGGTTAAAGAAAAGTATGTTCATATACTTTTCTTTTGCCCAGCATATAAATCACCTAGGGAACGATGGATTAGATCTTTGTGTAGGAACCTGGGTGTAAGGACTTGTAGTGAAGCAGAACGCATATTGAGGTCCAACACTTCACAACTGGTGGTTTTTTGTATAAGTAGATTTTTACATAATGTCTACTTGATCAGGAAGAAGGCTGGACTAAAACTCTAGCGTCATAGTCCTATATTATTACTGAACCCTAGGTTAAGGAACCATTGTATTTGTAATTTTATAAAACTGACTAGTTATTTCGATTACATTTTCACTAAATGATTAAATGTCTGGCTTTTAAATGTATTTTAATGTATTTATTATATTAGATGATAGGTTTTAGGCGTAATTTGAATATGTGCATACAATTGTATAATTATCTCTGCCCCCAACCCATTGTACCTGATCTATTGGATAATTTGTTATGTAAAATCTAATGTTTTAAATTGTTCTTTTATGGCTAAAAATAGCTGACATAAAGATTAACGAACGAAAAAAAATTGCATTGACCGATCATGTCTTCCATGTATCATAATATGCACAAAGTCTTAGTGATGCTTTGGCAACCAGTATGAACCGAGAATTGTTGTGGTGAAAACAACATAAAGGCCTGGCCCCAACTCTATTTTCTATTTTTGTTAATGATGTGCCTGATTATCTCAATACTTGCAATAACGATTCACCACAACTGAATGGAGAGAGAGTGCCTGCGTTGCTCTTCGCGGATGATACCATCTTAATATCCCAAACCAAGAAGGGCCTCCAGGCACTCTTAAACTCCTTCAGCAGTTACTGTGAGACTAAAGGGCTAGAAATAAATATTGACAAAACAAAATGTATGGCTTTAAATCCTATTAGACCGGATAGAGGGAACCTGACCCTGAATGGGGAAACTTTAGGTACTGTAGAGAATTTTACTTATTTGGGGGTGGTACTTGACTCAAAGTTGACATGGAAAGCGCAAATCGAAAAAAGTAAGGTGTCATATGCCCATAATGCAAAACCTATAATTTGAAGATTGAATGCTAGTACAAGTAAAAGTGTAACTCCCGTACTAGAACTTTTTAAATTTAAAATTCAATCCGCAGCTTTATATGGGGCTGAGATATGGGGTCCTTGGGCCAGGGAGAGTTTCCAAGGGCTCGATAACAAATTTATGAGAGCGATTGTAAAGGTCCCAATCAGCACACCTCTAATACCTCTTCATCTCGATTTGAACTTTAAACGAACCGACCACCTAGCTATTATAAGACCGTTAATGTTCTGGATTAGGATTTGGTCCACTCCGGAACTGGTAGATTACAGAAATGGTCTCCAAGAAGTATTGAATCTGGACTCCTTCAATTCCATTCGGTGGTTCGGGCATGTTAAAAAATGGTTTAACAATCTGGGGTTGAGTTCCTTCTGGGAAAACCCAGAGAATCTACCAGCTCTTGCCAAAAATACAGTAAAAAGAGCATACTGGTGTTTCATGAATGACAGATATATTCATGATAGTAGAACCGGCACCCTAACCAATCATTTTTTAACCTTTAAAACTGAACCATGTTTTGAATCGTTTTTGGACGAAATAGAGCCTCCCCTTGCTAAGACTCTCTTCCTGAAGTTCAGGTATGGGAACCTCATGCTGAAATCTAATACTGAGCGTTGGACAAATAAAAAACTGGATTGTCCTAATAATATAAGTGAGAGATGCCCTATGTGCTCAGATATATGTAAGGAGAATGAGGTGCATATGTTATTCATATGCAAAGCATACCAGAAAGCTCGAAAAAAATGGCTCAAACCAATGTGTGCTCTTTTAGGCACTAGATCTTGTTATATAGCATACAGGATCCTAAAAACTAATACTGCACAGTTTATCGTATTCAGTATCAGTAGGTTTCTTCATTCAGTTTTTATTGTCCGAAAGAAAATGGGACAGGTACTTTGAAGATGGATAGATTTTAAATAGTGAATTCTGCTGTTAAAACTGTATTTGCCTGCTAAATGAACTATGTCCTTGATTTAATTGGTGAGAATTAACTTTACACCTTATTACTGTAATTATTGTTTTAATTGATCTTACACATGTATTATGTTCTAAATGTATGAGTTAATGAATGTATTTATGTGTGTCTTTTATGGCCGTTGGCCGAAATAAAGAAATAAATAAATAAAGGCCACCCCCTATAGCTGACACGTGGTGCTGTGTTACGGACAATGTCCCCGCAGCTCAGAGAGTAATGTTGCAGGATAGTGCCACAAGCTGTTGTGATTCAGGATAGTGTGGCACTGTGCCTACGCCACTGACAGTTGTGAGGTAGAAAGCTTAGTTGTACAGAGTGAGGTAAAACAGCATGGTTGCATGTTCCATTTCCCATGCTTTACATTGTATTTCAAATTTCTATCATACCATCTAAATGTGATAGTATGCAAAAGTACTAAGGTTACATTTATATTCAATCAAATACTATGAGGTGGCCTTATACCAACATCTAAATCATTGGAATACAGAGTATTTAAACACAAACATGTCATATGTAGATGCAGAGATTTGTTAGGGCAGTCAATCCATCGGAAACACATGTAATCTTTGTCTGTATTCAGACCAATGTCTACTGATCTGAGCTGAATGATCCATCTGCTCTTTGTCTAAGTGCTAGAGTTCTGTCTCCTTCCTGGGTCTTGAGACTTATGATATCTATCCATAGAACCTGATGGTTAGTCATTTCGTTATGCTTGTGCTCTGTGTTGTATTGCACTGCAAGTGGATAACTGGTGGTGGTGTTCTTGATTGCCCTGGGGTGCTCCTGAATTCCTTGTTTCAGGGGTCTAATGGTACTACAAAAACAAATGAGACTGCATTTGCACAAATGAAACAAACAACAAATTTAGTATTGCAATTAATAAATGTTGGGATTTTGTGCCATTGATGTTGTATTGAAAAGTCACAGTCTTGTTTTTTAGTGAACAACAAACATTGCACAGCCCACATTTTAAACTTTTAGGGGGTGGTTGTATTGTATCTCTTTGATCTGTGAAGGTGGAGGTGAGCTTGTTGCGTGTAACACTGCATTACAATCAGCAGGTTTTCTGAATAGTTCAGATCCATATATGTTAGCCTTCCACAGACAGTGACATCAAAGTTGTCGATCTTGTGTGTACTATACTGGTAAGTAAAAGTTATGTTGTAGGTATTGTTGTTCAGTTGTTGAAAGGAAAGATCAAGTGCATCTATATAACCTGACCAAAACATAAGGATATCATCTATGTACCTCCTCCAGTAAATAATGTGTTCCATGAGTACAGTGGGGCATGCTGTCCAGAGATGTAGTTTCTCAAATAGTCCCATGTACAAGTTTGCAAACGAAGGGAAAATTAGGCCCCCATTACTGCACCCTGAATTCGTCAATACCACTCCCGATTATGAACAAACGTGTGCACACTATACACGAGCATTCCCAGGGAACAAGGCATCTCCGCTGTCCAACAATTTGTGGACACCCGGGATGCCACCACGTTCGAGCACACCGAAATGCTAGTAGATTCCATTTGAGTTGTCTTGGACAACAATGTGTTCTTTTCTTCCAACACCTGGACATCAATACCTACAACATAACTTTCACTTACCAGTATAGTCAACACAAGATTGTCCTTAAACTGCATACCTGATTAGGTCTTTTCTGTTCCCTAGGCATATATGTAATTGGCTCTGGAGTATCTCCCTGACACTCGCAGCTGCTGGTTTTGAGAAGCTGTAAAGCAAAATGGCACATGCTCACCGTGAAACCGTAAGTCACGCTACTTTTTGCTGTTGATTTGGATGTTCTGCATTATACGATTCCCACTGATAGTCATGAATGTAGAATAGACCCACCTATGTGCAGGGACCCAGGTATGTACACGTGTACACACTCACTCTCTCCTGGAGCTAGCCACCTCAGTGATGAACAGTCTTATGATATTTCCGTAAGTCTTTAACGGGACAATGTTAATTGCATTTTATCTCCAGAGAGCTACAGCAGTTTAATTATGATACTAATTTAGTTATGATGCTATTTTTTTCATTCCAAATCTATCTATTTATTATTCTTATGCAAACCAAAAAATAAGCGGACACTGAGTCAGTACAATAATAGCCGCGGTGCGCAAAACAATAGCGCGAGCCATGTGGTGACGACCAGCAGTGCACTTATATCCCATAACGCACTGACATTGATAAGCGCACATAACATCAAAGTAATAGCATTATTTCAACCATCTAAGAAAAGGAAACCTGGCTAAACCCCACTATTACCAATGAAATCACCCGGGGTATCGGATCCTTAGAAAGGACAGACCCGGAGGGCAGGTGTGAGGAAGTGGCCATTATTTATAAAAACCTTTATTCCTGTTCGCTGCTCCCTATAGCAGAGATGGAGGGAGCGGAGGGGCTCGGCTTCTTTCTAACTGTGTAAGCACACCACTCTATCGCTGGGCTGGTAATTTACCAACCCCCGGGTACGGACCGAAAATTCTTAGAATCAATTGGTCATGCTATAGCCCCTATTGCGAACAAATACAAGCATTACTTGGCACTTGGAGATTTTAATATCCATATGGATCAAGCTGAAGAACCGGAGCCTTCCAGGTTGCGTGTATTGATGGGTATTTTTAACCTGGCTCCTTATGTCTTCTGGCCCACTTATGAAAAAAGTTATCATCTTGGACCAGATTTTTTTCATCGGTCAGTATAGAAATTGAAGTGCCTCTCCCCATGATATGGTCGGATCACTTTCAGAGTCCCTAAAGAATCCAGTAGTCTTCTATCATACTGCATACCCTGCCCGAATAGTTTCAGGCCTTTTAATAATTTCACAGTTGAGGCATTGGACAATGCACTAAGGCTACATCCTAGTCCTTTTAATGAAATATTGGAGAGTGATGTACCTTCCTTGGAGAACTAGCTCACCTCGGCAGAGCTGGCCCCTCCGACAACTCCCTCAGCTAATGCCAGTAGGGCCTCAGCGCCATGGTTTACGGAGGCCCTTAGAAAAAGTAAAAGCGCATGTAAATGCCTTGAGAGAATATGGCAGAAGAACTTTAATTCCCCTGACAAAGCCACATATAAACAGGCCTTGAAAGTTCATTACTACAAGGTCCGTGAAGAAAAGAAGTGCTTCCTATCGGCCAAGGTTGAACAGGCAGGGAATAAGAGTAAGGAACTGTTTAAAATCGTTAAAGACTTTACATCCCCGAATGCTATGAATAGCCCACTTATTCCGACCAGCGATTAGACCAACAGTTTAGCGCAGTATATCTTTGAGAAGATAAGACATTCAAGAGTCCTTTAAGGACTTGCCCCGGGTAGAGGGATCAAATACAGCTGCTCCCCTCAGAGTTAACTCTACGCCAGGGGTGTCTCTCACAATTCCCTCCTATCCCACTAGATAAATCTCTTGATTATGAAGGCTCTAAAATCTGGTTCCCCGTTGGACCCCTGTCCAGCGGGAGTACTGGCGTCAATTGCTGAAATGATTAACCCAGCGGTGAATCGAGTGCTGAACTCCTCGCTGTCGGAGGGAATAATGCCTGACAGCTGGAAACACGCTAGAATTCTCCCACTGTTAAAAAAACCTACAGCAGACCCTCTGATAGCATGCGATTATAGGCCTATCTCACTGCTGCCTTTCTTTTTCAAAGTTTTGAAGAAATATGTAAACATAGTTACTACGGAGTTTGTGGAGGCTAACAACATATTACAGGAGAGTCAGTCTGGGTTTAGATCAAACTTCAGCACTGAGATGGCCCTACTCGAAGTCTCTGTAACTATCAAAAGCACCTCGGATAGTGGGGGCAACGCGGTACTTGTACTATTAGATCTGTCTGCGGCCTTTGATACCGTGCCCCATGACCAACTCCTAGAAAGACTCCAGGACTGCGCTATTGGTGGCACGGTTTTCAAATGGTATACTTCCTTTTTAAGTGGCCGCCAGCAAACTTTATGGTCCCCCCCCCCCTCCCTTTCTCAACCCGTATCACCCCCCCATGAAAGTTGGGAGTTCCCCAAGGCTCTGTGCTAAGTCCGTCCCTGATCAATATGTATATGGCCCCCCTTGCACTCTTAGCGGAGCAATAAGGCGCTAAAATTGTGTCTTATGCCGATGACACGCAACTTCTGTTCACTTGTGAGAAGGGCAGCGTGTTTAGAGGTAGTGAGATAAACCTCTGCCTAACGGAGGTCTTCTGGCTCAGAGGGAACCAATTAAAGTGCAATCCTGAAAAGTCAGAGATTGTTTTCAGCTCCAATTTGAGTGTAGAGTGGCGCCATTGGTGGCCACTGGACATATCCCGCCCGAAGTGCTCTGTTACCACAGTAAAAAAACCTCAGGTGAAGTTGGACTCCGACAATTCAAACTTACCGGCACCTGCTTTGGGTTTTAAAAATGCTGAGGAACTTCCTCGCCCTGCTCCCGGTCTCCCTCAGAAAGACGATAGTTCAGGTCCTTATTGCATCAAGGCTGGACTATGCAAATGTCCTATATTTAGGCTTACCGAAATATCTTCTGAGCCGCCTGCAGGTGATTCAGAATGCGGAGGCCAGAGCTATTCTGATGATAGGACACAGGGATCATATGACCCCCGAACTTAAAATCTCTCCATTGGCTTCTGGTGCGTAAGAGGGTCCAGTTTAAGGCTCTCACCTTGGTCTTTAAGCCTTACACAACTCAGGGGCCCATTACATTAGGGAAAGGATACAGCACTACGCCCCTCAACGGACATTGAGGTCCTCATTGCAGTACCTGATGACCATTCCTGGGTTCTCCTGTTCTCGCATGGGTGGCCGCTCTTCAAGTAGTGGCATCCCGCTTGTGGAACGGTCTTCCAATTTCTCTTAGACAGACCTCTGACTCAGGTGTGTTCAGGAGGAAATTAAAGACTTGGCTATTTCAACAGCAGCACTAGCCTGAAGCCGTGTGTTCTTTCTGCCTGTTTCCGTGGTTGTTAGCTCCGGGACACTCCGTGGAGTAGCCGTGCGCTTTACAAATACCCAATTACAAGTACAAAGGGGAGAAATAGAGAAAATCCAATCTTCAGAAATAATAAAAACAAATCGAGCTCAGGAATGTCGTCCTCCTCCATCATCTTCCGCTGTCCCCTCCACACATGTACACTCAGTGCGATACAATTATGCTAAAGGAGATTAAGGGATCCTGGAATCTGTACAGCGAATCCCAATGACCAGGGGACAACAACGTATTCAAATTGGCGATCTAATCAACCCGTTGTTATATAAGGTTACACTTCCCATCCCTTTCTCGGGTATCAGATCTAATGGGAAGTTCTGTTAATGCCCAGAACTACATCGGTCTGCTATGTTAAATGACAGGGGCGGATGTCACTTCCAGGTCTTCTTCTGCCCCCGGGATATGAACTTGACTTCTGTAGGCGACCCCAAAGACAAGACGACGAATTAGATTAACTACTCTGGAGTTTCACGTGATTCTTCACGACAGTCCATAACTGAGATTCACATTCGGCAGCCGTATTCAACAACGCAGTGCACTACTTTCGGCGCATTAACATCAATAGTGGACTTCTAGGTTTTTTTAATTACTTCTTTCCATCACGCGTTTTGAAATCCATAAGACTTCCTACTCTATGGGCCTTGACCTTTAGTTTGGATGTACCTGGCCCTTTGATCATCGCTACCACTGAAATTGAAAGTCTATCGGTGTGGCCTTTCGCTGATTCAGATTACATTGGTTATTATACAGTTCCCAATTGACATCAGTCCTGAAGATGGTCTCGCTAATCACTCTCTAGGAGACCGAAACGTCGACCTCCACCTTTTCCATATTCTATGATATACACTAGTTTTGTGGATAGGTGTTTTAGGTTCTGTTGAGTTATTCATTAATACATTGTTTGTGTACCTGCAGACCTAATTAACTCAAATTATATGTATCTGTATATGAAACTAACTTTTTTACTATCAGATAAATTCTATTTTCCTATACACCTTTGTGTTTGTGATTCATGTATCCTTTTTGTGTTTGCATAATGGTTATTTGATTCTAGACTAATTAATTTCTTTAGGATTATTAAGTTATCCTTCTCAGTTAAACTTGAATTATCAATCGTTATTCAAATAAATTCCCTTGAAGGCACCTTTACCCCTTCACATAATCACCCAAGCCCTCAAGGGTATTTTGGGTTGCTCACTGTTGTATATCCTACTTCCAGGTCATGGCAGTGCGTAGTTTTGCTAAGATCAGCGCCAGGTTCTGGGAGCACAGCACTTGTTTAGTCTTTTTGGTTAGCGTACCTGTATGAAGAAGACAGCATGTGGGGGTCACACAGCAAAATGGAGTTTGGAACAGCTGAGATACAAGATGTCACCGCCTGCCAGTAATCTGAGATCACTGGACATGCCTGTGAAAAAAAGTCAGCTGTATCCCGATTACATCTGGGGCAGCATGCATTACCCCCAGGTACATCTTGACTATTTTGTCTGGAGAGAGGTGTGTGTGGTGTAGGTAATTGAACTGTGTATACTGGAATCGGGTGGTCTGTGAATTTCGGGCTGGACTGTTCCCATGAGGCACAGGGTCAGACTGATTTGCATATGGCCATGTCTGAACTGGGGTGGCAGAGTGGGCTAAAGAACGGTGATGGATTAAACCCAGATCTGTTGACTGGGTGTGAGTGTTTGATTGGCTCATATGCTCCGTCCATCACCACCCCTTTTTGTACCGTTCTGTGAATTAAGCCATCTCTGCCAAACAAGGCTCGTCAGCTCCGTGGGCAGGTGAGGAGCCCACCATTCCCTGAGGGCGAAGGATGTTGAACCAGCTGAATCCTGGCTCAGGGTGTCATATAAAACTGTTAAGTCATAGTCCGCATCAGCTCCTGAGGGGTATAGTCTGGTCTAATATCCTGGGATATGTAATCATTAGTGGAATTAGTTGGATCTATCTTTTACTGTGATGCACTTCGTAAGGAACGTTTAAAAAAAATAATTGTATCTCTAAATCTAAATAGCAGTACCGAATAAGGACATTTATGTTTTATTATACAGGTGTTTTTAAAGGTTCCAGTTAAAACTGAATTGAGAGTTACTAATAAAGTCTTGATAAAGATGGTGTTATAAGATTTACTACTGTTCAGACAGACTGCTTCCTTTATGACTTCAAAGAACCTTATAAAAAGTCCATTCGGTCAATCCCAATAATAGAACACGTATGGTCAGAAGGTATTAAAGTCATGCAAAATCCGGCAACAGTCATCCCTGTTCTTCCCCGGCTGGAGAAGAAGTATAAAGCACCAGAGGGCAGTCCAGCTTGCCTACTTGGACAACCAAAACCGGATTCTGTAATTTCCCAAGCGGCGCAAAGTAAGCCTAAAAACCCATCGACTCCACTTACAGCACCGCCAGACAAAGAAGGGAGACGTCTGGACAATGTGGGCAAAAGATTCTCTACTATGGCCAGTGTCTTAGTTCGAGCTGCTAATGCTCTTGCCATCTTGGGCAGGTATGATCGCCAGATGTGGTGCGATTTATCCCCATTTGTGGATCAGCTTCCAGAGGCTGCGAAAGATGAGGCCAGGAAGGTTCTGATGGAAGGAGAGCGTTCCTCTTCGGAGGTGATTGATTGTGCTATGGACATAGCTACTACTGCTTTTCGTGCCCTGTCGGGTTCGGCTGTGTTAAGACGCCAGGGCTGGCTGCGAGCAACCTGGTTTCGCCAGGAGGTCCAGAACAAAATCTTGGATTTGCCATACGATGGAGACATGCTTTTCGGGAAGCATGTGGATGAAGCCCTTCAAGGCATCAAAAAGGACACGGACACGGCAAAGTCCTCTGGGTCTTAGAATTACCGTAAAGTTCCATTCAGAGGTGCGAGAGGCAGAGGTTTTTCCTCATACAGAGGTGGAAACCAACAGCGGTACTCTTCATACTCTCAATCCTCCCAAACTTACAAGCCCCAATACTCCAATCAACGCCGAGGCCAGTCGTCGTCTTTCTCTCGCCAACCGCAGAGGGGGCATCGAGGTCGCCAAGGACGGGACAACTCCAAACAACAATAGCGGCCTCTCGGCTCTTTCTACTGTTCCTACCCCTCCGATGACATCAGTGGGGGGCTGGATTTCTCAATGTCTAAGCAGTTGGAAGGTTATTACATCAGACCAGTGGGTCCTAAATATCATTCAGAGTGGCCACACGTTGGAGTTTCAACATCTTCCTCCAAACAGAGCTCCAGGCGCCAACGAGTCGAAACATCTGGGCCTGCTACGTCTCGAAGCCCACCAGCTTTTCATCAAGGGGGCAATAGAACCCGTACCTCTTTCACAAAGGGGGAAAGGGTTTTATTCCAGGTGCTTCTGGTTTGCAAGACAACAGAAAAATGGCGCCCCATATTAAATCTACGGGAGCTCAACACCTATCTCATCAAGCTATCCTTCAGGATGGTCACTCTCAAGGATATTCTTCCTTTGCTAAATCCAGGAGACTACATGGCGACTCTGGATTTAGAGGATGCTTATTTCCATGTGCCGATCCATCCAGCTCAGAGACAATACTTGCGCTTCACAGTAGGCAAGAGCCATTTTCAGTTCAAAGTACTTCCTTTTGGCCTCCGGTCTGCACCAAGGATATTTACAAAGGTGTTGGCTCCGGTGGCAGCATTCCTCAGGAAACAATCTCTGGAAGTTTTTCCCTACCTGGACGACTGGCTGGTCAAGGCTCCATCTTTACAGGGAACTTCCAAGGCCATTTCGACCTGCATCCAACTATTCAACCACCTGGGCCTTCAGCTCAACAAGGACAAATCGGTACTTCAACCATGCAGGGCAGCAAGGTTTCTGAGATCCATTCTGGACACGAAACGCTGCAAAGCCTATCCAACGGAGGAACGTCAAAACAAATTGATGCTATCGGCTCGCCTCTTGCTAAAGAGGGAATCCCTGTCAGTACAGCTCTACAAGTCCCTGCTCGGATCGATCTCATCCTGCATACCATTGATTCCACATTGCAGGCTACGAATGCGTCCTCTGCAAGAGCAGCTCGACAAGCAATGGTGCCAGGCTTATGGTTCTTTCGACGACAGGGTTACGGTGACACCAGCAATGAAAATAGCATGTGACTGGTGGTTGGTGAAGGACAACATCGCGAAGGGGTTAACATTCACACTTCCTCCGTCTCCCATGGTTATCACCACGGACGCCT
The DNA here is from genome assembly GCF_964261635.1 of Lissotriton helveticus. Classification (NCBI taxonomy): domain Eukaryota; kingdom Metazoa; phylum Chordata; class Amphibia; order Caudata; family Salamandridae; genus Lissotriton; species Lissotriton helveticus. Next base: position 1,586,825,644 of record NC_136057.1, read on the forward strand.
CGTTAGAAGGCTGGGGAGCTGTGCTCCAGGAACTGCACGTGAGTGGTCACTGGGATCCAGTTCAACGCAAGTGCCACATCAACCTGTTAGAACTCAAAGCCATTCGATTAGCCTTGCAGGCTTTTCTGCCACAAATTCAGAATCGTTCAGTGCTGGTCCGGACGGACAACACAACGGCCATGCACTATATCAACAAGCAGGGCGGGACAAGAACCCAGATTCTCTCCAAAGAAGCTCAAGTGATTTGGGATTGGGCGATTCTTCACAATATTGCTCTGACAGCAGAACACCTCGCAGGTTCGCTCAATATAACGGCGGATGCGCGGAGTCGTCAGAAGTCGATCAGTCACAAATGGGAATTAGACCAAACCATTCTGGAGGAAGTGTTCTCGGTCTGGGGAACCCCGACTATAGACCTGTTTGCAACTCTGGAGAGCACCAAATGCCGATACTATGCAAGCAGGGATCACCATCCGGGGTCCTTGGGGAACGCGCTTTCGATTGCCTGGTACGGCGCATTCTTTTACGCTTTTCCTCCGATACCCCTGATCCCGAGGTTGATCAGGAAAATCAAGGCGGAGCCGTTGATCCCGAGGTTGATCAGGAAAATCAAGGCGGAGCCGTGCAGAATGATCTTGATTGCACCGGCGTGGCCCCGCCAGTTCTGGTACACAGAACTCCTCCTGCTCTCTCAGGACCATCCAATTCGCCTGCAACCGGTTCCTTCTCTGTTGACGAGGTCTCCGGGTCAAGTGCTCCATCCGGACCCGAGCTCACTTCACTTGACAACGTGGCTCCTGAGCACAGGGAATTCCAGAATCTGACCCTCACCAAGGAGTGAGGGACATCTTGTCTCAAGCTCGAGCGCCAAGTACGAACAGAACTTATAGAGCAAAGTGGAAAAGGTTCTGCCTCTGGTGTCAAACAACATCTTCACCCTTACACTTCAGCTCCGCATCAGATTTTGCCATATCTTCTGTCGCTAGCTAAATCTGGATTGGCTCATTCTTCTGTTAAAGTTCATCTGGCAGCCATCTCAAGTTTCAGACGGACGTCTTCAGGTCCTTCGCATTGGTCCGCTAGCAATGTCAAGCAGTTCTTGAAAGGCCTGTTCAGGGTTTTTCCTCCAGTCCGTCCTCCTCCACCAGTCTGGCAACTTAATTTGGTCTTAGCTCAGCTAATGAGAGCACCGTTTGAACCCATTCACAAAACGGACCTTAAATTCCTATCTTGGAAGCTAGCTCTTCTGTTGGCATTGACATCGGCCAGAAGGATTAGCGAGCTCCAGGCACTGACAATCGTGGAGCCTTTCCTGCAATTCAAGCGGGATGTCCTGATCCTACGGACGAATCCAAAGTTCATCCCGAAGGTTCCATCTGAATGAACCGTGATTTTGAAGTACTTTATTTTTTTTTTTCCATCGACCTACTACTCCAGCAGAGAGGTCCTTACATTCTTTGGACGTTCAGAGGTGTCTAAAGTTCTATTTGGAGCGCACAAAACCTTTTAGGAAATCCTCACAACTATTTGTTTCCTACAGTGCCCCGCGGAAGGGATTTCCGCTGTCCAAACACAGCATTTCTCGCTGGATCTCCAGTGCTATTCGGTTCTGTCATCAACAAGCGGGCAAACCGCTTGAAAGAAGAGTGCATGCACATTCCACAAGATCAGTGGCATCGTCAGTGGCTCTATTTTCAGCAGTCCCTATCAAGGACATCTGCAGGGCAGCGACGTGGAGCAGTACGTATACCTTCACGAAGCACTACTGCCTGGATTCTTCTACGAAGAATGATGCAGCTGTTAGATTCCTCAGGACTGCCTGTCCATCGTAAGGTAAGGTGAGGGTAGGCGGCAGAGCATTCGCGGTTAGGACCACCAAATTTTGGAATGCCATGCCGCTCCCTCCCTGATTGATGGAACCAGAATCAGCCTTCATGCAAGCTCTAAAAACCTGGCTCTTCAACCATTCCTAATCCTTGTGTGCTCCATGTGTTTCGACTGCCTTAGCGCCTGGACACCTCCGTGGGAGGTAGCTGCGCGCTCTATAAATTTCTAAAAAAAATGTTCACTGTTCAGGAATATCTAAAGCAGAAATTCAGAAATCCTTTCGTACAGTCACTAAACATTACCGTCTAGATGAAGATTCCAAAACAGATACTTTAATGGGTTAAGCAATTTTAAGAAATGCATTTAATTAGCCTACCCCCAGAGATTTTTTTCTTAGTGTTTTTTGGGTATCTTACTTGTGTATATGTATTTTAGTTATTTGCATTGTCAGCCACAAAGTAGGGGTATGTTTGTAATCTGTTCTATGTTCATGACTATCAGTGATTGTCCTACGATGCAAAACTAAATGTTACTTAATTGTAATTGAAGTTCTGCATTCTCACTAAAGTCATGAACACCCCTCCCTCGGCTGTCAATGTAATAAAACGATTTTAGCTAATTACTAACACAATTTCCACTACTAGTACCCAGGCAGACGAAAATAAATTACTGATGTACTAACAAAAAAATATTTTATCTTTGGTTCTGGAGTAGTGTGGTACTTGCCGAAAAGCACTTTAGCGCCTTTGCAAGAGTAGTGTGGACCATCTAATTATAATGTATACATCATAATGTTCTGGGGTTCCTGCATTAGACTGGACTATTCTGCATTCATAATTTCAGTGAGCATACCTACAATGCAGAACTAGGATCCCACGTATGTAACATTTCTTTCATGTTTTAAAGCAAAGTTCTTAAGTCCTTAAACGATGTATTTTGAAAATGAGAAATTTGAATTTTTTTTAGTGTCTCCTCTCCACATTCATTACAGAGAGTACCATTTTCGTATTTAATAGCCTTTTCTTTATGAACAGAAAGTTGCACTTATCTTATCTCCAATGCAGGTCCTGCCCTAAATTTCATCTCTGCCTCATTGGATTATATTATGTGTTGTCTTTGCTTTGTTTTTTGTAGAGCAGTCTCCTGAGTGGCGATATGTTTCCTGGTATGAGCATGATACATACTGCGGCCAGCAGGAAGATGAGCATGCTGAACGCTCGCCTGAGCAACCATTCTGGGAGGCGAGATGGTAGCAACTTCCCCTTGAGTCTGAGTTATGCACCACGGGTAGGAGAGGGTTTCGATTATGCATTCTTTCTTTTTGTCTCTTGTCCTCCTGTTGAATAAATGTAAACAACATTTGTGACCCCTGTCCATACTAGCCTTTTGAATTAAAAAAACTTAAATCTGCTTTTAGCCCCTATTCACAACCGAAGCAAACACCTCAGACTGTACAAAACTATATTTTGCCCCCAGCTAGAGGCTATTGTTTTAGTATGTTTGTGTTCCTTTATTAAGCAGAATTCATTATAATGCAAAATGCGCATTCTTGAGTATTGGGTCACTTTTTTTTTTGTAACTGTGTTGGAGGCATATGAGCTGTAGATCAAATGCTGTGCGAGATCGCCATCTAGTGTTGTGTCCGGATGTTTGCAGTTTGTTTTTCTTTGAAGAAGTCTTTCCAGTCACGAGGTAGGTGACTCCTCCTTTCGGTGAAAGTGTGCATGGGCATCGACTCAATTGTTAGATTGTTTTTTCCGCCATCGGGTTCAGATGTGAATTGTTGTGCTCTGGTTCGGCACCGTTTCTTCGGGCCCCCTTTTGACGCGCAATCCACTACCCTCGATGGTATTGTTTATTGATTGCATTCCCCATTCTCTGCATATCGTTTACAGTCGGAAACCTTCGATTTTGAAGATTTGTGGAAGGCCGTTGGGCCTACCTGCGCTGGGGTCGGTAGCAGTCGATGGAACAGACTCCATTCAAGTTCTGTCCAGGGTGTCGCACTAAGTTTCCGCGCACCGACTTGCACAAAGTGTGCAACCTTTGCCTATCACTGGAGCACGACAAAAAGGACTGCATCGCGTGTCAGTCGTTTCGATCGAAGAAGACGCTCCGTGACCGTCCGGCTCGACGTCACGAAATATACAGGCAAAGTGGCTCGTGCTGGATCTCCTTGGAGACTAGTTCGAACAACAATAATCACAAGCGCAGGAAGCCAAAATGGAGGAGGAACACTTCTTCGTGTCTGAAGCCAACTCCGATGCCGAATACCTCACAATGGGACAACGGATCGTGAGTAAAGAGACTTCCTTTCCCTACCATCTCCTCCATAAAAAGGCTACGGTACCGAGAGAAGTTAAGGAGCACCCTGCCTTCGAGCTAGGCGCCGAAACATAAACAGCATTCCGGTTTGGGCTCTACTCTTCCCCATGCCGGTGCCAACCCGAAACCTTCGGCATTGAAATTCAAACACCTTCTGGTTTTCGTGCCACTGGCCTATAAGGCTAATTCTTAGGGGCGGAAACTTTCGACACCAAAACCGGCGTCTAAAGAAAGTACTTCAACTAAAGAGCCTCCTTTGGATCCGAAACAGAAGGAGATTGTGATTAATCCAGAAACTGGACAGTTTCATGCCAAACTTACTGAGAAGAGGAAAATGGACTTACAGGAAGACTACCAGGTTCCTCTAAAAAGGAAAACTGTGGGTTCTAACCCTTCTCCACCATACATTCCACCTTTTTCATCCATTGATCCAAATTTACTCATTACACCTACAAATTCTCCTACACCACCATCACCTGACCCACAGGATACAGGGGATGTGGATATAGATGACTCCACACCACAGGATACTGACCCATGGGATAATTATAATGCTGACCCTCAACCTGATAATGACCCCGACCTACATCCACCCAGAACTTCTCTTCCAGATGATCATATTGGATATATTGAGCTCGTTAACAGAGCTGCACAATATCATGGTGTAGAGATTCATAAAGAGGCTTTAGAGGAGGGTTCTTTGTTTGACACACTAAGTTCATCTCAAAGGGCTACACAAACATTACCAATGTTAAAGGGTATGCTTAAACATACTGATGACCTCTTTAAAGACCTTGTAAGAGCTAAATCATCACTCCCAGGGTAGAGAAAAAGTACAAATATACACCTAATGGCCCTGTATATATCAATGGCCAGTTACCCTTGGACTCTCTGGTAGTGTCCAACGCTCGTAAAAGAGTTAATTCACAAACAGGAGAGCCCCTCCTCCTGAGGAGTCCAAATTAATTGATGCTTCGGGCAAAAGGGTAACGTCACAAGCAGCTCATCATTGGCGGATTGCCAATGCTCAAGCACTACTGGCAAGGTATGATAGAGCTCATTATGATGAGCTTGGAAAGCTCATTGAATTTCTTCCTGATGAGCATAAGTCTAGAGCTAGTGCCCTTATTCAAGAGGGTATATGAATAACTAATGCCTCTGTCAGGTGTGCTCTAGATCAGGCACAAACAGCTCGGACAGTAAACAATAGTGTACTGCTCTGTAGAACTCCTTGGTTAAGAATTTCAGGATTCAAGCCTGAGGTACAAGCCTCTATTCTTAATCAACCCTTTGACAATGAACACCTCTTTGGTCCAGTTGTATATTCATCACTAGAAAAGATGAAAAAGGATACTGAGGTTGCTAAGTCCATGGGGGCCTTACAACCACCTTCCAACAGTGGATCCTTTAGTCTCTCATTTTACAGGGGTGGCTCCAAAAATGTGTCTACAGACAATCTCTACTCCTCTTACAAGGGCAACAATCAGTCCCCCTCTTCAAGAGGTTATTTTAGAGGTGGATATAGAGGAAACAACGGCAAGGGAAGGGGCAGAGGTAACTCAACACGCACTTCCCCTGCAAGCACCAAACCGTGACTTCCTTTCCATACCAACGACGATTCCACTCTTGTCGGGGGACGTCTTTCCCAATTTCTACCCATTTGGAATGCGATTAAATCAGACAAATGGGTTCTACAAATTATCCAATCTGGTTATTGCCTGGAGCTTACAAGCACTCCACCGAACATTCCTCCAAGGTCACACCTCGTATCACAAGAACATCTAACCCTTTTAAAGAAAGAGGTTCTCTCTTTGTTGCAGAAAGGTGCAATAGACCCAGTCCCTATACCATACCAGGGAGCAGGGGTGTACTCCCTGAACTTTCTAATTCCCAAAAAGGACGTCGTTCATATGGGAACACTACAACATTTGCTTCCCCTTCTTCATCAATGCAACATTCTCTCAATTCTGGATTTAAAGGATGCCTACTTTCTTATTCCAATACACCCTACGCACCGCAAATACCTCGGGTTTGTGGTAGCAGGTCCGCACCATCAATTCAAAGTCCTCCCATTCGGAGTAACAACAGAGCCCAGGGTTTTCACAAAATGCTTGGCAGTAGTCGCAGCCCATCTAAGACCACCTATTCATATCTTCCCATACTTGGACGACTGGCTCATAAAGGCCAGCTCGCACAACCGCTGTCCACCCCACACACAGAAAACTGTGCAATTGCTCCATGACCTAGGATTCACAGTAAATCTGTCCAAATCCCATCTCCAACCATCCACTTTGCAAGCATATCTAGAAGCTACTATAAACACACACAAAGTTCTAGAATACTCCACTCCAGACAGAGTCCGGAATATACAAACCCTGATATCTCAGTTTCAGCCTCAACACTCCTTACCAGCTCGAGTGTTCATGCAGTTACTTACTGGGAATGATGACGTCTTGCATTTTATAGTCCTCTACGCAAGACTTCAGATGCGTCCCCTACAAGAATGCTTAGCACGTCAGTGGAACCAAGCTCACGGTCCGTTATCGGATCTAGTGTTGGTAGACGGTCGCACCCATCGCTCTCTGCAGTGGTGGCACACACAAAACCTTTTAAAAGGGCGGCCCTTCAGCGACCTGGTTCCACAGATAGTACTGAAAGGTGGGGGAGCGCATCTCCAAACCCACAAGATTCAAGGCATCTGGAGCTTGCAGCAGAAACAGCCTCATGTAAATCATCTAGAGCTGCAAGCGATTTTTTTTTTTCTGGTGCTAAAAGTATTTCAAGTTCAGGTAGTACGTAAGACTGTGTTTTCATACAGACATGACAGCCATGTACTACATACAAAAACAGGGAGGGACACACTCTCTCCAGCTGTCACAGCTAGCACAGACCATCTGGAAATATATCTCCTAGCACAACACCTTCCAGGAGTAGACAGTCAGATGGCAAATTTGCTCAGTCGTCAGACACCGCAAATCCACGAATGGGAAATACACCCTCAAGTTCTCCTCCCATTCTTCCAAATGTGGGGATTCCCACACATAGACCTGTTCGGCACACATCTAAACGCAAAATGCTGAAACTTCATGCCCAGGTATCCACACCCATTGTCAAGGCAAGGCACTATGGAAGAATTGGTCAGGGATATTTGCTTATGCTTTTCCGCCTCTCCCACTCATTCCATTAGTGGTCAAACGAGTGTCCTCACCCACGCACACAAGGCTCTCCACGACCTGGGCTCAAAGTACCTCAACGACCGCCTGACCTTCTACACGCCCACCCGCCAGCTACGATCGACCAGCCACGCCCTCTCCTCCGTACCACGCATCCGCCGAGCCACCGCCGGAGGAAGATCCTTCTCCTACCTGGCAGCCAAGACTTGGAACTCCCTCCCCATCCACCTTCGGCTGACCCAGGACCACCTCTCCTTCAGGAAGCAGCTCAAGACCTGGCTGTTCGATCAGTGACGTAACCCTCTCCCCCAGTGCCTTGAGACCCTCCCGGGTGAGTAGCGCGCTATACAAATGCCGTGATTGATTCCTAGTTGCTCCCGCATGGGCACGTCAAACTTGGTTCACAACCCTATTGGAACTCTCAGTAGTTCCTCAACAAAAACTACGTCTTACACCCAATCAGGTATTGCAAGGTGGATAGTCACGTGCATTCAAGTATGATATGCAAAACTAACGTTAACAGTTCCCCCTAGAGCACACTCTACACGCAAACTGGGGGCTTCTATGGCATTCTTAGGAAATATACCCATAGATGACGTATGCAAAGCTACAACATGGTTTACACCGCACACATTCACAAAACAGTATTGTGTAGATGTGTTAGCAAGACAACAAGCTAGAGTGGGCCTGGCAATTTTACGTACACTATTTCAGACCACTGCAACAGATACAGGTTAGCCATCGCTTTGGGAGATAACTACTATATAGTCTATGCACAGCATATGATCTACCGCTCATATGCCTCGAACGGAAAATGCTACTTACCCAGTAGGCATCTGTTCCTGGCATATGGAGCTGTCGAGTCCTATGCTCCCACCCTCCTCCCCGGGAACCAATACCTGTTGCAGTAACATCTTACTTCGATACATGCATTAATGGACATCTCTTTTTACTACTCTTGCGAACTCCATTATCACCTTCTGCGGGATAAACAATCTAACAATGGAGTCAATGCCCATGCGCAGTATCACCAAAAGGAGGAGTCACCTACCTCGTGACTGGAAAGACTTCTTTGGAGAAAAACAAAGTGCAAACATCCGGACCCAACACTAGTTGGCGATCTATGCACAGCATAACTCTACATCTCTCTGTGCCAAGAACAGATGCATACTGGGTAAGTAGCATTTTCCTTATTGCACTTTTGGAGATTGTTGGGTCACTTTACAGTACTTCACATACATAAATAGAACAAGTGAGCAAGATAAATATCACTTCTGGGTGTAATAAAAACAATACTGTGAATGATGAACCCTATTTTGTTTCAAAGTATGTGATTATGCCTATCCTCTAGTGCAGAGGTCTTCAAACTGTGGGGCGCGCCCCCCTGGGGGGGGCGTGGATGGGTTCCCAGGGGGGCGCAGATGCCTCTCCAAGTATATGTAAATGAAGATGGCCTGGAAGTGCAAGCTTTGTTTACTTGCTGCATTTCCAGGCTGTCTTCATTTATTCCAAGTGTGATTTGAGTGCCCTGGGGGCAGGGGTCACTGAGTGTGGCAGGCAGGGTCAAAGAGATTACTACAAGCATTTGGAACACTATAGGTCTGGCATTTGCCGGAATTTAAGCTACCGGCATTGTAAATAGCAATGTCTTTTATTTATGTTTTGAAAACCAAAACATTGCCATTTACAATGCCAATAGCTCAAACTCGCATAAATGCGAGACCTGTTGCATTGCAAATGCTCGTTCTTTCTTCACGTTTAGTTTTCATCTATTATTCATGCCACTAATTTCAATTAAGGTTTATTTAAATATGCAGATACTTGGTTGGGGGGGGCAATGATTTATGCTGCAAAGGAAGGTGTCGCCAGGAAACCTGGGCGTTGCATAGCTTTCTGTTCACAATTAGCCTTTAAAGACCGTTCCTGAACAGACTTTGAAACTCCCTTGAAATATTGGTAATGTTTTATTAAACGGACGTAGTAGAAGAACTCTAGGGCGCACAAATGTCCCAAATTGGAATAGCATTGTATTAAGCACAACACAAGTGAAACCCAACAGGGGTTGGGACACAGAACATTTCACTGGTGCAGAAACACGTCAAATCTACCTTCACCGTTGCTCATCTTTCTGCTCACCTAATGCTGCATAGATGAAGAGGCATTGATAAGTTCATGTTACATGAAGGTTTTTGCACGAGAGTGAAATGAAGAAATGGGTCTGAAACCGCATGAGCTTGTTTATTGACCCCGTACATAATTTTAAGTAAGTTATAATGATATATAATGAGTTATAGACATATCAAAAAAGCTATGGTCAATGAAAGACCCTCAACAAAAATAGAGGCACCACTTTTGCGGTGTTTGCAATTTGTGTAATTATGAATGGTCAGACTTATTTTGCCTGAAACATGTATTTTCTCTATGTTTCAATAAGGAAAGGCTGCACAAATTTTTAATGTGAAATCAGTTTGTGGTGGTTTTGTCCTAGTGAAAACTATATTTGTTTGAGAGGTTGTTTGAATGTGCGTAACTGGGCAGTAATAAATGCAACTTTTGTACTTTGCGTTTTCCCTCGTTTATTTTTTGAAGCTTTTGGTTGTGTTTCACGAGGATGAGCCTTGCTGGTCAATGTCTTGGTTTTGAGCACAAGAAGGGATTGCTGCTTTCACTTGTCTCGATTCACGGTTGTCATAATATATAATGGAATGTAGAGTTAATCTTTTTTGTTTGTTTCAAAAACGTTATTAACATTTAGAATGTGCACATCAAAGAGTGGGTAGTTCTAACATTCGGTAGGCATGTCATAGGTGCCTGAGAGCTACCGGGCCTAGTTCTAGACTTGGCGAGTGCCTGTACCTCACACAAACAAAGAAAATAGCAAGATGGCCGCCTGGTAAGAGCTCCAGTCCGGAGCTCCTAGTGCCTGGGATCCTTTTATGGATTTATCCCGGACAGCACCCATCTGCGCAGGGCTAAAACAAGTAACTGGATTTAATACAAGTAACAGGCTTTACTGCAAGTAACTGGATTGAAAAATTACTCACCAGAAACCGCAGCGGAGCCCTGGATGGTGTAGCGAGCTGTGGAGAGGGTTGCTGCTCGACGCTGGACATCGGAGCAGCTGAAGTCCGGGTTCCCGTGGAGGCGTCGCTTGGCTCCCGCGACCGCACCGGTGAGGACTCCACCGCTGAGATCGCCGTGACCAGGTCCATCTCCGCCGGAGCTGAGGAGGCTGTGGCGGCATCGCTGGGGTCCCGCACCGCTTGCCGAACGCTGAGCTGTTCACGAGAGAGACGCCCGTGGCTGAAACGGACCCGAGGGCACACCGGGGTCTGGCAGACCCGAGAAGAGTGTCTCCGCCACGCTTCCACCCCTGCAGGCTTTGAGGGGCTTAAAGGAGATGATTTATGTACAGCGTTCAACATTTCTATGAAATAACTCTAAATTGATTGCTGTGCTTGATTGGCTTGCTGAGTACGGCAAGAGTAACACTGTCTGCGTTTTGAGCATCTGCTTGACAAAATCCAGCTCGGCTGGTCTGTCCCCGGCGCCTCTCTGCATCGACACCTGGTCGGGGAGCTGCAGGACGGGCGGACTGGCGGAGAGTGGGCGAGAGGCTGGGCTCACCTGACGGATCCCCGCGGGTTGTGAGCGGCGTGTCCCGGCAAGGGGAAGGGGAGCTCGTCCTCCGTCTGCAACCGCCCTCGCCCTAGGAGTGGGGGTGAGGACGTAGGGATCTGACACGGCTCTCCCTCACACACCCCCTTACACACCGGTCATCAAGCGTCTAAGGGCGAGCCAGGCATGGAGGAAGAATATGCCCTTAAGGTCTGCCCTGAACTGCCGGAACCTGTGCACGCTCACGCCTACCTTTGGAAAGGGCTGCGTGGATGCAATACTCTGGAGCAGTGACGGCCGGTGAGCCTGTCGATCTGGGCTCCACTGCTTGTGTTTCGCAAACGCTGGCAATTATGGACGTATTTGCCCCGGCGGCTGGACGTGCAGAGAACACACCTAAGGGAAGGTGGACTAAGGTATTGTTTGTGCCCCAATACTTTTGTTGGATAAGTTACGATATGGGTTATTGATACATCCTATATAAAATAAAACTTATTGTCTTCAAAATGGCCGGGGCCATAAACTAAACTGAACTGAACACTCTACCCCCGCCTGAACACACGAGGCCCCTCAGCAACCCTTCTTCAGATAACAATCTAGAGATAAGACTCCCTTGGTATGCAGGACCCTGAGACAGCCGGAACGGAATGTGAAACTGCTCTGCCCGGCTACCAAAAACAGCAACAACTAAAAGATGACTAATGACTACATCCTCCCTACTTGGTGGCCATCTTTAAACACTATTCCTGCTCTCTCTGGCGGCCATCATGGACTAGTCCTGCCGACTATTGCCGACTATTACTCACTATCGGTACCAAGGTCCTCACTTAGCCCTATATTTAAACCTATGTGCTCCTAAGTGTCTGTATTTTACTGCGGCTTTGATTTTGTGTTTTTAAGTGTCTGTCTATCACTGCGGCACTTTTTACTACTGTATTTTACATTTTTACATTTTATGTAACCTATGTACCACTCTATGTAGCCTCACTTAGCCCTATAGTTAAACCTAGGTGTCCCTTAGTGTCTGTATTTTACTGCAGATTTTATTTTGTGTTTTTAAATGTTTGTCTCTTACTGCGACATTTAATACTATTGTTTTTTACATTTCATGTAACCTAGAGCTCCTGATGTGCATAATGATCCGCCTTCTAGTGCAGTACTATACTACCACTGGTACCCTACATCTTGGGCAATATACACCCATCTTCACTATTACTCGCTGACAGTGCACTGATTGCTACCTCATATTCTCATATTCTACTGTCGTATTTGCTATTGCTGTAAATTGCTTGCACATTTATCGGACTCAGTAATTCATTAATAATCTAGCGCTATTCTCATACTATATATGCGGTAAGCTGCACCTATATCTCCCTTATCCCTATCACTCACTGTTCGCTACCGCATTTATGTGTGGGTTCTTCGATGTAAGACACCTCACGATGCTGCTAGTCATGTATGCTGTACCCAGCTACCTTCTACGCCCCGACTACACCACTATTACCTCGGACACCCTGATGTGTAAATGTGACTCCACCTAACCGGTTCTACCTCACATATTATGTACATGGAGTAAGCTGACTGCTACCTCGCATACTGGACACATTGTGTAAGCTGCACCTTAGGCACTGCTGTCCCTGGATTGCACTGACTTCTACCTCTTACATATTGGTCACCCTCAAGTGTCACTCCTTTACACTGGAATTAGCGGCTGACAGTTTTATTGTCGTCCACTCTCCTATACCCAACATCACAGCCTTTCTATAATGGAGCCCAACGGCACGCACACTTTTAGAATTATCTACCCTCCCACACTCACCAAAAAAGCCACTAAACGTTTTAAACATAACTTCTTGAGATCGCACCCTGAAACACCCTTTGTCGACACCTACTTCTCTCCAAGCAATGGAGCCCTGAATACTGACATCATCTTCCACACCCCACGCAGAGCCCAATGGAAAAAAGTGTTCCTATCCCTACTCGCCGTCTCCACCACCAGGAAAACAACTCATGGCCTAACTCTCTCTACCACACCTTCCCGCCTCTTCCCTGGCAGGACTACCATTACTATCTACAATAACGGGATTGTCCTAATTCAATCCACGGATAAGAACCTGGAACTGCTAGACAACATGTTCCCCAGGTTCAAAGAACACCTCTCCAAGCTGCGGACCCCCACCCACAACTCCACCAGCACTACCACCCCTGACGTCGCAGCCCCCACCTACAACACCTATACCCCTAGCACCCCAGTAAACGACCCACCTGCGGTTAACGCCCCGCACTCCTCAAGAGCAGCCACAAACGTCTACACATCATATACTAGCCGCCCCTCTAACAGGACCCCTCGTACCCCCTCTCACACCACCTCCATACCTCTCCCACTTGACTTAACAACTCCCACTCACAACACGCCACCATCTGAACACACCATCGCCCGGGCCGTATCCACCCCCTCCTCCCTTCCCCCCCACGGCAGACCCCTCTCCCTCACCAACCCCCTCCCCACTCCCACCCACGAGCCTCTTACACCTGACATAATAACACTCACCCACACGCCGCCATCTGAACACACCACCGTTTGGAGCTTATCCACCCCCCCACTCCCATCCCCCCCACGGCGGACGCCCCTCCCTCCCCAGCTCCCTCCCCACTCCTGCCAAAGACACTCTCACCCTCCCAACGAAAGATACAGAACATACTGTCTCCTCTACCTTAGCATCCCCCTCTCTCCCACCTCCTATTCTCAGCCCCCACTACCCTCCTATCTCCCCCACTGTCTCCAGCCTTCACTCACTCTTTTACCCACCGACACCGTCTCCCACTGACGGCACCACCTATGCCTCCCACCTACCGCCCATTTCTCCTACTTCACCCACACCCCTCGCCCACAAAAAGGCCCCCACGTTGAATGCCATCCCACTCTTTAGCACTGCAGAACACTCCGACAACGCTAGCATATCCACCCCCTCGATACCCTGCCTGCTCTCCAACTCACTACTCAACGATTCTCCAATAGCTCTCATCACTAACCCCATCCCCAATATACCCGATGACCAGACGCTATCCACCCTCCAGCAAGTCAAAGAGGACATGCTACAAATCAAAAAAGATGTCCACGCAATCAAAGAGCTTCTCTCCTCCCAGCTCAGTCTACCTCCCACCACCCCTCTACCCTACAAACGACGCACCCTCCCTACATACCCTCGCCTCCGACGACACCCGCGCTGGCCGACTATCCCCGTTCGCACTAACGCCCACCGCCCCCGGCGTGCCCTCAACCCACTGTCGGACCGTGAATTATGCACTCTACTGCACTCTTATGGCCCAGGTCCGGAAAAACACATGTCCAACGTACACATCCCCATACCCACAATTCTTACAAACCATCTGAGGCTCCCAACACTCAATAATAGAGGTTCCGTCCCTAACAACCTCAGAAAAGTCCCCCTCACACTAGAAGGCTCGACCTCCCTTCTCTCTCCCAAACTCAAATGCATCCTACTCAATTGCAGATCGGCCCAGAGACACTCCTCCGACATCGCTGAGCTCGTCTTAGCTAGGGATCTGGACCTAGCCATTCTAACGGAAACCTGGCTTACTGAAGCCTCTACCCCGATTATGGACATACTAGTCCCCCCCCAATTATAACATCATTAGGCTGGACAGGTCCCCTGGCAAGACGGGCGGGGGAATTGCTTGCATGTTTAGGAGCAACCTCTCCGTTACTAAAATCACCCCTCCCCCCTTCCCCTCCAGTGAACTCCTCTGCCTCGACATCACCAGCGAAGGCAAACAAGCGTGTGCTTTACATCTCTTCTATCACCCGCCTGGTGACAACCTCATATTCACCCAACAACTCATGGACATGATCACTTCCAATGCCGGTCGGCAGACAACCCAAGTCTACCTGGGTGACTTCAATCTTCACTGGAACGATCAGAAAGACACAGTGGTGAATAGTCTCAAAACTTTCCTTAATGAGCTTGACCTCACCCAAATATGCGATAGACCAACACATGACAAAGGCTCGATACTCGATCTCATCATTGCCAAAGAGAACTCAACACAGCTGGAGGCGATCGAACCCTGCAACTGGTCTGACCACCACATTATCACCTTCTTTATCAATGAAAAAGTGAAACCTATCCCAGCTCAACCAATCAAATCCAAAACTTGGAAAAGGGACATGAAGAACCTTAACCCCTCTACCCTGCCGCCTCCCCACATCGGCAATCTCCTCCTTCCCCCTTCAGGTGCCTCGGATGTTCAAACACTGATGGACCACTACCTTGACTCTATGAACACAGTAGTCAATGAAGTCGCCCCACTTCAACTGAAGAGAGTCTCCACCAAAACTTCTAACCCCTGGTATGATGATAGACTCAATGACGACAGGCGTACTATGCGAATGGCAGAGCGCACCTGGAGATCGGACCCTTCAGCACTGCACCTCAAAAGGCTTAAGAACAAAAACGCCTACTTCAGGAAAATAAAGCGCACAAAGGCGGACTTTTTCAGCCGTCAGTTGGATCAAGCAAAAAACAGGCCAAGAAAGCTGTTCGAACTAATCAAGACCCAAACAAAGACTCAACCCCTACAATCAAACAGCACAACAAGCGACACCCCACACTGTGAAGCCTTCTCTGCTTTCTTTAAGCTAAAGACTGACAACATAAGAAATGACCTCATCTTGGACGTAAGTCGATTCCCCAACAACACCAGAATGTCTTACACTCAACCTAAAAACAAGGCATCTTGGCTGCACTTCGATACCTACTCGGAAGAAGCAATCCGCAAACTGCTCTGCACCTTGAAGCCCTCTAATCACCTCACAGACCCTCTACCTGCTAATGCGGTAAAAGACTTCATCCCCTTGCTCCTCCCTCTCTGGACCAAAATCATCAACAGCTCCCTGCAACAAGGCCCCATTCCGGACTCCCTCAAGGTGGGGCAAGTGACGCCTATACTCAAGAAACCTACAGCTGATTCGTCTGACCTAAACAATTACCGGCCCATCACCAATATTCCCACCCTGGCCAAACTGCTGGAGAAATGTGTCCAACTCCAACTAACAAGGCACATTGACCAATTTGACCTCCTCAACTCTCATCAATCAGGCTTCCGAGCGAAACATAGCACGGAAACAGCTATGACACACATAATTGATGACGCCCTCCAAATTCTTGATCGCAATGAGTCCTGCCTCCTCATCCTTCTGGACCTCTCGTCAGCATTTGACACGGTCAAACATGAGAACTTGCTGGAGCTGCTAAACACTAGAATGGGACTATCGGGAACGGTTCTCAAATGGTTTTCGTCCTTCCTGCACAACCGGACTCAGAAGTTCAAGATTGACAATGTGCTATCTTCACCTGTGCCTGCAGATCTAGGTGTTCCACAAGGATCCTCCCTCTCCCCCACATTGTTCAACCTCGTCATGGAACCGCTCGCCACCTTGCTCCAAGCTTCTAATGTCCAATTCCATATGTACGCTGACGACACACAACTGTACCTAAAGCTTCATTCCCCGGAAGATATCAAACATCTGAATTCCACGCTTATTAACACTCAATCTTGGCTAGCCGATAATCACCTCAAACTAAATGCTCTGAAAACTGAGTTCCTTCTCATCTCACCCCCGGCGAACATTTCAACCACCCAAACATGGCTCAACAACCTAACAGCACTCAACGTCCAACCCACCATCGTGGACTCAGCGAAATCCCTAGGCATCACACTGGACGCCAAGCTCAACATGCAGCAGCACGTCAGCAAAGCCACAAAAGCAGCTAATTTCCAAATCAACACACTGAGGAAAATTAAACCCTTCCTCCCTGCTGAAGACTTCCGAACTGCTGTACAAGCGTTAGTCATCCCTCGAATAGACTACGGAATTGTGGCCCTCAGCGGACTCCCGCTATCCACAACAGCACCCTTAAGAGCCTCCCTGAACGCTGCCGCAAGACTCATTACTGGCTCAAGAAAACATTCGCACATATCCCCGGACTTAAAGTCTCTAAAATGGCTGCCTTTTGAAGCCAGAATACAACTAAAAATTGCAGTCATGACACACGCGGCCGTGCACCACAATGCACCCAACTACCTCGCTCAAAAGTTGTCTATTTCAGGAGGTTCGAGATCCAATAGAAGCTCAAAAAATCTACTCCTGAAACCCCGTAGATTCCGGAAAGAGAAAACTTACAAGCGCTCCTTCTCAGGAATGGCACCCAGGATCTGGAATGCGCTCCCTCCTGAAACCAGGCTTATCTCCTCCACTGCACTCTTCAAGAAAGAGGTGAAAACCATCCTTCTGGCCAAGATCTCCTGAACGCTATAGGTGTTGGATCAGAGACCCTGCATTGCCTTGTGTCACTGCTCACCTGGCCTTTGGCACTATACCTCTACTTGAGGGAGACACTATTACGCTACTTTCTTATTACCGACCAATATATGATACACGTTGGGGCACTGATTCACCCTCCCGCTGCCCCCACTCTGTGCTCTCTCTATACTAAAACACTGTTATAAGCCTTCCACACACCCAAAGTGTACCTGAACACCTCTGTAGTGGGATCAATGTCTTATGCCGTCTTATATTACTTGTTTACCTGACTGTATATTGATATGTTATTATTATCCTTTCATGTTAGTGACTACTACATTGCTCCCATTACCTCTGTTCATTCCTACTGCCCCTACCCGGTCATTGTGAAGCGCTCTGATATCTGTAAGGATCTTGTTCGCGCTATATAAAACTTTGAATAAATAAATAAATAAACCTAGAATGCTTAGCTTGAGGTCCAGGATATAAGCAAGGCCACTGGAATTATGCTGCAGAAGAGGGACAAATTATGAGACAGAGTTGAGTAACTGATGCGGCCAGAATAGGCAGATTATGCAGCACGTTTTTTTAAATAGCATTGCTTCATTATTTTTTCATTTTAAAACTTGGTAACACTGTCTGGGCATTGATTGCACCTCATTAGGGCCAGTTTAATACTGAAATATAACTATAAGCAACAGAAAGAAGACCACGCCAGCTTTGCAAAGTGCCTTCCACCATGTGTCATCGTAGCATTTTTACTAACTTTGGAACCGTTTGACCTAGAACCATTTTATTGTTTTTGGTAATATCCGCAGATGATGTGGCAGATGTTGGGTTATGTGTCAAATCTATAAAACACCTAAATACAGCAGTAAACAACTACAAGATTTCCAGTCAGTCTTTGCAAAGGGCCTACCAATGCTCGGGAACACTTTGCCACGTTTTAAGTTAATTGTGTTCTGTGTGAGCTACAATCAAGTTTCATTTGTTGGAATCTGCAGATTGTGGATTATGTAGCAAATGTGGTAAACTCAATTATGTGGAAACGCTGCTGCTGCAGAAACTCATAATTTCAGTGGCCCTGGCTTTAAGCAACTCAATCAATTAACGTCTGGTTTCTTTTTTTAACTCTATGCACTACCTCCACACCCTTCCCTTTCAGGCAGAGGCACCTCAAAGTCAGATTAACCATTCAGGGGCAGTTTTTTGTGAAAGCTGAGTCCATGAGGTGGCAGGTAGGCCAGCAGGATTACATTCAGATACAGAGCCCTAATCCTCTCGATCCCTGAGGCCTCACAGTAATGGTCTAAGAGACAGATGAAAGGAGCGAGATTCATAGATATTGAAGAGAATGTCCAGAATAGGGAGCACTGTAGTGGGCCTCATTTTTATGTTTACAAATGGCCAGATGCAGCTTTTTCTGAGATATACCCCAAAGAAGGGGACAATATAAGTGCTTTTTAATTGTTTTTAAAAAGGTTCATTCATTAGTGAAGCTGGCGCTGCTGCCAGGGTTGTAAGTAGCCACTGCTGATTATCATTAAGGAAGCAGATGCAGCAGGACTGGGGCCCTGGGGTTTGAGGGGCCCACTGCATCACAATTATGACTGTCTGCCTTTAAAAAAGGGGCATGAGAGCTTATTTTCCTGTCTAGCATTAGGACCGAGGTGATGGTCTGTCATGGTGGGGAAGAGGTAAAAGATGCAGAGGAGTAGCCTGCTGCTCAATACTACAGTTATCATTAGCGCAACAGGTGTAGTTGCATTGGGGGTCCAAGAGTGTTAGAGGCTCACACCACCCCAATTATGGGCATATGTATGTTTGGGGTAATGCATGTTTTTGTTTGATGCATTTGCTGTTTTATAAGTCTCATATTTAGTGCAGTTTCTGAGCTATAGAAAAAGTACTCCAGAAATCAACTCATAAGACCGGGCACTTGCATGCAACCATCTCCCCCCTGCTCCCCCAATCCTTGCCATAAAGTTTTGGAGGGGGGCCCCAACCTCAAAAATTTTGCTTCGGGGGTCTCAGAGCAAAAAAGTTTGAAGACCTCTGCTCTAGTGTGTCCCCATCCAGGATATGGATGTTAATTCTCCCAGCGGACCTGTGGAATTGATCGCCTTGTACAGTCATCAATGTCTCTTATGTCTGAGAACTGTCCATGTTCCATGAATGAAAGCTTCTCTGACTCCTTTGGTGAAGTATAGTGGAACACTTAAATTCTCTAGCAGATGCTGCATCGTAACTAGGAAATGCTTTTAGTTGCTAGAAGAGCTTGATGACTTACTTTGATGATAGATCCATGCTAATCTGACTGCTGGTCGCTCCAGAAATATTTCAGACTAAGGTTATAAGTAGAGTGTTTGTCCATGGAAATCATGATAGACTTCTCTGCCATGTCCAGTAAGCAGGATCACAGAGTCTGCTTGGTTAACTTTATTCAATCTTGTGCATGGAAGGATGGTGTAGAGCTAGTTCAGCTACGTACAAGTTCTGTGCTCTTCTTTCATAAGCAGTTCCACCAGTTCAGGGGTCTTCAAACTGGGGGATTCAAGTGATCACCGTTGGAGGGGGGGGGGGGGGGGGGGGGATTTTTGGGTTGAGGAGCCAATCCTGGGCCAAAAGAAGCATTATGCTATTAACAGTGCATTATTTTCAGCAGAAAAAGTAATCTGCTCTGTAATAGGCCATCACTAACATCTTTTGTTATTTATATCCTGGATTGGAGAAGATGCCAAAAGGTAGTATTTTTGCCAATCATGTATTTGATTGCATGTTTAAAACGGTAACAGAACTTAACTGCAATAAATAAGTCTAGACCTATTTAAACATTGGCTGTTTAATAGATTAATTGTGAATATTTTTGAAGGGGTGGGGCCTTTGCTTTTTTCTTCTTTACGGGGGGAGGCGCGGCATTAAGTTTTGAAAACGAGTGCACCAGTCATCGGGAACCCTACTACGCTTCTGTCACCGAGAATAAATGTTGAATACCAGAAGAAACGTTCTTAGTTTGTGATGTTTCACTATTTGCAACGCTCCTCTTGCTCAGACTGTCATGCATTTTTCTACCAGATTGAAGCAAAAGTTAACCACAGTTAGTAGCTGGAGTCGCTTGAGTCCACAGATCTGTTCATCTGATAAATGTCTAGAACACATTGAAGCCTAGTTGTAAGGCATCTGGCTTCAACTAAATGGAACTTTGAGGTAAATATTAGGCAGTAAGCTACTCCTCAAGATGACAATTCAAAATATAATGCCTGACTTATTGCTGATTTAAAGGTCACGTGGACTTTATGGTGGACAAACATAAGATTTTATTTATTTTATTTATTTGAGTTTTATATAGCGCGAACAAGATCTTTGCAGATATCGGAGCGCTTTACAACAAGGGGTGGTAAAAACAAGAGAGCAATTAACAAGCTTTTGAGCGACAAATAGTTGAGGTAGTAAATGGGTAGTAAAAATAAGGTAGATAAAAGAGGGAGCATAAACAATCAGTTACACAATAATACAAATAGTCAATCTGATAAACAAGTATTACAAATAGTCAGGAGTCTCAAAAAGTTCCAAAGTTAGGTACATGTGATAGGGTATGTACCTATTTTACCCATAGGGTATGTACCTATTTTACCCATGAAAAATATTAAGCTCACTGATCAGGTTGTTATGCATTGTGCAACAGATTCAATCAGTCCTAAATACAGAACGCAAGCTAATCACCAGTTTGGAAGAAGGGGTCATGTTTATAGCCTACTTGAACAAGATAACTGTAGTCTATTTTATTCAGTTTAGATGGCCATGACCTCACTTCAGTGCATTTGTTTCTGAAAACATACAATTATAATGTATGTTTATAGTTGCGAGGATTGATGGACTGAAATACTTTGATGGAAATTTATAACAGTATACCAAACACCTTTATTGTCCTTTGAGCTGAATTACTTAATTCTTTGTTTTCTGGTTTGATCTGAACAATTGAATGGTAATGACTGCTTCTTTTTAAAGGAGGGAAGGGTAATTAAGGATTGACACGTGTGCTGTGTCAATCGCATGGAGCTCAACCAACTGTGAGGGTAGTGAAAAACGTTTTGTGGATGGATGTCAAACCATAGTGCCAAGGCATGAATAAATGGTGTGGCTTAAATTTGCTTGAACAAAAACATGACTAGCGAGCTTTAGTTGGCATTGGTGGCTCCCAAGATATCAGGATATCGACATATCATACTGTCAGCTGCTTTGGAAAGAAGGAAAAAACAATTTCAGGGCGACGTTTAATTACAATGGCTTAGTAGCTAACTGCCTGTTAAGATCAACTTTTAAAAAGTGCAAATACCTTATTTTTAATTTTCGCCTGGCGTCCACTGCGCAGCAGTGTTCGCGCAGGCGAAATCTTTTGTTTAGCAGTACGGGGCTTTGTTCCGCCTCTCTCTTCCATTGGCTAGCTCCATAAATGGAGGCTAGCCATTGGAAGAGAGATGCGTCAGTCATTGTGGGAGCAGATTCGTGTGCGTTCCGGTGATTTTTTTTTCTCTCTCTCCGCCTCTTTTCGTACGTCATGCGGCGGTGGGCGGTATGTTTTTTTTTTTTTTAACTGCATTTTTTTGTTATTTCCCGTGAAGATGGCGCCCGGGCGGTAGCTTACTTGCGAAGCTCCGCATTGTTCCGTCTTAGTAAGGTTGTGCGTTTCTCAGCAGTTCCCAGGGGTTGGCGCACTTTGTAGCGCTCTGGTACGCTCCGTGCAGCTTCGAAGACGGGGCCCTACTAAACCTCTCGCATCTAGCGTGAGTCGGCGTTCGGTGCGGACACTGAGCTCTGTAGTACGATGCTCACCCGGGTCTCGGAAGCAGCAGAACGTTGCATACCAGCTCACAGCATACAATGAGTCGTACCAACCTCGGGCCACAGCAGAACATTGATTACAAAGGCGCTGCAATCACCATGTGCTTTGAAGTCCCGAGGAGACCGGGGGCTCAGGGTTTCACTTCCTCCTTGGGTTTCGGTGAATGCCCCATGAATGCTGTGAGCTGGTCACTTGGTTCCTGCAGCAGGGTTGGGCCAGCGCCGGTGTTTGCCTTCACCAAGTCTGTGTTGTCGTCCGCGTTCAGATAGTCTGTTGACATTGCGTTAACCCTGGGCACTTGCCGGCCCTAGAATACAGCACCGGGGTCAGGTTTTCACCCCTCCCCTCCTGCCCCAGCCGAAACCACCAGGGCCGTGGGAGAGCAATGCAACAATTCCTCTAAGCGGGGCAGTCCAATATATGATCTCAAACCTACAGAGTTTAATGTTCTTTGGCAAGGAAGAGAAATAACTCGTTTAGGGGAGGATGTGACTTTACGGGCAGAGCTGCCGATTGTGGAGCTGGCTGGGGAACTACGGTAGAGCCTCCGCTTCAGCTCAACACCCTGTGATTCTAGGCGAATCACTTTATCTCCCCGTACCTAAAAAAGAAAACAAAATATGACCCTGTATAATGGAACTGGTGCTCGTGTAAAGCAGTTTTCAAGAGCACCCCTCGCACTCGAGTTAGGTCATGAAAGCATCCGGTCTTTCAATGAATATTGCGAGCTCCTCTTAGCTGATGGTATGCAGTGCCACGTAGCTGCCCTGCGGCTTATTCCTAGGAGTTTCTGTGGGGGCCAACGTGCAGTGTGCGCATACTGGAGTAACACTGCGAGGAAGTTGTAGTTTTGTGGAGGCCTGCTCACTTTACAAACCCAAGGACTGCAGTAGGGTATGGCGGCCATCTTTCTCCTGCTGGGTGTCCTTTCATGTGCCTGCCATACCTTCCAATAGCACTTTCCGCCTCAATATTGCACTTTTGATAGCGTCGCTCATTACAGATGCTGCGTTTTGTGTATTGAGACCTGCATAAATGTCACGATCTTAATCAACCATCCAATTCGATGGTTCTTTAGTTCATTGACCTTATTTAATGGAAAATTCGAGTTCCCCTGCAGCCTCGCCTATGTTAAAAATCGTGATCTGTAAGCTGTGTACATACCTCTGCTGCAGCGTCATTACACAGTTTTGCTGGGGAAAATGTGACTGTGTTCTGCATTTGTAGTCCTTAACTCGGTTCTTCGAGTCATAATGGTGATATTCCAGTCATGTAAGCTTAAGTGCTTTCACTACATCCGACTGGCGCTATATAAAACTGCCAAAAAATAAATGAAATGTAGAGAAGCCAGCACTACTCTTAAGTACGATAGCATAAGCCATAATGCAAGGAAAATGGCCTCCGAGCACCGTGAGTGGGCAGGCAAAACACCCTATATCGGATTGCAGTAGGTCCTCACACGCTCCCAGGCATTGGTGTTACAGCACCTGCTGCATCACCCGGAACCCCCAACCTCTCCTCCCACTGAGTGACCGCCGCAGAGCCTCGCCCCGCCTGTTTGGGTGTGGCTGTGTGAGTGTGTGGCTCTGTGTGTGTGTGGCTCTGTGTGTGGGTGTGTGCGCAAATGCAATAGGTCTCACATTTGCGACAGATTAAACTATTGGCATTGTAAATGACAATGCCATTTATTTATCTGTTTTCAAAACCAACACATAAATAAGAATGTTGTCATTTACAATGCCAATAGCTCTAACTTTTGCAAAGGCGAGACCGTTGCATTGTAAATGCTTGTTTTGGTATATTGCAAAGTTTAGGCCATTGCACTGGGGTTGTTTAGTTGTACAGCTTAGTTTTCTGAGTGGTGCTAGTTCCCCCATAAGGAGATTCTGTTCTTCAAAATGCATTGGACTGGCTGGTTGTACATTTAGTTTGGAAGCGTCTGCTTACAACTCGAGGGGTGTCTGATCTATAAATTAATGATACTTCAGTCCTGTCGAATCCCTCTCAAAAGTGTCATCTGCACATGAGGTAGAAATGTCTGTGCTAATGCCCTCTCTTGTCCTCTCACCTCATCCTCTCACTGGATTAATGAATAATTTGTAATCCTCCCTGTAGACAGACCTAAAGAGAAGTGAAAGAAGATGAGTCTCCTTGGGGCACCATTGTTGAGAGAGATGAAAGAGGAGAAAATGTGTGTTGGGGAAGAGAAGTATGGCGTGAGATAGAAGAGGGTAACATCAAAGAAGAGTCAAGTCAATACAAGCTTTATTCAATTAATTAAAATCATAAAAGCAATTCCATTCACATATATAAAAATGGCAATTCATGAGTTAAAAACAATTCATATGTACAACAATTTTCATCAAAATTAAAAAGAGCATTTAGGAGGACAATTTCATATATTTACAAGGATGGGACATTTTATCGGTAGAACTAATGGGTAGTAATTATTAATACATTTCAAGGAACATTTAGCTTCAATTTTATAGCCTTAATACGCATAGCAGCAACCAAAAAACTTGCGACCCCCAAATATTACTCTGATGCTACTCAAGAGCTGTAGGTAACGGAGAGCGGGACGGACTTGTGTAAACCCTGCTTCTCTCAGAATAGGTAATAAAAACTGTTTCCTACATTCCTCATAATGGCCACAAAACATAATAAAGTGCATCAGTGTCTGTTCGGAGAAATTATCACAGCTACAGGGGATAGATGGATCTGATTTTCCCCAAACTGGATAATTCCCCAAGGAATACTGGATGATATTAGGTCTAAATCTCACAAGGAGATTACGATGGAAGGGCCGGGTCACAATACTCAGGTAGGGTTCCAGTTTCGGGGTAGTCTGAAGTATGTAATTAGCTCTAACTCCCGTTTTTTGGACCTCTACTTCCTCCCGTTCCATCTCCACACGTCCCAAAAAGTTATTCTTAATCCACAGTACGTCACCCTTCTTGATGGTACTCGGGGCGAAGTATAGTTCATGCCTCCCCAGTTTACAAAAAGTGTTTTTAATATAAGCCAACCATGGGATTTTGTTGGCTTTATCCAGTGCCATACAGTCTTTAAGGATAGAATGATTTAAACTAATTTCGGAGTTCAGCCAGGTCTTGGCCCAGCAGGTCAGGGGAGCCAGCTGTAATTGGTCGCTGATGAAGCCAAGGCCCAGCTCCGTATGGACTGAAAATACTGGGGTTGATTGGGGGACCACTAACAGGGATCTAAGGAACTTATTTTCCGCCACCTGAAGTTTGCCTTGTGGTAGGTAACCCCATAAGGAAGCACCATACCTTGCTATTGAAAGGCTTTTTGATTTGTGAACTGTCAACAGTGCTTCTACTGGGCGCGATCCCAATCGCTTCGCAAAGCTCAGTAGAGCAGAAGTTGATCTGGCGACAGCTAAGCCCTTAGCATTTAGTTGTGGCCTCCAAGTACCCCTTTCGTCAAATAAGACGCCCAAGTAAGTAAAAACCGGGACCCTGGAGATTTCTTCGCCGATGCATAGAAACGTTCTTATCTTTACAGTTTTTGGGTGTTTCCCAGCAACCATGACGTGTGATTTTTTTTTTTTTTTTATTATTTATCTGTAGATCCAGGGAGGACATAAATACCCCAATATCGTCCAAGAGTCTCTGCAGCCCCACCCTGGTGCGGGCCAGAAGTACCGCGTCATCCGCGTAGAGGAGTAACAGTACCATGTACTCCCCCACACGTCGGATGTGGACCCCTTCAAGGACGATTCGAGGGAGTTTATGTATAGGGTGAATAGGAGGGGTGCCAAGATGCACCCCTGCCTTACTCCTCGTTTTGATCTAAAAAAGCTAGTAGTTCCACCCTCTCTATTGGTTCTAATAGAGGCACGCAGATCTTGATGCAGTGCCGCTAAGTAGTTCACCAGAGGCGGGTCTATCCCTATGTTGATTAAAATCGCCCAGAGTTTGGTACGATTGACCAAATCAAAGGCCGATGATAAGTCCATAAAGGCCATATATAACAGACCCTCCTTAGCCAAGGTGTATTTGCTAATTAAGATATGGAGGTTAAGGCATTGGTCGAGAGTACCCCTTTTGGCCCTGAACCCGTATTGTAATTCAGAAAGGACCCACCTCCAGTTGTTCACCGAGTCTCAGCAGAATGACTCTGCCCAAGATTTTAACGGCAGAGTCAATCCGAGAGATCGGCCTGTAGCAGGCAGGGTCAGTTCTTGAGCCCTTTTTAAAGACGGGTATTCTAGATGATGTAGCCCAGGACAAAGGAAACCCCGAAGTAATTGTGGAGTTAAATACATTTGTAAGTGTCTTGGTCCAAAACTCCAAGGGGGTCCTATAAAG
Source organism: Lissotriton helveticus (assembly GCF_964261635.1). NCBI lineage: Eukaryota > Metazoa > Chordata > Amphibia > Caudata > Salamandridae > Lissotriton > Lissotriton helveticus. The sequence goes on from NC_136057.1 coordinate 1,586,852,086, forward strand.
ATCTGCGGGCACACCGCCTGGGCCCGGAGCCTTATTTTTTGTCATCTCTACAATAGCCCTTTGTACCTCCACTTCCTTAAAGCGCGAAAGGGAGGATACCCAATTTTCTGCAGGGTCAGCCATTGAAATATAATCCTCCGTACTATTGTATATTTTACTGAAGTGGGCGACCCATATCTCATCGGGGATCACAAGAGTCCAGCACCAAGTTATTTGTACCAGAAAAGTAGGGGTGGTTGATTACAGCCCAGAATTTAGAACTATCTTTGAGGACGTCAGTTGTCATAAGATTTTCCCATGCCTCGTTTTTTATGCATTTTTTACGGGTAGCCATGGCAAGTTAGAAAAAATTACAAAGTGCAGCCACCAGCTCCCGATTTCTGGGTTTTAGTTTTAATGCATATATTAGTTCTTTATGGGCTTTTGAGCACGTCTTATCAAACCACCTTGGTTGGTCTGGGCCATCCCTCTTCTTGTTGCACTTCAGGTCAAGTCTGACTTGAGCGCAAAGTGAAAGAATTTATGACCTAAAGAACATCAATTGAAGGCAGATCAACTCATACAAGAGGGAAAGATAATAACTAATACTTCCATTAAGTGTGCCCTAGACGCAGCAGACACTGCAGCAAGATCCATAAACACAAGCATCATGCTAAGAAGACATGCATGGCTCAGAGTTTCAGGGTTCAAACAAGAGGTACAAACATCATTATTGAACCAACCTTTTGATGAGAAAACACTTTTCGGCTCAGGAACAGATGAGGCCTTAGAAAAGATGAAAAAAGATACGGAAACTGCTAAATCAATGGGAGCATTGCAACAGCCAACTCAAAGAGGTTCCTTTCGTAGGTCCACCTATAGAGGAGGATCCAAAAATACAGGCACAAGCCAGCAAACAACCTCTTTTACACCAACATCACCCAGAGGTAATTCTAGAGGCAATTACAGAGGTAACAACAACAAGGGTAGAGGTCGCGGAAACAACCGCAACTCTCCAACCCCAAAGCAGTGACTTCATACAGCTCCCCCCAGACCATATAACACCGGTCGGGGGACGCCTATCACAGTTCCTACCTGTCTGGGAAAACATCACATCAGACAGGTGGGTGAGACAAATTATCCAACATGGTTATTGCCTGGAACTCACAGCTACCCCACCAAACATCCCCCCCAAACAGCGTCCAATGAGACAAGATCACCTAACACTATTAAAACAAGAAGTACTATCCCTGCTAGAAAAGCATGCCATAGAGAAGGTTCCACAACACCAACAAGGAACAGGAGTATACTCCCTATACTTCCTAATCCCCCAAAAAGACAGGTCTCTAAGGCCAATACTAGACCTCAGACCTCTCAATGCATACATAAATTCGGAACATTTCCACATGGTCCCGCTCCAACAAGTACTTCCTTTACTGAAGAAAGGGGACTTTCTTTCTACACTGGATCTAAAAGACACTTACTTTCATATCCCTATTCACAAAGCCCACAGGAAATACCTCAGGTTTGTGGTAGAAGGACAACATTATCAGTTCAAAGTCCTTCCGTTTGGGGTCACAACGGCACCAAGGGTGTTCACAAAATGCCTAGCAGTGGTTGCAGCTCACCTAAGAAGACAACAAATACATGTTTTCCCTTACTTGGACGACTGGCTAATAAAGGCCAAGTCACAACAAGAATGTCTTCAGAACACACAAAAGACAATTCAGCTGCTGCACCAGCTAGGGTTTACGGTGAACTACACAAAGTCCCACCTGCAACCAAGCAAGGTTCAACAATATCTAGGGGCTACTATAGACACAGAAAAATCCAGTCAGGATCCAAACAATGCTTACAGTCATTAAAAAATTTCAACCACAACACTCACTAACCGCGCGAGTGTTCATGCTGCTATTAGGGATGATGTCATCATGCATACTGCTATTACCATATGCCAAACTACAAATGCGTCCGCTGCAAGAATGCTTAGCGACACAGTGGAATTAGGCTCAAGGACAGATTACGGATCTGGTGTTGGTAGGCGACCGCACACACCGCTCTCTGAAGTGGTGGAACACAACAAACATTGCCAAGGAGCGGTCGTTCCTAGAACCAATTCCACAGGTGATGATAAGAACAGCGGATGCATCGCTCACCGGATGGGGAGCGCATATGGAGAAATATACAGTACAAGGAAGATGGAGTGTGCAGGAAAAAAGACTGCACATCAATCATCTGGAACTACTAGCAGTGTTTCTAGCATTGAAAGCTTTTCAAATGCACGTTATCAACAAAGCAGTCCTGATCAGAACAGACAACATGACAGCAATGTATTATATTCAAAAACAGGGGGGGATGCACTCTCTCCAACTATCCAGACTAGCGCAGGAAATCTGGAGATGGGCCATTCCTCAAAACATCTATCTATTAGCCGAACACCTACCAGGAGTTCAAAATCAGATAGCGGACATCTTAAGCAGACAATCAGAACAAATACACGAATGGGAACTGCACCACCAAATACTGCAGCCATTCTTCCAAAGATGGGGCCAACCAGAGATAGATCTCTTTGCCACTCATCAGAACGCAAAATGCCAAAGCTTCGCATCCAGGTACCCACACCACCTGTCACAGGGCAATGCGTTATGGATAAATTGGTCCAACAAATTTGCATACGCTTTTCCCCCTCTCCCACTAATCCCATTAGTGGTCCGAAAGCTGCAACAACACTCAATGACCATGATACTAGTAGCACCCACGTGGGCATGACAGCCGTGGTTCACCACGCTCCTGCAACTCTCACAGGTGCCACACCAAAAGCTAAGAATTTCACCCATGCACCTTACACAGAACCATGGAGAATAATGCACCCAGATCCCAAACAACTGAACCTAGCGATCTGGCTCCTGAAATCTTAGAATTTGGATACTTAGATCTACCCCCAAACTGTATGGAGATCATTAAGCAGGCGAGACGTCCCACCACCAGAGCATGCTACGCAGCGAAGTGGAAAAGGTTTGCTGTATACTGAACCAGTAATAACATCAACCCTCTGGACGTATCAACAAAAGATATTATTTGCTATTTACTACACTTACAGCAATGTAATCTTGCGTACACATCTATCAGAGTACATCTAGCAGCTATAGCAGCGTACCTACAAAACAGGCAACACCTATCCCTGTTTAGAGTGCCAGCAATCAAAGCCTTCATGGAAGGCCTTAAAAGAGTCATTCCACCAAGATTACCACCTTCCCCGGTCTGGAACCTCAACATAGTACTCACCAGACTAATGGGACCACCTTTCGAACCTATGCATAGGTGTGAAATACAATTCCTTACATGGAAGGTGGCCTTACTTATAGCCATTACCTCCCTCAGGAGAGTAAGCGAATTACAGGCATTGACAATACAAGAACCATTCCTACAGTTACACCAGAATAAAGTGGTTCTTAGAACAAACCCAAAGTTCTTGCCTAAAGTAATTTCAGCATTTCACATCAATCAACCAGTGGAACTACCAGTCTTTTTCCCAAAACCACAGACGGTAGCAGAAAGGGCCCTACATACATTAGATGTCAAAAGGGCAATATTGTACTACATAGAAAGGACACAAAATTTCAGGAAAACTAAACAACGATTTGTAGCGTTTTCCTCAACACATAAGGGCAATCCTATCTCTAAAGCGGGCATTGCCAGATGGATTGTAAGATGTATACAAATATGTTACATAAAAGCAAAGAGAACATTAGCTGTTCCTCCTAGAGCTCATTCTACACGCAAGCTAGGAGCATCTATGGCATTCTTAGGAAACATTCCCCTAGATGACATATGCAGAACAGCAACTTGGTCTACACCACACACCTTCACAAAACACTACTGTGTTGATGTGCAGGCTACACAACAAGCCAGAGTGGGCCAAGCTGTATTAAAAACTTTATTTCAAACTGTTGCGACAGACACGGATGAGCACCGCTAGGGAGGTAACTGCTGTATAATCTATTCATAAATGTACCACCTCGAACGGAATATGCTACTTACTAGTATGCATCTGTTCTTGGCATAGAGGGCTGCAGAGTGGTACATGCCCTCCCTGCCTCCCCGGAAACCTGTGTCTGTCCCAACATTATCTTATTTAGATACACTTACATGGGCATCTCTTTCTGTATTCTATTACCCTACTCCATCTAACCCTACTATGGCAAAACAATCTAAGGATGGAGCCGATGCCCATGCGCACTAACACCCAGAGGAGGAGTCATCGATCCCGTGACGACAAAGACTTCTCCAAGAGAAAAACAAGTGCAATCATCCGAGCCCAACACCAGATGGCGATCTATTCATAAATGTACCACTCTGCAGCCCTCTATGCCAAGAACAGATGCATACTGGTAAGTAGCATATTCCTTACCATGGACCTCTTTTTCTGTCAGAAATAAATCAATTATTTTTATTTTGTCTTTACATATAAAAAAACATTTTTCTAATTTCGAATATTTTTTATATATGATTGACATATATAAAAAAAAAAGCATTGTGAAAACATTTTTAGTAATTCTCTAATTTGTATTTTAGAGAACACTCCTAAGGCTGTATGAAGAAATTGGTCTTCGCGTTTCGAACTCCCTCAGTTGAGGGGAGTTCTCTTCAGGACCACGTAGCTTCTCGCTGTTTTGCTCGCCTGTTCACAATAGAGAAATGGGTGTCTTCTAGGACTGCCTCGTATTTTATTTGAAGTGGAGACCTGTGGCGGTCTTTCAAGCTTTCTTGCGCGTGATTTAATCGTTCGTATTTGATAGCGGAGCCTCTTTGCCTGGTGCTTGCTGCTTCGGTGCTGTCTCACAATCTGTCTGCAAGCTTGAAAGACTGCCACAGGTCTCCACTTCAAATAAAACACGAGGCAGTCCTAGAAGACACCCATTTCAAGCTACGTGGTAGAAGGGTTCAAGAAGGGTGTCACAGAAAGGCGGGTTGGTGCCTGTGGAGAATTACAAGCAGAATCACCAAGAGCTAGAATTAAAACCTGCAGCAAAATGGTATCGCGTGCAAATCAAATAGCATCTACATAGTGGCCCTCTGCATACCAAATTATACACTAAAGTCTCGTGAGGGCTGCGCTACATTTGTCAAAAGGGTTAGAAGCAAGAAACCTCTGCTACCACTGTTAAAAAATAAGTGCATTAAATGGACTAGTCCTGTTGCAGCAAACTGGTGATTGAGGACAGTGGAAAGAGGCACTTGTAGATACTACTGCAACCAGTAAACGAGAACTTGTCAGGATGCCCGGTCATTGAGTTAAGGTGAAGAAACTGCGTCACACCCAAGAACTGAAACTAAAGTCCAGAGGGTGAGACAACAGAAACATAATAACAAGTGCATTCATTAACACGTCAGTGGCAAAAGCTTAACTCATAGACTATTGTGCATAATGACAAAGGCTTAATTACATGAAACTGTGTGGTGGTTCCATCTCTAACGTAGAAAGTGCTGGGAACATATGTCCTTGGTTTTTCTTACATTAACTGCTCTGCCTTTCAAAAATGGAAATAAAGACTCCCAGCACTTTCAAACTAATAGCTCTGAGTGGGTACTGACCTTATTGTGTACGATTACTCTATTTTTATAGTGTATGTAAATGTAAATGTAAATGTAGTTGAGCTTATATAGCGCACAGCTACCCGCAGTGGGTTTCCCGGCGCTTGCTTAGGGAACCCTTCCTGATATTCCCCTGTGAGATAGCAGGGTATCCACAAGGTGAAAGTCAGGCATCCCGCCGTGAGGGGCCGTTGTGGAGATTAAGCAAGCTGTTGCCCAGAGTCGCAGAGTGTGAACCCGTGAGTCGAAGAGGCACCAGGGTGAGAATTATCAAGTCCGTGGAATTTTTAGCCCAAGACCCGCCGGGGCGGGGAATTGAACCCTGGTCCAGGACCGATCTCAGATTCCGGGTCTGCCGCCTCTAACCCCTGAGCCACACTTCTCCACAATCCGACTTCTAAACACACTACTGCTGCCTCTTTAATTTGGGAGTAATATGTTTTGGGGGTTTGCATGCAATAGTACTGCTGTCCTTGGACAGCAATGATAATGTCACTACTCACACCCAACATTACCGAATGACCAATACACATGAATATAAACATTGCAAATGTTGACAGTTTCTGGCGTACATTATGCATTGTGAGGTGTGCCTTTGCAGTTTTAACAGTGAGTGTTAACATCCAACTGTAGAGTGATCAGTTGATCAACCAGGAAAGGACAAACCGCTGAGTTTACACAATCTGAATAGAACGTGAATTAAGTCAACCTACAGAAAATGCATTGAAACGCTGGCCTACATGATTATAGAAAGATCCAGAAAGGCAGAAATTCATTGGTTTACATATTTCAATCCCAAGCTGTGAACGATCGCAGCTGCTTACTCTGGAAACAGAATGTAAAACCAGAAAGCCTGGGGTGATCTCAGCTTTCCTGCTTGACCGACAGTGTGTGATGTTAGGCAAAATATTTTACTTCACTGAGCCACCTTTTACTTTATCACATATGGGAGCACCTTCAAGTATGTGAGTTTATTGATTGTGTTGCACAAAAACGTAATGTATTGATGTATCCTTTGATGCTCTATGTATAAGAGGAATTTAGGCCAGGCATTCGGCTTACATGACAACTGATGCGCCTGTTGGTTCACTAATGTGTATCAAAAGGAGAGTGATCCAGTTGAGGATGTTTGGAGCTGGGATACGTTATAATTTGTCATAAGAAAGTACCCCCAGACTTTCAATCTAATCTTTCCTTAGTTGAAGAAACCAGTGTATTGTTTCTCCAAACGTCAATAAAATGACTTATTCGTTCTTGCGATATTCTTCAGTGGTGTACACGGAGATATATCACGCCAAAAGGATTAATCCTAAATTTAAGGGAATAAACAAGGAGTACAGTGTCTCAATTGGTTGCTTTCTTTAACACTTATAAACAAAACCGACGGTCATATAACAATGTTCACACATTTAGAAAAGTATACGTTTGTGAACACATTAATTAAGGACAAAACATGTACAAACCATCTGGCCTATCTAATTTACAAAACGGTATTACTCAAGAAAAGACATTTCCCCAAAAAGAAACCGCTTATCACAGATACTATATTTTTTTCCAGTTTCACACATCTGGGAATCCTACTCCAGAATTAAGTCAAGAGAAGAATCAACTTTAAACAAATGTGATAGATAATTACATTTCTATTCTATGACTTTGAAAACTGTGATGTGTATATATAGTAGAGAGCAAGATTCCCATTCAGATGTGTTTTTATTGTTAATTCTTTTGTGTGGTATGATTGAAGGTATGTGTGAGAAGAATGCAAGGTGAGAATGGAAGGATGATGGTGTAAAAATCTTGTATTGTTTTTGGGGGTCATTACGAATTGTCTTGAAAATGATAGATTTCAAAACTAGAAATGTGATATAACTGTTTCTTATTTGTATTGGTTTTATGAACATATGTGTCTAATATACATTTCTAAAAAAACATGAAAATGTAGAAAAATAAAAAATATATTTTTTGATGAATAAATGAAACTGGAAAAAATATACTATCTGTGATAAGCTGTTTCTTTTTGGGGAAATTTCTTTTCTTGCATAATACCATTTTGTAAATTAGATAGGCCAGATAAGAGGTTGTCTGTATAGCATTTATCTCTGGTCAGAACTCTCCTTACTAATCTCCTGACTTCCTCGTCCCCCGGATCCTACAGCCACCCCATTTAATCTACCTTCCCCTTTTATTCAACCTTAATCCCCCCTTTTTTTTTTTTTTTTGCACCAGCCTCACTGACCCAGTGCTTACTCACCCCTCCCCTATTTAATGTCTCCCCATCCATGATCCGCCCTCCCTCTTTCAGCCTGTCCAACCACACTTGTTGTTTGCATTCATGTCTCACTATATTCTATTGAAAATACGGATGTGATCTTATTGATCTGTATTTTTTTACCTTTTATACAAATGTTACCGCACCTCTCTTGCTTTACTAATCATGACACGCGGTATCCTACTGCTAATCTTGATGTAACCATGTAAAGCACTCTGATACCCCATGGTCCAGCCAGTGCTATATAATAAAACCTTTAAATGAAAATAAAAAAATAAAGGACTACACGCACCAGAGCGCAAAGAAAGCTTCAGGAATGAGCTACGTGCGCCTGGTAGGGTGGAATTTGAGAAATCGGCTGCTACAGATGTACGTTCTGAATCTGTACAGACTCTACAGATGTGGTACTGCCAGTGCTTAGAAGAAAGGAGTGGTGCGGTGCCAATGGAGTGGTAGTTAATGCTGATGGAGGCTGATGGATGGTGTTGCTCTAAGTAGCTGAAATGTAGATGCATTTCTACTCTTCCTACCACCTAAGACTGAAACGTTAGGCACCAGTTCCCCATGTCCAGGCATAAGGGCCTCACCCAGCCCGTGTTTTTTTGATTTGCTTCCTGGGACTTGTGGTGTTTTAATAAAATCAGTACTGCGGATTCCAGAATGCAAGGTAGGAATCTGGACGGGATGAGTGTTCGTACATCGGCGTGGGGGTGTGCCTGGGAAGACTTTATAACAAGCATCACCCAGAAGAGATGTCCATGACATGTACAGAACTGATGGAGAAGTGGAGATAACAAGAGGTGTACTGTTAGATTTTATTTTTTAAACATTTTTTATGGGGTATATATATTATAAGCATTATACAGTGCAATAACCACGGAGAATGGATGGTAAAAACAGCAAGGCATACATTTCCAGTTTCTCAAACCCTTGGTACATCAGACACTCCGGAACCTATGTCTCTAACCTCCCTCATACTATAAAGCTTTCTTCATCTGACGTCCGGCCTCCCACCCTCCCTCAGCTCACAGGCCCCTATATGCCACCCAATTGTGCCGCACTTTCTCACATTTCTTAGGGTTACTGTTAGATTTTTGATTCAAAGAATAAAATTAGAATGTTTCAGATGTGTATTTCTCAAGACTCGTAGGTTCTTGGAATGAAGATCTCTAATTTTATTTGGAGTTTCATTGATGTCTCATGAAGCATTTTTCAGCATGCTTTATAGACTTATGGTAGCCGCTCCCATTAATCTCGTAATGTACTATGTAAGCGCCTGCTACCTTACAGAGCCACCAGCAGGGGGCAATATAGAGCACCATGTTCCAGCTGAGGGATGAACATACAGCCAATTGTCTTGGGGGCAGAGATGGGAATTGAAGGCAAAAATGTATCCACAAGAATATTGCTAGTTTCAGGAGGCATTCCTTCTGGAAAGAGTGGCGTATTCCGATGTTTGGTGTATCGTCATTATGGTGACTAGAAAGCTGTTTGGGTTCATATTACATCAGGCTGCTGCCACACATTCCAAGGCACAGTCTTTGTGGATGCACTCTGCATGTTAATTCTGTGCCATGAACAAGGGTAGCCTTGCTCATTTGTAATTCTGGGAGGATGCACTATATCAAAGACCGGGACAGCGCTAACTATAAACCATGATTTATGTAACCTGACTACCAGAATTTGGGTATCAACAAAAAGGTCGTTAATCCTCTTCTAACAAAGACTCGCATTTATGTGGCTCAACTGACCTGATCTCTTTCTCTGTGTGGACCCAATACACAGCTCTAGGCTAAAATGAACCTACTTCTGCACACTTCCTAACTGCGTCATAAAAGTGATTCTCATCAGCCTCTCTTCTTCAACAAAAACATTTAAATCGTGTTGATGACCTGCTCTTTTGCCTTGCGTTGTTTTAATTAAATCATTACTATGGATCACAGAATTCAAGACAGGAATCTGGACGGTGTAAGTGAGTAGCCCCAGGGCATGGGGGTGTGCCTGCGAAGACTTTATAACAAGCGTCGCCCAAAAGAGAATTAAAATCTCTACAAAGGCACAGCCTGCGTCATAAATGCTACATATATTCATGGCGATTAATAAGACCAACAAGATTTTTAAAAAGTCACAAGGAACAGACCGCAGCCCCCCCCCCCCCCCCCACCCCACACCTTTAAGAGGTTGCATGGAACCAGGAGGCAACGGAAAACATTCAAGAAGGGATGTGTTGTGGAGGGCGGTATCATAGTACTCTGTGATCTGCTGAAAAGGCACATATCGGAGCCACTGCACCCAGCATGTTTTCACTTCATTTTTCTCTTCACACCGGTTTAATAGAAGTGGTGCCTCAGTTCAGAAGTTCTTGGTTATGTGTTTCGTAAAATGATTTCCTTGTTCGGTACATCGACTGTTGCTCTTTGCCTCAAGATCCAGAGTAATGAGCTGGTTCATTATCGAGCAGAGTTCATGGTTGAGCTGGAACAACTTCAGAAACAATGTTACTCCCGTTGTGCCTCACCCATGAAGCACAGGTCAGCTCAAGCAGGCAGCAGATCCTTAGGGTGCCTGGTTAGGAGGAAAAGAACCGGCAAATGTAGATAAAGAAAAACAAGCATTTGCAATGCAAATGGTCTCACATTTGTGAGTGTTTAAGCTATTGGCATTGTAAATTACAATGACTTTTACTTCTGTTTTAAAAACCAACACACAAATAAAAGGCATTGCCATTTACAATGTCAATAGCTCAAAGTCTCGCAAATGCGAGACCTAATGCATTGCAAATGTTTGTTTCTTCCTTCTCATGCTGACAGGGTAAGATGATTTCTTTTGTTATTCTGTTGCCCTCAATCGCTCCTGGACATGCTTTACCGGTTGGCTTGTTATATTTAAAATGGCAAGTGCGTCAGTAATCATTACTCGAACTGGAGGCATTGTGCAAGTACTAGGTCTGCTGGGTAGGTCAATAATGAGTAGACAGTGTAAAGCGGGACAACTTAGTTACTGCATAACGTACTGTCTATGTAAGGCTTGATATGTTAATATTTATGCATATGACTGATCAGGGGTTTCCGTTTTCAATATCTGCGTCTCCCGTTAATACCTATCTGCATGTGCTTTTAGCCATACAGATATTTGTACTTCTATCCTCTTAATTGCGTGAGAAACGTGCTTCTGATATTGCTGTGCTGGTTTTCATGAAGTTAGATCACGCATAACTACGAGTACTTACCATTAACACCGAGAGGGATCCTGCAAAATCTAGATCTAATAAGGTCTCAGAGCAGGAGTCAAGATTTAAATAATGTTTACGCGCGATAATATGACGTTAAAAAGCAGCGCGACTCCCCACGACCATTGTGTTACAGAACTTTTTTAAGTGTGATGTATACATCGCGCATATTTCACAGGACGACATAGGGAGAGAATGAAAAGTGCCTTATTTACGTTGAAGTATGTTGGGATGACGCAAGGAATATGTTTCCCAATCCAGAAATGGGAAACAAAACCACTACCAACGCACACACAACACACTATGCCACACACATCACCACATGCACACAATAGAAAAGCGCACAAACTCAAAAGCAACAAGCGCGCGCCTTGCGCTGAAAGTTTTTTTTTTTTAAAACGTGCAGGCTGCAGCGGGAGAGAGAAGTGGAGGGGTGCACCCGCGAGTGGTGCGCGTGCGCTGGGGAAAGCAGTCTGCTCTTTTTCAAAGCACATAAACGTGCTTGTGGCGCGCCACTGCGCACTCCCGCAAGGCGTATGCCGCCACAAGCACGAGTATGTGCTTTGAAAAAGAGCTGCATGACGGCTAAAGGTCTCCTATGCAGCGCATGTGCGCTGCTTAGGCGAGACCTAATGAACATCGCACCGGGGATCACGTCTGACATTTGATCTTCCCATGAATAGCAAACGCGACGAGATAAGTATTACGTCACTAATTACACAAAAGCTTAGAGGAATAAAAACTCGGCGCTCCCTTGTGTGAACTGCTCTTAGACAAGTAAAAACATTTTTTCCTTGAGCAGTTGCTATAATGGGACAAGTGGAATCATACATGTAACAGGGGCAGGGAAGGAGTTGTTTACGAAGGTCAGCAAAAACAACCAATAAAAAAGATGGGTGGGACTTCAAGCACATATCTAGAGGCACCATGCCTCGAAGGTGAGGCCTAAAAAGTCATTTTTGGACCGTATGAGATTTAACTTGAAAGCAATAGGAGAAGCTTTTACTGAGGGTTGCGCAGAAGCTGGCTCTTGGTGGCAATACTTCTGGTGGCCTGTGTGTGAGATGCTGGCACTGGTGGTAAGCTAGATAAGAAGCTCACACTGGTGGACTGTATGGGGGACTGACCTCCACCAACTACATCCTGATCGGTGACCTGAACTACCACCTGGAAAACAACAACGACAGCAACTCCTCCACCCTGATCGACAACCTCGCCACCCTCGGAATGAAACGGATCGTCACCACCCCGACCCACATCGCCGGCAACACGCTCGATGCCATCTTCTCCTCCAGACCCAACGTTGCCGAACTCACCTGGACCTACCACCACTGCGTCCACTTCACCTTCCAGAAACCCGTAGCCCACCACCGCACCCTACAGATCCCCCGCCGACGGGGCAAAGTCACCAAAGAACTATTAGAAACACACCTCGCACTCAATCCACCGACCAGCCCCACCGACCCCGATGAGGGGGCCCGCACCCTCAGACTCTGGATGGAAGACTGCGCCAACACTGTAGCACCAGTGACCCAACCCACTGACAGAGACACCAGCCAGAGAGCCAGCTGGTTCACCCCGGACCTCCTGGCCTCCAAACGCACCTGCCGGAAACTCGAAAACATCTGGCTCAGCGATAGAACGCCCACCAACCGCGCAGCCCACAAAGACACCGTCCGCAACGATCACCACTTCATCAGGACCACCAAAAGAGTCTCGTTCAAAGACCGCCTTGACAACAACGCCCACAACAGGAAAGAGCTCTTCAACATCGTGAAAGAACTCTCCAATCCTAGCTCCTGCACCAACAACATCCTGCCGTCACAAGCCCTGTGCGACACCCTCGCTGCCTTTTTCCACCGCAAGATCACTGACATTCAAAACAGCTTAAACCCCCGGCTGAACCCTGCGGACCCCGACACGTTGAACACTCCGAACCCCACCCACCACGACCTTCTGACCACCTGGCCCAACGTAAGCACCGAAGACATAATCAAGACCATGAACACCATCCACTCAGGCTCCCCGTCTGATCCACTTCCGCACCACATCGCCAACAAAGCCGACAGCCTCATCGCGCCCCACCTGCGCAACATCATCAACCTCTCCTTCGGAACTGCCACCTTCCCTAAGAGCTGGAAACACGCCGAGATCAACACCCTACTAAAGAAACCCAATGCGGACCCGAGCGACCTCAGGAACTTCCGGCCCATCTCCCTGCTTCCGTTCTCAGCGAAAGTCATCGAAAAGATCGTCAACACCCAGCTCACCCGCTACCTAGAAGACAACAGCATCCTGGACCCCTCCCAGTCAGGATTCCGCAGCAACCACAGCACCGAGACCGCCCTCATCGCCGCCACAGACGACATCAGAATACTACTCGACAACGGCGAGACAGCGGCCCTCATCCTCCTGGACCTCTCCGCCGCCTTCGACACCATTTGCCACCACATACTTCGCACACGCCTCCACGACGCAGGGGTCCGAGGCAAGGCCCTTGATTGGACCTCCTCCTTCCTCACCGACAGAGCCCAGAGAGTCCGCCTCCCCCCGTTCCAATCCGGAATCACCAAAACCATCTGCGGCGTCCCGCAGGGATCCTAGCTCAGCCCGACGCTGTTAAACGTCTACATGGCGCCCCTCGCCCGCATCCAGACTACACGCATCCAAGGCCTACTAGGGGCTGCAGCATGAATTATGCCACCCCTGGCTGGCCATCCAAATTGACACAGCTGGCTGATCCCTCAGCTGGGGTAAGGTTGTGTAATCACCCCTTGCTTAGGTATTGTATTCCTATACCTACCATTATATATAGACACATATATACCTATAAGTCACTCCTATGGCAGGCCTTAACAATCCTGAAGGCAGAGTGATTGGTTTTATGTGAGATGGTGCTCTAGCATGAGCTGAGCCTTTCTGCAGCTTTTGGAACCATGTCCTTATAGCTGTTCTAGGATATTGCCATACCATATACTCTTAAGTGCATTATAATCCTCTCGGTTATTGCTAACTTTGGTTTGGCTTTACTAAAACATGTCGTGTAAGGTGTCATACGCTTTGGAATACTACCCCCTCGCCAGTTCTGGCGACGGGGGTAGCATTCCACCCTTCTAGAGGGAGAAGACATGTTGTTCCTGTTAATCCCAGTTAAAGTTAACCAGAGCCTCAGCATCACAAAATGGATGCTGCTGCCACAGACACAAGTCTGACCTCCTGCTGCTGGGAGTCCTTCTAGCGAGGGAGGCTTGGACAATAGATTTCCTGCCTTGGGAGGTGCTAGCACCACCCCAGACAGGCCTTAGTGTATTGGGGCAGGGAGGGCTGAATGAAATGAGACACTGCCTGGGGCACACAAGGTGCAACATGCATAGTCCGGTTCAAACCAGTTGCTGGGGCACTCCAGCCCGACCTCCGGTGCGAAACTGGACAAAGGGAAAGGGGTGTAACCACCCCCTTCCCTAGTCCCACCCATAGGAGGGACCTAGCAGGGAATCCAGCCCCTTTGATTAGTATAAAGGTAGGAGCTGAGTCTAGAGACTTAAGATTTATCCTGAACTGAAACTTGAAACAAAACTCTGAACCTTCGACATTCTACTGCAACTAGAAGACGGAAGAATCTCCCTTGTGGTCAAGGAGTGACCACCCTGTGCAAACAGGCACCATCAAGCGGTTTGCTTTGTCGACGCTCCCGCCGGAGCCCGAGCACAGAGCCCGACAAGAACTGGACTTCCAGACTTCTTTGACCCTGATCCACAGCAAAGCTGAGACCCGTGGAGGCGATGAGAGAAGTGGGACCGGACATCTTGAAAAACCTGCTCATTGTGCAGCTTCTGAGGCACCCTCGAAGTTGTGCATTGGGGATTGAGTAGCCCCAGCCCTGAGCACCTTTTGCACCGACGCACAGCCCTCCACACTCACCGAGTGCCCGCGTGGGGCCTGCTGGTACTTTTGTGCTCGACGCGTTCGTCCGGTCACTTGCCCGTTGGCTAGTGGCCTCTGTGACGACGAACCTTTGAATTTGCATTGCTTGCCTGCTTGCTCCAGGCTTGCTCCAGGCTTGCTCCTGCTTCCATGAAAAGGAGAAGCCCCCCCAGACCTTGCTGGTCTGAACAGAAGCCCATCTTTGATTCCTGCATGGGTTGCATTTGCCAAGGCCTGTTGACTCCGATCTGGAAGCTGACACTGCCGACAGTGAGATCCTTCGTGGGACAGTCCGTATCCAGCTCCTGGTCATTGCCGATGCCTCCTGGCCACGTGGCTTCAGAGACAAGCTTTGTATCTTCACCTGATCGCACCCGACATCGCCTGGTTCCTTCCTGGTCACCGGCTAGTGACCCAGACTCTGTCCCCTCTGCTTTCAGGTACTCTTCATCCTCGATCCACCCTTGGATCCAACCGGACACTTCTCTCCTGGTCGCCTGCAGCATCTTTTTACAGGTCTCCATAGGATTCAGCGACGAAACCCGACACAACTTGACACCTATGCACCCGTCTCCTGTGGGTGAGGTAACGCGAGTACTCCGGTGCTCCTGTGGGTATTGACTATCCAAGTGTCCTTGTTTTCAGTAGCTTTCTCCTAGTTCATCCGGAAGTGTCCTAAATCAACGAGTTTCTAACTCTTACATTCCCATTGTATCCCTATGGTAACTCGTGTGTGTGTTTAGAAACTGCACATGCATCCCGTGGGCCTCCTGCTTCCTAACTCTCGTTAGCTCAGTGTAGCCTCAGTAATTCCCTGGGCCTACTCCCTGTTCGTGACGTGGTTCTTATACCGTTATTTTAGTATATGGTTTGCAACACCCCTAGGGCTCGACTGTATTTTGTGCAACTTATTGTATGATAATTGAGTAACTTGTTATGTGCTTTGGCTTCTGACCTCATAAAGAATTCAGAGGGGTTGTGTTAGTAATAAATACATATATATTTTATATATAACCTGTGTGGTGTCCTTTCATTTGGTATTCAAGGGGTTACATATGGTCACATGCTCTCTGAAGTTTTAGCCTAAGACTGCTTTGTCCATGCTACCACTAGGATAGCTGGTCTACAAGGTTGACTTTACAACCATCACCATAAGGGTTGTTTGGACTGATACAGGGTGCCCACTAGAATAGTGGAGATCACATCACATATCAGGCCAACTTGTTTGGACTGATACAGGGTGCCCACTAGAATAGTGGACATCACATATCAGGCCAACTTCTCACAGTGGGTATGTTCACTTACTGGTTCTTATCTAGCACACACTGTTGCAGTCCTGCGGAGCTAAACTGCCCATAAAGAAAGGTGTTATGATACAGTTTTTCCCCAACATTGGAAGGATGAAATGCGGGTTTGGTCCAAACGGCATCTCAAGCTAATGGTTACATGGACGCCTAAATAACCTATTCATCAATCTTCAATGCTGTTTTATCTGTTTTTTTGATTGAATTTGTTTTAATCTCTTGAAACCCAAACATGTATTAAAAAAAGAGTGTCCCAATTGTTTGGATCCTTTCCCTGAAATTCACAAGAAGCTGGAATAAAAGCATGACTGTTGCATAGGTCAGCAATCTGCTCCTGATCATTAGTAGGGCTCTGCAATCT
Organism: Lissotriton helveticus; assembly: GCF_964261635.1. NCBI lineage: Eukaryota > Metazoa > Chordata > Amphibia > Caudata > Salamandridae > Lissotriton > Lissotriton helveticus. The sequence continues at coordinate 1,586,868,747 of NC_136057.1, forward strand.
GTACCGTTCCTGCATGAGGGTCTTTGGGTGCAGCTTAAAACCCAGGGTCAAAAGGCTGCCGAGGATAGTGACAAGGGTCGGCGCAGGGGGCGGCCATCCGCGCATCAACATCACTTTCATGAACTGCAGAGTGACGAGAGACTGCAGCAGAGCCAAAAAAAAGCTCACCCATGAGCGCCATCCTGACGTACCCTCTAGGGTATAGTGGAATATTCACACACAAGCATGGCCTGAGATGACACACTTTTGACCTCACTGGTGAGCTCCGATACTGTGGGGGCAATATTGTAAAAAATGTATGCCCCAAAAACACACAAATTAAAAATGTTTGCGCAAGAATGAGGGAGCGCAGCATTTCCCTTTATGGGGACGCATTGCAGGAGATGTAAAAAAAATGAAGTTATGGCCAGAAACCAACAGTAATTTAAAATGGGAGCGCTCTCTTTCGTGGCCAAAAAACAAATGCTAAAAGAAAGTGCACCACAAGTAAGAGACATGGCCTGAAGCAAAATGACCCTAGTAACAAGGACAGTCACCATGGGCATTCAAAGACGCCAAAAGGAGGGACAAATGGCATCAGTGCACTACGCGAAAGAAAGCGCTCGAAAGGCACACGAACAAACTTATGAAAGGCGGTGGATGTGGGCAAACTCCGCAGATTGAATAACTACAGCATGCCTCGCAGAGCAGCGCATGCGCCCTGACTCGACTTGGCCTATAAACAAGATGTCATTTCTACTTTTCATCATCATTTTGATGGAAACCAAATATTTGTTCATAGTGTTTTAAAGCTGGTTTGAGATAAAAAAAAAAATAATGTTGGGAACATGGTCACTTTTTTTGCATCATGCTCTTTTTATGTTTGAAAAAAAAGAAGGGAACATGCAGTCTGATTTTCGCTTAAGCCATTATTTCTTTATTGTGTGATTCTCGTTAATATTCATTAATAATAGAGTATCTTAATTTTTGGTATCTTACAGTTTAATGGTTCTTGAAATATTTACGTTTTCATTTTTAAAAACGATTCAGTTATTAAAATGTGTACATAGGTGGCATATGTTTTTTTTCAATAAACCTCTAAAATCAGTCCTATTTAATTATGTTTGGATGAAGTTGCTCTAAAAAGGAATTTTAAAAGTCAAAGACTGGAACGGTTTTCAAATGCTTCACTGTTATCGTGTAATAAAACAGGCACTGCCACTTCAATGGTTCTAGAAACTGCACTGTCCCGTAATGCTCTGCAAAGTGAGTGAGACCGTGTGTTCCCTACCTTTTAAATTGCTCTGATCTAGAAGAGTTCCTTTATGGCGGGTTACTAGAACAAGCATTGGCATAGCCAATAGGTCTCGCCTTTGGGACCTTATAACTGTTTAGCCATGCAACAGTTAATGTTGTTGCACCGAGGATATTGTGCTGCATAAGTAAATACTTATAATGTCCCAAAGGCGAGCCCTATTGGCTATACCAATGCTTGTTTTAATCCTAGTCTCCCTTTACAGCTTCCATCACCTGAAGTCTAAAATTACCCTACCCTCCCTTACCATAAAATCGGCCTTCCCTCCCATTACTTCTACTAACCCCTAAACTCAGCCTTACCTCCTCTATCAATCCCAGACAAATAAAAAGAAAAAAAACACCCATGTCATTAAGAAGGCGTGCACTTGCATGGTGCACACACCTACAAAATGATGCAGGCAGCTCCATTATACGCTTTGTCCATTCTTCTTTATCTATGGTGTACAGCATAGAGGAAGCCACACAGTACAAGGGATTCTGTACAGCACTGCTAAAAAACACTGGCAAAGCCAGTAGGTCCCAAAGAGGATGCTTACTGGCTTTACCATTGCTTATTTCATAACATCCATTCAGATCGGCTTCAAGGTGGGCACATAGTCAAGTGCTACGACCAAGACGTCGTCAAAACCTCTCGTCACTGACTTCTGGGCAATACAAAACACTATTCGTGTGCGTTTACAAGAAAGAAAAGGCGAACATTAAGGAGGATACAGCATAGAAGAAAGGATCACCGGAGGTCAAAATACTCTGCTCACATGACGATCAGGAGACTATGAATGTACTTAGACTCCAGGGCAGTGATTGCGTCACAATCTGTCGATTCAAGAATCAATCTATAACAGTTTTATATATGGCACTGCACAGCGAAACCAATAGCAAAATGAGCGTTTTATAAATAGAGGCAGATAAAACAGTAATCTTCGTGACTTTCAGAAAATAGCAAAGCTAACTTGCTGAAACAATTCCAATTTACTATTGCTGCGCCTTACTGGAAGGCATGTGAATCCATCACGAGGTCCAACATGTATACAAGCTAACCTTCCTCTCTTGGATACGAATAACTGACGGAAGATTTAAACAGATCCTCTCTTACAATACAAGTACAGGGCCCATGTCCACCACTGCTATAGTTCTTTCTATGCAGCTGCCGCATGGTTGCTGTATAACTTTTTAATACATTCCAATCTGACAACATCAGTGCTATGAAGCCGTGCTGGGCGTTGTCATATTGCAGGCTAACTGAGTGTTTAAGAGAGGATGGAACTGGAGCTTACTGCAAATGTGGCATATTTTCACATAAAGGGGAAGTGGGAGAGAACAGAGCACCCTACTCCTCTTCATTCCACCGGGAGGCCACCATATCATCCTTAAGGTAGGCCCTGAAAGGCTGACCCTACTATGTTCAAGAGGAATACAGCCCTGCTCAGAAGACATGGGCTTAAGACAACTCCAGTTCGCAGGGTTCGAGTTGCCTATGCAATTGAATAGCGAAGCGGTTGTCCGAGAGCGAGGGCATTTTTAAAATGTCCCATACATGCAAAAACAACAAATGTTTTGCTTTTAAAAATTAAATATTGCTTCTCAAAAAAAGTACTCTAAAACTGGGGCGTCACTTATACTTCGCAGAAATCCATTAGTAAATGAGATTTCGCCCATTCAAAGCAAACTAATCAATAAGTGAAGTGTAAGCCTTGTAAGCTGAAAATAAAATCACCATGCATGTTTCTTACTAGATCACGCAAGCGCAAGAATGTTTAAAAAATATGACAGCTTCTCAACTTCAGCTATTGTCACCATTTTCCATCACTCCTGGCTGAGAAAATGGTGCAGCCAACAACATTTAATATCCAAAGCATCAGATTTTTTTAAATGACAACAAAAAAGATGAATAAAAACATGAGAGGTGGAAACAATAACAGACTTGTTTAATTGCACCAAAGATAACAAATGAAATGGAATGAATTTAAAGTTCCACAGAAGTAGTTTGAAAGATTTTAAAATGCAAAACAAGCCACGGAGTTGAAAATTGACACTAAAAACAGCACTGTCTATCCATGTAATTGGCCGAAAAAGGTCCATGAACTAAAGCTTCTCCACATTTAGCCCCTCCTACTTATGTTTTGCATAAGTGAGTTAAAAATGAACATGCCTAATGGCAGACAAGGACCGTAATGTGCACTTCAAGCTGCTACCTTCCCTAGTCCGGTTCATACGTTGTTTTCCGCGCCGCTGAATTATTTTAGGCCTGCCTAAGTGTACAGAGCGGCGATTCTTTGGAACTCTTTGCCACCCTATATTCGAGGTCTTGACAACTTGTCTGAATTTAGGAAAGCTATTAAAACCTTTCTCTTTCCCACTGTGTAGACTGCTTCCTGTGTTGATGTTGCCTATTTTGCTGTTAGCGTCGTGACGCCTCTTGGCTGGGGCAGTTGTTGCGCTCTATAAATGATTTAAATAGAACTAGAAATAGCATCTGCCCAGTATTACTGTCGTATGACTCCACAATTGTGGGCGAAGATGTAATGCAGCATAGTGCATAAAAATATTCTAGTAACTGGGTCTCTCGAAATTTCCCCCTCCGTCATTACATGATGTTCCAGCTGATGGGCAAACGCTGGCAAGAAAGAAGCCTGTCAGGTTTATTATAATACTTCTATGATTACTAATATATCATAGCTAGTCACAGCTTCTTATCACAAGATTGTCTTTACCAGCGTGACTCTGTAAAGGCTGCTGTCAAGACTGAGGAAAAGACACTCTTCAGGGACAGCAGTGCTCATGCCCTGGTATGACTAAACAAATACAAACTGAAAATAACGGCCAACATGAATAACAAAATAAATACTGCTGAAAATTGTTTTGTTTACCTTTTTTGGGTCAGCGAAACCATGCGAAAACCAAACACAACGTGAAGGCGCACAAACAAGCACAATGAAAACTCTATTCTTATCTTGAAGCAGTAAGCCTGTGCGCACGAAGTCTGCTCATTTTCAAGCACTGCACTTGTGCTTGTGGCGCGCCCCTGCTCGCTCCCGCAAGGTGGTTGCTGCCACAAGCACAAGTGTGTGCTTGAAAATGAGCAGAGTGACTGCTAAAGGCCCTCCTATGCAGCGCAGGCGAGACCTAAAAAGGAATATTTAATTTCCCTCTAACCACACATAATGTTAGAAATGTGATGCTAAAGACAATTAAACCTCTGGTTACTTCACCGTTGTACTTTAATCTCTTATTTTTCCTCAATAAATGCAACAGTTCCCATACACTCTGGTTGTTCAGTTTGAAGTGTGATGTACATTTGCTTAGAATTCCATATCTGCCAGCAACAGTATCAGTACAGAATCCTGTACCTCACACCTAAAATCTACTATTCCACCCATCTCCAAATGCACGGCTGTAGTTCATGCGCCACATCTGCAGTACTGAAAAGTGGATGTACTCATCAGACACATGGTAGAGTAGCTCAAGTGTGTTCTAAAATACTGTGCTGTATGGCATCTTGGCAGCATGTTTAACTTCTGAACAGTGATCATAATTAGGGCTCCCGGTTTTATTGTATTTATTTTTTCAACATTTCCGTCTGTATTTATCCATATTTATTTTTTGCCCATTCTATCTGGATTTATCCATAATTATTTGGTGTTTTGCGTATTAATGAAGTTGAAAAACAATACATTTCCATATTTATTTAACTGATAAGCATGCACTCATACTTTGATGTCTGTTGTTTTTTTAGCTATTTAATATGTTACATATTACGTAACAATACATCCACTGGTAAATACTAGCATTATACCATAAATGTATGTTGACATATGCTGTTATTTAAATACATTTTGTCCTGTTTTTTTATTTTACCATGCTGTCCTTAGGCTCAGCTGCTAGCCTATAATTCATCAAAGATAGCGTGGAGAGTCACTTTAAAGGAGCACAGTTTTCTGTATTTATCCACTTTTAAAAATAAATGCAGACAGAAAATCCATTGTTTTCTGTCTCTATTTATATGTAAAAATGTATGTAAAAATATGTAAAAACGGAAAACAGGGAGCCTTAATCATAATCACCATTGTTTTGGACTGACCTCATGAGGAGCGGGGTGACCTTTACATTTGAGCTCACATATGCTTTATTTCAGGCTAGCCCTTCTCTTGAGGATTTAATTTAAGATCCTACATGCCAGTAAACAATCTCTGAGCTAGAACGGCTACCTCTTGAGTAGCCGCAGTAAGGTTATTTGAATCCTCCAGCCTTTTACATCATCTTGAATGGAGTGAAACACACTTCCACAATATCTTCTTATGATTTCAAGTGAAATAGTTTATGCATCTGGTGTGTGCAGAAATGGATGGACTCAACAGCTTTCCCGGAATAAACAGTGCCTACTTCCCTGCCCTCTTAAGCTACTTATGGTCTTTTATTTTATTCAAGTACATTTGGCTGCTGTTTCTGTATATCACTAATGTCTGAAACCTTTTTTCGCTACAAGTGTGAATAATTTCCCGGAACCCTTACATTTCTTTATCTCACTAGCTAGAGAGACCATCCACTCCTAGGGAATGTAATATCTTTCTGTCTTAACTACTGGATCCCCATAACAACCTGTATATGTGTTAGACCTCCAACACTTGTATTTGTGTTTGTCATCTCCATCCCTTCACCTGGTCATCCCTACTTCTCTGTCATGGGGTCTTCTCTCATATTCATAAACATTAGAATATCTTTGGGCATGTGGTTGATATCTGGAGCACTGTGTTATCTAACTGACAAAAATGTGCCTATAAGAATCAGCCTTTTCTATAAGTCTTTTTTGTTTTAAAAATCAGATCCAGTTAGTTTAATTGCCCGCATAGTTTAATTAGCCGATGGGCCTTGGTCAACATGGTGAGTGCTAACAAGTGTAGCTGCTGGCTGAAGCCCTTTGATACTCCATCTTCCCCATCCCGTCCTGTAGTGCCCGCGTGCCTTTTTGGTTTGTGCCAGCCATCCTTCCGTACAGCCCCCTGATCCTGGGAGGCATTGAGTGCCACGATGGACGAACAAGCAAGTGGCCGTCACCCTGGCAGACTGAGGCTGGCTCTTCCAGAGGGGCCTGGTACACATTGGCAGTCTGTGCATGGCCGTATACCTCCCATGTTTAAAAGTATTTGCACCAAGGAGCGGCCACACGTGGGCACTGTAGGGGGGCAGGAGCGCAGCCGTGCACATTTGGTGTATAGACCGGCCTCCAAACAGAGCGCCCCATCGTCTATTTAGTGAGTATGACAGGCACATCACAACACACTGAGCCTGTTCTGTGCCCCCTTTGTTGCAGCAGTTGAAGTCTGAAAACAGTTCCCCTGGGGAGTAGCACAGCTGTAATTGTCAGGTTAGCCCATGAGGCCCCCTCATTTAAACAGGGCCCCAGGGATGGAAACCGTTTGGTCATCGATCTGGGTTCCGCTGTAGTAACTGAGGACTTGAGAGCCCCTTTGGAAAGCAAGAACTCTCCTGTCCCCCCCCCCCCCCAGCCCCCCCAACGCAACACACCCCTCATCCCCAAATCGAAGTGGCTGCAAAGCACTGTTTGGACTCGACTAGAAACTGGACCCCAGGCACCTCCTGGAGAGGGTGTCAAATGGCCATTGGAGCCTACTCGTGGATCCTTCCTACCCTCCCTCCTGCCCTAGCATCCCTCAAGGCTCTCAGGTGTCCGGAGAACTGCGGACTGGCACATCGACAGCAGCGCAGCATCCCAGGAGACTAATCTGGTCATTCCTGGTGGCTGCAGGCAGGTCCGGTCCTCGATTCACCTAGCCATTAGATCCACAGCAGCTCTACAACTTCCTTTCCTGGTCAAGTCCTGTCGCATTGACCAATCCAGCGAACATCTCCTTGCTGGTCCTGCTGCTCCCTGCTCTGACTACTCCCATGATACCAACACTTTCTGGAAATATAGGACCTTCAGCATCTGTTGGTCCACAGTACTGACCTTAGGTCGTTCCCTTGCTGACTCAATCGGCCCAAGTCAAGTCAAGAATTTGTATAGCGCACTACTCACCCAGAGGGTCTCAAGGCGCTTGGGGGAGAGGGGATCGCTACTTATCGAACAGCCAAGTTTTGAGTTGTTTTCTGAAGGAGAGGTGGTTCTGTGTAAGACGGAGGTGGGTGGGGAGGGAGTTCCAGGTTTTGGCCGCTAGGTAGGAGAAAGATCTTCCTCCCATGGTGGTTCTTCGGATGCGTGGAATCGTGGCGAGGGCTTGGTTGGACGATCGTAGTTGGCGGGTGGGGGTGTAAAAGGTCAGGCGAGTGTTGAGGTATTTGGGTCCTAGGTCGTTGAGGGCCTTGTGTGCGCGAGTGAGGAGACGGAACGTGATTCTCTTGTTGATGGGGAGCCAGTGAAGGTCTCTCAGGTGGCCGGATATGTGGTTGTGGCGGGGTATGTCTAGGATGAGTCGAGCGGAGGCGTTTTAAATGCGTTGAAGTCTTTTCTGCAATTTGGCTGTGGTTCCGGCGTAGAGGGTGTTTCCGTAGTCCAGTCGGCTTGTGACAAGTGCTTGGGTGACCGTCTTCCTTGTTTCGGTTGGGATCCATCGGAAGATTTTTCGGAGCATACGTAGGATGTTAAAGCATGACGATGAGACGGCGTTGATCTGTCTGGTCATCGAGAGGGAGGAGTCTAGAATGAATCCCAGGTTGCGAGCATGGTCCGTTGGTTTGGGTGCGCTTCCTAGGGCCGGTGGCCACCATGAGTCGTCCCATGCAGAGGGGGATGATCATAGGATGAGGACTTCTGTCTTGTCTGAATTCAGTTTCAGTCGGCTGTTCTTCATCCACTCGGCTACGTCTTTCATTCCTTCGTGTAAGTTGGTTTTGGCGGTGTTTGTGTCTTTGGTGAGGGAGAGGATCAGCTGTGTGTCGTCAGCGTATGAGATGATATTGAGGTTGTGTTGGCGTGCGATGGATGCGAGGGGACTCATGTAGACGTTGAAGAGGGTGGGGCTAAGCGATGATCCTTGTGGTACGCCGCAGATGACTTCGGTGGCCTCTGATCTGAAAGGGGGGAGGCGGACTCTTTGGGTTCTTCCGGCGAGGAACGAGATGATCCAATCCAAGGCCTTATCTTGTATCCCGACGTCCCTGAGGCGTTGTACAAGGGTGCGGTGGCAGACAGTGTCGAATGCTGCGGAGAGGTCCAGGAGGATGAGGGCCACTGTTTCCCCGTTATCGAGTAGTGTCCGGATGTCGTCTGTGGCTGCGATGAGGGCGGTCTTTGTGCTGTGGTTGGCTCGGAAGCCGGAGTGTGAGGGGTCGAGGGAGCCGTTAGACTCGAGGAAGGCGGCGAGCTGACTGTTGACGGTCTTCTCTATGACTTTGGCGGGGAATGGGAGGAGTGAGATGGGGCGGTAGTTTTTAAGTTTGGTGGGGTCTGCAGTAGGTTTCTTCAGGAGGGCGCTGAGTTCGGCGTGTTTCCAGCTTTCCGGGAAGGTAGCGGTTTTGAGGGAGCAGTTGATGATGTTCCGGAGTTGGGGTGCGATGATGGAGTCGGCCTTGTTGAAGATGTGGTGGGGGCATGGGTCGGTTGGAGATCCGGAGTGGATGGAGTTCATCAGGCGGATGGTGTCTTCGATGCTAATCGGGGTCCAGGCGCGAAGCGTGGTGGAGGGGGGCTTCAGTTCGGTGGTGGAGGGAGTGGACTGGTCGCCAAAGCTGTTATGTATGTCCGCGATCTTGCTGTGGAAGAATGAGGCTAGAGAGTCGCAGAGGTCTTGAGAGGGAGTGATGTTGTTGTTGCCGGCGCTGGGATTGGTAAGCTCTTTGACAATTCTAAAGAGTTCCTTGCTGTTGTGTGCGTTGTTTTCTAGTCGATCCTTGAATGCTGATTTCTTGGTGGAGCGGCTCAGTTGGTGGTGTTTGCGGGTGGCGTCCTTGAGGGCGGTCATGTTATCTGTGGTTGGGTTTCTTCGCCAGACTTTCTCGAGGGCGCGGCAGTTCTTTTTGGAGTTCTTGAGGTCGTCGTTGAACCAGGAGGCTTTTTTGTTACCTGGCTTGTTGTGATGGTTTTTCAAGGGTGCTAATTCGTCAGCGCAGTGGGTGATCCACTGTGCGAGATTGATGGCTGCTTTATTTGGGTCCGTTGATATGGCGGGAAGGTTTTGGTTCAGAGATGTGGTGAGCTGGTCGGTGGTAACTTTGTTCCAGTTTCTGCGGGGAACTTGTTGCGGGTGGTGGTGGGTCGTGGTCTTTTTGAAGCTGAAGTGGACGCAGCTGTGATCTGTCCAGTGGAGTCTTGTGACGTGATTGAAGGAGATGTGCTTGCTGGAGGAGAAGATTGGGTCGAGCGTGTGTCCGGCGTAGTGGGTGTGGGTACTCACCAGTTGTTTGAGTCCGAGATTGGCGAGGTTGTCCAGTAGGGTGGTGGTGTTGTTGTCGTTGTTATTCTCTAGGTGGAAGTTGAGGTCCCCTAGGAGAATGTAGTCGTCGGAGAGGAGGGCGTGTGGATTGATAAAGTCAGCGATGTCTTCACTGAATTGTGTGCGGGGTCCTGGGGGTCTGTAAATGAGGGTGCCTCTGAGTGTGGTCTTGGGATCGGTGTGTATCTGGAAGTGGAGGTGTTCGGTGGCTATGAGGGTGTCTTCGGATCTGGTCGAGATGCGAATGGTGTTCTTGTGGACGATGGCGATTCCTCCTCCTGTTTGGTTGATGCGGTCTCTTCGGATGATCTTGTAACCGTCCGGGATGGCTATGGCGATGTCGGGCGCTGATGCGGCGTTCATCCAGGTTTCCGTAAGAAAGGCGACGTCCGGCGATGTGGTGTCGAGTAAGTTCCATAGTTCAATGGCTTGTCTGTGGACCGAGCGGGTGTTGAGTAGGATGCACTTCAGGTGGTTATTATCGGATCTCTGTTTGGCGGCTGTGGGTGTGGTGGGGGACTTGATGCAGGAGAACTTGCAGGATTGGCAGGTGAAGGGTCCATGGGTACGTCCTGGGGCGGCTAGGTTGCAGTCGGGGAGTCGGCCGGTGTCGAGCGCAGTGAGGGTGGCGGCTTCGTACGTTAGGCGGGTGGGATGGCCTCTGTGGGGGCAGTAGGGCAGTAGCCAGTAGGTCTCGCTTTTGGGACCTTTTTAAGTATTTAGTTGTGCAGCACAATATCCTTGGTGTAACAACATTAACTGTTGCCTGGTTAAACACTTGTAAGGCCCCAAAGGTGAGGCCTATTGGCTATGCCAATGCTTGTTTAAAAAAAAAAAAAGGACAAGCAGTGCTATCAGGCTCCGGCTGCCACTTAGAGGTAGAGGGAGAGAGGTGTGTAGAGAGAGGTGTGTAGAGGGGTGGGTAAAGAGGGGTAGAGGGAGAGGGGTAGAGAGAGAGGTGTAGAGAGGTAGAGAGACAGAGGTAGAGTGAGCGGTAGAGAGAGAGGTAGAGCGAGAGAGAGGTAGAGAGAGAGCGGTAGAAAGAGGTAGAGAGGTAGAGAGAGAGGTAGAGAGAGAGAGAGGTATAGCGGTAGAGAGAGGTATAGAGACAGGTAGAGTGGTAGAGAGAGGTAGGGGTAGAGAGGTAGAGGGAGAGAGATAGAGGGAGAGAGAGAGAGAGAGAGGGAGAGCGATGCATAGGCGAGACCTAAAAAACAGGGTGAGAGGTCAGGAAGAGGGAAGTCTGAATCTTTCAGCTTTTTTGCCAGGGCCACCAGTTGCCTCGAAACTGGTCCGTCTCTCTTGACAAATGCAAGTTGGTGTTTTCGGGCTCGTGGAAGAAACCCTGAGTTATTTGAAGTGCGCCACAAGGCCTAAGCAAGCTGGCACAGAAAGATTAAAATCGATCAAAGAAATGGCCCTGGCAGATGCTGATCAGGCAGTAATTCTTGGTTTGATTTTTCAGTTTCACAAATGAAGTTTACAAATTACTACACAGGGAATGGAGTGCACCTAAATTAAACTCTGCAAATATGACGATCAAACCAACTTCTTGTATATTTATATTTATGTGTTCATTATACATCTACTAGAGCAGAGAATAGAGTACTGGATACAGCGCGTGCAATGGTATCGGATATAAAACCGGGTTGATGTTTAGCGCGCCACACGCTGTCTTCTGTTGCTTCAGAGCATTGGGGAATGGATTTAGAATTCTAATAAATGCTCGCATTTGGGAGGAAAGAGAGTTGGGTTTTCAGCACGTTGTTTACCATAAAAGTAAATGGCAGGATGTTTAGTATTATTGCCTAAATATGTACCATGTGTTGTTTTTTTGTGAAAGATGTGTGTCCTGTGAGAGTCTGACCTCGGCTAACAATAAAATAAAATTTCCACAGAGCAGCACAACAGTCCTTCATCTGAATCTTAAACGGGTTCAGATGTGTAATGAAGAGTTGGGTCTAATGGTCCAATATTTATACTTGTGCCAGCCTTAAAGTAGCAGATAGTTCTGGTGTTTCCCATCCCTAGAGGTGTTTAGAATTTCTTGCCTCCCTGCCCTGGCCCCAGGCCGTCTGGGGGCAAATAAAACTGGTGTCAAACCCTTTGTGAGTGTTCTGGAGCTGAGCCTTTGTGATGTACAAGTATGGTAGGTGATAACCCCTCCCCCTCATCAAGATAGAGATGGCCCATCGTGTCAACACCTATCTTCCCCTTTGTCTCTCTCTCGGGAGCAGTACTCAAAGAGCAAGAATACAGGCTGCAGGCACCAAATGACGGGGGCAGGAAATGCCAACTTTCTAACAAATATTTTCCTCAAACTAATGCCTGCTTATTACACCGCTCCGCAGACATGGCATACTTTTTCCACATGCTATAGATTTGTTCTTGTTTGGGGAAACTATTGCGCCAGAGTATTGCAGTTGGTCTCTTCCTGCAAATCAAAACCTATACCCCTGGATTAGGTATCGGTGCCCTTGGTGTTTACAAACGATCCAAAAAATGGTAAAGCGGCATCTCGTTTTGCCAGTCTTGCTCTCCTCATAGCGAAACGTTATCTACCACAAGTTGGAAGGCCAACGTTCCTCCTTTTTTGCATTCTAGTGAAAAAGTGGGCAGATCTGGAAAGCAAAGCTGTACCCAGGGAGGAATGCAGAGATCTGCGCAGATGCCCTAAAGCGGGAATCTGAAAGCATCCCCGCAACTGATAATCCCTTCCATAACTCCTCTTCGTTCACAGTACATCCTTACAGAATCAGTGTCCTTGACTGCTTAGAACAGGAGTAGTCAGAGTGTTATTCCCCCCAACATGTCATTGCTCATCTGTTCCGATTATTCCTACAAACTCTGGCTCACTGTTTCCCTAGCCCATCAGGCTTAAACTTCACCTACGTCCCTCTCTGTACCTTTACCTTTTCTCTATTCCCTATCTCTGCACAATTTGTTGTTCTGGGTTTGGACCTCTGTGATTAGACTTGGATGGATGATTTCTGCAATTGGTGATTGCATGATATCCTTACACAGCAGAGAACATATGAAAATAATTCCTCATAGAACTATTCATCTCTGTACTTATTGGTTCTAGTTTCTGGTGATATAATGTTCGGTCATACGTACTCAAAAGCATTCTGCATTATCGCCAGTTGATTTATTTTTTGCTTGTAGTAGAAAAAATGCCAATAAAGTTTGCTTAAAGCATGGTGTATTTGGGTGAAAACACCACCAAACTAGCCCCTTTAAAACCCCAAGTCAAGCGGAAATGTATCCTGTTGTTAGGCTGCCCACTTAGTGCCAATTTGACACGGGACCTTTAAGGAATTCTTCCTATCATGTATTCCGGAATCCGAGAGGCTGATAATCTTTCTGTATTTTAAGGCATATTTTGACTGAAAACCAACGTTTTTGTTTTGCTTTGCATGATTTTTTTTACACATCCACCGTCTTTTCCTGAAATAAGTGCCTGTGTTGCCTGTTTTTTTCCCCTGCATAAAGTATTTCTCCTCACCTCTGTTTCTGGAGCCATCATCTTGGCTTTCTTTGACCAATGCTCTTTGTGTGGAGGGAAGAAATTCTGAAAGGATGTACACAATGTGTGTGTCATCTGTCTTCAGGATTCCCACTCTATTACAAAAGTGAAGTATGGTTAGAGATGCCACATAGGTACCTCAAGGGCAGGGGAAGCACGGAGAATGGGGTGGTCAGGCTCATGGTCCCCTGGCTAGCTCCAGAGGGGTAAGAGAGCTATCAAACTTTCTTCTACACCTGGTGTGCCTCTGATCACCTGAGAGCCCTGAGGCAGTGGCTTCAGGACTCTCAGGCGATCATAGTCACTGGGCTTGCGCTCCTGGTTAACATTGAGACATGCTTCCTCGACATTGAGACACTCTACATTGAGGGAATAGTCGTTGAGTATTAAAGAAACTTATCCTTTGGTGTCCATTGTGTTTTTTACGTCAAGGTCTCTCTCAATGTGAAGGGCATCAGAGTACACAAGTGGTCTCCCTACTAGCAGTGCGATCTAGAGAGTCCATGTGCCAACTTCTAGTGAGAAGGCAAAATAATGGAGAGTTATCCTACATGTCTCAACTTCCCTGAATCTGTAACCCTCTACTGTAGAGCTCCCACCCATTCCAGTGGTAGAGGATGATTCTCAACAGCACAGGGACAATGATGCTGCTGTGGTTCCAACTCCTGTGGCGCCACATGCTTCTTCAGTTCTGTTCACTTCTTCACAGCGAAGCCCAGGAGCCTCCATGGGAAAAATCCATCTGCATAATTGTTTTCCAGAAATGAACAGGGAAAGAATAAGAAGATAGAGATTCGCCATTCTCGTTTTTTAACAGAGATGGAATTTTTAGCTTCACAAAGATCAGTGTCTCATACTCTTCCTAGAAGATGTTTGTTATTGTCACAGAAGTGCATTGTCTGCCATATCTCTATTCACCACCTCGCTGAAATTCGCAGATGAATGATGTTGCCTTCCACTAGGTGACTAATAAAGTTGTGAGGAAGCTCAATATAGAAGCATCTGAAAGAAACACTTTAGTTATAGATTCCTTACCTTAGAAATACCCCCAGGCGTCAGACTGAATCCGGAGAGTTTTTCTTCAGCAGTACCTCTGCGCGTCGGAAGGTGCCGTCGGGTGGCTCTGCAATTGCCGTTGGTGATGTGTCGCCGGGATGACGTCGTGGTAACTACTTGGATGCCGCCCTCGCGCGCCAGTCAGCACGGATCCGGGGAGAGCGCTACCGCCAGTCATTTTTTGACTGAACTTTTGGAGCGACTTTTTGTTGATGTCTTTTGAGTCTACGACTCCTAGTGCACAAAGGGATGCCTGGCTTCAAGGACTGATGTCGGTTACAGATCCGCACAACGTGTGCCTCTTTAGCCTGGAGCGCAACCACAACCCACAGTCGTGCTCCGACTGCCGGTCCATGGCGCCGAAGACTTTGCGGGAGCGGTTCTGAAAGCTTCTTGAACGTCGGCAGTCGGCTCCGTGATGTTGAAGGTCCCGGTTGAGGGACCGGTCTCGGAGCCATCACCATTCGTCCAATCATGGAAGTTTTCGCACTCTGGGCCAGGTAAGTTGAAGCACAAGAAGAAGTCGAAGAAACATAGTCTCTCCTCGACTTCTCCTCGTCGTTTGGCCGACCCGATGAGAGTTGTGACCCGACAGTGCTCTCCCAGGCTATTGCCGCCGGGGGGGATGCAGCGAAGTTTACCATCCGTTGTGCGCTGGATACTGCCGACTCTGGGCAGGACGATTTGCACGCACGTTGGTAGCTCTTCGACGCTATGCCTGGATGAGATCGACTGGCTTTTCTGGGGATGCCCTTTGATGACCATCGCCTTATCGGCGACAAAGCAGACAACGTTTTAGAGCGTTTCAAGGACTCATGAGCTACGGACAAGTCCTTGGGCCTTTCCAGCCACCCTGCGCAGTCTGCTTTTCGCCCCTTCCATGGCTACAGAAGGGGTGCCCCACTACGTCCCGCTTAGAGCCACAGGCCGCAGCAAGTTACCCAACCTTCGCGCTGCCGGGGACGTGGGAACAGCCACCGTGGTTCTGGGGGCCAACGGGCAGGCCAGTCCACCAACCCCCCTCTGCAGCAGCCTCCAAACCTTCCTAGTCTGACATTTCAGGCCTATCAAACGCTAGTGGGCGGCAGGGTCTGCCATCACCTCCCCCACTGGCGCACCATCACGTCGGACAGGTGGGTTTTGCAGATAGTCTGAAGAGGCTACTCCCTCCCCTTCGAGACTATCCCTCCAGCCATGCCACCGCAATACCACAGCATGTCGGAGGATCACCTGGCCCCTCTCCAGCAAGAAGTGACAGCTCTCTTGGCCAAGGGGGCTATCAAGTTAATTCCTGTCCCAGAAGTAGGCCGTGGTTGTTAATTCCACTGCTTTCTGATTCTCAAGAAGGACAAGGACCTGCATCCTATCTTGGATCTCAGGAACGTCAACCGCTACCTCCGGAAGGAGAAATTCAAGATGTTGACGCTTGCTCAGGTCTTGTCTGCCCTCGACCCGGAAGACTGGATGGTAGCGTTGGACAGGACGCTTATTTTCACATCCCCGTCCTTCCGGCCCACCGGTGTTGCCTGCGGTTCCTGGTAGGCCGTGAGCATTTTCAGTTTACCGTGCTCCCCTTTGGCCTTACCAGCGCCCCTTGGGTGTTCACAAAAGTGATGGCGGTGGTCGCAGCTCATCTGCGCAGATCGGGGGTTTCAGTCGTCCCCTATCTCGACGACTGGTTGATGAAGGCAGGCTCGAGCTAGGCAGTTATCTCCTACCTCCAGACTACGGCCGACCTCCTGCATTCGCTGGGGTTCTCCATCAATATGCCGAAGTCAGACCTGATTCCCTGTCAGAAGCTCCTCTTCATCGGAGCGGTTCTGGACACGACGCGATTTCAGGTCTATCCTCCTGAACAACGAGTCTGGGATATTCGCGCTATGATTCCGATCTTTCAGCCTCTATCCCTTGTTTCGGTCAGGATGACCCTGAGGCTGCTGGGCCTCATGGCCTCCTGCATCCTGCTGGTCCATCATGCCAGGTGGCATATGCAGGCTCTGCAGTGGGACCTGAAGTTCAGTGGGCGCAGCATTGGGGGAATCTGTCTGATTGCGTCCAGATCTTGGAGGGCACTGCATGACAATGGCAGTGGTGGCTCACGAACCAGGATTGGGTCAACAGCAGATCCCTTTCCCTTCCCCAACCAGAACACACTGTGGTGACAGATGCATCCGTTCTGGGATGGGGTGGCCACATGGGAGGGGCGGAGATCAGAGGCCTCTGGTCTCCGGCAGAGCCTGGGCTCCATATTAACCTTCTGGAGCTCAGGTTGATCCCTTCTTGCACTCACGGCATTCCTTCCCTGTGTCCGGGGAAGAGTAGTGCAGGTGTTCACGGACAAGACCACCGCCATGTGGTATTGCAACAAACAAACAGGGCCGGGAGGGGTCGTGGACCCTATGTCAGGAGGCCCTACGCCTCTGGACATGGCTGGAACATAAGAGCATATCCCTGGTGGTTTAACACCTGGCAGGCTCAATGAACGCCAGGGCCGACAAACTCAGCCGCAGGTGCATGATGGATCAGGAATGATGTCTTCACTCGGACATGGTGCAAGGTCTCTTTCAACAGTGGGGAAAGCCTTGGTTAGATCATTTCGCCACAGAAGAGAACGCGCAATGTCAGCATTTCTGCACCTTGGAATTTCCAAGGCGGCACTCGCTAGGCGACGCTTTTCGTCACGAGTGGAGTTGCGGTCTGTCGTACGCCTTTCTGCCTATACCACTTCTGCCCAGAGTGCTGAAGAAGATCAGGCGCAACCGGGCCCAAGTCATCCTTGTGGCTCCGGATTGGGCATGAAGAGTCTGGTATCCAGAGCTGCTCAACATGGCCATCGATCCTCTTCAGGAGTATCTTCTTTCGCAGCAAAATGAGATGGTCCTCCACATGAACCTGTCCAGCCTCCACTTCCTTGCATGTAGATTGAGTGGCGGCAGTTGACGTCGCTTGACCTGCCTCCCGAAGTCTGAGATGTAATCTTGGCAGCCAGGCGTACCTCCACGAAGACGGCATAAGCCTCTCGGTGGAACAAATTTGTGGCATGGTGCACAGCAAAGGCTGTGGATCCCCTCTCTGTCCCTCTTTCTGAGGTTCTCTTGTTCCTCCTTTCTTTGGCCCAACAGGGCTCTGCTCTGGGCACTATCAAGGGCTATCGCTCGGCCATCTCTGCCTTCCTTCGGCTTCCAGATCAGCCTTCTCTTTTCGAATCCTCGGTTGTCAATCGTTTCTTGAAAGGCATACCTCATCTCTTTCCTCCTATTCCTTCCGTTATGCCTCAGTTGGACTTGAAGAATGAATGAAAGGGAATTTGTAAAGCGCGGACTAAGCCCAAGGGCATCAAGGCGCTCTGTGCAGACGAGCCTACAGGCACAGCCAGCATACAAACTCAGACTCGTTTCGCAGGAAACAACCAGGTCTTAAGGGTCTTACGGAAAATTGAGTGAACATGCTGGCCCGAGACGGGGAGAGCGTTCCACGCCTTGGCCGCAGCCTGTGAAAAGGCTCTTCCCCCCCATCTCAACTTTTTGAATCTGCTGGGAACCTTGAGCAGATTTTTATTAGCTGATCGGAGATTCCTAGAGGGAGCGTACCTGTGGAAAATATTCTTCATGCCCACAGGGCCGTGTCCGTAGTATGCATTGTAGGTGAGGTATATATTTCAGACAAGACTCTACGGTCCACCGGGAGCCAATGCAAAGAACGGAGAGCAGAGGAGGCCGAGTGACGCTTGGGAAGATCCATTACCAGCCTAGCAGCGGCATTTTGTACCAGTTGTAGGCGGCGCAGCTGGCCCTTGTCTATTCCCAAATAAAGAGCATTGCAGTAGTCCAGCCTGGCCAATATTAGGGCCACGGCGACCTTTTTTCGGGCTTCAATAGACAAAAACTGGGAGATTTTTCTTATCACTCGAATGAGTCCAAAGCAGGTAGCCACTGTTCTTGAGACCTGGCGATACATGGAAAGGCCGTCGTCCACCACCACTCCAAGATTTTTCCCCTGGGTGACGGGAGTGGGACATGTGCCCAGGGAGTTGGGCCACCAGTCGCTTGACCAGATGTCAGAGTTGTTCCAAAGATCAGGACCTCCGTCTTCTCACCATTTAGTTTGAGGTAATTTTGAACTATCCATGACGAGACAGCTGTCATACAGTTCTTAAAGTTTTGCGCAGAATGCCTGGTCTTTTGGGCGATAGAGACCATGATCTGCGTGTCTTCTGCATAGGACAGCACCTCTAGTCCAAAAGATTGCACCACCCTTGCTAACGGGGCCACATAGATATTAAAAAGGGTGGGGCTCAGTGACGAGCCCTGAGGCACTCCGCAGACAAGGGGGCAGGACTCAGAGTAAAAATCACCCATTCTGACGGTTTGAGACCGCTGACTAAGAAATGATTTGAGGAGGTCCAGAGCCAAGCCGCTAACCCCTATCTCCTTGAGACGCTCCACCAGTCTCAAAGGAGAAAGGGTGTCGAATGCGGCGGTGAGGTCGAGTAAAATAAGGAGAGTGGTATGCCCTGCATCCACCTGAACTCGTATGTTGTCCAACACCATGGTGAAATTTATAGAGAAATATAGTGCCTGATAGGGATCAAGGGCTAATGTCGGCGGTTCTGACCGACAGGTCAAAGTATCCTTAACCAGGATGCGTAAGCCTCCCCTACGTCGGCCCTCCCTGTCCAGTCTGGTAAGGGAATACCCCAACGGAATAGCCTCCACCAGTTCGGGACCAGAAAAGTCATTAGCCCAGGTTTCGGTGAGAAAAACCCAGTCAGGGACATGTTGGAGTACAAAGTCCTTAAATGCAACATTATTCTTAATCAAGGACCTGGAGTTGAGGAGGAAACCTTGCCACGACCTTTTCCGTTGCGTAAAGTGGGCTTTAGTACGCAAAGAGGAGGGACTGGTGCCTTCAACCCCCTTAGAACAGAGGCCACACCAACTACATGAGAAGAGCCCTTTATAGAACAGAGTTTCTTCTTTCAGGATGTGTACACAATGTGGTGGATTTCTCGTCCCAATATCCAGCAAATCCCACCTTGAGTACCTTAATTTGAGCGCAGACTCTGGTTGGAGAGAGGCAGCATCCCCGGTGCCGACTTGGCGCGGACGGGCGCAGACGGGCTTGCCTTTGGCGCGCCAGGGGCACGTCCGTTGCGCGGAGCCCACGGCATGCTGCTAAAATAGAAGGGAGATGGCCGTACACTAGAGAGCTAACCGCCCAGTCTCCGCCCTTCGACCAGCCGGCCGAGGAGCAAATGGCGCAGGCTAAGCAGGGGCAGTGCAAATGTAAAAGTTAAAATTGTGGGTTTTAAAATTCAATAGCGGCACACCACAGTTAGTTGAGCAAATGCATGTGGACCAAAGAAAGTTTAAAAGTAATTACAGCACACAACAGTCAATATTTTAAAACGAGTGAGTGAAGGGACCGGAGGAGCCCGGCAAAACAAAGAATCGGCAGGACCGGCGTACCTGCAGGCTTCTGACTTGAATCTAGTTTTAACTTATTTGATGTGCGCTCACTTTGAGCCGCTAAACAACTGTCCTTTGAGACTTCTGACACTTAAAACTGCATTCCTAGTTGGCATCACATCTGCTAGAAGAGTGAGTGAACTCAAGCCTCCTTTCCGTCCATCCGGAGAAGGTAGTTCTCAGGACTCGTCCATCCTTCCTGGCCAAGGTTGTTACTGCCTTTCACATTGGGCAGACCATCACTTTGCCCACCTTCTTTTCGCCCCCGCATCCTCTGAAAGAGGAAGAGAGGCTCCAACGTCTGGACCTAAAACATACGCTTTCCTTTTATCTGGATCGCACCAAACAGTTCTGGGTGGATGACCAGCTCTTTGTTGGGCACGTGAGCGCCAAGAAAGGTCAGGCCGTACACAAGCAGACTGTCTCCCGATGGGTCTTTTGTATTTCAAAGCCTGCTGTTTCCTGGCGAAGAAGGAGCCTCCAGTGGGGCTGCGCGCCCATTCCACCAGGACGACAGCAGCAACCACTGCTCTGGGACGAGGTGTTCCTCTGAATGACATCTGTCAGGCAGCTACGTGGGCTTCATTGCACACTTTTATGAAACACTACTGCCTTGACAGTCAAGTCCAGAGAGATGGCTTCTTTGGCCGTTCGGTTCTCCAGGACTCTCTGGTGTGATCTTGGTTTGCAGACCCACCTCCGGGGTTGGTATTGCTGGGGTATCTATTCCAAGGTAAGGAATCTATAACTAATGTGTTTCTTTCAGATGAACAACTTAGTTACTTTTGGCAACAATATATCTGTAAGAACTATTAGTTAGTTATAGATTCCTTACCACCCCACCCATCCTCCCCGTTCTGCGAACTGATTTCTAGGGGTAAGGACATCCTTTCAGAGCCCTAGTTTTGTGCACCAGTGGTCAGGGTCTTGCATGGTTCTGCGTTTCTGGCGCGGAAAGTCGTGTACAGAACTGACGTCAGCACGCGAGGGTGGCATCTAAGTAGCTACCGCGACGTCATCCTGGCGACACAATGCCAACGACGAACACGGAGCCAATCGCGACACCACCTTCCGATGCACAGAGGTACTGCTGAAACCTTTCCGGATCCCGTTTAACGACTGAGGGTAATTCTAAGGTAAGGAATCTATAACTAACTAATGTTTCTTACAGATATATCTTTACAGAAGGTAAGTAACTTGTTCAACTGCACCATTCTACGAAATCTGCTATTTTCAAGACTTTGCTTCTGAAACCACAGGCCAAACCAATGACATCCCTTGTACCATATATTTTGGATCTTACAATGCACATCTTCTTGACTGCAGCCTCCCATTAAACCCATTGATAGACAGAAGCAGAACAGGCCTCCTGATTTTAACTTGTCTTCCTTAAGCGTGACTCCTCCTAATTTTCCTATTGTCTCTAGCTAAGAAGCATTGTAAGAAATGCGTTACTTACCTGTAACTGCAGTTATCCAGTATTGGTATCTTTCATAGATTCACATGCCTGAATCATTCCCCGTCGTCACGGTGGGAGTCCCCGGTACATAAAAAGAGTAATGTCATAAAGACATATACATAGTAATAGGCCAGAGGCCTCTCATTAGTAACATATCCATGTCCTTTTGTAAAAAGGACCAAACTTTGGCCAAGAGCCAATCAGATATCACCACCCTCTAGAACCTTCCTGGAAGGAGCCCTAGTCCATCAGATTTTCGTAAGCACAGTGCTAAGTAGTACCTACTGAGAGAACCAAGGTGAGCCCTTCCAGGGGAGGTGGGTGGGTTGCATGTGAATCTATGAAAGATACCAATACTGGATAAATACAGTTACAGGTAAGTAACACATTTCTTATCCAGTATTAGGGGTATCTTTCATAGATTCACATGCCTGAATCAGAGTAGCAAGCAATCACCAGCACATTTCGTATGGTACAACATGTAAAATCACTCGATATTAGAATACCAATTGTGAAATATAACAAGTACCAAAATACCATATAAAAGAGAAATGTGCGAGTAGACCGTAGGAAGGTGGGATGAAAGAGAGAAGGCTCACCTCTAGTGAAATAGATGACGGAGCACAGCTTGTCCAACTGCTGCATCTTTCATAAGTTCAGAATCCAAGCAGTAGTGCCTGGTGAACGTATGTGGTGTCTTCCATGTCGCCGCTCTGCATATGTCGATAATGGGCACTCCTGCAAAGAGCGCCATTGAAGTGGAGACCGCTCTGGTTGAATGCAGAGGATGACCTGCCTGTTAATAGCAGAAAGTAATGGCTGCAGAGATCCAACGAGAAATGCTCTGCTTAGTTAATGGAAGACCCTTTCTGGGCCTGCTGAAGGCAACAAAAAGCTGGTTGGATTTCCGAAACTGTTCTGTTCGGTGAATGTAGAACTTCAAACAACGTTTGAGGTCTAAAGAGTGGAGAGACCTCTCTGCTGCGGAAAGTGGATTTGGGAAGAAAGTCCGCAAGACTATAGGTTCATTCAGGTGAAAATTAGACGGAACCTTTGGGATGAATTTAGGGTTGGTCCTTAAAATAACTCTGTCCTGTTTGAACTGCAGGAAAGGATCCTGAATAGAGAAGGCTTGCAGCTCACTTACACGCCTTGCTGATGTGAGCGCTAGTAAGAGAGCGGTTTTCCAAGACAGGTATTTGATGTCGGCTCTGTGTATTGGCTCAAAGGGATGTTTCATCAGTTGAGAAAGCACAATGTTTAGCTGCCAGGTGGGTGGTAAAGCTCTCACCGGAGGGAATGTCCTGAACAGGCCTTTTAGAAATTGCTTAACCAGTCTATTGGACCAGAGGGAAGTACCAGATGACGAACGCCTGAACCGAGATATGGCCGCCAGGTGGACTTTATTAGAAGCATGGGCCAATCCTGAGTGCGCCAATTGGAGCAGGTAAGGTAGAATTTGTGCAGGTGTTGATGAAGAGGGGTGTATCTTGTTTGCTTTACACCATACACAGAACCTTTTCCATTTTAAAGAATATGTCTTGTTGGTACTGTCGGCCCGAGCTTGGGCTAAGACTGCCTTGCATTCTTGAGGAATGTCTAGGTTCTGAAACTCTCTGAACTCAGGAGCCAAGCTGACAATCTGAGAGATGCTGGATCCGGATGTTGGACTTGCCCCTGGTTCATTGTGAGGAGAGTCGGGCAAGACTTGAATAGAATCGGCGGTTCCAGCGACAGGAGATGAAGCTCTGTGAACCAGTGCTGGCGCGGCCACGCTGGGGCTATCGAGATCAGGGTGCAATGCTCTGCCTTCAGTTTCCGGAGGACCCTGGGAATTAGGGGAAATGGAGGAAATGCGTATGAAAAAACGTTGCACCATGCGATCGAAAATGCATTCCCTAGCGATCCCTTCTGGGGATGCCTGCTTGCGTAATGTTGGCATTTTGCGTTGTGCTGTGTCGCAAACGGATCCAGGTAAGGCCTGCCCCATCGGGCGAATACAGAGCGGAGAAGTTGTTGATCCAGCTCCCATTCGTGGGACACCGAGCGTTGTCTGCTCAGAGAGTCCGCCAGGACATTGTCCGTCCCTGGGACGTACTCTGCCCGAAGGGAAATGTTGTGCTGAAGTAGCCATTTCCAAATCCGTTGAGATTCTTGAGACAACGTCAGAGAGCGAGTTCCCCCTTGTTTGTTTATATAGTGCATTGTGGTGGTGTTGTCTGTTCTCACAAGCACTGGGGAATCTTTGATCCTGGGCAGGAACGCTCTTAATGTCAGGTAGACTGCCCTTAACTCGAGGAGGTTTATGTGCAGTTGCTTCTCCGCAAGGGACCACTGCCCGTTGATTTGAAGGTCCTGAAGGAACGCACCCCATCCTTCCAAAGACGCATCTGTAGTTATCACATGTGGCGAAACTGGAAGTATGAACGAAAGACCCTGCCTCAGATTCTGTGGGTGAAGCTACCAGTTCAGAGCATGGACAATGGTAGGAGTTATCCGGATTACGTCGTCAAAAGATCCCCTGCATTGAATCCACTGAGCGGATAGCGCCTCCTGAAGTGGACGCATACGAAGGCGGCAGTGTGGAACCAACAGGATGTTTGAGGACATCATCCCTAACAAGGATTTGTACAGGCGCACCGTGATGGACTTTTTGGATTGAATCCGGGCGGCCAAGGTCCTTAATTTCAATTGACGTTCTTGTGAAGGGAAAGCCTTTCTCTGAGTAGTATCTAGGACAGCTCCTAGGAAAGTGAGACTCTGGGACGGCTGAAGGATGGATTTCTCTTCGTTGAGAGTAAGTCCCAGACCGTTGAAGAGCTGAAGACAAGCGTTGGAGGACTTGGTCACGCCTGCGAAAGTAGGTGCCTTGACGAGCCAGTCGTCTAAGTACGGGAAGACCTGGTGATGTTGTTGGCGGAGGTACGCTGCTACAGGAGAGAGACATTTGGTAAAAATGCGTGGTGGCGACTTCAGGCCGAAAGGCAATACCCGAAACTGGTAGTGCTTGCCCGCCACCGCGAACCTGAGGAATTGCTTGTGGTTCCTGTGGATTGGGATATGAAAGTACGCGTCTTGAAGGTCTAAAGACACCATGAAGTCGTTCGCATTGAGGAGTTGCAGCACCTCCTGGATGGACACCTTACGGAATGACTGTTTTTTGAGGTATTGGTTGAGGTCTCTTAAGTCCAATATAGGGCTCCATTTTTTCTCCTTCTTTCGAATTAGGTAGAATCAGGAGTAGAATCCTTTGCCTTTCTGATTCCGGGTGACTCTTTCTATCGCTCCTTTTTTGAGCATGAGGGAGAGTTCCAATTGCAGTAGATGCAGATTTCTGTGCAGCATTGGTACTGGCGGCTTTTGAGAACGAGTTTCCACGAACTCCAGAGAGTGTCCAAATTGAACAAGTTGGAGGACCCACTGATCCATTGTAATTTGTTGCCAATTGCGAAGGAAGGATGAAATTCTCCCGCCAACTTTGCAAGGTGGAGAGGAAATGGAGACCTGTGGCAGAGAGAAGTCATTGCCTTCTGGCTGTGTCCTTCTTCCCTCCTCGTCCGCGAAAGGAAGACTTCACTTGTTGTAGGGCGACTGGTTTTGCTGCTGTCTTTGTTGGTACTGGGGTTTGTACTGCTGATTTTAGCTGTACGTGGAGTTGTTCCCCTGATAGTCACCTCTCGAGGACTGACCTCTTCCTCTGGAGCCCCGAAAGGAAGGATTTTTGTATTGGATGGTACCTAGTGCCTTTGCGGTATCCGTATCCTTTTTGATACCCTGGAGCATCTCATCGATGTGTTGCCCAAAAAGAAGTTGACCGTCATACGGCATGTCCAATACCTTGGTCTGAACTTCAGGCCGGAAAGATGTTGCTTTAAGCCAACCTTGGTGCCTCAGGACTGCAGCTCCTGCTAGCTGACGGAACCCAGTGGATGCGATATCCATTGCCACATCAATCATCTCCGAAGCGGAACATTCGCCTTCAAGGAGAATCTTTTTCGCCTCTTCTTTCTGCTCTTCTGGAAGCGAATCCAAATATAGAGCGACATCTGCCCACATTTGACGGTTGTAGCGTCCTAACAGTGCCAAAGAGTTTGCTGCATGCACTGTTAGAGCTGACATGGACGTAAACCTCTTCCCTATGTTGTCGAGTTTTCGACCTTCCTTATCTGGCGGCGCAGCCGATGTATTTTTTGACTTGCGCTGCGCTGCCTGGGTAATGACAGAGTCCGGCTTTGGATGGCCAGTAAGGCAAGCTGGAGCTGTGTCAGGAGCTTTATATTTTTTGTCCAGTCTGGGCAGTACTGGAGGCAGAGATGAAGGGTTTTGCATTATTTTCTCCCCTTGTTCCCAGATGTAATCAATGATGGGAATGGACCGTACGGCCTTTTTGAATGGTTCCTTAAAATCATAAAGGAAGCAATCCTGTTGTGTCGCCGTTACCTTGAGTTTGAATAGTAACGCCGCCCTTTTTAGGATAGTGTGGAATCCCCCTATGTCTTCCGGGGGTGAATCCGCTTGTGCCCGTACAGGGGATGCTGGACCTGGAATCACATAGTCATCCCATTCGTCTTGTGTGTCCTGGAGCTCCCCTTCCTCCTGGTGTTGCTCCTCTTCTTCGTCTTCCTCATCAGAGGATGGCGGAGGATGCGAAGGAACCGGATCTGGTTGAAGGACTAGAGGAGGAGGCCGAGGCGACGTTGCCAGAACTGGCGGAGGCGGAGGAGTGGACAGAAACCTTTGCTTGTAGTCCGCAATTAGAAACTGCAGATCTGTCACTATGGAGGCAGGGAGACACACCAAAGGCTGTAGAGGAGGCGGAGGAGGTTGTATTTCCTCCTGGTACTCCACATCATCCTGTTCTTGTTCCTCATAACCTGAACTTTCATGTAGTTTTACGTGTAGTTCGGATGGGCTGGTCGCTGTTCGGAACATAGAGCCCTCATCAGAGTCCTCAGTATCCAGAAGATGAGCAGGTGGGAATGGCTGGACCCTGCTCGGAGAGGTCAATTCCGGCGTGCGAGTACGCGTGGTCATCTTGAAGTGCGTACAAGTACACTACAAGGGAGGCGACTCTACCGTCGTCGAGCCCGTCGACGGAGTGGTCGTCGACGGGGGAACGTCGACAATCAAACTAGATTCCGTCGTCGACGGTGTCTTCTTCGATGACGTCGTCGTCGACGTTAGCGTTGTCGGCGATGGTTGCTTCGTCAACGGCTTCGCCGACGCTAGTGTCGACGTCGACGGCCTCGTCGACGCTGGTGTCGACGACGATGATCTCATTGACGATGAAACTGTCGTCGTCGAAGGAGCCTTTACCGTCGATGACGATTTCGTCGACGATGATGAGGATTTGGTCGACGCCGATGGAGCTTTTGTCGACGATGACGATTTTGACTTCGTCGACGATGAGGCGCTTGTCGACGACTTTTTGATAACAATAAGAGATGGAACAGACCTACCCGTCGACGACGAGAATGTAGTAGTCGTCGACGTTGATGTTAAAGATGACGCCATCGACGTGGAGATGGTGGCTGTCGACGTTGTCACAGGCAGAGCTGAAGACGTCACAAAAGGTTTCTTGAAGGCAGGGTCTTGTAGAGAAACCTTCACAGCAATGGCCTTAGAACGAACCTCTGAAGACTTGGGCGTCTTCTTTTGAGGTGGCTGCAATGATGGTTCTGGGGATGACGTTCTAGGCCTTTTGGGAGAAGAGTGTATATTCCTAATGGAACACTCACTCTCACCTGAAGAGACTGGCTGGTCCTTATCCTTGAGTCTCTGAAGCCATATCAGCAGGCGGCCCTCTCTGTCCTTGAGAGTTTTGGCTGAAAAAGTGCGGCAGACTTTACAATCCTTTGCTGAATGGTCAGGGTAGAGACAGTAAAGGCAGTCCTCATGCCTGTCATCTACATGAAGCCTCTTCTTGCCACAAGAGGCACAAGATCTAAAGAGCCCCTTTTTTGGAGTATCAGACATGGCTAAACTGAAAATCCCTCACAGAAAGAAAATTCTGAGAAAAATATGTGGAAATAATCCAGAAATAAAAAGAAGCTGAGCAGAGCTCAGTGGAGACTCCCTTAGCACGACGTGCTGTAGAAAATCTGAGGGACTAGGGCTCCTTCCAGGAAGGTTCTACAGGGTGGTGATATCTGATTGGCTCTTGGGTTTGGTCCTTTTTACAAAAGGACATGGATATGTTACTAATGAGAGGCCTCTGGCCTATTACTATGTATATGTCTTTATGACATTACTCTTTTTATGTAGCCCTGGGGACTCCCACCCCGACGACGGGGAATGATTCAGGCATGTGAATCTATGAAAGATACCCCTAATACTGGATAACACACCTTTCTTCATGTCTTTCGCTCCTGTGGATAAAGAAAGCAAAAAGATGGATGCAGTGGCCAAAGAAGTGTGTATGACCTTGGCTACAGCTTTAAGGGACAAAAGCCTTACAGCTGCTACGAAAGAAACATCTTTATCTCTCTTCTCACTTATATTTTAGTTTCAGAATATTGTCCTGGGTAGCCGTGGAGCTTGTTGAAGATGTGGCTATCTTGTTCCATATCAAACCTTCAACCAGAAGGTTTTTATGTCCAGGCTTCCCGGATAAATGAACCTTAGTAATACTAATCTTGATGGAAATAAAATATCTCTGTGGGATTAAACCTCCCTCTTTCCCCTCTCCCCCAACGTTTTTAATTGTACTGTTGTTTAATTACCTATTTAAAAAGAAAAAAAAGTTGCCTGTTAGGGAGAAAATTCTGAATTCAGCTACTAGTCATTTTAGTTGATTGGTCATGTTTTCCCCCCAGAAACTAACTGTTGAAATAAAAACGAAACCCCCTCCTAGTGCCTTGGACAGATGCCCCACCCTTTTTTTTCTTTTGACAATGGTGTCTAGTGGGCTTTCTGTCCAATTTTGGTTTTGGGGAGGAGGGGGATGGGGATGGGACAGAAATGGCTTTCCTGGTGTCTAGAGGTCTTTCTGCACCTTTGGGGGGCACCTGCATCAATCAGAGGTACCTTTCCACATTGCATAGTGGCGCCATCAGCTTTCACTTTGTTTGCTGTAACGTCGCTGCACAGTGTGTGCTTTGGAGTACAGTCAAATAAAGAAAAATCAGTTATTAATTTGCCAGGAGGAGGAACCAGTGCTAAGAGCCACTCAATCTTGTGCCTGCAGAAACAGCAGCCCATTTGACCACATCAAACCCTGTCCCTACACCGTGTTTCCCTCTGAGTTCTAGAGGAGTTAAGAGGTAAGAGGATTTAGAATGGGGGAATTTGGAAAGGTAGGAGGCCAGGTTGTAGCGCTGGATCAAATAGGATTAGGCTGCACCAGTGTGACTTGACGTCTTAGTCGACCAATGTTGCTCCTTTTACTTGCTCCAGGTCTCCCCTTGCCCCTTCCCCTTGGATCTAATGGCTCCTTTTCCCTTCTTGTTTGTTGTCTACCTAGGGCACTACAAGCCCCTTTGTGCTGCTTGGTTTCACTGGTGCACAGTCTGCAACAAGGTCCCTGTCCCACCATGATGCAGCTTTCAACTGCTGACTTTTTTGCCCCAAACACAGATGACACGACTACAGACTGGGCAGCTGTCAGTTTTCTCTCCCCTCCCCCAAAGCTACTCCCACAAGAGTATTTTTTCTGACTATACATAATTGACTGGCCCTAGCACACTTTGTATCACCTTGCTAAATGTGAGCACTCAAAGCAGGGGTCCCCAAGAGAGGTATTACAAAGAGAAAAACTATGCTTATCTCAATAAGAACGTGCACTCAGACCACAACTCAAATAATAGATTTGATAAACTGTATACAGTCCTCTAAATCCACATCTCTATTAAAGAGTCTTTCAACAGACAAAAACATTGCTTCAGTCTCTACAGAGCAAGAAGATCTGGGCTGCAAGTTGGGGAAAAAATGAAGACAGTGAAAACTTGATGTCATGGCAACGCAAAAAGCATTCCATATCGTGAGCACATCTGTTTTAAAGAGAACTCCGCAGTCTTTTACCAACAAGAACCTATGAAATAGCAATGACTGTGAAATAGATTGCTAGCTTAAACATAGAGACCACAGCTCTCCAGTTCTATGGGATGAAAAACGCCAAGATATCTGTGTTTGAATATTTATATTTAGTTATACATAAAGAACATATCAGTCCGAGTATAAAGCCGTAGAGCCTGATTGCAAGTTCGACCGCAGAACCCGTGGTGGACAGCCGGTGGCGGTCCAGGACGCACACCAGTGGTCCGACTGCCGTGCTATGACTGTGGCTGTCAGACCATTTTGGGAACACCGCAACTGTGTGGACTCCACGATCCCTGGCGTGCTAGTCTTGAGGGCGCAAAATGCTTAGGGGTGGGGCTGCGGGACTGCCAAGCATATTATGAGTTTACTCACCGCTTCAGTTTTCATGGCGGTGAGGCGGACATGAAAACTTTTGTGGTGAGGAAACAAAGCAGCCCTACAGGGCCAAGAGGTGCCTGCAAGGGGGTACATGTTGTGCCACCCTGTGTGCAGCCCCCCCTTTCCTGTGCTACATGGACTTTACTGTCCATGCCATGCAGGAATGGTCTTTGGCATTCCCATTATGGTCCCTTTTTAATAGTCTCCGCCATGGGAATACCAGAGGACCGCCCCACCAGGCCACAAGCTTACTCGTAATCTGGCAGGGGGGGCGGCGGTCAAGTTTGGCGGTCCTGGAGGGGGGCACTAGCGTGACGGCCTGTTCTAGGACTGCCAAACGCGTAATCAGGCCCTTAGATAGCGAAGGTATAGGGGTCACTACTTGCGCCAAATGTATAAGTGCTGAAAGGGATAGCAGAAAAACATAGTTGAATTTCATAAAATCACTCAACAGCACCATTAGTAATGAAAAGTGTGGGTGAGCCATCCAAACATAAACATTGTAAAAGTGCACATTATCCTAATACATGACAGACAGCCTAGAAAAGATTCACAAATGATGGACGAAATGGTTGTTTTGTCCATCTGTTCTTTTTGAATTTGTCACCCTAAGTGGGAAAGGTATGCCAAGACGTGTGTCTTGTGCTTGCTACGCCACCAGATTCAAGCTAGCCTGGCTTATGAGGGGTTATACCCCGAAACCGGACCCAGGATGCATGTATCTGGTCCGGGGAAGACCTGTCCTGGCAGTTCGGGCTGGACTGTTCCCATGGGGAGCAGGGTCAAGACTGATTTGCATATGGCTGAGTCTAAACTGGAATGGCGTGGTGTGCTAAAAAACGATGGATTCAACCCAGATATGTGACTGGGGGTGAATGTTTGATTTGTTCAACATTCCATCCATCATCTATTCTTTTTGCATGAAAAAGTTGAACAGCATTCTCAAAGATAATCCAAATAAATAATGGTGTCACAAACACTCTTCAGGTAAGACTCTGTCCCAGTCTCCTGCAGGGGGGAAGTTCATTGTGGGTGACAGTCATAACGGAAAATGCACCCCAAATACCATCAAAGATGGCTCCCTCATCACGAAGTCTGTAGGTAAATTGTTCATGGCCCGCCATCATGGCCATTTCGTCCATCCACTCTTCGTAATCTGGGGCTGTAGCCATGTTACAGTGACTTAACATGGAAACAGCTGTTCTCCACTTTAGATATTAGACTTTCAATGTAATATTTTCAATTTACAGATCACCCATCTAGAGTTTTTAGCACAGTACATGGCGGGCATTGGCGCCAGATTCGAGCGCCCCAGCAACTATATCGAACAAATGCCTGGAGAAATGGCCAAGGAAGCACACTCATTCATTCAAACATGCAGATGCTTGCCCATCGCTTATCCCTCTTGTTGACCTTTTTGACCTCAGTAGCAAAGGAGGTAAAGTCGCTGAAAACGTCAGAAAGGTCATTTGGTCCTGGCGCGCTATTGGATTATAAAGCTGGGTCTGGTGGCTTAGTGGACTAATGCGTCCACAGTTGGAGCCTGTGTTCGACCTCATTGTCCCAGGTTCAAATACCGGCGGGTGCACAGAGCCTTTCATCCTTCTGAGGTCGATAAAAAGAGTACTGTTGTGTTGGGTGACAGTAAACATCTTTTACTCAGTGCCAAGATACCGTTGGGTGGACATTCGCTTTACAAATCCACGGTATGGTATAAAAATCGGTAGCCAAACGACTATCCACATGTGGAAACATCCAATTCAAGACCCACCTTACAAAAACAAATCTACGTGACAAAATCAAATCCAGCATGTGACTGAAATTCACCCTATTCCAAACTCCTTAAGGAGCTACCTTTGCCTTCTTTGTCTGATTGTCAATTCTACAGAATCAACTAAAATAGGAGATTGTGAAAATGTTACTGTTGCTGCTGCGATATCAAAAAAGGACGTAATTAAGAAAATTATTTAAGAGATTGGAGAAGGAAGCAAAAAAAGTTGTCATTTTTTTTTCCAATAGTCCTTATCAACTCAACTGCTAGAGAGCAAGCTAAATCAAATCAGTACTTCAGAACACAAGTGGTTCTTAACCTAGGAGGAACCAAAATTCACTTAAACTGATCTTTCTTCTGGTTTGTATCACAGTAGGACCTTATGACTTATGGCAAAAGGCTGTATTAGCACCCATTGTTGACTCAAAAACATTCCACACAATGCCTTCAGGAAACTGCCCTGTCTGACTCTCAGCATTAACTCAACTACTATCGAAACTAAGATAAAAGTTCTCATAAGGTGACTCAAGGCACATGTCTCCCCTACCAAAATGTAACGTGCAGGTCCAAGAACCATCAAGTGACAGCAGCTCCTGAGTATTGAAACACCATACTTCCACTCATATACTATCAGTTCAATTTCGTACATCCACCAAACTATTGTTACTAGGGCTTTTGTGAACATAACCAGTTATATCCTAGGATACTGCTAAAGCTTTGAGCAATGGAAAATTACTGTAACCCAAACCGCAGCAGAGTGTTGCCCATCATTTTTGCCCTAAAACTCTTGCCCCTTCAGGCACTCATAAAGCTTCTTCTGTCTGAGTGGGGCCTTCCCCTCCTAGCAATTCCTCTGACCGGACACAATCCTCTATTGCAACAAACCTTTAATCACCCTGACCCAGGGCGTTCAATAGGTTAGGCTCTATGAACTCAGCAAGGTTGCCCCGACAGACCAACAACAGAATAATTGCTGGTTTGCTGCTGCCTTAAGCTCGAGGCTAAAAAGTGAACAGATATTTTGTACATCAATTCTGGTCACCTGTCTAATGAAGTAACACATTCTGAGGTTTCCTTTTTATTCTGGAGTGAGGTAGGCTTAAAATCATTCAGGACTCAGAGGTTTTCTCTTTTTAGGTCTTGAATGGGACAGTGCATGCGCTAGCGGTATTGTTAAGTAGAAGGGACTTGAAGCCCGCCTATTGCTTCCAAATTCGTAGGCTTCATTATCACGCCTGCCTGCTGCCTCTTAATTGGGCAGCACATGCCAGCTTCACTTCATCGTCTTTTGCCTGGGGCATAGACCAAATACAGTATATCTTTATATTGATTAGTGTCTTTCTGCTGGTGTCAGAGTGTGATTGAGGTACTATTTGTCTTTCCTGGGTCAACCTTTCTGTTGTCCCTGTTTCTTCTTCTCTTCCACTACCGCTCTGGGAGAGGTGTGGCGCCGCGGCCAGGGCGACTGACGCTGGAATCTGGGGATCAGGGTTCGATCCCCAGCTCCGGCGGCAGGTTAGCCCAGCACCATGCGACTCTGGGCAATAGCTTGCTTAATCTTCCCGACGGCCCCCAGCGCCTAGAGACCCTAACGGGTGATTGTGCGCTATACAAATGTGGATTATTATTATTATTATTATTACCGCTCTCCCATTGTCCATGTCGCCTGTTCCCTCCCATCTCTTACCTTATCCTGTTGTCTGCCCCCTCACTGTCTGTGTTGGCCATTTCTCACTTGCCACTAGGAACAAAACGCTATGACGCAGTCAGTGCTGGCAGCATCATACCACTTTTTATTCTTTTTAATAACTCCTGCTGGCAGCCTTTGGAAGCAGTCGGGCCCTGTGGATCCAGTGATGGATCCGGAACGGCTCGGATCAAGACCGCAACCTATCCCGAAGACCGTTTCACTGACTGCGCACCAACCCCATCATCATACCCGATACTGATATGGAGCTGGACCGGCGTCACATGACATTAACTCCAGTGCCAGCTGTAACTTGACCGTACGAGTCTGAGCCAAAGCTGGCTTTTTTTGACAGGCCCAGGAAGGAGTATGATTGGACAGAATCTGAGGATCCTTATGGTGACCACAACACTGTGGATGAGCCTGAACAGCTGGTATGACGAGCTAGCAGATTCCAGTGGTCTGAACATCTTCCCAGACACTGGATTAGTCTCTCCTCCTTATGTGACTATGCACAAAGGAGCTTCTTTTGCCATGGTGATGAGGAGGGTAGCTGAGGTCCTGGACCGTACGCTGCACTCAATGGCACTCCACAAGAATGTCATGACAGATGTGCTGCAGCCGAGAGTCGATTCCACAGAACATCTCCTCCCTTTTAATGGAGCCCTCATAGACGTCCTGCTAGAACCCAGCCCTAAACAGGGGCTCCTGTGCACAGGACAGGTGCCCGCCGCCATCACCCAGCTCCTGGAGCCCCAGCTTTCCTCACCCTGCGCCCCCACCCCATGAAATCAGGTTGTCCAGGCCACAACGTCAGCTCTGGCACATTCCATACTACCAGATAGGGAATCCAGGATGCAGGATACTTTTGACAAAAGGATGTTCTCATCTAGCAGACTTGCACGGTGGCCAGTGAATACCATGTGCCTCTTGGTCCAATATACCCACACTGTTTGGAATTCAGTAGCGGAAGTGCTGCCTATTGTCTCGGAGGAGGCCCGAGCCATTCAGACCCAGTCTATTGCCGATGTCTGAGACACAGCAATGTTCAATTCGTTGCTTTGAATGACCGACTTGCTGGGCACACAATTGCTTCATCAGTGGGGCTTAGACCCCACACCTGGCTGAGATCTACTGGCTTTTCGCCAGATGTCAAGGCATCCCTATGGACAGGCCCTTCAATGGCATTTGCCTCTTTGGTCTCAAGGCATAGGACAGCAGGGCCACTATCCGGTTGTTGGGGATATCCACAGCCACACACCAGCCCCACTCTGCATTTCGCCATTGGGGCTACCAACTGCATCCATTCCCGCTCAGCCACCAAGGCCAACAGGCTCACCAGCTCTTTTTAGAGCCGTGAAGCTTGGCTCCCATATAGCCTGTGGGACTCACAGACAAAAGGCCCTACCCCCTGGCAGCCACAGCCTCAAAAGCTCTTTCATTTGTCCCCTTACCATCATGGGCACAGGATCTGACATCACCAGCCCTGATGGCAGTCCATAACCTCGGACAAGTGGGTACTTAAAATTGCCCAGTGGGCTACTCCTTCCCCTTCTTAGAATCCCGCTGACCATGCCACCATCCCGAAATAGGCTGATGGAGGGCCACCTCTCCCTGCTCTTCCAGGAAGCGCAGGGTCTTTTGGCCAAAAGTGCCAGCATTAGAAGTGTGGCTGCTATTCCCTTTCTGGTGCCAAAGAAGGACTGAGTCCTCTACCCTATTTTAGACCTGCACCTTTTACTTCTTCCTGAAGAAGGTGGAAATTCAAGATGCTCATGTTGACTCAGGTTCTGTCTACCCTGGAGACTTGATTTTGCGCTGGACTTACATGACATCTGCTTTAATATACCCATCATGTCTGTCAACTGGCATTACTTGCATTTCACACTGGTCCACAAGCATTTTCAGTTTGCTGGGCTCCCTTTTGGCCCACCAGCATCCCTTGGGTGCTCACCAAGGTGATGGTAGTTGCAGCACTTGTGCCGTGGTCGGGGGTTACAGTCTTCCCCTTCCTCCAAAACTCGATGCTGAAGGTGTACTCAACCCAAACAGTTTTCTCTCACCTCCAGACTACCACAGACCTCCTGCATTGGCTATGGTTCACTATCAACATGCTGAAGTCACATCTGACTCCTTTCTCAAATGCCCCCTTTCATCTGAGCCATTCTAGAAACACAGCAGTTTTGGGCCTATCCTCTGGAGTGTTGAGTCCAGGATATTCCGACTAGAATTCTGATGTTTCAATCTCAACCCTGGATTTCGGTGACCATCAGTCAGATCAGGGTTCCCCTTCGGGAGGAGCTTCTATCACAGCAACAGGGCAAGGTCCTGCATCCGAACCTGTGTATGCCCCACCTTCATGCTTGGAGATGGAGCAGTGGCAGTTGATAGATTTTTGACCTTCCTGCTGAAGTGTTTCATATCAATCTGGCAGACAGGCGTCCCTCAATCAAGACATGTATACGCCTGCTGATGGGGCTACTTTCAGGCTTAGTGAACTACCAAAAATGTTGATCTCCTTTCCGCACCTTGATCAAAACTGTTATTATTTATTCTTTCTTTTGCCTGGTAATGATTTGCTATGGCCACAGTTAAAGGGTTTCTTTCGGCCATCTATGTGTTCTTATAGATGCTAGACCAGCCCTCCCGATTAATTCGCCTGTTGTGACTTGTTTTCTAAAAGGACTGGAAACACAAGTTACCTTCGAAACCCTTTATCATGCCCCAATGGGACTTTAACCTGGTATTGACGTTCTTGTTGTGCTTGCCCTTAGATCTAGTGTACAATTCATGTCTACGTCTTCTAACCCTTAGCACTTCTTCTATTGGCCATTACATCGGCCAAGAGGGTTAGCGAACTGCAGGCACTCTCCTTGCACCCTCCTTACACTACATTGTTTCCAAATAAACCGGTTCTGAGAACATATGCCTTTCTCTTACTGAAAGTGGTGACACTCATCCGTCTGCCGACCTTCTTGGCTCCTTCCAAAGAGGAGTAGAGACTACATTGCCTGGATCCAAAAGAGCGTTATTGTTCTACATTGATCTTCCTAAAGAACACCGGGTGAATGATCAACTTTTCACTGTGTTCACCAGAGCAAAGAAAGGAAAGGCTTTGCAGAAAAGGACCATGCATATCAAAATGGATTGTGCTCAGTGTTGAAATCTGCAACACAGAAGCAACCTCTTAAGGGCTTGCATCCTCATTCCACCAGAGCCAAGGCTGTGGCCTCTGCGTTAGCTAGCGGAGTTCCCAACCTGGCTATCTGTCAGGCTGCGACATGGGCGTCTTTGCACATGATCACTAAACACTATTGCATGGACATTCGGATCTATCGCCAATGTGGAGCCATACAATGCCAAAACAACAGGTGATGGACAGAATGCAGAACAAGGTCATACATTCACCCCAGTACAGATATCTGGGCCTAAATCCATCGTTGTTTTGCTCACCATGCCTTTCCAGTTTGAACCCAGCTATATGCAAATCAGCCTTGACCCTGTGCCCCATGGGAACAGTCCAGCCCGAACTGCCAAGCCAGGTCCTCCCTGGACTGGAAACAAGCATCCAAGGACCGGTTTCGGGCTTTCAGCCCTCATCACCCTGGATAGCTTGATTCCAGTGGCATGGAGAGCACGGGACTCACGTCTGAGCATACCCGTCCCACTCGGGGTGACAAAAGCAAAAACAACAGGTGATGGACAGAATGCAGAACAATGTCATACATTCACCCCAGTACAGAGATCTGGGCCTAAATCCATTGTTTTTTTGCTCACCATGCCTTTCCAGTTTGAACCCAGCTATATGCAAATCAGCCTTGACCCTGTGCCCCATGGGAACAGTCTAGCCCGAACTGCCAAGCCAGGTCCTCCCTGGACTGGAAACAAGCATCCAAGGACCGGTTTCGGGCTTTCAGCCCTCATCAGCCTGGATAGCTTGATTCCAGTGGCATGGAGAGCACGGGACTCACGTCTGAGCATACCCGTCCCACTCGGGGTGACAAAAGCAAAAACAACAGGTGATGGACAGAATGCAGAACAATGCCACCTACCGACACCAGAGGTACTGCGCAAGAGGTTTTGGATCCTGTCTGACGCCTGGGTAATATTCTCAGGTAATACATTTGCAGCTTGGTAGACTCTCTAGCAGATAAGGCATTACTTGTTTTTCATGCTTGTTGTCTATTTGATGTCACTCACAACCCTCTGTGACATCGCTGTAATTCACTATTTATCCATCTGTAATTCTGTAGATTAGAAATTGTAGTTTATATTTTTACGTACCTGCAAATAAACTTGACCTGACTTAAGTATTTAAAAAAAGCAAAATAAAAAACTCTGGACTCTAGGGAAGCTTTGTTTCGCGCCCTGGCTTTCCTTTTTAAACAGAAAATACTTTTGGTGCGTATCTCAGTAGCATTTCCTCCCACTGTGCCTTGCATGAGACAATAGAGCTCAATGCACTGCAGAGGTAGTGTGGTGGATGTGAATGTCTTGTCCACTGCAATGAGGAGAATTAGGGCAAATTTTTATGAAGGGTAAGTTGTTTCTGCTTCTTAATGCAGTAGGATTGTTTGAAGAATTATACTGATTAAATCTCCAATATAAAATATTGAAGACTGAATTTGATTCATTGTGGTATTATCTGAACACAATATGATAGTTTTATGTTTTTTTACTCTTTAGTTAACTAAACAGCTATGGATTGGTAGTTACACTGCCTAGTGGGGTTTTACAAAGCAAATCCATATCTAAATTATTATTTTTCTTCTGTTCTTCAGAGACTTCCAAAAGAAGAAGAGAAAGCTGTTGATTTGAAAGAGGAACCCAAATCTCCAATCTCACCACCAAAAAAGAGTCATAAAAAGGCAGGTAATCGTACTATAAGACACCAAATAATGCAATTTAAAGTAGTCCTTCCAACTGCATGCTATTAAGCTACAGAGTTGTACTTTAGCTCAAATAAGCCATGCTCCTGACTAAGCCAGTAACGTCACATGGGTGACCACTTTTCAATTTTACTTTGTTTTATTTTTCTAGCATGCACAAAGGCATATTTCACACCTTAGCCCTGCAGCCCGTGTCTTTCTGAAAACAGTGAGCTTTAATATGTGTGAAGGATACCCCCTTTACTCAGGGGTCTGAAAAGGGACATTGCTAGCGTCAGCTTTAAGAAACTGTTGGCACCCTCCTTGTCTCCCTCGTGTGTACATTCTCACAGTCTCTCCACGTTTGCATTCAGTAGTGTCTAAAGTGAATATCTTGGTTCCATGCTCCCTCCCCATCTCCCCCATTTCAGAGGGTCCACTCTTTTCTTGTGGCTCACCCTTTGCGCTCAATTCTATGTCTTGACAGGCGCCTATTCCTTTTCACTCTCACAGCTTCCACTACCATCAAATTTTCAGTGGGGGTGTCTTTTTCTGAAATGTAATTGATGTCTAACACCTCTGAGATTGTCACACTATAGCCATCCCAGAAGTCTGACATTGAATTTAGAAAGCAAACATTGTCTCTTCACCCATTTATGCTTGTGGTGTGACGGACGCAGAGTCTATCCTTGGAAAATTTTGGTTCCCAGATTGGAGAACTCTTGGCAAAGAGATCAAAGCATCATCTTGAACAGAATCTCCCTGTCCCAACGAGATAGAGGAAGTTTGTCCCAGTGTTGAGTGTCTTCACTAAAAATATGGCAGTACTCTGTCCAGGCTACTTTCCTAGAGCCCAGCCTTGTTTACTTTCTTTGACCTACCACCCTTATATACTTTCTTTGAGCCCAGCCTTGTGTTTTTTAGTCACAGAGCCCAGATATTTGAATTCTCCTTTAGGAACCTAAATGGTTGCAGGTAGGATGTGGCCCCAGCATCCATTCCTGCAACATGCTCAGAACTGACTTCATTCAGTTGGCCTGAATTTGGAGATCCTTCAAATCCCATAAAGAAGTACAGAGATTGTGTCCAAGGGTCAGCCACATACATGTGAATATTGCCTACATGGTGCATCATTCTGATTTTCCAGTCCCAGTTCCATTTATAACCTATAGTTAGATGCTCAGTACATGTTCAAACGGCTAGATGCTACTGGACACAGCAAGTAAATCTGGGATTGAACACCCATGCCCATTCCCCTTCCTAGCTGAAAGGTCCAGGTTAATACTTTTCACTGTATTTCTTGCAATCTTGTTAAATAACAGTTGTATCAACGTGATGTTTTGCAAGCCTTATTTTTCAACCTCAGAACTTTAAAAACAAAGTGGCTCATCAGAGTCCACCTTTTGAGTGTGTTTGATAGAGCCCATAGTCATACTATTCTTAGTCTCTTTCCTATTCACCTTGTTGTAAAGCCACTGATGTTTATCTTGGTGGACCTGTTCTGAATGAAGACAGATTAGCCCGGTATATTGGATCTCCCTCTTTCAGTTTAGCAGTAACTTGACTATGGCAAGCAGGAAATGAAGGGGGTGCTATACCCTTTTATTTTTACAAATATGGGTAGTAGTAGCTTTAAGGTTCTCTTTGTATCCTGACTAAACAAAACAGTGTCATTAGGGCTTACGTACTTTGGAATTGCAGGTCAAACAAAACAAACAAAATTGATGGTCAAAGTATCACTAAATTTGTCATTTTGTGACTGGTAGCCACCGTGAAATAGTATATTCCAGATGCACAGCTGTGCTCTGGTGCACTGGCATTCTGTAAACATCAGAACATAAAGACAGATGAGTAGCAGTTTTTGTCATGAGCAGTTGTGATCTACCATTCTTTCATGATCAGAGGTGTGACAACCACATTTTGGAAAATACATAGGAATGCCAAGCATAAGCAGTGAGTCATTATAAGCATTTAAGATATTGCTGAAGGGAACGTCCAAGTTAGAGCACTGCAGAAGTTCTGAGTTCGAGGCATGTGGGCTGCTGAATTTATATCTATGCATAGATCGCCGCCTAGTGTTGGGTCCGGATGATTGCACATTGTTGGCCTG
Source organism: Lissotriton helveticus (assembly GCF_964261635.1). Classification (NCBI taxonomy): domain Eukaryota; kingdom Metazoa; phylum Chordata; class Amphibia; order Caudata; family Salamandridae; genus Lissotriton; species Lissotriton helveticus. The sequence continues at coordinate 1,586,908,790 of NC_136057.1, forward strand.
GAAGAGTCTTCGAAGTATCACGAGATAGGTGGCTCCTCCCTGGACTACAGTGCGCATGGGCATCCCCTCCATGCTCAGATAGTTTTTTTCCGCCATTGGGTTCAGATGTACTTCTTAACTCACGTTCGGAATCTGTAATAGTTACTCTTTTCTCGAGGCCAAAAGGCCTTAGGGGCGTCGGTATTGTCTTTCGTTCGGTGCTTTTCAGCTTTCCCGTCATTTTCACTAGACTTCGGAAGACTTTTTAGTCTTCGACGCCAAAGGCCCGTCGACGATCGACGATGGAACGGAGCCCGTTCAAGCGATGCCCCGTCTGTAACTCTAAATATCCCCACATTGACGTGTACCCGGTGTGCAACAAATGTCTCTCACCGGACCACGACGAGGCCAGCTGTATGGCCTGTTCGAAGTTCAGGTCGAAGAAAACTCTCCGCCTTCGACGCGCTGCACGACAGTCGGCGCGTGAATCGGCGCCAGACCCTGAAAACATCTTCGGGGGTGCCGACAGCGAAAATGTACAGGAAGACGACCCGGAACATTCGGACCCCGCATCGGAGCAAGACTCCACTTATAACGAGGACGAGGAACAACTCTACGTCCAAGATGAAGACATCATCGAGGTAGGAGACGACGCACTACCCCTTGGAGCCGTCGACGACGACTCCAGCGAGGAGCTAGGCCCAACCGCAGTAGCGGGGCCTCATACAGACTCTTCCACGGCTCAGGTTGAGGCATCGCCGGAAGGCCTTAGCCAAGATCTACAACCCCGTTCTCTAGTCCCGCTTCAAGGCCCGACTAAGAACATTTCAGGAGAGCCATCGGTCCATAGACCACTCTTGGTGGAGAAAACGAAACAAAAAGCAAAAGACCCAAAATCGAAACCGAAACTGTTGGAAACAGCCTTCGGCTCGAAGACTTCGGAGCCGTCAAAGTCAATAAGGGTGCTCCACCCCTCGGAGTCGACAGGGGGTGTCGACCCGAAGATCGGAGCGACAAAAACTGTGTCTGCCGTTAAACACGTCACACTCACGTCGGCGTCGACGTCGAAGCCCACCTCCAAAGATGGCGACCCTTCGAAAGCACTCAAGGCCAAAAAGGCCGTTGATCCGAAGGTCCAGAAGCCGCAGCTGGTCAAATCCTTCGAGCTGAGACCAACCAGCAGCTCAAAGGACCAGGCCTCCGACACCAGCACCAGCATCCCCGCTCCGCGGCACGGGTCGAGTCGACGAAGTTGCTCAAGCACGTGAACCAATCAGAGTCCGTCGGCTCGAAGTCCAAGTCTTCGGCGCAAATCGGTCCGTCAACGATGCCTTCGACGCCTATCAAGTTCGGACTCTTCCCAACGGCAAGACCTAAAGCTGTGCACCTCCAATCGACTACCGACTCATCCAAGTCTGCGTCAGTAGCTGCACCCTTGGACCGATGATGTCCAGTTTCGGCCTCCAAACTACGACGAACAGTCAAAGTTGTACATTGACTCAGAATCGGGCAGGCTCACCGTTTATAAAAACGGAAAATCAGACCCGAAACACCTATGGAGCCATACAAAATACCACTCAAGAAAAAGAGAGACTCCACTACCTCTCCAACTCTTTTTGAGCCTATACACACTTATAGGCAAAGATATTCCTACTCACCCACTGCAGTCACTGAGGATGTCGAGGAAGGAGACAATGAGGAGCATTTTAACTACCCTATGGACACAGATCAAGATGAGTCCCAGCCATGGGCTGACACTGTTGACCCTGATGACCCTCACACCACCCCTGACACTCAGTCATATGCGGTCAAAACGTCCCTTGCTGAGGACACTGCTGCGTTCAACGCACTCATTGAAAGGGCGGCGCATAACCATGACGTGGATATGCACGCTGACCCTGTAGAGGAGGACTTATTTTTGATACATTCTCCACATCTGAGCGATCAGTAAAAACTCTACCTATGCTCAAGGGTGTGCTCAAACATGCAAGTGACATCTCTAAAGAGCCCACTAAAGCACGGGTGGTGAACCCAAGAATTGAACGGAAGTATCGGCCTGCGCCTGTGGACCCTACTTACATCAAGGGCCAACTCCCGCTGAACTCCTTAGTGGTGGCTAATGCTCGCAAGAGAGCGAACTCGCAAACAACGGGTGATGCTCCTCCTCCGGACAAAGAATCAAAAATCTTTGAAGCCTCTGGGAAACGTGTGGCTGCTCAAGCAGCCAATATTTGGAGGATCTCCAATACACAGGCCCTGTTAGCAAGATATGACAGGGCACATAACGACACTTTAGCGCAACTCCTTCAACACCTTCCAGATACTTATAAGGAGGGAGCAGAGATGCTTATACAAGAGGGCAAGTTAATCTCCAACGCGTCCATTAAGTGCGCGTTGGATGCAGCCGACACAACAGCTAGGGCCATTAACACTAGCGTTATGCTAAGGAGACATGCCTGGCTCCGCATCTCTGCATTTAAGTCAGAAATCCAAACTTACCTGCTCAATCAGCCAGTAAACCCTGACTTCCTTTTTGGTCCAGAAGTAGACACCACTTTCGAAGATTAAAAAAGACACTGAAACTGCGAAATCCATGGGGGCTCTGCAGTCTCAGCAGTTCAGGGGCGGTTCCTTTCGTCGCTCCGGTAACAGGGGAGCCTCAAGAGGACAAGCATCACAACAAGCCCAATACAACAAGGGTGGCATGCAATCCACCTATACCAAGACCAATAGAGGTGGATACCGTGGAAACAGCACCAAAGGCAGGGGTCGTGGAAACAATAATGCCAGATCCTCCGCCACTAGCAAGCAGTGACGTCTTGTCACTGCCCCCCGCCCATACAACACCGGTCGGGGGGAGACTCCAGCAGTTCCTGCCAGTCTGGGAAAGCATAACAACAGACAGGTGGGTGAGACAAATTATACAACACGGCTATTGTCTAGAGCTCACTTCCACTCCACCCAACATACCCCCAAGGCACCGTCCTATGTCCGCAGAGCACATGCACTTATTACAGCAGGAGGTCATCTCCATGCTGCAAAAAGGGGCCATAGAGATCGTGCCCGTAGAACAGCAAGGTACAGGGGTGTACTCTCTGTACTTTTTAATCCCAAAAAAAGACGGATCCCTCAGGCCCATCCTAGACCTCAGACCCCTAAACCACTATATCCTATCAGAACACTTTCACATGCTCACGTTATAGCAAGTTCTGCCGTTGCTCAGGCAAGGAGATTTCCTAGCAACCTTAGATCTGAAGGATGCCTACTTCCACATTCCCATTCACCCCAGTCACAGGAAATATCTGAGGTTCACCATCAACAACCAGCATTACCAGTTCAAGGTCCTGCCTTTCGGGGTCACGACTGCCCCCAGAGTGTTTACAAAGTGTTTGGCGACAGTGGCCGCGCATCTTCGGAGACAGCACATCCACGTTTATCCGTATCTGGACGACTGGCTAGTGCAAGCAAAGTCGGCCCAGCAGTGTGCCAACCACATGTCCCGTACAATACACCTCCTACACAGTCTGGGTTTTTCTGTCAATTACCCAAAGTCTCATCTGCAGCCTGCACACGTACAGCAGTACCTAGGCGCAGAGATAAACACGCTCGCTGCCACAGCGCACCCCAACTTAGCGAGAGTCAACAGCATGCAGGTGCTGATTCAGAGATTCAGGCCACAACATTCACTCCCAGCATAGGTGTTCATGCAGCTAATCGGCATGATGGCCTCCTGCATCTTTATAGTCCCTCACGCGAGGCTACACATGCGTCCGCTTCAGGAATGCTTAGCACGCCAGTGGAACCAGGCTCAAGGACAGCTAAAAGACCTAGGGCCCGATTCACAGAATGAACTTAAGACTAAATCCTAAACTTACTACTATTTGGTATTCACAGAATGCACTTACTACTTTCGGGATTCACAGAGTGAACTTACTACTTTCGGGATTCACAGAATAAACTTACTACTTTCGGTATTCACAGAATAGATTTAAGACTACTAACTCTAAGTCCGAAATCGGGGAGTAAATTCCGGCCCGGAGGCGGAGCTTCCGGCCCGGAGGCGGAACTTGCGGCCCAGAGTTGGAGATTTAAGCATGACAAAAATCCCCACCTCCGAGCCGGAAGCTCCGCCTCCGGGCCGGAAGCTCCGCCTCCGGGCCGGAATTTACTCCCCGATTTCGGACTTAGAGTTAGTAGTCTTAAATCTATTCTGTGAATACCGAAAGTAGTAAGTTTATTCTGTGAATCCCGAAAGTAGTAAGTTCACTCTGTGAATCCCGAAAGTAGTAAGTGCATTCTGTGAATACCAAATAGTAGTAAGTTTAGGATTTAGTCTTAAGTTCATTCTGTGAATCGGGCCCCTAGTGTTGGTGACCGGTCGTGCATACAACTCTCTGCATTGGTGGAACACACAAAATCTTTGCAGGGGACGACCGTTCCTAGAGCCTGTACCACAAATAGTACTGACAACGGACGCATCTCTCCGGGGCTAGGGGGCGCATGTCCTCCATTATACAGTGCAGGGACTATGGACACCGCAACAGCGGAAAATGCACATCAACCTACTGGAACTGATGGCAATCTTCATGGCGATGAAGGCATTCAAGTTGCATCTCTGCAACAAAGTCGTGCTGATCCGGACGGACAACATGACTGCGATGTATTACATCCAGAAGCAGGGGGGGACACACTCTCCACAATTGTCACACCTAGCACAGTGCATGTGGAAGTGGGCCATTCAGAGGAACATGTTCCTCATGGCGGAACACCTCCCAGGCAGGGACAACCAGATGGCGGACCTGCTCAGCAGACACAGCCATCAAATGCACGAGTGGGAGATTCACCCCTCGGTGCTCCAAACATACTTCCGGCGGTGGGGTCATCCAGAGATAGACCTATTCGTCACACAAGAAAACGCAAAATGCCGCACCTTCGCCGCCAGGTTCCCACACCCGCAGTCTCAGGGCAATGCGATATGGATGAACTGGTCGAACAGATTTGCGTACACCTTTCCTCCAGCTCCACTCACACCGCTGGTGGCGCACAAACTGAGACAACACTCCATGACGCTCATCCTGGTTGCTCCAACGTGGGCGAGGCAGGCGTGGTACACCACGTTCCTAGAGCTTTCCGTGGTTCCCCACGAGCGCCTCAGACTCACACCCAGTCTCCTCACTCAGAGCCATGGCGAGATTCAGCACCCGGATCCGCAGCAGTTGAGCCTTGCAATATGGCTCCTGAAGTCATAGAGTTTGGCTACTTAAACCTGCCCCCCTGACTGCATGGACATCATAAAGGAGGCTAGGCGTCCTACCACAAGGGCCTGCTACGCGGCCAAATGGAAGCGTTTTGTTATCTATTGCTCCAATAATAACATAAATCCGCTTGATGCTTTCACGCAAAACATCATAAGTTACTTGCTGCACCTATACAAGTGTAATCTAGCGTATAGTTCCATCAGGATATATTTAGCGGCAATGGTAGCTTATCTTCAAAATAGACAGCACCTATCCCTTTTCAGAGTGCCAGCCATTAACGCTTTTATGGAGGGCCTTAAAAGGGTCATTCCTCCAAGACACCCGCCTTCGCCTGTCTGGAACCTCAACATAGTCCTCACCAGGCTCATGGGCCCACCATTTGAGCCTCTTCACTCTTGTGAGATACAATTTCTCACGTGGAAAGTGGCTTTTCTGGTGGCAATTACATCACTAAGACGAGTTAGCGAACTGCAAGCGCTCACTATTCAGGAGCCTTTCATACAAATACATACTAATAGGGTTGTGCTGCGCACCAACCCTAAATTCATGCCCAAGGTAGTGTCACAGTTCCACATCAACCAAACTATTGAACTACCTGTTCTCTTCCAGGGGATCCTCATCTATAGTCATAAGCACTGAATATTCCCGCCCATGTGCGGGACCCCGGAAACAATATAAAAATATATATGATAAAAACACATATATCTCGCTCCACATATATGTATGTACATATATCATTTTTCTCACACCAATGCAGCTCCACAACTGAGGCTAAAACAATGTAAACACATATACATGCACTGCAATTAGTAAGGAAAGAAAAAACACATTAGGTCAAATAACCCTTGAACTTTGTGTTTTAATGAGTAAAACCACTCATAAATCCTAAAAATTGCTCATAAATGGACATTGTTAGCCCTCAGGCTGCATTGTAAAACAATAGCATAGAAAATGAAACCATTTTCAACAAAAAACTGGCACCGTGCCTTTAAGGCAGCCATGACCCCAGGCTTCCCATCATGCCTCAGGGGTGACAGTTAGGTCAGTTGTTCTTTCCGGCTCCTTCAGTCAGGACCCTGGTGAAACAGCTCCCTTGTTTTTTTGGCTTTCTGTCAAAAAATAATTCTGTTAATCTACAATTTTTGCTTTCACTCGACGTCTTTTAGACCTAGGGTGCTATTACTACCTTTTTTAGGCTTAAAAAAGGTGTTTTGTCTGTCAAAATGCCTTCCCTTTTTGACAAATGCCCTTCATGTGGAAGGAAGATGGCCAAGACTGACACTCATTCAGCGTGTATCCTGTGCCTACCAGACTCTCATTCTTCAAAAACCGAGAGAGAATTCGAATTTATGGACTTTCTGAGAGAGGAAGATCTCCCAAGAATCAGAAAAGTCGGAAGGCGCGGTCGACGTCGAAAGAAGCCCCGACTTTTTCACCTTCGGCGTCTGGATCGGCGTCGAGGAAGCAGTCGACGGCGACGGAGAAGATGTCTTCAGCGTCTACATCCAAGGTACCTCCGCTACAGACAGCGTCGAGGGATAGGTCACCGTCGAAGCATAAGAGCTCGACGGCTAGCCAACTGACGTCGAAGCAGCATCGTCATGCTGTGACGTCGAGGCATTCTCTGTCGACGCCTGGCCACCGGCGTTCGGCGTCGAGACAACCTCCGTCGACGACTAGTCGTGGTCGTTCGGCGTCGAGGGAACCTATGCCAACACATCGTTGATCGACGTCGAAGCAGCCCACGTCGACGCCCGGTCAACGGCGTTCGGCGTCGAGGCAGCCTCCGTCGCATTCAGACAAGCGGCATTCGACCTCGAGGCACCTTCCGTCGCCGACAGAGCACCGGCGTCGAAGCAGCCTCCGTCGTCGTCGAGCAGGCATCCTTCAATGGCGAAGGACAGTCATCGGCACTCGAGGTCGGCGTCGAGGAGATCACGGTCGACGTCGAGAGAGCGTCTATCTGCTAGGCGTTCGACGTCGAAACAGCCACCGTCGACGGATCAGCGGAGATCCAGGGAGCGGGGCGATTCGCAGCCAGTGAACATCTCTCCTTCAAGATCGCAGGAGAGGTCGCCTTTCAGTCTCTGGACGAGACACCTTGTAAGATGGCCTGATCTGGAGGAGTGGGATTTAGAATGATATTTCAAAAACGAACTATGCAACTTCTCCTTCACCTCAAAAAACGCCCCCACTTGTGCTTGTACAAATTGTCCTGTGGAATGATCAAGGAAAGATGGCCACCCCATACCAGACAGCAAAATGCACCTCGGATCTACAAGTAGCTCATCCTTCTCTATAGCAAGTGCATTGACACGCTGAGCTATTTTACCAGTATTAAAGTTGCTGTCTCTGCCTGTTTTCGAAGCCCTTGGTTTCTTCTTTATATTCGGCGTCACACAGCCTCTCCCGTTTTTCCGGGGATGCGTCGCGTGGACAGCGCGTGCTGGTGTTTGTTTGCAACCTTTTATGGGCTGCGCATTGTCCGGGTCCAGGCAGCAGCACATGCTGTCGAGTAATTCTAGAGCATCCATCTATTCTCAAAAGGATGCACTTAATCCCTCGCTCATTGTAACACAGCGGAAGACCCCATTCCATGAGACTGGAGCAGGCCGGTCAGCTCCGGGCCTCGAGTTGTGGGCATTTGTTTGTCTCTCGGGTCACACGGTGTGTGGAATGAAAATTAAATGCATGTTTTCACAGTGACTTTCACAGCCTGTGCACGGCATTCTGTGGAGCACCGCGAGAACCGCGCTTCCATTGGTGGCAGCGAGAGGTATTAATCAGACTCTGAGAAATGGTGTAGTCATCTTCTAATGCAGACCAGTTACTTAGGCGAGAAGGGAAAGGAATGTGTGATTTTGGGGAAGGGAGGTGTCAAGGAAATGTCACCTTCAGTTCGCGACTTAAGAAAGAAGCGCAGCTCCGCCCGCGAGTGTTGTGTGGGCTCGCTGCAAAGAATTTAAAGAATGCAGCAGGCATAGTGCGGGGCCGCTGCTCGCTCCCAAGCTCCCTAGGCCAGGGGAGAGAGAAGGCGGGACATGCACCTGCCTTAAAAAAATGCACGCAAAGGCCAATAGCGGGTGAAGCAAAAAAAAAAGCACACACACGAGCGTGTGGTCTGAGTTTGAAGTTCTTACTAGAAGCCTCGCAGCGCAGCGCACGTGCGCTGGCTCATGCAAAACCTAACCAGGAAATACAATGATTCCAGACCCAACCACTAGATGTCAGAATAATGCACAATATGTGAATCTAGAAAATTCTTCAAGCTGCAAAACTTCACCTACAGGTAAGAAACTATACGTTATCCTGCCCTTGGTGGCATCTAAATTTCATATCTTATTTGTGGTTTGTACACCACCATTTTATCCTCTTACTCATCCTTCAAAGAAGGAGGAGAGATTGTAAAGGTTGACCGTAAGAAGGCCTTACTTTACTATATACATAGGATGTAATTATTTGGATTGAATGATAATTTGTTGGGTGGGAATCAAGGTCGCCAGCTTTTTATGGCTTTTGGAACAAACCATTTCAAGATGGTTATAGTTGACTTTTAGACATTATTCTTCGCTTTTCAGCTGCATTCTCAAGCTTTTTGTGCTTATTCCAGTAGCAGTACGTCTGCACTCTTGCGAGGTGTTCCCGTTCCGTCTATTTATAGCTCTGCAATCTGGGCTTTAATGCATTCTTTTTTGATAGTCATTGTTCCCTTATTTCTAAGGAGAGAAACATCTTGGTTTGATAGGGTGGTGTTGCAGACATACATTTTTATATCCGTCTTGTTTCTCAGCCCTTCTCCTGTTTGTTTTTGTTGAAATGGCTTGATCAATGAAGCTCCACTAGCAAGTATTCATTAGAATACCAGGTTATTTTACCATTAGCATAGTTTATCATGAGTAATGTTCTTTCTGTTTAATGCAAGAGATCCAGCAGATTCCTTATGATCCACCTTCCATTATGAAGAGATGTTATTTTATTTGCTTACTTATTAATGATTTATTATTGGCTTCAGTCTTTGTTCTTGTTCTTTTCTCTAATGTAGGCGTGGAAAAATGTTGGTGATGGAACTTGGTCACCTGTAGTCACTTGCCTTTTCAATATGTATGATATCAGGGGATATAACCCGGCCACTGTGACCCATGTAGAAGTGTAAAATTGCGTGGTCCAATTTAGCTCCTGGGAAGGGGTTCAGTTAAGCAATCTGCTGGAGGTCCTGTATCAATCAGAAAGAATGTTACTGAAGGCAAGTTACTTTTTTTGTGTGTCTCCTTTAGATTGAGGCACATCCAAGAGCTCAACTCGTAATTCACAAAGGTCTACAGTTTGTATATATAATATTTTAACATTTTTATGAGATTTCTATGGTGTTCTTTAATGCATTACTTCAAAGGAACTATGCTAATTGACTTGACTTATACTTTTTGTGTCTGCCATCTCCGTGCAGCTTTTCTGCTTCTTTGGTTTTCAGTATGTCCTTTGTGCTTCTTGATTATCTGCCTGAATTTAGTGCACAGGCTTTCTATTTTATTTTTTGTATCTCCTTATAAACCAGGATCAAAGTTTAGTTTTGGCCTTATTAGAAATGTTCTCGTTCTTAACAGTCAAAAATGATCAGTCTAAATTATCATGCTTTACTTTTTAGTTCAGTGCGGCTTCTAGAACCTTTTTAGTGGCATTGTCCAAGCTCACACAGGAGTATAAAAACAAGCATTTGCAATCCAATAGGTCTCGCAGCATTAAAGTTTGAGTTATTGGCATTGTATATGACAATGTGTTGCATTAAGTTTTTAGCAAAGTCTGTATTGGTGTCTAAAGATGATTTGCACGATGATAGCTGTTGCAAAATATTAAGCAATGTTGGCAATAATATTATAATATAATAATATTGTAAGTTACTGTTGTACTTATAAGCATTTTGGTAGCGCATAGTGATGTTGTGGTGCCCCTGAGTGATGCTGTGGTGGTGCTGAGTGATGCTGGGGTGATAGGATAGTTAGTGAGGGCGATAGATAGATAGAGGGAGGGCGAAAGATAGATAGAGGGAGGGCGAGAGAGAGATAGAGGGAGGGCGAGAGAGAGATAGAGGGTGTGCGAGGGATGGCGTGTGGGGCAAGGGATGGAGTGTGGGGCAAGGGATGGAGTGTGGGCGAGGGATGGAGTGTGGGGCGAGACTGTCTGTGAGATCATGGGGAGAGCTGTGATGTCATACACATGGCTCAGTGAGCAAAGAGTCTGCGGTGACGCCTGGTATCTTCAAAAGATCCCAGCTGGAAACATGCGAGGCGGACTCAGACTTCCATTCTCCCCAGGTCGATAAATTGACTGCAGTAATTGGGCGCTTCCTGACTGGCTCTGCATACTTTTTGTATTTGCCCTCATGTTTCCCATTTCTAAAAGCGCGCAGAAATGTAAATAATAAATCCGCTGTTTCCTAACAACTGAGATTGACTAACATTATGGGGGTTGTGCCCCTGTCGATAAAAAGCTGTTTTCTTTGGAATGGGTGTTGGCAGCGTGGTCCTTGTTAAGCAGCTCAAGCCAGGAGAGCTAAAGCTGTTTTTGCAATGGGGGTTGTGCGCCTCTCGATACAAATGGGGGCTAAAGCACTTTTAGGCTGCCACACAGGAACTGTTTCAAGCGTTGTAGCTGCGCCAGGGTTAAAGTAAATGTAAAATGCGCTGCTTGGTAACTACTATAATTAAAGACCATTAACTAAAGTATAGAAGCATTTGCAATGCAATAAGTCTCGCATTTACGCGAGTTTGAGCTATTGACATTGCAAATAGCAATGCATTGTATATTTGTATTTGTTTTAAAAACATAAATTAAAGGCATTGTCATTTACAATGCCAATAGCTTTAACTCGCGTAACTGCGAGACCTATTGCATTGCAAATGCTTGTTGTTATATCTTGTGGTCTTAGCCTTAACATTGCCTTTCTTTCGCACAGGCGGTGAGGGGGTCAATTCAGAGTTCAATGCCCCCTTGTCTTGGGCAGAGTAGCTTATGTTAGCATTGGTGATATTCGGAGTATCATTGGTATTACGGCTGGAAAGGTCAGCAATTGTCATTGGGGGGGCTATAACACGCTTCTGCAGAGGTGCGAGACTGTCTGCACCCCCAAATGCATCCATACCGGTACCAATGCCACACCCCACCTGACCACTTCCAATGTCCGGCTGTTGACCGAGTGGTTCCCCCATGGCTGAGTTAAATTGCTGTTTCAAGCCCCCTTGGCAGTTGTCCGGTGAGGCTTGATATGGCTGAGAATTTACTGTCTGCATATCCACCGCTACCTGAGATTGTTCGTTCAACCCCCCCCCATTTGGTCTACTAGCCCCATCAACCACACTCATCAGTGGCGAATGTACCGCATCATCGGACAGTCCCTTCCAGGAGGGGTCAGAGTTCTTGCCCCCTTCCCCAGTGCTCGAGTTTGTAAAGTTCAAAGCCTTTTCAAGACTTTGAGCCAATGTCAAAGCTGGCAACAACACTGGTATCTCCGCCGGGGGATTAATAAGTGCCTCCATAAGTTCATCCACCATCTCACCCTCCGCTGGCAAATTAACAAAACCGCCAGGATTAATCACTTCACCGACTTTGCCTGATTGCAATACCTTCATAGTAGGACGTCCAATTCTGGAAGTAATCGGTCGAACTGTGTTACTCTTAGTAGTAGAAAAGTGTGTTTCAGCACCTATAACAGCCAGCGCTGCCGGGTCGGTTGTCACTGTAGTAGAGCGTGAGCCAGCTCGAACTCCCTTCTGAGCCGTTACTTTTGGCAGCACCATTCCACCAAATGAAGCGTGGACAGGTGTATGTGTTGGGGAGTTCAGCGAGTCGATCAAACCCTGCAGGGTAAGATTACAAACCCGCAGTGGCGTCCCTGCAATCAGGCGAGTCGGGGTCAGCGTGTTTCACTTTCTTTAAAAAGGCTTTAAAAAGGCTTTAATTGTTTGATATTTATCGGATAGTCCCATAATCTCCAGCAATGCGCAATACTTATATCTGCAAACAAACAAGACGTGCGCGCGCAGACAAAAACGAAACCTATCGTGGGGCGGGACTTCCGTCTTGTGAAGCCCGCGCCCACGGAGTGCCTGGCCAAAGGAGCAGCGGGGACGCGGGGCTCCCATGCCCGAGGGAGAGCCCCGCGGAGGCTGCTGATGTCCGGAGTGGCGGTAAGTGGGTGTGCGTGTGCGACGGCGGGGGGGGGGGGTCTCTGTATGTGTGCGTGCGTGTGCGTGCGTGTATGTGCGCTTGTGTGTGCGTCTCTGTGTACGCATGCGTAAGCAGGGGGAGGTGTGCCTGTGTATGGTTGCGCTTCCCAGGAGACAGGAGATGGCCACAGCGAGCGCGTTCTCGCGCGCGCGGCCCGCTCCAATCGCCTTTTGGAAGATGCGCGCGGCCAGCTCCTGTCTCCTGGAAAGCTGAGTCGCTGACAATAGCTTTCGCGTGGTTAACGCCGCGAGACCTAAAAACCAGCACCTTTCCCTGATTTTTCGATTTTTAAGTTTTGAGTGTTTTATTGTTCTCAACAAAAACAGAGAAATGAGCTTAGGTTAGTTGGATAATATAGAGTTTGTGGTGAGAGCAACAGCAGTGGGTGTGGGGTGGGTCCTCCCAAGGTAAAGGCTGTCTGACCCGCAATTCTTGAATTCTGATATGAGAGTTCAGCCAGAGTATATACTTCATACTGTAGGAGACATTGAGAAACCTCTTCAAAGAGGCACTGGAAGTGACAATTCTAATGAAAGAAAGGGTGTATGTTCCTTGCCATAGGGGCATTCTTTGAAGAGGTTCTTGGCATTATTGATGTAAAAGAAAATAACATTAGTTTATTAACTGTGGTGCCTTTTCTGTTCACTTGCAGACATGTCTTCCTTGACCTGGTAGGATAAATCAAAGTCCGTAGAGATTAACTTTTGTCATGTGTTGCAGGTGCTGTTGATTGAAGAAAATGGGAATTTTCAGTTAAGCATACCCAAGAATTTTATTTGCGAGCATTGTTACGGAGCCTTCAGGAGTAGCTACCATCTGAAGAGACACATCTTTATCCACACAGGTACGGCTTGGATGATGTGGTTGCAGTAATTATAAGGTTAAAGATACTATGCCCACTATCAAACCCCATTATCCTCCCTGGTTGAAGACAAGTTGATTGTTATGCAGATTTGTAATGCACACTATCAACTTGGAGGGAATGCTGGTTGTAAACAGGTGTGAGTCTGTTCACACCTAGGACATAGTGGAACTACTTGAAATGCCAGGTCTTCAGTTTCTTGTGGAATTCCAAAAAAGGGAGGAGGAGGCTTATATGTGTAGCTGCAGGTCATCCCATGCTTTTGGAGCGATGTAGGAGAAGGCTTGACAGCTGGATACGTTTTTTTTACATGTATAGGGTTTGTGTAAGTAGAAGTCTGGACAAGTGGAGGTGTCTGGAAGGTTTGTGAAAGCAGTATTGTAGGAAAGTGACCATTTTGACATGGTTGCCCCCAACTTTTCGCCTGATGTTGATGCTCTTTGAGTGAGTGCCCTGGGCCCCTGCTAAGCCGGTACCCAGGTTCTATGTTCTGTCTCCAAAATGTACTGTGTACCCCCTAATTGACACCTCTCTGGCCACATGCAAGTCCCTTGTAAAAGGTACCCTAGGTACCAAGGGCCCTTTGACCAGAGAAGGCTTGAAGGGCTGCTGCACTTATTGAGCCATCTTAGAGGTCCTGTACCTTAACACCCGCACCCTGCCATTGCAGGCTGAGTGTTCTGGTGCAGAGAAAAGTGAAGAGTCGACATGGCACACATTCCTGTGTGCCATGCTTTCAACCCACTGCCTATAGCATAGGTTAGGCACCCCTTTAGCTATGTGCACTTTGCCACTGGTGAGGGTACAGGTGCATGAGCCGTGTACCCCAAACATGTCTAAGTCTGTTCTTAGACATTGTAAGTGCAGTAAAGCCATAAAGAGTATATGGTCTGGGAGTTTATCATTACGAACTCCACAGCACCATAATGGCTTTACTGAAATCTGGGAAGTTTGGTATCAAACGTCTCAGCTTAAACCCACACTGATGCGACTGTGAGATTCTAGTGTCCTAGCGGACTGGCTGCTTACCAGCTGCCATCCCAGACATGTTTCTGGAGCCCGGGGTTGAGAGCCTTCCGCTCTCTGGGTCCTGAAACAAAGCACATCCTGGGCAGAGGTGGCAAGCCTCCTTCCCCCAGGATAGGCAGGGTCCACGAAGGGGAAGCTTCAAAGGCTTGCTGACTTTGTGAGCTGATCCCAGCCATGTGCTGCTCCCAGCAACTGGTTCCCACCGATTCTGACCCCCACTTTGGGATGGAGAATCAGGGATGAAAAGCAAGACAGGAGGAGAGCTTTGCCCACCTTGCCAACTCCACCCCTCAGGTGGAGGAGGCGAGGCGCAGCACAACTCTGTCTCAGCCATCTTGAAGATGGGGGAACCCAGCCAACCAGAGTGAGGCTTATGCCACACTTCCACTGGAGGGTGGCATAACAGGGGGTGTACCCACCCCAAGGAAGCGACCCATTGGTACCAACCTGTAGCTACCTGAAATGCCCCTAAATCTAGTATTTAGGGGCAACTCCGAAACCTGCCTCCTTAGACAAGAAGAGGAAAGAAGAAGAAGGACGAAGAGCCCTGCTGAAGAAGAAGAGGAGGACACGAGCTGACTTGGCCCCAGCCGTACCGGTCTGTCCCGACCTCGACCTGCTCCAACGGAATCCCAAACAAGAACAATTGATGGACAGAATGCAGAACAATGTCATATATTCACCCCAGTACAGAGATCTGGGCCTAAAGCCATAGTTTCTTTGCTCACCATGCCATTCCAATTTGGACTCAGCCATATGAACAGAATCCCAGCTTGTCCTGTAGCCAGCAGCCCCCCACAGAAGCTACCCTGCCTTCACTAAAAAGACTTTGTCTCCAGTGAGCACCGGATTTGCCCTCCAACAGGCTCTGGCTGTTACCAAATACGCGATTCTGCACCTGACACCCACGGCCTGAGTTCGAGTGGCACAACACTAAGAATAGGTCTCCCCGGCTATCCTGACCCGAGATCTAGTGACCCCTGACCTGTCTTAAACTCCCAGCCGACACCTGCAGCCTCTATCTGGAGGGAACCCCCGACCGCTACCAGGAGCTAGTAAGAAAACCCAACGCCTAAGGACACCCCTTCACACGACGCTCGACGGCCTTGGGTGGCCCAACCGTCGGTTTGCACATGCGTCCTCTGCAACAGTGTTTAGAGGATCAGTGGAGACAGAGGACGGGGTGCTGGGAGGACCGAATACTCCTTCATCAGTCTGCCAAAGACTCCATCCAGTGGTGGATGAAGAGGTCCCACCTAATGCAAGGAGTGCCATTTCATCAAGATCCCCCTACTCAGACTCTGATCACGGACGCCTCACTCCAGGGTTGGGGTGCTCATATGGGCCCTATGCAAGTACAAGGGCTATGGTCAGATTCCGAGAAGGGCTATTACATCAACCTGCTGGAACTAAGAGCGGTTCATCTGGCTCTCAAGTATCCGTTTCCATCTTTCCAGTCTCGGTCCCTCCTGGTGCAAACGGACAATACAACTACAATGTATTATTTAAACATGCAGGGGGGTACCAGGTCCAAGACTCTGTCCATGGAAGCCCAGACCATCTGGAATTGGCTACTGGCAATAGACTTTTCGATAACAGCGGTGCATCTACCTGGGTCCCTCAACTCGCAGGCAGATTTCCTCCACAGGGACTTCGTCGAGGCTCACGATTGGGTCCTCAACGAGGAAGTTGCAAACAGTCTTTTTCAAGCATGGGGAATTCCAGATATCTGAAAGAGACACGTTAGTGATAGATTCCTTACCTTAGAATATCCCCAGGCGTCAGACTGGATCCGCAAATGTTTTGGTAGCAGTACCCATGCGCGTCGGTAGGCGTCGTCTGCGGCTCCGCGTCCGTTGTCGGCGCTGTGATGACGTCGTCAGAGTACTTAGACGCTGCCTCCGCGTGCTGACGTGAGTTCTTCTTCTTTTTTCCGCGCCAGCAAGTGCTGATCCGGAAAAAGTGGTACCCTTAGTCTATTTTTGACTAAACTTTTTCGATAATTTTTTGATCTGTTTCGAAGTCTGTACGACTCCGACGGTGCCGGTAGGGATGCCCGGGTTCAAACCCTGTGCCGACTGCGACCAACTGATGTTGGTTATCGACCACGACGACAAGGCCTGCTCCGAATGTCGAGCCCTGACGTCTTAAGGCTAGGCGGGTAGCGGTCCCGCAAGCGACTCGAGCGCCTATCTCGAGGTCCCGGTCCGCGAGGAGGTCGAGGGACCGGTTGCGGGGTCGGAGCCACCATGGCTCCGGTAGTCGTCCACGTTCTTCGGGCTCCTCAGGTAAGCACAAGAAGTCGAAGGGGGGTTCGGGCGACACTGCCCACGCGGTTCCGCTGGAGCCGCAGGTGTCGCGGCCTGCTCCATACCCGCCGGTCCCTGGGCAGAGCGTGACGCCGAGGGAGATTGATGACTTCCTCATGGCCATGAGGTCGCTCGCTCCTCCGTCAGGTTCCGCCGCGCCTTCGGGCCAAGCGGTCCCGACTGGGTCCCCACGCGGGCAGGGTGCTTCGGCCCCGGCACCGTTGGGTGCTCCGGCGCCGTCGGCGACTTCGTTCCCGACGCCGCAGGGCCCCACTGAATCCGGATCCGGGTCGCCGCCGGTCGACCTCGCCGGCGCCGGCCCCAAGGGTGTCCTGCCCTCGGTTCGGGTCCGGCGCCGCTCTTGACGCCAATGGGAGATTTCTATTTCTATGACCCGGCCCCATCCTTTGAGCCTGAGTACCAGGCGATGGGTGACGAGGAAGACTGGGAGGGGTCTGAGGACCCTCTGGCAGGCGAGTGTCAGTATTCTACAGACTGGACAGGAGAGCTTGGGGATGCCAGTGGTCTGGACACTTCGCCCGACACTGGTTTTGTCTCCCCTCTTAGCGTGGCTACGGAGGAGGGGGCTGCCTATAGCGTGGTGCTGATGAGGGCGGCCAAGGCCTTGGGCCTTGAGCTCCCCGTAGCGGCTGTGAGAACTAACCTCCTCACTGAGGTCCTTAAACCACAGGCAAGCTCGGCCTCTACTGCCGTTTAATGAGGCCCTATCAGACGTTCTTCTGGTCACTTGGTCCAAGCCCGCCACAGGTCAGCCTGTGAATAGGAACGTGGCGAGGCGCCACCGCCCGGTTCCGGGCGACCCTTGCTTTCTGACTACCCACCCCACTCCCGAGAGCCTGGTCATCCAGGCCTCTAATTCCCAGACCGTATTCCCGTCGGCTCCCCCGACCGGGAATCCAAGAGGTACGAGAAATACGGAAAGAGAGCATTCTCCTCCCTAAGTTTAGGACTACGGTCAGTCAATACCGCATGCCTCTTGGGCCGCTACACCCACTCTCTGTGGGATACAGTCGCGGCTGTGTGTGTGCTGCCAGAATGCCCGGTGGAGGTCCGGGGTAAACTCGGCCAAGCCCTTGTGGAGGGTCGAGATGCGGCACGTTATTCCATCCGGTGTGGGCTGGACACTACTGACTCACTGGGCAGAGCGATGGCAACGACGGTGGCGATTCGTCGCCACGCCTGGTTGAGATCTGCCAACTTCTCGGCTGATGTCCAAAACACACTTATGGACATGCCGTTCGATGGCCGTTGCCTCTTTGGCGACAAGGCAGACCATGCGCTTGAGCGCTTTAAGGACTCCTGGGCTACGGCCAAGTCCTTGGGCCTCTCGGCCCCGAGCCAGCAAACGGCTACCTTTCGCTCCTTTCGTGGCCAAGGAAGGGGCGCCCCCACACGTTCTGCCAGCCACGGGCCGCAGACTACCACCCAGCGCGGTGGCGGACGTGGAAACCGCCGTGGCGGCGGTCGGGGACAACGGCGAGGCCAGTCCACACCAGCCCCTGCAGCATCCGCCTCAAAACCCTCCTAGTCCATGCTTTCAGGCCCATGTGACGCCAGTGGGGGGCAGGGTTCGCCATCACCACCACCACTGGCGCACTGTCACTTCGGACAGGTGGGCGCTGCAAATCGTCCGAAGGGGCTACTCCCTCCCCTTCGAGGCGTCCCCTCCAGCCATGCCACCGCGTATCAGGGAATCACTTGAGGCTTCTACAGGAGGAAGTTACGGTCCTCTTGGCCAAGGGTGCCATCGAGCGCGTTCCTGGGCCAGAAGTAGGGTGTGGTTGTTACTCCCACTACTTTCTGGTACCCAAGAAGGGCAAAGGGGGCCTACGCCCTATCTTGGACCTACGGAACGTCAACGGCTTCCTCCGGAAGGAGAAGTTCAAGATGCTGACATTGGCTCAGGTCTTAGCTGCCCTAGACCCTGGAGACTGGATGGTAGCGTTGGACTTGCTGGACGCTTATTTTCACATCCCCGTCCTGCCGGCTCACCGGCGTTACCTGCGGTTCACGGTAGGCCACAAGCACTTTCAGTTTACCGTGCTCCCATTCGGCCTTACCAGCGCCACACGGGTGTTCACGAAAGTGATGGCGGTGGTCGCAGCTCATCTGCGCAGGTTAGGGGTTTCAGTCTTCCCCTACCTCGACGACTGGTTGTTGAAGGCGGGCTCGCCCCAGACAGTCGTCAGCCACCTCCAGACTACGGCCGACCTATACCACTTCTGCCCAGAGTGCTGAAGAAGAACAGGCGCGACCGGGCCCAGGTTATCCTTGTGGCTCCGGACTGGGCACGAAGATATTGGTATCCAGAGCTACTCAGCATGTCTGTCGATCCCCCGATTCGTCTGCCTCTTCAGGAGGACCTTCTGTCGCAGCAGCAGGGGACGGTCCTCCACCCGAACCTGTCCAGTCTCCACCTACAAGCTTGGAGATTGAGCGGCGACACTTGAGGCCATTTGACTTGCCTCTTGAAGTCTGTAATGTCATTCTGGCAGCCAGGCGTCTCTCCACAAAGTCGGTATACGCCTGCAGGTAGAACAGATTTGTGGTATGGTGCACAGCAAAGGCTGTGGATCCACTCTCTGCCCCACTTTCTGAGGTTCTCCTCTTCCTTCTTTCTCTTGCCCAGCAGGGCTCTGCTCTGGGCACTATCAAGGGCTACCTTTCTGCCCTTTCCGCCTTCTTAAGGCTACCTGATCAACCATCCTTGTTCAAGTCCCCAATTGTAAATAGTTTTTTGAAGGGCATCACACACATGTTCCCTCCTGTTCCATTCGTGATGCCTCAGTGGGATTTGAACCTTGTACTTACTTATCTGATGTGCGCTCCCTTTGAGCCACTTCATAACTGTCCTCTCCGCCTTCTTACTATGAAGACTGCTTTCCTGGTTGCCATCACCTCTGCCAGGAGAGTGAGTGAGCTTCAGGCTCTTTCTTCCAAACCTCCTTTCCTTTCTGTCCATCCGGACAAGGTTGTGTTGTGGACAAGAGCCTCTTTCCTGCCCAAGGTAGTCACAGCCTTCCACATCGGGCAGTCCATCACCTTGCCCACCTTCTTTCCGCCTCCGCATCCCTCGAAAGAGGAAGAGAGGCTCCACCGTCTGGACCCAAAACGTGCGCTCTCATACTATCTGAATCACACACGCCAGTTCCGGGTGGATGACCAACTCTTTGTTGGTTACGTGGGCGCTAAGAAGGGACGGGCAGTGCACAAACGGACCATCTCTCGGTGGATCGTGTTGTGCATCCAGGCATGGTACTCTTTGGCTAAAAAGGAGCCTCCTGTTGGGCTGAGGGCCCATTCCACTCGGGCCACGGCGACTATGACTGCCCTGGGCCGGGGAGTCCCCTTGCAGGACATTTGTCAGGCAGCTACGTGGGCCTCGCTGCACTCGTTCGCAAGACACTACTGCCTGGACAGCCAAGTCCGGAGGGATAGCTTCTTTGAACGTTCCGTCCTCCAGGACTTTCTGGTGTGATTATTGGTTCGCAGACCCACCTCCGAGATTGGTATTGCTGGGGTATCTATTCTAAGGTAAGGAATCTATCACTAACGTGTCTCTTTCAGATGCACAAGTTACTACTTGTGTAACGATATATCTATAAGAGACATTAGTTAGTGATAGATTCCTTACCGACTCACCCATCCTCCCCGTTCTGCGAACCGATATCTAGTGTTAAGGTCATCCCCTTTCAGGGCCCTAGTTTCAAAGCACCAGTGTTGGTTTTTATCATGGCTCTGCGTTTCTGGTGCGGAAAAGCTGTTTATAAGAACTGATGTCAGCACGCGGAGGCGGCGTCTAAGTACTCCGACAACGTCATCACGGCGAAGACGACGGACGCGGAGCCGCGGAAGACGCCTACCGACGCGCATGGGTACTGCTACGCAAAAAAAATTCCGGATCCAGTCTGACGCCTGGGGATATTCTAAGGTAAGGAATCTATCACTAACTAATGTCTCTTACAGATATATCGTTACACTAGTAGTAACTTGTGCAGCTCAAGTGAATGCCCTTTTGATAGACTGGTGTCAGAACTTACTGTACGCTTTTCCTCCGACCCCATTGATACCAACAGTAATCAACAGGATGTACAAAACCAAGTCCAGGATGATTCTGATTGCCCCCGAGTGGCCACGCCAATGGTGGTTTCCGGATCTCCTTCAGTTGTCAGAAGTGCCAGACAGGAGGTTGCCGTGTCGCCCGGATCTTCTATCCAAACATAAGGGCAGAGTGTTCCACCCCAACTTGTCTTCCCTACACCTGGCAGCATGGCTCCTGAAGTCATCCAGTATGGACACTTGCAGTTAAATCCCGAGTGTATGCATATCCTTAAGGAGGCGAAGCGACCTTCTACAAGCAAATCATATGGACCTTCTTTACATGAAAAATGGCATTTGGAGGTCAGAGGGAACAGCAGTGCTCCCCTTTCTGCTCCTAACCACAGCGTTTGAGACAATCAGACTATTGTATTGAATTACAGTATTTGTATAGCGCTATGTTGGCGCTGAAGTGCTTGTCTGAGGTAGCACACTACACTGTGTGGGTGTTGTCTCGTCCTTCGAACGAATAATTCACCAGACAGGGCTTGCAGCGGTAAAGAGGATTCTTTATTACAAATATGGGGTGCCGCTCGCTGCGATGTTTTTGTGACTTGTGCTGTTACACGTTGCTACTGGAGTAGCTGTTGGGATTCCCTGGACTCTGTTGTTCCCTGTGGGAGGACAAGACTACTTTAGCGGCCGCAGAGGAGGCGAGAGGCGCGGCCCCGGGACTGCGAGGACCAGCAACCACCACCTCCAGCTGGGTCCTCTTCCCGAGTGAGCCGCGCCCCCTCCCAGTGCCACGCCCACACTGAAAACACTCTTTACCTCTCGCGGCCCTCGCTACGCGGGTGCCGCTCGCTGCGAGGTTTTTGTGACTTGTGCTGTTACACGTTGCTACTGGAGTAGCTGTTGGGATTCCCTGGACTCTGTTGTTCCCTGTGGGAGGACAAGACTACTTTAGCGGCCGCAGAGGAGGCGAGAGGCGCGGCCCCGGGACTGCGAGGACCAGCAACCACCACCTCCAGCTGGGTCCTCTTCCCGAGTGAGCCGCGCCCCCTCCCAGTGCCACGCCCACACTGAAAACACTCTTTACCTCTCGCGGCCCCCGCTACGCGGGAGCCGCTCGCTGCGAGGTTTTTGTGACTTGTGCTGTTACACGTTGCTACTGGAGTAGCTGTTGGGATTCCCTGGACTCTGTTGTTCCCTGTGGGAGGACAAGACTACTTTAGCGGCCGCAGAGGAGGCGAGAGGCGCAGCCCCGGGACTGCGAGGACCAGCAACCACCACCTCCAGCTGGGTCCTCTTCCCGAGTGAGCCGCGCCCCCTCCCAGTGCCACGCCCACACTCTCAAAAACAGGTGTTATTTTTACCTAGCCAACTACCCCGAATCGCGGGACGCGCGCGGGTCGCAGCCCGGGGCGAAGACCGGGCAAAGAGCGGGCCCTCTACGGCCCTCCAAGGCATACAAGGCTCAGGCTTGGCCACCCTCTTAACGTGAGTACCTTCGTATTGGATTGGTTTATACCTGGTTATTCACCTTTACTGACACTTAAAATCTACATGGCGATGCCAGACACAGAGGCACTCACTTCCTTAACAGGAACCGCTATTATGGGTCCCTTGGATAAATTCTTCTTTAGAACTACTGCCGAACTTGATCGGGATTTGACTATGGCAGAGCGCCGTATTGCTCGACGGCAATCTATTGAGTTACTCAAAAACACTACTTTAAAACCTCCCGCCAAAATGATATCTGAGGTCCAATCCTTAAATCCTACTCCGCCTAATACAGAAGCAGATCTGTTCAACACGGATAATTTTCCTCTAATATTTCAATCCAGTCCAACTGCCTCCCTCCAACCTGAGCAAATTTCTGCCTCGATCAATAATAATAGTATCATTGATCTTGTTACCTCAAATTTACCAGAGATTTCTGAGGTTATAGACGTAATCTCGACTGAAACACTATTACCTCCCGATGGTAAACACCCTATACCTCCAGTGCTCCCAATTTTCATTTTTGATACACCTCAGACATCAAGTGATCAAACTAAAAGGAAACACTCTATTACTAGATCGCCTCCAAAGAAGCGTAGGAAACGAGGCTCGGCTGTAACACATACTCCAACACATAAGAAACTACTTTCCAAGGATTTACTTACAAAAGAACTTTTACATATAGTGGAAGGGGCACCCTTTGCTACTAGAAAACCTTTGACCCCAAATGTTCCACCATCAATTAAGGATTTCATGGATGCAATGGAACATCTCTTAAAAGCACTATTAATCCCAATAGTAGAAAGAGTAAAGAGAATTGGAATTCAACTGGAAAATTTAACAGGAGGTTCTACTCTTGATATCGTAACTACAAAGGATTCAACAAAACCCGTGAGTGCAAAAGATGGTGAAAAAACCATTAATCCGGGAAAAACAAATACAGAAAATAAAACTTCGAAGGCAAATGAAACCTTAATTAAACAAACACCATTAGTTAAATCCAAGCCAGAAATTAAGGTCCCTCTTGTCCAACATAAAGCGCCACAGAACACACTGTCTAATTCTGCCCAAATAAACTCCCTTATAGACTCGGCAAGGATGGGGAACGTAAAAAATAACTCGAATAATTATAAGAGTGGCCCTAAAAACAGAAGATCGACAAGAAATGCTGACCTACCCCCAGCTGCTTCACAAAATGTCACTGTTCTAACCGGGGTTCCTCCTCTACCAACTACAGGAGGGTATGAAAATTATGCCAGTCTTAAAAACAAGGTGATATACTGGCTTAAAAACCATAGGCCTCTTCCACCTCATCTCAATGGAGATATTATTATGGTGAGAAGAATGAACTGGGTGGGTATATGCCCCAAAGACATAGAAGGTGACGTTATTATTATTACATTCAAAGATCCCAGAGTCACGTCACACATTGGGGATTGGTATTCAGATTTCCATAGTGGCCCAATTACACCAAAATCTCTTTCTTATTTTTACCCTGAATCCTTAATGCGCCCGAAACAACACCAACCCAACCGTTATCTTGGTAATCCATCCTTCCAAGAGCATAGAAGTTTAATTCAACAGAACTACTCATTAAGATATGGAACTAGGGAAAATAACGTGCCACCTCAAAATCCCTACCATAATAGAGATAATCCATGGGTTATTAAACATCCCTCGACATCTAGATATGGTCCTACGGGATATGGTCAATGTTTTCCACCTCAAACTCCTTCTTAGAATCTCCCCTGTTATAATCAGTATGAGTCACTCTATGGTCTGGATGACATAGAATGACTCATCCTTAAGAAAGTGGATGATCGCCCCAGAGAGAAAATACCAGCCTTTTTACCGAAGGCACCTTTGACAAAGGCCACTCTGGTTTATGGTTCCCCTGATAAACGAATAGAGGATATGATAGAAAAAGGGGAGACACAAAAAATAGTGAGACATGAGACACGGAAAAACATTCCAAATAGGGGGTCTATAAAAGGGGGGAAAAGTAAACCTTCTATCACCTTAGAGATGCTCTGTTGGAATCTGGCAGGTATTAACTCGAAAATCATACAACCTGCCTGGTTGGATGTGGTAAACTCATACTTGGTATTGTGTTTTCAAGAGACCTGGGCGCTTACCCCGACACACTTATTAGGTTATCAGACCTTCCATTCACCTGCAATTGCAAGCAAGCAGGGTAGACATAGTGGGGGTCTGTGTACCTATATTAGTGTCGAATTAAGCTACAAGATTGTAAAAAAGGTATTAAGGGCATCTTATCAAATAATTGCCTTGGACGTCGGTCCTTCCATGACATTGTTGATAATAAATTTCTATAACAACATGCCCCCAGAGATTTTGGAAAAAACACTAGAAGAGTTATATCGCGCAGTTGTCACATTTAAAGAAACACGTGGTGGAGAGTGTGTGATAGTCTACATGGGTGACTTTAATTGTTACATATGCCCAAATGCTTTGAAGGGCATGTGTGACATCTCCATAGAAATAGATCCTGATATTAACAATGATATTCTTAATCATCATTTTATACATTCCAAGACAGGGGATCTATTAAATAATTTTCTGGCTTCTTTTAACTTAGAATTTGCAAATAATCTAACTCTATCCCGTAGACCATTCAAACCTACTTTTCATGGTAGAGATACTAATTCGACGATTGACTTTATCCTCTTCTCAAAGATGTATGCCCCACTAATATCTTCTTGGACCACTTTAGACCACTTTTATGGGGACCATTATCCCTTGTCTTTATCTATCTTACTGTCTCCTCCAGCTCCAATACATAATAACATCAAAACCAACTATGAGCAACCAATTGTTCTGGGGGCTCAAAATGGGTACACTATCAAATGGGAAAAATTAACCCTGCTAGATTGCTGAAGGACTTATTGATGATTAGGTGGGAGGAGATACATATTTGCCTCTCCTTAGATAACAATCCCCATTCCACCCGAGAAGCTTTCTTGAAAATACAGACCAGTCTCAGAAAACTACTCACACGACAGTTCAAGACAGGGGCTAAAACCCCTAAAGTATGGTTTGATAAAGATTGTTCCATAGCTTTAAAGACTTTAAAGACTCTATTGCACATAACCCCAAAACCAACTATGGAGATTCGAAATGCCAGACTTATCTATCGCCTGGCTATGAAAAATAGAAAAAAGCTTTGAAGGAAGAAGCACGGCAAAAATTGCTGTCAACATGTGAAAACCGAGATCTCTCGGCTTTCTGGAAATTTATAAATACCCCACTCCCATGGGTAAAGATGCCGGATAGAAATATGGATCTTGCCATTGATGGTAAGACATGGGCTGCTCACTTTCAAAAACTATATAGTAAACCCACATCGGTGACATCGAAACCAAAGAACTCATCAAGCATAGATCCCCTTGATGAAACTCATTCAAACATCGTCTTTAGGTACGAAGAGGTGGAGATGGCGATTAGGGAGAGTCCAGCGGGTAAGGCACCAGGCCCAGATGCCATTCCAACAGATGTCTTTAAAGCAGAAATATCTTTTTGGGCACCAATATTGACGTCTGCCTTGAACTCTGTGAATATTTTGGGCTTCTTCCCATCATGGGATGAGGCCGTAGTGATACCAATTTTTAAAAAGGGAGATAGGCATTCTCCATCATGTTATAGGCCTATCTCCCTGCTTGATTCCTTAATGAAGATTGCAGGCCGTATCATACTGAAACGGCTCGAAGCATGGGCAGTGGAGAAGAACATACTATCAGCACTCCAGTACGGCTTCAGATCAGGGAGAGGTACAGTCGAACAAACTCTGAACCTTCATCTTATTATGTCCAAGTATGTTGACACAAAGAACGGAAGTTTGTACGTTACCTATATAGACTTAAGCTCTGCCTTTGATTGCGTACATCATGAACAACTCTGGGATATACTGGAACTTTTAGGAGTAGACCCATCGATACTCATCTTCATTAAGGAACTGTATAGAAATGCGGGAGCTAGAGTAAGATATGGCTTAAAAGGAGAGTGCTCGCCAAGATTTCCCATAAATAGAGGGGTTAGGCAGGGGTGCATATTGGCCCCAATGCTCTTTTCCCTCTATATAAATGCAATAGGGGAACATCTAAAACACATTGAATGTGACTATCCAAAAGTGGCAGGGCAATCAATTCCAATCTTGCTCTATGCCGATGACGTGGCAATACTTTCCCAAACTAGAGTGGGGCTACAAAGGGCGGTTACGGCTTTCAGAGACTTTATGCACGACAAAGGCTTGAGAGTCAACATTGGGAAAACTTATTCAATGGTCTGCAATAAGAAGAAAATTAAAAAATCATGTCCCATTTATATCGAAGAACAAAGACTAGAGAC
The DNA here is from genome assembly GCF_964261635.1 of Lissotriton helveticus. NCBI lineage: Eukaryota > Metazoa > Chordata > Amphibia > Caudata > Salamandridae > Lissotriton > Lissotriton helveticus. The sequence goes on from NC_136057.1 coordinate 1,586,935,375, forward strand.
TGTGGATAACTTTACATATTTGGGCATTCTGTGAATCAACACCTTTCTTGGCAGTCAGCAGTTAAAATGAGGAAACTTGCCCTTGTTAGAGCTGTTGGAGGGCTCAGAGACTTTGCTGGAAGAATAGGAGGGAGGCCTGTCAAACAGCTAATTGTTCTTTACAAAGCAAAATGCATTGCAACTGCAATTTATGGGGCAGGCCTTTGGGGCATCGAAAAAAATATTGCCTCTATTCAAATAGAGGAAAACAACTTCGTAAGGTACCTACTGGCAACGCCCAAATCTACCTCCATATATATGATGCATATTGAGTTAGATTTACCTTTTATATCAGACTTAATTAAAGTAGAGCCCCCATTGTTGTGGCATAAAATTTGGACCACTATTGAAACAAATCTGAATAGAGATGTAATACTGGACATTCTCAAACAGGAGGGGGCAAGACGTACGAAATGGCTGGCTTATATTAAAAACTTTTTTGTAGACATTGGATGCCCAGAGTACTTTTCTGATCCTCTGACTTTGTATACTATTTCTAGAAAAAAATTGAGAAAGACACTATTAGATCACTTGGAGACTAAAAGATGGAACCACCAAAAATCAAATCCAACACTTCAGGTGTACCAAAGGGTGACGCAGCACAAGGGGCTTCAAGCATATCTGTCTACCGATTTTTCCTGTTATGCCAGAATGCTGCTTGCCAGATTTAGACTGGGGTCTTTTTTCCGTCTTATAACTTTACCAGAAGGAAATGATTGGTCCCGGAATATGAGTCTTTGCCCCTGTGATGACATTTCTGTGCAATCAAATATCCATACCATTTTATTTTGTACTTATTATGCGACTCTTAGGAAAACATTATTGAAACCCCTATTTAAGAGATGGGGTCTGAGGTCCTGTAGAGATGCGTATGAGCGATTATTGATGTTAGAGGATAGAGAAGTCATATGCATTATGGAACAGTACTTAAAATTGATGATCAAATTTAGGAAATCTTTGCAAGGTCCATTGTAAATACATTCTTTTCATTCTCCTGATCTTTATTTTTAAATTGTATTATATCTTTGCATCATTTGATTGAGTGTATTGTTGTATGTTTTTATATTTTTGCTATGTTAGCTTGTATGATATTCTTTGAAATATCGAATAAAAGCTTATTTGACTTTGACATATGGTTTTAAATGGAAATTATTTTTTCTGTGGTGTAAGAGCAATGGCCTTGACCCTATACATGGTCAAGAACAGGTGATCTTACCTTATTTGTTACATTTGGCGAGGTCTGGTCTGCAGTTTAGTTCTATTAAAGTCCATCTTGCAGCGATCACGGCTTACAGGAAATTGCCTACTCAGACTTCCTTTTTTAGGATGCCTGCAGTGAAATATTTTCTGGAAGGTTTACGAAAGGTGTATCCACCAGTCAGGTCACCTTCTCCACCTTGGGAGCTTAATGTGGTATTAACTAAATTAATGGGTGCTCCTTTCGAACCTATACATAAGGCCTCCTTGCAGCACTTTACTTGGAAGGTAGCGTTCCTTGTAGCCATTACTTCTGTTCGTAGAGTGTGCGAGATCCAGGCTCTGTGTTGCAAGGAACCTTTCATTGTGTTCCAAACTAATAGAGTGGTACTCAGGGCGCATCCTGCATTTTTGCCCAAGGTAGTGTCAGATTTTCACATTAATCAGACTATAACCTTGCCGACTTTTTTCCCAAATCCTACCAATCCTCCTGAAAGAGCTCTACATTCTTTAGATCTTAAGAGAGTTCTTAAGTTTTATCTGGCAGAACAAAGACTTTGAGACACTCAGACCGTTTGTTCATTAACTATGGTCCTATTAATACTGGCTCTGCGGATTCCAAGAGGTCCATATCTAGATAGATTGTGTCTTGCATTCTCCTAGCGTACCAGTTGTCAAACAGGTCTTTGTCATGAAGACCAAAGGCTGTCATGAAGACCTAAGGCTCATTCAACAAGAGGGAAAGCTTCCACTACAGCGCTCCTTAGAATTATTTCTAAGGCAGCTAGATGGCGTTCAATTCATACCTTTACTCGCCACTACTGTCTTGATTCAGACACACAGGCAGATGCTCAAGTTGGGCATGCATCGCTCAGAAATTTATTTGCTAATTCTAGCTAAGATATGTATGTCGCAGCTGTTGTTATTTCTTGTTTTCTGCTCACCCGCTTCTTAGTGGGTATGAGCTTGATATTCTATTCAGTGCTTATGACTATTAATGAGTATCCCCTGGAAGAAAAGGATTAGTTACTTACCTGTAATCCTAGTTCTCTTCCAGGGGTATACTCATTAAAGTCATAAGCACCCTCCCGCCTCCCCGGGCGAGCAGTAGCATTATGGTTTAATATGTGTGTTTTTGATATGATATATGCAGATACCTGCAAGTTTTACTGTACCGTACAAAATAACTGACCTAACTATCACCTGTGGGGCATGATGGGAGCAGAGTTCCCCCTGGAGGCCTTAAAGGCAAAGTGTTCAGGTTCTCTGAGGCCTTAAAGGCGAGGTGCCAGTCTGATTTTCTGTACAGGGATGTTATTTCTTTATGCAGCCTACATAGGCTAATTGCCTTCTATTACAGTTTCTTTGATGAAAATAAAAGATTTTTCTGACTGTGGAATGCATTTTAGGCTCCTGCCTTTTTTATTGCATTATTTGCTATGGTTTATTTTCATTCTGCAGAAAATATGTAATTATGGCTTTATTAGCCTATAAGTTATGGTTGGGCTGCATATTATTAGTGTGTACATGTATATTTGTATAATTTGTTTAGTACTATGTACTTTTATTATATATTTACACATATATATGTATTTTGTTATATGTTCCGGGTTCCCACTCATGGGCGGAGATTATTCAGTATACCCCTGGAAGAGAACTAGGATTACAGGTAAGTAACTAATCCTTCGTCGACGTCTGTACTGTCGTCGACGATGATTTCGTCGACGGTGGTTCCATCAGCCTTCGCATCCTTGCCTCTGGTGCCGCTTCCTTCATCCGGGTCTGGTTCTTCCTCCGTTGACCCTCTACACCAACGTCGCCAGGTGCCTTTGGAACAGCTTGGCATTCCAGGTGACACGCAGCCCTCCTCACCCCTGTTTGCGACAGGTTCTGAACAGGACTCTGGTTGTGAGGAAGACGAGGATGATGTAAATTGATATAAAGGATGATCACTTCCGGGCAGCACGAAGCCCTTCTGAACTGGTCATAAAGTGTCAAGACAATGGGGATGATCACAAGGATTCATATTTCCAGGAGGAGTAACCTTCCACTCAGGTTCCTACTGCGACACTTCCACTTTCCCTCATTTCCAATCTCCAGTATATGTTGGAGGATTACAACAGGCGTTTTCCCGCCATCTCGCTATGGCTCTCCTCTGCCTACGGTACCTGCACTGGCCACTGTTCCTCTGCCGCAACCAGCACCGCCATCTGCCCCGGCTACGGCCTCTATTCAGGTCCACGCTACGGTTTTCGAAGAAGATGATGATGATAATCTTCGCCCAGACAGAGAGGATGGCGAGCTTCAGGATGACGATGATGGTGATGGCGATATGCAAGATTGGGACGATTATCAGATTCAGACTCCGTCCCCACCTCCTGCAACTCCTGGGGATTCCCCTCCAGTTGACATCGCAAGCTTTCACCAGCTCATGGACAGAGCGGCGCTCCGCTTTAAACTTCCTATGGTCCAAAGGGAAGAAGACTGTTTTCTTTACGACTTTAAGAGTCAACCTTTTAAACAAGTTCGGACAGTCCCCATCATCGACTTCATTTGGAATCAGGGAGTCCAGTTGATGCAAACGCCAAATTCCATCCCGGCACAACTACCTAGTTTGAAGAAAAAGTATAAGGCGCCCCAGGGTTCTCCAGCTTGCTTGGTGGCGCAGCCTAAACCGGATTCCGTGGTCACCCAGGCTGCCCAGCGCCGTTCCAGAAACCCATCTTCCCCGATTATGGCTCCTCCTGATCGCGAGGGTCGTCGTCTCGATGCTATCGGGCAAAGATTTTCAACCACAGCTTCCACTACTGTAAGAGCCGCTAATGCTCTGGCCGTACTGGAACGCTACGACCGTCAGTTGTGGTCTGACATGTCTGCCTTTGTTGCCCTCATTTCTGAGTCCTCCAGGGCGGAGGCTCTTAAAATTCTTCAGGAGGGGGAAAAAGCGTCGGAAGAGATCATAGACTGCTCCGTGGATATCGCCTGCACTGGCTTCCGTCAGCTCGCGGGGGCAGCTGTTCTCCGACTTCAGGGTTGTCTTCGTTCTACCTCTTTTCGCCAGGAGGTTCAGGCGAAAATTCTTGATAAGCCTTATGACAGCGAGTTACTCTTCGGTCAACATGTCGATGAGGCACTGCAGACGATGAAGAAGGATACGGAAACTGCTCGTTCCTTGGGCACTTTGCAGTCCAGCAAACAGCCCTTTCGTGGTGAGCGCCGACGCGGCACCACCTCTTGTTTTTGTGGCGGATCTAATCAGTACCATTCCTATGGCCAGGGAAATCAGCGGTATTCCAACCAGCCACAGCAGACCTCTGGCCAGCAGTCTTCCAAATCATACCGAGGAAAGTCTTCCTATAGAGGCTCCGCTTCAAAAAGGCAATGACTTGCCTTCCCCGCGCAAGGTTGGAGGTCGAATCTCCCTGTTCTTTTCTCAATGGTCCTCAATCACCTCGGACCGTTGGGTGCTGGACATTGTATTGAAGGGTCATGCCTTGGAGTTTGTAAAGTTTCCTCCTCACACTCCTCCGACTGGTCCACCTCCAGCGCACCTCAAAGAACTTTTCCAGCAGATTCGCATCATGATTCAAAAAGGTGCCATCGAAGTGGTTCATAAGTCTCAGAAAGGGATGGGATTTTATTCTCGATTTTTCCTCATCCTCAAGAAGATAGGCTACTGGCGTCCAATCCTCGATTTACGGGCACTGAACAAATACCTAAAGTGCCAGTCCTTCCGCATGCTCACACTGGTGGAGATCCTACGTCTTCTCTGCAAGGTCGACTTCATGACCACGGTCGACCTCCAGGACGAATATTTTCATGTGCCAATTCTTCCTCGACACCGGAAGTACGTGCGCTTCCGGGTGGGCCAGAGAGACTTTCAATTCAGGGTGCTGCCTTTCGACCTGCGCTCCGCCCCTCGTGTCTTCACAAAGGTCTTGGCTCCAATGGTGGCTTACCTACGTCTACAGGGCGTTCACATTTTTCCATACCTAGACGATTGTCTCATCAAGTTGCAGTCTCGCAGCCAGCTTTCTCGAGACACTCAACTCTGTCAGACCTTATTTCGCTACCTCGGTCTTTCCATCAATACCGAGAAGTCTCAGGTCGACCTGGCTCCCTGCAGGACCTTTCTAGGCGCCACTCTGGATACGTCACTAGCCAAAGCATTCGTGTCGCACGAGCGTCAGCTGCGGATTCTATGCTTGGTGGCTCTCATTTGTTCAAAAGAGTCAGTTTCCGTTCGTATATTGAAGTCGTTTCTGGGGATGGCGTCCTCGTGCATCTCTCTGATCCCAAATTGCAGGCTATAGAGTCACCCCAGTCAGGAAGAATTGGACAGTCAGTGGCGCCAGGTCACAGGCTCTTTCAACGATCTGTTCCTTGTGACCGCTCGGATGAGGTCGGCTCTCCAGTGGTGGGCGCAGCCGTCCAACATGGCTGCCGGGACTTCTTTCCTCACCACCGCTCCGGAACTCATTCTGACCACGGATGCCTCATTGGAAGGTTGGGGCGCACACCTTCAAGGGCTGTCCATAAAAGGCAAGTGGACTCCGTCTCAAAGCTCCTGGCACATCAACAGGCTGGAGTTGATGGCCATCTTCCTGGCTCTCAAATCGTTCCATCTTCTGATCCAGGGAGAATCGGTGCTCATCCAAACCGACAATACCACCAGTATGCACGAAGTGAACAAGCAGGGCGGCACCAAATCCCCTCTTCTGTTTCGACTGGCACAGACTATCTGGGATTGGGCGCTTCGGCACCACATTACCCTGACAGCAGTTCACCTACCAGGCATCTTGAGCATCCTAGTGGATGCCCTCAGCAGGTCCGCATCCTTGACTCATGAGTGGGAGCTGCATCAGCCGACTCTGGACATCATCTTTCGGCGTTGGGGTCATCCGCACATAGATCTTTGCCAGCCCGGTGAACCGGAAATGTCCGTCCTTTGCAAGTTGGCTTCTCCATCCAGAATCGTCCGTGGATGCCCTTTTGATGGACTGGTGCGATCTATTCCCCTACGCTTTTCTGCCGATTCCACTGGTTCCTCGATTGTTATGGAAGATATGGAGACAGCTGTGTCACATTCTACTGATCGCTCCCAGATGGCCTCGACAAGTGTGGTTCTCGGAACTGCTGCTTCTTTCACAGTGCGAACCCATTCTAGTTCATCCTCGAGCGCATCTCCTCACGATGGACGACCGTCATATCTGTCATCCGGACCCCTCCTCTCTCAAATTATCGGCCTGGAACATGGGCACCTTGAATTTGCCCATTTGAACATTCCGCCAGCATGCATGGACATTCTTGCCAATGCCAGAGTTCCATCTACAATAAAAACGTACAAACTAAAGTGGAAAAGATTCTGTCACTGGTGCGCAGCTGCCAACATTCATCCTTTTCATTCCACTCCAGCTCAGTCACTACCGTTCTATCTAGAGCTGGCACAGTCAGGGCTTTCCCACTCCTCTTTGAAAGTTTTGCAGCGTGAATCTTTCTGGATTCACTATGCTGTGCATTATTCCGCGGTCTAGTGGTTGAGTCCGGAATCGTAGTCTTTTCTTTTTTTTTTTTTTTTTTTTTTTCCTTAGCCCAGGTGGGCGTTGACGTCCCACCTTTTGGTGTCCTTCCTGTGACGTCGGCATGCTTCCTGCGGAAGCTCCCACCCTTGGGCACCATCTTCAGATTCTTTTTTCCGCCGTTGGGTCTGGATTGTTCCCGAGAGGGCTCCAGAGGTTTGGAGAAAAAGAGAAGCCAAAAGCCAAGTTTTTGGAAGAAAAGAGTTGAGAAGACGACGTGAGACGACATCATCGAAGGGGACGACGAAAGAAGAAGATCTTCGAAGAACTTCGACGTCCAGAAGAGAATGCGCACTCAGGGGGCCCCCTGAACGCAAGAGATGGACAACATACCGTTCAAATTTTGCCGTAACTGCCACCACAAGTACGTGCAGAAAGACCAACACCCGGTTTGCAACCTCTGCCTGCCGGTCGACCACGAAAGCAGGGACTGCAACGCCTGCTCCGCCACAGTCAGTGCACACTTTCACCAGGCACAGACAACATCAGTCAGTGCACGCTTTCACCGGGCACAAACACCACCATCCGTCAGTGCACGCTTTCACTGGGCACAAACACCACCAGCCGTCATTGCATGCTTCAACCAGGCACACACCACCAGCCGTCAGTGCACGCTTTCACCAGGCACACACACCACCAGTCGTCAGTGCACGCTTTCACCAGGCACACACACCACCAGCCGTCAGTGCACACTTCCACCAGGCACACACACCACCAGCCATCAGTGCATAATTTCTACAGACACATACACCACCAGCCATCAGTGCACACATCAATTGTTAACGCATCCACAATTATTATTGTAGCAATCGCAGTATGGCGCACTTTACTTTTAAACATATTTATCTAAAGCGCAGCATGCCACCATTGCTACAAAAATAATTACAAATTTTTCTGGCCCACAATTTATAGACTTTTTTTGCAATTGGTGTTGCAATATTTAGCAATGCCAATAGCTCAAACTTAATTAATGCGAGACCTATTGCATTGCAAATGCTTGTTATAAACGGATGTGTTGATTACTTACTTAGCTGTCACAATGACTGGTCATTTTGTCAGGCTAGAAAACACCGGCTTTACTTTTTGTGGATGATACCATACTTTTTTCTAAAACACAAAGAGGGCTTTATATTCTTGGAGAGAAATTGTACTTATTTTGTAGCACCCATGGTATAGAGATCAGTGCTTTAAAAATAAATTTGTGTTTTTTAATCCTCACAAGAAATTCAGGGGCAAATTATCGATCGAATGCACAGTCTTCGAGAGAGGGGTTATTGGACTCACACTCCTGCACCGCATATCTCGAAGAGCATTATTCTGCTGACCCATAGAGCGTATTCAGTGTTTAGGTTTGCCAAGTGTACAATATTCCATCCAGTCTTCCCTGTTTATGAAATCTATAGAGCGCAAGCTTTGAGCACTGATTTGTATTATTCAGATCTTTGGAGGCATTTTTAACATTGATTCTCTTGGGACATATCTTTGTTGATGCTCCCAACTAGCACTCTGTTAATCCCACTTAGACTGGATCTAGCTTTGAAATTGATTATTGGGTACGTCAAATTATGGCCCATTATTTTCTGGCTTTTCATTTGGTCCGCTGATGAGCTGAAACCTTATAGAATGTGCTGAGCTGATATAGTTAAAGGTCCATAAGAACTCAAAATCCCTTGGCTGAGGTACATTAAGGCATCCTTGATGGTTCTTCATTTGAATGAGCATTGGTATAACACACGTTCTCCAGTATTAGGGGTGTCTTTCATAGATTCACATGCTTGAATATCCCCCGTCGTCGAAGTGGGAGTCCCACGGTACATAAAATAGCAGTATATATGCATGTATACATGAAAAATATAACTAATAAAAATATACATACATATAGTGCAGTAAATTGTAAATTCTAAAAGTACCATAGAACACAATAGGCCCATTGAAAAGCCTAAGGGAGAACTCACTTTAGTAGCATATCAGAGTCATTATGTGTTGGATCACATTCCAGCCAATCAGGCTGTAGCCTCCTCTAGAACCTTCTCCTCAGAAGCCCAAGTCCTTAGATTTTCTACCGCACGTCGTGTGAAGGGAGTCTCCCTGAGCTCTGCTCAGTTTTCTTCAACTTTACCTGTTTTTTCTTCAAGAAAATGTCTTCAAACAAGAAATCTCTGTTTAAAGCCTGCCCTTCATGTGGTAAACTGCGCCTTTTCCACGAGGATCCACACAGTAAATGCATTTACTGTCTCTACCCAGACCATGAGGTGAAAAACTGTAAGTACTGTCGCACTTTCCCTCCTAAGACTCTGAGAGATAGAGAGGCCCGTCTCCTTCTGTGGCTACAGAAGTTGAGGACTTCGGAGTCTGTGGTTTCTGATGTGGAGAGCCTGTCATCTTTTGCTTCAAAGTCCTCTCAGAAGCGTGGGTCTGAGACCGAGGCTCCTTCTCCTTTTCTCAAGAAGAGTAGACTGTTGGAGTCCTCTAGGATTGTCTCCCCACAGGATTCGCTTCAGGGCACGTCTACGGGACCTGGTTCTCTGACGTCTGCGCCCAAAGCCTTACCTACCAGTAAGAAATCTGGTTTTGGCTCGTCGACGGGCTCGTCGTCGCGCCCGTCGACGTCGTCAGCGTCGACGAAATCCATTTCTACCACCTCCACGTCGACGACGACATGTTCCATGTCCACCGGCGCTACGTCGACGACGACCACCTCGTCGACGGCGACCTCGAAGGTGAGACCAATCTCTTCAGTGGTGAAGATCTCGTCGACGACCGTCAAGGATAGACCGTCGACGACGAAGCCGTCGACGCATACACCGTCGACGAAAACCAAGCCTCCACTCAGCGCCCCGTCGACGACGAAGCCGTCGACGCATCCTTCGTCGGCGCATCCATCGTCGACGAAGACCAAGCCTCCACCCAGCACCCCGTCGACGGGCCCGTCGACGGTGCCCCCGTCGACGACGTCTCTGTCGACCAGCATTACTTCGTCGACGGCCTCGTCGACGACTCTCATACCGTCGACGCCTTCGTCGTCGACGGCCAAAGCTCCACTCTCGTCGACGAACAAAGCCCCGCTCCCGTCGACGGGTTCGTCGACGGGCAAGGAATCCTCGTCGACGAAGAAAATCCCGTCCAAGTCGCCTCAGGGCGTTGCTGACGGTGCCGCATTTACGCCAACGGGCTCGTTGGCGTCGCACCAACCTCTACCAAAGACGGCTTCCATCTACACAGTGGTTACTGCTTCTTCTTTGCGGACCATACCACTCATCCAACTGAGTCCTGTGAGGAGTGGTGCTCGTCTTCCAGACAAATTATTCCAGTCTGGTGAGGAAGAATCCGGAAACGATTCGGAAGTGGAAGGATTATTTAAACAGGCAACAAGTCCTTCGGATTTGAACATTAAGTGCCAGGAATATAGTGACGAGGGTGAGGTGGTGGACAATGTCGAAGATGGGACTGACTTGTTTCCTGTTGATACGTCCGAACCGGTGCCTTCAGAGCCTGTTACCCAGATACCTCTGTCCTTGGTGATGAACCTTCAGCACATGCTGGATGATTATAACCGCAGGTTTCCTTCTTCTACTCCTGCTTCTCCAGCACCACTGCCTCCTCCGCAGCCTCAACCGCAACTTCCTCAGGCACCTACACCAGTTTCACCGGCTTCACCGGATGGTACTCGCCCTGACACTGGCGACGAGGATCCGGATCCTCACAACACAGATGACGACGACAATGACGCCGACATGGCTGAGTGGGACGATTATAGGGCTCAAACACCTTCCACTCCGCCCACCTCGCCTCTACATTCGCCCCCAGTGGACATGGCACATTTCCACAATTTGATGATCCGGGCTACAAAACGGTTTCATCTCAAAGTCGAACAACAACAGCATGAAAGTGATTGCTTTCTATATGACTTTAAAGACATCTCACAGAGGCAATCCCACACTATACCAATCGTGGAATATATTTGGAAGGAAGGCCTTAAATTGATGGAACGTCCCAATTCTGTTCCTGCGGTCTTACCCAGATTGGACAGGAAATACAAAGCACCGGCGTCTTCTCCGGCCTGCTTAGTGTCTCAACCGAAGGCAGATTCGGTAATTACTCAGGCTGCGCAAAAAAGATCGCGCAATCCTGCTACGCCACTCACGTCTCCTCCTGATCAGGAAGGCCGCAAATTGGATTCCATAGGAAAGAAATTCACGACCATGGCGGCTACTACAGTGAGGGCGGCAAACACTCTGGCTATACTGGGCCGTTATGACCGCCAGATGTGGTCCGAGATTGCTGCATTGATTCCTCAGCTGCCTGAGGCAATCCGGACAGAAGCACAGGCGATTATTCACGAGGGAGAGTTGATTTCTTCCGAAATCATTGAGTGTGCACTCGATATTTCCTCCACTGGATTTCGACAATTGGCGGGGGCTGCAGTCTTGAGGCGTCAAGGCTGGCTGCGCTCTACCACTTTCCGTCCTGAAGTACAGGCAAGAGTCCTAGATTTACCTTATGACGGAGAATTATTGTTTGGCAAACATGTGGATGATGCCCTTGAGGCAATAAAAAAGGACACTGACACTGCGAAATCCCTGGCGAGCCTACAATACAAGAAACGGCCTTTTCGGGGTGCACGGGGTAGAGGCGGAGGCTCCTCTACTTTTCGTGGCTCAAGTCAATATCGTTCATTCAACACCTACAACGATAACAGACAGCGGGGTGCCTATCAATCTCAAACTCGACAATCCACCTCCAGGCCTTACCAAAGGAAATCCACTTATAGAGGTGGATCAAACACCAAAAAGCAGTGACTGCCTCAGACCCTTCCTTTTGCCGACCGTACATCTTGGAGGTCGCATCTCGAGATACTTTTACAAATGGTCTACAATCACCTCCGACCAATGGGTCCTGGACGTTATATCCAAAGGACATACCCTGGAATTCACAAAATTTCCACCCAATCATCCACCTTCGGGGCCACCACCCCCTCATTTCAAGGACCTTCTGGCCCAGGTGAATTTAATGATCAAAAAAGGAGCCATCGAACTAGTGCCGCAAGATCAACGCGGCAAGGGGTTCTATTCCCGCTTTTTCTTGGTCAAGAAGAAGTCGGGGGAATGGCGTCCAATATTGGATCTACGAGCTCTAAACAAATTTCTAATTTCAAAAACTTTTCAGATGTTAACCCTGATCCAAATTCTGAATTTTCTCACTCCAAGCGAGTTCTATTCCACAATCGACCTTCAGGACGCTTACTTCCATGTGCCAATCCACCCCAGACACAGGAAGTATCTCCGCTTCACGGTCGGGCAGCTACACTTCCAATTCAAAGTCCTGCCATTCGGCCTCCGCTCGGCACCAAGGGTTTTTACCAAGATCTTGGCCCCCGTAGCTGCCTTCCTACGTCTCCAAGGTATCCAATTTTACCCATACCTGGACGACTGCCTCATCAAGGCAAGCACTTTTCACCAGACGGAGCAGCACACTCAAGTTTGCGTCTCCCTTTTCCACGCCTTGGGGCTTTCAATCAATTGCCAGAAGTCACACTTTCAACCTTCGCAACGGAGAAATTTTCTCGGAGCCTTGCTAGATTCTCGGCAGGGAAAAGTGTACGTTTCCCAGGAAAGACAGGACCGCATGTTAATGATGGTGCGCTCCCTCCAATCAAAACTGTCCGTTTCTGTCCGAATGTTCAAATCATTCCTTGGCATGGCATCCTCGTGCATCCACCTCATTCCAAATTGCAGATTGCACATGAGGACTCTCCAGGAGGAACTGGACAGGCAGTGGAAACAGGTGTCGGGGTCCTTCGAGGACAAGGTCCTTTTAACACCTCGCATACAGAAAGCGCTGGAGTGGTGGGCTCACCCTCCACACATATCTGCAGGCCGTTCATTCCAGGACGAACCCCCAACTCTGACGCTTACAACAGACGCGTCTCTCGAAGGCTGGGGAGCGCATCTCGACGGCATGTCTGTGAAAGGGAAGTGGACAGCAATACAACGAACTTGGCACATCAATCGTCTGGAACTCTTGGCGATTTTCTTAGCCCTCAAATCGTTCCAGAGGTTAGTGCGGGGACACACTTTGCTGGTGAGGACGGACAACACCACCAGCATGCACTACCTCAACAAGCAGGGCGGCACGAGGTCTCTTCCACTTTCTCAACTAGCACAAGAAATATGGGATTGGGCGATCCAACGTCAAATTCATCTCACAGCCATTCACGTGCCAGGCGTGGCCAATGTTCTGGCGGATTCACTCAGCCGAGCGTCATCAGACAATCACGAGTGGGAACTCAATCAGCCCACGGTCGAGTACATCTTCCGGCGGTGGGGCCAGCCACGGATGGATCTTTTCGCGACTGCTGTCAACAAGAAATGCCCACGCTTTGCAAGTCGGCATCCCCACAGAGAGTCGAGCGGGAATGCATTTTCGATCGATTGGTCGAACGATTTCATCTATGCTTTCCCTCCACTTCCTCTGATCCCTCGTTTGTTACACAGGATGAGGTTCCAACCTTGTCGCATCATCCTGATCGCACCCAAGTGGCCGAGACGTCCATGGTTCACGGACCTGCTCCTCTTCTCGCAGTCCGATCCGTTGCCACTCTATCCTCTGCCGCACCTCCTCACGATGCAGCAGGGACTAATTTGTCATCCGGATCCAGCATACCTTCAACTCCATGCCTGGAACCTGAGTACAATGAATTTGCACGTTTAACTATTGACAAGGACTGCAGGGAGGTGTTAGCGCGGGCTCGCGCTCCCTTCACCATAAAAACGTACCAACTCAAGTGGAAACGTTTCTGTGTCTGGTGCCGCACCAAGGATTTGGACCCAATGACTGCAAAACCTGAACAAATTTTACCTTTCTTTTTATCCCTGGCAAAATCAGGTCTATCCCACTCAACTCTTAAAGTGTTTCTGGCGGCGATTTCCCGTTTCCGCCATGATGGTTCCACATCTTTATGTTCTTCAAGGATCATTAAACAATTTTACAAGGGCCTTTTTAGGATGTTTCCACCTATCCGTCGCCCTCCGCCTGCCTGGCGTTTGAATTTGGTCTTGTCTCAACTACTTCTACCACCATTTGAACCTATTCACTCAGCAACTCTTAAATTTCTCACGTGGAAAGTTGCTCTTTTACTCGCCTTAACGTCCTCAAGAGGTGTCAGTGACATCCAGGCGTTTACCATACAGCCTCCTTTCCTAAAATTCTCCAAAGAGGCTGTGACATTACGAACTAATCCTAAGTTCATCCCGAAGGTTCCCAGTGACTTTCATCTCAACGAACCTGTAATTCTGAAAACTTTCTTTCCTGCTCCGCAAACTCCAGCTGAGCGGTCATTGCATTCATTAGATTTGAAACGTTGTCTCAAATTCTACATTCAACGAACTGCACCTATCAGAAAATCTGATCAATTGTTTGTGGCATATGGTCCAACTTGCAAAGGACAACCTGTTACCAAGCAGACTATAACCAGGTGGATCTCCTCTACCATATCCTTCTGCCACCAACGGGCTGGAAAGCCCCTTCCTGCTCCTGTTCGAGCTCATTCAACTAGAGCAGTGTCTACTTCGGCTGCCCTTTTTGCGGGGGTACCCTTACGCCAGATCTGCAGAGCTGCTACTTGGTCGAGCAGCCATACTTTTACTAAGCACTACTGCCTGCAATCAACAGACGCCGCGGATGCGGCAGTGGGTCAAGCGGTGCTGCGGAATCTTTTCCAGTAAAGGTGAGCCTCTGTTGCTACCCACCTCCAGTCATAAAGGTTTTGTTTTCTAATAATAATGTTTTGGTATTTATTGCTTATTACCATATATATTTACCTTCTTTGCTTGATGTATTACCTTTATGACTTATGTGATCATTTACTGCTTTCTACTCTATTCAAGCATGTGAATCTATGAAAGACACCCCTAATACTGGAGAAGAACTATAGTTACTTACCTGTAAACTGTGGTTCTCCAGTATTGGTGTCTTTCATAGATTCACATGCGACCCTCCCATCCTCCCCTCAGAGGCTCTCTTCTCCTCAGGCACTTTTACTTACTCTGTGCTACGAAAATCTGAGGACTTGGGCTTCTGAGGAGAAGGTTCTAGAGGAGGCTACAGCCTGATTGGCTGGAATGTGATCCAACACATAATGACTCTGATATGCTACTAAAGTGAGTTCTCCCTTAGGCTTTTCAATGGGCCTATTGTGTTCTATGGTACTTTTAGAATTTACAATTTACTGCACTATATGTATGTATATTTTTATTAGTTATATTTTTCATGTATACATGCATATATACTGCTATTTTATGTACCGTGGGACTCCCACTTCGACGACGGGGGATATTCAAGCATGTGAATCTATGAAAGACACCAATACTGGAGAACCACAGTTTACAGGTAAGTAACTATAGTTCTTCTGTTTCCCAGATTAAACATATTATTGGGAAATAAAAGATTATGGCAGCATGATTTGGAGAATCTTTAATCATCCCCAGCCTTGCATAGTTGGTCCAGCACATTTGGGCACTGAAATGTGAACTTGGATTCGAAGAGTTCCTAAATTACACTAGTCCTCCACCAAGTAGGTATTTGTATATAAAACTGGGATGGTGAACTCTTCTGTTACCTTTTTTTACTCGCAGATGGTCGGCCCAAGCTCATGATAGTGAGTGATGTCATCTATGTCCACTAAGGAAAGCGATGATCACTTACTGGTTTTCTCCCCAGCTTATTTAAGGCACAGAGCTCGGTGGGTATCACCACTCTGTTGTGTTTAAGACATTTGAGGAAGCATCACAAATATGTAAGTTTGACACCAGACCACATTTGTGTTTTGCTATTTCAAAATGTTTAGAATCAGCTTGGCATGTCTAGGCTCTGAGGCTGTACCACCTGCACTTTATCAAAAGTCCAAAAATGGCCATAAAAGCACATACATAAAAAACCATAATCACATTAAAAAGTGCATAACAGCGCCAAAAATACAATAGATAAAATATGTAACCGTCTTTCCGCAGGCTAAGAAACAATAAGATCATTTTTATAACAAAAATAATTCCATGTATATTGCAGAACGTTTCCTCATTTTATGCAGCAGTGATATAATTAAGTGAAACCAAACAGATTTTAGCTGAAGCTAAAGATTGGATATATCCAAGGCCTTCTTTATGTGTGGAAAGGTGCTTGTGCAGAAGGATGGGGTGTAAAAATCAAACCCTTAGCGTAAGATACAATGTGCAAAATAGCATAAAATGTACAGTTGTTTGGGTTGAAACATCATCACGCGGACATTTAAAAAAAGAAGTAACCCAAGAACCAGCCATTGGAAATTCATCTAACTTAATGATGAAATAAATGTAATCTCAACATTGACAAGTAAAATCTATGCTGAGGATTAATACACCATATCCAATAGGGTTCAGTACGAGAAGCGATAGATTTTTAATACAATTAATAATGGAACATGAATCAAGCAATTTTATTATCCTGCCTTCACGGTATGAAAATAAACTCTTTCTCATCCTTTCTTTTGTCTAGGGTGCTATTTTTTCAGGGAGATCAAAAAGATCAGTCAGACCCAAAGTGTAAAAGCTTTTTTTTTTTTTACATAAGCCAGCCATGGGATAGTATTCACATTATCAAGATTTAAGCAATCAGAACAGCTAGAATAGCCCTCTTGTTTTAACCACAATAGCACAAAACAATGACGAAATGCACACCAACGTTTATCCTGTTTGATACCTGTACTTATATCCATTCGTTGGATTAATCATTACTTTGCGTGCAGCCCGAATAATATGGTTGTGCCTTGCAACCACGGGTAGATACATCTCTCAAGAATGGAGCGTGATTCACACTCCTAGACGGACGCACAGCTGGTTCATTTAAACAAAACAGTAACTCTGTTTAATTCCAAATAAAACGGTAAGTTTATTTGTCTTCATTCCTCCAATATTCAAAGTACTTCAAGTGTGAATAAACAATCACATATGCGACATTCAAATGCCTTTCCCACTTTACGCATGCTGCAGTTTGCCAAAAGGCCTTTTCTTCCTGCAGCACGGCGGACACATTTAAAAAACATCCTTCATCCAATGCATTTCGGGCGCATTCTCAGCCCTTCGTCAGGGATATAACTGCAAGTATTAAAAATAACATCATTACCTCGTGAAACACAATATTGTCGTTCTCAATACATTCAAAAACGTTACCCATGTCTATGTGGCCCAAGTCCTTATTGAAAGGTTCCCTCTATTTGTACAATGCATTGATTTGACCACAATGTTTCTCGCCCCCACTCAGAAGTAACTCCATCTATGACTTTTACCCAATTCGTTCCCCTCATTCTATGTTATGACATGACCCCTTAATCTGTTTTTCCTACGTACTCACTTTGTTTGTCTTTTCAACGCATCCCGCCATTTTACTTTCCTTCCTTGCTTCCACAGTCATCTAAAACCTCTGCCTTCCCTTTCTCGCTTTTTGTAAAGATCGTTGTATACTCCACCCTGCATTTCATCCAATCATTAAGCTCCGTCTTTTCACCAAACTACAATTCCCAGCATGCCTCCCCACTATTAAAAACTCTGTTAGTCACAATGCATTCAAACGTACTATTGATGTTTAAAAGTTGACAAATCGTATTGCCCCGCCCTCCCTCGAATGTATAACGCTCATTCAATCCGAACTTTGACCCATGGCTTAATAAAAAACATAACGTTCAAATGATAACCACTATCATGATGTTAATCAGAAGTATAGTTCACGGGTATTTCATGTCCTTTAAAACAATTGCTGATTTTAAACCAGATGTCCATATGTCTCATATGTGGTTGTCCTTAATTGTTGATGATCCATGGGTGGGTGCAACATGCCAGGTAGGCAAAACTGAATCAATTCCACAAAACAATGACGAAATGCACACCAACGTTTATCCTGTTTGATACCTGTACTTATATCCATTCGTTGGATTAATCATTACTTTGCGTGCAGCCCGAATAATATGGTTGTGCCTTGCAACCACGGGTAGATACATCTCTCAAGAATGGAGCGTGATTCACACTCCTAGACGGACGCACAGCTGGTTCATTTAAACAAAACGGTAACTCTGTTTAATTCCAAATAAAACTGTAAGTTTATTTGTCTTCATTCCTCCAATATTCAAAGTACTTCAAGTGTGAATAAACCACAATAGCAGCAGAGCTAAATTGATAGAGTCCACCACAAAACCAGCCCCCGCTTCCGCATATGTAATGAAAGTTGAAATTGATTTTGGTAAAGCTAGAAGCCTAGCTAAAACATGTTTTCCATCGTCTGCAGTTTCCCAGGAGTTATGTTACCCCATACTACTGCGCCATAAACACCCATGGATAAACATTTACTTTTACATAGCTGGAGCATTTCCTTAAACGGTTTATGGCCCAAATAATTTTGCAAATCGAATTTTAATTTCCCCCTCAGCGCCATCTTTTGTATTCTCTGGTTGACCCATTCACACTGATTAAGAGGTCCAAATAGTTAAAGGAGGATACCATCAATACCATTTTCTTTTATTTTAGTGGATTTAGGACCGAAGGTCATAATATATGATTTTTGATTAATTACTTTAAGGCTAAGACTACTCATAACATTTTTTAAAACATCTGAAAGACTTAGGAGGCCATTTGATTTTAACCCTAGAAGAACAGCATTATCAGTGTATAATAGAATCGGAACTACACAAGAACCGATTTGCAAAATATCTTTAGCACATGCCCCCAAAAATCTAGCGAGAGAATAAATGTAAAATAGGAATAAAAATGGAGTTAAAATCCAACCTTGTCTCACTTGTCTGGTCACCTTAATAGGTTTAGTGCAATCCCCGGTGTATGAATAACGCACTTAAAGGGCTGTATCGCAATGTAGTTGCTTAAGCAAATCCAACAAACTTGCCTCAACTCCTGCCTGAAGCATTAGAACCCATAGTTTCTTCCTGTCAACTACGTCAAAGGCACAGGAGAGGTCCATAAATGCCATATGAAAATAATGGTTATTTTATACTTTTTATTTGATATTTTATCAAATAATTTCATGTCTGTTTTGCTGAAATGTATATGTGTGATTTTATAGTGTTCTGTCGATGTATTTGTATCCAATGTGAAAAATAAATAAGCATGCAGGTGCGGATGTTAGTTTTGTTCTATGATGAGGGATCATGAGAACTGTCACGAGGATGGGTTTTTTTAGTCGCAGAAGACTGACCGAAGGTTTCTGAATGCAAAAAGGTGTTATGAGTATATTGAGTTACCTAATAGGAGTAATTAAAAAAGCAAACACCCCCTTCCCCCAGAAATTGTCTGTATTTGAACTGAAATAATGAGTGGGTGGATTAAAAGCTGTATAGGGTCTAACCACCCTTTTCTACCTTACTCATTTTGCTGATGTCGTGCTGGAAATACAACGTAATGGTTTCTGAAGTGAAACCTCCAAATGATCTTTAATATGTAGAATAAAGTCCTTGAAATAAAAAAATAAAAAATATGTAGAATAAAGTATAAATCACAATTAAATGCTCATGTTTACAGTGATCTGAATTATAAAAAAATGGAGATAGGCGGGCAAGGTACAGTTACATGGAATGTTTAATGGTAAATTCAGAGAAACCTGTAGTACAAGATGTCCGCTCAGAGAAACTTAAATTAATGAAAGAATTTTGAATCTCTGGGATTAAAGTGAGTATAGCATTTGAATGAATAGATTCTGATACAAACAGGATATATGTTCTTGGAGGCAAAGAAAGTAACAAAGTAGTCTAGTCGGGGTCATCTTGTATATTGAGTGATTGAAATGGTGAAATCATTGTATGCCAGCATATTGGTATTAGTCTGTGAAATTAAAATGAAAGGACTTGGGTTATCAGCTTTGATAGATATTGTCTTTAACAGTTACAGTAGTTTTCTGGGTAGAGAAGAGTTTAAGGTTTAGTCTCTAAACTTGCTTTTCTGCACCTCAACAGGAGAAAAGCCTTTCGAGTGCGATGTGTGCAACATGCGCTTTATTCAGAAGTATCACCTGGATAGGCACAAGCGGGTGCACAGCGGTGAGAAGCCCTACGAGTGTGAGCGCTGCCATCAGGTATGATACCGACCCTGGAAGTGATAATTTTGTAGCCCAGGTTTGTAGAAGCCTTGTGATAAAGGATAAATCCTCTTAGCTGTTTTATTCCCTGTTTACATAGTTGTGTGGGGAAGTCAAAGAGGACTCCTGTGATACACAGACAAGACACGTAGTATCCAACTTTACAAGTTGCTCAAAACATATTGTATGGCTCATTAATGGAAAAGCGTCCACATTGGGGCAAGTGTTGTAAGGGAGTAAAGGGAGCCCCATCTTAACTGTCATTCTGAGTGAAAATGTGAAACCTGTTTGCAACATGTAGCAATTTGAATCTACTGCTAATGCTTCCAGATCGGTCCAAGATTATATTCAGATACATGCAGAGCTTTTGGGGAGCTCCTGCTTCGCAAATCGCAGATTTAAAATCCAGTTGTGTCGTCCATTGTCTAACCGAAAATGAAGGCAGAGCCAATGCATTAAAACATGCTTTCCAGAGCTGTTTGTGTCATCTTTGTAGAGATAACAACAGAGGACTATTTTTTACTGCATGTTAAATTAGTGAGATGATACCGAATTATCTTGCTGCTGTTGAAGAAAAATAAATGTCTAGTCAAAAATGTATAGTTTTGATGTTGCTAAGAGGAGTCCGTGTTCTGCAATGTAGGATCCTCATCGACAGTCTTAAACATAAAATATTCCCGCCTTAATGCAGGGACCTCAGCACTTTTTTCTGAATATAACAGAATCAATCTGTAGTTCGAGATAGCCATCTTCATGCTCCACAGCTTGGTGATACCTCAGTGAATAATTAGACAGTCTAGCTTTTACTGCGTTTTTCATATGTAAAGAAATTCCTCTTTCATAGTAGTACAAACACATTGCAGCACCTACTGAAAGAAATGTGCTACGTTATACAAAATATCTTTTAACCTTTATTCAGCGAAAGAGAACAATTAAGGAAAAGGTACCCGTCAGGTCAAAAGTACATAAGCTGCAAATAGCAAACACTGTTCTTTAAGTCATCAGTTACCATCTCCCAGAATGCACTGTTCTGGCAGTTTGTCCTACAGCCTTTCTTTTTTCTGGCTCTTGCTGATAGGATCTCAGACCACCTGCTACTGTTATTCACCCATTTATTTCTGGAGATTTCTCTTAGGGTTTAAAAAATGTTTTAAACATTTGGGAACGCTTCCTTCATTTTTTCATCTGTGAAATAAGTGCATCTCACATAATGCCTCTCTTTTTGTAAAATGCCCCTCCTGTGTCACGAAAAAAGCTGCCTCAGAGGTAAGACTGTCATATTAATGGTCGCTATCCTCCCGACCAGGAAATTGGATAGTGCTTCCACCACTGCAGATCAGCGTTGATTTGAGTATGTAGTTTGGTGTAGTTAACTGACGCCGTGGTTTGCAAAGTGGGTCCTAAATGAATTCCCAGATATGGGACCGTGTCTCTGGACCATTGTAGGGGATGCTGACTTTGGAGGCATGCCTGCGTGTGCTGTGATAAGGAGAGTTGAGGGTGGTGGATTTCGCAATATTGGCCTTGATCCCGGAAGCCTTCGCAAAGGAGTCCAGCTCCGCCAGGAAGGCTCCCAAGGCCACAGCTGGATCCGCTAAAGTGACGAGGACATCGGTGTGTACGTCGCCCCCAAATCGGATTCCCTTGGTGTGTGGATGTTCCCGGACTCTCTGGGCCAGCGGTTCCATGTACAATGCAAAGAGCAGAGGTGACAGGGCACCCCTGTCTTGTGCCTCTGCTTATGGGGAACGGAGCCGTTAACTCTCACTGATGCCGTAGGGGAGTGATAGCAGTTGGAGATTTGAGCCCTCATTCTCTCCCCCAGACCAGGGCGGACCATTGCCTGTTCTAGGTATGGCCAGTGGACCCGGTCAAAGGCCTTTTCGGCATCGATAGTAAGGAGCATGTAGTCCCCGGGATTCGTGATGCCTTCTCTATAAGATGTAAGACCCTCTTCGTGTTGTCACTGGTCTGTCTTTGGAGGATAAATACCGCCTGGTCTGGATCTATTAAACCTGGCACGTGCGGATCTAATATACCCGCTAAGATCCCAGTGTAGAGTTTCAAATCTATGTTCATGAGGGAAATAGGCCTGTAGGCCCCACAACTAGTTTTGTCTTTCCCTGGCTTAGGAATGACCACGATTGCGGCCTCAAGCATGGATATTGGTGATCGCCCCCGGGGACGCGAGGGTGTTATAGAGCCTAGTCAGTAAGGCCACTAAAGTGGAGCAAAATTGTTTATGAAAAAAGCCGCAGTGTAGCTGTCTGGGCCTGGGAATTTAGCTAGTTTAAGTCGTGAGATGGCCGCTATGACTTCTTCCACTCGTATGTCCCTGTCTAGGTGTTACGCCTGTTCCGGGGTCAGTGTAGGGAGATGCGCCTTTGTCAGATAAGCGTTGATGTTCTCCTCTGCCAACCGCTGCCCAGTATAATGTTGGGTGTAAAAATTTTAAAATATCTCGGCAATGGCCGCGTCTTCTATGACCACCCTTCCTGTTTGATCTTGGATCTCCTGGCCCCCTGTAGCTGTGTAGCCTCCCGTAGCTTTCCTGGACATGGAGGACGCATATTTCCACATCCCCATCCATCCCAAACATCGCAAATATCTTCGGTTCAATGTGGCTGGCACCCATTATCAGTTCAGAGTACTACCGTTCGGCCTCAAGTCGGCACCAAGAATATTCACAAAGTGCCTGGCCCCGGTAGCAGCAACGCTGCGCTCTTGGGGAATCCAAGTTTTCCCGTACTTGGACGATTGGTTACTCAAGGGCCCTTCAATAAACAGTGTACAGGACGCCATGACAAGCTGTCGTGCTCTATTTGCTTCTCTGGGCCTGACTGTAAATCTCAGCAAATCCCAACTGCAACCGAAACAAGTCCTGCCTTTCTTAGGTGCACGTCTAGACACAATACAATGCAAAGCGTTCCTATCACAGGAGAGGCAACTCTGTTTGCAAAAATTGGCAATTCAAATCTCAAAAAGAAGGTCACTTTCGGTCCGACTGTTTGCTTCCCTCTTGGGAATGTGTTTGTCAGCCATAAATCTCATCCCATTGGCACGCCTCAGGATGCGACCTCTGCAGGAAGAGCTGCATCATCAATGGAAGCAGGCAACAGGTTCCTTCGAGGATATTATCAAGGTCACTCCGCGCATGGTAAATGCTCTGCGGTGGTAGTCACAGTTGCACAATCTGAAGCAAGGACTTTCATTCATACAGATGCCTCCAGACTTCATACTTACAACGGATGCGTCCATGGAGGGATGGGGAGGCCATCTCCAAGATCTGCAAGTCCAAGGCAGGTGGACTCAAGATTACAAACAGCGTCACATCAACAGTCTGGAGTTGAGGGCCATCTTCCTGTCTCTGCAAGCGTTTCTCCCCAGAATAGCGGGATCTTCGGTGTTGGTACGAACCGACAATACCACCAGCATGTTCTATGTGAACAAACAAGGAGGAACAAGATCTATGACGCTGTCGCAGGAAGCTCAAGAGTTATGGGACTGGGTTACACTGCACAACATAACTCTCAGAGCAGAGCATGTCAAAGGCCTCCAGAATACTCTAGCGGACAAGCTCAGCAGATCTCTGTCAGATTGCCACGAGTGGGAGTTAGATCAAACTCAATTGCACAAAGTGTTCCAGACCTGGGGCAAACCACAGTTGGATTTGTTCGCAACACAGCAGAACAAAAAATGCCTGTTTTACGCCAGCAGGTATCATCAACAGGGGTCAAGGGGGAATGCCCTGTCCATGCGATGGTCAGGGATTTATGCTTACGCTTTTCCCCCGATTCCGTTGATTCCAAGGGTGTTGCGCAAAATGAAGTTCGAGAGTTGCCGATTGATACTCATTGCTCCAAGATGGCCATGCCAGTATTGGTTGCAGGAGCTCATGTTGTTGTCTCAGGATCATCCAATTCGCCTCCTTCCGTCTCCAACACTACTGTCAAGGAACGAGGGACAGGTTCTTCACCCAGATCCGCAATCTCTAAAATTGCACGCATGGCTCCTGACTTCCTAAAGTTTGAGCACCTTCAAATCCCACAAGACTGCAGAGATATTTTAAGGAAGTCGCGAGCTCAAAGTACTTTGAAAACTTACCGGCTAAAATGGAAAAGGTTCTGCTCATGGTGTGTCTCCAACAATGTCCACCCGATTAATGCACCAGCAGAAGAGGTTCTTCCTTACCTGCTACACTTAGCTTGCTCTGGCCTGTCCTTTTCATCAATAAAGATTCACCTGGCAGCCCTGTCCAGATTCAGGAAAGTATCTAATGTTCCTTCACTATGTTCGTCCTCTCTAATCAAACAGTTTATGAGAGGACTTTTCCGAGTTTATCCTCCGATTCGGCATCCCCCACCGGAGTGGGAACTCAATACAGTTCTTTCACAGCTTATGAAGCATCCATTCAAACCTATTCATAAGGCTGAGATCAAATACCTTACATGGAAAGTTGCCTTACTCCTAGCTTTGACATCAGCTAGAAGAGTAAGTGAGATACAAGCGTTCACCATTAAAGAACCCTTCCTACATTTTTCACAGGATTGCGTCACTCTCAGAACGAACCCTTCATTTATACCCAAGGTCCCATCACAATTTCATTTGAATGAACCAGTTTGTCTAAAAGTCTTCTTTACAAATCCGACTACACCAGCAGAAAGAACACTGCATTCCTTAGACGTCAAACGTTGTCTGAAGTTCTACTTGCAGAGGACAAAGAACTTCAGAAAATCTGATCAACTGTTTGTAGCTTATGGACAGACCACGTTGGGGGCAGCTGTCACCAAGGCTACAATTTCCAGATGGATAGCTTCAGCGATCCAATTCTGCCATACCAAGTCAAACAGACCACTGACAAGAAATGTCAGAGCTCATTCTACGAGGGCTGTAGCGGCATCTACAGCGTTATTCGCAGGGGTGAAGCTTGAGGACATCTGTCGTGCTGCGACATGGAAAAATGTCCATACATTCACCAGACATTACTGCCTCCTATCGACAAGCCAGAGAGATGCGGCAGTTGGACAAGCCGTCTTGCGACACCTGTTTGTTTAAAGAAATTCTCAGATAACATATACTTGATGTTCTTTTTATGTATGTTCTTTTATAAATTAAGTCATTTTAATGTGATTACAAACATGTTCATATGATATATCTATTCTGGTATTTCAAATGCATTTATAAGCTTTCATTCATCTTTGTCTGTGACAATAGCATGTGAAACATTTGTTAATTGATTAATGATGATTTTAATGAGAGTGTTTCAGTACAAGTCTCCCACCATCCGCAACCGACTATTATCTGGTTTACTGCTTGCTATTCTGATTCAGGCATGTGAATCTATGAAAGATACCCCAATACTGGATAAGAAAACAAGTTACTTACCTGTAACTTCAGTTATCCAGTATTGGTATCTTTCATAGATTCACATGCACCCACCCTCCTCCCCGGAGAGTCAGTTCTCTAGAATTGGGATACTTATTCCCCACTTGTGCTAACGAAAATCTGAGGAGAACTGGCTCTGCAGAGAGGGTTCTAGAGGGTGCTGACAGCTGATTGGCTGTGACAAAGACTTGGGTCTTTTCAGCATAATGAGGTAGATAGGCTACTGCAATCTGGGCCTCAGGCCTGTATTCAGGGCCTACTACTATAATTTACTTTTGGCACTGCTTTTTTATATACCGTGGGACTCCCGCCTCGGCGACGGGGAATGATTCAGGCATGTGAATCTATGAAAGATACCAATACTGGATAACTGAAGTTACAGGTAAGTTCTCTTCCAGGGGATCCTCATCAATAGTTATAAGCACTGAATATTCCCGCCCATGTACGGGACCCCGGAAACAATATAAAAATAAATATGTAAAAAACACATATATCTAGCTCCACATATATGTATGTACATATATTATTTTTTCTCATATCAATGCAGCCCCAAAAAGAGGCTAACACAATGTAAAACCTTGTACATGTACTGCAATTATAAAGGAAACAAAAAACACATTAAATCAAATATCCTTTGAATTTTGTGTTTTAATGAGTAAAACCACTCATAACTCCTGAAAATTGCTCATAAAAAGACATTGTTAGTCTCAGGCTGCATTGAAAAGCAATAACATACAAAATGAAAGCATTTTCAACAAAAACTGGCACTGTGCCTTTAAGGCAGCCCTGAACCCAGGCTTCCCATCATGCCTCAGGGGTGACAGTTAGGTCAGTTGTTCTTTCCGGCTCCTTCTGTCAGAACCCTGGTTAACAGCTCCCACCTTTTTTTTGACTTTCTGTCAGAATTACTTGGTGTTTTCTTCAAATTTTTTATCTCACTCGACGGTTTTTTACCCTAGAGAGATAGTTATACCTTTTTTGGGCTCAAAAAAGGTTAATTTTTTGTCAGAAATGCCTACGGCTCTTTTTGACACCTGCACTGCCTGTGGGCATAAGAAGGCTTGGTCTGATACACATCCTGTGTGTATTCGCTGACTACCTGACTTTCATGAGGTAGCATCTTGTGTCCACTGCAAGTCCTTGTCATCCAGAACTATCAAGGACAGAAAGAGAAGCAGGATTTATGGACTTTCTGAGAGAGGTAGGTCTCCAAAGAGACTTATGAAGCGGTCGACGTCGAAGAAAGTTCCGACCTGCTCTCCTTCGGCGTCGGGATCGGCGTCGAGGTCTCCAACGACGAAGAAGGTGAAGTCTTCAGCGTCGAAAGTCAAAGATACTCCGCTGCCGTCAACCGGGCGATGTGCAGCGTCGAGTGCAACGTCGAGGTCTCCGTTGAAGCAGGACGGCTCAACGTTGAGACTTCCGTCGTCGAAGGCTCAGGTAGAGTTTTCGACGTCGAAGCCTCCGCCGTCGCCTAGTCATCGGCGTCGAGGCAGCCTCCGTCGTCGTCTGGCTATAGACGCTCGACGTCGAGGCATCCTCCCCTGTCGCCAGGTCATCAGCGATCGGCGTCGAGGCATCCCCCGTCGTCAGGTCATCGGCCATCGACGTGGAGGAAGAGATCGACCTCAAAGCATACTTCGTCTTCGCCAGGTCATCGGCGTTCGACGTTGAGGGATTCTCCGTCGACGACCCATCGACATTCGACGTCGAGGCACTCATCGTCGTCGAAGGACCATGGTAGTTCGGCGTCGAAGCTTCCTCCGTCGGCGTCACACCATCGACGCTCGACGTCGAGGCATTCACAAACGTCGGCAGGGCACTCGCCGTCGAAAAATGAGCAAAGTTCGACGTTGGAGAAGCCTGTATGGACTTCACCTCCTCGGAGATCGACGTCGAGGCATGGAACTCCAGTGGTCCAGTCTCAGCCAGTGGCACAGCAGTCTATAAGCTCGTCTGGGTCTGCCTCAGCTGCGGAGGATGACCAGGGCTCGCAAGTGAGTGACAGTCACGCTGCCAAGCAGAAGAGGTCGCCGGAACAGAGGGACTCTCGCGGTCGCTCCAGATCGGCGGCTGGCTCAGGTTCGAACTCGGGCAGCGAGGAATCCAGGCATTCACAAAAGAATGCAACGCCTCCACATAAATCGCCTACTGTCAGACTTTCACCGAGATGGTACAAGCCACTTCATCACTGGGCTCCGGACAAGGAGACAGCGTCTCGGTTGCAGCAACCGCTCTCTAGGCCTAGAGAACGGTCACGCTCTCCGGTGAGGCAGAAAGAAAGATCCCGCTCTTCAGTTCGCCAGAGGGAAAGATCATGTTCCCCAGTTCGTCAGAGAGAAAGATCACGCTCTCCAGTTCGCCAGAGGGAAAGATCGCGTTCCCCAGTTCGCCAGAGAGAAAGGTCACGCTCTCCTGTTCGCCAGAGGGAAAGATCACGCTCTCCAGTGCGCCAGAAGGAAAGATCGCGCTCCCCAGTTCGTCAAAGGGAACGATCGCGCTCCAGGGTGAGGCGTAGATCACGCTCAAGAAGCACAAGGAGAGACCGGAGAACTCCTTCTACTTCTTCCTCGACCCGCTCTCACAGAAACTACTCTCCTACCCTGTCAGACTCTCCTTCAACGAGGGTATCTCCAATCGATGATATCTTCACTTTTCAGGACATACTGGGTAGGTGAGCTCTTAAGCTGGGAGTTACCTTAAAAGCTCCGCAGATCAAGACCTCGATAATATTTGAGACACTACAGCATAGGTCTGCACCCAAACCTCTTCTGCCTTTGGTACCGGGGATTATAGAGCCAGTTATGGACGTCTTCTTAACCCCAGCGACGGTCAAAGCGGCTCCGGCAAGGATTCTTAAAAAGTACAAATCTCCAGAGGACGATCCGCTATTCCTCAGAGCTGATTCTCCCCCGGACTCAGTGATTATCGCGGCGGCGAGGAAGTCCAATGCAGTTGCCTCATCCTCAACTGTTCCTTCAGATAAGGACAGTAAGATGCAAGACTCGTGGGGTAGGCGGGTCTGCAATACATCAGCGTCTTTTCTCAAGGTTGCCAATGCGGAAGCCCTCTTGGGGCGGTATGACCGATCCCTGTGGGACTCTCTGCAACGTTTTGTGGAGAAGCTCCCAGCAGAGGACCGTAAGGACTTTGAGGAAATCCTCCTGGAAGGCAGTCAAGTCTCCAACAGGTGATAAGCGCCGCAGCGGATGGTGCTACCCTAGCAGCTCATGGGTATGCTCATGGGGTAACAGCAAGAAGGTCATCATGGTTGCGACTGACGGCTTAAAAACCTGAAGCCCAAGCACATATATTGAACTTACCTTTTTCAGGTGCTTCATTGTTTGGCACAAGTGCAGACGAGGAAATGCAGCGCATGAAGGCAGAACTGGAAACTCTCAAGGCAGTGGGTCTTGAGAAGAAGAAGGAGTTCAAGAAGAAATTTCGCTCCTTCAACAAGGGCTCAACAAAGCAGCGGGTTCAAACCCCGAACTGGCAGAAGAGCCAAGATCAGCAGGGGCAGCAAAAGTCCCAGTATAAAGGCAAGCGTAATTACAAGGGAAATATTCAGCGCCAAGGCAACAACACCGGCAAGGCTCAAGCCAAGCAATGAGTCGTCTCTTCCCCCAGCGCCGTGGACCACTCCAGTGGGGGGAAGCCTGACAAAGCATTTGAAAAAGTGGCAAAGCATCACAAAAGACAGATGGGTGTTGTCTACGCTTCAAAATGGGTACTGTCTTCATTTCAGTCGTCTTCCTTCACCCGTTCCCCCGATGTCAACATCAAATCATCAACTGCCCCTACTGCAAAAAGAAGTCACCACTCTACTCGAAAAGTCAGCTATCGAGAGAGTTCCGGCCTCTCAGAGGGGAAAAGGGGTGTACTCCCGTTATTTTCTGGTCAAGAAAAAAGGACAGAAGGCAGAATACAGACTCATCCTGGACTTGCGAACGCTAAATCTGCATGTCAAAAAGGAAGTATTCCGCATGTTGGCGCTTCACCAAATATATACACATCTCAGGAAGGGAGATTGGATGTGTTCGCTGGACCTTCAAGATGCTTATTTCCATGTCCCAATACACCCCAGTCACAGAAGATTTCTTCGGTTCAGGGTGGGGTCCTCCCACTATCAGTTCAAAGTCCTGCCGTTTGGGTTGAAGTCGGCCCCTCGGGTGTTCACGAAGTGTGTTGCGGTGGTAGCGGCTGCGCTACGTCGCAAAGGGGTCTTCGTGTATCCATACTTGGACGATTGGCTGGTGAAAGGTCCTTCCCCAGTCAATGTAAGGAATCAGTTCCAGACTTGTATACAGCTCTGCCAGAGACTAGGGCTACATGTCAACTTCGGAAAGTCAGTCATTCAGCCCACCCAGAGGATCCACTTCCTTGGAGCTCTGCTAGACTCCGAAGCAGGAAAAGTGTTTCCTTCGGCGGAGAGACAATCATCAATCGCCCAGAAATGTCAACTGATTCTTCGCGGCAAGACTCAGAAAGTGCGCAGGATTGCCTCCCTGCTAGGGTCGATGGCATCTTGCATCTTCCTGGTCCCGAACGCCAGACTTCGAATGCGTCCTCTTCAGCAGGTTCTGGAGGACAAGTAGGATCAGCAATTGGCTCGCTGGGACGATCACATCACCATCTCAGACGCAGCTCGAGTTTCTATTCCGTGGTGGACAAAAGCTCGGAATATGCAGGTGGGAGTCCTGTTCCACCAACCTCCCCCTGCACAAACACTGATCACGGACGCTTCCCTTCTGGGCTGGGGAGTGCACATGGGCCCCCTGCAGGTTCAAGGTCAGTGGTCACACAAGGAAAGCACTTACCATATCAACATGCTAGAGCTGAGAGCAGTACACCTGGCTCTCAAAGCGTTCCTCCCCTCAATCCAAGAGGCATCTGTGCTAGTACAGACGGACAACACCACCACCATGTACTACTTAAACAAGCAGGGGGGACGTGCTCCCGGACGTTGTCATTGGAAGCGCAGAGGATCTGGCATTGGCTTCTGGCTCGAGGGCTATCTGTCACGGCGGTTCACCTTCCAGGAGAGCAAAACGTGAGGGCAGACGCTCTAAGCCGTCATTTCGACGACAAAGAAGACTGGGTTCTTCACGACGAAGTGGTGGAGGAACTTTTTCAATCCTGGGGTCGTCCCTTCATAGACTTGTTCGCGGACGAACAAAACGCCAAATGCCGAAGCTTCGCCTCCAGGTTCCACCGGCCAGGCTCGAGAGGGAATGCTCTTTTGATCGACTGGTCAAACGAATTTGTGTACGCCTTTCCACCTCTCCCGTTGATTCCGAAGGTGGTAAGCAAGCTAACACACTCATGCACAACAATGATTCTGATTGCTCCCGATTGGCCGAGGCAGTGGTGGTACACAGACCTGCTTCATCTGTCAGTAACTCCTCACAAGAGGCTGCCATGCAGGCCGGACCTGTTGTCCAAGATGGACGGGAGGATCTTCCATCCCAACCTTCCGTCACTGAGCTTGGCAGCATGGCTCCTGAGGTCATCCAATACGGCCATCTAGGATTGCCAGAGGACTGCATGTTCATTCTGAAAGAAGCAATGCGTCCTTCCACCAGACATTCGTATGCATGCAAGTGGAAGAGATTCTATATATGGTGTATACAGAATAGTCATGATCCGATCAAATGTCAAGAAGAAGCAGTTCTTCCTTATTTGTTGTATCTGGCTAAAGCAGGTTTAAAATTTAATTCCATCAAGGTGCACCTAGCGGCCATAACGGCTTATAGGCGGTCGCCTTCTCAAACCTTTTTTCAAGCTAGCATCTGTCAAGGACTTCCTGCAAGGGTTAAAAAAAGTATACCCTCCAGTGCGTCCTCCTTCTCCACCCTGGGAGTTGAACTTGGTGCTATCAAAGTTAATGGGTCCTCCTTTTGAACCCATTCACAAAGCTACTTTACAACATCTTTCATGGAAAGCGGCTTTTTTGGTGGCTATCACGTCAGCTCGCAGAGTGAGCGAGATTCAAGCCCTCTGTGCATCAGAACCCTATACGGTGTTCCATTTGAATAGGGTGGTGCTACGGACGCATCCATCTTTTCTGCCTAAAGTGGTGTCAGATTTTCATGTAAATCAGATCATTTCTCTGCCCACTTTTTTTCCCAACCCCTCCACTCCAGCTGAGAGGGCTCTGCATTCTTTAGACCTGAAAAGGGTTTTAAAATTCTATCTTTACAGGTCTAAAGTGATTCGTCATTCTGATCATCTTTTTGTTAACTATGGATCGATCAGGACAGGCCATGCTGCCTCAAAACGTTCCATTTCCAGATGGATCGTTTCATGTATTAAACTTGCTTACCAGCTAGTGCAAAAAACCCTGGGGTTTTCTCCCAAGGCGCATTCCACCAGAGGAAGAGCTGCGACTGCGGCTTTTCTCAATAATGTGCCCATGTCTGAGATCTGTAAGGCGGCGACCTGGTGGTCCGTCCATACATTTACCAGACATTATTGTCTTGATTCTGACACGAGAGCAGATACCCAAGTAGGCCAGGCCTCCTTGCGGAATCTGTTTAACAGCCAGTCTAGGCTGTGATGTTGGGTCTTTTAAGGTAGAAGATGTACTTCTCATTGACCTGCAGGTGGATGTTGCGCTTGCTATTCTATTCAGTGCTTATGACTATTGATGAGGATCCCCTGGAAGAGAAGGATTAGTTACTTACCTGTAATCCTAGTTCTCTTCCAGGGGTATCCTCATCAAAGTCATAAGTAACCCACCCGCCTCCCCAGGTAAATGAGAGCTGTACGTTTTCATGTTTGTATTTAGCCCTGACTTCAGGGTTATGCAAAGAACAACTGACCTAACTGTCACCCCGGAGGCATGATGGGAAGCCTAGGTTCAGGGCTGCCTTAAAGGCACAGTGCCAGTTTTTGTTGAAAATGCTTTCATTTTCTATGTTATTGCTTTTCAATGCAGCCTGAGACTAACAATGTCTTTTTATGAGCAATTTTCAGGAGTTATGAGTGGTTTTACTCATTAAAACACAAAATTCAAAGGATATTTGATTTAATGTGTTTTTTGTTTCCTTTATAATTGCAGTACATGTACAAGGTTTTACATTGTGTTAGCCTCTTTTTGGGGCTGAATTGGTATGAGAAAAAATAATATATGTACATACATATATGTGGAGCTAGATATATGTGTTTTTTACATATATATTTTTATATTGTTTCCGGGGTCCCGCACATGGGCGGGAATATTCAGTGCTTATGACTTTGATGAGGATACCCCTGGAAGAGAACTAGGATTACAGGTAAGTAACTAATCCTAACTTGTTTTCTTCACCATGTTTGCTAATAGGAAAGTATGCTTTGTCTCCCTTCAATTTATTGCACTCATTAATTATTTTTTTTATTTTTTTCTCTATTCCTTTTTCTCTACCCGTCCCGACTTCTTTTCCTCACCCCATTTGTAATAATTCTTACCTTGATTTATCTCACATTTCTGACTGTTCATATCCTTGTTTTTCAATTTCTTGCCCATCTTTATTTTCTTGTTCCGTCTCACCAATTTTTTGCCACATGTTTACATCCAACCCGTCCTGTTTTCATTCATTCTAACTTCTGTTTTCCTTCCCCCTTGTGTTTCCCTTCCCTTTATCACTCTGATTTCTGCCCCAACTGTGAATTGTAACCACCATTATTTTCTCATCACCGATTAACCATTCCTGTTTTTGTCCCTTGACCACCTCTTGCTTTTTGTGTCCTCACACAACGTCCTGTTGTTTTCTTGCCTACACTAATTTACTGATTCCTCTTTTAAAAAATATATCTCTGCTTGTTTTCCGTCCCCATTTGACTACAAACATTCTTTCTTCATGTAAATGTTTCTGTCCTGCACTACACTACTCTTCTATTTTCTTCCCTTTTTGTTTTCCCATCCGTCCTCCTCTTGGTTTGCCGTGTTTTATGTCTTTTTGCTCTTCCTTTATTTTCTGTTGATGGTCCATCCCAACTCTCTGTTTTCTCTCCATGCATCTCCAGTCTTTCTCCAGGACGGACAGGCTGCTGAGACACAAAAGAATGTGCCAAGGATGCCAAGCAAAGGTCCCTGATGGCCCTTTCCTGCTCTAGAGATGGGAAGTGATGACGCAGTGAGCTGCAGGGGACCCTGTTCACTCTCTTGTTTACGTTTGTCCTCTCGTGAAATGATATGATGGAGAGAGATAAGTGGGGTATAACGTGCAGAAGCTGCCAAGGAATGGGTAGCGTCACCCGCTTCAATACACTCTGGACCTGGATGCACGGCATGGCGTTGAAAGCTGTTCAAGAGGACAGTCCGCTTTTGTTCCCTTCAATATTTGGTTTCATTGTGGACTTACTGTGACTTGGAATTTGAGGGAATGGACCTCTTCCCCTGTGCCCAATCAGTTTGTGCTAATCATGCGGTGGGATGTACGACTCCTAGTTGGACTTTTTTCCCCGACAGTTGGGCCAGCCCTTTGGCCTAACAATGGTGCATGTAGACTTACCAGTTAACAAGTAACATTTTGTTATGATGGAGCTGCACCAGGTAAAGTAGGCCAGTACTCTACGTCCGCCCTTGCTTCCTTATTAACCCCTCTGGTGTGCTGGGGAAACCTGAGGTTTTTCAACAACAGCCTTGTTGAACATGGCTACAAGAATTTTCATGCAACAAAAAGATCAAGTAAAAATCCTTGATATTCGGTGAAGAAAGGTGATATGAAATGGAGTTCACCTGCAAAAAAGACCTGCTGCGAATGATTAATCGACTGAACTCT
Organism: Lissotriton helveticus; assembly: GCF_964261635.1. Taxonomy (NCBI): domain Eukaryota; kingdom Metazoa; phylum Chordata; class Amphibia; order Caudata; family Salamandridae; genus Lissotriton; species Lissotriton helveticus. Next base: position 1,586,969,447 of record NC_136057.1, read on the forward strand.
GACCTCACTAACTGCTCTTGCTGTAGTTCTTTAGGGTACTCGACTGCTAGGGAAACAGACTTTCATGATAGTAAATGCAAAATTCTACAGCATTCTTCCATTCCAACATATTTCTGCAAAGCCAGGGAGACTAATGTATTGTAGCAAGTGAATTGGGTAAATTCAGTAACAATTTCTGAACACATTTACTTGCCTCCCAACTTGCAAATGTAAACATTCAGTTAACCTTGGTAATAATTCCACTGAAACCTATGCGTGAAGACACACACTGGGGCAGTTTTCGCCAAAGGAAGGTGTTTTTGAAAACATTTTAAGTCAATGAAATTGCAGTCTTTTTTTCTTAAGTTCTTCGATGTCCTGTTTTCATTACATTTCAGGGAGTGTATGGCTATAGTTTTCAGTAACTTCAACATGGCCTAATTTTGTTTGAATGTAATATTTGTATGTAACTTTTTTTTACAGTTCACATATTGTCTGCATCCAAGAGGCAAAGATTGTTACTTACCCTGTTCATCATTTTGCCACTCTCCACCCAGGGCGTTTATTGTATATATCTACATAAAGTGTTGCCTTGAAAACCAGCCCATTCCAAAATATTGACTCTGAAAGTTGTTTAAGTCTATGGAAAAATACTGTTCTAAAATTAGAAGGAAAATAAGCAAATACAGGCTTCTTTTGCATAATAACGTTCTTAACATTTTCATCATGTGTGTCAAAATATTGGGTGCTTCAGAGTAAAAGCTAGGCTAGATGGGGCGTGGTAGAGGCCTGGCCTGACTGCAGACTAATATGTAGGATGTTTGGCTGACCTGACTTATTGTTCTCATCTAGCAGTGCATTGGTTAGCTCTGCTGAGGGTGCTGTATATATTACCACTCGCAGTAACTGATGCTCGCTCTCTCTACACCCCATACATTGTAGCTAGGGCTTTTCCCTGCTCTACTCCTAGGGCAGCCTAGGCCCGATTGCTGATTTGTGCTGAAGCCTGGCCCGTTATTGACATACTTGGTTGTGTTGGCAGAATCTGGCATGGCAAAAGTTTTCATCATGCTTCTGTCCCAAAAAGAAATTGTGCTTCATAAATGTTCATGCAAAAACGTTTCAGGTCACTTTTTGGTTTTACATGACCCGAGTCTGTTGGGTTTACTTTGTCTGTGGGTTGTATTTAATTGAAAGTAAAATTTGGGCATAATGGATATTAGTGTCTGGTACTTCGAATATAATGGTGCTTAATAACTACGGTCCGTCTGACACTGTCCTTTCTAGGCTGAGAAGTGCCTGAAGGCTTTCCTTAATTTTGTTTACAGTATAGTTTGGTATTAAAACCTCAAGTGTCTGTGAAAAAAAATGTCTTTAGGCTGCACTTCAAGTATGTGGAAAATGCATTAAAAAAATGCGGTCAGGCACTTGTTGCTGGTAAAGAACCAATTTTAGGCTGATAAAGAGTGATATAGTAATATTGAAAGGGTATGGAGATGGAGTGTGTCATTTGCTTGCCAGAAATAGTACTACTACTCACATATACTTTTCAAGCTAGACCTGAACCAAGAACTGGATGTGTAGCGACACTTGTATTTCAAAGGTTAGATATATCCATCAGTGGGTGTGTACACATTTCTCATGCACAGGGAGCATTGAGGGATGTTTAGTACAATAATGTAGACATGGAGGAGTTTGGCAGAATGCAAAGTCAATACCTCAAAATAGTGGTCTTTCATCGTATCAGTTGTTTCCTTTTTGCAGTGGCAATTGGCTTCCAAAAACTACGCTGGAACATTATACTTGGAGAGATTGGCTTTTCAGCAATTGTACCTGCCTTGAAAATACCTGGCTATTTTCTTAACATTGCACAAGTTCAAACTAACTTTCTGCAGTTGTTTTTGGTACCGTAAAGGCAAATTGAATTTGACCTCTGGGTTATCCAAGTCAGCAGTGTTGATAATAAGCTATAATCCAACGTTCTCATGAAATCCCAACAGTAGCATTCTTTCATCAGCAACGAGCACTACTAGCAAAACATGGTGAAGGCTAACGCAACCTCTTGATATGGTATTCCTTTAAGATATAACTGCTGCATTAGTAGCTCACAGGAAGCAATATTCCCATTATTTCATCATGATGAAGTGACATAAGCTTGTCTGCAGCATATTTCTAATTGCTGACTGTTAGATCTGGGGGTCTCTAGTTGGCAATGGTATTCACCTTGATCCAAATAGGGACCCTTACTTCTAAGTCAGGATAAGGGAATTACACTCCTTAATAACCCCTGCTCACCCCCTTGGTAGCTTGGCAGGAGCATACAGGCTTATCTCAGGCAATGTGTTAAGCATTTGTGAATATACACAGTAATACAGTGAAAATACTACAGATGGACACAACACAGGTTTTTATAAAAATAAGTATTCTTTATATAGACTTAAACACAAGACCACAAACGACAAAAATCCACAATACTACACTTAAGATTACTTAAAAGATGACCAAAGTCTCTTAGTTCAAGTTGATGGTAAATGCGACAAAGTTCTCAACAAAGTACCTGGATGCGTAACGCAAAGTGAACAAAAGGCTTGCAAAAGGTGAAATGCGTCGGTTCCGTGACCCGGGGGAGCGGTTGCGTCCTTCCTCAATGCTTGCGCAGAGTAGGGGACTCGTCGTGAGCCTTATCGGTGCAGAGGTGATGCGTAAATTCTCGGCCTGCGGACGCCTTGATGCGAGAAGATGGCGCCCTTGATGCGGCGATGCGATGACGCCCTGGCAGCCTTGCGACGACTCTGTACTTTAAAGCCGCGACAGGCCCTGCGACCCGCTTCTCCGGTGATGCGATGGCAACTCTCTCGATGGCGTCACACTTTTCCGGTGATGCAACAGCAGGCAGCTTCGATGAACACACGCTTCCAGGAAGATGCGACGAAGGCACGCTTCTCCGGCGTTGCGATGATTTCAGCTGCGGCGGCGACACTCTTCTTCTAGATGCGTCGCACTTCCAGCTCCCAGCGGCACCCAAGTGACTGGAGTCAGAATTCCCAGCAAGGAAATTCAGGAGGGAGCTGGAGGTGAAGTCATTTGTCCCTGAGACTTCAGCAGGAGGCAAGCACAGTTCAAGCCCTTGGAGAATATTCTGTAGATGAAAGTCCTTACAAAGTTCCTTTTCCTCTCCCTTGGCAATGAAGCAACCACTGCAGGCCAACCCAGCAAACAGCACACTGGCAGAGGGGCAGTACAACTCCTGCAGCTTCTTTGGTTCTTCTCCTTGGCAGAAGGTTTTTTGTCCAGAAGTGATCTAATTTCTTGGGATCAGGGTCCCAATATTTATACCCCAAAATCCTTTATTCTCTGAAGGCAGAGAGGCCTCTGCCTAGTCCAAACCAGTTCCTGAGCACTTTGCTTACATGACTCTCTTCTTCCTTTCACGGTGCAGGGGAGCGACATCAGTCACCCCACAGGAGGTGGAGCCAGCACAGGGGAGGGAAGATACAGCTCTGGAGCACTCTGTTGACATGATTCCTCCTCTCCTTTCACAGTGCAGGGCAGAGACATCAGACAAACCACAGGAGGTGGAGCCAGCATTGTAGAGGGAAGGCCCAGCCCTATTCAGTTCCCAGGTGCAACTCCCTCCCATCTAGATGCAGATCTCTCTATTCACTACTGGGCTGCCCCAGCCTGTCTCCTGGAATCCCCCAGCCCTGTCACTCAAAAACCCAGACAAGGAATACACAACCCAGCAGAGGCAGGCAAATTCCTACTTTCTAAAAGTGGTATTTGCAAACACAGAATATTAAAATAAACTTTACTAAAATATGTATTTTATTATTCTAAGTTCCGGCAAACTAAATTCGAATTTCTACCATGTTCCCTGAGTCAGTTAAGATTATAAGAATGTAATAATCTAACTGCCCATTCTGGCCTATGAGAAAAGGTAGCCTTCAATAGTGAAAAACGAAAATGGCTGTAATTCACTATTAGAACATGCTACACACATCAGAGCATGTCCTACCTTATACTTACGATGCACCCTGCCCTTGGGCCTACCATAGGGGTGTCTAATATGAAGCAAGGGAAGGTTTAGGGACCGGCAAGTGAGTGCACTTGGCCAAGTCGACATGGCAGTGCTAGACTGCACACAGGCCCTGCAATTGCAGGCCTGAGACACACTTTACAAGCTGCTTCTGTGGGTGGCACAACCAGTGCGGCAAGCCCACCAGCAGCATTTGATTTACAAGCCCTGGGCACACATGGTGCACTGTACTAGGGGCTGACAGATAAATCAAATAACCTGATCATGGAATCCAATCAGTATATCAATTTAACATAGGGAACACTTGCACTGTGGCACTGATTAGCAGTGGCACAGGGCCCAAAACATATAACCAGCAAAAACATATCAAAACAGAGGAAGCAATCCGTCAGAAATGGAAGGGAGACTCACGCCAATGATGTCAGGTCTAACACTGACTAAATAAAAAATGTTTTAAATAATCTTCTGCTTCTACACCCCACATCCCAATGGCAAACCCTTTTCCAACTGTGCGGAATTCTACACAGTGTACAATTATGTATAGGCAGAATAGAGCCCCTTTGATCCTTTCCTCTTCCCATCCTGGGAAGCTCGTGGCTGGAGTGTCGGGGTTTCAGAATACCCCTTAAAGGTTCATGTTTATGTCCCTCTCCCAAACTTACAAGGCATATCACACCTCCTTGCAGCAAAGCATGTCAGTTTCTCAGACCTTGAGTGATATTTTTGTACTATGTATAAAGCTGTCCCTGTGCCGCCTTGTCTCAGATGGCCCCAATTATGTGTTCTGGCAAGTTAGTCACAGTCCCGAAGGGTCACATACAGAGTGAACCCCCAAACATAGGAACTGTACTCTTTTCTATATACAATACTCTTCAGCCCAGAGACATTTTGTGCAACTAATTGTCTAACGTTCAAATTGCTGTTGGTTTACAAAAGTGAGAACTAATCTAAAAGGGTGTTATGATGAAGACAGACTTCTGGGTCTCTAGAGAAGGAGTTCCACCATGATATCTCTTACAACGGGAGATGAGGGAAACAAACTTTCCACAGCTAATAAACTAAGGTTCTAATTACTGTACTATATGTAGATACTTTGACACTATGGCTGATGGATATTGCAAAGATGGACTGAGATCTAACCTTTCCACATGGATCGGTTTGTCTCAGATTTCATTGTTTTCATTGCTGTAACCTGTGTTTAGAGACAATCTCCCTTTTAAGCCTTTGCTTGAGAACATTTTCAACCAATCATGACAACTTCAACAAATGATTGAGGAAATTCAATGTGGCAAGAGTTACAACTTTCTATATGTAGTTTTGAAGGAGATGCTGTTGAGCATGTTGAGTTTCTTTATACACCTTGTGTCTTTACAAACACAAGCACTAGAAGATTTCTGTAACTTTCTGTGCTAGGAATTGGGAGGACTAAAGGAGAGTTTGACCTGCGAATGAATAATGTCTATTAGGGCGCGAGATCTCAATTTTATTTTAGTGAGGAAGGAGGAACAACACCCCGTTGGCCAGTTAAAATATTAAAAAGGACAAATTTGTTGAAGAGTTTTGGTTACTTGGTCATGATATAGCCATGAACTGGCGTTCAAGAAAGGTTGTGAGTCGTGATTGGGAGGAAGCATGATGTGCCGATAGCACAGAAACAGAAGTGGCATTTGACTCCCTATGAATAATCAGAACAAATAAATGACCCTCTATATGTATTGACGATTGATAGAGAAATGGTTATATAACAAATCTGAAGATCAATTCAAATTATGGAGCTCTGAACACAGAAGAACAATCCTGCCTGCTGGTTTATTTTAAATGTAAGTAATGAGAACAAAGAGGACCCAGTATGCCCAGTTGGAACTCGGGTATGCACATGTATAAGGAACTGGGGTTCTTTAAGGACTCATTGTATCACTTAGAAACTCAGTTGCTGGATGCATTCATTGTCAATAATAGCGATTAAAGACTTGAAATATCCCTAATTATGAGTCAGTAGCTGAAGAAATCCTAAGACTTCACTGGATCCCAGTGGCACAGCGCATTAAGTTCAAATCGCTATGCCAAGCCTATAACAACGCCTTGAACAACACCGGACCAATATATCTTAAGAAGCTTTCTCGTGGTATCATCCAGCCAGACAACTGCGTTCTTCAGAGGCTAGACTTAGGGAGTTTCCAAGGATCCAGACCTTATGCTGGGGAGGCCACAGTATCTCTTACGAAATGGCAAAATTATGGAATAAATTACCATTCACTATTAGAAATGCTGGTTCACTTATCACCTTTAGATGGGACCGCAAAACTAATTGCTTCGACTAGGGCTAATTCTGTCTCAGCGCCTAGGCACCTCTGGGTATTCGTGCCCTCAATAAGTTTTATTAACATAAACAGTAACTTTCCTACAAACAGCAATTAACTTAAAGAATGACATACGCGACAAGACAAACAAGGGTACTCTAGTGTTCAGTGTCCTTAGTGATCACACAATGAGAAACAACACTGACGGTGAAAACAAGAGTACGACTTGGCAAGGTCAACAGACGGGTATACAATTGTGAATTAGGTGTCTGAGGGCCAGATGTAGGAAGCCTAATTCCGGTCGGTAACGGCCGAAATTACCGAATTTCGGCCGTTACCGACCGGAATTAGGCTTTTCATATGTAGGTGGCATCATTTCAGATTCGGTAATTTACCGAATCGGTATTTAAGAATTCGGTAAATTACAGATTCTTAAAAATACCGAATCGGTAAATTACTGAATCTGAAATGTAGGGAGCACTCAAATGAGTGCTTTTCCCATCTTAGGATACGTTATTTACCACCAACTAGAGGTTGGTGGTAAATAATGAAAACCTTTGAAAAAGCATTTTTTTTGCTTTTCCAACAGTGACATGTTGCAGACATACATGCCCTTAGGGCATGTATGTCTGCGACACGTGCACCCATGCACAATTGAGGGGTGCAACAGGGTGTCAAAGTGACACCCTGCCGCCCTTCAATGTTTCCCCCTTTTACCGAATCAGTATTTACCGATTCGGTAATTGCCATTCATTCCTATGGGCCTCCAGGCCCATAGGAATGAATGGCAATTACCGAATCGGTAAATACCGATTCGGTAATTTTTTACCTACTTCCCATTTGCCTGTTCTTAAATACCGAATCGGTATGACTCTGTATTTAAGAATCGGTAATCTGGGATTACCTACATCTGGCCCTTAGTCTCTCAGTAAATGAAAGAAGTCCTAGACTGTTTGCTATAGTGTTTGCAATGTTTTGACTTTATATTCTAGTTCCAGGGTCAGAGTCAGAAAAATCTTTATTCGACGATTAAAAATCATCATAAAAGTACATATATACAATAAAAACTTCATTAAATAACAAATCTAGACTCTTATTAAAAGCCAGGGTACAATATTATGCGACAAATTATAATATACATTCATTCCTTGACACTATTCTCTGGTGATTCTTAACCTTACTGCCACTTTTTAAAAATTCATCATAGAGCATAGTGTTCGCATACCATTTGCTCTTTGTAAGAAAAGTAAAGCAGTTCCAGGGTCCAATTCATCGAATCAGTATAAAAAAATAATGTTTAATCGGAGTTTAGTTAGTAACAGTATTGTTGCTGAACAAGCCAGATATGCCAATTTTCCAAAAGTAGGGATCATAGTATAGCCCAGTATGAGGTGCTGCCGACAATGCAAAGCAGCCCTGAACCTGGCAGCTCAACCACCACTCTCCGGGGAGAATAGCTTCTTGTAACACCACAGCAAACCGATATTTCCAGTACTTGGTACACAAAAAAACTGCAGTACTGATATCTATATCCCTTAACAAAAAGCAACATAAAATGTACAGTCAACCCGTGTCCATTAAAAATTAAAATCATATCACATTATAAGGAAAAGTAGTCCCAAAAAGTGACTGAAGTCTTAGGAGTTTCATGGAAGACAAGCGAGTGACGATGGAAAGATGACCATTCTGGGGCAGTGTCTGAAGTTTTTCTGTAACACAAAGGGACTTGACCTTAGTCAGCCCTCCTATGGTGGCAGAATGCCTGCATTAATCAAACATTTAATATGAAAAAGTAAAACCTGTATTTTTAGCATTTCATTCTAATTCTAATTTGTTCTTTTCGTGCTCTAAAGTTTCAAACAATTTCCTTCTTGAAGCCTGTTGTTTATTTTTGATTTGAATATTTTCCAAGTGACATGTACCTGGAAGTCTACCACATTGTTACTATATATATATATATATATATATATATATATATATATATATATTTTTTTAGACAAAGCAGGTTTTCTGGTTAATCCTTTTAAATTTGAAATTCAACTCTTGTTTGGATGTGTTAAATCATGAAATTGCAATTTCTTTGCAGGATTATGTTTGTAACAATCACATTGTTTAAAGTATCTTCTGAAGTATTCTGCTACATTTCCTGACTGGTGGAGAATATTATACTATGGTCCTCCGTTCATACTATTGCAACATGTCTGTTGCTAAAGGAGGCCATGGAGTTATCCCATACCTCGAAAGTAGGAAGCAGGCTAAGGTCAGTTCCTAATTCATTCTCCTGAGTCACACCTACTTAAGAAAACCCTTGGGAATGTGTTTTAATGGAATTTTAGTGACATTGCAACTTTTTCATTAATTCTTTTTTTAATAGCTTCTCATTTGTCCTTATTTTGGTAGGAATAGGTAGCTTATGGTAAGTCTCATTGAGCCCTATCACCGTAGTTGTTTATGTTTAAGATCCTGTAAACATATTTTGTACTGACCATTTCAATAGCTGGTGTGTTTTCTTTTCTGAAATATTTGGAATATTTAAATAAACTTGTCTTTTCCAAAACTTCAGTTTAACATTTTATTTTTTATGCAGCTCACTAAGTTATTAATTTTCTCTGAGATAAAATGTTTCCCTTTCTCCACAGAACTTCCAGTTTCAAACTAGTATGGAGAACTTAGTGCAAAATTGAAAAATGTTGATTCGTTTTATTCATTACAATAAATGATTATGCTCATTTGTTTAGCTTTGTTCCACAGTCAGTTTCATCTTCGCTTGTCTACCCAAATGTTTCACTTTTTCTCATGTATAAACTCATTGCGGGAGTCACTGAAATGCGGTTTCTGGTAAAGTGCTATATCCGGGCTTGTCATAGACTCTGACTCTGCTTCCTGGCTTTCTCTATACTTAATAAGTCCTTTCCACTTCTACTCCAAAAGACTGGGAAAGTTACTAGACATGCTTTCTCTGATCATCCGTACTTTGATGGGATAGTGACAGTTATATGTGCGTTGATCATGGTTGCTCAACGTATTGGGGTAGTGTAAGGGCTGACATATATTCATGTTTTTGAAATATTCCCTGTTGTCAGGCAGCAAAACGTCTGCAATAAATGTTTAACCTTCAGCTATGTGCAGCTTATCTTTTGTTAGACATGTCATCCTTGGTGTGGTTTGACCCTGTCATATAGCTCCTGTATATCCTTATATCGTGTTAAGTTAGCATAGGTACATTTGAGGTTTAAACGCCATTTTTCTTTCTTGCAACTTCTGCACACGACACTTAATTGTTGACTTAGCTTTCAACCTAGTAGTTTGCCGTGGTGTATGTGAGAATAATATGTTATTGCTCTGATATCAGCTTTGCTTAATAAACTATGTCTGCACGAAGAGTGCTGAAGTTTCAGGAACAACACGATATGGAATTGTTATGAGGTCTGATCTCCACGCCTTCATAGTCATAACACAAGTGCAGCCTTTGCCAACTCTGGCTTCAGGCGGGATTGATATTGCTTTGCACGAGGCACATAGAACACACTTGATGCGGTGCACATGCAGAGAGAGCTGGTGTATGCTGATGTGATTCCTTCATGCTAGGACACTAAGGTATGGGCCCGCCCTGAAACAACCCAAAGAGACCTTCTTAGCTAATAATATAATATATGTGTTAGGGAGGGTGAGATATAAGTGTTGTTAACTCTTATTCATTACAGTATGTTAACATGCTGTCACCATTCGCTTTTTATGTCTTAGTAACTATGCTGATAATTTTGCTACTGATAATAAGTATACTTGTATTATCTAAGATACTGCGCCTGAGAAGACGGCATTAGTAAATAAACATTTCAAATGCACATGTGTCTTCTTTACTCCATGTTCTGGTTTGTAATGATAATATAACGAAAGAGTGTTCATGAGTCCCACGTACCCTGAGGTACTGTAAATTCATGTTCTGGTTTGTCTAAACATTGGGAGTTTGATATGTCCAATGAGACACTGTAGCTAGCTCGGTAAGGGGTGAGTTGGTTGCTAAGGTGAGTTTTGGGACACCCTAATTTGCCGAGGTTCCACTCCTCTGTGCACAGTTCTGTGTGAGAACAGAAACCCTGCGACATGGCGCCCAACGGTTTCGGTGGTCCTATATCATGACACTCGAGTAGTTTATCGTTCATACCTTAACCCCTTCACCTCCGTTTCCGGAAAGCGGGGTGTCGGTGAAACCTACCTATTTTTTGAGATAGGTATTATTCAAGCTTGATTCTTTCTTAAACGGTTTCTTTGAATTACTACCCAGTTGTGCTACAAAGTATTCTTTGTGTTTTCTTGTTTCCAGTGTTGTCATGGCGGCGGTGGCCATTGCGCAGCATAGTCGCGTAGCGGTATGCAACCATCTTCAGACGTACCAGGTCCCGGTGGATGGGATGGCTGTGATTTTCGTGGTATGTGCAGATCCGGCGTTCCCTTACGAGTTGTTTTACTCTTGGGTTACGTTTCCGGCTGTGGACGCTAATTCTGGTTTGTTCCACTCCTACACCGCCTCGGCTGTCCCGGCTGAGTATACACCGTACAGGGCATTGGAAATACCTATTGATCATTGGCAGCATCGAGTTTGGTTTGATGGCGCCCTCCCCCACTCTTTGTCCGCTGCGAGGTTAGGTCCACTCTCAATTCCAGGTACAAATTGGCCTGCGTTGGGTGGCTTTACCCCGCACCCGAATCACGGCGCTTGTACCCTGCAGGAAATTCGTAGGCTGCATGTTGTTTCCATTTCCGTGATTCGTGCAATACATCGGTCGCCACCTGCCTGGTGGTCCCCAGGGGGGTGCGGCCGTTCCCATGGATCGAGGCGGAATGCGTCTCAATCCAGTGATGGTTAATTCGGTTTTTGGTGCTCGTCCAGTTGACAACGATGACTTCCCATTCTGGCTAGCTGAGAAGTTTGATCAACTGGAGGCGGTTTTTCCGAATTCTACTCCTGCTGATAAGCATAGAATGTTGACGATTACTTTACCGAAGGATTTAACTCCTGAACTTGTTGACTGTGAAAGCTGGGGAAAAACATTTGCGGCAGTTTATACAAGGTGCTTCGGCACCCCGTCTATGACTGCCCTGCCTGACATCATTAGACGTGTTCAGAATGATCACGGTCCAGAGGCAGCGGTTGAATTGGGTATGCGCCTGTGTGGTTCTTTTGAGATTGTATGTGATCTCATTCTCTCCAATGTTAAAGGAGATGCAGTTAACTTTCAGGTGTCGAATGCTTTGGCTGCTCTGCCCGATGCCGACAAACCCCGTCAGTTGGCAAAAATTGTAGTGGCCGCTTATAAGACAATTGGCCGCACAAGTAGAGGTCTGAAATATTTTGCAGTAAAGGAGAAAAAACAACCTCAGGGACAATCTGCAGTTGCAGATGTCCCGCCCAAGTCCAAAAAACAGAATTGGCCTAAAAAACAGACACAGGGGAAGCAATATAAGCAGACTCAGGATTCTTTTCCTGCGCTTCAGGCTCCTGCGCCGACAGAGAAAGTATATGATTTGCGCGATCGCGCGATGATTAAATCACCTGATCGTTTTCAGGGTTCTGATCAACGCTCTCCTCGTTCCTTACAGGAAACATCGGCCCCGAAGACCGGTGGAGGAGGGGGTGGACGTGGTGGCCAACAGGGACGTGGTCAGTCCCGCCAAGCTGACGGCGCAGTGAAGCAGGAGGATTCTACGCCTAAAAGACCGCAGTTTGCGAAAAAGAAAGTCGCAGCCTTAACAGCGCATCGATATGCCACAGATAGTGAGAACGCGGCTTCGGAATCTGACGTGGGCTCTGACCTTGCTGGACAGCGCGGCGGAGATAACCATAGTCAGAGAGGCGCTGCGTCCACTACTGAGGGTGACAGCGACTGAAGTGTTCGTTGTAATTGAAACAGCCGATACAAGACTGGCTCCCCCTGAAAGACTTTTTGAAATTGTCCTGTTAATTGAAGGTGACATACAGCGTACTGTCAGAGGGGTATTTTGGGAGAACCTTTCGTCTACGTACGACATTTTGCTTTCTGAGGCTGACTGGCCCCCACCTTTTGTGCTCGCAGCGCCGCGAGGGGAGGAGGTAATCCTTCCCAGTTTCGCGCACACTGTCTCGACTGAGCATGCGCAGCATTTTGCAGAAGAGTGGGCTCGGGCTCTTGCACCGGCGCTGTACCGCAACCAATGTGGTTGGGATAAATTGTCTCCTTCCCACGAAATTCCTTTGCGGTCTGAGCCTCAGCCTCAGCCTCAATATCCCATACGGCGTGAAGCTAAAGCTGCCGTCGCAGAAATCCTTGAACAATTGGAATATCAGGGAGTTATTGAAACGTGTGTGTCACCGATGAATAATCCCCTTTTTACTGTGACCAAACCTGACGGATCATATCGTTTGGTATTGGATTACCGTCATTTGAACTCGCATTGCCGTAACTGTGCGGTACAGAATACTCACGGCTCTGCGCTAGTGGATAGTCTAGTGCGTAAGCGTTTCAAGACAACGCTTGACATATCTAACGGTTTTTATGCACACAGACTGGATAGCTTCAGCTCCCAATGGACAAGTTTTACGTCCGCTGGTGTGCAAAAAAGCTTCCGGCGACTTCCAATGGGCTACAAAAATAGTCCTGGAGTCTTCACCTCAAGAATAGTCACTATATTGGAGAGTATCGATCCAGATGCATGTTCTTATGTGGATGACATTTATCTCACAGACGACGAAATTTGGATGCATCTGTGTCGGGTGAATTCAATAATTTGTAACTTTGCTGATATGGGTTACAAGTTTAATTTTGCAAAATCGCACATTGCAGAACACACGGTGTTGTTCCTCGGCTATGAGCTGAACAATGAAGGTCGAGGATTGGCTCCCCACTTCCTGGAGAAATGCGCACAGTTGCGCGCTCCTACAACACTGAAGAAATTACAGTCTTTACTGGGCTTCTTGAATTTCGGCAGAACTTATGTTCCGGAATATGCCCAGCGTATCAAGCCTTTGTATGCTTTGATACAACCAACTTTTTCAAAATCATGCTGGCTGCCTGAGCATTCGGCCATTTTGCAATCTTTGCAGGCCGATCTGCTCGCTTCTAAATACTTACTGACTCGTGATAACCACACCAACCTGGTAATAAGAATAATTCCTGGGACAGTGGGTTTCACGTACCTCACTTTTAATGAAGGAGACACAGTACCTATTGCTTACAAGTCACACTTGTACACTTCGGCTGAATTGCGATTTCCCACTGTGGAAAAGGTTTTAACTGCTGTACAGATGGCGATTCTTAAAGAACGAGCTCTGTCACAGGGGAAGCGCATGTTAGTGGTAACACCCTGTCCTCATTTGGAGGCAGTCACGAAAGCCAGTGTACCAAATTCGAAGGCTTTGCATCCACGGATGTCACGTTTATTTTTGACGCCTCTTTACGGTCGCAAGAGTACTTGCAGTATGAGTTCGTTCATCCTGCTCCTCTGGCTATGCGACCTTTGGAGGACTTCCATTGCATCATTTACACTGATGGGTCGGCGCAGGTTGCGCATGGCTCTAAACATGCCTACGTTTCCGCATGCGCTATTGTGGTTGGTGCTATGTTGAACGATGAATTCATTTCCAGGGAGGTACACACGTTGCCCCTGGGCGATTGCACTGCACAATTAGCTGAGCTTCGTGCTCTTTTACTAGCGTTGGAGTACGCAGATCCAAGTGTTACTACTCTGATTGTAAGTGATTCTTTCTACTGTGTCCAGTCTTACAATGAGAACTTGTTCTTTTGGATTCAAAATGAGTTTCATGATTCCAAAGGTAGCACAATAAAACATAAAATGATCTGGGTTCGAGTGGCAGAGCTTAAGGCTATGTTGCCACTCGTTTATGTGATTCATACTCTCGGTCATCAGCGCGTAGGAGTTCACGCTGTTGGCAACTCGCTTGCTGATGAAGCAGCAAAATCAGCAGTATCTACATACTTAGTTGCAGCGGTTACTAGGTCAAAAACCAAGATTGATAGCGACATCTTGGCAGCAGTTGCTGCCTCTGAGAAGGGAAGTAAGCATCTTGCGGGATTCCCTTCGAAGTACAAATACCACTTAAGTCCCGAAAAGGTTCCTTTTGTGACAATTCCTGACGTTGGGGAACGGCTGATTCCCAACTCGGATCGCAGAGCAGACTTGATTACAGCGGCACATGAAGGTGTGGCGTCTGCGCATGCGGGCGTCTCGGCCACTGTAACTCAATTACAACAACGTTTCTGGTGGCGGGGACTGTACAAACAGACGCGTGATTATGTCCTTCTTTGTGACATATGCCAGCAGATTAAACCTTCAAATGCTACGCGTCCGCCACAGACTCAGTTGTACATTTCTAATAAACCACTAGGTTGTGTTTATTTGGATCACTGCGGTCCTTTTTCATCTGATACTGCGTATAAGTACATCTTAGTAGCAGTTGACTCATGCACACGCTTTGTGTGGGTATGGCCACATCGCAGCGCTGATTCACGGACTGTCATTAGAGATTTGCGTATCTTTATAGGGATTTTTGCCTGTGGTACCTTCCATTCGGATCAGGGTCCGGCTTTCGCCTCTAAGGCGTATAAGGATGCCATGACTTCGTTGGGGGTCCAAGTCAAGTTTTCGTCTCCCTACAGACCTGAGGGTAACAGTGTAGTTGAGCGAATGAACCGTGATTTAAAGCAATCTTTGACAGCCCGAGTTATAGGCACTGGCAGAAACTGGCTGGCTCACCTCTATGGCGTGCAGCGTGCTCTTAATAATCTCCCTAGAAGGTCTCTGGGTGGGCGGACCCCATACGAAATGCTCTTTGGCATCAAGATGTACGTCCCTGACCTTGACGGTCTAGACTATGTGGTTCCCGCCACTTCCTTTGACGCAGATGAACATTGCAATGTTTTACAGAATCTACAAAAGACCAGAGACAGTCTTGCAAAGGAACATTTGCCCTCCACGTCGGATGATGCGTTGCAGATCCCGGTAGTTGGCTGGCTACCCCAAGTTGGAGAACTGGTTCGGGAGAAGATCGATAACAAGAAAGAATTTGGTCCTTCCTATCGAGCTCCGGTTCCAGTCCTTGGAGTGAAAGGCACAAGAACTGTCATTTTACCACCACTTCCTGGACGTAAGGAAAACAGGTTTATTTCAATTGACAATGTCAAGATACACAGAGTGGCCGATTCTTCTTAGCATGACACCGGCTGTTTCCTGTCCTTCCATTGTGAGGAATTCAGTTATGCCCACTGCTTCTAATATTGAACCTGAAGTGGCCATCGAATTACCTGCTGTTTCCAGTCCGTTATTAAATAATTTACCCGGAACTAACATTGATGAGATAGACTATACCTACCCCACTGATTTGTCCATGCCTGACCTGCAAGCTCGTTTAGCCACGGAATCCAGATTTTCATTTGACTCTGCTTCCCTTGCCTCGAAGAAACCCTCTCGAATTGCAGTTTATGCTAGCCTGTGTAAAAAACATTTTTTGATACCCCCTTGGACTTACATTTGGCTGGTCCTTTTTTCAGTTTACCTTTTTATGTCAATTGGTTTTGTGTTTTATTTTTTTCGAATTATGAATGGACACTATGTCGAGGAGAGAACTTGCATTACTCATTTAAATGGAACTTTGGCCCCACTTTCCTCTTCACATTCTACACACAGATTAAAAAGAGACTTGACTTTGGTTAACATCACAGCATGGCCTGTCCTTGATGGAATCGTGTGGGATGCAGTTCGGTTTCAGATTCATGGCCCAACGGAAGTCGTTAATGTCCCTAATGTACTTAGAGTGAATATGGGGGATGTGGTGAAACAAAACATTCGTTCTGATGACTGGGATGTCAAAGCTGTAGAAAGTTTATTTTCTGATTTGCAATACTATGCTGCATTTGATGCTGAGGATTTATATTTAGAATCTGCTAATTATGGTGAATTATTCTGTTACCAACATTATGGCAATCACTTCTTACACAAAACATCATCCAGAAGGGATGCTGTTAACTTTACTCAGTGGGAACATTGCCCAGCGCCTCATCAGGGGAGTTCTGAAACATTTCTGAGAAAGTATACTTACTTCACTGACTTTAATCAGTCCAATCCCGAGTCCTTTTATTTTAAGTTTCGAAAAATGCCAATGTCCAAGGTTAGACTTACCGATACTAAATTGTTGTATTCCAAGTCCTTCCTTGATCAATTAGTTACTGGAGGCTATGAGTTATGGAAGGATACGATAGACCTTAAATCAGTTTGGGGTTCAAAGGCCTGGCAGGTACAAGGCACTGAGGCTTTGCACCGTGCATGTCTCATCCCGAATCATATGCTGTTTCTGAATGAAACAATTTCCCAGACCACATGCTTTGGATTGGCTACTTCTAAAAAATTAAACGCTCCTTCTTTCCCGGAGTTAGAGGAATATGATGGTTGGAGTAATTTTACTCAGTTATCCATTAGAGAATTACAGACTCTACTTCTTAATTCCTCCTTTAACATTTCCAGTGTGAATCCTAAGGGTTGGCTGCTTTGGCACCGTAGTGCTGATTCTTGCCAACATAGATTTTTGAATTTAACTGACGGTTTTAAAACTGTTAGATCTGATCCCCGTTTTGACTTAGGTCATACTGTCACATCGTATTCTGTAGGCAAATTGTGTCAAAACTGGCTGAAACATTCAACTTTACCTGCGGTTAAGAATCACCTTTCTAAACTAAATGCAGACGTGGACTTGAATGATTTCATTAAAGGCCCGGCTAGTGGCAGGTCGAAAAGGTGGTTATATGGGGTTTACAATGAAATTTGGAAGCTATCACAGATTGAGGCTGCTACACGCCTTAGGGCCATTGATCAAGCAAATCTTGAGAAAGTGCTTGCAGTTGTTGACAAAAGCATTAATGTGCTTTCCTCTAGAATTTACACATTGGATAATATTGTGTCGTCAGTCGTCGATATTATACATGATGAAGTGTCAGTATTATACCATGGTCAAAATCAATTACGATCAATCATGCAGTTTGCATGGACACTTCAAACACTGAAAATGGGTAAAGTTCCCTGGGGGTACATGAACGTTTCTTCTTTATTTGCACCGTTTAATTTGACTGACAAACAACGCTTACTTTCAATGCGTGATGCTTCCTTTTCTATGTTACATATTGAAAGGTTAGAATCTTTACCTTTTTCCGTGGCTGAAGCCACTGCTGCAACGTGGCTTATCCACGGTTTAATAACGCTGCCTTTTGCTTTATATAAGTTTTCAAATTGCATGAAATATGTACCCATAGGTCGTTATGAACCTTTAGGTAGCGGTTTCCTTCATGAAGTCTGGTCACTCCCATACACATACAGATGTTTTAAGGATGACCAGGAAGTTTATCTGACAGGGGAGGAGTGCACTGAGACGCCAGATCATTCTTTAATGTGTAGACATATACAGTTACACGGTTCATGCAACAAGGACCGACCGAATATGGCTTGCGTTTTACAGGGCACGCCAGTTCCTGCTATCATCCCCACGTTTAAATTATTAGAGAATGGTAGTTATTTAATGCTCAATAATGAGGACTGTTGTGGGTTAATTAAAGGTATTCCTTTCATAGTAACAGTAAGTGAGCGGGTTTTTTGCTGCAGAAATGTGCTTTATCCTCCCACACGTGAACATAAGGAGTCTTCCATCTGGCCACAGATACCGACCTTGGGAGCAGAATTCAGCGGCATGGCAAGAATAAGGGCTCTTTTGTCCCAGAAAGAGGTGGCCTTGAGCTCGGCCCGTGAAACCTTCGTGCTTCACATTGCAAACACCCGTACAGAGGTTCAGGCTCTTTTGAATACTGATTTGCCTTTGCATTTCGGAGCGATGGTTCGAACTATCTTTAACGCATCCTCCACAAAAGGCCTTGCACATTTTTTTAAAGTTGTTAGCAGTGGTCTCGTGACTTCCTTTGAAAAGATTTTTGGAGTCATCCCTGCTTTCTTCCATTCTATTTTTTCATCCTTGTTTGGAGGGTTCCCTTTTTTACTTGCATTAGCAGCTGGCGCGCTAGTGGTTTTTTGTCTCTTTAAATATGGATGTCCATCCTGTGCAAGACCCCGCGCAACAGCTACTGACGCGGTTTCGCAACCGCATGCTTGAATATTATGGCACACTGCCGTTGGCGACATTGAGCACGGCATATGGATTATCTTTTCGATTCTCCTACTTCACCTGTGTCCAGCCTGTATTTCACTGCCTGACCTGTGATTTCCAGTGGGCCATTGATTTGTGTCTCTGCGGACCGGTTTCTCCTGACGTCGATTTTAATCAACTGATGAGTCCTATCATTGCTCACGAGTTGGTTTGTTCTGACGAGAGGATTATGGCCTTAGCAGTGGCGCATGGACTAATTGGTCCCTGGGATGTGTTGTCGGCAGCACGGAATTTCTTGGAACTGAGTTTTCTTGAAAACCCACCGAGCTGTCCTCTGATGGTTATAGAGGATCCGGTGCTGGAGGAACACGTATGTTCCTTTCATCTTTTAAATTGGATGGCTGAACTGTTTTCGGATGAGGACAGTGACTTCATATTGGAGGCTGTTGCTACTTATTTTTCATATACAGTTTTGTCATAGACACTGCTTCGAATTGACTTGCTGATTTATAGCATTTCGTTGACTTATTTGTCATGAATTTTTAATTTTTCTTGCCTATTGGCTTGAGCCACATTATATTTTTGGGCTATTTTTTAGCATTACCTTTTTGATCTTTAGTTTCAATTCATGCTCGTTTACTGTTGAGTTCTGCTCTCATGAGATGGCACTTCTGTTATCATATTTAGTCCGTTCTCGGATCATGGGGGGGTGTCATATAGCTCCTGTATATCCTTATATCGTGTTAAGTTAGCATAGGTACATTTGAGGTTTAAACGCCATTTTTCTTTCTTGCAACTTCTGCACACGACACTTAATTGTTGACTTAGCTTTCAACCTAGTAGTTTGCCGTGGTGTATGTGAGAATAATATGTTATTGCTCTGATATCAGCTTTGCTTAATAAACTATGTCTGCACGAAGAGTGCTGAAGTTTCAGGAACAACACGATATGGAATTGTTATGAGGTCTGATCTCCACGCCTTCATAGTCATAACACAAGTGCAGCCTTTGCCAACTCTGGCTTCAGGCGGGATTGATATTGCTTTGCACGAGGCACATAGAACACACTTGATGCGGTGCACATGCAGAGAGAGCTGGTGTATGCTGATGTGATTCCTTCATGCTAGGACACTAAGGTATGGGCCCGCCCTGAAACAACCCAAAGAGACCTTCTTAGCTAATAATATAATATATGTGTTAGGGAGGGTGAGATATAAGTGTTGTTAACTCTTATTCATTACAGTATGTTAACATGCTGTCACCATTCGCTTTTTATGTCTTAGTAACTATGCTGATAATTTTGCTACTGATAATAAGTATACTTGTATTATCTAAGATACTGCGCCTGAGAAGACGGCATTAGTAAATAAACATTTCAAATGCACATGTGTCTTCTTTACTCCATGTTCTGGTTTGTAATGATAATATAACGAAAGAGTGTTCATGAGTCCCACGTACCCTGAGGTACTGTAAATTCATGTTCTGGTTTGTCTAAACATTGGGAGTTTGATATGTCCAATGAGACACTGTAGCTAGCTCGGTAAGGGGTGAGTTGGTTGCTAAGGTGAGTTTTGGGACACCCTAATTTGCCGAGGTTCCACTCCTCTGTGCACAGTTCTGTGTGAGAACAGAAACCCTGCGACAACCCTAACTTTTTGCCCTCAGACCTCTTGTTTTTGCCCACTTCTTTTTTGCTAGCCGTAGGACTGTGAGCACTTTACCACTGCTAGCCAGTGCTTAGTGCTGGTGCTTCTTCCCTAAAACATGGTAATACTGGCTGGACCCAATTGCAATATTTAAGTTACTTAAAAGTCCCTTGTAAAGTGCAGTACATGTGCACAGGACCTTTAAAGTAAATGCTACTAGTAAACCTGCAGCACTGATAGTGCCACCCACTTAAGTAGCCCTTTAAACATTTCTCAGGACTTCCATTGTAGAGCCTGTAAGTGCAGTTCTAACCTTCCATGTAGACCTGGCAAAATAAAGCCGGCCAGAAGCTTCCTTTTAAATACATATAAATCACCTAAGGGTGGCCCTAGACAGCCCCATTTTGTGCCTGCAGACTGTCTGTGGTCACATGTCTGGTTGTAGTTGACAGATGGACTTTGTGTATTCCTGCTAGACAGCCACACACAGTGGGAGCTTAGGTGTGACTGGACGGACCGTCACTGGCAGGATGAGGGGAGGAGATGGGCCCAGCCTCACTTACACCTGAATAGACTGTGTCCTGTCTCCATTCTGGAGCTGTGGATACTCTGCCAGGAGGACGGTTGCTGTTCTGATACAACGACTGCCACTTCGCTAACTTGCTGCTCTGAAGAAACTGCTACTCTGCTGTGCTGACCTGCTGCATGCTGCCCTCTTGCCTGGTTAAGAAGGACCGGATCTTCATCTCTTGAATCCAGTGACTGTAAGGGCTAGTTGGCTGACATCCTGATCTGATGCCTCAGGGACATAACAGGCATCCAAGCAACTTGTATCTGCACCTGGGCAGCCCAACAGTGAGTTTTCTTTGCCAAGTGGTGCCACTCCTGTCCTGGACCCTTGGAAGTGGGCTGTGTGCCAGTCTCTGTGAATCCAGCGGATTGACACATCTCTTCTGCTGTGCGGCGCAACCCCGAGCAGAACTGACGCATCTCTGCTGCTGCATGGATTGGATCCGTAGCAAAGACCAGCATTGCAGCCCTCTGGGACCGCTGCCTCGCTCTGAATGCGCAACACATCCTTGAAAATGATGCCAAACTCCGCAACACATCCTTGCAGCTCCTCAGAACCAATGCATCACCCCACCAGCGTGACGCCAGACTTTGCCCCGACTCCAGACTTTGCATTGTAAGTCCTCATCAATGGGATCCTCAAAGCTGACGCAGCATGACCTCGCACCGCAGCCTTGCCACATCTCAGAACCAATGCATTGCTTTGTCTGCGCAACACATCTTCAACGCAGATCCACACATCAGTCCGCAGACCAGGATTAAAGTACTCTTTTCAGCGGGCCTAACTGGGTCTATGTAGCCTGTGGAAAAGTAAATTTTGCCATGTTCTGTGTCCCTACGTGTCATCCATCATATGTTATGTGTGCATGATTAAATATGCATATGTATTCCCCATGTTCGATTCAAGACGCAATTACAGTAGTGTCCACCTCTAGTATGTCAGTTCCAGTTCTCGTGAATACTACGAATATCAGGCCTATGTAAAACTACGTTGCCACGCTTCTCAGTGTGCACGTTATTCTATTGAAAAGTCCCCGTTTCTAGGCCTCAAAAGGGCCCGGACACCAGATTCAGCTCCTGTCTCCTGAAGCCTCGCTGAGGAGCGATACAGCCCCCACCTGTATCCCCGACCCTTCACTTACTTCCTGCCTCGCAGTGCCCGGCTCACCCTGGCTCTGCCTCTGAGTCTGCCAAGAATATGTTATGATTCCAGTTATCAGTTCAGTCCTCCTCTGCATTCCTAAAGCTACTGAATCGCATCGATAGTTTCCGTCATTGTCTAGCCTTCACGTCTCCACGTTAGAGAAATACTGCATTTAATGGTCATTTAATATTCTTCATCACGCACTACATGTAGAATAATGCATGGTCCAGTCTTAGTGTCTGTTAGCCTTTCCCCTCCTGACTTCTAGTTTATATCAACATGTTCTCTAAACATCAGATACTAGATACTGCTTAGGTACATGTCGCCCTGACTCTCCAGACTTCCGTCTCTGCTCCTAGCACAGAGTTCATAGCCCCCAGCTTCTCCTAGTGATACGTCATTGCTAGTTTGCGCGCACCATCAGGTTAGAGGTCCCGGCTCCTCAGGTAGCCCCCTCCATGGTTTCCGCCCCATTCATGACATATTCTGTTACGTTTGCATCACATGTCTATGTATACGCCCTGTTACACCTCTTTTCACCCTTATCTTTCGCGACTGCTACGCGTCACGCCTTTTGCTCCACCCACTGCTACGCCTATTGCAATGTAATGCTATGTGTTTGCGTTATGTATATATGCTCATGTATTGTTATTAAAAGTTAGACGCCGTCATTCCCGATCCTGTCCCCGGCAGCTGCCATCCTATTCCTGTGCAGGTCATCCTGTTCCTGTCCTTATGCTGTATTAAACCTGCAAAACTCCTACTACCTCGAATCTTGACTCTTATTTATTGAGCTATCTGTTATTCATTTATTCATTCAAAAATAGGGTATTATTTATTTATTTACCACATAATGGCGCCCGAATAGGGACTTGCCCTTTCCCCACGCGTCGGTGAAGCCACGCCGACCCCCTGACCCTCTGCAGTCGTGACGGAACTCTTCTGCGCACCGGCAGATATTTCTGCTTCAAGTATCCCTCAGGCCCACGGAGGAGACGGAGGAGGCGGTCCAGCATCCAAACGAGACGGTGGAGGAACGCGGCGAGTCCCGACCAGAGCCCAAGCCGAGAGTCCAAGGTCCGAGGTATCCGGAGGTCCACCCGTAACTGAAGTCAGAAGTTCGTCGTCCGTCGTCGAAGCGGTCCAGTCCAGTCTGAGGCCTTCCGTTCTTGCTGCCCGGTGAGTACCATTACTTGGGTAGTATCTAGACAGGGTCAATTTAATTGACTCTGGTCCGTGGGTTGGTGGTACACAGACCCACAAACGAAGTGTCCACTTCGGTGGATGCGGGTCCTGACGTGTCTCTTTATGAGACCGGTAAGTTTCGTACTGTTTCAGCAGTGCACCTAGTTTCTGTTCCAGTCAGTTCTGTTCTCGAGGAAATTCATGTATTCTGTGTTCCGTATTCCAGGTAGTTTTCTGTTCGAACTGTTATTTTTAAATGTTCTTCATGTATTTTAATGTCGTGGTATGAATGGGGGATAAGTATCGTGTTCATTGTGTATTGTATTGTGTCTAGATTACAGTCCAGTCATGCCCTTGTTTTCTAAGTTACGTCAGTTAAAAACCAGAAAGGGTCTGCTGGAAGCAGCAGTTCCGGTTCCGCCTAGGGACAGTCCAGGTCATTTTATGTATCAGAAGCATGGCATAAGCGCCATACTGTATCTAGATTTATGGGTAGAGTATACCAAACAGTTGGAGGAAAAGTATAGATGGCCCGTATCGGGTACATGGGATGCCGAGTGCATCATGCGAGTAGAAGAGGCATTATGGAAAAAGAAAGCCAGACAGTCACAGAAAGATGCCATCGAGTTATGGCGCAAAGAAGCTCATAAAAGAACCGAAAAAGAAATCAGAAAGTCAGAATTAAGTAGAGAATCCTTGGAACGAGCACAAGAAAAAGAACTAATCGAGATAGGTGAACAAGTCAAAGCCGAACAGTCAGACAGACAGAGGCATGCCCTTATTAGGGGTATGTATCCTCTTCTTGCCGAGGGCTTGCCAAAAGCGACCCCAGAGGCATCCAGTAATTTCCCGCCACCATTAGTTCCGACCAAGTTACGTCACAAACAGACCGCAGCTGATATTTTTATTTCGTCCTATTTGGACGACACAGTCCCAGAATATGCAAATCCTGTTCGCGCTCCGCCAGTCCCTGTAAATCAGGCACTTCCCGCTCCTCCAGACACCGGAGTACCTGTTACGGTACCCCCGGTCCAGCCCGCCATACAGGTCCAGCCCGCATTTCAACTTCCTGCCGTGCAAAGACGAAAAGCATCAGTTGATGATTCTAGTTTAGGGGCCGCAGGAGGAGGTCCTCCTCGAACCCCGCCGCCACATAAGCGTTTAACGACAGCCGAATTACATATGCAGGCGTCACAACGTACGCCCAGACATCAGTCTGTTGCAGAAATAAGAAAATCCCTTGCCGAATGCTGCTATGACCCAGTCCCAGGCGAGGATGATATGGTTTTATATTCATTACGCGTAAGAAATGT
This sequence comes from Lissotriton helveticus, assembly GCF_964261635.1. Taxonomy (NCBI): domain Eukaryota; kingdom Metazoa; phylum Chordata; class Amphibia; order Caudata; family Salamandridae; genus Lissotriton; species Lissotriton helveticus. Next base: position 1,586,993,758 of record NC_136057.1, read on the forward strand.
GGCCGAGTATCTAGTCACCCTACCGAATATGAAAGAAGATCTAGACAGAATATATCGTTTCATCCGTACAGGGGAAGATCCAGAAAGTATTAGTGATGTCATGTCCCAAAGGAAAGCTGAGACCCAGCTCATGATATTAAAGTTTCTGATTAATTGTCTAATAAGAGAACAAGATTACCCGTCCAAAAATCAAGCCGAAATGAGAACCCTGACAAAGTGGAGTAATAGTATAGCCGAGGGTAAGCACAAGACTATCAGTGCTATGGACAGTATGTACAAGAAAATTCGTAAAGAAATAATAAGGTTACACGATCAACGTAAAGCAGCACAAGTAAGCGAGAAAGAAAGTAACTCTGATACTGAAGAGGTAGAGGACGAGAATCCCGACAGAATAGCGTATGTAGGAAAATCTAGATTTCCAGATCGCCATTTACGCCTAGAACACAAGTCTATTTGTCATCATCCAGCACCAGAACAAGGTTCTCTAGAGCAAGTGTTTCAAGCTACCGATCACATTCTGAAATCACGAATCGGTTACAGTGAGTTGAGTACCATGCATGAACAAGAACTAGTCCGATCAGCAGTCCGATGGATTACTGATTCTACCACTTTTCCAGACGAAATAGTGGCACAAATGTTTCTGAAAATGCCCCCAGCCGAGCAACGACTGGCGGGTATGTATATGATTCAGCACCTCATTACATTGTATGAGGGTCAGCACTCTGATCCAGGCCCGTTACATGATATCCTGAACGAGTTACTCCAGTATAGATGGAAAGGTTTAGGTACCGATTTAATTAGTGTCATTCTAGAACAGCGTCACAAATATAGAACGTTTTTGAACCCGCATTTTGTTCATGTCTCACCCCCAGAAAGTAAACCATTTTACATGGAGAGACAGAATCCGTTACGAGAAGTCCACCCAGTTAGAGGAACGGGTGGCGAACTAGAACGAGTGTTTGTTTACACTCCGATTACAAAGATGGAACTCCTAGAGATGAAGAAATTAATCCCCTGTCATGATAAAGATCCAGCAGGGTTCCATCGAGAATTAAAAGACATGCTCCGTATGGGAGAATACACGTATCCAGATATAATTAAAATGTTAAAAGTTCTGCTGCCCGCAGGGGTGTATGAAAAGCTCAAGGAAAAAGAATGGGAGGTGGGAGAGAAAAAGATCGATTGGGCAGTTCTAGAAGCTGAAGATAAGGCACGAGTACCAGGTACCGGTCTTGGAGCGAAATGTAAAGAATTACCAGAATTATTAATACAAGTTTTACCTAGATTATTGACAACTAGAAAAGAAGACTGGGATGCAATCTCAGCCTGTAAACAGAAACAAGACGAAGATATTAGTGATTTTTATTCCAGATTTGAGAAATGTTTTAGCATCAACAGTGGCCTCAAGACAAGTAGTGAGTCATACCCTCACCTTTTTGTTACTAAATTAGTCGAGAATTCAAGCCCACAAATTAAAAATCGAGTTTTGAAAGTCGAAAGTACCTGGCAAGCTAATACCCCGTCCCAGATGTTGCAGATGCTCCAATACCACCAGAATAGAATCAGGGAAGAACAAGAACACGAGAGAAAACGTATGAAAGACACGAAAATGAAAGTACTAGTTGCACAATCTGTTCCTCAAGACAGTCAGAAGAGGGGTCCAAATCAAGCCAGTCATCCTGCAGCTCCCGTTAAAGGGAACTGCAATTATTGTAAACAGCCAGGTCATTTTATAAATGAGTGTGCAGTTCTGAAACATAATATAGCTACCGGTAAGACTAAAGAAAGACCACGTCCGCCTAGACGAGAACAAGTTTCACAGATTCCTCAGCCACAGAATGCGCCACAGACAGTTACAGCTCCGCAGCCTATCGCTGCAACACAGCACGTCACACAGCAGATGTACCAGTATGCACAGTCTGAGTATCCAGAGTACCAACAGTATTCATGAAACAGCCTAGAGAGGGAGGTAGGCTTGCCTCTCATCGAGATACCTGTAGATCAAGAAGGTCCCTATGTTCACAGTCAAGTATTAGGGAAAGACAGAAAGTTTTTGATTGATACAGGGGCAAGTAGGACCACAATTAGCCACGCCGAAGTTCCAGGGGCTCCGCTCTCAGGCTCAAGAAATGTTTCCCTTGGATTTTCAGGAAAACCTATCGTAAATGAAATTTCAAAGCCAGTTACTCTAGAAGTAGGTCCATTGTCCCGTACCACTGATCTGTTACTTACTAAGTCATGTCCAGAAAACCTATTAGGCATTAAAACACTGAAAGAGTTAGGTGCAGTTATATGCTGTTCCCCAGAGGGAATACGATTGTTTCTACGTGACTTTAAGGGTCACTATGTATTACGAGATTTTGATCCCAGATTGTCTAATGTTCCGCAGCATTTATGGGCGCAAGGTCCAACTGATGTAGGTTACATGCAAATCACACCCCATCGTGTGACTCTCAAGCCAGGTGTAGTGTTACCACGAATCAGACAGTACAGATTTCCTCCTGAGGCTGTAGCAGCCTTATCCAAAATTATTGACGAGCTCATGGCTCAAGGAGTAGTTGTAGAAACTGACTCCAATGTATGCAATTCTCCGATCATTCCAGTCATGAAACGTACTGATCCAAATGCACCCCCAGTATATCGATTAGTGATTGACCTACGAGAGCTTAATAAATGTATTATTCCGCAGTACCCAGTTGTCCCAGATATCTCTTCCCTATTGACAGCCATTGATTCCGAAGCTTCATTTTTCACTGTCATAGACCTCAAGAACGCATTTTTCAGTGTCCCTATTCATCCAGACAGCCAGTTTCTTTTCGGATTCTGTTTACATGGAAGGAGCTATATGTTCACACGAGCTCCTCAAGGTTTCACAGAAAGTCCTAGTATTTACAGTCAAGCACTCAAGAGACAACTAGACAACATTCACATGCCAACTGACACTGCCCTGCTCCAGTATGTCGATGATCTACTGGTCACAGCCCGTTCTGAACGTGCTTGCGAGCGAGCATCCCTTACAGTCTTGTATTTCCTAGCCGAGATGGGGCACAAGGTGTCCCCTTCTAAGCTTCAATTCTGTGTCCAGCAAGTGGTCTACTTAGGACACTTACTGTCCAAGAGGGGTAGGCAGTTGACACCAGACCGTATCCAGTTAATAGCGAGTCTTCCTCAGCCCAAGACCCAGAAGGAGGTACGTGCTTTTATCGGCCTTACTTCTTACTGCAGACAATGGATTCCTCAGTATGCATTTCTAGCCAAGCCACTGATACAGTTAACGACACAGGAGGCAGCCGTATCGACTGTCCTCCCTTGGACATCTGAACATACACTCAGTTTCAATGAGTTAAAGAAAGCCCTATGCCAAGCTCCAGTCCTAGCTACACCGGACTACAGTAAGCCTTTTACACTTTTCGTAACTGAACGGGAAGGTACAGCATTATCTGTTCTCACACAAGATCAAGCAGGACAATACAAGCCATGTGCTTATTTTTCGAGCACATTAGATCCTGTAGCCCAGGCTCTGCCTGCGTGCCTCAAGTCAGTTGCAGCCACAGCACTAGCTATCAGACAAAGTGATTCCATAGTATTAGGACATTCCTTGACAGTACAAGTTCCACACTCCGTGGAAGTTCTTTTAAACCGAACACAGACTCAGCACTTGACAATTGCACGTTTAACAGGTTATGAATTGACACTGTTCCAGCCACACATAGAAATCAGACGCTGCAACATTTTAAAGTGGAGTGCTCTGGCAGGAGAGAGGTTTCATGACTTCTCATGGAACCAAGATTCAGCATGGTCTCCTTATTCAAGCTCTGTTAGATGCCATACATTTACCGACATCTATCGCTATCATGAAGTGCAAAGCACATACGAAAGTTACTGACACCATTTCTCAAGGTAACGATCTAGCAGATCGCACAGCCAAGCTTACAGCACAGACTCCAGACATTCCAGTTAACATAACACACACTCCAGATCCGACTACATGCATGACAGTTAAGGACCCTACTCAAGATGTCATAGATATCCAGTTACACGCTACTCCCGATGAAATCAAGAAATGGTCCGAACAAGGAGGGGTCCAGACAGATCAAGGATGGTTAACGAAGGGTAGAGCCACATGGTTTCTCCCCGACTCTATGGTTCAAGTCATTATCAATACCGCACATAGTCCAGCACATTTAGGAGAAAAAGCTATGTTAGACAGTATCCAGAACATTTGGTTCAACAAGCATTTACGAGCTGCAGCCAAGCAAAAAGTCCGTACCTGTATGATATGTTGTCAGTTTAATCCAGGTAAAAGTGTCCCGGTGGAACAAGGTGGATTCCAGCCTCCTGACCACCCTTTTGAAGTCCTCCAGATGGATTATATTCAGATGGAGCGATGTCGAGGTTTCAAGTATGTCCTTGTAGTTGTATGCGCTTTGTCCAGGTGGACAGAAGCATATCCAGTCCCAGATTACACAGCCGCGACCACTGCCAAGCAGTTGGTTCGTGAGTTCTTCCCCCGTTATGGACTCCCTAGAGTCGTATATTCTGACAACGGCCAGCCATTCTCATCTGAGTTGATGAAGCATGTTTCCCTTTTGTTAGGGTACCAGTGGAAGTTCCATTGTGTACGCCATCCTGAAGCAGCCGGTCTCGTAGAGAGACATAACCAGACCCTGAAAATCCGCATCGCTAAAGTGTGTAAAGAGAAAGGTGTGGACTGGCTAGTAGCTCTGCCAGTTGCCTTGTTCTATATGCGCATGGTCGCACATTCCAGATCAGGTCTGTCCCCGTATGAGGTCGTTTTCGGCCGCCCCCCTAACATGTGGGGTACTCCTAGACCCCGAAGTATTACCGATGTTTCAAGTAATATGCTGACAGATTACCTAGCTTCCTTGATGTCTGCCCTCAACTCTTGTCGTTCACAGGTTGCCGCCGCATTTCCAGACAATACCGAGGTGGCACCGCATGAAATCGTTCCAGGATCCATGGTCCTTGTCCGCAATTTTGACCGCTCAAGTCCGCTGGAGCCACGCTGGAAGGAGCCCCGACAGGTCCTCCTCGCCACCCGTACAGCCGTGAAGTTGGAAGGTCGCAAAGGCTGGGTGCACCTTTCGCACGTGAAAAAGTTTTATGGACTGAAACCCGTCTCAAAGAACATTTCCCAGGATTTGAAGGATTGCCAAAATATTGTTCTCAAGGACTGTCCCGCAAAAGACATTGCTACAAACCCTCCCCTGTTAGAGAAAACTCCGCAACAGGAGTATAAACTCAAGTTAAGGTCTAGTAAAATAAGTCAGCCAGTTTGATTGTCTAAGTCCTCCCCTAGGTGAAACGGTTAGACTGTTTCTGACATGTATAAAATAGACCCCCATAGTGAGAGAGTTAGTCAAAACTCTATTCGATGTATCGTTTTTCTATGTTTCATATTATTTCTCAGCATTATGATTTCCTGCACCAGTTACGCATTTTACCTGTGTTTCCCAGTTTCTCATGTAAATAAGTCTGCTAATGCTACAGTAGAGCATATGTTTAGTGATCTGCCTCCTCATGAACTCTCTTACCGCCTCGCTATGCGAAATAATTCTTTTATCCGCATGTTACATTATTCACACCAGACCAGCAATGCCACTAATTGTTGGGTATGTGGTCGACTCCCCCCTTTCCAGACACCGAAGGGAGTTCTGCCACTCTTTCCTTATCCGTTTTCACATAATGGTTCGTGTGGAGCATGGTCCACGTTAACGTCATCCTCAACAGATATGTCTTTTCTTAACAGCACATGTTTTTCAGACAAGCAAGGTCTCCCCCACAGAACCGGGTTAGATCTAGAAAATGAAGTGTATAATTTAGGTAATTATTCTTCGAATTTCATGGTCTTGAATGTTCAGTCTGATTCCACTCCAGATTTACCTGCTATTTCAGTACTACCAGTCAAAGGTGAATTATGTGTCCGAAATTATGGTTCTGTACACGTAGGACATAGTGATTGTACTACTATTGTCAAGTATAGTGACAGTGGGAAATCTGTTTTCAAAGCTTCACGTCATTCTTATTTTATTTGTGGTCAAACTGCATATGTTCGTCTGCCCCTCGATTGGGAGGGAACCTGTTACATTGCCTTCCTACTGCCACCAGTTTTCCTAGCCCCACCTGATTACCATAGAAACACACATCTAGTACACATTAGACATAGAAGGGAGTCCCCAATTGTCGATTATACTGAAACTGCCCTAGAACAGTATACAGATTTCAACAGAGGTTTCTTTTTCTTTATAGGACCTATCCAGAATAGTAAACTAATCTGTAGGTTAACCAGAACCCTTGAAGCTGTAGTCAATGAGACTGCCTCTGCTCTAGGTAACTTAACCGAAGAGCAATCTGCTATGAGATTTGTCGTTTTACAGAATCGTCTCGTCCTTGACGTCATACTGGCCGATAGGGGCGGGGCCTGTAGAGTCATCGGATCTAGTTGCTGCTTTTTCATTCCAAATAACGCGCCGTCTGTTTATTCAGCTATAACCAGACTCCATAAAATTGCCCATCTGTTACACCAAGATCCAGGCACCTGGACATGGTCCGGTTGGTTCTGGAATATAATTTCCGCCTGGGGGTGGAAAGTCTTGTCCTTTCTAGGTATTGCAGTAGCGATCATATTCAGCTGCTGCCTCTGTATACAATGTGGCCCTGCGATTTGCGGCATTTGTGCTACATCATGTATTCCTAGTCCCAAGCCCCGTTCTAAATCCCGTTCCAGGATAATTCGAGACGAACAAATGATACTGTATGAAATGATAGATGGTATCATGAATATTGATGTTTCCTGATGGAAACGTAGTGACAAGGAGGGAATGTGGAAAAGTAAATTTTGCCATGTTCTGTGTCCCTACGTGTCATCCATCATATGTTATGTGTGCATGATTAAATATGCATATGTATTCCCCATGTTCGATTCAAGACGCAATTACAGTAGTGTCCACCTCTAGTATGTCAGTTCCAGTTCTCGTGAATACTACGAATATCAGGCCTATGTAAAACTACGTTGCCACGCTTCTCAGTGTGCACGTTATTCTATTGAAAAGTCCCCGTTTCTAAGCCTCAAAAGGGCCCGGACACCAGATTCAGCTCCTGTCTCCTGAAGCCTCGCTGAGGAGCGATACAGCCCCCACCTGTATCCCCGACCCTTCACTTACTTCCTGCCTCGCAGTGCCCGGCTCACCCTGGCTCTGCCTCTGAGTCTGCCAAGAATATGTTATGATTCCAGTTATCAGTTCAGTCCTCCTTCTCTGCATTCCTAAAGCTACTGAATCGCATCGATAGTTTCCGTCATTGTCTAGCCTTCACGTCTCCACGTTAGAGAAATACTGCATTTAATGGTCATTTAATATTCTTCATCACGCACTACATGTAGAATAATGCATGGTCCAGTCTTAGTGTCTGTTAGCCTTTCCCCTCCTGACTTCTAGTTTATATCAACATGTTCTCTAAACATCAGATACTAGATACTGCTTAGGTACATGTCGCCCTGACTCTCCAGACTTCCGTCTCTGCTCCTAGCACAGAGTTCATAGCCCCCAGCTTCTCCTAGTGATACGTCATTGCTAGTTTGCGCGCACCATCAGGTTAGAGGTCCCGGCTCCTCAGGTAGCCCCCTCCATGGTTTCCGCCCCATTCATGACATATTCTGTTACGTTTGCATCACATGTCTATGTATACGCCCTGTTACACCTCTTTTCACCCTTATCTTTCGCGACTGCTACGCGTCACGCCTTTTGCTCCACCCACTGCTACGCCTATTGCAATGTAATGCTATGTGTTTGCGTTATGTATATATGCTCATGTATTGTTATTAAAAGTTAGACGCCGTCATTCCCGATCCTGTCCCCGGCAGCTGCCATCCTATTCCTGTGCAGGTCATCCTGTTCCTGTCCTTATGCTGTATTAAACCTGCAAAACTCCTACTACCTCGAATCTTGACTCTTATTTATTGAGCTATCTGTTATTCATTTATTCATTCAAAAATAGGGTATTATTTATTTATTTACCACAAGCCGGCAAGCGTGCCATTGTGAACTTGTGACTTTGTCCTGGTCTGGCAAGACCAGATGTCGATAGTTCGTGCTTTACACCTTTTGCAACTATTTACTCTAAAAACTTTAAAATGTAATATCTATGGTTCTGCTAATTGGAATTTTGTCGTTTTTTCTTTCTTTTTAAAAAAATTAAATTAAGTTCAGTTTTTCTTACCTGGTGTTGAGTCCTTTTTGTGTGGTGTCGGGTGGACAAATTCTTGACACATTGCTAGTAAGTTAAGCCTGACTGCTCTGTGCCAAGCTACCAGGTGGTTAAGCACAGGTGAATTTGGGGTTTGCTTGTGCCTTACCCTGACTAGCATTGTGGTTGCTGCTTGACCAGGGCTAATACCCCAGTCAACCAGTAACACAACTTCTAACATCTACCTTTTTGTGTGACCCACTTTCTAGACAGTGAGGTGTAAAAGGTTTTCTACTGGAGGATTTTCTACCATAAAAATTAACCTGTAGCAACATAGAGTATAGAATATCGACTACCTCTTTATTGTCAAGGTAAGTGTATTTACGTTCTCTCTCAGGGGATCTCCATTGATTGGTCATAAGCTCTGAATAGTCTTGCCCATTTGCGTGTATCCCAGAGCACTGTTCATGATATTTCTTCTTAAGTGTAGATGTTCCCCTTTCTCCAGGAAGGCCTGTAGAAACACTTAAGACATGAACATTGTGCAGCATTTAGGAAAGGCTATAATGACTAATTTCTGCAGATTGCATTTAAAAAAGGGTAAGGAATACATAGGTATATATAAATTTAAGGCCAAATAATTGGTAGAAAAGCATTTGATTACTTAAATTTTTTACAAACCCCTTTACAAAGGAGAAGCATGAAGGAAAAGATGACAGTGTAGCCCTATAGGCTGCCATTATGTAAATGTGAAAACAGCATCTGCGCCTTTAAGGGCCCAGAGACCACCAGTATCCCATCATGCCCAGAAGGCGGCAGTTGCTTCAGTTCTTTCCTTCTGGCTCCTTCGGACAGGATCTTGGAGCACTGAGCTCGTCCTTTTTGGCTTATTTTCCATTAAAAAACTCCCTGGGAAATTTTTGACAACTGTTTCACTCAACAGATTACATCTGTCCCAGTGTTTTTCTGTCTTTGTGACAGTATTTTTTTCCATTGGTCAAATAAAATGCCATCTTTATTTGACAAGTGTCCTGCCTGTGGAAGAAAGAAGGGCAAGTCCGACCCTCATGATCTCTGCTTTATCTTCCTTTCTGAGAGCCATGTTTCTGACAGATGTCCACACTGCTAGACATTTTCCAGGCGCACCTTGAGGTAAAGGGAGAAGATTTGCTTCCATGGTATGGAAGAGCGACACAGGCAGCAGGCTGGGTGGATGTAAATGTAAATTGTAAATTGATACTTGTATAGTGCACTACTCACCCGCAAGGGTCTCAAGGCGCTTGTACGAATACCGCTGTGGAACCCATCCTGGCTTTCCCTGTGAGGTGTCCACTCCTGGGCACCCCCAAGGTGGAGGCCAGGCATCCTTAGCGTTGTGGGGGCCGTTGTGGAGATTAAGCAAGCTATTGCCCAGAGTTGCAGAGTGGGACTTCATGATTGGAATAGGCATGGAGGCGAGAATTATCAGGTCCGTGGAATTATTTTTTTTAGCTCAAGACCCGCCGAAGCGGGGAATTGAACCCTGGTCCCGGGCTAGACCTCTGCATCAGGGTCTGCCGCTCTAACCATTGAGCCACACTTCTCCTTGAGAAGGTGGGACATCCAGAGAGCAAGGAGAGGGTCAGTCCTCTAGCAAGGCTATTCCACCTTCCTCTGAGGACGCCAGGCATGGGAGATCCAAAAGGAGAAGCCCGCTTTGCCAACAACATTGTTCCATGTCGATTTCGAGAGCATCGAAGTCGAGACCAGGTATGATACCTACAGGTTAACCGTCGAGGGCTGGATCAACGTCGAAGGAGACTACGATGGCAAGGCACACAAGAAGTTTGACGTTGAGGAGTGTGTCGATGTCGAGACAGAAGAAAGACCATGAGGAGTCTGTTGATGTGCCAACCATCCAGACATGTGTAAAACATGAAAAAAATTAAGGCCAAGACTTCTACCATCATATCCGGACTCTGAGTACTCCAGAGTATATTCTCCTTTGTCTCCTATGTTACTTCCAGACTCTCCTCCGTCTCCGCCGCCTCTTCCAACTCCAGCACCTCTTCGACAAGCTGTGAAAGCCCCTCCGACCAGGCCTATACCTTCTCTGTGAAGATCTGGTTCCAGATCTCGCCATTGTTCCCGCTATTCCAGGCAACGCCACAGGCCTCAGCATTTTTCATCACAACCATCCTCCAGACGTACACATCACTGCCATGCGTCAAGGTCCAGGTCAAGAACACGGTCAAGACATTGTTCAACCTATTATTCTTCAACTTCTTCTCCCAGCGCAGGCAGATATACACCAATAATGTCTGATTTTCCCCCACCAATTGGCTCTCCAGTGGAACTTATAAACTCCTTTCAGGAGGTCCTGGTGAGAGGCTCTGCAAAATTGAATATCCCAGTGCCAGCCTACCCTTCTTCTACATCTATATTTTTCGAGACGCTTCACCACCGATCAGCGTCCAGACCTCTCCTGCCATTGGTTCCAGGACTATTAGAACCAGCCATGGAACTGTTGCTCACACCGACCTCAACTATATCTGCTCCTTCGAGGCTACATAGGAAGTATAGACCTCCAGAGCAGGACCCACTGTTTCACTGCTCAGACCCTCCCCCTAATGTTGTGGTCATCGTTGCAGTGAAGAAACAACATTCAACCACTCCTTCATCTACAGTACAACCATGAAGGATGCAAGATCATCGGCTCTCCTGGGCAAATATGACAGCCTTGTGGGAGACTTTATAAACATTTGCAGAAGACCTCCATAGAGATAAACGAGAGAACCTTCCTTGAAGTGTTCAACAAGGGCATGATGGTCTCCAACCAAATAATTAGTGCTGCTGCTGATTTGTCTTCATTAGCAGCCCAAGAATACTGTCATGGTGTGAAATTGAGAACGCACTCTTGGCTTCATCTTACAGCCCTTAAACGAGAATCTCAACAACAGCCTCTTAATCTTCCATTCTCTGGATACACCTTATTCGGCAGACATGCGGATGACAAAATGACACAGATGAAGTCTGAGATGGAGACCCTGAAGGCAGTAGGTCTTGAAAACCTAAAAGAACAGTGAGCACACACCTACAAGCCTTAGCAATTATGTTTTTACCCACAGAGCGTTCAAACGCCTTAATGGTACCACGGTCACTTACAAAACCAACCAACTCTGCTGAGCGGGGGGGACGGGGACCTACAGCAGGCTCTAAATAATTAATCTCTACTTCTCTGGTGAGGGGAAGTATCTCTCATTTCCTGATAGAGTGGCACTCCATCACGAAAGACGACTGGGTTTTAAATATTGTACGAAATGGGTATTGTGTAATGTTTACCATTTCTCTGCTAAATATCTCACTAAACCATCCAATCAGCATCTGCAGCTGTTGCGCAAGGAAGTAAACATTTTTATGCAGAAGCATGCCACGGAGACTGTTTCTCCCAAACAATGAGGCAAGGGGATTTATTCCTGTTATTTTCTGGTGAAAAAGGAAGGTGTCATACTAATTCAGACCCATTCTCGATCTGAAACAAGCCAAAAAATGGATTCGAAGAGAAAGGTTTTGAATGCTTGTACTACAGCAGATCTATCCTCAGATAGACTGGCTCTGTTGGATAGGCCTTCAAGATGCCTACTTTCATGTACTAATAGCCAAGAAACACTGCAAATTCTTGAGGTTTTATTGTAGGGCATGATCATTACCAGTTTAGAATGCTTTTGTTTGGCCTCAAATGAGCCCCCAGAACTTTCTCAAAGTCTATGGCAATTGTAGATGCACACTTCAGAATTCTCCAAATGTTTCTCTTCTCGTATCGAGACGCCCAACTGCATTACCAGTTGACAAGCAGTCTTCTCTACTGATTAGGGCTGCAGATCTGTCACATCAATTTAACCTCTACTCCATCAAAACAATACATTACTTGGGGACCACCATCAACACCATCCAAACAAGAGTGTATCCTTTGGCGGAGACACTATTATCAATCCATCTAAAGTGTCACTCTCTCTTGAAAGTCTTTCACCATTCAGTTAGAACAGTGTAATCTCCTCTCAGCTCAATGGCTTCGTCTATTTTTCTGACTCCGAACTCCTGTCTCCAAATGGGACCTCTACAGGAATGTCTCAAAGATCACTGGGAACAATTTTCGGGCAATTGGGAGGACAAGTTCACACACTCCTAGTGCAAAGCAATCTCTGAAATGGTGGTGCTCTCAAACCCATCAGCTCTGAGCAATGCCATTTCATCATAACGTCCCTTCTCATACAATAGTGACAAATGCCTCGCTGTCAGAATGGGGAGCGCATATGGATCACCTTCAAATCTAGGGAACATGGTCTCTGAGAGAGATGACTTATCACATCAATCTCCTCGAGCTACGAGCAGTTCAACTAGCGTTGAAGGCTTTTCTCCTGTCCTTCAAGACGCAATCTAGACAACATGACAACCATGTACTACCTCAACCAGCAGGGGGGACCGAGGTCCAGGCCTTTGTCTCACGTAACCCAGACAATTTGGAATCGGATTATAGACAAGAGACCTGCGGATCACGAAAACTCATCTCCCAGGTATTCAAAATGTTCAAGCAGACATCCTAAGCAGAATCCTTCTGATGGATACATCTGCCAGTGGATTCCTCACCTTGTGAATATCCCCCTGCGTCAGCAACATTCGGAAATTCTTTTTGTAGCTTCGCGCCGACGTGGACGATGTCACAGAAGCACGGCATCGCGCGCGGCTCCGCTGACGTCACCGACTTCATAATAGGCCTACGTGGGCGTGATGCCATCAGTTCCCTTTTTTCCACGTCGTCGACGCTAATGGTTTTCGAGGGATCCTCTGTAGCTTTGATAGTAACATTGTTACTGTTTGTTGGTTTTCGTGTCTCTTGTATCGCTTTCTCCTGATATGTCATCGAAGAAGACCGGATTCAAGCCGTGTGGTGAATGCGGGAAAATTATGTCGATCACTGACCCGCATGAAGATTGCGTTTCGCGCCTGAGCTCAGATCATGATGTCCAAAGGTGTCCATCCTGTAAGAAGATGAATCCGAAGGCCCTTTGTGAGCGAGAGGCGAAGCTCCTGGTTGCCAAGATGAAGGGTAAAAAGGACAGGAAGAGCTTGAGGTCGCGGTCGAGGTCTCGTTCGAGGTCGCCCTCGAGGTCGTCATCGGGGCATGCTTCCAGGTCGACAAAAAAGAAGCACAAGAGGAAGCATGGGTCTCGACATCATTCGGAGAAAGATTCAGATTCGAGTCCGGTCGCCAAGCAGGAAGCATCGGAAGGATTTTATATCTCCTTCTCCTAAGGCTCTGGATCCGGAGGGTGAGGCCTTGCCCATGGAGTCGCCGGAGCATTCACCGGCTCCGGTGTCGAATCCCTCTCCGGCGCCATCTCGATCTCCAACTCAAGAGGAGAAAGAGGCTCCCCTGCCTGAGGGTTCACCAACCTGAAGATGAGACGAATCCGGTGTCTCCTCGAGAGCAGCCTGTGGGTTCATACCCTCCTTTTCCGGGCCCAGGTCAAGACCCTACACAGTTTTTAAATGCTATGTATGGTGTCTACACAGGATTCTTGTACCCCTCTGGAGCACCGGCTGGTCCCATGGGTCTGATGGCATTTAACCTGGGAGTTCCCCAGTCTTATGCTCCGGCGCCGTTCTTGGCATTTATGCCGGCTCCGACACCGCCTTGGCATTTCTCTTCGACGCCGATGCCTTCGTCTCCGGCACCGGTTCCGGTCCAACCTCGAGAACAGCGGCCTGGTCCTCCATCTCCGAGCACGACGCCGGCTTCGTCGGAGTCGATTCCGGATCCGCCGACGCTGTTCCTGAAGGAGAGGTCGAGACGTGAGGCTTATAGAGGAACAAAGATACAGAGAAGTCGAGATGGAAGAGGGAGAGCTACAGGATACTGAGGATTTCTTTGATGACTTAAGAGAGGCTAGTGGATTGGAACTGTCTCCGGATTGGGAGTTAGCCTCTGTCTCAGATGCCCCTTCTAAAGATGTGGCTCCATATCATGTAGTCCTCAAGAAGGCAGCGGATCTATTGAATTTAACTCTACCTACTGCAGAGTTCAAGTCGAATATTTTGACAGAAGTCCTCCACTCTCCATCTTCTGTTGTAGAGCCCATGCTTCCTTTCAATGATGCTTTGACGGAGCCAATCTTAGAGGTGTGGAATAGACCTCTTACAGCTCCTGCTGTCTCTAAAGCTGTTGCAAGAAGATACAGGGTGGCTCCTGGAGACCCAGACTTTTTATCTTCGCATCCTTTGCCAGAGAGCTTGGTTGTACAGGCAGCCTGCTCCCAAAAATCTGCAGGTGCTTTCCCTCAGGTGCCTGGGGACAAGGAATCTAAAAAGCAGGACCAAGCCACAAAGAAAGTCTTTTCATCGGCGAGTATGGCTCTCAAGTCAACAAATGCTACATGCCTCTTGGGGCGTTACATCCATGCTTTGATGGATTCTGTGAAACAACCAACTCCTAAAATTCCAGAGGAGGACAGAATTTTTTTTATGAGGTACTTGTTGACACTCAGGCTGCTGCTCGGCAAGTCATCCAGAGTGGGTTGGACACAGCTGACTCGGTGGCGAGAGTCATGGGATCTTCAATTGCCACCAGAAGAGAGGCCTGGTTGAAGTCCTCCGAATTCTCTGCGGATGTCCAGGCTGCCTTAATGGATCTACCTTTTGATGGCTCGGGCCTTTTCGGAAAAAAGGCTGATGCTGCGTTGGAGAGATTCAAGGACAGCAGAGCTACGGCCAGATCCTTGGGTTTACAATCCAGAGAAACTGTAGGCAAAAGGTATAGGGGATTTAGGAGGTCCTCCTTTCGTCCCTACAAGCCGTTTCAGTAGCAGCAACCACAGCAAAATCCACTGTATAAGTCATACAGGGGCAAACAAAGAGCTTGTCCTCAAGGATGTCAAGCTTCCTCCTCCTCTTCCTCTCCCCACCCCCCTCCAACATCAGCAAAGCAGCCCTAGATCCGCCATTCCGGATCATGTAGGTCCTGTGGGGGGTCGACTTACCTATTTTCTACGAGATTGGGAATCGGTCACATCAGACGTTTGGGTTCTCAATCTTGTGGAGAATGGGCATGCTCTTCCCTTTCGGGAGTTCCCTCTGAATTACCCTCCTTGCCAAGGGTTTTGCTCAGAGGACCACCTGCTACTCCTGCAGGCAGAAGTCCTGGTGTTACTGAGAAAAGGTGCGATAGAGGTGGTTCCGGAGCAGGAAAGGGGACAGGGATGCTACTCCCGGTATTTCCTGATCCCCAAGAAAGATGCAAAAAACACAGTTGATGGACAGAATGTAGAACAATGTCATACATTCACCCCAGTACAAGGATCTGGGCCTAAATCCAGAAACCGGTCCTTGGATGCTTGATTCCGGTCTGGGAAAGACATGGCTTGGTAGTTCGGACTGGACTGTTCCCATGAGGCACAGGGTCAGAGCTGGTTTGCATATAGCCAGTGTCTAACCCAGGGTGGTGAGGAGTGCAAAAAAACGATGGATTTAGGCCCAGATCCTTGTACTGGGGTGAATGTATGACATTGTTCTACATTCTGTCCATCAACTGTGTTTTTTGCAATTTTCACCCCGAGTGGGCTGGGTATGCTCGGACGTGAGTCCCAGGCTCTCCACACCACTGGAGTCAAGCTATCCAGGCTGAATGAAGGCTGATAGCCAGAAACCGGTCCTTGGATGCTTGATTCCGGTCTGGGAAAGACATGGCTTGGTAGTTCGGACTGGACTGTTCCCATGAGGCACAGGGTCAGAGCTGATTTGCATATAGCCAGTGTCTAACCCAGGGTGGTGTGGAGTGCAAAAAAACGATGGATTTAGGCCCAGATCCTTGTACTGGGGTGAATGTATGACATTGTTCTACATTCTGTCCATCAACTGTGTTTTTTGCAATTTTCACCCCAAGAAAGATGGCAGACTATGACCAATCCTGGATCTCAGGGTCTTGAACCTCTTTCTGAAGCAGGAGAAGTTCAAGATGCCCACCCTTGCTCAGGTTCTTTAAGCGCTGCTGGAAGAAGACTGGATGGTGTCGATCGACTTGCAGGATGCATATTTCCATATCCCCATCCTGAAGTCGCACAGGAAGTATCTCCGTTTTACGGTGGGATCGCAGCATTACCAGTTTGCGGTCCTTCCTTTTGGTCTTACTACTGCGCCTCTAGTCTTCACCAAGGTGATGGCTGTGGTGGCGGCACATCTCATAAGATCAGGGATACCAGTTTTCCCTTATCTGGACGATTGGCTAATCAAGGCAGAATCCCCAGAGAAGGTGCTCCATTATCTGCAAGTCATAACTCAGTTGTTGTTCAGATTGGGTTTTTTGATAAATGTACCCAAATCTCACCTGGTGCCCTCCCAGCGCAACCTGTTAATAGGTGCTGTACTGGATACAACTGTGTGTCGGGCATTCCCTCCTCCTCAAAGGATTCGCGACATACAGGAAATGATTCCTTTATTTTACAATGTATCGGCCGTTCCAGTCCTGAAGGTCCTCCGTCTGCTCGGTCTGATGGCTTCCTGCATTCTGTTGGTCAATCATGCACGCTGGCACATGAGGGCACTCCAGTGGTGCCTCCCCAGGCAGTGGTATCAGCACGACAGAGATCTCAGGGAGTCAGTGAGGATCTCCAGAGAAGCTGCGGCAGATCTGTCTTGGTGGAGCATGGAGGGCAATCTGACTCAAGGGAAGCCCTTCCATCTTCCTCCTTCGGTTGCTACAGTAATAACGGATGCATACACTCTAGGGTGGGGTGCTCATCTGGGGGATCTGGAGATCAAGGGTCTTTGGTCTCCAGAGGAAAGGTTACTTCACATCAACCTTTTAGAGTTGCGGGCGATACGTCTGGCGCTCAAAACCTTCCTCCCTTCCCTTCGCGGTCAGTCGGTTCAAGTCCTGACGGACAACACTACCACGATGTGGTATGTCAATAAGCAGGGAGGAGTGGGTTTGCAGTGTCTCTGCAGAGAGGCTCTGCGTCTCTGGTCCTGGGTTCAGGACCATCAGATTTGTCTGATGGCAAATCATCTGGCCGGAGTTCTGAACGTACAGCAGGCAGTCTCAGTCGGCAGTTCTCGGCCGACCACGAGTGGGGGCTTCATCCGGAGGTGGTTCTTCACGTCTTTCGGACGTGGGGAACTCCTCTGGCGGACCTGTTCGCCACTCTCGAGAAAGCTCACTGCCCGTTACTCTGCAGTCTCCAGTATCCGATGCAGGGAGCTTTGGGGGACGCGTTTCAGTTGAGTTGGGACTCAAGACTCATTTACGCGTTTCCTCCCATGCCCTTGATTCCTCTGGTTCTGAGGAAGATTCGCCAAGACCGGGCCCAAGTTATATTGATCGCCCCGGATTGGCCAAGAAGGGTGTGGTACACAGATCTTCTCCACCTCTCCTCGTGCCCGCCGCTCCGTCTCCCTCTCAGGGCAGATCTCCTCTCTCAGATGGAGGGGCAGGTTCTACACCCCCACCTCCAGACCTTACACCTTCATGCCTGGAGATTGAACGGGGCAATCTGAATTCTTTTTCTCTCCCACTTGATGTGGTGGATGTCATTTTATCAGCCAGGTGTGATTCCACCAAATCTATCTACTCTTATAGATGGTCTTGGTGTGGGGAGAAGTCCATTGACCCTTTGAAGGCTCGATTGTCTGACATACTTCAGTTTGCACTTTTTTTGGCTCAGCAAGGGTTTGCTGTGGCTACGGTCAAAGATTATCTTTCGGCCTTGTCAGCATTTCTCTGTCTGCCGGATCAGCCGTCCCTATTTAAATCTCCTATTGTTTTAGGGTTTCTAAAGGGCCTTACAAATAAATTTACTCCTACTCCCTTTATTGTGCCTCAATGGGTTCTTGAATCTTGTGCTCACTTTCTTGATGGGTTCACCTTTTGAACCTTTGCACAAGTGTCCCTTGAGACTGTTGTCTTTTAAAACGGTCTTCCTGATTGCAATTACCTCGGCAAGGAGCTCTTAGTTCACATCCCCCATTCTTGACCATTCAAGCTGAACGAATGGTACTCAAGACCAGGACTGCTTTTCTGCCTAAGGTGGTAACTCCCTTCCATCTAGGGCAGTCCATTACCCTCCCTACCTTCTATCCTCCCCCTCACCCTTCCAAGGAGGAGGAGAGACTTCACCGCTTGGACCCGAAGAGGGCGGTGAGCTTCTACCTGGACAGAACCAGAGAGTTCAGAGTGGATGACCAGCTCTTTTTGGGTTTTGATGGAGCCAGAAGAGGCAAGGCGGTGCACAAGCGCACGCTGTCGAGATGGATTGTCTTGTGTATCATGATATGCTACTCTCTGGCGGGTAAGGAACCTCCTGAAGGTTTAAGAGCTCATTCAACTAGATCAAGGTCTGCTACATCTGCTTTGTCTAGGGGTGTACCTGTAGAGGACATTTGTAGGGCTGCGACTTGGGCTTCCCTCCACACTTTCGCGAAGCATTACTGCT
Organism: Lissotriton helveticus; assembly: GCF_964261635.1. Lineage (NCBI taxonomy): Eukaryota > Metazoa > Chordata > Amphibia > Caudata > Salamandridae > Lissotriton > Lissotriton helveticus. The sequence continues at coordinate 1,587,012,426 of NC_136057.1, forward strand.
TAGATTCCGAAGTGAGGAGGGACGGCCACTTTGCGCGTTCTGTCCTCCAGGATTTTCTGGTATAGGAGAGTGGACACATTCCTCCGGGAGTGGGGACTGCTGTGGGACTCTATTCACAAGGTAAGGAATCCACTGGCAGATGTATCCATCAGAAGAACAAGTTACTTACCTTCGGTAACGCTTTTTCTGGTGGATACAGTATCTGCCTGTGGATTCCTCACTGACCAACCCGCCTCCCCGTTGTCCACTCTTCTATACCTGATTTAGTGTAATGTAAATATTTTATTGTCAAAGAAAATGTGTTATTTTAATTGCTTTCCTGCATTAACCACACACCATGTGTGTTATTTTGATTATTTGGTACGGTGTACATTGTGTGTATATCTACTGTTGTTGATCCGTCCGTGTGCCTCGAAGGCACGGATAAAAGGACGGAACTGATGTCATCACGCTGGCCATGGCTTATGGAGTCGGTGACGTCAGCGGAGCCGCGCTTCTGTGATGTCGTCCACGTCGGTGCAAAGCTACAAAAAGAATTTCCGAATGTTGCTGACGCAGAGGAATATTCACAAGGTGAGGAATTCATAGGCAGATACTGTATCCACCAGAAAAAGCGTTACCGAAGGTAAGTAACTTGTTCTTTAGGAAACCAAGAATGGGTTCTTTACGAAGACGACATGCAAACATTTTAAGAATGTGGGGCGCTCTGCACACCAATTTAGTCACCACCCCAGTGTAGGAGAGTAGGGTCTGCAATCCTTTGATCACCCAGATTTTTGCTTTTTGCTTCACTGGTTTACGACTTTCCCTGGCTGTGGGCCTGCTAATCAGACCCACAGCCTAGCTGTTCTCTCTACTCCAAATTGTACCCAGGTACTGAATTGGCACTGGGCCCTCACCAAGTCCCTGTACCCAGGGCTGAGGTGCACCCAGAAGTCTCCCAGGGGCTGCAGCATGTATTATGCCACCCCTGGGCTGACTAACTAAATCAGACACAACTGGCTGCTTGACAGCTGGGGCAAAGTGGTGTACTCACCCTCTGCTGTAGATATAGTATTCCTATATCTAAACCTAAATGGGCACACAGATCTCCTATCAGTCACTCCTATGGCAGGCCTTGACAATCCTGAAGGCAGAGTGCTTGGAATCGTGTGAGATAGTGCTCTGGCATGAGCTGAGCCTGTCTGCGGCTTTCGGGATCCATCCCTTAGCCGTTTCCATGATATCGCATACCATATACTCTTAAGTGCATTATAATCCTCGCGGTTAAATGCCAACTCTGGTATCGCTTTATCAAAACATGTCGAGTAAGGTGTCATACGAATTGGAATACTAACCCCTCGCCAATTCTGGCGACGGGGTTAGCATTCCACCCTTCTAGAGGGACACGACATGTATGTAACCTGTAACCCCGGTTAAAGTCAGACAGAGCCTTAGCTCCACAAGATGGATGCTGCCACCGAGACACAAGTCTGCCCTCCTGCTGCTGGGAGTCCTCCCAGCCCAGGAGGCAAGGACAAAGGGTTTCCTGCCAGGGGCGATGCCAGCACCGTCCCAGACAGGATTTTGTGTATCCTAGGTAGGCAGGGCTTTAGAGGAAGGTGACTGCAAGTGGCACCCCGGTGCTCACTGTGCATAGGCCGGCTGGAACCAGTTCCAGGGGCACTCCAGCCCCTGATCTGGGGAAAGCCCGCCAAAGGAGAGGGGTGTAACCAACCCCCTCCTAGTCCCACCCGTAGGGCAGGACTTAGTCGCGTGCCAGCCCCTTTTTTCAGGATAAAGGTAGGAACTGGCCCCCTTCCAAATTAGATCAATCTTTGAATCCTGAACCGACCTTCTACACGAAGAACTCAAGACTCTTCTCAAGATTTCTCCCTTGTGACTAAGGAGTAGTCACCCTGCAGCAGCAGGCACCAACCAAGCATCGCGGTTTGTTGCCAGTCTCTCCTCCGGATCAAGACTGCTCCAGCACGACGAGAACCGGCTTCCCTGGCACCTCTGACCTCAACCTACATCATCAGCCCAGCTGTGATCCGTGGGTGCGACGAGACCTCGAGGGACCGGCCATCTTCAGAACTGCACGACGCTTGTCCAGCACGACAACCGAGTGACCCTCGACTGAGTGCTTTGGGGTAAGAGAAGCCCCGACCCTGAGCAGCTCCAGGACCGAAGTTCAGCCCCCCTGCATCCACGAGATCTGCGTGGGGCCCTTCTGCTCTTTGCTGCTCACCGCGTTGTCCAGGTCACTTGCCCGTTGGCTAGTGGCCCTCTTACGACGCTTCACGACGACAACCACCGCTGGTCTGGTTGCTCCAAACTAGCCCTTGCTTCCCTCCAAAAGAGGAGCACCCTGGACCCTCCTGGTCCACTCCAGACTCCATTTTAAGTCCACCGCGTGGGCTTGCATTTGCCAAGACTTGTTGCCCCAATCCTGGGTCCAGCGACGTCGACAGCAGAGACCTTCGTGGGACAGCTCGCACCTCCATCCTGGTCGCTGACAACGCCTCCTGGTCCGAGAGACTGCAGAGCCCAGCAGCGCCCACTCACCTGGTCGAGGTGACTTCGTCCGGTGCCATCCTGGTGCCCACCTAAATCACTGGCTAGTGATTCAGAACTTGGTCCCCTCTGCTTACAGGTTTTCTTCTTCCCTGATCCAGGCTTGGATCACGACGAACTTCTTCACTGGCCGCCTGCCAGCAACTTCTTTCTTCAGGCTCCTGGATCTTCAACGAGGGTTTCCGACGCAACTTGAACCCTATGCAGCCGCAGCCCCTGGGCTAGGTAAACTGAGTACTCCGGTGCTCCAGCATAGTCCAACACCCTAAGTGTTCGGATCCACCCTTGTTTTCGACCCACCTAGTCGGGTTCGCCCGAGAACAGTAACTTTGCAATTGCTAGTATCCATAGACTTGTTCCCGCATTACGCGTGAGAGTTCCCACTCTGCACACGGCGTCCCTAGGCCTCCTGCTTCTAATCCAATGGTTCAGCCTTGTAGGCCTAGCGTTTCTACAGTCTAGAAAAGTATTACTTACCTGCTAGTAACTTCGCATTCCACTTCTTGTGTATATGGTTTTTCGTGCCCCTCGGGCATTTGTGTAAATTGTGCGACTTTCAGTAATTCTTTAGGAGTTTTGTTGTGTGCTTAGCTCCCTGTCTCATAAAGAGCCAGGGTAGTCCTGTTATAAATAAATATACTTTATTTTTGATAACAACTTGTGTGGTGTCCTTTCACTTGGTGTTCAAGGGGTAATGTGATGGTAAAACAGCTGGCTTAACACGCCCTCTAGAGTCTTAGCCTTAGACTGCTCGTATCCATGCTACTAGGATAGCTGGTCTATAAGGTTGACTTACAACCAATCATCAATAAGGGTTGTTTGGACTGATACAGAGTGCTCACTAGAATAGTGAACATTATATATCAGGCCAACTTCTCACACCCAGAAAACAAAAAATACCCAGGCTTCGCCTCGAGGTACTTCCACTGCAGTCGACTGGTCCACAACTAAAGCTACCCTGCAAAACGGATCTTCTCATGAAAATCGATGGCCAGATGGTTCACCACAACCTCTCCTCTTTGAGTATGGGAGCATGGCTTGTGAGCTAGTTCAGTATGGGCATTTGAACCTTCCACAAGTAGGCATGAACCTTCTCAAGGAGGCTAAATGAACTTCCATACGTTAAGCGTATTCATTTAATTTGAAGTGATTTTGTATTTGATGTTCAGACAAGAATGTGAATCCAACAACCTACCAACAAAATATGATTCATCCATATTTACTTCATCAGGCCAAATCTGGCTTACAATTCTCTTCCATAAAAGTTCATTTGGCAGAAATTACTGCCTACAGAAAATGTCTTTCACAAACCTCTTTTCAAGATTCCCGTTATCAAAGATTTTTAGAGGGGAAAAATGTGTTTCTGCCCATAGGGCGTTCATCTCCTCCCTGGGAGCTCAATATAGTCTTCTTACGCCTCCCTCATGCATGCCCCTTTTGAGCCCATTCACAAATCATCCTTGCAACATCTCTCTTGGAAAACTCCTTTTTTCGTAGCGGTCACATAAGCTCGTAGGGCTAGCGAAATCCAGGCGTTATGTTCCACTGTACATCGTTTTTCATTCCAGTAAGGTGGCTATGAGAACTCATCCCAAAATTCTAACTAAAGTAATTTCTGACTTTCACGTTAATTAAACCATTTTCTTACCTACTTTCTTTCAGCACCCTTCCACGCCTGCTGAAAGGACTCTCCATTCTCTAGACATCAGGTGAGTCTTAAACGTTTTATCTGGACCAAACAAAAAATATCTGAAGATTGGACCAATAGTTTGTAAACTGTGGACTGGTCCGTACAGGTCTACTGACAGCCAAACAGTCCATTTCCAGATGGCTAGTATCTTGCATTCTATTATGCCAGCAGAAGGCAAATAAGATTCTGTCCGGTAGACATATAGCTCAGTCCACTAGAAGAAAGCGGGTACTTCTGCTTCACTGAGAAATGTACCAATAGCTGTGATCTGTAAAACAGCTATGGTGGAGATCTGTTCACATGTTTACCAAGCATTGTTTGTAGTAGGACAGACGTCCGTGAGAAGTGTATTTGCTTGATTGATTGCTCCTTTGTGTTTTCCACCGCTCTTTGGTGTTTTAGTTGGAGTTGGAGTTTTATTTAAACAATTGCTTGGTTACTTAAAACCCTTGCAATAAATATACTGGATATATATTTAAATAGTTAGTTAAAATGATTAATAATCTTCAGATTTTTCAAATATAACAGATTAAAAAAGGAAATTCATATATATGCCAATAGATGACAATCCACCCCTAACGGCCTACCAATTAATTAAATCATTTGATAGTAGCATGTATATATATATATATATATATATACACATAATAAAACCTAAAATTCATGGTGAGGCAAAATTGGAATATAAAATCTTTAGTATCAAAATATTTCTAATGATAGAAGGCAAGCGTAGGTCATGATTTAGGCAAAAGGAACATTCAAGGAAAGTATTTTAGTTCAGATTCCGGTCTGGATTGCATAGCCAACATCCATCCCGCTCTTTTGTGGGTATGGGCTTCCTACTCTATTCAGTGCTTATGGCTGTCAATGGAGATCCTCTGAGAGAGAAGGAAAGGCTTGTTACCTGTAATCCCAGTTCTCTCTCGAGGGGAATCTCCATTGAAGTCATAAGCAACCCTCCCGCTGTTGCAGGGATTCTGGACATACACAGAACTATGCTCAGGAAAACAGGACCTCAGTCTATAGGGGTGTACCAACCTATCACACTAGTACCCAAAACCGACTAGCTATAGTGTCTCATTCGTTCTCCTCCAAATATCACGAAGCTACAAATGATTAGACAACCCAGAACATAACACTCCAGACTCTCAGGAATCGCGGGAGCAAGACATACTCTTTCGCTCACTCACTCGCCCTTGTCCACAAGCGAAAAGTTAATCTATAACTCACGTCAAGCGTTACTAATGGCAAGCATCCAAAAATCTGCTCAATGCGATCATGGTACAGCTCCAATTGGCCTGGTCTGTGCATTACCACAAGATGAGCAGCCATTGCTCAGCAGGAACAGAAGAAGCAGGATTCCAGCACCTAACGACAATACTAAGGGGAACCCTCCGAAGATGCTGGAAAAAATGGAATGAATAAAAGCCGGTATTACTCCAAATATCGTCTGAAAAGTCGCAAGGCCAGATCACACATGTTAAAAAAAATGTGCAAGGCTTTTAGTGTCAGACGCATTAAATATTTGGTGTATAAGCGCCCAAAAATTAAGTTAAGAAGGAATTGTATCTCACTAGAAGTCCTAGCCACATGTAACTCTAAGGTCTCGCATGTCAAAGTGAGAGCCACCTCTTTTTGGAATAAAAGCGCTTTGAGCCTGCTCAATTTTTTTTAATCTGTTTTCAAAGTCGGAATGGAAGGCCAAATTGAACTATCTAGACTCCCATGCGGGGGTGGAAAAAGGACATTGCTACAACAAGTTACGCACTGGGAAATTGTTATTAAATACGGGACTCCTGCCCGTAAACCACAACAGTCTTGGTTGTTTCAAATAAGATAACTGCCATTTGTAAGCAATGTAAAAGCGGGAATTATTGACGGTACTGGGGTCCCTTTTAAAAAACAAGCCAAATTGGGTGCCGACAGATTACAAGCGCCGTGCAACTTAACGTGTTTGCAAACGAGGGAATGTCCTACTGTGGAATCGCAGTCCTCCCCTGTAAGAAAAACTTCCTTACCCTCCCTCTGACATCTATAAGTGAAAGGTAGGGACCTCAATTCATGTAGAAATGCACTACTCAGTGGTTCAAAACGGCCAATCGGAAAATGTTGCATGCATGATTTAAATTGAAACAGTGAAAAGGGGAGAGAGATAACCCCATAAATTAATCAAACAGCAGAGTACGATTCCTAGCCTGGCTGATGACGGCTGATGAGCCAGAAACCGGTCCCAGGATGCTTGTTTCCGGGTCAGGGAAGACATGGTTTGGCAGTTCGGGCTGGACTGTTCCCATGAGGCACAGGGTCAGACTGATTTGCATATGGCCTTGTCTGAACTGGGGTGGTGGAGTGAGCTAAAGAATGATGATGGATTAAACCCAGATCAGTTGACTGGGGGTGAGTGTTTGATTTGCTCAAACGCTCCGTCCATCATCCCCTTTGGTATCGCTATTGTCTACTACAGCAACAACTTTTTCTAAATTGGCTTGATCAATTTGGCACAGACGAAGAGCAGCCTCAATCTTCGGAAGTTTCCAGATTCATTGTAAGCGGCATAAATAAACCTCTTAGATCTAGGATTTCTAGGTCCTAGGATGAAATCAGCCAGATTAATCTCATTCGACAAGTGACAGACCCCCCCAGGATATTGCGGCATGGATTAGCAAATTTAGCGGCACAACTATGGAAATTTAGCTGCATTTTTGCTGCACTTTATTTTACTCATGATCATTCCTTTTCATCCTGAAATCAATGGAAACTATTTAGCAGAGTATTCCACTTTGAACTAGGCATGTTTAAAGTGTCTTCAGCTCTACGGAAGCAGAGTCCTAACCTCGTGGGAGGGAGCTGTATTTCTCCCTTGGATGTTCTAGTGCCCATGTTTGCGCCTCTGCCGGGGCACCTATGCCTCTCGGATCCATGAGGCAGACACCTCTTCTTCAGCCACCCTAGGGCGCAGGATCATAGTGGCTGATCCAAATAAGTGATAACGACTTTATAGGAGGTCACTGCCTGCTTACCTGGTTCAGCCCTCATAAGTCGACTTGAGCATGCACCTAACACCCTGGTACTATTCCTTGTGCCGCTAAATTTGTTAATCCATGCCGCAATATCCTGGGGGGGGTCTGAATAGAGGAGGGAATTGAAAGATCTGTAGAAAAGTGAGCTGCAAAGCAAGCTGGTTTCAGTTCCCCTTGAAGATAAAGACGTAATCATTAGTTCATCAAGATTCCATTTGGATGCAGGCAGGAGGAGTGTCTGGAGTACAATATTTAAGAAATTCTGCCATGCATGGGGTGTTTCCAAGAAGTCACACGTTTTCCGCAGAAACGGGGTCCATCATGTGTGAATTTGTACTGAGCCTACCTTCTGTATTTTATCTGTTTCAGGCATGTAAGTTCAACTATAATTCTATGCAAAATTTAGAAATTGACTATTCATACAACATGAGTTACTATTTCAAACTAGAAATCTTTCTTGTGGGCTAAACCTACACCTCTCACCCTGCTAGTCACCTCAGACTTACCCTCTCACATCATTAAGCTCTTCATAGTTTCCACAGAGTAGCTGGGGTAGTTTAGTAGTGGTCATTTTGGACACTGCGCTTTTTCATATTTATAGTGCAAACTCAGCCCAAAGGTATTGATTGGAGCGCTTTTCCTGTGCGCCAGTTATTCATGTTTTTAGTGTTTAAGTGATTTGCCCAGAATCACGGGATGAAGAACCAACGCTGAGACTCGAACCGAGTTCTCCAGTTCCAGTCTCGGCAGTTTTGACTGTAACGCCACATCCTGTCACCTTGCCTCACTCACCACGAGCTGTGAAGTATGCAAATAATGGTTTCCCTTGATTACAGTCACTGTAATCAAGAGTCTGCACCTTCCCCCTTTCTGGTTTCGATTGTAACTTGATTTAATAATGAAAAATAACCATGCTCATGCACTGCCAATTCCTTGCATGCGATAAATATTGTGTCACAGATCGTTTTATTTACACCAACCTTCAATAATATTTTGCCAGGTTTTTTTTGTCACGAAGGACGTGGAATTCTATGCCTGGCTGCGTCTCATGTATTCAATGCGACTAACACACACAGTGTGAACAAGAAGTCTCAGGAATGTGTCGTACAGTAATGGCTGAAAATATAATAAAATTCCAGAACATATAATTAAAATTCCGTTACATGCTATTTTGCTCAGTATTGACGAACTGAAGACATTCCAATAGAAATCCATACTAATATAAAGAGAGAGCCCAAACCTTTGAGGCGGGTAATCTCCGTAACCAGAGCACCAATCACAACACCCAATACAGCGTTGGAAAGGGCAGTTGCAGCAGAAGGACATAGGCTATGCAGACGGATAAAGAAATGTATAAAAGAAATTGCAAAAAACTACATCCAGAAGGCCGAGAGCCAAAATAACATCAAACAGGAAATTATGTAATAATGTGACTCACTATATTGAGACTGAGAGCTTGGAGCCAAATTGATCGTGAACAAAGAATATGCTATCCCGAAACGCGTAGATTTGTGCTTGCCTCCTTGAGAAACTCCATGCTGTGAGGATTAAATAAAAAAACACTTAAGTGAAGACAAACGCGAGTTCGTCCCGTTTTTCTCCCAGCTGGGGGAATTGGTTGTGGATTTAAATGCAGCGTGGTTCTGCCACTGGGATTTACGAACCGGCTAGAGAGCGCTGTAAATTCTGGCGAAAAGGAACCGAGGGGGATCTATATATATATATATATATATATATATCAATACTAATATTAGAAAGAGAGAGCAAAAACATTTGAGGCGGGTAATCTCAGTAACCACATCACCAATCACAACACCCAATACAGCGTTGGAAAGGGCAGTTGCAGCAGAAGGACATAGGCTATGCAGACGGCCACCATATACATTTAAAAGGTAAAAGAACTGTGCCAGCAAAGTAGTCCCTTGTGGGCATGTCTGCGTTCTGCTGTGGGCGTGTGCTGGGGCATGACAAACGCTGGGGGCGTATGGTACGTTCCGCCCTTCATGCCATGTGAGTCGTAATTGCGCCGCATCAAGGGGCACGCTGGGGGCGTGTGCTACGTTCCACACTTCATGCCATCTGGGTCGTTCATTAATCAGATCGTCTGCTGTGGCCATGTGCTGGGGGCGTCACAAAGGCGTTCACTTCGAAGTGTGGTAAGTAACCATTCGCAAGACTCCCTTGGGGGACTGCCCGTTGTCTCACACATACTGGGGGTGCCGAATGTAGTGTGTGCCTTGACCTGGGTGCGTCTGAAAGGGCCGAACGCAGTGTGTGGCTTGGCCTGGGTGCGTCTAAAAAGCACTCGGGCTGAAGAGCGTCGGTGTGGGTCATAAAAAAATAACAGCGGGAAACAATCCTTAAGACTCACACAATTCTAAATGTTAGACGGTCGCCGCTGGCCCTCAAGCGGGGGCACACGCGACGGAGCGTGTGTGCCGGGACAATTACTGCAGCCTCTCGTGCGCGCTGGTACTGAACTATCAAATTAAACCAAATTACACACGCCTGCTAACATCAGCCAGGGTTGTAGCCGGGCTCAGGCGGCGGATCACTACACTAATTACCTGCGCCTGCTAACATGAACCAGGGCTGCAGCTGGGCCTCAAGCGGGAGGACACACGCCTGCTAACATCAACCAGGGCTGCAGCTGGGCCTCAAGCGGGGGAACACGCAAATGACCGTATCTGAATACACACATTATACAGATTCTATTTCATACCCGGACAACGTCGGGACGGGCTGCTAGTACTATATATTTCCTAACATTGTTTAATCTCACATTTACTAAATGATTTTCAAATACTTTTTCTTGTTTTCTTAAACATACATTAACACAAGTGTAAGTTTAATAAACCCTTACAGTGTATGTGCGCATCTCCCAGTTTAGGCTTCCACAGAAGTGGGTGGCTGCCTCCTTAAGTAACATTTGATGCGCCGAGAGACGGCTGCTGCGGCTTCTTCAAGATTAAGTTCAAGGGTCGGCGTGAGTTCTAACAATACTCGAACCTTGTCTTTATAAAAGCATCTGTACTAATTTCATCGAGGGCGCAGAGATAATGAGCTGGAGTGCCTTGTAAAAAAAATTATTGCTTTTTCCAAATTTCGCGGGTGGTTTTGTAAAAATCACTGCCTTTTTACAAAACTGCTGATTTCGCAATTTTTTTGCAAATTGCGAAATCCTGGAGGGTCTGTAGAGATAAAGATTTTTGTTTCATTGATGCCAACGTGGAATGTTCCAAACATTGTTGGTATAATTTACCCACCGAATATGTGGTGACCGAATGTGTAAGGGGATAACGAGAATCAGGTATAATCTGAATGAAACCAGGCGTAACATTATAAAAACGCAAGTGGCATGCATTTGTATTTGTTTGCCTCACCAACCACCCGGAAGAATCCACTTCAGAGACATTGAAAGTGTCATTTCGAAGCAAAGCTTGCAATGCCTCAATAGTAAGATTTGTTTGAGTGCGCCAATCGTCATATTCCGCAAAGGACGGAATTGGATGGGGTATTTACATTTTTGTCAGTTGCCAGGCCAAAACAAGTGGTCTGTACACCGTATCATTCAAAAATAAAATTTGAGCTGAGATGAGGCAGGCACGATGTAAGCCTCAGTTCCCTGAACCTGCCAAGGCTTCGTGCTCCAGATTGATTTTAAATCAACGGTCTCTTTCCACTGATTATAACCCTCAGTAGCCAATTTAGCTCTAAACAAGTTGGTCTAAATCAATTTTGTGTGGGTCAACATAAATTTGGATTGTGAAGACGATTGAAGTTTAAAAAGATAGGATTCCAGATTAGATATGTCAATCTGTAAAATATGTGAGTTTATCTCTAAGAGATATAGAACTCCCTTCTACGGGAGTAGGACAATGTTCTCATTGTGTGTAATTAAAAACAGGTCTTAACGTGTTTGTTTTGTGTAAAAAATGATGCCCATAATGTTGATAGCCAAAAAGATCACCATTATTGGCATATACAAATCTTCAGCATCAAAAGCAGCATAATATTTCAAGTCTCAAAATAATGCATGTACTGCTTGCACATCCCAATTGTCAGAAATTATGTCCTGTGTTAACACGTCTCCTAATGAGACGCGCAACACGTATGGCACTCTGTACCTCTGTCGGACCATGGATTTGGAAGGCTCCTTTGTCCCAAACGATGCCATCTGCAACCGGGAATGCTGGAATGTTAGCCAGTGTCTGATCGCGTTTCATCATATCGGACGATGTTTAAGGGGCCAGAATTCCATTGATCAACTTCACAGCAGAGCGTTCTGGCAAATAATGAGCATTGATAAGTAAAAAGAACACTCACAAATCCAATTGACATAAAGAGGAAAATCAGTATGAGCACCAACCAAATGTAAGTCCATGCAGGGACCAGGTAAGTCTTTTTGAACCAAGAGAAGAAAATACTTAATTTAGTCAGTGGATCTGCCAAACTGTATGTTGAGGAGGACGAGTCAGAAGAGAGGCTGGTATGATCTCCAAAGTAGCCACTCGTAAGTTGATTAATCAAAGGAGGAAGTTTCGGGTCTGCCTGATGTTGTCGAGGACTGTTTGGCACCTCACTCATGGAATCATCAGCATGATATGTATGCTCGACGTCAGTAGAAGATAGAATTACAGTGTCCATCACTTCCTTAGCCACACGAGGACCAGTGTAAGAGGATGAAGTCAGTGGATCCAATGAAATTGCATTGCACAAAACTGCAGGCGTGACACTATTCAGATTTGGCCACACAGTGTAACTTGACATTGTCCACTGAGGTGTATCTGTTGTCTTTGCGACCAGGTAAAGCACTGGAACCGGTGCACGATAAGAGGGACCAAATGCTTTTTTGTTCTCCAGCTTTTCTCATACCCAATCTCCGACTTTTGGAAGCCAACCGGCAACTGGAATCAGCAGTGCTTCATCAGTGGAAGAGGGTAAATGTTCACTTGCATAGCTGTCACGTGTCTTTTGTAGATCTTGTAATACAGTAGAATGATTACCCATGTCAAAGGTTGCTGCAGCCACCACAACGTCTAGACCAGGGGTACTCATAGTACGGCCCGCGGGCCGCCCGCGGCCCGGCAAGCCTTCCTTGGCGGCCCGCGGACCTTACAGACGTATCAGTTTTAAAAAAAAAAATCTCGAGTGTCAGTAAACACCACGGGTTGCAGCAGCAGCCTGGACTCGGAGAGGCTCTGCTCTCTGGGGGCCGAGAGATTCCAGCCATAGAGTGGAGCTGCAGGGGCCTCGGAAGAGGTGAAACAGTACAAAGCCTCATTAAAAAGTTAATGGTCTTTAAAGACCTGTGAAATGCTCCGGCGCGGCTGTGCGCGCGCCAGGCAAGCTGTCTCATCCCGGGCTGACAAGAGGGTGGCAGTGGCGTAACACAGGCCCCCTCAGCCCCCGCATTGCGGGGGGCCCTGCGCTCCAGGGGCCCCATCAGCGAGCCAGCAGGCACCACACACACGTCAGGTATTATTTAAGAATTAAAAGGTTACGCACATCGCCGTCGTTCTTTTCACCAGCTAGTTTCAGAGCTGCCTGCACCCAGGTATACTCGTGTCCGCTCAGGCATGTACACCCTGCTTGGCACTACGATGTGGTAGGAGGAGCTCCTTTCAACAAAACAGTGCGAGTCTGGTGCTCAGAGTTATTGTTTTTTAATGACATGTCATAATCATTTCGTGGCACTGGTAATGGCGTGTTTTAGCTTTTTTTCCCGGCTCTCTGGTGGAAAATCTTGACAGACACTTGTGCTTGTTCCCAAAAGCAGTTTACGGCAGCACGTCCAATGAGGCGTCTTTCAGTCTGCCACAATTTCCTTTCTATTACGGTACTTTTGTTGAGAACTTCTGTGTATGTCGTCTTTAACCAGCAAATGTTAAACGTTGTGCCAAGTACATCTGCACTTGAAAGAATTACTTAAATAACGTGCTTCACAACAGGAACCAAACTGCCAACTACAACTCTGAACACTCTTTTTCTTACCACGGTGCTGGACACAGGCACAGGGAAAGTGGAGGGCCGGAGGGTGCGTGTGCTGCTGACCAGCCATTACATTGCTGTCAGAGCGTGACTTGCAGAGTTGCTAAAATGCATATTTTTAATTTTACCAGCCTTGCTGCCCTTTGCCCCCAAGAAGGCATTGCTGGGGCTTGGCGGGCTCCCGGGAGGGAACGTCAGGGGAGGGAGAGAGAGGGAGAGACAGGGGAGGGAGAGTAAGGGGGGGAGAGAGAGGGATAGTCAGGGGAGGGCGATGGAGGGAGAGTCAGGGGAGGGAGGGGGAGAGAGGGAGAATCAGGGGAGGGCGAGGTAGGAAGAGAGTCAGGGGAGGGCGAGGGAGGGAGCGACAGACAGAGGGAGGGAGAGCGAGGCTGGAGGGAGAGTGAGGGAGAGCCAAGGCGAGGGAGGGAGAGCCAGGGCGAGGGAGGGAGAGCCAGGGCGAGGGAGGGAGAGAGAGGGAGAGCTGTGGCAGGGCGAGGGAGGGCCAGGGCAGGGCGAGGGAGGGAGAGCCAGGGCGAGGGAGGGAGAGAGAGGGAGAGCCAGGACGAGGGAGAGAGAGGGAGAACCAGGGGAGGGCCAGGGCAGGGCGAGGGAGCGATGGAGAGTGAGTGGAGGGTGAGAGAGGGAGAGAGTCAGGGGAGGGCAAAGGAGGGAGAGAGAGGGAGGGAGAGAGTCAAGGGAGGGAGAGAGTCAGGGAAGGGAGAGAGTCAGGGGAGTGAGAGAGAGGGAGAGTCAGGGGAGGGCGAGGGAGGAAGGGAGAGGGCGAGTCAGGGGTGGGAGAGAGGGAGAGAAGGGGGAGGGAGGGAGGCAGAAGTAGGGATGGAGAGAGAGGTAGGGAGACAGGGGGAGGGAGAGAGGGAGGTAGACAGAAAGAGATAGAGGGATACAGAAAGAGAGAGGGAGTCAGCGAGAGAAGGAGGGAGACAGAGAGCAGGAGGAAGGGACACAGAGAGCAGGAGGGAGGGAGACAGAGCAGGAGGGAGGGAGACAGAGGGAGGGAGGGAGACAGAGAGAGAGAGGGAGGGATGCAGAGGGAGGCAGAGAGAGAAAGACATAGAGAGGGGGAGGGAGGCAGAGGGAGGGATGGAGACAGGGATGAAGACAGAGGGAGGGATGAAGACAGAGGGTGAGAAGTAGGGAGACAGAGGGTGTGAAGGAGGGAGACAGAGGGTGTGAAGGAGGGAGACAGAGGGTGTGAAGGAGGGAGACAGAGGGTGGGAAGGAGGGAGACAAAGGAAGAGGGAGGGTGACAGAGGGAGGGAGGGAGACCAAGGGAGGGAGGAAGAGAAAGAGAGAGAGGGAAGGAGACAGAGAGAGGGAGGGAGACAGAGAAAGGGAGGGAGACAAAAAGGGAGGGAGGGAGATGGGGAGGGAGGGAGACAGGGAGGGAGACAGAGAGGGAGGGAGGGAGACAGAGAGGGAAGGAGGGAGACAGAGAGGGAAGGAGGGAGACAGAGAGGGAGGTATGGAGGGAGGGGGACGGGGAGGGAGGGAGACAGGGAGGGAGGGAGACGGGGAGGGAGACAGAAAGGGAAGGAGGGAGACAGAGAGGGAAGGAGGGAGACAGAGAGGGAAGGAGGGAGACAGAGAGGAAGGGAGACAGAGAGGGAGGTATGGAGGGAGGGGGCGAGGAGGGAGGGAGACAGGGAGGGAGACATGGAGTGAGGGAGACAGGGAGGGAGGGAGACAGAGAGACGGAGGGAGACAGAGAGAGGGAGGGAGACAGAGAGAGGGAGGGAGACAGAGAGGGAGGGAGACGGAGAGGGAGGGAGACAGAGAGAGGGAGGGAGAGGGAGGGAGAGAGAGAGGGAGGGAGACAGAGAGGGAGGGAGACCGAGGGAGGGAGTCAGAGAGAGGGAGGGAGACATAGAGGGAGGGAGACAGAGAGGGAGGGAGGGAGACAGGGAGGGAGACAGAGAGGGAAGGAGGGAGGCAGAGAGGGAGACAGGGAGGGAGACAGAGGGAGGGAGGGAGATAGAGAGAGGGAGGGAGACAGAGAGGGAGGGAGGGGGGAAGACGGAGGGAGGGAGACAGAGAGGGAAGGAGAGAGACAGAGAGGGAGGGAGACAGGGAGGGAGACAGAGAGGGAGACAGAGAGAGGGAGGGAGACAGAGAGAGGGAGGGAGACAGAGGGAGGGAGAGAGGGAGGAGGGAGAGAAAGATAGGGAGGGAGGGAGAGGAAGAGGGAGAGAGAGAGAAAGAGAGATATGTGTGTATGCTGGATCAGGTGGGTCAGTGGACGAAGACGTCTGCTGCAGGGGCCTGTGTTCAACCTCATGGTTACAGTTTTTTTTTGGCTCTAGCCCCGCCCCCTCTCTCACTGACCCCGCCCTCACAGGTGCGGCCCTCAGCCACAAACCACATTGTAAATTTGGCCCCTGAGAGAAAGTTTGTGAGTACCCATGGTCTAGACCATCAAGGTCTGGCACAAACATTTTAATGCCAAAGAGAATTTCATATGGGGTCCGCCCACCCAGAGATCTTCTAGGGAGATTATTAAGTGCACGTTGAACCCCATACAAGTGGGGCAGCCAGTACCTAAGACTCCGCTGTCAAGTATTGCTTTAAGTCACGGTGCATTCGCTCCACAATTGAATTGCCCTCAGGCCTGTATGGAGACGAAAACTGCACCAGCACCCCCTTTGACTTTATCGCATCCTTGTACGCCATTGAGGCGAACGCTGGACCTTGGTCAGAATTGAAGGTACCACAGGCGAACATCCCTACAAAGACAAGGCAAACCCTGATGACATTTTGAGTATCAGGAATCTAGTGCTCAAATCAACTGCAACAAATATATTTACGCAGTATCAGGAGAGGACTGCAGTGATCAAGATAGATACAGCCAAAAGTTTGATTAGAAATACACAGCTGTGTTTGAGGTGGTCGTGTGACCGTGGACGGCTTGATTTGCTGACAAATATCAAAAGAAAGTACTTAATTATGGGTCTGTTTATATAAACCACGCCACCAATAATTTTGCTGTAAAATTTAAACCGTCGCCGACACACCGGCATATGCTGACGCTATGCCCTCGTCTGCGGCTTTGATCAAAGCATGTCTGCGGTCTAAGTTGGGAATCATCCGATCCCCAACTGAAGGAATAATAGCATAAGGAACCTGTTCTGGAGTCATATGATAAGAGTATTTTGAAGGGAAACCCTGAGGATAAGCAGTTCCCTCCCACCTTGCAGCTACCGCTGCCAGAATCTCAGCTATTTTAGTCAAGGACCTTGTAACCGCTGCTACGGAACACGTGGCTCCTGTAGATTTAGTCGCTTCATCAGCCAAAGAATTACCAAGAGCATGTGCTCCCACACGCTGATGGCCATGAGTATGTATAACGTGTGAGGGGCAGACATTGTTTAAGGTCTGCCACTCAAACCCAAAGTGTTCTATGCTTAAATATGCTGCCTTTAGAGTCTCTATAGTCATTCCGAGACCAAATGAATCGCACACAATGAGTATTCACATTTTGATCAGCAAACTCGTGAGCAAGAGCACGCAGCTCCGCCAATTGTGCGAAACAGTCTCCAAGTGCCTGAGTGTGCACAATGGAAGACTTAAACTCTCGCCATCAACAATTGAGCTAGCAACAATTGCACAAGCCGCAGAATAAGCGTGTTTGGATCCGTGGCCGGTTGAACCGAGCCATCGGTATAAATGATGCATATGTACTCATGCAGAGGAATCAAAGACAAGGATAAACGTGACATCAGAGGTTGTCAAATAAGTAGCCCATTGTATCCTACGGGGGTGCAGTGCATTCGAATTAGGTACATTCGCCTTAGTCACAGCTTCCAAAGCATGGAAGGGCGTGACCATAAGAATGCATTGGCCTTGCACCAGTGAGCGTTCTTTCAGAATCGCCATCTGCACCACCATTAAGATTTTTTCAACAGTTGAAAAACGCATTTCTGCAGCAATGTATAAATGTGTTTTGCATGCAATAGGAAATGTGTCTCCCTCATTAAACGTTAAATAAGTGAAACCCACTGTCCCTGAAACTATACGTATTACCAGGTTTGTTGTGTTATCACGCATCAAAAAGTTAGTTGCAAGCAAGTCAGATTGCAAAGAATGCAGGATAGAGGTATGTTCTGGAAGCCAGCTGGCAGGAGAATATGTGTGTTGTATCAACGCATAAAGCAGTTCGATACGCTGGGCATAATTGGGAATGTATGTTCTCCCAAAATTCAAAAATGCCAGCAAGGATTGAAGTTTTTTCAATGTAGAAGGGAGTTGCAAATGTGTACATTTCTCTAAAAGGTGGGGGGCTAAGCCCTTTCCTTCATTATTGAGCTTGTAGCCCAAAAAGAGTACTGCCAAATGGGTGATGTGTGATTTTGCAAAATTGAATTCATATCCATAGTCAGACAAGATGCGGCATTAGTTCATCGTCTGTCAGATAAATGTCATCCATGTACGAGAACACATCTGGGTCTATGTCGTTTAACAAAGACACAATACGTGCCGCAAATGCCCTGGGGCTATTCTTATACCCCAAAGGCAAATGCGTATATTTTTTGTGTTCCTGACGGCAGTAAATGCTGTCAAGTCACGGCTCTCTGGAGCGAGATTGTGACTGTAGAAACCATTGGAAATATCAAGTGTAGTTTTGTATTTTTTACGAACAAGATTGTTCACCAGCGCAGAGCTGTGAGTGTTCTGTACTGCAAAAGTGCGACAATGTCTATTCAAATTTCGGTAATCCAATACAATCCGATATGAACTGTCATGTTTTGATATCTTAAAGGGAGGATTATTCATCGGTGATGTACATGATTCAGTCACTCCTTGATTCTCCAACTGTGTTAGAATGTCACAAACGTGATCCTTTGTTTCACATCTGATTGAATATTGCGGTTGTGGCTGTGGCATAGATCGTAAAGGTATTTCATGAGCCAGTGAATCAACATCCCAAACTACCCGATTACGATACACCGCCGGGGCAAGGGCCAAAGCCCTCTCTGCTGTGAAAGCCTGTGCATGTTCCTCAGGGACGTAACGCGGAAAACTGGGAAGTATCACGTCTTCCCCTCTGAAAGCAGCTAACACAAAGGGTGGATGTCAATCCGCCTCCGCTAACAAAATTTCATACAAGGAGGTTAGATTCTCCCACAAAACCGCCTTGATTGGACGAGGTATATCACTTTCAATTTGGAAAATAATCTCATAGAGCCTATCCAGGTTGGCAACTGGTCTGTCTGCAGTCTACTGTAATGAATGTATCAGTTGCTGACGCCTCCAGACTGGGACGCAGAGTCTCCCACACTATGGTAACCTCTGCTGCTCTGTCGAGCAGTCACTGCCCATGTCCAGTACAGTAGTCACGTTCTCATCGTCTGAGGCATATCTCGCTGTTACTCGCTGCAACTTTTTTCTTCTGAAACAGGGGTCAAAAATGAGGTAGATCCTCTTGTTTTTCTTTAACTTCAAATTGTCGAGGCTGATCTTGTCCCTGTGGCGCGGGTTGACTATTGCCACAATCTTGGCGTTCCACTCCACCAACTTGAGAGCCTGATGTGTCCTGTAAAGAACGCGGAGAGTGCTGATCAGGAGTCTTAATTTTTGCGTGGTTGCGCAAATCATAAGTACACTCAGAAGACTCAGGTGTCGGTGAACCAGCACGCGATCCTTGCTTCTGCTGTTGCTGCCCCTATTTTTTGTTCTTCCAGTACTTTTTAGGAAAGAACGGACGCCCATCTTTATAAGCTTTTGCAATAATCGTTGGTAATTTGTGTGGCTTGTCCGCATCTGGGTCTCCACATCTAATTTAGTACATGCCCCTCTCCCTCCCGACCTCCTTTCCTCCTTACCTGCCTCGCTTGTCACTCATTCACTTCTCAACATAGAACTCCACCTCTCAATCCTGACATTGGAACTTCCATCTCTCAGGAAAGACTTCAACACCCTCTTTGCTTCTAATCCCGCCAATCATACCCATACCATGAGCTCCGTACAAACTAACACTACATTCCCTCAACAAGGGAGTTCCACCCCTTGGGATATTTCCTCAGGAAGACCACCTCCTGGTAACTGTTCGCTTAGATCATCTCAAGCCTCGAGCTATCTCTCCTCCTCGGAATTCCTGGACTCAAATAATACCTATCCCCCTATTGTCATGACTACTGATTCTCCTACTCCGCTATTCCAGTGATCCTGGGGAGAAGCCGTATCCCTACCTCCTCTGGCTCGCCTAGATCTCCTCCGCAACTCACCACCATCCACTCTTGCCCCCCCCCCCTAAAAACAACCCTAAACCCCTCAACTGTATGCTGGTCAACCGTCGCTCGGCTATACAACATGCAACAGAAATCTCGGAAAACATCCTTAGTGAAGCCATTGACATTGCTTTTCTTACTGAAACCTGGCTCAAAGCTCACTCTCCACCTATTCTTGACCTACTCTCTCCCCCGGGTTACTCCATCCTCAGAAGAGACAGACCTATCAAAATTGGAGGAGGCCTTGCCATTATCTATAAGGATGAACTCCAACTCTCCCTTGTTCAGAACCCTGATTATGCTACGTTTGAATACATCGGAGCTGAACTTAAGGTTTATGGTTCCCCTCCTATTCAGTTACATAACATCTATCATCCACCTGGCAACCCTTTGCCCTTCGTGGAAAAATTGTCTGACATTCTCTCCCTATCCTCGATTTCCAACTCTAAAAACCTCTTCCTCAGAGACTTTAATGTTCACTGGAACAAAAAAGATGAGCCCTCGGTTAACATCCTCAATGATCTACTCGACATTAACAACCTGAATCAACTTTGCCATTCGCCAACACATTACAAAGGGGCTACCTTTGACGCCATCATCACTAGCAAAGAACTTGCTTCCCTTTCCCACATTATCCCCATTGACTGGTCTGACCACCACCTCATCCTCTTCACCATTAATTGTGCCACGCTTCCCTCTTCCCCTAAAAACATCAAATATAGGAAATTAACCAGAAATCTTCACCTTATTCCTCCAGGCGAGCTGGAGACTAAGATTAAAGCAAAACTTCAACTTACACCTCCCTCACAAAATGCAAATGACCTTGCCGAACACAACAACAAATCCATCATCGAGGTCCTTTACCAAATCGCCCAGCCAAACTAAAACTGCAAAAAAACAACCAGCCAAATCCTGGTTTAATGATGAGCTCAACAATGAGAGACGCTCACTTAGGCTGACCGAACGCATGTGGAGGCAACACCCTTCCCCCTCAAATCTTGCTCTCATCAGAGCCGAAAGGGCTAATTAAAAAAAAACACCGCCTTAATGAGAAGGCCTCCTTCTTCTGCGCACAACTCGACCAGGCTAAAAATAGACCCAGGGAACTATTTAGCATCATCAAAAAACAAACAGTTCTGCCTCCCCCTCCCCCCCAAATTGATGGCCTCTATCAAAAGATATGAAGAAATTGCTAACTTCTTTTCCGTAAAAATCTCCAAGATCGATCAATCCTTTAGCTTAAACCCCCTCCACATTGCTCATCACCCCCCCAGGACCTCCCCCCAAGTCTCCTTTCACACCTTCGCCCCCCCTGACTCTGTTCATCTCCCACTTGCTGTCGCCCCTCCTGAACACTGCTTCGCCAACCCCCAGCTAAAAACTAATGCTTCTTGTCTTTCCTTCTGCACAGTTACACGCTTGAAGTATTCATCATCAAATCCAAGCTCAAACCCTCCTCTCATACCATGGACCCTCTTCCCGCTAAACTTGTTCTAGACTTAAAACACATCATTGCACCATATTGGACCACCATCATCAACTCCTCCTTGGCCACAGGTTGTGTCCCGGTCTCCCTCCAACTTGGCCAAATCACTTCCACCCTCAAAAACACTACTGCCGACCCCAACAACTTGCGTCCCATCTCTAATCTTCCGCTTCTATCGAAAAATGCGTCTTGCTACTATTGGACAAGCACATTGACTCTTTTAACCTTTTAGACACATTCCAGTCAGGCTTTAGAAAGTGCTTCAGTACTGAAACTGCCATGCTAAACGGTATTGATGACATCCACCAATCCCTCCATTCTCATCCTCCTTGACCTCTCTGCTGCTTTTGATACTGATAACCACTCTGCTTACTCAACACCCTCAAAGATCGTTTTGGCTTCAATGGTCCTGTCCTCAAATGGCTCACTTCATTCCTTCAACACAGAACTCAACAAATAAAATCAGCAATTGCCTCTCTAAACCTACTCCTGTCTCCTTGGATGTTCCTCAGGGTTCTATTCTCTCACCTTCCCTATTCAAACTCGTCATGGAACCCCTCACCCTCATTTACTATACGATTATATCCCAAGCTTACATTCTACACCTCAATGATGCCGTGACTAAGATTCTACACTGGTTCCATCATAATCACCTTAAACTCAACCCTAAAAAAACGGAAATCAATCTCTTTGCTCCTAAAAACAACTGGCTCCCCATTCATCTATGGATCTCTGACCTTAAAGCTCTCAACTGCTCTCTTTCCCCTTCTAACTCAGTTAAATCCCTCGGAATTAACATTGACCAGAACCTCAGCCTTACTCCCCACATAAAAATTTGGCTAAAGGAGCTCTCTTCATCACCTCAAGAAAATTAAACCCTTCATTCCTGCTGATGACTTTAAATTAGTTGTTCAATCACGTATTGTCTAAATTGGACTATGATAATGCCGCTTTCTCTGGAACACCGAAAGTCCACTTAGCCCCAATCAAATCAGTCCTCAACTTCGCGGCCAGGCTTATTTCCGATTGTAGACGGTTTGACCACATCACCCCTGTCCTCAAAGGTCTCAAATGGCTTCCCATCGAAGGCAGATCCACTTACAAGACTGCTTGCATTAGTCATAAAGCCTTGCATCTTCACACCCCATTATATCTTTCAGATAAACTCCACAGACCGGGCTGCGCAAGAGAAATGAGGAGCACCAATGGTCTCATACTAGTTCCTCCTTTGTTAAACAAGAAATCTACTCAATCACGCTCCTTCTCGGGTAGTGTGTCTACTATCTGGAACTCACTCCCTAAAGATCTATGTTACAACCCCTCCTACCTCCGCTTCAAAAATACCTCATGCTGCACCTTCTCAAAAAATACTGGGCTCCATAACCATTGCCGTCTACTATGGTGTCTCAACCTACTCCCTACTGTACTATGTTCCCGCCCCATTATACCTGACTCACTACCCCCTACTCATTTTTTGTTTTTTCATGTACTTATAACCTCTCCCTCCAGTTCTCTTATAATTACTGTCTACTCTTGCATGCTATCACCTCTCCCATCACCCTCTTCAGTTCCCTCCTTCTTTCATATTCCCCCCCATCCCTGACCTCCCACCCTAGTTGAATTATGCAATACTTTTTAGGACCTCATTATTTCTCTTGCCCATGTTATAATTGTCCAATGCATATTGTTCTATCTGTCCTGCATTTTACCTTTTTGTACAAATGTTATATTGCAATTGTTGTCCTCGCCTAACCATTGTAAAGCGCTCTGATACCCTCGGGTCTAGCCAGCGCTATATAAATCCTTTAAAATAAATAAAACAGCCTCCAAGCGGTTTGCCACTTGAAAGCTTACTGCATCGCCCTTGACATTGGCAACGATCATATTAGCAACCACGTCGAACAGCCCCACCAGTCTTATCACCAGCTCTACAGCCGCTTCAGCCCGTGTTCATCTTCAAAACGCTTAATCACAGAGGCGAGCACGGTCATGGAGGGAGTGCCGAAACACTTTGAATATACAGCTGCTAACACTTTGCACCAGGTGTGAAAATCAGCTTACTTGGGGAGTAAGTCTTTAGACAAACTAATAGTCAATATCCTGTGTTACTCCACAGGAGAGGTATTTGGAAAAACAGCCTTTAGTTGTTCCCATTTTTCAGCCAATAAGGGAACTCATCCTTATTCTGTGGACGCTTGCCCATCATTGAATTAACCATAAGGGGACTGATGGTTACACCAGCAGTTCCAGCAGGTTGCGCAGCAACGCCAGGTGGTCCCATCTGGAAGTTGCGCGAGAATAACTGTATAACAGCTCTATGCACGCGTATCAACAACGTATGTAATACGAGGAGTTCTGCAATCGTCGCTGTTGTCAGTCAGCATGGATGTGGGGTATACCCATCCAAAACGGGCAACGTGGCCCCATCTATTGATAAAGAACCTAAACGGACCGACGTTATTGGGTGAGGAAGGGCGCCATTAAACCAAATCTGGTGTTGCCAAGCTGTAAGTGGAACCTCAAGAGCCCAGTAAGGCTGATAAGCATGAGGATGGGCCGTGGCAGTATATTCATAAAACAAATCATCTGTTCCATCCACTGCCGTAAAGGTGACTAAAGAATAAAACACCTCGAAGAGGAACGCTGGATCCGCATCCACAACTAATATTAGCGAGGCTCCCGCATCCGGCACTCCATATTGAGTCAAATATGCCTTATGCGGCTATAAGGCGGAATACCAATCGCCATACGAAAGACAATAAACAACAACTTAAAGCATGGCAGCGCAATACCAGGTCCACAATAAAGTGGAACAACCTTTTAAAACTTCAAGCTTAAAAGAACCTATGATACATCAATTTAGGAGGTTACACCGTTGCAGCTGTCTCCGGAAACAGAAGTGAGGAGATTGTAGACAAGCACAAGCACTACTCAAGAGTCTCGCAGATAATAACCAGACCAAAAGTTGGCAACACCATGTTGCAGGGATTCTGCACATACACAGAACTATGCGCAGAAAAACAGGACCTCGGTGTTTAGACGTGTACCAACCTATCACAGTACCCAAAATCTCAAAACCGACTAGTTAAAGTGTCTCATTCGTTCCCCTCCAAATATCACGAAGCTACAAATGATTAGATAACCCAGAACATAACACTCCCGACTCTCTCAGGAATCGCGGGAGTAAGACATACTCTTTTGCTCGCTCACTCGCACTTGTCCACAATAAGAATTGGCAGAGTCACTGAAAATAGTTCAAAATGTTTATTTGAACTATTGTGCTCTACAATACTTTACACAAGCCACTACCAGCAGCAACATGCATAAACTCAGCACAGTTAGCATTGTTACAATTCCATAGAATACAAAGGGAGAAGTAATTATATAACCCTCAAAAACACTACTGCCGACCCCAACAACTTGCGTCCCATCTCTAATCTTCCGCTTCTATCGAAAAATGCGTCTTGCTACTATTGGACAAGCACATTGACTCTTTTAACCTTTTAGACACATTCCAGTCAGGCTTTAGAAAGTGCTTCAGTACTGAAACTGCCATGCTTAACGTTATTGATGACATCCACCAATCCCTCCATTCTCATCTTTCTTGACCTCTCTGCTGCTTTTGATACTGATAACCACTCTGCTTACTCAACACCCTCAAAGATCGTTTTGGCTTCAATGGTCCTGTCCTCAAATGGCTCACTTCATTCCTTCAACACAGAACTCAACAAATAAAATCAGCAATTGCCTCTCTAAACCTACTCCTCTCTCCTTGGATGTTCCTCAGGGTTCTATTCTCTCACCTTCCCTATTCAAACTCGTCATGGAACCCCTCACCCTCATTTACTATACGATTATATCCCAAGCTTACATTCTACACCTCAATGATGCCCTGACTAAGATTCTACACTGGTTCCATCATAATCACCTTAAACTCAACCCTAAAAAAACGGAAATCAATCTCTTTGCTCCTAAAAACAACTGGCTCCCCATTCATCTATGGATCTCTGACCTTAAAGCTCTCAACTGCTCTCTTTCCCCTTCTAACTCAGTTAAATCCCTCGGAATTAACATTGACCAGAACCTCAGCCTTACTCCCCACATAAAAATTTGGCTAAAGGAGCTCTCTTCATCACCTCAAGAAAATTAAACCCTTCATTCCTGCTGATGACTTTAAATTAGTTGTTCAATCACGTATTGTCTAAATTGGACTATGGTAATGCCGCTTTCTCTGGAACACCGAAAGTCCACTTAGCCCCAATCAAATCAGTCCTCAACTTCGCGGCCAGGCTTATTTCCGATTGTAGACGGTTTGACCACATCACCCCTGTCCTCAAAGGTCTCAAATGGCTTCCCATCGAAGGCAGATCCACTTACAAGACTGCTTGCATTAGTCATAAAGCCTTGCATCTTCACACCCCATTATATCTTTCAGATAAACTCCACAGAGCGGGCTGCGCAAGAGAAATGAGGAGCACCAATGCTCTCATACTAGTTCCTCCTTTGTTAAACAAGAAATCTACTCAATCACGCTCCTTCTCGGGTAGTGTGTCTACTATCTGGAACTCACTCCCTAAAGATCTATGTTACAACCCCTCCTACCTCCGCTTCAAAAATACCTCATGCTGCACCTTCCCAAAAAATACTGGGCTCCATAACCATTGCCGTCTACTATGGTGTCTCAACCTACTCCCTACTGTACTATGTTCCCGCCCCATTATACCTGACTCACTACCCCCTACTCATTTTATGTTTTTCATGTACTTATAACCTCTCCCTCCAGTTCTCTTATAATTACTGTCTACTCTTGCATGCTATCAACTCTCCCATCACCCTCTTCAGTTCCCTCCTTCTTTCATATTCCCCCCATCCCTGACCTCCCACCCTAGTTGAATTATGCAATACTTTTTAGGACCTCATTATTTCTCTTGCCCATGTTATAATTGTCCAATGCATATTGTTCTATCTGTCCTGCATTTTACCTTTTTGTACAAATGTTATATTGCAATTGTTGTCCTCGCCTAACCATTGTAAAGCGCTCTGATACCCTCGGGTCTAGCCAGCGCTATATAAAACCTTTTAAAATTAATAAATAAATAAAATAAATATAAAGACTGTGGAATAAAAGGCAATTAGGCCTAACCACCCTCCCCTTGACTAGAAGAAGTTTATTTTTTGTAAAGGAAGATCTCTGGGCTTTAACAGCAGACCCCATACCTTAAAGCCTGGATATAAGGTTTACATCATAGGAACAGCAGAGCTTTCCTCCTTGGAACAGCTTTCTCCAAGTGTGTTAAAACAACATGCAACCCCGTAATATCAAAGCACAAGTCTTCAGTATTGCAGCTGTGTGTAGCATGTTATGCCTAGGTGCTAGGGACCGACCAGAGCAGAATAACAAGGGGCATTGTTTATCGACTTTGCACATCGTGTTCAGACTAAACTCCAGGAAAGGCAGAGAACGTGAAAAGCAGCCTGTTCTCATGTGAAAGGCACAAACAGAATCTAGTAAAAACAAAGTCATGTAGTAACGCGCGCAAAAGCAGCATCATGGCAGTAAAGTTCATGCTATCTTAGCAATGTCGACAATGTCCCTAAGGGCCATATGACACCGCCTCCCAGGTGGAGATGACGGAGGAGATTATTGGACCTATTTAAACACTGCCACATCTCGGCAAAAAGAACTGAAGCAACTGCCACCTGCTGGTCTTGATAAGATTCTCGTGGTCTCTGGGCCCTTAAAGGCACAGACACTGTTTTCACTTTTACAAAATCGCAGCCTGTAAGGCTAAGCAAACACAAGGAGATGATGGGCGGTGTGCTGAAACTTATCACAGACACTCAACCCCAGTCACTGTTCGGGGTTGAATCCATCATCGTTCTTTAGCTCACTTCGCCATCACAGTTCAGACCTAGCCATATGCAAATCAGTCTTGATCCTCATGGAAACAGTCCAGCCCGAACTGCCAAGCCCAGTCTACCCTGGACCGGAAACAAGAATCCCTGGACTGGTTTCGGGGTCACGTCCCTCGTCAGCCAGGCTAGCTAGAATCCAGTAGCCAGTGTCCACGGGACCCACGTCTGGGCATACCCTGCCAACTGAGGGCAAACAAAGTAAACACAAGGAGATGATGTATATAAAAATCCCAGGTAAAATCGAGCTGATATCTTACCATACCATACCCAAATGAGAGCTCCTGTACCCAAGTATGTATTTTTTAAATAATAATTATTAATGGGTGGGGGTAATACCCCAAACACCCCCAGACGCTCCGCACATATAATTGCCTATATACACTTAGCTTGACATTATAGGCGTTGTAGATATTAGCCACTTAAGTTGTTGGGGGTTAATGTTGTTTTTTGATATTGTGACATACAATCCCTTAGGTGTAAGAGAATCTTCAAGAGTTTTGCTCAAAGATTTCAGCTCCAACAGATAAGTGTTTGTTTTGCTCCTGTTAATGTTTTCTAGAACATGTGTCCTGAACCTCACTTAAATAAGAAAAAATTTGCTTTCTTTCCTATTTATTTTAGAGGCTAAGTCCATGGCTATGTATTGTTTTGTATTGTAATTGCATTTATATAGTGCTTACCACCCCAGCCGAGGCGTCAAAGCGCTTTTTCGGCGAGTAGCATGCTACTCCGGGACCCTTAGAGGATTAGTGTTGAATTGGTATAGTGAAACATGCAGGTACATTTTAAGTGGTGGATAGGTTAGTCAGTTAATTGAATTTGGAATGATAGCAGAAGGATAGAGGAGGACAAAGGTTTGTATTTATATAGCGCTTGTTGATGCACGCTATTTAGGAAGCCTACAAAGTATTAGTGGTGAATGAATATGGTGAAATATGAAGTAATTTCAGTGGTGGATATTAGTCAGTTACCTGGAGTGAGAAGGTTAGCAGAGGGATAAAAGGGGAAGAAAGATTTGCATTCATATCGCACTTGTTACCCCTGATGGGTGTTGAAGCCCTTTTCTGGCGAGTAGCTCGCCACTCCGGAACCCATAAAGGATTACTGTTGAAAATTAGTAAAGTAAAAAAATATGAAGTAATTTGAGTAGTGGATGTGTTATTCAGTTATTTGGGTAGTATATTAGTATAGTTTAATATGGAATTTGAGAAGTGAACATGTTAGTCTGTTAATTTCGATTTAAAAGGATAGTGGAAGGATAAAAGAGTGAAGGTTTTTTTTTTTAGGTCTTAGCAGTAGGAGGAGGCTTTTGGTTGAGTAAAAAGGGGTTTTGGAGGGGAGGACTCAGAGGGAAGAGATTAGAAAGGTTTGTTTTAGGGGATCGGTATAGTAAAAGAGGTGTCAGATGATGCAAGGAGGGGTAGAGTAGGAGAGAGGGTTATTTTGGCAATCATAGTAGTGGTATGGGGTTTGGGATAAATTAGAGAGAGTGGATGTAGAGGATATATTGATAGATGTATAGGATGAGAGATAGGGTAGTGCATTGGAAGGAGTAGTAGAAGAAGTTTGAGATGAGTGCATTGGAAATGCTAAATTAGAAGAAAGTGATAAATATATAGATCCATAATTACATTGAAAGTATATAGATACATAAAGGAGGTAAGTATATGCAGATTAAAGATATTGATAGAGGCACAGTTTGAGAAATAGGGTAGTGCATTGGATATGCTCTTTCAGGAGAAAAGTAACAGACACACAGATCCAAGTACATGGAAGGTACATAGATGCTCAATGGAAGTATGTACATGTAGACCAAAGATGATTTCTATTTATTTATTATTATTATTATTTTTTTCTCTCAACAACATAATTATTTTACATGTTTATACAAAGTGATACACAAAGATAGGTACATATCTATAGTGAAAAAATGCTTGTATATAGAGGGATATGCTGTAAATTTCTGTTTGCGTATGGTGCTTATGTGGGGATGAGCCAAATCTTGAGTAGTTTTCTGAAGATAAGGTGGTTGTTGGTGGACCTTATGTTGGGGGGTAAAGAGTTCCATAGTTTGGCTGCTTGAACAGAGAAGGATGTGTCACCCATGGTTTTTTTCTTGTATGGTGGAATTTTGAGGCGAGATGCTCCTTTAGAGCGGAGGTTCCTTTGTTGAATGTGTTTGGTGATTTTATTCCTGATGAAGAGTGATCCCATTCCATGTATTGCTTTGTGGGTGATACAAAGCAGCTTGAATGTGGATCTCTGGCAACCGGTAACCAATGCAGGGCTTTCAAGGCAGGGGAGATGTGGTCTCGCGGTTTGATATGCAAGAGTAGTCTGGCAGCCGAGTTCTGAATCCGTTATAGTCTTTTCATGGTCGTTAAAGGTGATCCGTGGTAGAGGCTATTGGCGTAATCAAGATGATAGCTTGGACCTTGTTTGGAAATCCCAAATAAGGGAAAATTTGTCGCAGCGTTTTTATAGTAGCAAAGCTTGATCTTGCTAGTTTATCCACTTGGGCATTCATCGACAGCTTGGAGTCCATGGTCATTCCGAGGTTTCTTACTTCCTTCGATACTTTAGGCAGTGATCCCAGTTCATTAGGCCATGCGGAAGCGGGTTGTAATGTTTCTAATCGCCACACGTGAGTATTTCAGTTTTTGAAGCATTCAATTTGAGATGGCTCCAGGGCATCCACTGATCCACGGCTCTGAGATAGCTGAAAATTGGTGATTTTCCAATGTCTTTGGGGCATTCCAGTTGAAGGAGTATTTCCGTGTCATCTGCATAGTTATAGCACATATGGTGAAATTTTATTGGTCAGTACTGGTAATGACTTCATGTAGATGTTGAAAAGCATGGGCGAGATGATAGAACCTTGATGGACCCCTGCTTTTGTGGAGTGCAGTTTGGACGAGAAAGGTGGGGTATGGATGACATTAGTTCTGTTTCGAAGGTAGGACGCGATCCAGTCTAGAGCAGTTCCCTCTATGCCGGTTTCATAGAGTCTTTGTTTCAGAGTGTCATGTTCAACTGTGTCAAAGGCAGCTGAGAGGTCCAAGAGGAGTAGCACAGCAACCCCGTTGCAGTCAGCTGTTTTCTTTAGGTCATCTCAGATGGCAAGGAGGGCAGATTCAGTGCCTCTTCCCGGACAGAATCCTGTTTGGAAGTCTGAAAGTATGTCATTCTCTTCAATGAATTGTGACATCTGGGCGAACGCTGCTCTTTCTATCAGTTTGCCCAGGAACGGTCCATTTGTAATGGGTCTGTAGTTGTCAGGGTTCAGCGGGCCCAAGTTTGTTTTCTTTAGTAAAGGGCGTATGTATGACTTTTTGAGTTCTTCTGGAAATATTCCAGTAGTTATGGAATCGTTGATGATTCTTCTTACTGGAGTGGCAGCAGAGGTTGTTAAAAGAATTGTCTTGAAAGTTTGTGGCGGACAGGGGTCAGAAGGGCTGCCGGCAGGCCTGCTTGCTTTGACCAGGTCCTTAAATTCATCGTGTGAGATGTGTTGGAAGGAACGGAGAGGCTTGATCAGAGCATTCTTGGATTGTTGTTTTGTACAAGGTTTAGTGCTGGTGCTTTGTTTCTGTTTTAAGTACGATTCCAACGTTTCTGCTTTGTCCGTGTAATGATTTGCCAGTTTGTCTGTGAAATCTTGAGTAACAGGATGAGTTCCTTCTAAGCAATTTGGTTTGCGAAATTCATTGAGTATTTTATAGATTTCTTTATTTGCACATTTAGCGTTTTGAATTCTGTCTGAATAGTACCTTTTCTTAGCTTTTTTGATAGCCGACTTGTATAATCTGTTAATTTTCTGTAGGTGAAGTTTGTCTTCTTTGGCGTTTGTTTTGAGCCAGGTACGTTGCAGCTTTATAATTTGTTGTTTTATGTCTTTTATTTCTATGTTTCTCCAAGGCGCTTTTTTTCTTTTGTTCTGTTTTGTGGTTTTGAATGGTATTAGGGTGTCAAAAGCTTTCTGTAGCCACTCGTATAGATTTTGAACAGAATTTATGGTTTCCAGATTTGTACTGGATGTTAGTTGTGTTTCCAAGTGTTTCAAATTGAGTTTGTTCCACGGCCAATAGGTGGATGGATGTAAGGTAGTTTTAGGTGAGTCGCTTAGCGTTGTTTTATGTTGGGAGGCAATCAAGTGGTGGTCTGACTATGTGACTGGAGTTCTAGTTTGAAAGGTAACTACTCCAGTATTAGCAAAAATGGCATCTAGGATATGTCCAGCGGTGTTTGTCGGATTGTGGACAATCTGATGCAGGTTCAATGCGTCTAGGCCGGTTATTATAGTTTTTGGATGGGTCATATTGGGTTTATCAAACCAAATGGTAAGGTCACCCGGAACGCATAGGTTGGAGTGTATTGTTATCAGGTTTGAAACTGTGTCTAGAAGTGCGTCTGGGAATGTTACTGGTTTGCTGATAGCTCTGCAGTACCGCACGTCGGATGGTTTGGCGTCCTTACACTATTGTTATGCCCTACAGGAGCTGAATTGAAAGACTGAAAAATATCGCCGCCTTGGACCCCTTCAAACTAGCGTCCTCTCTTAATTTCTCCAGGCCCAGCTGTGTTGGATCTGAATCGCTTGTCAGCACGAGTGGATTACATGCAGTCACCCCTGTATGGGTGTTTATTGTTCGTTGAACCACCACCCTTGAGCTTGTCGCCCATTCAGCTTTTCACCTAATTCAGGTTTTGAATTACCAGCTTATCCCACCCGGGTTTCTGGGCTGCTATCTTATCGTACCCACCGAAGGCGCTTGAAAGATTGTCATTTAAAATCGGTGATGAGACCTTGAAAGCAATCCCTTTTTGCTCTAATTGTATACTGTTCCCTTTCTTTCCCCCCTCCCCTACTACTATCCGAAACGCGCGTTGGCGTTTTTGAGTCTGTCCTGTTATTTTGCCATCTTGTCTCCTATTCTGTGTTTTGGAGACGCTTCAGGACACAATACATGTATAAAATCTGGCTACTAAAGTATGACATGTTTGGAATGATTGAAGAATGTATGAGTATGATCGAAGGTATGGAATTCTGGAATGTTTCAGAATGTGTGCGTGTGTTGAGAAGTTTGATTGAAGGAGTGTAGGGTTGTGTGGGATGTTCATAAAATTATTTTGTGTATAATATCACTTTTATGTTGACGTTTCTTGGAAAGAAATCATATATCTATATTGGAGAAAATGAATAAAATTTGAACATTTCTTCTATCATGTTGTGACTCGGACTAAGTTGTTTTGATTCTAGTTTCAGTGAGCTCATCCCTGCATATTGTAAATCTAGGACTCAATTCGAGCCTTTACATTAATCCTAGGGGGCAGACATTTTTTGTGTTTTGAAGCGTCTGGGAATGTTGCCTTGCTAGGTGGAGGTCTGTAAAGGAGCAGGAAGTTACAGGAGGAAGACGGTGTAGGATTGCTTCTTGTTAGAAGAGCCTGACAATTCTTTATGGAGATGTTGTCAATTTTAGTGATATATATTGTTTGCCTGAATACAACAGCTAGTCCACCTCCTTTTTCGGCTATACGATTTTGGGTGATTATTTGATTGTCACACCAACAACAGATAGCAAGGGGTCAGCTCATATGCACACCAAACTAATTACTATGTAGTGATGAAAGGAAAGTGAAGTTAAACTAGTGATGTATACTACTAAAGTCACGCATAGGGTCTCTCTTCTTTGTGAAAAAATTCCCATCAGTCACCACTCGGATCCGCCCTTCATCATCTGGGATCCTTCACACCTGAAGGTAGATTGACGTACCCACTGCGGACTGGCAGTTGTTAAAACCTAGACCTACATGTGGTGCCCAGTGATTGGAATTCAAGTCGTATATTAGAGGGTGACTGGAAGCAGTGCTCTAAAAGTGAAATACAGAGTGAAGATGTGTAAATGTGAATAGCAATAAAATTAGGTAGAGAAGAGAAAAAGATTTTAATAGGCTCCTCTTCAATCCCAAAGTAAAAAAGTGCGTAGAGGTCTAAACAAATAACCACTAATAACGATGAAAGGTCGACATGTTTCTGCAGACTAATTAGATCCAGCTGGTATCTAGCTGCTTCCTCAGGACCATTAACGCTACTGCTTGTGAAGAATTTTTTGAAAAAGGTAAAATATCACCTGAAATATAGTGACAACATCCTTCTCCTGACTTCATAGTTCAACAGGATATGGATCCATTTCCAATGAAACACACACATAGAAAAGAAGCAAAGTGCATAGAATTAAGTACAAATCACTGTAGTGAAGCAAAACTTTCATACAGAAAGTGATCTGATTGGTAACTAATGTGTCGTATCTTCAATTTATATACAGTACACATCAGTCTACAACACATCGATTGTAAAATGCTCACTTACCAATGTGGCAGGAGAGAAAAGCCCCACCTCACCTGGCTGCAGCGCAGGTAGAACGGAGCAACGCTCTATGTAGCGAAAGTAGATGAAAAGAAAGTTAGGACACATAGAAGTGTCACTTCATTCATACCACAGCTATCAAGTACAGAACAACTTCAGGATGTACCAAGGTTTATATTTGAAATTGTGTTACCACTCGTATTCGTTAAAAAGAAACTATTGTGATCCTTCCCACGCATTCATTCGAGTGGTAGTGGGATTTCGACAGTCATTGTTTTCGACAGTCATTGCTTATGTGAATGAAT
This sequence comes from Lissotriton helveticus, assembly GCF_964261635.1. Classification (NCBI taxonomy): domain Eukaryota; kingdom Metazoa; phylum Chordata; class Amphibia; order Caudata; family Salamandridae; genus Lissotriton; species Lissotriton helveticus. Next base: position 1,587,046,002 of record NC_136057.1, read on the forward strand.
TCTTAATCACGTGCATGTATTTAATAGGCCATTGCTCATAAAGACCATAGGTGTACCCAGCGTTAGCTAGATATAAAGAGACCCCAATGGCTGCACTGTTAGTATAGTTACAGCGTGTAGCCATACTCCTTCCAGATAACCAACAACAACTATCCGTCCTTTTTAAATTCGGATTTGCGAGGCGAGCGTGCGATATGCCAAACAGAGAAAAGATGACAAAACCGGCATACAGCCATTAATTCTAAATGCCGGTATTTTTACAGTTACTCGATAAATGGTGAGGTCACAAGTACTCAATGGCACGTTACACCAATTCCTTGGTTCGCTATCAGAACGTGCTTGCGCTCACCTGTCCGTCGGTACCCCGGGCGTCCCTCTGGGCTGTCGTGGGAGGTACCGACGCGGCGCGCAAAGCCTCATTATCTGCACGTCTCTTCAGCGCATGAATGACATCAGTATCAAGCGACTCGCCCGGGACCCTGGGAAATGGAGTTTTCAAAACCTGCTCATTCCAATTTGACCCTTTATCGAGCACGCTCAGTGTGTTTCTATTATTCTTATTACACTCGTGAGTCATGAGTCTTGAGGGACAATAAATCGGTTACAAATAACCATCCATTTGGAAATAAATGATTGCCACCTTTGGTTTTACATTAATACCCGGCAGCTAAAAGGCAGCTAAACTCCACTAGCATCTCGAGGGAGAAGGCAGCGATAGCAAACTGTGATATACAGATGTCTACACCCTCGTTGTATAATGAGCTTGTACCAACCCCATATGAGGAGCAGGGTGTATTACATATTTCACTGCGCTACAGTGGAAAAATATATATATCCCAAATATTGCACTTAAATGACTCCTAGACGTGCAAAATGAGGGGTAGATCCTTTTAGGCGAGATTTTGCTCACAGTGTGTTAGTTTTATAATTTTATTGGTTTGGAACTGAGCGAGTGTTATTCACCAAATTTGATAGCAGGCGTATTCATTGTCATTACTTATTAGAGTGACATCCATGGGATGTCCTCATTCAAACACAACTTGTCAGACTTCAGTTTATGGACCCATCTTTGCTCTTTTTTGAATAAAAAGCTACTGACATCAGTCACATGAGATGGGATCAATGGTTGTTCGATGACCGTCCATTTTAGATCTGTGGGTGAATGTCCAACCTCTATAAAATGATTGGTGAGTCTCGTTGCCTGTTTTGAGCATCTAATTGAACTTTTATGCTCTGAAATCCTTATTTTTACTTTACTCGTGGTCATCCCGACATATTTCTTATTGCAGGGGCACGTAATGAGATAGATCAGATTTTGTCTGTTACAATTTGTAAAGCGTCATTGTTCCCAAGGACGGCCAGTGCCAATGTCGATTTGTGTGGATTTGGATGTTAAAGGGCAGGCTACACAGTTGCCGCAAGGGTGATGTGCAGTGACTGCCGGCATGTCCCACAGCGTCCCTACAGTGCGGGGAATGTTATTTTTTGGTCTAGTGTGGACAAGCTGGTCCTTCACATTTCGTCCACGCTTGAAAGCGAACAACGGAGGTGGTAGGTTGGCCGTGTCATTCCCAGTGTTCAGGATCGCCCAGTGTTTTTTCACGATTTTTTGAATTTGGTTGGAATGGGTGCTGAAAGTGTTCACACACGTTATCCTTTTTTGTTTCGGTTTAGGAGGCAGTAGTTCTAATAAGCCCTCCCTGTTGTTATTGGAGGCTCGTTTCTTAGAGGACCTGATCAGCCGTTTAGGATACTTTTTTTCAATCAGGTGCCTTTCAAGAGTCTTAGCGTGTTCCTCAAATGCAGATTTGGTTGAGCAATTCCGTTGGATACGGAGGAATTGCCCATATGGCAGGTTATCACGGAGTGCCTTCGCATGAAAGCTTTCGTAACTCAATAATGAGTTCCTAGCTGTTGGTTTCCGATAGATCTCTGTTTGCAAACCAGTAGGTGTGGAGGTAACCAACAGATCTAAAAAGGCTAACTGGTGTTTGCTATACTCCATGGTAAATTTCAAGAACGGGTTCCTCTTGTTTAACCACTCATGAAACCTCTTTAGGTCATCGAATTATCCTCGCCACACCACCAGGATGTCGTCTATGTACCGTTTCCATAGGCGCACACATTCAAGGAAAGGGTTGATATCGTTGAGCACCTGTTGTTGCTCAAACCTGTGTACGTACAGATTAGCGAGACTAGGGGCAAAAACGCTGCCCATACTGGTCCCGCTAATCTGTAAGTAGACAGTCTCCTCGAACATGAAGAAGTTCTCTGTCGTGGCCAAAGTAGCCAGAGTCATTATCAATCTCACAGGAGTGATGGAATTGAGATCTCTAGCTTCCAGAAGACTCTCTATCACTTCTACTACTACTAAACTGTAGTCTGACAAGTTGGGTTTGAATGAGGACATCCCATGGATCAATAAAGTTTTTAAGGATTCAAGCACTGCTGATTAATTTCCAAGGTGTCTATGAACAATTACTGTGCTCCAGAAACGCCCTCTACTCCAGGGTGTTAATATTCATAATCAAAAAATATAAAACAAGTTCATAATCAACTTGTGTATCTGGGCACAAGTGTGTGCTGAAGAAAAACAGCTCCAAATTTTCAAAACGCTGCTTCACTATGTTTGGTTCAAGAGTTCATTCTTTATTTATTTCTCCATGCTGATATAGCGGTATTCAAATGTTGCATCACATAAGATATCCAGCCAATCAATTTCACTAGTTACAAATTCACAAATATTTGTAGACTTGGCCTCCCATGGCCTCCCGATGCATTTCGGCGCCACACTGCGCCTTTATCAAGGGATCTGAAATTTGAATATCCATAATTAATACTACGTCTTGCGCCAACAACAAAAATTGCCCTTCTATACATTTTGCATTTACTAAAACTAAATAACAGTTCATATCGAATGAAACTTATGGTATTTAGCCAGTAATTTGCTACTCAATAACCGTTTACAAGCATACATTACGTTCCAAAGTATCAGCAACCTTTCTGAAAATGCATTTAACCTTTGTACAATGTGATTATCACCCTCGAGGGCACCGCCCTGTAAACCATGCTGCAAGTATGTTAACTAACGGCTACAGAATCCTTCCTCTGGGCCCCTTAACTTACGTTTCCGCACTTGCACACCTCCCTACTACTAAGCGGGAGGCACAGGGGGATAACTACCGTGTTAAGACTCCTCACCCCACATTAATCCTGATCCCGGATGTAAGCGCACTGCTCCCCTTACGCTGCGGTTACTAAGGCTTATGTTAAACGCGAAGCTTACCGGAGTTGTCAAACGATTGCTCACAGGAGACTGTTACACACGGACGCGAGCATCGCGGTGTGGTGAATGACCTCTAGCGGAAGTGGGTGAACTAAGATAATCTCGCGGTTATGGCGCTATGCATTCTGGAACATGTGTGCTGATGCTGATTTTCTACATGAATATATGCAGTGAAAACAATACTACAAAGTACTACATGCATTACATTTTCAAGAAATACCAATAGCAGTTATAAATAACAGAGAAATTCCACCCTCTCATTTAACCCAAACGGCTTAAGAGATTTCAAGCGATAAATCCAGTAGTTTTCTCTTTTCAAGAGTTGAGTTTTGTTGTTTACCCCTTCATACTTATCAACTATTTCAAGGATACATGCTTTGAGTTCTGAAATGTCATGATGAGCTTCCAAAAAATGGGTAGCCACAGTGGATTTAAGCATTTTTGTCCGAATATTACTTTTATGTTCATTAAGTCGGACTTTAAACTTGCGCTCTGTATGTCCCACATAATGTGATTTGCACGGGCAGCTCAATAGATAAATTACATTCATCGAGTCACATGTGCCATTTACTCGCAATTTCACTGACTCTTTAACTTCAGGTGGTGACAGGTTATTACCCTTCAAAATATTGACACAGTTATTACAGTTCATACAGGGCAAAGTACCTTTCCATATGTCAAGTGGATTAGTTTTAGATCTAGGCTTCAACAATTGTCCCAAATTTTTTGGACGTGTGTGTGCAAATAGGGGTTCCTGTTCAAACGCTCCCTTAAAATCCGGCTCACTCCTCAATATGGGCCAATGTTTCTTTATAGTGTTTTTGAAAGCTGTACTCACTGTGGAAAATTGACTCACACATGTTATCCGCTTTTCTTTATCAGTTGTTCTAGCTGTGAACAGTGATTCTCTTGTTATTTCCTTGATTCTTGCACTGGCTTCATTTACCACTGTGGGAGGATATCCTCTTTTCCGAAATCGTGTGGCCATTTCTTGCATTTGTATCTCTGCTGTTTCTGGTTCTGAGACGACCCTTTTTACCCTCATCAGTTGAGAGAATGGTAAATGTCTTTTCAAAGCTGCCGGGTGGAAGCAGTGCGCTTACATCCGGGATCAGGATTAATGTGGGGTGAGGAGTCTTAACACGTTAGTTATCCCCCTGTGCCTCCCGCTTAGTAGTAGGGAGGTGTGCAAGTGCGGAAACGTAAGTTAAGGGGCCCAGAGGAAGGATTCTGTAGCCGTTAGTTAACATACTTGCAGCATGGTTTACAGGGCGGTGCCCTCGAGGGTGATAATCACATTGTACAAAGGTTAAATGCATTTTCAGAAAGGTTGCTGATACTTTGGAACGTAATGTATGCTTGTAAACGGTTATTGAGTAGCAAATTACTGGCTAAATACCATACGTTTCATTCGATATGAACTGTTATTTAGTTTTAGTAAATGCAAAATGTATAGAAGGGCAATTTTTGTTGTTGGCGCAAGACGTAGTATTAATTATGGATATTCAAATTTCAGATCCCTTGATAAAGGCGCAGTGTGGCGCCGAAATGCATCGGGAGGCCATGGGAGGCCAAGTCTACAAATATTTGTGAATTTGTAACTAGTGAAATTGATTGGCTGGATATCTTATGTGATGCAACATTTGAATACCGCTATATCAGCATGGAGAAATAAATAAAGAATGAACTCTTGAACCAAACATAGTGAAGCAGCGTTTTGAAAATTTGGAGCTGTTTTTCTTCAGCACACACTTGTGCCCAGATACACAAGTTGATTATGAACTTGTTTTATATTTTTTGATTATGAATATTAACACCCTGGAGTAGAGGGCGTTTCTGGAGCACAGTAATTGTTCATAGACACCTTGGAAATTAATCAGCAGTGCTTGAATCCTTAAAAACTTTATTGATTTATATTTGCTACTACTCTTTGGGTTTGAAGCACGCATCGGAATAATCATGCAATATGAGGAAATCACACACATGACGGAAAGTAGGGCGGATACGTTCGCTTTTGATGAGGATGCCAGTACCCGAATATATTCACTCATACAAGAAGATACTACGGAGTTTGCCACCAACAAAACGAAAGAACAATACATTAAGCAACTGCTATATCTGACCAGGAAAACAATAAATCAAAGGCTTCATGCGAGTACCTTGATTAGGTACCATAAATCTCAAAGGATTCCGAGAGGACTCAGAATCCCTCTAAAACCATCTCTGTGTAAGAACAGCAAACAATTTGTCGATAAATGGTATGCCATTTTAAATAAATGTAGCTTAGATTTGATCTTGTTGATCATAGAGGAGTTATCAAAAATACTTGAGGAACTCAGTGTGGAAATTACAGGAGTTAAAGAAGAACTTAATAAATTCATGAGCTCGGAGGAGCTTTCTAAAACATTAGAAGATATTACACAACAACTTGCAAAACACACCCAAGAAGTTAACGAACGAAAAATTAGAAAGTATCGTCGTGATACGCTTGACTATAAGCTCGAGGAAGTTTATTCATGGGCGGAAGTCTATGCTAGAAGAAGGCAAAACAGGGGACAAAATTCACAAACCGACACATCATCCACAGGGAGTGACACCTCAGCTCGGACCAGAACTCAGAGGACACAAGCTCAGGCACCTAAAGAGACACCGTCAACATCTATTGAGACACCTTATTTAGAGCCAGGCCCAGATATAAGGGCAGACCCAGGAGGGGAAAAAAGCACAGAAAAGGAGAAAGAGATACAAACTCAGAAAGACAAACCGAGAAGAAGGGGGAAATAGTCACAGCAAGAATGGATGAAGACAACCTGGTAATCAACATATCACATAAATGTTTAACTTCTAAAGAAATTAGTACTTTACAGAAAGGGTTGTCTTTTATACCTACAACGAACACTGATGTTTTAGAATTAGAAGTGAGTCTGTTTAAACTTACCCGTAAATTACGCCTAAGGAACTTTTTTGACAACATTGTGGTAGAGACCACAAGAACGCCAACAGATGAGTTGAAGGGACTCAAAGTTCCAAGTACCTATATGGCACCTGTAAGCCACAAGGCTATAGATTTATTTGAAACTTTATGCAAACAAGATTTGCAGTCTATTAAAGTTCATCAGAAAAAATATTCCAATATATCGGCTGGAGAATTGAAGATCATTAAAAATATCAGTGAGGATGAAACTATCCTATGTCAAAAAGCTGACAAAGGGGGAGCCCTTGTTATTATGGACCGATCATACTATGATGTACAAATTAAGGAACACTTGGATGATAAGGAGTTGTATATGAGAATGTCATATAATCCTACAAAAGAAATACAAGATGTTCTATCCCAAATACTTGATAAAGCTATACAGAATGGCAGCATCACAGAGAAAACCAAACAATATTTAATACAAAAGGATCCTCGAAGTCCTACATTCTATATGACACCGAAAATACACAAGAACTTACTTCAACCACCTTGTAGACCTATTGTATCTACAGTTAAAAGCATTCACGAACCAGTGGGGAAATTCCTCGATAAGTACCTGCAACCGTTTGCAATGGAAGCTCAGTCCTACATCAAGGACACTACAGATTTTTTAAGAAAATTGGCAGCCTGTAGCATAACAAAAGATCAAACCATTTACATGGCAACTATAGACGTTCAGGCATTATACACTTCAATACCACATTTGACAGGCATTGAAGCAGTGGAAAAAGAGTTATTGAATAGCAATTATGAGGATCCAATGAAAATATTGTTGATGGAACTCCTGGAGTTCACGCTTATGCACAGCTATTTTAAACATGGAGAGCAATGGTACGTCCAAAAGAGTGGTACAGCCATGGGAAATTCTACAGCGCCAACGTATGCAAACATTTTCATGAGGTCCTTCGAGGAAAAGCATATTTTGAGTCAGACAGAATGGAAGGAACACATTAAGCTATTTGTGCGCTTCATCGATGATATTTTCATTGTATGGGAAGGGGCCAAAGAAACCTTAATGACAGAAATTGCCAAACTGAACAGCATTGATGAACGAATTAAGTTTACTTGGGATATCCAAGAAAAGGAAATTAACTTTCTAGACGTCAATGTCATTCGACGTGAATCTAGTTTTGAGACCACATTATACAGGAAGAGCACAGATCGGAATAATTTGTTGAGCTACCACAGCTTCCACCCGGCAGCTTTGAAAAGACATTTACCATTCTCCCAACTGATGAGGGTAAAAAGGGTCGTCTCAGAACCAGAAACAGCAGAGATACAAATGCAAGAAATGGCCACACGATTTCGGAAAAGAGGATATCCTCCCACAGTGGTAAATGAAGCCAGTGCAAGAATCAAGGAAATAACAAGAGAATCACTGTTCACAGCTAGAACAACTGATAAAGAAAAGCGGATAACATGTGTGAGTCAATTTTCCACAGTGAGTACAGCTTTCAAAAACACTATAAAGAAACATTGGCCCATATTGAGGAGTGAGCCGGATTTTAAGGGAGCGTTTGAACAGGAACCCCTATTTGCACACACACGTCCAAAAAATTTGGGACAATTGTTGAAGCCTAGATCTAAAACTAATCCACTTGACATATGGAAAGGTACTTTGCCCTGTATGAACTGTAATAACTGTGTCAATATTTTGAAGGGTAATAACCTGTCACCACCTGAAGTTAAAGAGTCAGTGAAATTGCGAGTAAATGGCACATGTGACTCGATGAATGTAATTTATCTATTGAGCTGCCTGTGCAAATCACATTATGTGGGACATACAGAGCGCAAGTTTAAAGTCCGACCTAATGAACATAAAAGTAATATTCGGACAAAAATGCTTAAATCCACTGTGGCTACCCATTTTTTGGAAGCTCATCATGACATTTCAGAACTCAAAGCATGTATCCTTGAAATAGTTGATAAGTATGAAGGGGTAAACAACAAAACTCAACTCTTGAAAAGAGAAAACTACTGGATTTATCGCTTGAAATCTCTTAAGCCGTTTGGGTTAAATGAGAGGGTGGAATTTCTCTGTTATTTATAACTGCTATTGGTATTTCTTGAAAATGTAATGCATGTAGTACTTTGTAGTATTGTTTTCACTGCATATATTCATGTAGAAAATCAGCATCAGCACACATGTTCCAGAATGCATAGCGCCATAACCGCGAGATTATCTTAGTTCACCCACTTCCGCTAGAGGTCATTCACCACACCGCGATGCTCGCGTCCGTGTGTAACAGTCTCCTGTGAGCAATCGTTTGACAACTCCGGTAAGCTTCGCGTTTAACATAAGCCTTAGTAACCGCAGCGTAAGGGGAGCAGTGCGCTTACATCCGGGATCAGGATTAATGTGGGGTGAGGAGTCTTAACACGGTAGTTATCCCCCTGTGCCTCCCGCTTAGTAGTAGGGAGGTGTGCAAGTGCGGAAACGTAAGTTAAGGGGCCCAGAGGAAGGATTCTGTAGCCGTTAGTTAACATACTTGCAGCATGGTTTACAGGGCGGTGCCCTCGAGGGTGATAATCACATTGTACAAAGGTTAAATGCATTTTCAGAAAGGTTGCTGATACTTTGGAACGTAATGTATGCTTGTAAACGGTTATTGAGTAGCAAATTACTGGCTAAATACCATAAGTTTCATTCGATATGAACTGTTATTTAGTTTTAGTAAATGCAAAATGTATAGAAGGGCAATTTTTGTTGTTGGCGCAAGACGTAGTATTAATTATGGATATTCAAATTTCAGATCCCTTGATAAAGGCGCAGTGTGGCGCCGAAATGCATCGGGAGGCCATGGGAGGCCAAGTCTACAAATATTTGTGAATTTGTAACTAGTGAAATTGATTGGCTGGATATCTTATGTGATGCAACATTTGAATACCGCTATATCAGCATGGAGAAATAAATAAAGAATGAACTCTTGAACCAAACATAGTGAAGCAGCGTTTTGAAAATTTGGAGCTGTTTTTCTTCAGCACACACTTGTGCCCAGATACACAAGTTGATTATGAACTTGTTTTATATTTTTTGATTATTTTTTGACATCCCATGGATGTCACTCTAATAAGTAATGACAATGAATACGCCTGCTGTCAAATTTGGTGAATAACACTAGCTCAGTTCCAAACCAATAAAATTATAAAACTAACACACTGTGAGCGAAATCTCGCCTAAAAGGATCTACCCCTCATTTTGCACCTCTAGGAGTCATTTGAGTGCAATATTTGGGATATATATATTTTTCCACTGTAGCGCAGTGAAATATGTAATACACCCTGCTCCTCATATGGGGTTGGTACAAGCTCATTATACAACGAGGGTGTAGACATCTGTATATCACAGTTTGCTGTCGCTGCCTTCTCCCTCGAGATGCTAGTGGAGTTTAGCTGCCTTTTAGCTGCCGGGTATTAATGTAAAACCAAAGGTGGCAATCATTTATTTCCAAATGGATGGTTATTTGTAACCGATTTATTTTCCCTCAAGACTCATGACTCACAAGTGTAATAAGAATAATAGAAACACACTGAGCGTGCTCGATAAAGGGTCGAATTGGAATGAGCAGGTTTTGAAAACTCCATTTCCCAGGGTCCCGGGCGAGTCGCTTGATACTGATGTCATTCATGCGCCGAAGAGACGTGCAGATAATGAGGCTTTGCGCGCCGCGTCGGTACCTCCCACGACAGCCCAGAGGGACGCCCGGGGTACTGACGGACAGGTGAGCGCGAGCACGTTCTGATAGCGAACCAAGGAATTGGTGTAACGTGCCATTGAGTACTTGTGACCTCACCATTTATCGAGTAACTGTAAAAATACCGGCATTTAGAATCAATGGCTGTATGCCGGTTTTGTCATCTTTTCTCTGTTTGGCATATCGCACGCTCGCCTCGCAAATCCGAATTTAAAAAGGACGGATGGTTGTTGTTGGTTATCTGGAAGGAGTATGGCTACACGCTGTAACTATACTAACAGTGCAGCCATTGGGGTCTCTTTATATCTAGCTAACGCTGGGTACACCTATGGTCTTTACGAGCAATGGCCTATTAAATACATGCACGTGATTAAGAATTCATTCACGTAAGCAATGACTGTCAAACACAATGACTGTCGAAATCCCACTACCACTCGAATGAATGCGTGTGAAGGATCACAATAGTTTCTTTTTAACGAATACGAGTGGTAACACAATTTTAAATATAAACCTTGGTACATCCTGAAGTTGTTCTGTACTTGATAGCTGTGGTATGAATGAAGTGACTCTTCTATGTGTCCTAACTTTCTTTTCATCTACTTTCGCTACATAGAGCGGTGCTCCGTTCTACCTGCGCTGCAGCCAGGTGAGGTGGGGCTTTTCTCTCCTGCCACATTGGTAAGTGAGCATTTTACAATCGATGTGTTGTAGACTGATGTGTACTGTATATAAATTGAAGATACGACACATTAGTTACCAATCAGATCACTTTCTGTATGAAAGTTTTGCTTCAATACAGTGATTTGTACTTAATTCTATGCACTTTGCTTCTTTTCTATGTGTGTGTTTCATTGGAAATGGATCCATATCCTGTTGAACTATGAAGTCAGGAGAAGGATGTTGTCACTATATTTCAGGTGATATTTTACCTTTTTCAAAAAATTCTTCACAAGCAGTAGCGTTAATGGTCCTGAGGAAGCAGCTAGATACCAGCTGGATCTAATTAGTCTGCAGAAACATGTCGACCTTTCATCGTTATTAGTGGTTATTTGTTTAGACCACTACGCACTTTTTTACTTTGGGATTGAAGAGGAGCCTATTAAAATCTTTTTCTCTTCTCTACCTAATTTTATTGCTATTCACATTTACACATCTTCACTCTGTATTTCACTTTTAGAGCACTGCTTCCAGTCACCCTCTAATATACGACTTGAATTCCAATCACTGGGCACCACATGTAGGTCTAGGCTTTGACAACTGCCAGTCCGCAGTGGGTACGTCAATCTACCTTCAGGTGTGAAGGATCCCAGATGATGAAGGGCGGATCCGAGTGGGGACTGATGGGAATTTTTTCACAAAGAAGAGAGACCCTATGCGTGACTTCAGTAGTATACATCACTAGTTTAACTTCACTTTCCTTTCATCACTACATAGTAATTAGTTTGGTGTGCATATGAGCTGACCCCTTGCTATCTGTTGTTGGTGTGACTGTTCATAGGGATAGTAGCATTGTTGGGTCGTTAAACTGTCCCTAGGACCCTCTCCCCCCCTGTTTTCTTGATGGTGATTATTTGATTGCATAGAGTAATGGCTTCATGCAGGACTGGAGCCATATCTTCTCCCAACCATGATTCGGTTATGAATAGTATGTCTGGTTTTGCATCGATGAGAAGGTCGTAGATGTTCTGTATCGTGTTCCTCATCCAGCATGCTAAGAAGGCATTTTGATGGGTCTGCATGTGTATGTGTTGGAGATGGTGTTTGAGAGTGAGTTGGAGTGCTGTGTTGCTTTTGTGGTGTAACATTGTTGTGAAGTATGTTAGACCTGTCATCTTTTTGGGTGGTATCCCCTTATTATTATTTTTTCGTTTTTGGTCCCTTTCTGCCTCCCATTATTTTTGTCCACCAGCCCTTTTTGTGTGGCTTTAGGTCTCCGGGTGCCCCACCACTGCTAACCAGTGCTGAGGTACAGGTGCGCCTTCCTAAAATCCTGGATAGAGAGGGTTCCTAAGATGGACGCCTGTCAGGATTTACCTCAGAATTATGGCCCATAGGATAGCATTAGAGGGTTCCAGAACCTTCCAGTCCACTATAGAGACCTGGGCCTAGGCTATATGAGGGGGGACACTGGGCGGCCATTTTGTCACTGCTGGGCTGGCTGGAGTACAGACAACTGCGTCAGGGGGATTGTGTCTCAGGCTACTCTGACTGTTCCTAGGGGCTGCGAGATAGTTGTGTGTGCTGCCCTCCTCCCTGTTGATCTGGCCCTGCCTATAAGAGAAGATCTGTGAACCTCATGACCCAGTATGGCCACTCATCAAGAAATCTTATTAATTTCAACCGTTGGTGAGAGTTACCTTGCCCCGACCCCAGAGACCTTGGAGGGGGGCCCAAAGAGCATCGTGGAACAAGGGACCTTTGTTACGACCCCTGAGGTGAAGTGTGATCTGAACCTCAGCCCTTGCCTGGTTCGGCCGGGTTGAGGTGTACCGTTTGTGCCAGTGCCGTGTGCTGTCAAGGTGTCCCAGTGCTATAACATCAGAGCCCCCCTCTTTGCCTTTCTGACCTTTCTGAGGCGCTGGGGTGCAGAGTCTGACTGGCGTTGCTGTGTCGCTGGCCTTGGTGCTGAGTGGAGCCAGGCGATCCCAGCATGGGGCGTGTGGAGGGCGGAGCGACGCGAGGTTCTGTGGAAGACGCTGGGCGTGGTCGCTGAGCAACCGGACCCCCGCCTAGCGCGTCACCTCGCACAGTTTAAGTCGGAACTCATCAGAGAGGCAGAGGCTGCAGCGGCCCTCGGACGACCGGATTGATTCGCCGTCCGGTGCTCCGGTAGTTGGGAGTGGACGCACGGAGACCCGTCTTCTTTGGGGCCTCGGAAGCCTTCACATCACCGCTCAGCCGCTCAGCCGCCGCCCCCGCCCCACCTCAGATGAAGCGGTCAAAAACCTGAGCTGGAGGACCGGGGAAGCGCGGCCTAGTCAACCTGCTTCCCAGAGGAAATAATGAGGGCGCCGATCGGGCGCACAGGTATCTAGGGGAAGGTACAGAGGGAGGAGGGGCTGAAAGGAACAAGACCTACAAGGAGGGGGCGAACGATGGAGATTGGGGGTGCCACGACCTTGCCCTAAGCAAATCCTCCCTCCAGTAAATCGTGACTGACTGAATTGAAGAGTATAGTCATCAATGGAGCGCACACCGCTAGCCCCTCCTTTCGGATCGCCCCTCGGGACTCTGGTACTTGTAGTTCTTTAGTGGATCACCCAGGTGGGTGCAAGTCCGTACTTGTTGGACTGGTGAATCTCTAGACCCGATACATGTCCCGGCTTTTAGGATATCGCCCGAGACATGTCTCGGGTTTCGGGATAACTTCCCTCATCAGTAGAGAAAGATCGTTAGGGGTGGAAGAGAAGGCCGCCACACAACAGTAAAAGGCCTCGATGCCAGAACCGGCACACAGGTGCGTCGTCCAAGAGCCCGTCGGCCCAAAGCTCAAGGGAGCCATATTGTGTTTAGTCATCAATGGAGCGCACACCGCTAGCCCCTCCTCCGGATCGCCCCTCGGGACTCTGGTACTTGTAGTTCTTTAGTGGATCACCCAGGTGGGTGCAAGTCGGTACTTGTTGGACTGATGAATCTCTAGACCCGATACATGTCCCGGGTTTTAGGATATCGCCCGAGACATGTCTCGGGTTTCGGGATAACTTCCCTCATCAGTAGAGAAAGATCGTTAGGGGTGGAAGAGAAGGCCGCCACAAAACAGTAAAAGGCCTCGATGCCAGAACCGGCACGCAGGTGCGTCGTCCAAGAGCCCGTCGGCCCAAAGCTCAAGGGAGCCATATTGTGTTTAGTCATCAATGGAGCGCACACCGCTAGCCCCTCCTCCGGATCGCCCCTCGGGACTCTGGTACTTGTAGTTCTTTAGTGGATCACCCAGGTGGGTGCAAGTCGGTACTTGTTGGACTGATGAATCTCTAGACCCGATACATGTCCCGGGTTTTAGGATATCGCCCGAGACATGTCTCGGGTTTCGGGATAACTTCCCTCATCAGTAGAGAAAGATCGTTAGGGGTGGAAGAGAAGGCCGCCACACAACAGTAAAAGGCCTCGATGCCAGAACCGGCACGCAGGTGCGTCGTCCAAGAGCCCGTCGGCCCAAAGCTCAAGGGAGCCATATTGTGTTTAGTCATCAATGGAGCGCACACCGCTAGCCCCTCCTCCGGATCGCCCCTCGGGACTCTGGTACTTGTAGTTCTTTAGTGGATCACCCAGGTGGGTGCAAGTCGGTACTTGTTGGACTGATGAATCTCTAGACCCGATACATGTCCCGGGTTTTAGGATATCGCCCGAGACATGTCTCGGGTTTCGGGATAACTTCCCTCATCAGTAGAGAAAGATCGTTAGGGGTGGAAGAGAAGGCCGCCACACAACAGTAAAAGGCCTCGATGCCAGAACCGGCATGCAGGTGCGCCGTCCAAGAGCCCGTCGGCCCAAAGCCCAAGGGAGCCATATTGTGTTTAGTCATCAATGGAGCGCACACCGCTAGCCCCTCCTCTGGATCGCCCCTCGGGACTCTGGTACTTGTAGTTCTTTAGTGGATCACCCAGGTGGGTGCAAGTCGGTACTTGTTGGACTGATGAATCTCTAGACCCGATACATGTCCCGGGTTTTAGGGTATCGCCCGAGACATGTCTCGGGTTTCGGGATAACTTCCTTCATCAGTAGAGAAAGATCGTTAGGGGTGGAAGAGAAGGCCGCCACACACCAGTCAAAGGCCTCGATGCCAGAACCGGCACGCAGGTGCGTCGTCCAAGAGCCCGTCGGCCCAAAGCTCAAGGGAGCCATATTGTGTTTAGTCATCAATGGAGCGCACACCGCTAGCCCCTCCTCCGGATCGCCCCTCGGGACTCTGGTACTTGTAGTTCTTTAGTGGATCACCCAGGTGGGTGCCAGTCGGTACTTGTTGGACTGATTGATCTCTAGACCCGATACATGTCCCGGGTTTTAGGATATCGCCCGAGACATGTCTCGGGTTTCGGGATAACTTCCCTCATCAGTAGAGAAAGATCGTTAGGGGTGGAAGAGAAGGCCGCCACACAACAGTAAAAGGCCTCGATGCCAGAACCGGCACGCAAGGCGTCGTCCAAGAGCCCGTCGGCCCAAAGCTCAAGGGAGCCATATTGTGTTTAGTCATCAATGGAGCGCACACCGCTAGCCCTTCCTCCGGATCGCCCCTCGGGACTCTGGTACTTGTAGTTCTTTAGTGGATCACCCAGGTGGGTGCCAGTCGGTACTTGTTGGACTGATTGATCTCTAGACCCGATACATGTCCCGGGTTTTAGGATATCGCCCGAGACATGTCTCGGGTTTCGGGATAACTTCCCTCATCAGTAGAGAAAGATCGTTAGGGGTGGAAGAGAAGGCCGCCACACAACAGTAAAAGGCCTCGAGGCCAGAACCGGCACGCATGTGCGTCGTCCAAGAGCCTGTCAGCCCAAAGCTCAAGGGAGCCATATTGTGTTTAGTCATCAATGGAGCGCACACCGCTAGCCCCTCCTCCGGATCGCCCCTCGGGACTCTGGTACTTGTAGTTCTTTAGTGGATCACCCAGGTGGGTGCAAGTCGGTACTTGTTGGACTGATGAATCTCTAGACCCGATACATGTCCCGGGTTTTAGGATATCGCCCGAGACATGTCTCGGGTTTCGGGATAACTTCCCTCATCAGTAGAGAAAGATCGCTAGGGGTGGAAGAGAAGGCCGCCACACAACAGTAAAAGGCTTCGATGCAGAACCGGCACGCAGGTGCGTCGTCCAAGAGCCCGTCGGCCCAAAGCTCAAGGGAGCCATATTGGGTTTAGTCATCAATGGAGCGCACACCGCTAGCCCCTCCTCCGGATGGCCCCTCGGGACTCTGGTACTTGTAGTTCTTTAGTGGATCACCCAGGTGGGTGCAAGTCGGTACTTGTTGGACTGATGAATCTCTAGACCCGATACATGTCCCGGGTTTTAGGATATCGCCCGAGACATGTCTCGGGTTTCGGGATAACTTTCCTCATCAGTAGAGAAATATCGTTAGGGGTGGAAGAGAAGGCCGCCACACAACAGTAAAAGGCCTCGATGCCAGAACCGGCACGCAGGTGCGTCGTCCAAGAGCCCGTCGGCCCAAAGCTCAAGGGAGCCATATTGTGTTTAGTCATCAATGGAGCGCACACCGCTAGCCCCTCCTCCGGATCGGATCGCCCCTCGGGACTCTGTTACTTGTAGTTCTTTAGTGGATCACCCAGGTGGGTGCAAGTCGGTACTTGTTGGACTGATGAATCTCTAGACCCGATACATGTCCCGGGTTTTAGGATATCGCCCGAGACATGTCTCGGGTTTCGGGATAACTTCCCTCATCAGTAGAGAAAGATCGTTAGGGGTGGAAAAGAAGGCCGCCACACAACAGTAAAAGGCCTCGATGCCAGAACCGGCACGCAGGTGCGTCGTCCAAGAGCCCGTCGGCCCAAAGCTCAAGGGAGCCATATTGTGTTTAGTCATCAATGGAGCGCACACCGCTAGCCCCTCCTCCGGATCGCCCCTCGGGACTCTGGTACTTGTAGTTCTTTAGTGGATCACCCAGGTGGGTGCAAGTCGGTACTTGTTGGACTGATGAATCTCTAGACCCGATACATGTCCCGGGTTTTAGGATATCGCCCGAGACATGTCTCGGGTTTCGGGATAACTTCCCTCATCAGTAGAGAAAGATCGTTAGGGGTGGAAGAAAAGGCCGCCACACAACAGTAAAAGGCCTCGATGCCAGAACCGGCACGCAGGTGCGTCGTCCAAATGCCCGTCGGCCTAAAGCTCAAGGGAGCCATATTGTGTTTAGTCATCAATGGAGCGCACACCGCTAGCCCCTCCTCCGGATCGCCCCTCGGACTCTGGTACTTGTAGTTCTTTAGTGGATCACCCAGGTGGGTGCAAGTCGGTACTTGTTGGACTGATGAATCTCTAGACCTGATACATGTCCCGGGTTTTAGGATATCACCCGAGACATGTCTCGGGTTTCGGGATAACTTCCCTCATCAGTAGAGAAAGATTGTTAGGGGTGGAAGAGAAGGCCGCCACACAACAGTAAAAGGCCTCGATGCCAGAACCGGCACGCAGGTGCGTCGTCCAAGAGCCTGTCGGCCCAAAGCTCAAGGGAGCCATATTGTGTTTAGTCATCAATGGAGCGCACACCGCTAGCCCCTCCTCCGGATCGCCCCTCGGGACTCTGGTACTTGTAGTTCTTTAGTGGCCGACGGGCTCCTGGACGACGCACCTGCGTGCTGGTTCGGGCATCAAGGCCATTGACGGTTGTTTGGCGGCCTTCTCTTCCACCCCTAACTATTTTCTCTACTGATGAGGGAAGGTATCCCGAAACCCGAGCCATGTCTCGGGTGATATCCAAAAACCCGGGACATGTATTGGGTCTAGAGATCATCAGTTTAACAAGTACCTAACTTGCACCCACATGGGTGAACCACTCAAGAACTCCATGTACCAGATTCCCGAGGGGCGATCCGGAGGAGGGGCTAGCGGTGTGCGCTCCATTGCGATTGCTTATACAAATTGGCTCCCTTGAGCTTTGAGCCGACGGGCTCCTGGACGACGCACTTGCGTGCCGGTTCGGGCATCGAGGCCATTGACGGTTGTTTGGCGGCCTTCTCTTCCACCCCTAACTATTTTGTCTACTGATGAGCGAAGGTATCCCGAAACCCGAGCCATGTCTCGGGCGATATCCAAAAACCCGGGACATGTATCGGGTCTAGAGATCATCAGTTTAACAAGTACCTAACTTGCACCCACATGGGTGAACCACTCAAGAACTCCATGTACCAGATTCCCGAGGGGCGGTCCGGAGGAGGGGCTAGCGGTGTGCGCTCCATTGCGATTGCTTATACAAATTGGCTCCCTTGAGCTTTGAGCCGACGGGCTCCTGGACGACGCACCTGCGTGCCGGTTCGGGCATCGAGGCCATTGACGGTTTGTAGTGTAGTTCCTATAGTCCCAATAGGCTCTGCGCATTGGAATAATATCTTCAGTAGTGTAGACGTAGGACTGAGGTTAACTAGGTCTCTACTGACTATATTAGACTTAAGTTTTTTGCCCGCTAGCTGAGAGTTCACTAGAAACTTTCTCGATTAAGCGAGGAGGAGTTTAACCTCCCTGGATAGACAAGAAGGGATTTAGTTTCTGACAACCATAAAACATGACAACTTTGCTCTCCCTGAATAAGAGTGTATCTCTAGAGTCGTGTGAAAACAAAAGACAGCTATTTCACTCAGTCAATAAGTGCGTACTTAGTTTCACCAGATTGCAGAGAAAAGAGAGACGGGCGTTTTCAATAAAAGGTGTTATTTATTGAGCAGTCTCCTTCCTCATACAAGAGAAATGAATTGATACAATTGCAATACTCATAGTTAAGTAAAGTGCATACAGTAAAAGCAGGATTATGAAATAATACTGTGAAAGCATTGATATGGTTTCTTAGCCATATGATACTTTAAAATGGATAAAATAGATACATACATATATACATTGACTAATCGTACTCAACTGGTGCTTCTAACTACGCCTACCCCGGTGTACCTGACCTAAGCCTAATACGTGGGAAGGAGTAAGTAAGTAGCAGTTTAAGTTAAGTTTGTTTTGCCAAGAATCTGACTCAAGAATTCTCTGTAAGGGTTTAATCAGTTCAGTACCTGGGTATTAGAAGGCAGGAGGGCTGGTATCTTTCTCTCAGGACTCGGTATCCCAGTCACCCGCAAGGATAAGCTGGAAACGCCGGAGGCTGGATTTCTCGGCAAGAGAAAAGACAGCGTCTTTCTCAGCGCGTCAAAAGGGAGGGGCAGCGTCCGTCGGCTCTTGCATCAGCTGGGCTCTCGGGCAAGTAGTAGCTGCTCCAGATTCATCACCACCGTGTGTTTGCTTAAGGCAACGTTGGTATATTTATACCTGAAAGGTGCCGGGTTTGACGTAAGGCTGGACATAAGACGTCAATAAAGATGTCACTAAGAACTGGTCGTTCTTACAGTGCTTTACAGGAGTTCTCGGACGAAATCAAAACAACTGTAGCGGGGATTTCCCAGGTTGCTGGAGGCTTGGATTTGTTTAAGATCTCGGTGTGCTTTCTAGGGGGCTGGAGGAATAGGCTTGCTTAATGTGACAGCATGCGCTATGACTGAATTATGAAAAGGGTTTCTATGCCGTTGTAGGGATATCATTGATTCATAACCAGACAAAGGCAAAGAATAGGAATATTGATTCAGGTACCTAGATAAACACACTACACCCACTCCACGAATTCATGTCCATAATTACTAAACTAAGCAATTGTAAACATATCTAACGGTGCATGTGTATACCAATCCACCCCAAAAGATTTTTTTTTTATCTGAAATGGCATATGCGAAATACACGAAAAATGAGTATAGGTACAGTATTTCAAGCAGAGTAATCATTCATACAATAGGATGCATATATATCAGCGGAATGATTTTGCGAAAATTACACATGAGATGGCTCTTAATACAGAAAAGAAAAGTGCGAGACCATTTCATCACATATGAATTCAGTTATTTGTAAATATGCTAGAGGCTGAGGTAATATATTGTCTCTAGAGTTCCTAAAAATAGAAGCTCTGTTCTCTAAGAATAGTTCTACTTTAAGCAGAGGATGAGTGCCCAAAAAAAACGGTAAATATTTTGGAATCGGGGAGAAAAAAAAATACTTTCGTTTATCAGGGGAAGAAGCCAAAACAGTTCCAAATATTTCCAGAAGCTTTTGTTTTTCAAAGCTGAAGGCCAAATTCAGAGTTCAGGGAACGCTGAGTGCTCGTTTGCTTAAAAGTTATTCTTTTTGTTCAGGGGAGAACATCATTTCAGACAGACTTTCAAAAAAGCAGTTTACCGCTTCAGGTGAAAGTTCAACCAAGTTGGAAAATGCGGCAACTGTGCAGTCGTGAGAATGATTGCTATCATCGATGTATTGATCACCATTGCTCACAGAAGGTCGTACCTGGTTGATGCTGCTCTCATCTTGCACTTCACTACCCTTCAATCGCAGTGGTGAAGTTTCCACAAATGCCGTCATCAGGATGGGTAACCGCTGGGGACAACACGATGCATGAGCCGTTACAGGACTTAGCAAAGTATCTGTATCCAATGGTACTTCTGATTGTAGTGTGAGACAGGTGTCTAACACGCATTCTTCTCCGCACAGCATACATCTTAACACAGGTAAGATACAATTCTGCCAGATGGGTCTGAATGAAAGATACCAGGTCATATTCAGATCTCTTAGCCGGGCTAATCCAAGGACTTTAGTTATGCGGTCCCGATAGCGTATAGCTAGGATCGTTTCTTCCATTGTTGCTGGAGTCTTGTCTGTGAAATGGCTTGCCATAACGAAGCAGGAGTATCAAAAATAAAATGCCTGCTGTGAGTCCCAACAGGAGTGGAAGGCCGCCAAAGACCGAATGGACAAAATTAGGAAAAATGCCCAGGACTGCTTTGAAGGGTGTTAACAGTCCCGAATAAATTGTCTTAAATACACTTGGGATACCATTCGTATCTGAAATGTTTAAGATTTGGTTTAGCATTTCTGCGAAATGCAAGGGGCAATTTGTTGATAATAGTGCATGTATCTCTGTTGTTGTCCTTGCAACCTGGAGATCATACGTTTCTTTTGATGACGTCAAGGGCACAGGCGTCTGTAGAAGAACAGACTTCATTCTGCTTAAAGTATCAATTTGAATAGAAGAGATTTTCAAACTGGGCCAAACGTTTCCCTCCCTGTCTGGAGTGTCGTTCGGATACAATACTTGCATACAACAAGTGACCATGGGCGAAACGCTTACAAGATAAGCTTTTCCTGGCATCAAGCCACAACATCTGTGGTCCACAATTAGAATGTAGCTCCCGTTCGAAAGCCGTCTAAAGAGTGGCTCTATTCGAGTTGCAGGTGTGCCAAGCTGGTGACAAGAAAGGTTATTTGAAGTCCCCTCACAGGCCCCATGTAAATTTATACCCTGACACAGAAGTATACCACTTAGTGATTTTTCACAATTATTACCACTAAGAAATACATTCTGTCCTTTTTCACTATAACATGTGTGTGTGTAAGGTAATTTCCATGATGACTTAATGTATCCTTTACCCAACCTTTCATACTGGCCTGCCTGTATATACTTTTGGCAGTATCGAAATTGGAAAGTTGTTATCAGAATAGTTATGATTCCGTGTATTATCCATTCGATGACAGGTCGTTCTGACATTGTCAATGGTAATCTCTCAAGTTTTTCAATGCTCAGAATTGTATATTCTGCTCCTTTTTGTGCCAAGCTGATTTGTGTATCAGTAAGGTGAAAGATAGAGAATAATGACGTTGTGTTGATTAAACGCCAAGGCACGTAGCCTTAACGCAGATTTTGTAACGTCCAGCCAAGCTGTACAATAGAACGCAATTGGGACTGACCATGTTGTAACATTAGTAAGTCCTGCTCTATTATATCGATTACAGATGATACAATACTGTCCAGTGAATATATTCTGGAAGACAGAGTCATTAACCCATTGTCCACAACAGAAAGTTATTTTTCCAAATTAATACGGCCAATTTCCCGTATTTTCTCTGCTGTTTCAATTTGAGTTTTTTTCCAAGCTTCGTTATAAGCTGCATATATAGAGGCTGCTATGAAACGTTTTTGACGCTGTTTGCGTGGTCCCATAATGAAATCACGCAAGTCAGCACCTTCGTTAAGTAAAGTTAAGTGTTGCTTAATTTCTGCCAGTGTGGATGTCTGTAGCCATTCAAGGCAGAGTTTTCCTACACTGTATGTTGTTACTATCCCTGGATGTTGTCTCTGGGAGTATCTAGGGTCTGGCCTGGTCAATTTGAACCCCTGTATTTTGTTCAGGAATCTATTTTGACAGTTATTTGTGTCTGTGGGCCAGATCAACCATTTTTTCCAATCAGGATGTGTTCTGTTTTGGTTTAAAATATGGGATACATCTATCTCAACATCTGTAGTGCTATTACTGTCAGGTGTTGGCTTTGGAATAGACGGTTTGTTTAAGTCTATAATTTTGGCTAGGCCAAAACAGGTTGTTTGTTGAATTGTGTCATTCAAAAATATAATTTGTTCTGGGATCATGCAGGCTCTGAATAATGATTCTATACCTTGGACTTGCCAATCTTTGGTGCCCAAGATGTTTTTTGTTTCAATGTTATTTTTCCAAAAATCAAAACCGAATGTATTCATTTTTTCAAAAAATGTTTCTGAATAGATTAATTTTGTATTTGTCAGCATGGTTTTCATTCCTGTCTTATTTAAAAGTTTGAAATAAAACGTTTCTGCTTCACTTGTGTTAAACCCTGAGAAGTATGGGAATTTATCATAAAATGTTTTAGAACTGCCCTTTGGTAGAGTTGCACAATGTTCCCATTGATTAAAATTAAAAACATTTCTAGGTTGAGCAGATTTATGCAAATAATGGTTAGCATAGTGGTTGTAGCAATACATCTGTTCATAATTTGATGAACCTTGTAAATAATCATGTTCTGTAAATTTTGCTGACATAACTAAGTCTGACATCATATCATTAATACTTTCAAAGTCCCAATCATCAGAGAATGTGCTCGGTTTTACAAAGTCACTTAATGAAACCTTAAATTGATGAGGATACTTCAAGAGCTCGACCGGGCCATACATTTCGTAATCTGTTTTGTCCCATGCTACCCCACCGGGTATCGGATTGGCTGTGAAGTTTACTGAAGAAAGTTCTCTTTTCTCGATGTGTGAAGACTTGTGTGGCTTTAGGACCAGGTTGATATTCTGGCTTGCTGTGTCCATTGTAATATATTTTCCCTCAATGAAGTGTCCCAAGCATAGCACCATGATGAGCCAAAGCAGGAGGAAAAGTACACCTAGCACCACCCAAAATTCAATCCATGGGGAAATCAGATAGGTTTCTTCTAGTTGATGAAAGAGTTCTTTAGCTTTGTCTTTAAAAGTTTTTGTTTTTGTTGACTGTTCCTCAGGTACGCTCGCATCCTCAGAAAAGTCATCGAAATTGATGAAGTAGCCTGATGCAGTTCTGTCAATTGTTGGAATTGCTTCTGGATTTTTCTTTGTTTCATTAGCAAAGTCTGTGGCTACATCGTTGTAGACAGGTGTTTCTTGACGAATTGTTGCAATTTGGGTTTTAAAAGGTATAAGTTCCATGGCTTTGTTGCATAGCCCTTGTTGATTCACTGTAGGTTTATGAAATGTGATTAGTCTCTCAGTTTGAACCTCTTGATTTGTAGCAAACTTTGGTGTTCTGCTATTTCTTGGGAGTCCACTTGGCCTACTACTTATTATTGGCCACATGATTGTGGTTTAACCTGGTCGATGGATACAACTCGGTTCTCCTTTTTACCAGCAAGGGGCGGTAATACAACTGATCTTGTTCCGTTGACAGCTAAGACAGGTACTGCTTTTCTGTAAGAAGGCCCAAATTCCTTCTTCACCGCGATTTTCTCTCTGACCAGATCCCCAATCTTTGGAATCCAGAGAGGCCTTGCTGGGACAGGTGGTTTCTCTTCAGTGGCTGTTGGCTGTTGTTTCAACTTTATGTTGCTCAGGTCTTTTCTTGTTTCATTTAAGTCCTGTAAAATAGCCAAACGATCTTTGATATCAAAGCATTTTCCTTCTACCACTGAAGTCTGACTATCGAGGTCCTGGATATGCATTCTAGTCCCGAACAATAGTTCGTGCGAACTGAAACCTTTTAGAGAATTTCTTGGCAGATTGTTAAGACTACGTTGGACACTTGTTAAATGTTTGACTCACCCATCACCCGTACCTAATACCTTTGGCGTTATAGATTGCTTTATGTCTCGGTTTTTTCTTTCCACAAGCCCGTTTCCCTCAGGATGGAAGGGACAAGAATACCGCAATGCAATGCCCATGCTGGTCATGGCCTCCTTATAAGCTCGAGAGCTAAAAGCAGGACCCTGGTCAGAGTGTAGCATGCCAATTGCGTATGTGCCGATAAAGACTCGCAAATCTTTTATAACCGTTCTGGCGTCAGCTGAGAGCTGGGGTCTACATTTTAAGTGAATCTAGTCTTAAATGATATACAATGGGACGCATTTTTCCTGTTTAATCATGCGTATAGATCGCCTTATGCTTTCTATTAGGTGTTCTGGCACTACGTCGGCCCGGTTCGCCACTGCGATCTCTGTTGCAGTTTTCACAATTTTTTGCAAATTTGTGATTATCCACGCTCATTCCCAGCCACCAATATTCTGATTGTAATTCTTTCAGAGATTCTTTGATCATCTGATGCCTTAGACCTAATCCCATATGTGCTTCTTGTATTAAGAAGATTCTCCTGTTCGTGTTTGGAATTACTCTATCCCCCACTCCAGGGATTTGAGCAAAAGGAACGGAGTTAGCATCGATTATGTATGTATAATTGAGTGGATAGTTGACGGGTAGCGCTGCACAGTCGCCTTTTGATGACGTTTTTACCGCCAGCATGGTTTCCCCGTCTATGTATTTTCTGAACGCTTTTTTGTAGCTACGGAAGCCGGTTTAGCTGCTTCCGCTGTGGCTGTCTCAGCCAATGAATTCCCTGTAACGTGAACGCCATCACGTTCATGACTCAATGAATGTATCACGTGAGTCTTTGGTAGTTCTTTCTGTAAAAGAACTACTTGTTCCCAAAGTGATTTTTGCTTTATTGTGGCACCTGTGTCATCCTTGTAACCGTTTTGAACCCATTTCTGCAAGTCATTATTGTATGATTTGACGCAGTAATGCGAATCGCACACTATTAGTGTTGGGAATTCGCGATCGGCAATATCTAGCGCCATTTTTAAAGCTATTAGTTCAGTTTGTTGACCTGAATTGTCTTTTACAGATTGTGACATTGTTACTAGAGGTCTCAATTTACCTCCGCGCCACCGTTTTTTAACAACCTCGCACGTAGCGTTATAGGCTTGTTCTCCCCAAACTGAGGGTTCTGCATAACTTTGTGTATATTACGCAGGCGTAAAGTTGTATGGGCAGAATGTCGTCAGGCAGAGGATATTCTTTTTCATATGTTAGATATTTCAATTTTTTCATTTCCGGGTCAAAATAGTATTTCACTTTGTCTGTAGCAAGAGAATTTTCCCATTGTATCCATTTTGGATCTAATGCCACGGTAGTTAAATTACCTGGGCTTGTTAAAGCCTCGAAGGCTGATTCTGCTGTTAAAACAGTAATCCGTCTGCCTTGGGCCTGGGCTCTTTCTTTTGCTACAGCTGTTTGAACCGCATTTACAACATTTTTCGCGAGGCTGAATGTTTTTTCAGCTTGTGAGTACAAGTGTGATTTGTATGCTATTGGTACCGTTTCTCCCTCATTAGAGGTTAGGTACGTGAATCCGCATCTTCCTGGGATTACTCGGATTACAAGGTTGCGTGTATTATCGCGTGTTGGCAATTTTGTTTTAGCTAACATGTCTGTTTGCAATGATCTCAAAATTTCTGTGTGTTTTTGAGTCCAATTGATTGTTTTAAAATCTGGTTTTATTAGTTCATAGAGAGGTTTAACCCTCTCTGCATAATTTAGAATGTAAGTTCTTCCGAAATTTAGGAAACCTAGAATTGATTGTAAGTTTTTCAGCGTTCTTGGTGCTTGGATTACAGAGCATTTCTCTAGGAAATTGTCTGCCAGGCTTTTGCCTTCACTTGATAATTCATATCCTAAAAACAGGACAGTTAGATGGGCAATTCGTGACTTTTTAAAGTTGAATTTGTAACCCTCTGCTGCGAACCCAAGTATTATGGTATTCACTCTTTTCAAGTGAGTATCCAAGTCATCATCTGTTAGATAGATGTCATCGACATAAGATAATGCCTCATCATCATACATTTGTAGTAACTCTGTTACTCTTGCTGAGAATAATCCTGGGCTGTTCTTGAACCCCTGTGGGAGTCGACAGAATTTTTCTGCGAGCCCATTATTGAGAAAGCGGTCAAATACCTGCTTTCAGGTGCTATGTTTTGACAAAAGAATCCATTAGAGATGTCTAATGTTGTTTTGTATTTTTTGCGCACGATGTTATTCATTATTGCTGCACTATGTGAGTTTTGTACTGCAAATGTTTTGCAACATGAGTTTAGATGTCTGTAGTCCAAAACTAGACGATATGAATTGTCTGGCTTGGAGACAGGAAACAAAGGATTGTTCATTTGTGAGGTGCAAGTTTCAATCACCCCCTGGTATTCAAGTTGATCTAAGATGTCCCTGACCGTTTTTTAGCTTCTTGCTTAATTGGGTACTGCCTCTGTGCAGTTGGTTGACATTTCAACTGGATTTTGTGAGGAGGAGAGTCCTCATCCCATCCAACATGGTTTTTATACAAAGCAGGAGCTTGGGCTACTGCCCACTTTCTTGCAAGTGTATATTTTTTATGAATTGGAATGTGATTTGAGAAGGCAGGCATAATCATTTCTTCGCCATGAGGGCACTCTCTGACAAACTCTGGTGGCCAGTCTTTTTCAGCTAAAAGGATGTCATAGCCTTTGGAGAGGTTATCCCAAAATAGACCCCTTATTTTCCTAGTCTTATCTCCTTCTATACGTAATGTTATTTCGTATATTTTATGAGGTTTGCTAACTCTGGTATCTGCAGTTCCCACCTGAATGTATTCATTCGTGTCCACTGTCTCCAGATGATTCATCAGGATCTTGCGAGCTATGCTCACTTCTGCTGCACTGTCTAGCATTGTCTGAGCCCACTCTCCGTTTTTCAGCTGTGTCCTCAGGATCCTCGGCATGTTTGATTATTTTAATACTGGCTACCTTCTTTTTTGGAAATTGTAATTTTTTACTTTGATGAGCAGGTTCCTTGTCTTTGGACTTGACGTGCTCTTCCCTGTGTTCTGACCGTCCTCTTCTTTCCGATTTCTGCGAGGAAGTCTGAAAAGATCGAGAGGGAAGTGTATCAATATCTTGATATCTATCAGGTTTCTTCAAATTATCCCTATTTCTAAGGTTGTATCTTTTCTCAGAGGGCTCCCTCTGGGGAGACTTGTGTCCTTGGTCCCGAGATCTTTCTCTCCACCGAGGAGACCTTCCTCTGGACTGGAATTTTTTTTCTTTGGGAGTGGACTGTTTATTTCCATCCCAGCTCTTTTTTGGAGTGTTTAGATTATTTTTAATAAATATTTTTTCAGGATTTTCAGTTAGTTGGGGTTTTACTGGTTTCCCACCCAAACTATCTCTTCCTAGCTCTTCATAGGATTTTTCTATGATTCTGGCAAGTTCAAATGGTTGTTCTGCTATATCTGTTTCTTTCAATTTCTGGCGGATCGCCACAGATGCTGCTTCTCCTTTTATGTTGGATAATAATAAAGCTGAGACCTGCTTGAAGTCTTTCAGTAATTTCATACCCAGAGTTAAAGCAGGTTCTGGACCATATTCATTTTGAATCTGTCTTAGCACATCGGGTATTACCGCCATGGACGGAACACCCTGTGTTTTTGTGTAAATGGAAGCGAAGACTGTGCCCCAAGTGTCACAGTCCTCCACATGTGGTGCGATCCCCATTGGAAGAGAGATTGTCAGAATTCTGTGTTTCTCAACAGGGGTAGTATCCGGAAATACAGCCTCTATTTGAGTTATTTTTTGTGCTAACCAGAATGGAATTTGTTCCCGTTTTATGGGTACTTTACCCAGACATGACTGTATGTTCTGTGGTGTAATTTTATTTGTGTTCCCCTGATGAGGGGTCAGCTGTGGAATGTTAATAGCTGGTTGAACTGTTGAAGTCCGCATTACATATTGGACTAATTGTCTATGTATTTTAATTAGTACTTTTAGTTGGACTAGAAGTTCTGGTATCGACATTTTTTCGATGTCTGGATGTGGTGTGTAGCTGGCTAGAACCGGCCACGTTGCTCCTGGTCTACCTAGTGGACCGAGCCTGGTGATGTGATTATTATGTTTTAGGGCGCCTTTAAACCAGAGCAAGTGCTCTTGGTATTTTAATGGGATTTCCACCTCCTCGAAAGGAGTGTACTCTTCCGGAGGTTCCTCTATTTTGTAATAGTGGAACTCACGTGTGACAGCGTTTGCTGCTGGAAAGTTTATCCATGAATAGAATACCTCTGTCTGCCGATATTCATGTGCCCCAATTACGAATATGACTGTACCACCTCTCGATGTTAGTCCATTTTCTATAAGTTTAATAGTTATAGTTTTTCTTATGTTGACCGGGATGAGTATTGCATCCAGGTCAGTCTGCAGGAGACTTGTGTCATCCGCTAGGAGTTGAGCTGCTACTCTAGCTGCCTCCCTTTCGTCTTCACTTTCTGACATTTTACTGACAGAAAGGTTTTTGTTGCAGATCAAGTTTCAAGGAAACAAAGATTAGGTGCACAATGTTTTGGAACACTGTATCCTTCAACGTTGAATAAACCAAAAACTATTCAGAAGCGAGCTCACCTGTCATCTCGCCAGCACGCCAGCACGCAGCTCCAGTCCCTGGGTGGGGAATGCTGTAGGTCTCGCCGCCATCGCTCTACCAACGCGGCAGGAGACTACAGCTCCCAGCGGGCTTTGCGTGCACTTCCTGTTTCCCGCTGCCTTCGCGCCCGGAGGCGCTACAAAGTCCAGACACTCCCTCGGTGGAGCGGGGGTCAATTCAGAAGCGAGCTCACCTGTCATCTCGCCAGCACGCAGCTCCAGTCCCTGGGTGGGGAATGCTGTAGGTCTCGCCGCCATCGCTCTACCAACGCGGCAGGAGACTACAGCTCCCAGCGGGCTTTGCGTGCACTTCCTGTTTCCCGCTGCCTTCGCGCCCGGAGGCGCTACAAAGTCCAGACACTCCCTCCGCGTCGCGGGATGCGCGCGGGCAGCGCCGGGCGGAGCCCGGGCAGAGGGCGGGCCCTCTAAGGCCCTCAGAGGTCAGCAGTGGTCGGGCGGGCCACCCCCCTGACATCCCCTGTGAGAGGTGAGCACTCCAGCAAGCTTTCAAAAAAATGGGTGATTGTAACGCTACTGGGAACAGTAATATCACAGCTTCCGCTACTCAGGGCATTGAAACCTCTGCATCTCTGATTACATCTTTCGAGTCTTTGATAGACATTGCATTCAATGAAATTGCCGAAACCGAGAGGAGGTTTTCCATGGGCCCAGGTTCAACTAACAGATCACGTTCAAGTGCAACAAGTCCAACAGGGAATCTAAGTGGTAATATGCACATAACCCCTGAAGTCATCGTGGTTAAACCACCCCATTCTGTTGCCAGTGTTCCCATTGTCCAGGAAGACGAAAATACTATTGTGTATACTGTCCCAGTTGTAGCTCCTGACTCCATCTCATTACCACCAACAACTGAAGTTACTGAGATTATTGAGAACACAGGAGCTAAGCGTAAAAGGGGCCCAGTGAAACTGACATATAACAAAAGGAAGCAGCCCCTCAGGAGTGCTAATCAACCGACACCACAAAGCATGTGGAGTAGGGGTAAGAAACAGAAACAAAAGCAATTTATAATATCCGTGCAGGACCAACCTCACTTGGATGACATTGTAGTCGTAAACGATGATGGTCCTAACTCAGTGTCTATTTCCACTCAGACCGAACTCCTCAATGTAAATGGCTACAACCCAAAATCTGAGGGGAATCTAATTGAGACTATCGCGGATACAATTAGTAAGCAACTTGAAGGTCAAATGATCAAACAATTTAATAATATTTTTAAAAGACTTGATAGACTGGAAAATTTAATCAAAAATGATGATGCCAAGAGAAAAGGCTCAGTTTGTTTGGATAAACTAAGAGGTGAACGCCTGTTAAAAGACTTGGAATCCACCACCCGTGCGTTAACTAGCAGCGACCATATTACAAATAGGGCCAAGGAACCTAAGGTTGCCACTAACTTACCCACAACTATAACACCTGTGGCGACTGCAAGCATAAGGGAAAGTAATTCCTCTGTTACCTTGAATAAATCTCCTTTGCCTCCCATTGTTCTTACTAGTGCTTCAAAAACCAATCATGACAGTAACCCTGCTACAAGCACTATAACCCAGAAGACGTCCATTAATTCCAGCCAACGCCAACGTTATAATAAGACTCCTGACGTAGACACCAGGCCTGTTAAACATCAAGGCCCTGCCTTACATCTGCCACCTGAGGCGTGTCCCTACGTCTTGGTTCTGGCTGGCATTCCACCCCTTAGGGAAGGGCAAGGAGAATTGTGGGTCCAATTGCATAATAAATGTATCGACTGGCTAGCTAAGTACAAGGGGGTGGGTTATGATATTTCTAAAGAAATTATATCCACACGCCGAGTAACTTGGGTAGGTCCTCTTTTTAAAAACATTAACGGGGACTGTATTGTAGTTAACTTTAGGAACCCGGGCACTGCGAAATTTCTGTTAAACAAAAATTCTGCTCAACATGGCCCATCCACTGTGGTGACTCCTTTATCGTTAAATTACTTTTACCGTCCCCCACACAAAATGATGCAGCCACCACCTGTATTCCCTCTACATAACAGGTTCTCAATACTTCATGACCAGGGAACACTGGATTGACTGTCCCCTACTACGGTAGAACCTGTCCCTGCGTGTCCAGTTCTTGATCACACAGTGGGAACATCATCTGAGGCTCCTCTGCTAACACCAAAAATCTCTTTACTTGAAACATTATGTGAACAACATGGGCTTTCTACAATTATACCCTCCCCAGGAACTGACCAGGGTCTTTGCTCGAAGCCAGACAAAAATTTGTCAATCCTCAGCTGGAACATTGCTGGCCTGAAGGCTAAAATGGAAATTACATCCTGGAAGGATTGGGTTAATTGCCACGACGTACTAATGTTCCAAGAAACTTGGTGTACCGATGATTTGTTACTTGAGGGGTACAGCTGTTATAATAGGATCGTTCCGACCCCTTCTTTAGGCCGCCCTAGCGGGGGCTTATCCATCTGGGTCAAAATAGCTGCAGAAGTTAAAGTCGACACACTCCAAACCGATTCTCCAAGCTACATGGCATTATCATATATTCAAAAGACAAGGCTATGTCTGATCAATTTTTACAATAATGACTTTTTGTCCCAACCTAATAGTAATTTTATTGTTTTATTTGATTTTATTGATAGAATCACGGATGGGCAGAAATATGGGAAATTTGACGGTATCTGTTTAGGAGGGGATTTCAATGCCCATATACATTCTAGAAATCCCCCATGTAGGAGAGGCACAGAACTGTCAAATCTCCTTGCAACTAGAGATCTTGTAAATTGCATGGAGCATGCTGGCAGGGAAACCAACTCTGCCCCCTTTCCAACTTTCATTGGCCATGGGAGTGGTACCACAATCGATTATGTATTTGTTTCACCTCCTGTTGCAAATGTTTTAACGAAGGCGGAAGTTGTCTGCAAAGTATATAGCGACCATTACCCTATCGTAATTCACCTATTACTTCCGAGGGGCAAGCATACACAAAATGAAATAGGTGCAAGAAACTTGGAGGTTTCGACAGATAACTTGAGGGTAATTTGGAGGGGCGTGGATAATAGGGGAATCCTGGCAAACGTCATTAAAAAACACCCAGCCCTGATTGAAAACTGTCTCACTACTGATGCACATGGGGGTAATATTATTACATCATTTACAGAACTCTGCTCTGTAATAAAAAGTGAGATCTCCAAACCAGTCTTAAGGAAATCTATGGAAACACCCAGATGGTTTGATGCTGCTTGCTCTAAGGCAAATAGGCAGTTGAGAGCCGCTTTAAAAGCAGAACCCAGGGACATTTCCCAAATAAGGTCACTCAGAGCAGAGTATAAATGTACCCTACGGCTCAGAACAAATGAACTGGTTAAGACCCACTGGGGTTCTTTGGCACGCTCGGCCGAATTGAAAGACACTACTGGGTTTTGGAGTGAGGTAAAGAAGCTAAGATCTTTAGGTTCAAACCTAACAGCAATCAATTGTAACATCACTGGTCCTACGTGGGTTGAACATTTTGCTAAGATTTATGCTACACCAGACAACCCCCCTTTAACCTCCCTCCCTTTAAGCCCCCTTAACATCTCTGTGTCTGAGGTTGAGGATGCCATATTTGAAAGCGCCGGAAATAAAGCGCCTGGCCCCGATGGGCTCTCAATTGATCAGTTAAAATGTGAGCTTGATTTTTGGGCCCCATTGCTATGTAACGTTTTTAACAATCTAACGAATGAGCAAATTCCAGAAACATGGTCTTGCAGTACAATAGTCCCCATCTTTAAAAAGGGTGATAGGCTGGATCCCGGGTGCTACCGCCCTATTTCGTTAATTGATAACACTTTGAAAGTCTTGGGGAGGGTTATCTTTAAAAGGATTAGAACCTGGGCAGATGAGAGTAAGATTCTACATCCCAGCCAGCTTGGTTTCCGTAGTAATGTTGGCACGGTAGAACAATGCTTGAACCTTAGTCTGATTATGGCAAAATATAACATTGCTAAAAAATCCCGTCTTTATTTTGGTTTTATGGACTTAAGTTCTGCATTTGATTTTGTTAACCGTTCCCGTCTCTGGTCCACCCTTCTTAATTATGGTTTAGATGATTATTTGGTCCACTTTTTAGCTTTTTTGCACAGTGATTTAAGAGCACGAGTGCGTATTAACCAATTTGGCGAAGTCTCTGACGACATCAGGATTGGTAGGGGGGTCAGACAGGGGTGTGTGCTGGCCCCCCTCCTTTTTATTCTTTATATAAATAACCTGAGCTGCTGGTTGAGCACTTCTACACATGATGTCCCCCATGTAAATGGAGTCCCCATAGCAACTCTCCTTTACGCTGATGATGCGGTCCTAATGGGCCGCACACCAAAGGCACTTCGTTCCCTAATTTCAGGCTTTGTTCACTTTATGGCAGACCTTGGTCTGACCAATAACTTTAAAAAATCTTTAATTATGAGCTGTGGCCCTAAAAAATATAAAATTCCTGAGATTAAATCAGGGTTAAATGTTCTGAAAAGTACTTGCACTTTTCCCTATCTGGGGCTGCTATTCTCGAATACTGGTTCGTGGCAACCACATGTATCTTACGCCAGGAATAAGTTGGGTAAAGCCATAAACTGTGTCACTTCTTTGAGACAACCCAACAATGCTGATGTGATTTCACCACTAGTAAAGATTTACCAAACCCAATGCATCCCAACTGGTACTTATGGCGCCGAGGTTTGGGGTTATACAAATTGCACCCATATCCAAACCGAAGAAAATAGGTTTTGCCGGAAGGTGCTGGGTGGGGTTATCTGTTCCCCTCACTATATATGCCACAGTGAACTAAACATCTCATATATAGAAGACTTTGTAAAATCTAGACCAGCACTCTTCTGGCTAAAGATATGGATTAACCCGGCAGCCACCCTCACCCGTGATATAATCTTGGATTGTTTAAAGTGTGATAGGGCACACTGTATACTATGGCTAAAATCTGTAAAAGAATGCCTTGATAGCGTAGGACATGGTTTTTTGTTTACATCACCCAGTTTAATAAATCGTACTCATAAAACTATTATTCATAGGGCATTATATCAGCTGTATAGAGATGAGCGTGAGAGGAAGAACCTGTCAAAGTGTACTATCATAAAATACAAGGGTTATTATGAACCTCACACTAAAAATCCAGGTCCCCCACATAGGTATTTATGTTTAGACCTTGGCAGATGGAATAGGAGGTTACTGTTTCGCTTTCGAGATGGGAGCATAGTAAATTTACTAAACTTCCCTCTGGGCTACAACAAACATTTAGAAACCTTGTACTGCCCATGTAATCCTAATATGAAACAGAGCCTTATGCACTTTTTGTTTTTCTGTGGTTTTTACAAAAATCTCTCCGCTCATTATTTAATGCCCTATTGTAGAAAACATTATTTGTTTAGTTTTAGAACTGCACTGAGGTCTTTTTTACTACTGGGATCAGATGAAGTGATATTCAGAGTGAGTTGTTTCCTCAAAGCTGCTGTCTGTTCACGAGCCACTTTACATATTGATGTATAACATCCGCACAATTGCACTTTATGCACTTTGTAATCTTATTTGCACATTTTTGCATTTTTGCACATTACTGATGTTGACCTATTAATGATGCTGATAATATTCATCCTTTTTAACCATGTTCTTAGAATTTATCTTTTTCTTTTTAAATTGTGTAAAAGTTGTTGTTTTTAACAATGAGGGACACTTTGTATATTAATGTGAAATTGACTGACTGGCCTTTTGTCTTTTAGCCAGCTGACATATTACTGTACTGTATTGTTTTGATTAATCTTTGTCGTACTTTTATGGATGTTTTTATTCCGAATAAAGATCTTTTGACTTTTGACTTGACTTGACTCTACATAGAAATCTCTTCCTACTAAGTTTCGGCGGATTTTTAACCTTTGACCAACTCCAGACGTCTTTGGAGTATTTACGGGAGAAAGGGTCTGTGTGAAAAAGCACGACTGAGTTACTCCAACGTCTTGCGTTAGATTTATCGCCTTACCAAACGTTGGGCGCCATGTAGTGTAGTTCCTATAGTCCCAATAGGCTCTGCGCATTGGAATAATATCTTCAGTAGTGTAGACGTAGGACTGAGGTTAACTAGGTCTCTACTGACTATATTAGACTTAATTTTTTTGCCAGCTCGCTCAGAGTTCACTAGAAAGTTTCTCGAATAAGCGAGGAGGAGTTTAACCTCCCTGGATAGACAAGAAGGGATTTAGTTTCTGACAACCATAAAACATGACAACTTTGCTCTCCCTGAATAAGAGTGTATCTCTAGAGTTGTGTGAAAACAAAAGACAGCTATTTCACTCAGTCAATAAGTGCGTACTTAGTTTCACCAGATTGCAGAGAAAATAGAGACGGGCGTTTTCAATAAAAGGTGTTATTTATTGAGCAGTCTCCTTCCTCATACAAGAGAAATGAATTGATACAATTGCAATACTCATAGTTAAGTAAAGTGCATACAGTAAAAGCAGGATTATGAAATAATACTGTGAAAGCATTGATATGGTTTCTTAGCCATATGATACTTTAAAATGGATAAAATAGATACATACATATATACATTGACTAATCGTACTCAACTGGTGCTTCTAACTACGCCTACCCTGGTGTATCTGACCTAAGCCTAATACGTGGGAAGGAGTAAGTAAGTAGCAGTTTAAGTTAAGTTTGTTTTGCCAAGAATCTGACTCAAGAATTCTCTGTAAGGGTTTAGTCAGTTCAGTACCTGGGTATTAGAAGGCAGGAGGGCTGGTATCTCTCTCTCAGGACTCGGTATCCCAGTCGCCCGCAAGGATAAGCTGGAAACGCCGGAGGCTGGATTTCTCGGCAAGAGAAAAGACAGCGTCTTTCTCAGCGCGTCAAAAGGGAGGGGCAGCGTCCGTGGGCTCTCGCATCAGCTGGGCTCTCGGGCAAATAGTAGCTGCTCCAGATTCATCACCACCGTGTGTTTGCTTAAGGCAACGTTGGTATATTTATACCTGAAAGGTGCCGGGTTTGACGTAAGGCTGGACATAAGACGTCAATAAAGATGTCACTAAGAACTGGTCGTTCTTACAGTGCTTTACAGGAGTTCTCGGACGAAATCAAAACAACAGTAGCGGGGATTTCCCAGGTTGCTGGAGGCTTGGATTTGTTTAAGAACTCGGTGTGCTTTCTAGGGGGCTGGAGGAATAGGCTTGCTTAATGTGACAGCATGCGCTATGACTGAATTATGAAAAGGGTTTCTATGCCGTTGTAGGGATATCATTGATTTATAACCAGACAAAGGCAAAGAATAGGAATATTGATTCAGGTACCTAGATAAACACACTACAGGTTGTTTGGCGGCCTTCTCTTCCACCCCTAACTATTTTCTCTACTGATGAGGGAAGGTATCCCGAAACCCGAGCCATGTCTCGGGCGATATCCAAAAACCCGGGACATGTATCGGGTCTAGAGATCATCAGTTTAACAATTACCTAACTTGCACCCACATGGGTGAACCACTCAAGAACTCCATGTACCAGATTCCCGAGGGGCGATCCGGAGGAGGGGCTAGCGGTGTGCGCTCCATTGCGATTGCTTATACAAATTGGCTCCCTTGAGGTTTGAGCCGACGGGCTCCTGGACGACGCACCTGCGTGCCGGTTCGGGCATCGAGGCCATTGACGGTTGTTTGGCGGCCTTCTCTTCCACCCCTAACTATTTTCTCTACTGATGAGGGAAGGTATCCCGAAACCCAAGCCATGTCTCGGGCGATATCCAAAAACCCAGGACATGTATCGGGTCTAGAGATCATCAGTTTAACAAGTACCTAACTTGCACCCACATGGGTGAACCACTCATGAAATCCATGTACCAGATTCCCGAGGGGCGATCCGGAGGAGGGGCTAGCGGTGTGCGCTCCATTGCGATTGCTTATACAAATTGGCTCCCTTGAGCTTTGAGCCGACGGGCTCCTGGACGACGCACCTGCGTGCCGGTTCGGGCATCGAGGCCATTGACGGTTGTTTGGCGGCCTTCTCTTCCACCCCTAACTATTTTCTCTACTGATGAGGGAAGGTATCCCGAAACCCGAGCCATGTCTCGGGCGATATCCAAAAACCCGGGACATGTATCGGGTCTAGAGATCATCAGTTTAACAAGTACCTAACTTGCACCCTCATGGGTGAACCACTCAAGAACTCCATATACCAGATTCCCAAGGGGCGATCCGAAGGAGGGGCTAGCGGTGTGCGCTCCATTGCGATTGCTTATATGAATTGAAGAGTAGGTCTTAGATTCTGATTTCCCCTCCTTTTTGAAGTAAACCTCCTAGAACACAGCAGAGGAGTGGGAGAGACCGCACACTCTGTATAAGAAACTTGTCATTTCTCTCCTCTGAATATATACATCAGCTCGTCTCAGACTGATTCAGAAGCCGGTTAAAACTTAAATTCACTTATTAGCATGTTCCTATTGACTTATGGGTGATGTATATTACCGGCTAGTTGCCTAACTGAATGTATTCAGAAACCTGATGCTGACTACTGTGAGGAAGTGTGTTGTAATATTCAACTAATGTGATTAATTCTCCAAGTGAATTGTTGAAAGTCCTACATTATTATACAGTGGAACTTTCATTCATTTTCTTCCTCAATACAATGAGATAAAGTCTCACTATTTTCTATCTAACAGAGACGGTGTGGTGTCATTTTTGGTGGGTTTGTGCTGGGGTGCTGTAGTGTGTATGCGCAGGTACGTCACAATTGCCTTCTGGATTTAGCCTTCCTACTCGGTGCCTTGCTACCCTAAGTGGGCCGGCAGCCCCGGTTCCAACAAGTAGACATGGGGAAGCAAAGTTGTGAGGTGTGGCAAGTTGCTTATATTTTTTGCGTGTTTAAGGCACTTGTGGGGCAATGAAAACTTTAGCTGAATACATTTACTGTCTCCATCTGGATCCTTAAGAGATGGGGAATTGCATAGTGTACGCTCCTCAACCTGCTTGGGAAATCTTTTTGCAGGGCCTCCCCCTGAGCCTCCATCTGCCTCCACCAAAACTCTTCTAAGAAGACTACATGGTACCATGTCAACGTGAAGGGAAAAATGCAGGTTACGTATGACAAAAAGTCATGTCTGAATTTACGCCACAACCTAGCCATCTAAAAGACCACCATTGCCTCCCCTCATAAATGAAATGCCCTCTATCTATTGCTCCTGTATTTGTTCTGTTGTGAACAACCCTTTTTGACCAAACTTCTTAAGCTATGACTAAATCTCACCTGCCGGTTTATTAATTTCTCATCAATAGCTTTGCGACCTCCTTGTTGATGACAGCTTTGTTTAACACTTTGTCTATAACTAAATACCTATCTCCCAAAGTGTCAACAACAATTTAATCTAAGACACTATCTTCGACAATACCTGTGACCTTAATCCCCATTGTTGACAAAAGCAATAGTGCGCACACGATTATAATTGGCACTTCGGGACATGCTCATCTCATCGGCCAGTCTCAGAAACTGCTACACGTCTCGCCTATTAGGATTGCATCAATACATTCAGCTCAGGACTTAAGAGAAACTTTTCTTCAGCCAGGAATGTCAAGAAGATGAGGAAGGTGAAGAGGAGTTCAAACAATGTTCAGTGATGTGGCCAATGTTGTCGCTATTGAACCCCATGAGCTTAACATTCATTTTCTTTCTTAAGGGGGAGAGACGAGGAGGTAGAGGTAGCATAATATTGTTCCATGTTTTGAGAATCTAGTTTTTATGAATCTTTTCTATTTTCCTCCTGTGTTGTAAGACACTTTCT
Organism: Lissotriton helveticus; assembly: GCF_964261635.1. NCBI lineage: Eukaryota > Metazoa > Chordata > Amphibia > Caudata > Salamandridae > Lissotriton > Lissotriton helveticus. The sequence goes on from NC_136057.1 coordinate 1,587,084,286, forward strand.
GGTGTGCCTAAGTACGAAAATGCAGGACTTTCAGTATAGATTTCCTCAGTCAAACCCTTCAAATATTCCCGGACATGGTCTTGCGTAGCTGAAGATCAGCCAGCCTGACCCAATTCAGACTCAACCACCCTAACCCTCTTCAGTGCTATGCAAACGTAGCGTGACCTTTGTGGCTGGTGAAGAGGAGGAAGTAGCACATTTGAGGAAGAGAATGACGATAACTAACACAAAGTTTACCCTGATGGGAACATGACACATCTATGGGAGCCAAATGATTGAGATGTTTGTGTGCTATTTGAGAAGGACCTGCCATAACTGCTTTCTCTGAATTCTTCTTCTTGTTCACTTTGGAAAGTTCCATTGTTAAGAGAATCCTAAAAATTTGACATACTGATGACTGAGTCCCCCTGCCACTCGCCTCTTTATCAACCCCCTGCTCCCAGTGAGAGAGGGACTAAAAAGACAAGTGAGTGAACGCTTTTCACCACAACTTCCATCATGGTAGGCAGCACTTCCACCATCTTTGCCAGATATGACTAGCAACTGTGGTATATTTCTTTTGCATTAGAGAAGCTACATACATGCATACACATGTAAAAATACATATATATATATATATATATATATATATATATATATATATATATATATATCCAAATACCACTCTGGTGTGTTCGGTCACCAAACAGAGAGACATGCTCTTTTAATGATTTGTGCTACTGCCGGCCGCAGTAACCTGTTTATTAATCCATATACAAGTGCAGAATGCCAAACAAATGACGCGTTTCGGCCAACGGAGTGGCATTGCTCACATAACAGTGTCGCATGGTTGTGAGCTTTAAATAAAATAGTGCAATGGTCATGTGATATTATGACTACAAATAGGATGAAAAGTGGAAAAAAGTACAAGTGTAAAACTACTGAAACAAGGCTCACATTTGTCGGGTACACAAAAAGCTGTGAATGCAAGAAACCTGCATAAACGGTCTCCCAATTGGTAAACAAGTACACCAGAAAGATACACTGTCCCAAAACCATCCAACAGTTAAGGAGCAGGAGAAAACAATGATAATGTATACAACAAACATAATACCACTGCCATACTGAAATAATACACCACTGTGAGCAAAAAAATGTTATATAGAGAAATAAGGATATTCGTTTCTTATGTCAAAGTACATTTGTTCCTTTTATTCAAATACATAAGCAATCAATATTGACTTCACAATTAATTGGTATTTAAAAAACATAGTTAAAAACAAATATTAAAATACATCACGAAGAATAAAAACAAATTTTAATTTATTATAAAATTTATTTTTATTCTTCGTGATGTATTCACAGTTCATTACATGATTATATGTACTATGCAAAGACATCACAAATAGGGCTAAGAAATAATTATATATATACATATTTGAGAATATCTCTTCCAGCTTAGCACTGTACGGTTATTATTATTATTATTATTATTAAAAGGCTCTTCTATAGCGCGTGGCCACTCGGGAGCATCCCAGCGCTTAAGACTAACCAGAAAAAGATGCAGGTCTATTTTATCTAGCTTTTGGGAACAGGAACGTTTTTAACTTTTTTCGAAAGGCAAGTAGGTTAGGCTCTTGACGAAGAAGTGGAGGAAGAGCATTCCACAGCCCAGCCGCGTTATACGAAAACAGACGGCCCCCTGTACGGGCCCTGCTAATCCTAGGAGTTGTCAGAAGGTTTTGTTGGTTTGAGCGAAGGTTCCTAGTGGGTTTGTATGGCCTGATCATGTCATCTAGAATGGGGGGGCCTCTTCCGTAGAGTGTTTTATGGACCGTGCAGAGTGTCTTGAAATGGATTCGCTCCTTTATGGGGAGCCAATGCAAGGTACAAAGCGCGGGTCTGGCTGATGAACGATGGCTGGTGCCCGTGAGTAGTCGTGCTGCGGAATTCTGGGCAACCTGAAGTTGCCGGATAACCTAAACAGGGGCTCCAAGATAGAGCGCATTTCCATAGTCCAACCTGGATAAAACAAGGGATTGGACTATGATTTTCTTAGCTGTTTCGGGTAGCTGAGGAAGGATTTTTCGAATTGTTTTCAGTAATCCGAAGCAGGTGGCTACTGTCTTCCTTGCCTGGATCTTAAATGACAACTCTGCGTCCAACCAAAACCCGAGACTCTTTATCTCAGTCTTTGGGGTGGGTCCAGGACCCATACAGGAGGGCCAATGTATCGAGTTGTTAAAGGTGGCCTTTTTCCCTAGAAGCATCAGCTCCATTTTTCCTCCATTCAATTTAAGGTGGGACAAGTCCATCCATTTTGCTACCGCCTCCAGGCAACAACAGAGATTGGAGGGGAGGGACTCCACCTGATTGAGAGAAACAACTAGCTGGGTGTCGTCAGCGTAGCTTACTAATTGGATTCCGAAGGGAGCTACCACTTCTGCCAAGGGCGCCATATACACATTAAACAGTGTGGGGCTGAGGGAGGAGCCCTGTGGCACCCCACACTGTAATGGTATTGGTGAGGAGCAGCTATCTCCTGAAAAGACCTTGAAGAATCTGTCGCCAAGAAAGGACTCCAGCCACATAAGTGCCCTGCCTTTAACACCGATCCCCCTGAGACGAGACAGGAGGACACGGTGATTCACCGTATCGAAGGCGGCGCTGAGGTCCAGGAGGATAATGGCCGCGCTGCCACCTGCGTCCAGAATTCTCCTGGAATCCTCTACCACCCTCAACAGTGCCGTCTCCGTTCCCTGTCCTCTTCGAAACCCAGTTTGAGTTGGGTGAAGCAAGTTATGGGTCTCCAGAAAGGATGCTAGTTGTTTATTTACCCATTTCTCGGCAAGTTTACTAATGCCAGGGAGCAGGGAGATGGGATGGTAGTTGGAAAAATCATGGGGGTCGAGATTTGGCTTTTTTAACAAGGCCCTAACCATGGGCAGTTTCCAGTCTTGAGGTACCTTCCCAGATTCAAGTGAAGTGTTAACTAAATGAATGATATGTGTACTGATGTTGGGCAGAGCTCGATTTAAGATGTTCATAGGGGCGGGATCTAGCGGGGAGCCACTTTTTATAGAGTTGAAAAGCGGGGGTAGGAGCTCTTTACTGAGGGGAGAAAAAAAGGGGAGGCAGGGCGAGATACTATCAGTACTGTCTGCCAAAGGAGGGATTAGTTCTTCCAGAGGAAGAGGAGGAAGGGAAAGGAGGATCTTTTGAATTTTTTCAGCAAAAAAATTCGCCAGATTATTACAATGAGCCTCAGCTTCCTCCATACCGAGTGGCAGTGATGACAAATCGGGGGCTTTTAACAGAGATTTAGCTATCTTAAACATCTCTCTTGGGGCGTTGGCGGAGACCTCAATTTTTTCTGCATAAAAGATGGATTTGGCCGCGTTAAGAGCAGATTTATATTTCTTTAAGGCGAATCTATATTTGATTTTTTTCTCTTCCTCAAAGTGTTTTCGCCACTGCCTCTCCAGCCGTTTACATTCTTGTTTCAGGGACCTTAATTCCGAAGTAAACCAGGGTTGTTTGGTAGGGCCTTTCTTTTTGGAAATAGATTTTTTGGGGAGTACGCTATCCAATGATAGTTCGATCCATTGGTTGAAGTCCATATTTGCCCTATCAATGTCCTGATTGGCCTTGGGTTCACTTATTTTCAATGCCTCTATCCAGTCATTAGCTTCTAATTTCGTCCACCGCCTGCCCAGCGTTGTACTAGGTAGTTTTGCTAGGCCGGGTGTGGGCATATTCCATATGAAAGGAATAACCATGTGATCTGTCCAAGGGATGGAGTATGGCTCGGCTGATATTAAATCCAGAATGTTTGAGAATATAGGGTCTAAGAGATTCCCTTTAGATTGGGTAGGGTGTAAGACTATCAGATCCAGTTCACATGCCGCTAAATCTTTAGCTAGTTCTGTGGCAATAGTATCTGAGGGATTATTGAAATGAAGATTCAAGTCTCCCAGTACTATAAAGTTTGAAACCCTGCTGGCTAGTTCTATAGTAGTTTCAATAGTTCCTTCCCGAAATTGTCCAATTGAGCCAGGCGGACGGTAGATTAAAAGTCCTGAGAATGACACTTCTGGGGATACTGTGATAGAAAATTGTGCACTTTCACAGTCAGGGATGGCGCTGTCTGTCATACGGCAGGTTAGGTGTTCCTTATAAAGTATGGCTATCCCTCCTCCAACCTTGAGTTCTCTGTCCCTGTGTTGGATCAGATATCCCGGAGGGAGGGCCTGGACGATGTCTGGGCCCGACGTGGGTCCCAGCCACGTTTCAGTTATAAAAAGAATATCAAGCCCGAGATCTTGGATTAACAGAGAAATTTCAATTGCGTGTTTAGGAAGTGATCGGCAATTGACCAAGGCCATTTTCAAGGCGCCTTCTGCTTTTGTTGTATTAATATCGACTTCCATAGGTCTAAAAGGGCAATGTTGACAGAAGGGGCGACACGTCGCTAAATTCACAGAATGAGTACATAAGGATGGCAGGGCATTATTAAGTGCAAGGAGAGTCGAGCGGGAATAAGTATGTAGGCCGCTAGGTGGTTGGTCAGAGGTTCTGGTCCCTGAGCCCGATCGAGCGCGAACGGGCGCAAACGGGCTTACCTCTGGCGCACCTCCGGCGCTCCGCCGTCGCTCCCGCTGCGCGCCTACGCTGCGCGCTCTGGAGATATGCATTATTTATAGCCGTAGGTGCAGGAGTCCTGTCCAGCTATCAGTATGCCCCCCAAACCAAGATGGCGCCCGCAAATCGGCGCTTCCTGGTTCCCTCACTCACCCGAGACGCGATCTCACAGAGTCCTGAGCCTGACACGGTGGAAATTCCCGCTAAGTGCGGAATGAGGACACGATTTATGGTGCGGGTAAGAGGGGGAGATTGTTGCTCTAAATAGCGCTGAGGCGAGAGTGCGCTAAAACACAGCAGCGCGAGCGCGCAATAAAGAATTAGGTAATTTTTAAAATAAGTAAAAACAGCAGCAGTGCGATCATAGGTGCAGCCGCGCGTTCCGGTCAAGTAGTCTGACCTGAGATTGGGAAGGTTGAGCTTTTATACCCTTCCAGGCGCAGGAGTCCTGTCCAGCTATCAGTATGCCCCCCAAACCAAGATGGCGCCCGCAAATCGGCGCTTCCTGGTTCCCTCACTCACCCGAGACGTGATCTCACAGAGTCCTGAGCCTGACACGGTGGAAATTCCCGCTAAGTGCGGAATGAGGACACGATTTATGGTGCGGGTAAGAGGGGGAGATTGTTGCTCTAAATAGCGCTGAGGCGAGAGTGCGCTAAAACACAGCAGCGCGAGCGCGCAATAAAGAATTAGGTAATTTTTAAAATAAGTAAAAACAGCAGCAGTGCGATCATAGGTGCAGCCGCGCGTTCTGGTCAAGTAGTCTGACCTGAGATTGGGAAGGTTGAGCTTTTATACCCTTCCAGGCGCAGGAGTCCTGTCCAGCTATCAGTATGCCCCCCAAACCAAGATGGCCCCCGCAAATCGGCGCTTCCTGGTTCCCTCACTCACCCGAGACGCGATCTCACAGAGTCCTGAGCCTGACACGGTGGAAATTCCCGCTAAGTGCGGAATGAGGACACGATTTATGGTGCGGGTAAGAGGGGGAGATTGTTGCTCTAAATAGCGCTGAGGCGAGAGTGCGCTAAAACACAGCAGCGCGAGCGCGCAATATAGAATAAGGTAATTTTTAAAATAAGTAAAAACAGCAGCAGTGCGATCATAGGTGCAGCCGCGCGTTCTGGTCAAGTAGTCTGACCTGAGATTGGGAAGGTTGAGCTTTTATACCCTTCCAGGCGCAGGAGTCCTGTCCAGCTATCAGTATGCCCCCCAAACCAAGATGGCGCCCGCAAATCGGCGCTTCCTGGTTCCCTCACTCACCCGAGACGCGATCTCACAGAGTCCTGAGCCTGACACGGTGGAAATTCCCGCTAAGTGCGGAATGAGGACACGATTTATGGTGCGGGTAAGAGGGGGAGATTGTTGCTCTAAATAGCGCTGAGGCAAGAGTGCGCTAAAACACAGCAGCGCGAGCGCGCAATAAAGAATTAGGTAATTTTTAAAATAAGTAAAAACAGCAGCAGTGCGATCATAGGTGCAGCCGCGCGTTCTGGTCAAGTACGGTTGAGTTGTAACTGATTCAATTTGACTGGATACTTGGCCAATGTGGCATGCATACCAATGATATGTAGGATAATGCTGTACTGTCAAATTGTTTGTATGCGAATGCTCTTGTGCCATTTATGGCTGCACAAATGCAAAAAGATTCTGCAAGCTTGTAGAGCACATGTATATAAATCTAGTGGTTACTAATATGCCACATACATTGATGAACACTGCTCAAATGCAAGTAAACCTCTGTCGTAATCGTGCTTTCAAGGATTTGGTAGAAACTCAACCTATAGTTGGAAAAGTAACAACAAAATTATTATCCTCATTCCCTAAAGTGACTGTTGGTTCAGTCCTAATACACCTATCACGGATTGCTGTTGTAAATGATAATTTTCACATGAAGGGAACTTGAGCAGTGAATCCGCAAAGTGTTAAAATGTTGCCTTCACACTATTAAAAAGACTAAACACTTCATCCAAATATGTAATAAATGTGCATGTGAAGGTGCAGTGAATACATGTGAATAAATAATGAAAAAAGCAACCATTGAGAGAAGGCAGCCGAATGAATTCACATTGCCCTCCAAGTTTGTAATTACAGTATATGAGGGGGAACAATGTTCAAAGACTAATTGCAATTGTGGAAATTACAGAAATACAAGTGCCTCATTAAAGTTACCGAAGTAGCTGTTGCGGAGCATGAATCTAGACCAGTCTGGAAGGCACCCATATATCTAGTAGGCTAACTATTGTGATCCCTTGTTGGTAAAACAATCTTCAGAATAGAGGGAAAATGTGTTCCCTGGACCATGGAAAATGGAAATGCTGGTGGAGTATCACCTAGAGATGCCGTGCGTGTAACATAGAGATGTAGAACCTGGTGCATTCATGTGGTGGTACTTGTCTAAGGGATAATTACAGATAATGGTGTAAATCTTCACAAATGTTTAACCCTTTAGGTGCCTTAGTATGAAGTTCTATTATATACTTAGGGCCATATGTAGGTAAATCTCATTTACCGATTCATAAATACCGAATTTTACCGATTCGTTATTTATGAATCGGTAAATGAGATGTAGGTAAAAATTCGATATTTTTTACCGAATCGGTAAGATTCGGTATTTACCGATTCGGTAAATACCGAATCGGTATTTGCTATTGAATCCTATGGGCCTTGAAGCCCATAGGATTCAATAGCAAATACAGATTCGGTATTTACCGAATCGGTAAAAATACCGAATTGCTAAGGGGGACAGGGTGTCACTTTGACACCCTGTTGCACCCCTGTAACTGGTGTTTGCGCCATTTGGCACACATACATGCCCTTAGGGCATGTCTGTGTGCCACATGGCACAGGTGTACATGCACAGATGTGCATGTACACAAGAATTCGTAATTTACCATGCAATTGTATTGCATGGTAAATACCGAATTCTAAAGGCCCTGTAGCACTGTTAGAAGTGCTACCTACACTCCAAAATACATTTTCGGTATTTTTACCAAATGGTAAATTTACCGAATTGGTAAAATTTACAGAATCGGTAAATTTACAGATTCTGTAATTTTACCGATTCGGTAAAATTACCGAAAATTTCCCTTTTTTTCCCCCCCCTACATCTCCATAGCCCTTTACCGGTCGGAAATGGCCGAAAATCGGTATTTTCAACCGATTCCGACCGGTAAAGGGCTACCTACATCTGGCCCATGGTCTCTAGCTGTCTAAGTTGTTTTTCTCGGTTCCCACCTCTTTTGTTGACTGGGACACTGTCAATGACATAGTATTGGAGCACATTGAGATTGTTATCATGCTCCATTTTGATGTGTCGGGCCACTGGGTACGTAGGATCTGAGTTCACGGTGGCGCGTAAATGCTGCAGGATGCGCACATACGCCTGCAGCTTGGTGCTGCCTACGTAGCGAAGTCCACAGATACACTGGAGAATATAAACCACGTGATCTGTGCGGCATGTAAAGTGGCCCTTCAAGTCAACAGGAACATCAGAGAAAGCGGTGGTGTATGTTTTCACATTTATTCCGAATTTGCACGCACGGCATGTGCTGCATTTATAGAAACCATTTTTTGGAGATAACCACCCCATTTTTTTGTCTAGTTCAGGACTAGTCTTAACTAGATCACTACGCATAGAGCGTGCTTTCCTGTACGTGAAGTTAGGCTTGGCAGGTAGAATTTGTGAAAGGGTTGTGTCAGTGAGTACTATAGGCCACTGGACATTATTAATGCCCTTGATCGTGTTAGCTTGCCTGCTATAAGTTGAAATGAGCCTACAAGTGACATTGTCATTGCGGTCGTGGCTTTCTTGATTCCCTCTGTTGGCTAGGGACGGTGTAGCAAAGGTGGCTATGGCAGAATTAGATTGCCTATCTTGTGCATTGGCTTTTCTGAGGGCAATGTCAAGCTTGTTGGCTTAATAGCCTCTTTGCAAAAATCTATTTCTAGCTGCCTCTTGAGCTCACTGGTACCACATGCTATGTCGATTCTTAAAAACTCCCCGTACGGTAAGCTAGAGATGGTGTGATGGGGATGGAAACTCGTGGCGTGCAGTAATGTGTTCCCTGCCGTCGGTTTTCTAAACAGCCGTGTCTCTAGAGCTCCATCTTGAACATATACTGTGATGTCTAGAAAGTTAACTGCAAACTGATCTATGTATGCTGTGAACTGCAAGTTTAAATGATGGGCATTGATGGCATCCACAAAATTGAAGGCCTGATCTTTCGTGCCCTTCGAAATGACGAAAATATCGTCGATTTACCTCCACATATGTATTACATGCCTATCATACAATGCTTTGTGTTTCACCTTAAGGACCTGCTTCTCCCACCAGCCTACATGCAAGCACGCATAGCTGTGGGAGAAGCATGCACCCATCGCCACGCCCTGTTTTTGTTTAAAGATCTTTCCATCAAACGTAAACATGTTGTTGTACAGACACCAGTGTATCATACTCAAGAACATTGTGTTGTGTCAATACATGGAGATACACCTGTTTTTCAAAAAGTAACTCACAGCATTAAGTCCATCATCATGTCGAATACTCGTATATAGGGAGGTAATGTCTAATGTCAATAACATGTACTCACTGGACCATTGAATAACGCTCAGATTCCTTAAAAAGTCCTTGGTGTCTCTGAGATAAGTGGGCAAAGCAACTACGTGTTCTTGCAGATAGTGGTCCACATATCTAGATGTGTTTTCAAAGACACTGTCTCTCGCTGATATATTTGGACGTCCTGGAACCGGATTAACAAGTTTATGAACTTTTGGAATCAGATAAAATATGGGCAGTGTAGGATATTCTTTGTGAAGAAAGCACAATTCATCTTTAGTGATTAATCCCTCTCTCTTCCAAACATTATGTTGCTCTTTATAGTCCTTAATGATTTTCTTGGCTGCTGCCTAGTTTGAAAGTTCATAACATTCTGCATCATTGAGGTGTCTGAATGCTTCCAGCTTGTATTGAGCTTTTTCCCATAGGACAATATTTCCTCCCTTGTCGGAGTTGTTGATCACGACAGAATCATTGTTTTTGAGTTTATCCATGAGTTGGAAATACTGTTGAGTTTTAGTGTCTTTGAGATTGTGTCTATTTTTGGTGGTTTTACGGTGTAATGATTTTAACTCCTCTGTGATCCGTTCGTGGAAAATATCCAGTGCATCACGTGGCATTACTGGGACAAATGTAGAAGGTGCTTTGAAGGGACTATTGCCAGGGGCTGAAATGGTGATATCTTCAGACTTTGCCAACTCTTGCATATTGAAAGTGCAGTCCTGTGTTCTGACTCCTTCGGAACGTAAAGCATGAAGGGTGGACAAGAGAGGGATTTGATGTACTGTGAGTCCCGAGTGTGGAGATTTGGTCGATTGTTCTGGTGTTTGTTTGTTGTGATTTTTAATTCTAATTTTTTTTTGCCAGGTTGATTTTGCGAATAAATTTGTAAACATCGACTCTTGTCTCAAAGTAGTTGAAATTGCTCTCGGGGCAAAAACTGAGTCCCAATGCTAACAGTTGTTTTTCAGCTGTATTTAGTTGAAAATTGGTCAATTTAACGATAGTTTTTTCAGCACTGTTGTCTAGTGTTGCCAGGTTTTCTTCTTGGAGAATTGCCCTCTGCCTCTGCCGTTGGCGCCTCCTGCTGCTTCTGTTCATGCGGACTATGGATTTTGAGCCCTCGGTCGTAAAGACATTTTTCTCTGTTCTCTTATAAAATCCATTTCCTCCGCATAGGTTAAAGGGCCCAGGTAAGAGTTGTTGCCGGCTTCCGCACCACCGCTTGCATCTGACTCTGTGTCGCTAGGAACGGTGCTGATATCAGAAGATGAAGTCATAACATTACTTGATGTACTGGCATTAGCTTGTGCTTGTTTTTGTACCGCCACAATTCCTTTCTGTTTTTTTACAAAGTCGTACTTGCGGGCAAAAGTGAAGACTTGACCTTGCTCATAGTCATTCTTGTCACGAGCGAACTTAAATGCCTTTCTTGTCTTTATTGAATCTTCCTGTTTCTTGATAAGGACTGACATTTCTGCAATGCTTTTTAGGTTTCGCCCTGGCGTTGCAACTGCGTAGCAGTTGCTCCGCCCAAGGGCGAAATCTAATGTTATCTCAACAGTGAGGACTTGAAACCGCCCCTTCTTCCATTGGCTAGCTCCATAAATGGAGGCTAGCCATTGGAAGACATCAGCGTCAATCACTTTCTCCCGGTCAGAACGCGAATCGTGGGCGTTTCTGACTCTTTTTTTAAGTCCCGCCCCTTGATGCCGTGTGTCCCGGGCCGCGCTGTGATTGGCTGCCGGCCCGGGACACCCCCGTGACGTCATTTCCCGGGCCGCGCTGTGATTGGCTGCCGGCCCGGGACCTGACTTGTTTGATTACTGATTTCCGTTTTGAGAAGTGGAGTCATATTAAAACTATTTGTTTGTTCATGTCCTTTTGAAATCCCACATTGTGTCTACTGACGGGTTCGCCTGTCTGTTCTTAAAGTGCTACGTTTAGCATCGGTCCATTGGAAAGTTTTCGGCTAATGCGTGTTTTATGGTGTATACTCAAAAGCAGCTTATTCATTTCTCTTGTCAAATACCTCATCACCCGTCCTCTTAACAGAATGCAGCGTGTTGGAAATGGGAGAGCTAGGTGCGACTCTCGTGTGCATGCCTAAACTGGTGCTGCCTTAAACCTACCGGCCCCTAAAGAGGCTTTGGAGTCGCAAGAAGGGCGTTCCTTAGTGAACCGTTGCATAATCGCCGTTTCGAGTCTGAACCAATGTCCCCGCAGTTGTGCTTCAAAACCGCAGAGTAATGGTCATGTGGTGAGTTTTTGTTTAAACAGTTAGTTCCCTTGCGTTTGTTCCTTTTGTGTGGTGTGATTCACAGCTTAATGAGTTGCAACAAAATAAAGTTGCCTGTGATTGTAAGAACGCCACTCTGCCCTCTTTTGTAGTGGCTAATTTCATTCCAGAGCGCTCGTAAGGTGGTGGGTAGACAATTTGTCGATGAGGAATGTGTAGGCTCATGGAGGGCTGCAGAAGGGACGACGTAAATGATGGCATGTATTTTCTGTTGCAAGTTACATTGGATTATTTTCACTTTGCCTTGACATTTTAGGGTATTTTTTGAGGGGCATTGCAGAATAAAGTTATCTTTTGTCAAAATGTTATTCCAAATGTGCTGGGAGCTTCTGGCTAGAGGGAAACGCTTGTGGTGGGAAAGAGGGCTCGGCTGAGAAGACGGTAAGAATCGCGAATGAGGAAGTAAGGTTGAAAGAGAACAGTATTTTTGTTGAAAGGTAAAGGGCAGTTGACTGAGAAATTGCTAAGTATTTGTCTGTAACTGTAAGTGGTCTTTTATAGAGCCAATGCCGGGGATCCTGGGCTTAGCAAAAGTGCAGGGTTGATGTCCGCAAGGAGGAAGGGGCTGAGGGTGTGTAAGTGCTACTAATATTGACGTTATGCGTTAGTGAGACTCTAACAAAATTCCGCGGAATCCCCATTTCTGCTTGAATTTTTTTCCTAATAATGGCAAACAGTTTTCTTTTAATAAGGAATTGGACTGACCGGGGGTTTGTCTCGCGCTCTCTCGGATGCACCCTTTTTTTAAGAACTCGGAAGCAGCTGTGTTTTTTCCCCCCCCTCTGGCAACAGGACGTGGAGAAACGAAGTCGCCTTGCCTCGCTGATTAAGCACATTATCACAGTCTTTCCCCTTTTTACAGAAACATTGCAATTGAAGCGTATCTTCTTTCAACTGCACAAGTTTCATTTGTTCATTTCTCATATTGCAGTGATGTGTAGAAATGTTACGATCTGCTCGTAGCTCCATGGTTACCTCTGAGCAGAGGGCAGTACAAGCATCGTCACTGAAAGGGTTTGAACTGAGTGCAGTGTCCCTGTTGCCATGCTACTGGAAACGAAGAAGTGTTTGCAAAACATAGCACGTACTTCTCGCTGCAAGCGTTGAAGTTCTGCAGAGAAAGAAAAGGGCCATCTAACCATGCAATGGGTGCAGCATTAATGCGGTCTATTCTTGAGTGAATTCTTTATTTAGGACCTTGAGTCAAGTCTTGTGTGTGAATAATAAAAACTGATTGCACCTGTTACCAAGGTGACATAATGTTCAGTTCCTAACTACACATTAATTTTTAGGGACAGCATCTGCATGCAAACAACCGTTAGTCTGCCGGGAAAACGTTGGTTACGTGCTTTTCTTGAACCCCATGTCTTAAGTTGACAAATATTATGTAACTTGCAGTTTTACATCGCCCCTTTTTCATGGAAATATGGTGTAGGTGGTGGGGCTCTTGCAAGGCTTGGTTACGCTGACACCTGCCGGAGTTGCTCGACTTTGCTGCTTGCTTTGTTGCATTAAAAATAAGTCTGCAGGGACTGACTATCCACTTTCGCGGCTTTGATTTGGTTGATTAATTAATCGCCTTCCTTTCCGCACGACCACTCTACAACAGTATTTGCTTTAACATATGTATTACAGTTTAATACATTCTCGGTTTGTAAAGGAGGTTGTTTGCTATTGGTGTAATTAGTTCACTAATAGCATTGCTAGCAGGAGTGAACAGGAATGTTTCCAGGTGCAGTTTTAACCCTAAGAAGAATGAAATTCTGAGAAGTCCTTCCCAGTGTGTGACCTTCAGCTCACACCAGATGTCAGCAAGAAGCGTTTAACTGACTGAGACATCTTACCAGCTACAACAAACATTTGCAATGCAATAGGTCTTGCATTTGCGAGAGTTGGAGCTATTGGCATTGTAAATGACAATGCCTTTTGTTAATTTGTTTTGAAAACCTACAAACGGTGCATAAACACGCACTTTGTACATATAGTCCTTGCTTACGAAAAGCAAGGCTGTCTTAAAAGACTGCCAGCTTTGCTTCTCATAAGCAAGGAATAAAAGTACAAAGTGCTTGTTTACGCACAGCTTGCAGGTTTTCAAACGCATAAACAAAAGGCATTGTCATTTATAATGCCAATAGCTCAATCTCTCGCAAATGCGAAACCTATTGCATTGCAAATGCTTGTTGTCAATGAAATCTTTATTACACGGTGTTGTCAGTTGTTATAGTTGAAGCTTAATGCAAGTGATTTCTTGGATATTTGTATCACGATCGATGCTCGCATACTTAATGAGAAGGCAGACTAATCACATTGAGGCTTCCATATTGCTGTCTGCCCATTCTTTGAGAAGAAGTGGATTGGGATTTTCAAAGCTGGGGACCAGCATGATTCTCAGGCCCCTCGGTACTCGACCAACCTCGTGGTACTTTTCCAATGATTTGATTTCCCACCACTTATTAAGTTCACTTCAGGTATTCTTTTCGAGAGTTTTCAATAACGTTTTGACATCCGACCCTTGCTCTGGCTCCTTTGTTTGCCTGCTGCTGTTATCAGTGACTTTGGGAAAATTGTTAAACAGTTCGTCGGCTGCCTTCTCCCGTTCAAGAAACGCCTCGTTCGACATTGCACTTTAGAATGATCGATATTTTACCGTGACAGGGGTTACTTCGTTTAATTACCCTGTGGCCAGCAGTATGCAGTACCTCCCCACCTGTGCTGTGTGACAATAATGCTCCTGACTTACTGCGACAACCTCGTGACCTCCGCCGCGATAACAACACCTCCGGTGTCACAACCGGAACGGGACTGCTTCAGTTACCGTCGTGCAGGGGGCTGCCCATGTGAAAGCTTGCGGTACAAAAGGGGGTGGTGATGGACGGAGCATCTGAACCAATCAAACACTCACACCCAGTCAAAAGATCTGGGTTTAATCCATCACCGTTCTTTAGCCCACTCTGCCACCCCAGTTCAGACATGGCCATACGCAAATCAGTCTGACCCTGTGCCTCATGGGAACAGTCCAGCCCGAACTGCCAAGCCATGCCTTGCCTGGACCGGAAACAAGCTTCCGAGGACTGGTTTCTGGCATTACAGCCGTCTTCAGCCCGGCTTGCTTGAATCCAGTGGCAAAGAGAGAAAGCTTGCAACAGCTACCAATCCAAACGGCTTGAAAAATGGACAGCCGTCTTCCGGGTGAGGGTTACAATGTAGGAGAATCAAGCCAATCCTCCTCAGGTAATATCCAACTACCACTCTGGTGTGTTTGGTCACCAAACAGAGAGACAGACTCTTTTAATGATTTGTGCTACTGCCGGCCGCAGTAACCTGTTTATTAATCCATATAAAAGTGCAGAATGCCAAACAAATGACGCGTTTCGGCCAACGGAGTGGCCTTGCTCACATAACAGCGCCGCATGGTTGTGAGGTTTAAATAAAATAGTGCAATAGTCATGTGATATTATGACTACAAATAGGATGAAAAGTGAAAAAATACTACAAGTGTAGAACTACTGAAACAAGGCTCACATTTGTTGGGTACACAAATAGCTGTGAATGCAAGAAACCTGCATAAACGGTCTCCCAATTGTAAACAAGTACACTAACATATTTCTGTTCAAATACAGGATACAAACAAGATTTTTGCAAAAGATTTTTTGTTGTTGCATGTATATACAAATAGGACGATCCACAGTTCATTGCATGATTATACGTACTATGCAAAGACATCACAAATAGGGCTAAGAAATAATTATATATATACATATTTGAGAATATCTCTTCCAGCTTAGCACTGTACGGTTGAGTTGTAACTGATTCAGTTTGACTGGATACTCAGCCAATGCGGCACACATACCAATTACAGCATTCCAGATATGCAGGATAATGCTGTACTGTCAAATTGTTTGTATGCGAATGCTCTTGCTATACGTATATATATATATATATATATGTCACAAGCAGTGCACTGCGGGCATAAGTTATAGTTAGCTCAGGTAACTATAACTGTTGAATTTCACTGGTTTTGTACAAGGGAAATCTCAGCGTAACTTTAATGTCCCAGTAACCTTTGTTTTTTTCAGTGAATATATATATATATATATATATATATATATATATATATATATATATATATATATATATATATATATATATATATATATTCACTGAAAAAAACAAAGGTTACTGGGACATTAAAGTTACGTTGATATATATATATATTCACTGAAAAAACCATAGGTTATAGACCATTTATAGTTAGGAATTTGCATTTACAAAACCTTGACAATTCACTGAAAAAACCATAGGTTAGAGACCATATATAGTTAGCTGGACATTTTATTGACATAAAACCAATGAAATTCCATATATAGTTAGTTGCACTAACTATATATCGCGCACCCGCAATCCACTGCTGATGATGTCACATATTACATCATTCATGACATGGTCAGTGAAATCACTGATGACATCACTGGTGACATCTCAAATGACATCACTGATGACATCACTGATGACATCTCAAATGACATCACTGATGACATCATCTAGTGTCTGTGTGTTTTTGTAAAGTTTAAATATGTTTTACATATTGAAGAATGAGTGGATGTATGGAAGACTGAGTGTGTGTGTGGCTGGCTGGGAGGTGTGTGACTCTGTGCATATCAATGTGTACTTGTATCAGTGATTGTATAAGAGAGTAAGTATGTGTTAGTATATGTGTGAAAAGTATGGTGTTCTGTGTTTAACTGTATAGATGAGGAAATCGAAGTGTGATTGATTCTTCACAGGACTGACTAGGTGTATGAGTGCATATGATAGTGTTGTAATAATGAGTGACTGTATGTATGAGTGATTGTATGGGTGAATGAGTGAATGTGTGTGTAGACGTAGGAATCAGTGAGTGCGTATGTAGTAACTGGTATTGGTGTGTCATGATGTCATCAGTGATGTCATTTGAGATGTCATCAGTGATGTCATTTGAGATGTCATCAGTGATGTCATCAGTGATGTCACTGAAGTATGGTGTTCTGTGTTTAACTGTATAGATGAGGAAATGGAAGTGTGATTGATTCTTTACAGGACTGACTAGGTGTGTGAGTAACTCCATGGATGAGTGGCAGTGTGTGAGTGTCTGCATAGGTGTATGAGTGCATATGATAGTGTTGTAATAATGAGTGACTGTATGTATGAGTGATTGTATGGGTGAATGAGTGAATGTGTGTGTAGACGTAGGAATCAGTGAGTGCGTTTGTAGTAACTGGTATTGGTGTGTCATGATGTCATCAGTGATGTCATTTGAGATGTCATCAGTGATGTCATCAGTGATGTCATTTGAGATGTCATCAGTGATGTCATCAGTGATGTCACTGACCATGTCATGAATGATGTAATATGTGACATCATCAGCAGTGGATTGCGGGTGCGCGATATATAGTTAGTGCAACTAACTATATATGGAATTTCATTGGTTTTATGTCAATAAAATGTCCAGCTAACTATATATGGTCTCTAACCTATGGTTTTTTCAGTGAATTTTCAAGGTTTTGTAAATGCAAATTCCTAACTATATATGGTCTATAACCTATGGTTTTTTCAGTGAATTTCATTGGTTTTTTAAAAGCTAATATCTATAGCTGTAAAATATATTCTTTATTACGTGACGTATCACGTAGCCACGTGAGACGCCGCATGACGCGTCGCATAACCGTGACGTATCGGCTCTGCAGCGCAAACAAAACCCGTAACGTAAGCGTGCCGGAGCACGCTTACAGATATATATGTATTTTTTAACCTTAATTAGACAAAATCCACACGTGCACATATCTTGAGGCCTTGCAAAGGCACATCAAACAAACAGTCCCTACAATTTTGCCAAGTTTGCTGGAAATCTATTCCCTTAATTTTTTTTTTACTGTTTCTCTTGCTTTTCCCCTTGTTACGCTTACCGGGACGAACCGGACGCTCCAAAAACACAAGATGGCGGACTCCCGTTACGCTGCCGGTTAGCTGCCCGGTTCGCGTACCGGGAAGCGCCTCTACCGCGAAAAATCGCGGGGCACTTTCATATCCCCCTCATCAATCCTAGGGGGTCAGGAGTGGTCTACCTTGCCCCCTTTCCTTCATTTCCCCCTTCGTTTTTCACCACATCTTGTCTCTCGATCGTACCGAGAGACAAGATGGCGGCCGCTCCGGACTGTTTAGAATGTTGACAGACACCGGAGAGCCAATCAGCTTCGCTTCGCGAAGTTCCGTTACGCGTCAGGTACGCGAACCGGGGCGCTAACCGGAGCGCTGTCACAGATATATATATTTTTTTAAACGTTCATTTCTCAAAATCCACTGGAGCACATATATTGAGACATAGCAAAGGCACGTCGGGCAAACCATATCTACAATTTTGCCAAGTTTCATGTAAATCTATTCAGCCGTTCGAGCTAAAAGTGAGTCCAACCGCCCTATGGAATAATGAATGGGAAAAACGCGTTTTGGGACCCCCCTTTTTTCTCGGCCCCCCCCCTTGACGAAACCCCCCAAATTTTCAGGGGCTGCTCAGAAACAAAATGTGCCATTTTCCTGAAAATTTCAGCCAATTCCGTCCACAAACGCCAAAGTTATTAGACATAGAATTTTCAGAAATCCCATAGAGAAAAAATCCTAACTATATATACCCACTGGCTATCGCCAGTAGGTAATATACATATATAAACATATATAATCTGCATATCTATATAAATATAAATGCATGCATACATATACATATATGCATACATATGCATGTTATTTACATGAAAGTTTTAAAAACACTAATAAAAGCAAAGCTAAAAAGCCACCTCATTACAAACAGAATGGCTTTAACTTAAACGAGGGCGAGATCTATTGCATTTTCAATGCTTGTTTACTTTGGTTCTACCAAGAAGGCATTCAGATGTGTCACACATTTGCCATAAATTCTGAATGTTAGCACTCTAGTTGCTCATTAGATCACTGTAGTAAAGCTAGTGCTCACCAGGGAAGTCTGCTGCTAATCATGGTTTGCAGCCATTTTCCCGCATTTTTTATCCCGCAGACTTTCAGTCCGCATACCATTATCCCGCAAGGTCATTGACCTCGCATACCATTATCCCGCATTTTTTCAAAACGTATGTGCATTTATCGCGCATGCCTTTACAAAGAATTACGTTTTAAAGGCATGTATGGTAAATGCATTTGCGTTGTGAAAACCACGATGACGAGAGAGGTAAGTGGGTTTATGTTAATTTTTTCGTGGGTTAGTGATTGTGTAGTGTAGTGTAGTGTTGTGTAGTGTAGTGTTGTGTTAGTGTAGTGTAGAGTTGTGGTGGTTGTTTAGTGTAGGGTCATGCTGGGGGTAGTGTTTTAGGGTTTAGGGTTGTGTTGTAGTGTTTGCGTAGTGTAGGGTCATGCTGGGGGTAGTGTTTTAGGGTTTAGGGTAGTGTTGTAGTGTTTGCGTAGTGTAGGGTCATGCTGGGGGTAGTGTTTTAGGGTTTAGGGTTGTGTTGTAGTGTTTGCGTAGTGTAGGGTCATGCTGGGGCTAGTGTTTTAGGGTTTAGGGTAGTGTTGTAGTGTTTGCGTAGTGTAGGGTCATGCTGGGCGTAGTGTTTTAGGGTTTTGGATAGTGTTGTAGTGTTTGCGTAGTGCAGGGTCATGCTGGGGGTAGTGTTTTAGGGTTTTGGGTAGTGTTGTAGTGTTTGCGTAGTGTAGGGTCATGCTGGGGTGTAGTGTTTTAGGGTTTTGGGTAGTGTTGTAGTGTTTGCGTAGTGTAGGGTCATGCTGGGGGTAGTGTTTTAGGGTTTTGGGTAGTGTTGTAGTGTTTGCGTAGTGTAGGGTCATGCTGGGGTGTAGTGTTTTAGGGTTTTGGGTAGTGTTGTAGTGTTTGCGTAGTGTAGGGTCATGCTGGGGGTAGTGTTTTAGGGTTTTGGGTAGTGTTGTAGTGTTTGCGTAGTGTAGGGTCAAGCTGGGGGTAGTGTTTTAGGGTTTTGGGTGGTGTTGTAGTGTTTGCGTAGCGTAGGGTCATGCTGGGGGTAGTGTTTTAGGGTTTAGGTTAGTGTTGTAGTGTTTGCGTAGCGTAGGGTCATTCTGGGGGTAGTGTTTTAGGGTTTAGGGTAGTGTTGTAGTGTTTGCGTAGTGTAGGGTCATGCTGGGGGTAGTGTTTTAGGGTTTAGGGTAGTGTTGTAGTGTTTGCGTAGTGTAGGGTCATGCTGGGGGTAGTGTTTTAGGGTTTAGGGTAGTGTTGTAGTGTTTGCGTAGTGTAGGGTCATGCTGGGGTGTAGTGTTTTAGGCTTTTGGGTAGTGTTGTAGTGTTTGCGTAGTGTAGGGTCATGCTGGGGGTAGTGTTTTAGGGTTTTGGGTAGTGTTGTAGTGTTTGCGTAGTGTAGGGTCATGCTGGGGTGTAGTGTTTTAGGGTTTTGGGTAGTGTTGTAGTGTTTGCGTAGTGTAGGGTCATGCTGGGGGTAGTGTTTTAGGGTTTACGGTAGTGGTCATGCTGGGGTGTAGTGTTTTAGGCTTTTGGGTAGTGTTGTAGTGTTTGCGTAGTGTAGGGTCATGCTGGGGGTAGTGTTTTAGGGTTTTGGGTAGTGTTGTAGTGTTTGCGTAGTGTAGGGTCATGCTGGGGTGTAGTGTTTTAGGGTTTTGGGTAGTGTTGTAGTGTTTGCGTAGTGTAGGGTCATGCTGGGGGTAGTGTTTTAGGGTTTACGGTAGTGTTGTAGTGTTTGCATAGTGTAGGGTCATGCTGGGGGTAGTGTTTTAGGGTTTAGGGTTGTGTTGTAGTGTTTGCATAGTGTAGGGTCATGCTGGGGGTAGTGTTTTAGGGTTTAGGGTAGTGTTGTAGTGTTTGCGTAGTGTAGGGTCATGCTGGGGGTAGTGTTTTAGGGTTTAGGGTTGTGTTGTAGTGTTTGCGTAGTGTAGGGTCATGCTGGGGCTAGTGTTTTAGGGTTTAGGGTAGTGTTGTAGTGTTTGCGTAGTGTAGGGTCATGCTGGGCGTAGTGTTTTAGGGTTTAGGATAGTGTTGTAGTGTTTGCGTAGTGCAGGGTCATGCTGGGGGTAGTGTTTTAGGGTTTTGGGTAGTGTTGTAGTGTTTGCGTAGTGCAGGGTCATGCTGGGGTGTAGTGTTTTAGGGTTTTGGGTAGTGTTGTAGTGTTTGCGTAGTGTAGGGTCATGCTGGGGGTAGTGTTTTAGGGTTTTGGGTAGTGTTGTAGTGTTTGCGTAGTGTAGGGTCATGCTGGGGTGTAGTGTTTTAGGGTTTTGGGTAGTGTTGTAGTGTTTGCGTAGTGTAGGGTCATGCTGGGGGTAGTGTTTTAGGGTTTTGGGTGGTGTTGTAGTGTTTGCGTAGTGTAGGGTCAAGCTGGGGGTAGTGTTTTAGGGTTTTGGGTGGTGTTGTAGTGTTTGCGTAGCGTAGGGTCATGCTGGGGGTAGTGTTTTAGGGTTTAGGGTAGTGTTGTAGTGTTTGCGTAGCGTAGGGTCATGCTGGGGGTAGTGTTTTAGGGTTTAGGGTAGTGTTGTAGTGTTTGCGTAGCGTAGGGTCATGCTGGGGGTAGTGTTTTAGGGTTTAGGGTAGTGTTGTAGTGTTTGCGTAGTGTAGGGTCATGCTGGGGGTAGTGTTTTAGGGTTTAGGGTAGTGTTGTAGTGTTTGCGTAGTGTAGGGTCATGCTGGGGTGTAGTGTTTTAGGCTTTTGGGTAGTGTTGTAGTGTTTGCGTAGTGTAGGGTCATGCTGGGGGTAGTGTTTTAGGGTTTTGGGTAGTGTTGTAGTGTTTGCGTAGTGTAGGGTCATGCTGGGGTGTAGTGTTTTAGGGTTTTGGGTAGTGTTGTAGTGTTTGCGTAGTGTAGGGTCATGCTGGGGGTAGTGTTTTAGGGTTTACGGTAGTGTTGTAGTGTTTGCATAGTGTAGGGTCATGCTGGGGGTAGTGTTTTAGGGTTTAGGGTTGTGTTGTAGTGTTTGCGTAGTGTAGGGTCATGCTGGGGGTAGTGTTTTAGGGTTTAGGGTTGTGTTGTAGTGTTTGTGTAGTGTAGGGTCATGCTGGGGGTAGTGTTTTAGGGTTTAGGGTAGTGTTGTAGTGTTTGCGTAGTGTAGGGTCATGCTGGGGTGTAGTGTTTTAGGGTTTTGGGTAGTGTTGTAGTGTTTGTGTAGTGTTGGGTCATGCTGAGGGTAGTGTTTTAGGGTTTAGGGTAGTGTTGTAGTGTTTGTGTAGTGTAGGGTCATGCTGGGGGTAGTGTTTTAGGGTTTAGGGTAGTGTTGTACTGTTTGTGTAGTGTAGGGTCATGCTGGGGGTAGTGTTTTAGGGTTTAGGGTAGTTTAGTTGTTTAGTGTATGCTAAAGGCATATTCGTTCTAAAAGTGTTCGTTATTTTAATTTGCGGCCTAATAGTACATGCGGGATTTCGTCATATATTCGCTAATCATACTTTCTATGGCAAAATGAACCCCCTCATTTTGTTCCTTTTTAAATTAAATGTTTTAAGAGTTACCACTTTATTCCAATCAAGATGGCTTCAGGTGTGCCATACCTTTGTAATAAGTAGGACTGTTAGCACTCTAGTTGTTCTTTAGAACACTCTGGGACATTCTGTCATTGGGCTATAGTTGGGCTACATCTGGCTGATATTTGGGCTACATTTGGTTTTTTTGTCTCTGGTGGCCATCTTTGGGCTACATTGGGCTACTTTGGGCTACATTTGGGCTCCAACATATATATAGCCCAATGTAGCCCAATATATATTTTTCAAAGTTAATTTTCGTAAAAACCACTGGAGCCTATATATTGAGACATAGCAAAGGCACATCGGGCTACCAGTCCCTACAATTTTGCCAAGTTTGGTGTAAATCCATTCAGCCGTTCAGGCTAAAAGTGAGGCCAACCGCCCTATGGAAAATTGCATGGGAAAAACACGTTTTGGGACCCCCCTTTTTTCTCGGCCCCCCCTTGACGAACCCCCCCCAAATTTTCAGGGGCTGCTCAGAAACAAAATGTTCCATTTTCCTGAAAATTTCAGCCAATTCTGTCCTCAAACGCCAAAGTTATTCGACATAGAATTTTCAAAAATCCCATAGGAAAAAAATCCTAACTATATATACCTACTGGCTATCGCCAGTAGGTAATATATATATATATATATATACATATATATATATATATATATATATATATATATATATATATATATATATATATATATATATTAGATCACTGGTAACAGGCTGCACGGGGGAGGGGGTCCGTGCGGGCCCCCCGCATTCTTTTAGAAAGTGCCCCCGGGAGGTAGTGGTCCCCTGGGCTAGGAGGAGTCGGAGAGGACCCCCCTTGCTAAAATTTAAGAAGCCCCAGAGAGGTGGAGGTGCCAGGGGTAGCGGGGGAGGTTATATGGGCCTCCCCCTCATTAATTAGTACAGACCCCCAGGGAGGTGGTGGTCCCTAGCATGGCCCACCCGGCCTATGCCTGGGGGGTCAGGGTATTTTTTACTTTTTGTTATGGTACTGCGCTTCAAGCCGAGTCACAAGATGGCTGCCAACACTTCCTGGTTGAAGTGTTGGCAGACAATCAAAATTCAGTAGGATTTTGGGCTTCCAGATATTTATATTTGTTAATCTTAAATATCTCTGAAACTACTGAGCGGTTTTACACCAAATCACAAAAGCACACTTTCTGGACCAACATCTAACTTTCTGCCAAATTTGGTGTAATTCCATTCTGCGGTTTGGGCTGTAGTCGTGTTTAAAAAACTAAAATTCCATATAGACATAACATGGGAAAACACGTTTTCCTATCCCCTGTTTTTCTTGCCCCCTGCTTGACTGATGACCCCGAAACTTTGAAGACAGCAGTTGAACGAAAAAGGGGACGTTTTTTGAAAATTTCCTCAGGATTCGTCAAGCACTGCCATATTTATCGGCAAAAGAAAAAACGCTTTCCCTTTAGAGACTTTGGTCCTAACTATAACTACCTACTGGCGATTATAATATGGGTTAAAAAAATGTGTATGTGTATATATATATATATATATATATATATATATATATATATATATATATATATATATATATTACCTACTGGCGGTCGCCAGTAGGTATATATAGTTAGGATTTTTTCTCTATGGAATTTTTGAAAATTCTATGTCTAATAACTTTGGCGTTTGTGGACGGAATTGGCTGAAATTTTCAGGAAAATGGAACATTTTGATTCTGAGCAGCCACTGAAAAGTTGGGGGGGGGTTCGTCAAGGGGGGGCCGAGAAAAAAGGGGGGTCCCAAAACATGTTTTTCCCATGTTAATTTCCATAGGGCGGTTGGCCTCACTTTTAGCCCGAACGGCTGAATGGATTTGCACGAAACTTGGCAAAATTGTAGGGACTGTTAGCCCGATGTGCCTTTGCTAGGTCTCAAGATATGTGCTCCAGTGGATTTTGAGAAATTAACGTTAAAAAAAAGATATATATCTGTAAGCACGCTCCGGGCAGCGCCCCGGTTCGCGTACCTGACGCGTAACGGAACTTCGCGAAGCGAAGCTGATTGGCTCTCCGGTGTCTGTCAACATTCTAAACAGTCCGGAGCGGCCGCCATCTTGTCTCTCGGTACGATCGAGAGACAAGATGTGGTGAAAAACGAAGGGGGGAATGAAGGAAAGGGGGCAAGGTAGACCCCTCCTGACCCCCTAGGATTGATGAGGGGGATATTAAAGTGCCCCGCGGGGCAAAAAATAAAAAAATAAAAATGTTCGCAGTAGAGGCGCGTCCCGGTACGCGAACCGGGCAGCTCACCGGGCAGCTAACCGGGCAGCTAACCGGGCAGCTAACCGGCAGCGTAGCTGTCAACATTGTAAACAGTCCGGAGCGGCCGCCATCTTGTTTCTCGGTAGGTTCGAGAGACAAGATGTGGTGAAAAACGAAGGGGGAAATGAAGGAAAGGGGGCAAGGTAAACCCCTCCTGACCCCCTAGGATTGATGAGGGGGATATTAAAGTCCCCCGCGGGGCAACAAAAAAAAAATTGCGATTTTTCGCGGTAGAGGCGCTTTCCGGTACGCGAACCGGGCAGCTAACCGGCAGCGTAACGGGAGTCCGCCATCTTGTGTTTTTGGAGCGTCCGGTTCGCGTACCGGGTAGCGTCCCGGTAAGCGTAACAAGAGAAACAGTAAAAAAAAAATAATGGAATAGATTATCAAGAAAACTTTGAAAAATTGTAGGGACTGTTTGTTTGATGTGCCTTTGCAAGGCCTCAAGATATGTGCATGTGTGGATTTTGTCTAATTAAGGTTAAAAAAGATATATATATATCTGTAAGCGTGCTCCGGCGCGCTTACGTTACGGGTTTTGTTTGCGCTGCAGAGCCGATACGTCACGGTTATGCGACGTGTCATGAGGCGTCTCACGTGGCTACGTGATACGTCACGTAATAAAGAATATATTTTACAGATATAGATATTAGCTTTTAAAAAACCAATGAAATTCACTGAAAAAACCATAGGTTATAGACCATATATAGTTAGGAATTAGCATTTACAAAACCTTGAAAATTCACTGAAAAAACCATAGGTTATAGACCATATATAGTTTGGAATTAGCATTTAAAAAACCTTTTTTTACTCACACAAAACCATTGAAATTCCATATATAGTTAGTTAGTTGCACTAACTATATATCGCGCACCCGCAATCCACTGCTGATCATGTCACATATTACATCATTCATGACATGGTCAGTGACATCACTGATGACATCACTGATGACATCTCAAATGACATCACTGATGACATCACTGATGACATCTCATTTGACATCAATGACCACATTACTGATGATATCATTCATGTGACAATACAATGCATCTCCTCACATTTTAATATAACCTCTGTTACACCCAGTGTTAAATACAGAGTATAATTTTTGAAACCATTGACACACCAATACTAGTTACTACATACGCACTCACTGATTCCTACGTCTACACACACATTCACTCATTCACCCATACAATCATTCATACATACAATCACTCATCTTTACAACACTATCATATGCACTCATACACCTATACAGACACTCACACTCTGCCACTCATCCATGGAGTTACTCACACACCTAGTCAGTCCTGTAAAGAATCAATCACACTTCCATTTTCTTGTCTATACAGTTAAACATAGAGCACCTTACATTTTCAAACATATACTAACACATACTTACTCTCTTATACAATCATTGATACAAGTACACATTGATCTGCACAGAGTCACACACCTCCCAGCCAGCCACACACACACTCAGTCTCCCATACAAATACTTGGACAATCAATCAATAACCCATATGGTTAATCATATAGCTACTGATCAACACATGCAGCAGTTTACAGAACAACAGACATAATGATGCACAAAATATGACAGTTTAGTCACTAACCCATGCACTCAGTGAGACACATTTAATCACTCACTCATACATTCAGTCATGCACCTACTAAATCCTTCGTCCAGACACGTATACTTCCACTCATTCTTCAATATGTAAGACATATTTTAACTTTACAGAAACATACAGTCACTGGATGTTGTCATCAGTGATGTCATCAGTGATGTCATTTGAGATGTCATCAGTGATGTCATCAGTGATGTCACTGACCATGTCATGAATGATGTAATATGTGACATGATCAGCAGTGGATTGCGGGTGCGCGATATATAGTTAGTGCAACTAACTAACTATATATGGAATTTCAATGGTTTTGTGTGAGTAAAAAAAGTTTTTTTAAATGCTAATTTCTAACTATATATGGTCTATAACCTATGGTTTTTTCAGTGAATATATATATATATATATATATTACACAGTGGTGGTTATAGTTTGACAACTTTTTTTATTTTTTTTTAAGTTCATCCACCTTGGCTCCTTCTGGTAAAGTTTCACGCAGATCCGTCAAAAGCAAGACAAACACGCATTTGCAATGCAATAGGTCTCGGATGTACGCAAGTTTAAACTACTGGCATTGCAAATGGCAATGCTTTTATTTAGGTTTCAAAATCAAAAACAAGAATAAAAGGCGTTGTCATTTACAATGTCAATAGCGTAAACTCGCGTAAATGCAAGACCTATTGCATTGCAAATGCTTGTTAAAACTTCATCACCGGCAAGACCCAGCCCACTTAAAGCCCTGTATAGATGCCAACATTTATTGTGTACTGTAACTGTTAGCATGCACAGTGATAAAGTGACATGATCAGTCAAGCCCCCTTTCTTACCACTTGTAAAAATCAGCATTTGTGAAAGCATGTGTTGGCGCCACAAAGCCAGGCTATTGGCTTTGTCTCCCTTTTATTAGCAAGTGTCCCAGTTATACACATTATCCCCATTATATGAGTTTTTATCCAAATTCAATAGGTTTCAGGTTGTTGATATTTTCATCATTGGCTAATTAAGTTTACTTAATTTTTGAAATACCTGGTATCTTTTGGATTTTAATGGGGTAAATACTTCACTAATAATGGATTTTTATGGGTATCAAAATATTTAGAATGTGGTTGTGTTCTTTCCAAGCAGTTGTCAAAAGAAGTTTTGAATCCGGGGACCAATTTTCAGAGGTCACTAAAGTGAAGCAGAGTCGTCTGGGGCACTAATGTTGCTGAGGCAAGACAGAGAGCAAGGGTAAAAGGGTAAAATATAGCACAATTACGGTAGTATATTAGGGATATGCAAGGGGGAGGGGTCACTGTTAGGCTAATTGAGCAAGACTTCGAAGAGTAGCAATTGGGTCAGTGCGAGATGGCACAGGTCTACATCAGGTCTGACATCCGGTCTACAAAAAAATACTGCATAGTTCTAAAAGAAAAGATTCTGAAGTACGAACGGGGGAGATGAGACTACCCACTGGGGTCCCAACCAAACAGAAGCTCCAAAAGAGGGAGAGAGTGCATGTTTCAGCTAACGAGAAAAGCTTAGATTTTAGGAGGAATGAGAGATGTTCTTCTCTGTGGTTCCTTATATCTCATCATCATAAGCATCGTGGGCAGAGGACCTGACTTTGCCATTTTTTTACTATATATTCTATTCAGGTTATTGCTGGGTTTATCTCTGCAGATGTTATGGACATACTTGTTAAGCGATACAGAACTCATCTTCAGTCTATTCACATTGTTTTTAACCATTGTTGTATGTTGATTTTGCTGTTTGCAGCTAATTCGGTCTCGCCTTTGGGACCTTATATAACAAATGTTTTAGCCAGTTTCAGAGTCAGTGGCCCAAATCCTGCTGCTAGCGCAGGCTTTGTTTCAACAAATAAATATTGTTCCTGACAGCCTAGTTATACATTTGTTTAGAACCGAAAAGAGCCACAAGGAGCCCTGCCTTTTATAAAGCCTGATGTCCAGTTCAGAATCTCCACTGACAGCCTTCGGCTGCCTCAACGGGAAAGGTTTCAGCCCACCGCTCCTGGCGCTTCAGATCGCAGGGCACGCGGAAGATGACACGGCCTTGTACTTTGGTAACTATTAACAGACACCATTAATATTTTTTTGTCTATCAAAAGTAATTTGCAGGTAATTTTTTTTTAATGGATTGGTACAAGCCTGAAAGCCTAATACCTCATCACTTTACATGATTGGGATGTACAATAGGCAGGGAATAGAACATATAAGGCGGAGACATGTTAGCAAAGTTGATTGTATAGAAGATTTAATAGGGTTTTTTCAGACAGCCACATAGGAAATATACACTAAGGTAGTTTTAAACACTGTTCTGCTTCACTGCTTAAATCCGGAGAACATATATTCGGAACTTCCAACTAGAGGTTGAGTTCACCATTGTAGCATCTATTTACCTCGGTGTGGTTATGTCACCAATTATGAAGCATGTCACAATAACCTGTGGGTGAGGTGACCTTTCCAACATCTGTGGTAGACACCAACTAGAAGCTGGGTCTAATAAGGAGGCACTATTCAAATGTCGAAGAGTCCTGGGACAAGACAGCCAGACAGCAAGCACCCGCCGGGGACAGGGCGGGGGGGGGTACTCGCAGCAGCGCACGCACACAGAGTCAGATCAAGATCAAGACTAAGAACAAGAGTTTTACTCCCCAAAAGTCGACCTGAACGGAGAAGTGGCTGACAGCCCTAACTGGGGGATAATGAGGTCAGGGAGAACTCGACGACCGTTGGAACCCAAAAAAAACCCCAAAAATTCAAAAAGAAGTCAAACGTAGCAGACTCATCCTTGGGGGCTCAAGCCGGCCAAAGGGAGAGGTTGGTCTCAGCGCCCACCCCCGAATCGACAACAAAACTCGCAAGAAAGTCGGGGCTCCTAAAAATCTTTTATTTAAAAGATCCAATTGCAGCGATCTACACGCCAACAGCTGAAGCCAGCAACTTACCAAACCCAATTTCCCCAATAAATGTTCTATCCTCTCTGGACAAAAACAAGCCAAGCATGAGCGACGGGCCAATGCCCTGCACACAATCTAAGGGTCCCACACCCAAGGGAAGTGCACTGACAATAACCGCACAAGTACACCATCTAAACCCCCACTCAGGGGAAATCGACCACGCAGAAACTCGAAAGCACACCTTGGCGGATGCCACCATAAAGGACTGCAGCCGGAAAACTCCTGACAGCACAACACTTACCGATGTGGTGGAAGTAAACGAACCTAAAGGTCCAATAAGACCCAATGAGGGTCCAACAAGCCTTGGCAACCTACACGCAGAATCCTCGTGCGATAGTGACCCATGGCACAAACCATTGTTTTTGTCAAACGATTCCGAACTGGAAAAACTGACGGAAAGAATATCAATGTACCTAGAAATTCAAGGCAGAGCATTACGATCTGAGCCAAGTCTGAAAAATCTCCACCCAAGTCTAGGTCTGGCGATGTCTACTCCTCGAGGGCCAGTAGAAAAAAGAAACCATCAAAACCTTACTATAAACGACAGTAACATCTTGACAATAAACGATCCTTACGTAAATCAAACTGCACCAATAACCTCTCGTCGGGCAGGTCGATGGACATTGATACTAAAGCTCCAAACAAGACTCAAGGAGATCAGTCGTCCAATTGGATTAAGACCTTACTAAGCTCTTTAGATCAAGCCATAAAAGTTTTGAACTTTCAATCTAATAAAATGGAGGTGCAAATCGACCTCATCACTCTAGTGGCAGGCCACATTGCAGGCTTAAACTTAAAAATTGACACACTTACCTCACTTTTAAAAAATCAGGGGAAATTGGAGGCCCAAACAGGCTCTAATAAACAACAGCTTTGTTGTGGTTGTGGCTCAATAATTGAAAAATTAGCAAGCTTGCCGGCCAATCTAATGGAAATCTTACGGGAGTAAGACACCCTCACAATCCAGCTGAAAAAACCACAAATCTTACCCCGGAAAAATCACACTCCTCCAACAGGCCTATCATAAAGGAGCACTTAACCAGTAACTACCTAAAGGATTTAGAACATTTCCCGAGGGAAGCGGGGCTAGAAAGATCAGCACAAGACCAGGAAACATCATCGCCCCCCCAAATAGCAGTTGAAGAGGAAAAATTGCCGTTAAAGAGGAAAAAATAGCAACCAAGAGACAAAAGAAAAAGGCCAGGAAACCCAGATTAAAGTGCAAGCAGCAACAAACTACAGACCCAGGCAAGCTGTTTCCGATCTTCCACGCAAATTCCGCTCAGGACTCCAACTTCGATTCTCCTATCATGACGCAAGACGGCAAGGAGGGCCCAACTCAGCCGCCAGTAAAACGAGAGTCCCAAATCCCCTTAAGGGAGGACAATCCAAGGCAGAAAGCGACAATAACATCTGTCAACCAATCCTGCACAATGAACTTGGTACCAGCGAAAGTTGCCAGCGGCCCAAAGGAAAAACACCTGTACCAAAGAGCGTCCAGATTCACAGGGAAGGAATTCTTAATTCTACCCGGATTGCCGAAAAGGGAGGACCAGAGCAAATGAGGACCAGAGAAAACACGGGAGCCCACATAGAGGGACAATGTCCGCCAAATCTGGCCAACAATAACAGCCCAAACTCCACCGGAATAAAGTCCAGCCGCCTGATACCGGTATCCCTCCAAAATAAAAAGTCAGGAGAAAATCTAGGACCACAGTTAAAAACTGTATCCACCCGCATGTGTGTTACCTTTTCGGAAAATGAGCGGACCTGTGCCTTATTACAAGCTCGGCAAAACTCTTCTTCAAAGGAGCATCATAACCCAGGTCTAAACCAAAGTCCAACTAATCAGACGACGTCAGCAAACACGGACCGGGAACGAGACCTCCCCTCTACAATTCTCAAACTTAATGAATTTACGAAGCCCCAACAGTCTAAAGATTCCAATGATCATCTGGAAACTATACACCACATCCTAACATTCATTCCCGGAATACCCATCAGAGGGGCCTCAGAATTTCTTAAACCGAGGCAACCTGCTAAAACTGTTCCAGGAAATAGAGGAGCTAAATGAGATAACATCACAGGACCTTCTGACAGTCGAATTTAAAAGAATCCCCCATCATACAGAGTCTGAAGTCACCATCACAACGTGGGCCTCAAATGCCATCGCTGACAAGATATTTGCCACAAAAGATCACTTCGAAACATGGGGCATCTCGCTTGTACGAAACACATGCCCAAGATATCCATTTCCGTTACAAATAAACACCCACAACGAATCAAAGGGCAACGGTAAAAAACGTCCTCCGTTCTCCTGTCTATTAGGAGCACGTGCTACCTCACCAGCCCCTGCAAGCTTAGCGGACGGGGAAATCGTGACAGACACCAAGCAACCAACCAGGCAACATGGCCGGGATATACCAGACTGGTCCTGGGTCCCCACGTTCCTGTGTAAAAAGGAACCCTAACACGGAGAAACATTTCTCATCGTCTCTATGTAGGATGGAGGAAATGCAGAGTGCCAAAATAACCTCAACAAAGATCTCAGTATGCGCATGGAACGTACACGGATTCCAAGAAATGGAGCTGGACTATGATACACAATCCTTTTTTCCCAACCAAGACATAATCCTGATTCAGGAGTCATGGAAACTAGCACCAAGCGTAATACCAGGCTTTAAGACCCACCACATCCCGGCAGAAAGACATTCAAACTTTGGGCACCCCCGGGGAGGTCTATCAACTCATATAACTCAAAAATTTAACTGGTCATCAGAAGCACTGGATGTAGGCCTCAATTGGGTACAAGTGACCAGAATCACTGAATCCATGTCAGTTGGGCCCAAACAGTGGCAAATCATAACCCTCAATGTTTATATCCACCCGGACCGGAAGTTACAACAAGAAAAACAAATTAGCCTGACGTCGCTGATTAAAATGATGCAAAAAACCTATCTAGGATGTCCACTATTAATCGCAGGGGACTTCAACTGCGACCTAATTGGTAAACATAGGGCAAAAGGAATCATGCGTCAGCCCAAAGGAGGCCCCAGGTTAGCCCTCGATCTAAGAGACCTGGGTCTGACTATCTTGAACGGTAACACGTCGGGGGATAGGCCGGCAGGTATTATGTACCTGAGTGGAAGGGTCCACTCAACTATAGATTACACAATAGTAAGTGATGACTTAATTCCAGGCATTGAGACCTTTAAAATTGTCCAACGGCCAGAAAGTGACCACTTCCCCCAAATAACTTCCCTTAACTCTGCGCCCAACGTGGCACCGAAAATATCAAGTTTACTACACCAAGCCTCTAAATTCAATTTAAAGAAACTAAAATGGCGAGGAGAAATGCTGGAAAAAATCCAGCTCGCCGCAACAGCTCGAAAACTCGAGTTAGGACTGCAAAAAAAGGAAGACCTGGTAAAAAATTGGGAGCAATTGGTCCTGGACCTTCTCTACAAATTTCCAGCAACTTCAGGTGTACCGAGTAAGTCTACCCTTAAAAAGGAGCCCTGGTTTTCCAACGAATTAAGAACAAAAAAAAGGAGGGTAGCGAAGGAGGTCCGACTTTTAGCTCGGCAAAAAAAACTGGGGTTACAAACAAATAAGGGGGATCTGATAGAAGCCAGAATCGCTTATAGGATTTCACTAAACATCGCAAAATCTGCCTATAAGGGGAAGCTATGGCATAAACTACTAAGTGCAGGAAAACACCCCAACAGTCGAGAATTTTGGGGTATCATTAACGACCTAAATAAAGGACCAAAACTCTACCAGGAAGCGGGAGTAGGAGCGGACTCTTGGACCCAACATGTGCAATCCCTCTACAGCATAACAACAGCAGGCCTCCCGAACAATACACGGGTAACAAATCCAGTAGAGAATGGCCAGTTGGGTACTTACAACATAGGTACAGTAGGACCGAGGTTAAAGGACAGCTCAAAAGAGGAGACGACAGTCCCAGAACTAACCACCAGAGGGGAACTCTGTAAAATCATCACAAGGCTAAAGGCTGAATTTTTAATATTTAAACACGACCCGGAATTCTGGGCAGAAATCCTAACGCCACTTTTTAATCAAATCTATCAAGACACACAGGTACCTGCATCTTGGAAGGGCAATGTGATTCATCCAATATTCAAACATGGCGCCCATGGCAACCCAACAAACTACAGACTTATATTGCTGATAGACGTCGAAGCAAAGCTTTACGCCTCTGTATTCTCCTAAAGCTGCAAGACTGGATCGAAGAATCTCACAGAATCCCCTGGTTTCAGACAGGCTTTAGGCGGAATATGGGGACAATTACCAACTTAACTTGCCTGTCACTATTAATGGACAGAACAGCAGCAAAGGGCGCACGATTGTATGCCTGTTTTGTAGATATTAAATATGCCTTCGACAGAGTTAACCGAGAGCGTCTATGGGGTAAATTACAGCATTGGGGGACGCCAACAAAACTAATACAGGCAATAAAAGTTTTACATGAAGACACATGGGCAAAGGTCAAATTGGGAAATGGAGCTTACACAACGAGGAACATACCAACACACCAGGGCCTAAAACAAGGCTGCGTTTTAGCTCCCACCCTTTTTAACCTTTTTCTTTCCGACTTTGCAACAGTGCTGGACACAGATGAAGTGCACCCACCTTCATTGGCAAACTTGCAAATTCCCTGCCTGCAATACGCAGATGACATAGTCCTGCTGAGCAAAACCCCAGTTGGTCTACAAAGAGCATTAAACATACTATCAGCGTACTTAGAACAAG
Source organism: Lissotriton helveticus (assembly GCF_964261635.1). NCBI lineage: Eukaryota > Metazoa > Chordata > Amphibia > Caudata > Salamandridae > Lissotriton > Lissotriton helveticus. The sequence continues at coordinate 1,587,117,903 of NC_136057.1, forward strand.
AAGGTCTGGATCTAAACAAAGAAAAAAACAAAGTGGTCCGTCTAGTAGACCCAAAAAAACTTAGATACACATGGACGTACAACGGGACGAAGGTGAACGAACAAGGTTCGTATAAATACCTTGGAGTTACAATTTCCCAGGGAGCAAAACAAACGGAGCATATAACTGCAATACGCGCAAAAGCCCAAAGCCTAATTTTTGCTTATCGGTTGCTAAAAACAAAAATGGACTGTCCGAACCACAATCACCTCCGGAAGGTTATGTCGGCACAAATCTTACCATCCTTGTCTTACGGTCTCGTCACCTGGTGTGGCAAGGAAATAGACCTACTAAATGAGCTCCAAACCAAAATCCTTAAAGCAGTTTTTAATCTTCCAAAGCGTGCTTCAGCCCCGCAAGTTAGGCTGGAATTTGGTCTGCAAAACCAGAAATATAGGAGCATGAGCGGCTTCATAAAACTGTGTCACAAGTTAAGATCAGCAGATGGATTGGTTAAACTGGGAAGCTATAAAAAATCAAGGAGCGAAGGGAACCCTGTGCCCTTGGGGAAAAGATCTGAAAATCTGTGTAAAAGAGCTGGGGTTGGAAGGCACATGGGAGTCCGTGACGGACAAAGCAACCATAAGTAGATTAGCCAACAAGGCAGCAAGGATGAAATCTTTTCAAGATGACAAAGTGTCACTTCTCAAACGGCGACATGGTTGGACCATAATCAACTCCTTTAAAGCTGGACTACCGCATGCATACTTATCCTCTCATTTCAATGTGCACTTAAAAAGAGCCTTCACAGACTATAGGATGGGCATGCACATTTCGAAGGATCTAGCACCATCCTGGAAAGGTAACTACCAGACGGAGAGTTGTAGACTATGTGGATACAAAACAGAATCACTAGCTCACTTTTTGTGTGTTTGTCCGGCTCTCCTGGCACAACGTCGTCGATTCTTAAAACAGATCTGCAACGAGTTAAAAATCCGCACCTGTAGGCAAACGGTAACTTGTTGGCTGGGAGGGAGTTCAATTATTTTGGCTTGCCGGGGAATAAAATTCTTGGCAGAAGTGAAAAAATGCCTGAGTCTTGTGGAACAAGGACAGGGCTAATGAAGCGGGTCACCAACGCTGCCTCGATCCTAATGACTGGTAAACCCTGCACAATTCACGTAATAACATTTTGACCCTAAAGTCTGCGGGAGTATCCCCGGACGAAATTTTTTAAACTGTGTTACATCATTTTAACAAAGGAGTAGTCTAATTTTTTAGCAAGCATTTTGTCTTTTTGTACCATAAAATTATCATGTGGAAATTGTAATGATTTTAATTAATTATGCAATAAATCTTTTTGACTTTGACTTTGAGTCCTGGGACAATTGGAGTGGCGGTATTCTGATTTAGTGGGCCGACAGGACCACATGGGGTGATCTGCGGATGCTGAATACACTGTGCCAGTTAGTTGCGATGGGCACACTCCAAGCGTGAATTGATGTGCCATGCACTGGAATGGGCGATGGCCATGCCCTGTGTATGCTGGTGTAGGCAGGACAAGGAATGGCCACTACTGTGCCATGAGCACAGGACTCACAAGCTCATTATTATAGTCGGAGTGCACCAGGCATAGTTCAAAGCTGCAGGGTGAGTCCGATGCCCTGTGCAATGTGAGTAGAGCCGCAGTCTGTATGTAATGACTGCATGGGAATCCCCAGCAGTGGGCATTGTGCAGAATACTTCCAGGGAATAATACTTTGTGTGCATAGAGTGCAGTAGACAGACATATGCATGCCCATGTGCCTGTTGCACATAGGGTGTGAGTGAGCACATGGCATGGGCACAAGGAGGCACTATGCAAAGCAGCCGAATGCAGGGGGACGTGGGGCTGGGAGCTGGAGGTGGAGCAGAAGATGGAGCAGCCGGGAGCTTGAACCAGGGCTGAGCCCGTTTTCTGCAATAACACACACACAAATACATATGAACTCAGACACAAACAAACATACCCGCGCATACTGACTCAGGCACACAGGTACAAAACACACACCAGGGCCGGCCTTAGGCATGTGCAAGCTGTGCACCTGCACAGGGCCACCAAACCCCAGGGGCCACCATGCCAATATATCCTTAATATAATAATCCTCTGAGGATGGATACATATTTGCGTGGCGGCCCCTGGCAGGGATTTGGCGGCCTCCGGCTCTGTTCCACTTCTAAACACCCTGACCCCCCCCCCACTCTTTACTGGCCTCCGCCCCGCCCGGACCCCCTCTTCCAGGGCCCCCTACCTACGCTCCCTGCCCAGGGCCACCATGACCCTAGAGCCTCCCCTGCACACACAGACACATCCAGACTCAGACAAACACACTCGCACTCACACACCCTCCGATCCCAGCGCAGCACAACTCTCTCGCTATAGCGGGGGTCTGGGGTACCCTTCTTACTCGGCAGCCCCTCGTGCGCGCCCCCGGTCCCACACCATGCCCGTGCCGCTACTGTTCCCAATTCACCGGGGTTGCAGGGGTTTTGTAAATCCGCCCCTTTGTCCCGGAGAGATAAGCTTATCTTGGCCGTGTGCCTCCTGCGGGATAATGTTGATTCCAAGACCGGCTCCGTGCTGTCCTGGCATTTCTGAGAATTGTGGAGTTAGGGAGTCGGGGGCGTGAGGGGCTCTGCTTTACGATCCACAATGCACCCTGATATAAAGTGAGGGGCGTCTGCGCGCCAAGGATATGTCCCCAGCCAAAGAGACACCATAGTGCACCAGGGGACTCGACAGACAAGGCCCAGAGTGCAATTCCTTCATTAACCCAAACTATTGTCCGCAAATTCTTCTTTTTATTTGCAGTTGTGTATAAAGCGAACTCGACTGAGTGCTTTACATGAGCACCAGATACATATCATAAGCACGCATTCATTTTTGGTAGGAACGGGGGATTGAGTGAATTTTACCCAGAATCACAGGATGTTGAGCCGACGTAGAGATTCGAACCTAGCGGCGTAGCCAGGCCTTCTGCCGCCCGTGGCTGTTCAAGGTTTTGCTGTCCGCGGCGGCAGTAAAAGCGGGGTGCACCACCCCTCCTCCTCCTTGCTATGCCACTGCTCGAACCTGCTTCCCCAGCTCCACAGTCGAGCTCTGGGCGTTATGCCACATCCTCTTCTTATAACACCCCTGGAAACAGAAGCCTGCTCACCTAGGGATGACTGTTGTCCAGTTTTCAGACTTGACGAACCCCGGGGTCTAGTGTTGTGAACTGAGAAAGACCAAAACGTTTATTGTGGTGGCATTTCCCACAGCATGTTTTTGCTACAGGCGCCACATGTGAACGATGAGTGGTAGGCAAGTGGAATGGCATGCTACAAATATCTGCTTCACTAGAAATGGTGCAGCGCATAGCTTTTGTGGCAAGGGACTTGACTTTGGTTATGGGGTTCGCAACTAGAAGCTGGGTCTAATAAGGAGGCCCTATGCAAATGTTGAAGAGTCGCATAGGGCGCGAGTGAGCACGTCATGGGCAGAAGGAGGCACTGTGCCAAGCAGCCGAATGCAGGTAGGAGGCGGAGCTGGAGCAGAAGATGGAGCGGCCGGGAGCTTGAACCAGGGCTGAGTCCGTTTTCTGCAAAAACACACACACTAATACATATGGACTCAGGCACAAACATACCCTCACACACCGACTCGGAGGCACACACATACAAAACACACACACACACATCCTCATACAGACAAACACTCTTGCACACACACGCCCTCCGATCCCAGTGCAGCACACCTCTCTCGCTATAGCGGGGGTCTGAGGTACCCATCTGTAAGATTGTGATGCATTTTAGTAGTTGGGAGTGGGCCGAGCTAGGGGGCCAGAGGAAGAGGAGGAGCGAGACAGGAAAGGGGCAGTTAGAGCAGGGACACCATGGAAGATGGATGTATCCAATAAAGCTCAGTGAATATAAAGTAGTGTCTGCCTCTTACTGACATGCACAACACTACATCTGGTGACGAGGATGGGATCCCTTCGTTGTGCCGCTGCGCAGTTCCCAGGAGCTGAGTAATTGTCTCGGGAGCGCGTATGAAGGTCGCCGTTGCGACAGACGTGCCTGGAGCGAGGACCGCCGCCGGATCAGCAGCGGACAGCCTCGCCGTATGTGCCCTGCAGCTCCGTGGCTGGAAACCACGTGGAGCGTGATCGCAAAAGCGCTGTCGAGCGCTGCGTTTAGATGCTCACCCCTGATGCGTGGTAACGCGGTGAGTGAAGAAAGGACGGCGGGAGCCCACCCTGGTCCTACCTGCAGCTGAGAGCCCTCCTGAGCACACAGCGTCAACACGGGACTTCCAAGGGAGATTTCCAGGCCCCCGCGTGGTGCGCGACTGCCGGGTGAGTGCCTGATTGAAAATGAAAATAAAGAAGAGCCAAATCTCGTGGAACATGGGATTGTGAAATCGGCGGCCATCTTAGAGTCAGGCGGCCAGAGAGACATCCCCATGTGAAGACTGTAGGTGGCCATTTTGCAGTCAGGCAACCTCCAGTTTGATAAGCAAGCATTGACAACTGTAGTAAAACAAACATTGGTAAATGTAAAGAACAAGCACTAGTAAAGACAAGAAGAGAAATAGGACAACAAGCGTTGGCAAATGCAAGAGACCAATCATTGGTACATGTGAAGCAAACAAGCATTGGTAAATACAAAACAAGCATTGGCAAAAGCAAGCAGCAAGCGAACAAGCATTGGCAAAGACCAAACAAGCATTGGCGAAAACCAAACAAGCATTGGTGAAGACAAGAGACAAGCAAACAAGCATTGGTAAATGCAGAACAAGCAGTGGCAAAAGCAAGCAGCAAGCGAACAAGCATTGGCAAAGACCAAACAAACATTGGCGAAGACAAGCAAACAAGCATTGGTATATGCAAATCAAGCATTGGCAAAAGCAAGAAGCAAGCGAAGACAAGATATCAGCAAACAAGCATTGGTAGATGCAAAATAAGCATTGGCCAAAGCAAGAAGCAAGCAAACGAGCATTGGCAAAGACAAAACAAGCATTTTCGAAGACAAGAGACAAGCAATCAAGCATTAGTAAAGACAAAAGAAGTATCAAGCAAGCAAGCCTTGGTAAAGGAAGTAAAACAAGCAGTGATAACTGCAAGTGAACAATAAGGAACCAGCCTTGGCAGGTTCAGAGGAACAAGCATTGGCAAATGTAAACAAACAAATGTTAGCAAACATGAAGCAGCAAACATTGATAAACGCAAGTGGCAAACGGAATGAAAGAATACGCATCAGCCAAATGAAACAAGCACAAGCAAATACAAGGACCAAGCGAAGCCAACAGCGCAATAGAACGAGCACAAGCAAATGCAGATCCCGAATGTAACGAGCACGAGCAAAGACAAGTGCCAAAGTAAACGTTCAGCACCACGTGGAGACAAACAGTTAAAAGTAACGGGAACTAAGAAAATAAATGATCCAGAAGCATGAGTAGATGAATGTCAAGGAAGCCTTCTCTCATCGACGAAGTGATTGGATAACCTGCACCAATCCAGAAAGAAACACATGAGTGAACAAGATGTCAAGTGTGCCAGGCACCTTCGCGGAAGAGCCAACAATCACCTGCAGCTAACATGCGACTCTAAAGAAAGCGAGCCACGAGTCACGCATAGTGTAGCTGAGTGGTGGCCATTCTGAACTCAAGAAATCCAAGTTTCATTCACTGGCGCCTATCGAGACAGTTGCGAAGCATACCAACCTCAAAGGAAAAGGCCAGACCATGGATCTCGGCTGAAAAGAGTCAGCGAAGAAGACGGGAGCAAAGTGAACAGTCCTGTGACCATAGCCGATCAGAATCTGATACTACTCCTCCAGCTGGTAGGTCATGAGGGCTGACGCTTAATCAGAACATTTCCTGAAAAGGACACAGAGACCTACGAAAGACTCCAAGAGAAGCTACGTGTCCATTTCCACGCACAGGTAGACGTGGATCATGATCGCATCACCTTCAACACAGCACGGCAGGAACCAGGAGAATCATTGCCAAAATTCATCACCCGGTTGCAAAGTGTGGTACCATGCTGCCATTTCAATACATTTACAAATGAGGAGGCAGTTCGGCTCCGGATAATCGAAGGCTGCTCAAATTCTAACACGAAGCGCAATATTCTTCGAGGGCATTGGTCGCTAAAGGAAATCATCAGAAAGGCCGAAGTTGGAGTGCGGGTCAAAGCTAGAGACATATCAAAAGAATTGCACCAGAATGCAAGACACAAAGATACCAGGAAAGAGACATCCCTCATGTCTGGGAACAAAACCCAAGAAACAAACCAAACCAGAAAGGGATAGGGTGAAGGCAGACCAGAGATAAGACAGCGGGAGAGACAAAGGGACATAGAATACTCCGAGTCAACAATACAAAAGACCGGGACAATCCAGGATTGTGACAGTCTCACTGACACAACCTCAAGGAGTCATTCAAAGCATGGCACAAACTATTCTGAAGAGGATGAAGCGTCAAGTGGGACAGATCGTACCCATGGACAAGATGGCAGTCTGCCCAACAAGCGGGCAAGAAAAACAAACTACAGAAGATGGGAACAATCATGTCAACACTGGAAATCGGCACACGAGCACCCCCGAGCATCCCGCTATTCGCCAAATTCTGTAGATGCGTCCGAGGAAGCATCAAGCAGTAGAACACATCACGCCCATAGCACAGATGTCAGTGCACAAAGCAAACGTGGAAGAAGAAGCCAACCGCATAAGATGGACTGATTCACTCAGACACCGGCAAGGGGAAGACAAACGCATCCATGACATCCGAGACAACGAGGAAACTGAGAGGAGGCCATTACCATCATGTGAGAGAGGCAGATATGAAGCACCCTGGCATCAAATGCAAGACATAAACATGTGGTTATCAAACAACCTCTCCAGTGAGATGACACCGAAGCTAATTCGAGAAAGGTCCCCAGAGAAATATCCCAAAGAAACTTCCGACTCTAGGAGCAGCCCGTCACGGCCTACCTATTTCAGAAATTTACCATTCAGGACACACTCAAAGGAACGCTCTCAAAGGAAAACAACAAAAGACTCTTCCGATTCAGACAGCACGTCTGCTCAATCCCTCGAGTCGACCGAGTCATGGTCCCGACAACGGCCATGGCGTCAACCACCCGAACACACCATAGAACCAAGGGACATTCTTCCCATCAAGAGCATTGGTCTCACACCAATGTCTCTGAATACTCAATCACTTCACAAGACAACCTGTCATGTCAGTCACAGGTATATCAAGACATAAATAATGCACCGTCATCCCTGATGGGGTCAGCGAGGCTGATTTAAAGGGCCTACAAAAGAAAAACAGATATAGTGGACAGTACTCACCAGATGGAAAAGGACCAGCCCGTCAATCTGCAAGGAAAGCCAGACGTGTCAATAGAGACAGATCATCATCGGATGAGAGAGAAACATACATATGCCCAGATGTTCCAAGGGTTCACCAGTCCCAAACGCGAGCGGGAGTGGATGAGACAACCAGAGGCAGCAAATGAGTCCCCAAACCATACCAAGACGATCTCTTCAGATAGTACCTTACCGTCTGGCATCCATGACTCTGAACAGGAGGGCAGTGTTGCCCTCAACCGGACAAGACAAAAAGAAGTAAAAGTACATGCGGGTGCTCGGAAGAGAACCAGAACAACATCCCCTCAGAAAGGAGATCGAGCGTCAATCGAACAAGAGTTGCAAAGGAAGACAGACTGCCGATATCAAGCTGAGCCCTTCACAGTCACCTCAGACACTGAAGGTGAGTGGATCACCCAGAAGCTGATTGAAAATCACCACGAATCTGAGCATACGTAGATCGCACGAGACGTTGTGCAATTGCAAAGATGCACTCATGTAGTAAAGGATGCTCTTGTCAAGGCGACAGAAAGACACACAACGGAAACAGAGATGCGTCTCCATAGCTCAAATGAACGGCCCGCGGACCCGTGTGGCTGATCGAGGAACTATAAATATGTTGGACGTTAAGTTAATTTCGTTAACAAGGGGGGAGATGTAAGATTGTGATGCATTCTAGTAGTTGGGAGTGGGCGGAGCTAGGGGGCCAGAGGAAGAGGAGGAGCAGAGACAGGAAAGGGGCAGTTAGAGCAGGGACATCATGGAAGATGGATGTATGCAATAAAGCTCCGTGAATATAAAGTAGTGTCTGCCTCTTACTGGCATGCACGACACTACACCATCTTACTCGGCAGCCCCTCGTGCTCACCCATGCACGCCCCCGGCCCCACGCCATGACCCTACCGTTCCCAATTTCTGCTCCGCTTGCAGCCGAGGAGTGCTGTTGCTTTTTTACTGCCTGGACACACGTCCGGATCACCAGTGTTATCACTGCTTTCTTAATCACTAATAAGGCCAAGTCAAACGGCAATCTATCCCTGTTAAAGGCACAGGGGTGACTCTTATGCGGGGCATTTGCCACTGGGAATGTTAGCCCCTGATAATCAGACAGCACTTGGCATTGGGGGCTATGTGCACGCGAAGAGCAGTGTTTACAGCCCCTGATAATCAGACAGCACTTGGCAGGGGGGGCTATGCGCACGCGAAGAACATGTACGAACGGGAGTGCAGGTGGGAGGAGCCGAGAAGGACAGACTGCAGGATCAGCAGCATGGAGCCCTGCTCTTTTTCCTGGAAGCCTGCGAGGCTCAGATCCCCCTCTGTGGCGTTGGTGCAATTGGGGAAGCTCAGTCTTCCTCTGGCCGGTGTGCGGGACTCTCCTCGGTGCATGGGAGCCCCGCTTGACTTCCTGTCTTTGCAACTACCTATCAGGAGGTGGGCGTGCTAGTGACTGCGCACTATTTATCAACAAGCATTTGCAATGCAATACAGCTCGCATTTACGCGAGACATATTGCATTACAAATGGCAGCTTCCACATTTTAAAAAGCACGAACGGAAGTGGGGGGGTCGGAGGGAAAAAAACAGCAAACTGCGGGAGGGGGCGGTGGGGGACACACAGGGGAGCAAATACTGTTCAAGTAAAGGGGCTGATAGCCTCGAAGGAGCAAAATGACGACATAGGCGTCAGGAGGCGGGACTAACAAGTCAAACACCACTCAGAAAACAGAATTTATGAATAAAGCCAATCAAAAAGAGGGGCAGAAAGTGGGTGGAGCTTCCCCCACGATAGTGTACACAGCATCTCTCGAGAAGACAGCGCATGCGCTGCTTAGCCTGAGACCTAAAAAACAATTGTGACTTCTATGCTAATTTGACCAGAACATTTTTGCTCTCAAATACAGAAAAAACTGGTGAATGGAGTAGCACCATATTTTGCATCAAGTTAGAACTTTACTCACAAAGTGTGCTTTGTGTGTAAATCCCTTCATTTGTTTCAAGAAATTAGCATTCAAAGGAGGGCTAGGATTGGTCCTGCAGAAAACCAATGGAATTTCTGTTATACTAGAAAAATAAAATAAAAATAGACCCTTCTAATTCGCCAAGGGAACCTTTTGCTTTATTGGTACTGGTACAAAATGATCTGATTCGCTGGCAACAACACTGAAGAAAGTGTTACAAGACGCAGGAACTCGGCTCATGAGCTCCTGGAATGTATTTTAAAAGCCAGACAATGGGGCAGGTTGGGAACACCTTGACCCCCAGGGGGAGTGTAACATTAAAAAAGATATATTTTGGATTAGAGGTACCGTAGTAGCAGTGCCTGGTACCCCAGTTCCGATAAAACCCTTGGGGAGGGGGACAAAAAGAGAAGGGTCAGATCATAGGCAGACCCTGGTTCACTGCTATTACGCTGGCCATAGGCTGTGCCCAGTAGTATTGTGCATGCCGGAGGCCATGCGCAGTGGGGGGTTTGCTGCGTGCCGTTGGTTGGGTGCCTGCAGGGGTTGGACGCAGTACCTGGACGTAGGCTAAGCCATGCGCACAGCAGAAGGCTGTGAGCAGGGGGTGCTTGATATCCATGGGAAGTTTGGCACAGGTCCCGGGACATGTGCAGCCCGCTATTTGGCCCCCGATAAAGGTTGGGTGCTCACGGGGAGTTGGATGCAGTGCCTGCCCACCCATTGCTGCGCACATGCAAAGTGAGGTTGCTGGCTGCAGGTTGCCCGAGGAGTGTTTGACATATGCGCAATTAAGAATATTATTATTTAAAAAACACATAAATTCACTGTAAAGACCAAGGGTGAAAGGGATATTATAGTGAGATATGATAACCTCTTAACATATGTTAAAAAGAAAACTCCTCTACGGTGCTGGCAATTAAAGTTATACAATATTGATAATTATACTTCAAATCAAATAATACATTCAGTACTTATTCTTATACAGTAGAAAAATTAAAAAATGCACTTCACAAATCTCATCATTTGTATATCTTCCACTGCGTGGTTAATCATAAAGCGTCGCCAACTCCGTTATTTATACTTGAATCAATGGGAGTTTTAAACAAGAAGAAAAAGAAAAAGAGAAGTATATGCAATCTTTATGTTAGAAATCTCCAATGTTCCAATATTTATTTCTTCAACAAAGTGTCCAACATTTCCCAATGCATTTCGGTGCAGGCACCTTCATCAGGGTAATACAGCAAAAATATATACATACTCATATGTTGCAACTGATTTCAAATACATAAAAAACAATAAACCAACATTTATGTGTAGAAACACGTACTGATGTGCACGCTTTTTTGCAGACAGGCACGATTAATGTGGAGCGTGGAAATTCAAAAGGGCTAAATATGATCGTTATTAATCCGCAGTACCTGTTCAGCATGTAAGTTTTTAACGAGTGGCACCCATACTTGGATTTTTGATACATGACGAAAACTATGGTTAAGGCGGTGCTTATAATGTTTGTCACTTTCATAGAAATCGAGTACATGACGCAGCACCAATACATTTCGCTCGTGCCCCAAACGCTGTAGGTAAGCTAGGAGCTGGAAGTGTTTTTGGAAACTAGGCATGCTCACACAAGTGAATTTTTAAGCACCTTGCTGCACTTCTCTTAATATTTTAATATTTTATTTGGGTTGTTCACCACATAATTTGCGTGTCTTTTTGAAAACAGCACTTTTGAGTAGTTTGATATGTGAGTTGCATAGCACCTTGGTTATGTGCACAACTGTCACTATCATCACTTGGAGATCTTGGCGACTAGAATGATTTTGAGCTGGTGAAGCTAAATTGACCAATATAATTGTATACGTTGAAATAAGCAGATATTCATTGGTTTATTGTTTTTTTATGTATTCGATATCAGTTGCAACATATGAGTATGTGTATATTTTTGCAGTGTTCCCCTGATGAAGGTGCCTGCACCAAAATGCATTGGGAAATGTTGGACACTTTGTTGAAGAAATAAATATTGGGACATTGGAGATTTCTAATATAAAGATTGCATATACAAGATGAACCATTGCTTTTCTTGTTGTTCTCTTTTTCTTCTTTTTCTTCTTGTTTAAAACACCCATTGATTCAAGTATAAATAACGGAGTTGGCGACGTTTTATGATTAACCACGCAGTGGAAGATATACAAATGATGAAATTTGTGAATTGCATTTTTGCATTTTTCTACTGTATAAGAATAAGTACTGAATGTATTATTTATGTAAAAAAAAAAAAAAAAAAAAATTGATTTGAAGTATCATTATCAATATTGTATAACTTTAATTACCAGCACCTTAGAGGGCTTTTTGAACAGTGCACCCTGGTATTTAAACAGATTCTGTTTAAACCATATTGTCACAGTTTATCTGACTGGGGCTAGTCAGGGATCTCCGGGGTTAGCACCAATTTTCTAATAAATATTGATTACTGTGTTTGAATGAGGTAAAAAAAAACTTTTCTAGAAAACAAAAGGTGTGCAGGTTACCACGTTGTTGTTCAAAAAGAAAACTCCAACATTTTCTGGCAATGGGGGCGTGGTTTCGCTGAGCAGCAAGATGGCCGCTCTGTGACTGTGCTCTGCCCGCCGAGATTAAATCCGTCAGTAATCCATACATCAGTGGGACCAACGACGCCAGGAAATATAAGCATAGCGTTCCTGAGGACTCAGAGCACACATCAGTGCTGTCTGTGTGGGCGCGGCAGCTCTGTTTAATCCCTGGGCCAGCAACGGGGAGCGGCCTTGCTGTGGTGCTCGCAGGACTGCGTGGCAGGCTGGGCGCCCGCGCTGATCTGGAGTGCTGGGAGCCCGTGGTTTAGGTGGAGGCAGTGCGGGGCTCTGCTGGCGGCCCGAGTTAATCCAGCTGAGCACAGGGCACTGGTGGCTGTGAATGCCCTGGAACAGGAGCCCGAGATCCCTGAATCTGCCATTTTGTAGACGGAGCTCGGAGAAGCAGGTATCTGGCAGCCCCTGTGTGGCGGCTCCTGCACCAGTGCTGGGGAGCTCAGGAGAGGCCCAGAGCCAGCAGACATTGCGTCCGCAGCTGGAGATACCCTGATAGCGCTGCCTGGAACACACGAAGAGGTGAGGTGTCCGGCGGGAGAAGCGCACTGCTGGAGGTTCTCACTTATAGTGCATATGAGAGATTGCGGAACTTTGCTGGCAGTACGCCCGACCATAGCTGACATCTCTGCACCTGAGCTTTAGACATAAGTTGAGACTAGGCGCGCCTAGACACAAGGCGGAGCGCATAACGGAGGACTTACTCTCCTGCGGCCTGGATCCCTGTCGGAGCAGCGCTCTAAACTTCACGCAGCCAGGTCACTGCGGCCTCACCAGGGCCTATCCTGAACGAGGGCATGCTGCGTAGAGCGCTGGGGGCGGCCCCTCTTGGGCTCACAACTTTTAAATATCACAGTCTCTCTGAGACGGACACATCTTGGCTCTGCGGGGGCCTGCCCTGGGTGTCCCCAACATTGCACAGCCTGTGCTGTACTGGGAAATGTATTGCATGGCGGTGCTGAGAGACCCACGCATTAATGTCCCAGAGGGGCGCTGAGAGGCTTCGCTGAGCCCATAGAGCTGTGCAAAATGACCCATCGCTACAGGGAGAAGTTGGGGTTGCCCACGGTGCACTGCTGAGATTGCAGTGGAAGCCCTTGATGCGGAGCGAACAGATCCAGGAAGGCCACTGCCTATTGAGGCCCCTGAGCATATAGAGGCCCTACGGAATAGCTGCTAACACTAGTGCTGCTGACCTCTGGAGCATGGACATATGTGACTGGCAACAGGACTGCCGGGTGCACTCTGCGCTCCGTCGAAGTTTAACAGATTGCCTAAATTGCTGACGATCAGTGGGAGGATCTTCGCGCACTCCTGTTAGAGATGAGATCAAGCCTAAAGACTATAGACACCAAACTCGAAGTCCTCACCTCTCAATTGGACCAGGTCCGAAAATGTGTAGATACGCATGAGAACAGATTGGATCAACTCGAGAATCGCACTTCCGACGCACATGACTTCCAGGTCGAGACCAAAGAACAACTTCTACAGATGGACAGAGTTCTAATGCTGATCAAAGCTAAGAACGATGACCTGGAAGCCCGATCCAGGTGTAATAATATCCGCATAACGGGGGTGCCTGAAACAACAGCAATCCAAAAAATGAAGACATTTGTGGAGGTACTCCTACATGAACTGTTCGGAGCAGTTCTGTAGTAGGGGATCTCTGTTATAGTCATAATCTAGTGAATAGTCCCGCCCATGTGCGGAGACCCCGGAGCAATCAAAAATAATCTTTTAAGCTGTCTTCTTTGCAGTCCTGCATAGACACTTAAGAGAAAATCAAAGGCAAATAATGCAGCCTACAACTACAAGGCTACACTGGCCAGCACTTCATAGTGAAGTGAAAAGGATAGCCAAATAAAATCACATTTTACACATATTGCCAAGTTTCACCCATAGAGAAACTTCCCTTCACGAAAATCCTTGAAATGATAGAGAGGAAGGGTTGGACAGACAAGCCCCATAGGCTGCCATTATGTGTCTGGAAAAGGGATACCGTGCCTTTAAGGAACTCTCCAGAGACCCTCGGTATCCCAGGATGCACAGCCAAAGTCCTTTTACTTTCAGTTCTTTTTTCCGGCTCCTGCTAGCAGGACCCTGGAGTATTGAGCTCTCCCTCTTTGGGTATTCTTCAATTGTTGGCCCTTTTCCAGTGTTTTCCTAAGTTTTTTATAGAGCGCCTGGTTACACTAGCCAGTGTGTCCCTGCGCTGTGCCGCTGAGGAACCCATCCTGGCCTGTTCCTGTGATGTGCCCATTCCTGGGCACCCCAAGGTGAAGCCAGGCATCCTAGCGTTAGGGCCGGTGTGGAGATTAAGCAAGCTATTGCCCAGAGTTGCAGAGTGGGACCCATGATTAGAGTAGCCACCGAGGTGAGAGAATTATCGGGTCCGAGGACATTGAGCCCAAGACCCTGCAGTGACGAGAATTGAACCCTGGTCCCGGGCCAGACCTCTGCATCAGAGTCTGCCGCTCTAACCAGTGAGCCACACTTCTCCACCTCTCTTCTTGAGTGTTTCACTCGACGTCTGGGGTCTTCCACTTCCTTTTGCTGTGTTTTTTAACCAGTTTTACCACCTCTTTTTGTCGAAAATGCCAGCTTTATTCGACAAGTGCCCTGAGTGTGATAGGAAAAAGGCCAAATCTGACCCCCACAGAGTATGCATATTCTGTCTCCCTTCCACCCATGTCCCTGACTCCTGTGATATCTGTTACTCTTTCTCCAAGAGGACCCTGCGTGACAGGGAGAAGAATTGTCTTCAAGGCCTGGAGCAGAGGAGACATCAGGAAACAGGTGGGACTTCTGGGCATGGAGGGACTCAGTCTGCGTCCTCTGCCCGTGCTTCGGCCTCTGGGGGGCTCCCCAGTCAAGAAAAGGCCCAGAAAAGGCACCGGTCCTGGTCGACGTCGATAGCTTCGACGTCGGCGTCGAGAGGTATGACCACCATTTGCTCCCCGTCAACCCAAGGCTCTGGGTCCAAGCGGCGTCGCCGTTTGACGTCGAGGGGCAGGATGTCGAGACCTCGGACGAGGTCGACGATGAGGACTTCACCGGCGTCGACACACCATCGACGTCGCGATGAGTCCAGGAGGCGACGGCGCTCGCCGTTGAGGCTGCACCGCCGTTCGCCGTCAACGTCGACACGACGGTCGACGTCAAGAAGAGGCAAGTCGACGTCGAGGAGAAGACATTCGACGTCAAGGAGTTTATCGACGTCTAGAAGATCGACGTCGAGAAGTAGAAAGTCGAAGAGGTAGACGTTGAGGAAAGAAAAATCGATGTCGAGGTGGCGTTCAAGGCCCAGGACAGTGTCCCCTGCCTCAGTGGTCAGTCTGTTGGCTTCATCGGCAAGTTCCCGGTCGCGGCGGCGCTCGGCCGCAAAGAGGTCTGCCTCCAGAACATCTTCTTCGAGGCCTGCTCAGAAGAAGAGGAGAGTGGTGAGGTCATCAGAATCGGAGTATTCACGGACCTACTCACCTGCTACGCCTATGACGCCTACGCCTCCACCACTGCTTCCGAGGATGCCTCCTCCGCATCCTCCTCCTCCTCCAGCAACGATTCCTCCTCCTCCTCCTCCACTTCCACCGCCTTCTACACCACCTCTGCCTCCTCTTCCACCACCTCCCCGGCCTCCAAAACCTCAGCCTGGGATTCCGTCTCCGACTCCTCCAAAACCGGCTGCTCCAGCGAGACCCAGGAGATATAGGTCTAGGTCTAGAGGAAGGGATCGCACTCACAGTAGACATTACTCCTCCACAAGGTCCCGTCATCGCCATCGGAGGGACAGGCTGCGGTCCTGTTACACGGACTCCTCACAGACACACCCTCGCAGACAACTCTCTCAACTCCGCCGAACACTTCACTTCCGGATCCACACCGACCCCAACACCACTCTCAGAGGAACACTCGTCTACAGACCCCCCGGACCCCGGGACCTGTTCAGCGGCTCCATCGCCGACCTCGCCAGCACCCACACACTCGCCTCCACGGACTACATCCTCCTCGGGGACCTGAACTACCACCTCGAGAACAACAACGACACCAACTCCGCCAACCTGATCGACCTCGCCAACCTCGGCCTCCGACAACTCGTCACTGAACCCACCCACGTCGCCGGCCACACGCTCTACCCCATCTTCTCCACAAGCACCCACGTTGCCTTCAACCACACCACCGAACACCACTGGACCGACCACCACTGCATCCACTTCACATTCAAGATAGCAACCATGCACCACCACACTCAACAGCTACCTCGCCGCAGCTGGGGCAAAATCACCGAGAACCAACTGACCTCCGCCCTTGCCCTGGACCCTCCAACCGACCCCACCGACCCAGACACTGCCGCCCGAAACCTCAGACAGTGGATTGAAGACTGCGCCAACACCATCGCCCCGCTAAAGAAGTCCTCCATCAACCACTCCAGCAAGAAAGCCGCCTGGTTCCCCGAAGAACTCCAGACCTCCAAACACAAATACCGGATGCTAGAGAAAAAATGGCTCCAAGACCGCACGTCAGACAACCACAAGGACGCCATTCGCAGACACCACCAACTCATCAGAACAACCAAGAGATCCTCCTTCAAAGCCCGCCTGGACAACAACGCACACGACTGCAAAGAGCTCTTCAGCATCGTCAAGGAACTCTCCAACCCCAGCGCCAACACCAATGACATCTCGCCCTCGCAAGGACTGACTGTGCAACTCCCTTGCCACCTTCTTCCACCGCAAGATCATCGACATCCACGACAGCTTCAACGCACCGCCAGCCCCGACCACAACAGACCCCACCCCGAACACCACTTACACCAACCAGCTGACCTTCTGGGCACACGTCAACGATGACGAGACACGAAAGATCATGAACTCCATCCACTCGGGATCACCAACAGACCCCTGCCCACACCACGTGGTCAACAAAGCAGACGCCACAATCGCACCCCAACTACGAAAGGTCATCAACATCTCCTTTGACTCAGCGACATTCCCGGAAAGCTGGAAACACGCCGAAATCAACGCCCTCCTCAAGAAGCCCAAGGCGGACCCCAAAGACCTCAAGGACTTCCGCCCCATCTCCCTGCTCCCCTTCCCGGCAAAGGGAATTGAGAAAATCGCCAACATACAGCTGACCCGCCACCTCGAGGACAACAACATCCTAGACCCATCGCAATCGGGTTTCAGACGGAACCACAGCACCGAGACAGCCCTCATGGCCGCCACAGACAACATCCGGCGCCAACTAGACAACGCGAAACGTCAGCCCTCATCCTCCTGGACCTGTCAGCCACCTTCGACACGGTCTGCCACCACACACTAAGAACACGCCTCCAAGAAGCCGAAATACGGGAGAAAGCCCTGGACTGGACCAATTCCTTCCTCTCCGACAGAACCCAGAGCGTACGCCTCCCACCTCACCGATCCTAAGTTACCAACCTCATCTGCAGCGTACCCCAGGGCTCATCCCTCAGCCCAATGCTGTTCAACATCTACATGGCCCCCCTCGCACAAGTGGCCCGCCAACACGACCTGAACATCATCTCGTGCGCCGAAGACACCCAGCTCATCCTCTCCCTCACCAAGGACCCGCATACCACCAAAACCAACCTCCACGAGGGTATGAAGGCCGTCGCCGAGTGGATGAGGAGCAGCTGCCTGAAGCTGAACTCAGACAAGACGGAAGTCCTCATCCTCGGCCCTACCCCATCTGCCTGGGACGACTCCTGGTGGCCGACAACACTAGGAACAGCACCGAAGCCAGCGGACCACGCACGCAACTTGGGATTCATCCTCGACTCCTCCCTCTCCATGTCCAAGCAGGTCAGCGCCGTCTCCTTCTCCTGCTACAACACCCTCCGCATGCTCCGCAGGATCTACAAGTGGATCCCGATCGAAACCAGAAGAACGGTGACCAAAGCCCTTGTCAGCAGGCGGCTAGACTACGGCAACGCACTCTACGCAGGATCCCGACCAAACACCTACAGCGACTACAACGCATCCAGAACGCCTTGGCCCGCCTGATCCTCAACCTCCCCCGATGCAGCCAATCACCCCCCTCCTTGAAGCCCTGCACTGGCTCCCCATCAACAAGAGGATCACCTTCAAGCTCCTCACCCACGCTCACAAAGCACTCCACAACACCGGACCAGCCTACCTGAACACCCCCGCCCGCCGGCTCCGCTCCGCCAGCCTCACCCTCGCCGACGTCCCACGAATCCAGCGTACCACCTCCGGAGGAAGATCCTTCTCCTTCCTCGCTGCCAAGACCTGGAACACCCTCCCCACAAACCTGCGGCAGACCCAGGACCTGCTCACCTTCGGAAAGCTCCTCAAGACCTGGCTCTTCGAGCAGTAGCTGCAGCCATCCCCCCTACCCCCCCTCACGCCTTGAGACCCTCACAGGTGAGTAGTGCGCTTTACAAATTCAGTGATTGATTGATTGATTGAAGTGACAGGAGATATTCTCCAACGTTATCGGATTCCCCTCCTACGAGAGTATCACCTGTGGACGACATTGTGAAGTTTCAGGAGGTGCTGCTGAGGGGGGCAGCAAAGTTAGGGATCACATTGACGGTACCCACTCCATCTACCTCTGTGATCTTTGAGACTTTGCACAAACAACATCTCTCTCGCCCGCTGTTGCCCTTGGTACCAGGACTGGACGAACCAGCCATGGAGCTGTTTCTGACCCCGGCCTCGGTGAAGTCGGCTCCATCTCGGCTGCAAAAAGAAGTACAGGCCCCCGGGTTCTGATCTGGCGTTCTTGAGGTCCTTCAGCGCACTAGTCATCGCGCCTTCAGTTTTATAAAACACCGCCCCATGCGAACGCGCGCAGCGGGCGCGCCGAAGGCACGCCAAAGGCAAGCCCGTCTGCACCCGTCCGCGGCCAGCCGGGGCTAGGGGCCCCCCACTCTGCCCGTTTTTATTCATATTCTACCTCACAACTACTGGCGTTACAGGTACAGTGGCTCCCTCAAACAGCCATCCGCGCACGGATTAGTGAACTCGGCCTAGTCCCCCCCCCTGTCATTTCTCCAGTCATAAATTCTTACCTCCCTTCCCTTTCCTTGGTTTCCCCCGGGCCCCCTCCTATCTCTCCCTCGCCACTTGCGCCACCCCATCTTTCAGCCTTCCTACTGAATACCAGATCGGCTGTTAAACACCAGTTAGAATTGTTTGACTTTTTGGACTCTGTTAAGCCGGACCTGTTATTTTTGACTGAGACCTGGTTCCGCATTGACTCTCTCCCTAGTGTGTTATCTGCTCTTCCCCCCCCTTATGTCATCCTTAGGGCCGACCGACCCGAGGGACGAGCAGGGGGTGGAGTTGCCCTGATTGTCAGGGCGGACCTCCACTCTCAAATGCTTCCTTCCCCTTCTTTATCCAGGGCGGACTGTTTGATCATTCGCTCCACCTTTTCTCAGGTCCCTCTAACGTGTGTCCTCGTTTATCGCCCCCCCCCCAGCCTTGTTCTTGCTTCCTCCCTGCTATCTCTGATCTTTTGGGAACCTTGGCAAGTAACAATTCTTCGGTCCTGCTTCTCGGGGATTTTAACTTCTGGCCCAACGACCCAGCGGAAGATGTGGTTTCTCGCAACTTCACTGAACTTCTTCTTAGCCTGAACTTTGTTTCCCGTGTCCTTTCCCCCACCCACATGGCCATACCTTAGACCAAATCTGGACTCTTAATACTTTGGTATCTGCCCCTTCCGTTCTTTTGGTAACCTTGGCAAGTAACAATTCTTCGGTCCTGCTTCTCGGGGATTTTAACTTCTGGCCCAACGACCCAGCGGAAGATGTGGTTTCTCGCAACTTCACTGAACTTCTCCTTAGCCTGAACTTTGTTTCCTGTGTCCTTTCCCCCACCCACATGGCCATACCTTAGACCAAATCTGGACTCTTAATACTTTGGTATCTGCCCCTTCCGTCCAGCCTTGCTTTTGGTCGGATCATTTTTTGATCTCCTTTTCTTTGGACCTTAGTATCTCTCCCACCACTCCATTCTCCAAATACATCTGGGCGAGGAATTGGAACAGAGTTGACATTCCTGTCCTCTGTTCCTCCTTATCAGCTTCTGACCCTGACCTGGCTGATCTTACGCGATCCAGGCAGCTGGATGCTTTGAACAGCTGGCTCTTGAGGGCTTGCGATCAAGCCGCTCCTCTGAAGCGTGTTACGGTCAAACGCGCCATGACGCAAACAAATGGTTCTCTCCCGCCCTCAAGGTAAAAAAACTGGAGGCGTGTCAAGCTGAGAGAGCCTGGAGGCGTGCCTACTGTCCCCTCTTGAAATCCCGTTATACTTCCATCCTCAAAGAATATAAAAAGGACATCCTCCTTGAAAAAACAGCCTACTTTTCAGGGAGAGTTCTTGTTGCAGAGAACCAGTCCAGGGAGATATTTGCTATAGTCCGGGAACTGTCTACTTCTGATAGAGCTTCTTCCAAAATCCCTCCATCCCAGCTGTTGTGCAACTCTCTCAACGATTTTTTCGTTGAGAAGGTGGCCCTTATCAAGGATAAGATTCCGCCCCCCTCCCCTACTTTTTGTGATCCCCAGCCTCCCCCCCTACCTCTAGTTTGACTCATTTACCTCCCTGACTAGAGAAACCTTTCTCTCCTTACTGATCCGTGTAAAATCTGGATCCCCCGTGGATATTGCCCCAGTGCACATTCTTCGCAAGCTCTTTACGAGCTGCTATCTTCCCCCGCTCACCTTCCTTAACAATTCTCTTGAATAGGGGATTGTGCTAGCCCTTCACAAAACCGCCATTGTCATCCCCCTCCTAAAAAAACCGGGGGCCGATCCTGCCTCCCCCTCGAATTATCGCCCCATCTCCCTCCTCCCCTTTTTGGCCAAGGCACTGGAGGCCCATGTCACCCAGGTCCTAGGTGCCTTTGTGGAGGAGAGTGGGGGATTTGCTTCCCGGCAGGCCGGCTTTCGTCCCCGGGACTCCACCGAGAAGCTGGTTATCTCTGTGATGGACGAGCCCAGGGAGGGGCTAGACACCAATACTCCTCAGGCCCTCGTCCTTTTAGATCTCTCCGCCGCCTTTGACACGGTTGACCATTCCATCCTTCTCACCCGTGTCAGGGCGGCGGGCATCGAGGGACCTGCCTTGGCTGGGATCAGCTCCTTTCTGAGTGATCGCTCTCAGGCCGTCCATCTTGCTGAATTCACTGCCCCTCCTCACTTGGTCCGGTGTGGTGTCCCCCAGGGTTCTTCTCTCTCTCCTTTATTATTTAATCTTTATATTTTCCCACTTATTTTTGCACTTCAGCAAATGGAGGTCACCGTGTATAACTATGCCGATGACTTCCAACTCATCTTTCATCTGTCACGCTCCCCTACCAGTGTACTTAATTTTCAGTCTGTCATGCTGTTTATCAGTGATTGGATGAATGGCAACCATCTGAAATTAAACCCGGACAAGACTGAACTTGTTGTCACTGGTAGCACACCCAGTCCCTGGTCCCCCAACTTTTGGCCTCCCTCCCTGGGTACTTCCCCCACACCTTCTCCCTCTATAAAAACCCTAGGGATTTCACTCAATAAACACCTCACCCCCCATTCTCAGATTAGTTCTGTTGTTTCTTCTTGTTTCTTTGCTCTCCGCACTATACGGAAAATTTCCCGGTTTTTCTCTGTCCCTGCCCTTAAATTAATCTTGATGGTGATGGTCCTGTCCCGGCTGGACTACGGGAACATTGTATACAACGGAGCCCCTGCATATGCCTTTTGTCGCCTTCAGTTAGTCCAAAATCAGGCTGCCCGCCTGATTTATGGCCTGCCCAGATTTCATCACGCCACCCCCTTACTTCAATCCCTACATTGGTTGCCTATCAAGGAACGGGCTCTATTCAAATTGGGCTGTACTACATTTCAGGCCTTGGCAGGAACTGCCCCTGTCTTTATTTCCTCCACCATTAGTACTTACTGCCCCATCAGAGAACTTCGCTCTTCCACTAAATTCTTTCTTTCTGTCCCCCGGTTTAAGAAAAAGAAATCTGGGGGCCTGAAATTCACTGTCCTCGCTCCTACTTTTTGGAACTCTCTCCCCCTCCACATTAGATCTATCCCCTCTTATCTCGAATTCCGTAGGGCACTTAAGACCTTCTTATTTTCTCATGCCTTCCCACCTCAGTAACTCCGTCACCCTAGCCATGGGCTAAGCATCCTTCAAGCGCCAAGAAACCGCGTGGTATATGTGTGCTATATAAATTTCTGTAAATTCAAATTCAAGAATCCTGTACCGGATTCTGTCATCTTGACAGCAGCCAAGAAACAGCATGCTACTGCTCCATCTTCTACGGTGCCTCCGGACAAGGAGAGCCGTCAGATGAACTCAGCCGGACGGAAGGTTTGCCTCGGCGCTCTTGGGTGGCTATGACCACTCCTTGTGGGAGTCTCTGCAACAGTTTATTGAGCTCCTCCCGAGGGATGGGAGGGAAGACTTCTAGGAGATATTGAACGAGGGCATGATGGTCTCCAATCAAGTCATCAGCTCTGCGGCGGACGCCTCTCTCCTGGCAGCTCATGGTTCTTGCCATGCATCCATTTAAGACATCATTCCTGTTTGCGCCTTACCTCTCTAAAACAGGAGGCGCAACAGAGAGTCGCAAATTTGCCATTCTCTGGATCGACTCTTTTCGGGACACATCCGGATGATGAGATGGCCCGCATGAAGGCTGAAGTAGAGACATTGAAGGCCGTTGGTTTGGAGAAACCAAAGGACAACGGAAGTCCTTCCATTCGTTCCAGAGGAGGTATGGTTCCCAGAAGCAAGGGCAAGGTCGTCAAGCTGGCCAGCAGCAACAACAACAGCAGCAGTACCAGCGCCAGCCTTTCCAAAAGCGTCAGAGAGGCAGAGGCGGCCAGCAGTCCTCCTCGGCAAACAAGGGCCTGGCCGGGTCTAAGCCCTGAGGTGCTACTTCCCCTTCGTCCTTTACCCGCTCCGGTGGGGGGAAGCATACAAAATTACCTGGCAGAGTGGAGAAATATTACTCAGGACAAGTGGGTGCTGAATATTGTTTGCAATGGATACAGTCTTCGTTTTGTCAGCCCTTCTGCAGCAGTTCCAGCTGCGCGAGCTCCAAGCGGAGGCCGATACACTGTTAAGGAAAAGGGCGATAAAAGACGTCCCTTTGTCTCAAAGGGGAAAGGGGCTTTACTCACGGGTCTTTCTGGTGCGCAAGAAGGACAAGAACGAGTTCAGGCACATTCTGGATTTGCGACAAGCAAACAAATGGATTTGCAACGAAAAGTTTTGCATGCTGCCTTTGCACCAGATTTATCCTCAACTGCAAAGAGGAGACTGGCTTTGTGCAATAGATCTACAGGATGCGTACTTCCATGTGCCCAATGCACCGAAACACCGGAAGATCCTTCGCTTTCTAGTCGGCACCAATCACTATCAGTACACCGTACTACCGTTTGGACTGAAGTCTGCACCCAGGACTTTTTCAAAATGCATGGCAGTGGTGGCAGCGCACCTGAGAAAGAACAAGGTGTTTGTCTACCCGTGCCTGGACGATTGGTTGATCAAAGCCTCCACCTTCCAGGAAGCGCAAGTGCACTTCAACAAGACGGCAGTTCTGTTGAACCAGCTGGGGTTGCACATAAACATGTCCAAGTCTGTTCCGACTCCTGTCCAGTGCCTACAGTACTTGGAAGCCTCCATCGATACTCTTTCAGCAAGCATGTCTCCTTCGGAAGAGAGACGCTTATCGATCCTTCGGAAGGTTCGGGCTCTCATAGCTGTTCCATCTACAACAGTAAGGACGGTGTCTTCTCTACTGGGGTCGATGGCCTCTTGCATCTTCCTCACGCCTCACGCTCGCCTTCATTTGAGGCCACTGTAGGAATGTCTGGAGGATCAGTGGGACCAGAAGCGGGGGAGCTGGGACGACAGGATCCGGCTGTCCCTTCACGCTCAACAGTCCCTGAGATGGTGATGCTCCGCAGAGAATCTCCTCAAGGGGGTTCCATTCCACAAGCACATTCCCATTCAGACTATCGTCATGGATGCTTCTCTCCACGGCTGGGAGCTCATTCAGACCATCTACAGATCCAGAGAATGTAGTCCCCGGCGGAATCCACTTATCACATCAATTTCCTGGAACTCAGAGCTGTTCACTTGGCACTGAAGGCCTTTCATCCGTTCTTCCAGACCAACTCCTTGCTTGTACAGACGCACAATACTACCACAATGTATTACCTCACCAAGCAGGGGGCTCGAGATCGCGCACACTGTCACAAGAAGCGCAGGCGATCTGGCACTGGCTACTAGCCAGAGGACTGACGATAAAGGCTACCCATCTGCCAGGTGTGCAGAATACTCAGGCGGACGCACTCAGCAGGCTGGTGCACGAAAACCACGAGTGGGTCCTAAACGACGAGGTGCTACTAAACATCTTCGACAGGTGGGGCACTCCAAATGTAGATCTGTTCGCCACCGCCGAAAACAGAAAATGCCGCGACTTCGCCTCCAGGTACTACCAACCGGGGACTCTGGGGAACGCGCTATGGATCAGCTGGTAAAACAACTTTCTGTACGCTTTTCCACCTATTCCCCTCATTCCGGCGGTACTCATCAAGCTGTCTCAGTCCAGAGCACGGATGATCCTCATTGCTCCGGAGTGGCCCCGACAGTGGTGGTTCACGGACTTGCTTCACAGGTCTCTTCTTCCCCACCTGCGGGTACCGTGTCGGACGAACCTTCTCACGAAGTTTGGGGGGCAGATAGAGCACCCCAACCTCTCCTCGTTGAGTTTGGCAGCATGGCTCCTGAGAGTAATATGGACACCTGAATCTGCCTGACGATTGCATGGATATACTCAATGAGGCTAAGTGACCTTCCACTAGGACTTCCTATGCCTACAAGTGAAAGAGGTTCTGCATCTGATGCACTTCCAAGAACTATGATCCAACGACCTGCAAGGAAGATGTCATACTTCCATACCTTTTGCATTTGGCTCAATCTGGCCTTAATTTTCATTCTATTAAGGTTCACCTCGCAGCATTAACTGCGTATAGGAAATGCCCTTCACAGACATCCTTCTTCCAGATTCTTGTGTTTAAATATTTTTTGGAAGAATTGAAGAAAGTGTTTACTCCTGTTCGGCGTCCTTCGCCTTCATGGGAGCTGAATTTGGTGCTGTCCAGCATGATGAAGGAACCTTTTGAACCTATTTATAAGGCTTCACTACAGCACTTATCATGGAAGGTGGCTTTCCTCCTGGCTATTACATTGGCCCGCAGGGTGAGTGAGATTCAGGCATTGTGTTGCCAAGAACCTTATACTGTATTTCATGCTGCTAAGGTTGTGATGCGTACTCACCCTAATTTCCTTCCTAAGGGGATTTCTGATTTCCATGTCAATCAGACTATAACTTTACCTACGTTTTTCCAAAATCCTTCCACTCCTGCAGAAAGGTCTCTTCGTTCCCTGGATGTCAGAAGGGTGTTGAAATTCTACTTGGATGAGACCAAGGACATTCGTAGGTCAGACCAATTGTTTGTCAACTATGGGTCGGTCAGGACTGGTCTTGCCACCTCAAAACAGTCCATCTCGAGGTGGATTGTGTCCTGTATCCAGTTATGTTATCAGAAAGCTAACAAGACCTTAGGGGGTAAGCCTAAGGCTCATTCTACCAGGGGCAAAGCAGCTCCAACGACTTTGCTACTTAATGTTACCATTGCAGATATCTGCAGGGCTGCCACTTGGAAGTCGGTCCATACCTTTGCTAAACACTACTGTCTGGACTCTGATGCCAGGGCAGATGCTCAGGTTGGCCAGGCTACGTTGAGAAATCTGTTTGCACAGTAGTGGTGTTGTCTTTTTCCTCCACCGCCGGATTGGTTTATGGGGTGGGCTTCCCATTCTATTCACTAGATTATGACTATACACAGAGATCCCCTACTACAGAAGGAGTAGTTGCTTACCTGTAACTCCAGTTCTGTAGTAGGGGTATCTCTGTTATAAACAAACAAATGGAGGAGTACCCCCTGGTTGTGCTATTTTCTCATCAGGTGGAGAAAAGCAGTGCACTATAGTGTCTAAAGGGACAGATTCATCCTTTGTTTTGAAGACCCCTCACTCACCAACCTGGTTGGTGACATGCTTCATCATCGGGGTCCCACCCGGATAGCCGAGTGCCATCCAGATGTGCTGCGACACCTGACTACAGTGGAGCGGGTTTCGTTTTCTTCGTTTTATATGTGGATTAAAAAACAAGTGATGTGGTGGTAATTAAAAATTGTCCAATAAACTACTCACTATCTTAAATTTTATTCTGGAGTGTATGGGCAATGATAAAATCATTTTAATTTAGCTGGACACCAATGCCCAATTAGGAAGGACTCAGGTGTACAGGAAATGGGTGATGAAATCTTAAAATATGGTCTACATGTTTCAACCGCTGTTGTTAACATAGGGTTTTCGTCAGGACCAAAGAAAGTAGTCCGGCTGGTGTGCACACACTAAGGTGCACCCTGCCCTTGACTACGTGAAAAATAACCTCCTAGAAAATTCAGTAGGTGGCTGCAACTTCTTTCTCAAATCTTGGAAAAAAGGTACCTGTGGAAAAGGAAAAAGACAGACACAACACAAAAGATAAACATATATTTTACATATGTTCAAATTACTGTGCGATATGATGCACCTTGAAATTGCATTAGCACCCATAAGTGGCTACAATAGCTAATGGGTGTTTTTTAGGAAACTAACATGCATGTATAGTGGTGTGATGAGCACCTTTGCGCAATTTTGACTGGTCCCGTGAATGAGTAATTTCTTCTATTTACAACCCACATTGATGCGAACAGTCTGTGCACACATAACCCACTCACTACGCTGGTCGTGAGTTTTGTGGGTGAATTTTCTAGGAGGTTATTTTTCACTTAGTCGAGGGCAGGGTGCACCTTAGTGTGTGCACACCAGCCGGACTACTTTCTATGGTCCTGACGAAAACCCTATGTTAACAGCGGTTGAAACATGTAGACCATATTTTAAGATTTCATCACCCATTTCCTGTACACCTGAGTCCTTCCTAATTAGGCATTGGTGTCCAGCTAAATTAAAACGATTTTATCATTGCCCATACACTCCAGAATAAAATTTAAGATAGTGAGTAGTTTATTGGACAACTTTTAATTACCACCACATCACTTGTTTTTTAATCCACATATAAAACGAAGAAAACGAAACCCGCTCCACTGTAGTCAGGTGTCGCAGCACACCTGGATGGCACTCGGCTATCCGGGTGGGACCCCGATGATGAAGCATGTCACCAACCAGGTTGGTGAGTGAGGGGTCTTCAAAACAAAGGATGAATCTGTCCCTTTAGACACTCTAGTGCACTGCTTTTCTCCACCTGAGGAGAAAATAGCACAACCAGGGGGTACTCCTCCATTTGTTTGTTTATGATTAGCCAAGGGGTCTAGGAGTATTCCCATTATATTCAGATATATATAAAAAATACCCTTTCTCTCTGTTTGTTTCCCAAAAGTATCTCTGTTATAGTCATAAGCGCCCGCCCTCCTCCCCGGTGGAGAAAATTATAATGTACTGTATGCTACAGGCCTTGCTTTATACACCTTCAAAAAGAACTGAAATTAAAAGGAATTTGGCTGTGCATCCTGGGATACCGAGGGTCTCTGGAGAGTTCCTTAAAGGCACGGTATCCCTTTTCCAGACACATAATGGCACCCTATGGGGCTTGTCTGTCCAACCCTTCCTCTCTATCATTTCAAGGATTTTGGTGAAGGGAAGTTTTTTTATGGGTGAAACTTGGCAATATGTGTAAAATTTGATTTTATTTGGCTATCCTTTTCACTTCACTATGAAGTGTTGGCCAGTGTAGCCTTGTAGTTGTAGGCTGCATTATTTGTCTTTGATTTTCTCTTAAGTGTCTATGCAGGACTGCAAAGAAGACAGCTTAAGAGATTATTTTTGATTGCTCCGGGGTCCCCGCACATGGGCGGGACTATTCACTAGATTATGACTATAACAGAGATACCCCTACTACGGAACTGGAGTTACAGGTAAGAAACTACTCCATCTATCACCAGCCTTCATTGTAGAAAGGGCGCATCGCATGCTGGGACCAAGGCGACCTTTAGGTTCGACCCCCGATCCTGGCCCGGCTGTTGAATTATCGGGATCCGGATGTCGTGCTGCGCCAGGCCAGGGAGCGTGGGACTATCCAGCATAAAGGTAACCCTGTCTCCTTTTTCTCTGATTTCACCCCTACGGTACAAGCAGCGCGCAAGAGTTTGTGCCTGTCAAGCGACTCCTCCTGCAGGCGGAAATACACTATGCACTACTCGCCCCCGCCTAAATTAAAAGTCTCTCATGGCACTGCCCACTTCTTTACTGATGCAAAATCCGCCATGAAGTTTACTAAACACATATGCGGGCAGCGACGAGCGGCGCAACCTGCAAAGACTGAACTCTGGCGAGAACCTCAGCAATAATGACTGATCACTGTTTTGGTTGCTGTCAAAGGCCTGTTATATTTTGTAGTCATTGAACAAATTATATCTCGGGTTCCTGGGGAAATCATTGCACTACCTTATACTCACCCTGCAGATGCAGATTCGCTAGGAGCTCAAAAATGAATTCATGTATCGTCGGTTTCCCTTCTTATTCTCGGACACCCTGCCTTCTGGCAGGGCTGCTTGCTGGGTAATCCACGCCTCCAGGGAGAGCTCCCAAGTTCTGCTACCAGGCGGTGATCTGGAGCACACTGTTGCGTTTCAAGGGAGATTGTAATACACATCCTAATTGGGGGTTGGGGTTGGTGTGGGTGGGGGGAGGGTTGAATTCGACATGTTGGGAAAGATTGTCATGAGAGCACTCCATGCAAAACTAAATAATGTAATTACTTACAGTTTCCAGAGCAGAGTTGAACGGGATCCACAGGCCTTTGCTGCTTTACAGATAGTGGGACATGCAGAGCACTGGGCAACATATACACCGATTTCGCTGACACTAGCCATTACCTATACACACTTCAGAAGGGAATGACTGAATACAATTGTTTAACCTCGAATATCCGAGGGCTAAACAATTGCAGGAAGGCCAGACTAGTTCACTCTTACTTAAGCAGACACCATATTAATATATGACTGCTACAAGAGACCCATTAAAAAAAGCGCTTCTCTCTTTAAACTGCACAACAAACTCTGGGGCCATACCTTCTCCATTTATTCCAATTATGTGAGAGGAGTGTCAATAGTTATTCAGCTGGGGTTAGACTGGACAACTATAGATTCGCAAGTAGACTCTGAAGGCCGTTTTGTGATCCTTAGTGGGATCTTAGGGGGAGTAAAGATGGCAATTGCAGCGGTCTAAGGACCAAACATTGATTGCCCTGATTTTTTCCGTACTGTATGGGCCAAAAGGCAAATCACTGGTTGTGATACCTTAATATGGGGGGAGATTTCAATGTTGTATTGAATGATGCTTTGGACAGAAGAGGTAGCCTTCGCACACCACATCCCAATTCTAGGGAAGTCCTCAATACCATAGTAGAGGAGGGCGGCCTGATGGACGTTTGGATGCAGAGACATCCGGGGGTGGCGGAGGACACGTGTATATCTGCTCATCATGGAGCCTGGTCTATGCTGGATTACTGGCTGGTTTCTCATGACAATGCGCATGGACCATAGATACTACACACCACCCCAGAACACTGCCTGACCATGCCCCCTGCCTATTACCTCTA
Organism: Lissotriton helveticus; assembly: GCF_964261635.1. NCBI lineage: Eukaryota > Metazoa > Chordata > Amphibia > Caudata > Salamandridae > Lissotriton > Lissotriton helveticus. Next base: position 1,587,147,569 of record NC_136057.1, read on the forward strand.
AACGTCCCGAACACACCACATAAAATGTTCAGTTGGAGACTTGCCCCAAACGCCCTGCTAGACTCCACCTTTAAGGAAGGAATATTTATTTATTTATTTTATTTGCGATTTTGTATCGCGCTGGCTTCACTCCCGAAGGAGTATCTCCGCGCTTTTGGCTTCTACACAGAGTTAAGAGGAAGGGATGCTAGAAGCTGATGTGATCTACTGTTTAAACAAGAAAGTTTTTAGCATTTTCCTAAAACATTGAGGAATACTTTGCCACAAACACTGGGTCTGTTTCTACGTCGGCAACACTAAGGGAGGCATTTAAAGTGGTAATTCGAGGGAAATGCATTTCACGGCCGACTGGGGTGCTTAAGGCCATTAGAGGCACGCTGGTCTCTCTAGAAGCTCGCATTAGGGAATTAGAGACCCTGCACTTTTGCTGTCCATTAAGTCGCTACTCATTGAATTAGAAGAGACCCGCTGAGAGGTAGAATTTCTAGGCAAATACACCAAGGCTAGAGATTACGGTGAGGGGGACAGACCAAGACCCTTGACAACATGCTCCAGAGACTCCACACAGCCACCTACATATCTGAAATAGTGGGCGAGGATTCAACTGTAATAAGAGGTCCCCAGGGGACCATGGACCGATTTACCAACTTCTACTCCAAATAGTACACCGCCGCTCACCAATCAGTGATGGAGGATTTCCAGCCCCTCCTTGAGTCTATTGAACTGCTGTGGTTTGGGATGGCACACAGAGAATACTTAGATGAACTTTTCACAGTCAGCGACATTTCACAGGTCATTAATAGTTTTCCCATGGATAAGGCCCCGTGGACTGATGGCCTGAGGACCGCATTTTATAAGGCATATGATGACCTGCTGGCACCCCAGCTTCTTGCAGTCTTCGAGGAGGCTCAGATGTCAGGCATACTCCCCCTTCTATGCGGGAGGCGATTATTCAGACTATCCTGAAGCCGAGTAAGCCAAGCCATGAAATAGACTCCTACAGGCCGCTCTCCCTGATTAATATAGACGCTAACATTTATCCTAAGTTGCTCACAAATCGACTACAGCCCCTGCTCCCTCTCATCACAATACCCGACCAATCTGGCTTTATCCATGGCAGGTCCACCTCCCACAACCGTCATACCTTCTTTAAGGTGTCACTTAAACCCTAAAGTCAAGGCGCTTGTGGCATTCCTTGATGCCACCAAAGCTTTTGACTCATTAGAGTGGCCATATCTGTTCGCCATTCTACGGAGAATGGGACTGAGCCCGACCTTTATAGCATTAATAAGACTCCTCTACACGGCTCCCTTGGCGGGACTATGCAAGAACGGTCTCTTGTCCGACCCTTTCCCTATGACACGAGGAACTTCATCAGGGTGTAGTATGGCTTAAGGCCTGCTTTGCACGCATGTTATGTTAGCATGGCTTATTTGAAGTTTAAATGCCATTTTACCTTTTGCTGCTTTAGCACACGACACTGCATAGTTGTTTCTGTAAGTTAGCCTTCACGAAGGTCTACACATGAGAAAAGGTTTGGTTTTCGACATCTCTAGACTTACATCGTGCCCTTAGTCTGCATAGTGAGTGCTGAAGCCATCAAGGTCTGCACAGTGAGTGCGGAAGCCATCAAGGTTATCAAAACATGTTAGCTGTTTTTCGACATGTTCGAGTAACGCTATCTAGACACAACAATTTAGCAGCTGTGAGCCAACTAAGATTTTGGCGCCCTTATTATTACACACTTACCATGATTTCACATTTCAAAGATTTTCCGTTTCCAGGAATGCAGAGAGCTTTGGCTGATCCGAATGTGATTTACTCTTACTGAGTGGACAGGTAATGGGGTCCCCCAAACAAGCCTAAGAGACCTTCTTTAGTTTATAATACATAGTTCCTATATAGAGAGGGTGTTAAAACTAGGCGCTATAAGACCTGTTTTCACCATCATTGTAATATGATTTCTCCTTTTGTATTTTATAGAATTGTAGCAATGCTGACCATATTATTTTTAATCATATGTCTGCTTATGTTGGCTAAGATACTGCATCTGAGATCACATCGTTAAAATAAATATTTTAACCTTACCGTGTCTCTTCTTTACTCCTGTTGTGGACTGGTATGAGAGTATAACGAAAGAGTGTTCTCACTTCCCACCATTCCTGAGTTTGTACTAAGTCGCATGTTCTAGGTTGTCTAATCATTGGTTACTTTGCTATAGGACGAAGAGCTAATGTGACACTGATGCTAGCTGGTTGGGGTTTTTCTAGGTACTGAGGTGAGTTTCTGGTACACCACAATTCACTGATGTCCTAGGTCTCTGTGCACAGTTCTGTGTATGAGCAGGATCCTTGCAACATGGCACCACCAACGATGTGGTCTTATTGTGAGACTCTTGAGCAGTGCTTGTATCAGTCCACGACCCCCTCACTATTGTTTCCGGTTGACAGTGCTGACGGATAAAGTCTACCTATAGTTAAATAGGTATTTTAAAGCTTGATAATAAAAAACGATTTTCTAATGAATTACTACCCAGTTGTGCTTTTTATATTGCATTGTACTTATCCTTCACTGTGTCGATATGGGTGCAGTTGATATTCCAGCACACAGTCGCTTGGCTGTACGGAATCATTTGCAGGATTTCCTTCTTTCTTTGGAAGGACAGGCAGTGGTTTTTGTAGTATCTGCTGACGCAGCATACCCTTTTGAGTTGTTTTATTCACGGGTTACGTTTCCTGCGGTTGATACTGGTACTGGTGTATTTCGTTCTTACACTCCATCTGCTGTGCCTGCAGAGTACGCTCCATATAGGACACAGGAAGTTCCAATTTCTGTTTGGCAGCATGCCGTTTGGGTTAATGGCGCCCTCCTACACGTAATAACAGCAGTCAGATAAGGACCGTTGTCGATTGCAGGCTCTTCTTGGTCTGTTTGAGCTGCTTATACCCCGCATCCTAATGTGCCGCTGTTGACAACTCCTGAATTGCGACCCCTTTATAACGCTGCTGTGACAATAATTCCCATTCTAAAGAAGCCCGTGGCAGACCCCTCTTCACTTGTAAACTATCGCCCTATTTCTCTCCTACCTTTCCTAGAAAAAATATTGGAACGCCACGTCACCAAAGTGCTCAGCTCCTTCGCTGAGGAGAATGGCTGTTTATCCTCCCGCCAGGCTGGTTTCCGCCCTGCGCACTCCACGGAGACCGTAGTCCTCTCCGTTATGGACAACCTCGGAGAGGGTATGAACACCAACCAACCCCAAGCTCTGGTTCTTCTTGATTTATCCGACCCCTTTGACACGGTTGACCACTCCATCCTCCTTTCCCGTGTCGGGGCGGCTGGCATCAGGGGAACCGCTTTGGTCTGGCTTTCTTCCTTCCTGAGGGATCGCACTCAGGCCGTCCACCTGGCGGATTTCTCTGCTCCTTCTTGTAAGGTTCAATGTGGGGTTCCACAAGGGTCTTCTCTGTCCCCCCTTTTGTTTAATTTGTACATTTACCCTCCTATTTTTGCACTACATCAGATGGAGGTCACGATCTACAATTACGCTGATGACCTCCAGCTTATTTTTAATTTATCCTCCTCCCCAGAGTCCATTCACAATTTTCAATCTGTTATGATTTTCATCAGGGACTGGATGAACCACAACTATTTGAAGCTAAACCCTGATAAATCCGAGCTGGTTTTGACAGGTGGTTGCTCCAGTCCCTGGAATTCTTTGTTTTGGCCTTCCTCTTTGGGCTCTCCTCCTTCCCCCTCCTTTTCTGTCAAGACCCTAGGGATAAAATTAAACGCTCACCTCACCTTGCACTCCCAGATTAGTTCAGTTGTTTCATCCTGTTTCCTCACTCTCCGCACTATTCGAAAGATTTCCAGCTTCTTTTCTTTTTCAGCTCTTAAACTCATTCTATCAGCCATGGTCATCTCCCGCCTAGACTACGGCAATGCTTTGTACACCGGCGTCCCCGCATACAACCTTCGGCGACTTCAATTGGTTCAAAACCAGGCCGCTCGACTTGTTTACAATCTTATCAAGTCTCATCACGTAACCCCCCTGCTCAAAGCATTGCATTGGCTGCCCATCTGGGAGCGTGCCCTTTTCAAGATGGGCTGCATCACTTTCCAGGCCCGGGCAGGGATGGCCCCTGCCTTTATCACCTCTGAAATGAAGGCCTACCTCCCCAGTAGAGAGCTGCGCTCCTCTTCGCAATCTCTCCTGTTTGTCCCTCGCTTCAGGAAGAAGAAGTCGGGAGGCGTTACATTTTCCACTCTAGCCCCTGCTTTTTGGAACACCCTTCCCCCACCCCTCAGGTCCTCCTCTCATTACCTGGAGTTCCGAAAAGCTTTGAAAACATTTCTCTTCACCCAAGCTTTCCCACACTAGCGGCCCACCCCCCCTTCTGCCCTCTGGTCCGCATCCCTAGCGCCAAGAAACCGCCTGGTAGTCGTGTGCTTTATAAATATTTTAATTTCAATTTAATTTCAAAATCTGCTGTGACAGTGATAAGAGGTCTATTTCATTACATTTCCTGCAACCTCCCGGGTGGGGCCCGGGTGGTGCGGCGCATCCAGTTGGAGCGAATGGGCTAACGCTTAGTCCCGTTATGGTTAATGCGGTTATGGGCAAACGTCCCCAGGATAAGGATGAGATGCCTTTTTGGATTGCCGAGAAATTTGACCAACTGGAAGCAGTATTCCGGAATACTTCTGCTGTGGAAAAACACAGGATGCTTACTATTAGTTTGCAGAAAGACTTAGTGCCGGACGTAAATGACTGTACCACTTGGGGTGTTATTTTCCCGGCAGTCTATACTAGGTGCTTTGACACCCCATCAATGGCTGTCCTGCCCTCCGTCATTAAGCGTGTTCAAGATGAACACGGGCCGGAGGAGGCTGTAGAATTGGGAATGCGACTCGTGGGAGCGTTTGACATGGTTCGTGATCTCGTCCTTGGAAATGTTAAGGGGGATGCGGTAAGTTTCCAGGTGTCTAATGCTTTGAGTGATATTCCCAAGGCCGATAAACCCGGTCAGTTACCAAAAATTATTACGGAGGCTTATAAGACCGTTGGCCATAATAGTTTGGGTGTTAAGCCTTTTGCTAAAAAACAAACACAGCAGCAAAATCACCAGGCGTCATCTGATAAAGATGATCGCCAGAAAGTTCCGAAACAAAATTGGAGTAAGAACAAAAAACAGGGGAAACAGCAACAGAAACAGGGGTCCAGTCCTGCTTCACCTCCACCTGCCTCTACTGAGCGTAAATGAGTTGCGCACCACACTACAATTAAGTCACCTGATAAATTTCAGGTTCCTGAACAACGTTCTTCTCGCTCTTTGCAGGAAACATCGGTCTCACCCACCGGTGGAGGAGGCGGCGGCAGAGGTCGAGGTGTCCAACAGAGCCATGAGCAGCCTCACAAGGCTGACGGAAAAGGCAAGCAAGACTAGTCACCGCGACAAAGACCCCAGTTTCAAAAGAAGACAGTTGCTGCGGTGACAGCGAGATATGCCACAGATAGTGAGAACGCAGCTCCGGAATCAGACATGACAGTGGGCGCTGACACTGTTGGACAGCGCGGCAGAGATTACCATAGTGCGAGAGGCCCTACGTCCACTACTGAAAGTGACAGCGACTGACACCTTCGTTGTGGTTGAGACAGCTGACGCTAGAGAGGGTCTCCCTGAAAGACTTTATGACATAGTCCTTATAATTGAAGGTGACATAGAACGCACCATAAAAGGGGTATTTTGGGAAAATCATACTACTACCTATGATATTTTGTTGGCGTAGGTCGACTGGCCCCCACCCTTTGTCTTAGCTGCTCCCCAAGGGGAGGAGGTAATCTTCCCTAGCGTTGCGCACACAGTGCCGAAAGAGCAGGCGCTGGATTTTACAGAAGATTGGGGTAAGGGGCTTGCGCCGGCCTTGTACCGTACTCACTGTGGATGGGAAACATTTTCCCATCAACATGAGATTCCTTTGCAGTCAATGCCACAGCCTCAACCCCGATACTCCATGCTGCGAGAAGCGAAAGCTTCCGTTGCAGAAATCCTTGAACAATGGAATATGAAGGTGTAATTGAAACGCCTGTGTCTCGATGAATAACCCTCTTTATACTGTGACCAAGCCAGATGGCTCGTACCGTTTGGTATTGGATATTACCGCCACTTAAACTCACATTGTCGTACATGCGCGATGCAGAATACTCACAGTTCTGCTCTTGTGGATAGTCTCATGTGTAAAAGGTTCAAAACTACACTTGACATATCCAATGTTTTTTTTGCCCACAATCTGTCCCCTCTTAGTAGTCAATGGACAGCTTTTACAAGTGGTGGCAAACAGCCCCAATTTCGCCATTTGGCTATGGGCTATAAGAACAGTCCAGGTGGCTTTGCCGCCCGCGCTGCAACTCTCTTGGAGGGGATCGACACAGATGCATGTTCGTATGTGGATGACATTTATCTCACAGACGACGAATTATGGCCGCATCTGTGCCGAGTGGACTGCATAATTAGCATTTTTGCGGATTTTGGCTACAAATTTAACTTTGCAAAATCTCACATTGCAGAGTACACAGTGTTGTTCCTGGGCTACGAGCTCAACAATGATTGGCTCCTCACTTCCTGGAGAAATGCGCACTCTTGCACGCTCCCACAACACTGAAGAAACTACAGTCTTTACTGGGCTTTTTGAATTTTGGGCGTACCTACAATCCTGAATAAGCCCAGCGTATCAAACCTCTTTATGCCTTGACACAACCTTCTTTTTCCAAATTGTTCTGGCTGCCTGAACATTCAGCCATCTTGCAATCCTTGCAGGCTGATCTTCTAGAATCTAAATTCTAATTGACCCGTGATAACCACACCAACCTGGTGATAAGAATCGTACCAGGGGCGGTGGGTTTCACGTACCTCACTTTCAATGAGGGTGACACAGTCCCTGTCGCTTACAAGTCACACTTGTACACTTCGGCTGAGTTGTGGTTTTCCACTGTGGAAAAAGGTTTGACAGCAGTGCAAATAGCGATTCTTAAGGAACGTGCACTGTCGCCGGGAAAATGTATTTTGGTTGTTACTTCGTATCCTGCCTTGGATGCAGTGACGAAAGCCAGTGTACCAAATTCGAAAGCTTTGCACCCGCGGTGGATACAATGGACCACATCCTTGACGTCCCCGGATGTCACGTTCATTTGTGATTCCTCTCTGCAGACGCAAGAGTTCTTGCAATATGACTTTGTTCATCCTGCTCCTCTGACTATGCGCTCACTTGAGGATTTCCGTTGTATCATTTACACTGACCGAAGCGTGCAAGCACGCATATTCTTCGACCTGCGCAATTGTGGTTGGTATTATGGTGGATGGTGAATTTGAGTCCGATGTCGTCCATACACAGATATTAGGGGACTGTCCACCCAATTGGCAGAGCTCCGTGCTCTGATGCTTGCATTGGAGTACACAGACCCCAGTGTGACTACTCTTATTGTAAGTGACTCTTACTACTGTGTTCAATGATACAATGACATTGTACCCTTTTGGACTCAGAATGTTTTTCGTGATTCCAAGGGTTGCACAATAAAACATAAAATGATCTGGGTTCGAGTGGCTGCGCTTAAAGAAGGGCTGCCACTTTTCTTTGTAATTCATACTCTGGGTCACCAGCATGTTGGAGTTCACGCTGTTGGCAACTGTCTCGCGGATGAAGCTGCAAAGACAGAAGTTGCAATATATGCAGCGGTTACACTTTCCAAAAGTAAGATTGATGATGACATCTTGGCAGCTTTTGCCGCAACAGAGAAGGGAAGTAATTACCCTAGAGGTTTCCCTTCTAAATACTCTTATCATTTAAGTCCTGATAAAGTTCCTTATGTGAGAATTAACAACGTTGGTGACAGGTTAATACCCAACGCAGACCGCAGGCAGACTTAGATTACAGCAGCACACGCTGGAATGGCCTCATCGCATGCCAGCTTGCCAGCTACTGTTTCTCTTCTCCAGCAGCGATATTGGTGGTGGGGTTTGTACAAAAAAACATGTGAATATGTCCTTCAATGTGGCGTTTGTCAGCAAATGAAACCTTCTACTGCAGCACGCCCGCCCCAAGCTCAGTTGTACCTTTCTAATAAACCACTTGTGTGTGTTTATCTAGATCACTGCCGTCCTTTCGCATCTGATACTGTGTATAAGTACATCTTAGTAGCAGTTGACTCTTGCACGCGCTTTGTGTGGTTGTGGCCTCAAAGGAGTGCTGATTCCAGAACTGTCGTAAGGGATTTGCGTGTCTTTGTGGGAATGTTTACGTGTGGTACCTTCTATTTGGACCAGGGTCCAGCATTTGCCTCCAAGGCGTACAAGGATGTCATGGCTTCATTGGGGGTGCAAGTCAAATTTTCGTCTCCATACCGGCCTGAGGGTAATAGTGTTGTGGAGCGAATGAACTGTGACTTAAAGCAATCCTTGACAGCTGAGGTATTAAGTACTGGCCGAGACTGGCTTACCCACCTCAATAGCGTACAGCGTGCACTAAATAATCTCCCTAGAAGGTCTCTGGGTGGGCGGACCCCATACGAAATGCTCTGGCATCAAAATGTTTGTCCCGGACCTTGATGGTCTAGACATGGCGGCGGCAGCCGCATCGTTTGACGTAGATGAACATTCTAATGTTTTACAGAACCTACAAAAGACCAGAGACAGTCTTGCAAAGGAACACTTGCCCTCCACATCAGATGCTGCGTTGCAGATTCCGGTAGTCGGCTGGCTACCCCAAGTTGGAGAACTGCTCCGAGAGAAGATAGAGAACAAGAAGGAATTTGGTCCCTCCTATCAAGCTCCAGTTCCTGTACTTGGTGTGCACGGTACAAGAAGTCAGACCATCTTGTCTATGCATTTGGGTGGGCTCCCATTTAGGGTATACTGTAAAGCGTTTAGATACCCATACGTCGGACATTTTATGCATCCTCCTCTCTAAAGGTGACTTACCCAACATGGCCATTATCAATGTGTACTCTAGACCTGTAAAACATGGGTGCACATCACCTACGTTGGACCACTTGGCAGCCTTACTGGAAACACTTTCAGGGAAAGCACTTTCCAACATAGGTGACGACTTTAACTGCCACTTCGAGCCATTAAATGGCTTGCCATTAGCATTTTTGTCTGAAGAGGACGCAACTCTATCGATCCCCGGGCGAATGCCTACCCAATAAAGGGATTGACCCCCTTGGTTCTCCAATTGACCTCTTTAACGCTTGCTTTCTCCTTGAGGGCATGTATTGGCAGGTTTACTGATGACAACCCAGGCCACTTTACTTACAATAAACCGGCCCACGAATCCATAATAGATTATATTCTAATAAACACCGAACTTTGGCTTAAAGCAACAAAGTTTTGTGTTTTTCCCGGCCAGAAAGTGACCACAACAATCTGGCTCTGACACTGGAAGTAAAAGTGCCAGAAACAGGGCAAGTTGTGGAACACATTCGACAAGATAATCTAACAGTGGACGGTGGCGGTCGACTCATCAGGTGGGGTGCTATATTCCAGTCCCAGGATACAATAAGACATATGTACTCGTGTTATTCCTGTGCTGGAAAAGGCAAATCTCCTCACTGTTACTGGATCTTGTTCGATTTTCAACACAGAGTTAGCTACTGTCCACCAGGATTTGGTTGCAACACTGGCACCTTTTTTTATAGTACCAAATCAGTCAAGAGCAACCATTCCAGGGGAATAAGTCCCTGGTACAATATGGCGTACAGAGATGCGAAACGTGCACTTTTGATATCCCTTAAAAAGGATGATAGTGCAAGAATTAGGGAAAGCAGGTTTCTTTTTAAACAGGTGACTTTACATGCTAAGACAGAATGGGAAATGTAAAGATGGCAGGCATTAAAAAATGCTTTAGACCAAAAAGATACAAGAGACTTTTGGAACTTAGACCATTCGGGACGAGCTGAGGGCAAGTCTGCCATTGAGCCCAATATCTGTGAAGATGCCTGGCGCCTTCATTTTAAACATCTTTATTCTAGCCCAACGGAAGAGCAACCTACGAATGGTAACATATGTAACATTTTAAAATTTGCCGCTCTTAGGGACGCTCCCACTTGTACCTTGGCTGAGGTGTCCACCGCAATCATGAAGATACTACCAAATAAGGCCCCTGGGTTAGACCGAATCCCTGGGGACCTGTACAGAAGCGAACAGGTAGTGTGGGCCCCATATCTCCAATTGCTCTTCAATGCGATCCTTAATGGGATGTCGCCCCCCCTACGTGCGCCGGGGCAGAGATCATCCCGATATATAAAAAGGGGTCACCGATTGACCCTGTAAATTATAGACCAATAAGTCTCATAGATGTGTCTCAAAAAATATATGCCAGAGTATTATTGGCTAGGATGCATGAGTGGATGGAGGAACAAGACATTTTAACCCCCCTCCAAGCTGGTTTCAGAAGTAAAACATCGACTATAGACCAGTTGTTCAGATTACAACTGATCCACTGGAAGCACATAGTCCTGGAGGGTGGAAGCCTCTATCTCACGTTCGTGGACTTAAAATCAGCCTTCGATATGGTGGACCGCCAACAATTGTGGGGCATCCTGTTAGGCATGGGAGCCCCACGGTATTTGTGCCACCAGTTCAGGCACCTCCACGAGGGTACGTTTGCTAGGGTGAGGTTTGGCAAGAATGGTAAACTGACTTCCCCTTTTCCCGTTGAGAAGGGGGTGAGACAGGGGTGTGTGCTTGCGCCGACCCTTTTCTCCCTCTTCCTAAACGGGTTAATTGAAGACCTTCTTGCAGTTAAAGTCATTGACCCCCCCCTAAACTAGAGAGCCGCAAATTTCCAGTACTAATGTTTGTGGACAACACCCTGCTCCTTTCGAAGTCATCTATGGGGATGCAGCGTGCCTTAGAGGAATTCGGCCTGTTCTGTAAAAGGAGGAATTTGGTGGTTAATATCTCAAAGACGAAATATATGGTCTTTAACGCGAATCCCACTAACTGTCCTCACCCTACATTGGACGGCAGACCTTTAGATAGAGTTTCTATCTTTGATTACCTAGGTCTCTCCCTAAATAATAAAATGGGGTGGGGCTCACAAATTACCAAGGCCAACCTAAAAGTGACCCAGGCTATTGGAGGGATTTTAAAACTTCACAAAACTTCAGCTATAAAGTTAGTAAGTCCCCCAGTAGAAATGTTTAAAATACAAGCCAGGGGATCAGCCATATATGGGGCAGAACTGTGGGGGCATTGCTCAGCAAACGCCCTCACTGTTACTGAAAACATTTTAGACAGATTCTAGGTCTGCCTAAAAATACGCCCATGGTCCCACTCAGAATGGACCTGGGCATTAGCCCCATAGCAGACATGATATCGTCGCGTCCACTGCTCTACTGGCGACGTTTCTGGAGTACCCCAGAACTGGCCCACTATAGGGATGACCTAAAAGCTGTATTGTCCATCATGGGGGCGGGTAAAATCTCCTGATTGGCCTATATCAGGGACACATTTAGAGCATTGGGCATGGGAGATCTTTGGTCTACACCTGAACCTTCATGTGTTGAAACTTCTAAAAAATCCCTAGCATATGCTCTGAAGGACTACAAACTGGCGCGTATCGCGCAGACAGTTGACTCCTCAAATCTAACCTATGGATTCTTAGACTCCAAGTGCCATTATAAATTTGAGCAAGTGATAGACACTATGCAACCAGTATTAGCTCAAAAAAGTGTACCTGCAATTTAGGCATGGGACCCTCCCACTCAACGCTCGTACAAACGGGTGGAAAGGCGGAATAGGCCGCCCCTGTCCTGGGTGTTTAGTGGAGGAAGAAACTGTTATTCACATAGTTTTCTTCTGCCCTGCATACAAGAGCCCCAGATCTAAGTGGGTGATTCAATATTGCAGAAACCTGGGTTTTAGAAATTATAAAGATTTTTTTAGGATTTGAAAAACAGATACTGATCCGGTTACTGCGGTTGCGATATCCAAATTTCTATTTGCAATGTGGTCTAAGAGAAGGTATCTTCTTGATAGTGGTCGTGGGAGTCTGTAACATTTGTAGTCCATCCACTTCTGTTTAGGGCCATGTTAGACAGAAGGACAACCCGCCTGGCATTTGATGACTATAAGGTGCAATATTTTACATGGCTGCAAGAGGCTGTTGGGCTCAGTCATATTTGTATACGTTTTTTTAATTGGATTTTAACATTCACATGTTAAATTATATATTTAAGATTTTTTTAGATTTCCCATACTGTTGTATATTATTGGTCTAATGTCATCATAAGGAAATAACCGCATATCCCAAGTGTATTGTATATCTCTGCATTTCTTATTGGATTGATTTGCTGATTTTATATTGGGTTGTTAAAATTGTACTTCCTTGTATGTATTTTTATGGCTATATTAGCCGAAATAAAGTTATGATGATGATGATAAATATAACTGCTTGGCCCATTTTAGATGGGATTGTATGGGATGTTGTAAAGTTCCAGATTCATGGGCCCACAGAGATTATTAATGTTCCCAAAGTACTCCGTGTTTCTATGGGGGATGTGGTTAAACAAAATATTCGCTCTCATGATTGGGACGTCCAGGCCGTAGAGGCTTTATTTTCTGATTTGAAATATTATGCTGCCTTTGATGCTGAAGATTTATATTTAGAGTCTGCTAAGTATGGTGATTTGTACTGTTACCAGCATTTTGGCAATCAATTTCTGCATAAGACAAATTCATTTAGAAATGTGGTTAACTAAACACAGTGGGAACATTGTCCCGCACCTATTGAAGGCAACTCCAAAACTCTTTTGAAAAGTTTTTTTATTTTACTGATTTTGATCAATCAACCCCTGCTGCATTTTATTTTAGGTTGACTGAGAAGTCCTCGTCCAAAGTTAGACTTAACCTCACAAAATTACTGTATTTAAAGTCCTTTATTGACCAGTTGGCTGTTGAGGGCTATGAGTTGTGGAAAGATATCATTGATCTTAAATCTGTTTGGGGTTTGAAAAGTTGGCAAGTGCAAAGCACTGAGACTTTGCATCATGCATGTCTCATCCCGAACGATATGTTGTTACTGAATGCTACTATTTCACAAACCACCTGCTTTGGATTGGCAACTTCTAAAAAATGTAATGCTCCTTCTTTTCCTGATTTGGGTGAATTTTCCCATTGGAATAATTACACCACTACTTCCTTAAGTGAATTACAAACCTTAATAAGAAATTCCTCTTTTAATGTTTCCAGCATGAATCCCGAAGGCTGGTTGCTTTGGCAAAAAAGTGTGAATTCCTGCCAGCACCGTTTTCTGGGTCTGACTCCTGGCTATACAGAGGTTAGAGTAGATCCCCGGTTTCAGAGTCAACATTCAGTCACTACTTATTCTGTAGGCAAATTGTGGCAGAATTGTCCCAGACACTCAACCTTAGCGTCAGTTAAGTTGCATTTGTCCAAACTGACTGACGCAGTTGATTTGAATGTTTTGTAAAGGGTCCTGCAGCAGGCAGATCGAAAAGATGGATATATGCTGCTTACAACGAAGTTTGGAAACTGTCCCAGATTGAAGCTGCTTCTAGGCTTAGAGCTATTGATCAGGCCAATTTAGAAAAAGTGTTTGCCGTTGTAGATAATAGCATTAACACCCTTTCTCCCCGTATTTACACATTAGATAATATTGTTTCATCTGTTGTTGATATTGTACAAGATGATGTTGCAGTTATATTATCCATAGCACTTCAGAGCGCAAATATCAGATTATGGGGCCAGTTAATGCCGGAAGGGAACCTTTTGTGCTGGGAGGACGTTTCTGTTCTTACGGATAAAAACTTATCTTAATTTAAGTATTCACAAATTAAAAGCTGGGCCCAGGCTGTGATAGAGGAAAAAGGCGTCAAGGCTGATCTGGAGGAACTCTTATTGAAGAAAACAAGAAACCTCAAAACATCAGTGCTTTATTGGACAATTCTGGAGGGAGAAGATGGAGAGTTTGGTCTTCCGGAACTACTTTGGAGGGACCTAGTTTTGGACGCCGACTTGCAGAATTTATGGCAAGTGTCTTTTGATTTACTACATCTTACGGTATCACCTGCCAATTTAAAGCGGAATCACCTGTTTTCTCTTCATAGAGTATACTGGTCTCCGGCCAGGTTGGCTAAATTTTCAAAGGGGCCTACTCCATGTTGTCCAAAGTGTAATCTGGAAAAAGCAGATGACCTCCATATGTTTATGACCTGCCTTGCGCTTAGAGAATTTTAGTTTGAAGTACGAGAAGGTATGAAAGCCCTCTTTGGGTATGATATACAGGTTAGTACGCAATAAGTTTTTTTTTAATTCCTTCCAATTATGAGGAAGTATCTCAAGACATTAATACGTTATTTCTTTATTTAATTATTCTAGCTCGTAGGGAAATATGTAAATTGTGGGTGAGCACTAATGCACCGTCATATGTAGATTGGATTAGGGCAATTAGACATACTCTTAGTTTGGATAAAGTGGTCTGGAAGAGAAGGAAGCATTTTTGGACTCCTTGTATTAATTGGCTCGATGGGCTTTAAACAACTTTGTCCAATGATTATGCCTTTTCGCGGAGTGGACCACCCTAAGATCAGTTTAAGGGTCTGGAAAGTTGGGAAACTGAGCTGACTGTTTACATGGCGGTACCGTGAGATACATACTGGGTGTCTGCAAAAAGAGCATCCATAAAAATTCTCGGTATAATTAATACTGAAAATATCTTTTTTTGGCGTATGAGGACAAAAAAAAAAAAAAGATGATGTTGCAGTTCTGTGCAAAATCAATTGCGTTGTATAATGCAGGTTGCTTGGACTCTTCAAACGTTAAAATCTGGGAAGGTGTCTTGGGATTACATGAACATGACTTTGTTATTTCTGCCTTTTAATCTGACTGTTAAACACCACTTTATGTGAATGAAGGATGCCACGTTTTCACTGTTACATATCGAAAAGTTAGAACCATTACCATTTTCTGTGGCCGAAACAAATTCAGCAGTGTGGCTTATCCGTGGGCTAATAACTCTACCTTTCCCTCTGTTCAAATTTGAATCATGTATGAAACACTATGCCATAGGCAGATTTGAGCCTTTAGGTAGCACTTTTCTCCATGAAGTGTGGAATCTCCCATTCACATATAGGTGCTTGAGGGAAGGAAAAGAAGTTTATCTAAAAGGTGAAGGCTGCACTTCCACACCAGATCACTCTTTAGTCTGTAGAAATCTGCAATTGCACGGTTCTCGTAATATTACAGCACCGATTCTTGTGTGTGTTTTGAAAGGCATCCCCACCCCAGCTATTACACCAACTTTCACGTTGCTTGCAAACTGTAGTTATTTGTTATTAAATAATGAAGATTGCTGTGGTATGCTTGCTGGTATTCCTTATATCGTTACAGTTTCCCAAAGTGTAGTTTGCTGTAAGAATGTCCTGTTTTCTCTACCACATGGGAGGCTCGATGTTTCCATCTGGCCTTCTATTCTGACCTTGAAAGCAGAGTTCAACAAGATGAGTCGTTTTTGCACTACAGCAGATGGAGGTCACGATCTACAATTACGCTGATGACCTCCAGCTTATTTTTAATTTATCCTCCTCCCCAGAGTCCATTCACAATTTTCAATCTGTTATGATTTTCATCAGGGACTGGATGAACCACAACTATTTGAAGCTAAACCCTGATAAATCCGAGCTGGTTTTGACAGGTGGTTGCTCCAGTCCCTGGAATTCTTTGTTTTGGCCTTCCTCTTTGGGCTCTCCTCCTTCCCCCTCCTTTTCTGTCAAGACCCTAGGGATAAAATTAAACGCTCACCTCACCTTGCACTCCCAGATTAGTTCAGTTGTTTCATCCTGTTTCCTCACTCTCCGCACTATTCGAAAGATTTCCAGCTTCTTTTCTTTTTCTGCTCTTAAACTCATTCTATCAGCCATGGTCATCTCCCGCCTAGACTACGGCAATGCTTTGTACACCGGCGTCCCCGCATACAACCTTCGGCGACTTCAATTGGTTCAAAACCAGGCCGCTCGACTTGTTTACAATCTTATCAAGTCTCATCACGTAACCCCCCTGCTCAAAGCATTGCATTGGCTGCCCATCTGGCAGCGTGCCCTTTTCAAGATGGGCTGCATCACTTTCCAGGCCCGGGCAGGGATGGCCCCTGCCTTTATCACCTCTGAAATGAAGGCCTACCTCCCCAGTAGAGAGCTGCGCTCCTCTTCGCAATCTCTCCTGTTTGTCCCTCGCTTCAGGAAGAAGAAGTCGGGAGGCGTTAAATTTTCCACTCTAGCCCCTGATTTTAGGAACACCCTTCCCCCACCCCTCAGGTCCTCCTCTCATTACCTGGAGTTCCGAAAAGCTTTGAAAACATTTCTCTTCACCCAAGCTTTTCCACACTAGCGGCCCACCCCCCCTTCTGCCCTCTGGTCCGCATCCCTAGCGCCAAGAAACCGCCTGGTAGTCGTGCGCTTTATAAATATTTTAATTTCAATTTAATTTCAAAATCTGCTGTGACAGTGATAAGAGGTCTATTTCATTACATTTCCTGCAACCTCCCGGGTGGGGCCCGGGTGGTGCGGCGCATCCAGTTGGAGCGAATGGGCTAACGCTTAGTCCCGTTATGGTTAATGCGGTTATGGGCAAACGTCCCCAGGATAAGGATGAGATGCCTTTTTGGATTGCCGAGAAATTTGACCAACTGGAAGCAGTATTCCGGAATACTTCTGCTGTGGAAAAACACAGGATCCTTACTGTTAGTTTGCAGAAAGACTTAGTGCCGGACGTAAATGACTGTACCACTTGGGGTGTTATTTTCCCGGCAGTCGATACTAGGTGCTTTGACACCCCATCAATGGCTGTCCTGCCCTCCGTCATTAAGCGTGTTCAAGATGAACACGGGCCGGAGGAGGCTGTAGAATTGGGAATGCGACTCGTGGGAGCGTTTGACATGGTTCGTGATCTCGTCCTTGCAAATGTTAAGGGGGATGCGGTAAGTTTCCAGGTGTCTAATGCTTTGAGTGATATTCCCAAGGCCGATAAACCCGGTCAGTTACCAAAAATTATTACGGAGGCTTACAAGACCGTTGGCCATAATAGTTTGGGTGTTAGGCCTTTTGCTAAAAAACAAACACAGCAGCAAAATCACCAGGCGTCATCTGATAAAGATGATCGCCAGAAAGTTCCGAAACAAAATTGGAGTAAGAACAAAAAACAGGGGAAACAGCAACAGAAACAGGGGTCCAGTCCTGCTTCACCTCCACCTGCCTCTACTGAGCGTAAATGAGTTGCGCACCACACTACAATTAAGTCACCTGATAAATTTCAGGTTCCTGAACAACGTTCTTCTCGCTCTTTGCAGGAAACATCGGTCTCACCCACCGGTGGAGGAGGCGGCGGCAGAGGTCGAGGTGTCCAACAGAGCCATGAGCAGCCTCACAAGGCTGACGGAAAAGGCAAGCAAGACGAGTCACCGCGACAAAGACCCCAGTTTCAAAAGAAGACAGTTGCTGCGGTGACAGCGAGATATGCCACAGATAGTGAGAACGCAGCTCCGGAATCAGACATGACAGTGGGCGCTGACACTGTTGGACAGCGCGGCGGAGATTACCATAGTGCGAGAGGCCCTACGTCCACTACTGAAAGTGACAGCGACTGACACCTTCGTTGTGGTTGAGACAGCTGACGCTAGAGAGGGTCTCCCTGAAAGACTTTATGACATAGTCCTTATAATTGAAGGTGACATAGAACGCACCATAAAAGGGGTATTTTGGGAAAATCATACTACTACCTATGATATTTTGTTGGCGTAGGTCGACTGGCCCCCACCCTTTGTCTTAGCTGCTCCCCAAGGGGAGGAGGTAATCTTCCCTAGCGTTGCGCACACAGTGCCGAAAGAGCAGGCGCTGGATTTTACAGAAGATTGGGGTAAGGGGCTTGCGCCGGCCTTGTACCGTACTCACTGTGGATGGGAAACATTTTCCCATCAACATGAGATTCCTTTGCAGTCAATGCCACAGCCTCAACCCCGATACTCCATGCTGCGAGAAGCGAAAGCTTCCGTTGCAGAAATCCTTGAACAATGGAATATGAAGGTGTAATTGAAACGCCTGTGTCTCGATGAATAACCCTCTTTATACTGTGACCAAGCCAGATGGCTCGTACCGTTTGGTATTGGATATTACCGCCACTTAAACTCACATTGTCGTACATGCGCGATGCAGAATACTCACAGTTCTGCTCTTGTGGATAGTCTCATGTGTAAAAGGTTCAAAACTACACTTGACATATCCAATGTTTTTTTTGCCCACAATCTGTCCCCTCTTAGTAGTCAATGGACAGCTTTTACAAGTGGTGGCAAACAGCCCCAATTTCGCCATTTGGCTATGGGCTATAAGAACAGTCCAGGTGGCTTTGCCGCCCGCGCTGCAACTCTCTTGGAGGGGATCGACACAGATGCATGTTCGTATGTGGATGACATTTATCTCACAGACGACGAATTATGGCCGCATCTGTGCCGAGTGGACTGCATAATTAGCATTTTTGCGGATTTTGGCTACAAATTTAACTTTGCAAAATCTCACATTGCAGAGTACACAGTGTTGTTCCTGGGCTACGAGCTCAACAATGATTGGCTCCTCACTTCCTGGAGAAATGCGCACTCTTGCACGCTCCCACAACACTGAAGAAACTACAGTCTTTACTGGGCTTTTTGAATTTTGGGCGTACCTACAATCCTGAATAAGCCCAGCGTATCAAACCTCTTTATGCCTTGACACAACCTTCTTTTTCCAAATTGTTCTGGCTGCCTGAACATTCAGCCATCTTGCAATCCTTGCAGGCTGATCTTCTAGAATCTAAATTCTAATTGACCCGTGATAACCACACCAACCTGGTGATAAGAATCGTACCAGGGGCGGTGGGTTTCACGTACCTCACTTTCAATGAGGGTGACACAGTCCCTGTCGCTTACAAGTCACACTTGTACACTTCGGCTGAGTTGTGGTTTTCCACTGTGGAAAAAGGTTTGACAGCAGTGCAAATAGCGATTCTTAAGGAACGTGCACTGTCGCCGGGAAAATGTATTTTGGTTGTTACTTCGTATCCTGCCTTGGATGCAGTGACGAAAGCCAGTGTACCAAATTCGAAAGCTTTGCACCCGCGGTGGATACAATGGACCACATCCTTGACGTCCCCGGATGTCACGTTCATTTGTGATTCCTCTCTGCAGACGCAAGAGTTCTTGCAATATGACTTTGTTCATCCTGCTCCTCTGACTATGCGCTCACTTGAGGATTTCCGTTGTATCATTTACACTGACCGAAGCGTGCAAGCACGCATATTCTTCGACCTGCGCAATTGTGGTTGGTATTATGGTGGATGGTGAATTTGAGTCCGATGTCGTCCATACACAGATATTAGGGGACTGTCCACCCAATTGGCAGAGCTCCGTGCTCTGATGCTTGCATTGGAGTACACAGACCCCAGTGTGACTACTCTTATTGTAAGTGACTCTTACTACTGTGTTCAATGATACAATGACATTGTACCCTTTTGGACTCAGAATGTTTTTCGTGATTCCAAGGGTTGCACAATAAAACATAAAATGATCTGGGTTCGAGTGGCTGCGCTTAAAGAAGGGCTGCCACTTTTCTTTGTAATTCATACTCTGGGTCACCAGCATGTTGGAGTTCACGCTGTTGGCAACTGTCTCGCGGATGAAGCTGCAAAGACAGAAGTTGCAATATATGCAGCGGTTACACTTTCCAAAAGTAAGATTGATGATGACATCTTGGCAGCTTTTGCCGCAACAGAGAAGGGAAGTAATTACCCTAGAGGTTTCCCTTCTAAATACTCTTATCATTTAAGTCCTGATAAAGTTCCTTATGTGAGAATTAACAACGTTGGTGACAGGTTAATACCCAACGCAGACCGCAGGCAGACTTAGATTACAGCAGCACACGCTGGAATGGCCTCATCGCATGCCAGCTTGCCAGCTACTGTTTCTCTTCTCCAGCAGCGATATTGGTGGTGGGGTTTGTACAAAAAAACATGTGAATATGTCCTTCAATGTGGCGTTTGTCAGCAAATGAAACCTTCTACTGCAGCACGCCCGCCCCAAGCTCAGTTGTACCTTTCTAATAAACCACTTGTGTGTGTTTATCTAGATCACTGCCGTCCTTTCGCATCTGATACTGTGTATAAGTACATCTTAGTAGCAGTTGACTCTTGCACGCGCTTTGTGTGGTTGTGGCCTCAAAGGAGTGCTGATTCCAGAACTGTCGTAAGGGATTTGCGTGTCTTTGTGGGAATGTTTACGTGTGGTACCTTCTATTTGGACCAGGGTCCAGCATTTGCCTCCAAGGCGTACAAGGATGTCATGGCTTCATTGGGGGTGCAAGTCAAATTTTCGTCTCCATACCGGCCTGAGGGTAATAGTGTTGTGGAGCGAATGAACTGTGACTTAAAGCAATCCTTGACAGCTGAGGTATTAAGTACTGGCCGAGACTGGCTTACCCACCTCAATAGCGTACAGCGTGCACTAAATAATCTCCCTAGAAGGTCTCTGGGTGGGCGGACCCCATACGAAATGCTCTGGCATCAAAATGTTTGTCCCGGACCTTGATGGTCTAGACATGGCGGCGCCAGCCGCATCGTTTGACGTAGATGAACATTCTAATGTTTTACAGAACCTACAAAAGACCAGAGACAGTCTTGCAAAGGAACACTTGCCCTCCACATCAGATGCTGCGTTGCAGATTCCGGTAGTCGGCTGGCTACCCCAAGTTGGAGAACTGCTCCGAGAGAAGATAGAGAACAAGAAGGAATTTGGTCCCTCCTATCAAGCTCCAGTTCCTGTACTTGGTGTGCACGGTACAAGAAGTCAGACCATCTTGTCTATGCATTTGGGTGGGCTCCCATTTAGGGTATACTGTAAAGCGTTTAGATACCCATACGTCGGACATTTTATGCATCCTCCTCTCTAAAGGTGACTTACCCAACATGGCCATTATCAATGTGTACTCTAGACCTGTAAAACATGGGTGCACATCACCTACGTTGGACCACTTGGCAGCCTTACTGGAAACACTTTCAGGGAAAGCACTTTCCAACATAGGTGACGACTTTAACTGCCACTTCGAGCCATTAAATGGCTTGCCATTAGCATTTTTGTCTGAAGAGGACGCAACTCTATCGATCCCCGGGCGAATGCCTACCCAATAAAGGGATTGACCCCCTTGGTTCTCCAATTGACCTCTTTAACGCTTGCTTTCTCCTTGAGGGCATGTATTGGCAGGTTTACTGATGACAACCCAGGCCACTTTACTTACAATAAACCGGCCCACGAATCCATAATAGATTATATTCTAATAAACACCGAACTTTGGCTTAAAGCAACAAAGTTTTGTGTTTTTCCCGGCCAGAAAGTGACCACAACAATCTGGCTCTGACACTGGAAGTAAAAGTGCCAGAAACAGGGCAAGTTGTGGAACACATTCGACAAGATAATCTAACAGTGGACGGTGGCGGTCGACTCATCAGGTGGGGTGCTATATTCCAGTCCCAGGATACAATAAGACATATGTACTCGTGTTATTCCTGTGCTGGAAAAGGCAAATCTCCTCACTGTTACTGGATCTTGTTCGATTTTCAACACAGAGTTAGCTACTGTCCACCAGGATTTGGTTGCAACACTGGCACCTTTTTTTATAGTACCAAATCAGTCAAGAGCAACCATTCCAGGGGAATAAGTCCCTGGTACAATATGGCGTACAGAGATGCGAAACGTGCACTTTTGATATCCCTTAAAAAGGATGATAGTGCAAGAATTAGGGAAAGCAGGTTTCTTTTTAAACAGGTGACTTTACATGCTAAGACAGAATGGGAAATGTAAAGATGGCAGGCATTAAAAAATGCTTTAGACCAAAAAGATACAAGAGACTTTTGGAACTTAGACCATTCGGGACGAGCTGAGGGCAAGTCTGCCATTGAGCCCAATATCTGTGAAGATGCCTGGCGCCTTCATTTTAAACATCTTTATTCTAGCCCAACGGAAGAGCAACCTACGAATGGTAACATATGTAACATTTTAAAATTTGCCGCTCTTAGGGACGCTCCCACTTGTACCTTGGCTGAGGTGTCCACCGCAATCATGAAGATACTACCAAATAAGGCCCCTGGGTTAGACCGAATCCCTGGGGACCTGTACAGAAGCGAACAGGTAGTGTGGGCCCCATATCTCCAATTGCTCTTCAATGCGATCCTTAATGGGATGTCGCCCCCCCTACGTGCGCCGGGGCAGAGATCATCCCGATATATAAAAAGGGGTCACCGATTGACCCTGTAAATTATAGACCAATAAGTCTCATAGATGTGTCTCAAAAAATATATGCCAGAGTATTATTGGCTAGGATGCATGAGTGGATGGAGGAACAAGACATTTTAACCCCCCTCCAAGCTGGTTTCAGAAGTAAAACATCGACTATAGACCAGTTGTTCAGATTACAACTGATCCACTGGAAGCACATAGTCCTGGAGGGTGGAAGCCTCTATCTCACGTTCGTGGACTTAAAATCAGCCTTCGATATGGTGGACCGCCAACAATTGTGGGGCATCCTGTTAGGCATGGGAGCCCCACGGTATTTGTGCCACCAGTTCAGGCACCTCCACGAGGGTACGTTTGCTAGGGTGAGGTTTGGCAAGAATGGTAAACTGACTTCCCCTTTTCCCGTTGAGAAGGGGGTGAGACAGGGGTGTGTGCTTGCGCCGACCCTTTTCTCCCTCTTCCTAAACGGGTTAATTGAAGACCTTCTTGCAGTTAAAGTCATTGACCCCCCCCTAAACTAGAGAGCCGCAAATTTCCAGTACTAATGTTTGTGGACAACACCCTGCTCCTTTCGAAGTCATCTATGGGGATGCAGCGTGCCTTAGAGGAATTCGGCCTGTTCTGTAAAAGGAGGAATTTGGTGGTTAATATCTCAAAGACGAAATATATGGTCTTTAACGCGAATCCCACTAACTGTCCTCACCCTACATTGGACGGCAGACCTTTAGATAGAGTTTCTATCTTTGATTACCTAGGTCTCTCCCTAAATAATAAAATGGGGTGGGGCTCACAAATTACCAAGGCCAACCTAAAAGTGACCCAGGCTATTGGAGGGATTTTAAAACTTCACAAAACTTCAGCTATAAAGTTAGTAAGTCCCCCAGTAGAAATGTTTAAAATACAAGCCAGGGGATCAGCCATATATGGGGCAGAACTGTGGGGGCATTGCTCAGCAAACGCCCTCACTGTTACTGAAAACATTTTAGACAGATTCTAGGTCTGCCTAAAAATACGCCCATGGTCCCACTCAGAATGGACCTGGGCATTAGCCCCATAGCAGACATGATATCGTCGCGTCCACTGCTCTACTGGCGACGTTTCTGGAGTACCCCAGAACTGGCCCACTATAGGGATGACCTAAAAGCTGTATTGTCCATCATGGGGGCGGGTAAAATCTCCTGATTGGCCTATATCAGGGACACATTTAGAGCATTGGGCATGGGAGATCTTTGGTCTACACCTGAACCTTCATGTGTTGAAACTTCTAAAAAATCCCTAGCATATGCTCTGAAGGACTACAAACTGGCGCGTATCGCGCAGACAGTTGACTCCTCAAATCTAACCTATGGATTCTTAGACTCCAAGTGCCATTATAAATTTGAGCAAGTGATAGACACTATGCAACCAGTATTAGCTCAAAAAAGTGTACCTGCAATTTAGGCATGGGACCCTCCCACTCAACGCTCGTACAAACGGGTGGAAAGGCGGAATAGGCCGCCCCTGTCCTGGGTGTTTAGTGGAGGAAGAAACTGTTATTCACATAGTTTTCTTCTGCCCTGCATACAAGAGCCCCAGATCTAAGTGGGTGATTCAATATTGCAGAAACCTGGGTTTTAGAAATTATAAAGATTTTTTTAGGATTTGAAAAACAGATACTGATCCGGTTACTGCGGTTGCGATATCCAAATTTCTATTTGCAATGTGGTCTAAGAGAAGGTATCTTCTTGATAGTGGTCGTGGGAGTCTGTAACATTTGTAGTCCATCCACTTCTGTTTAGGGCCATGTTAGACAGAAGGACAACCCGCCTGGCATTTGATGACTATAAGGTGCAATATTTTACATGGCTGCAAGAGGCTGTTGGGCTCAGTCATATTTGTATACGTTTTTTTAATTGGATTTTAACATTCACATGTTAAATTATATATTTAAGATTTTTTTAGATTTCCCATACTGTTGTATATTATTGGTCTAATGTCATCATAAGGAAATAACCGCATATCCCAAGTGTATTGTATATCTCTGCATTTCTTATTGGATTGATTTGCTGATTTTATATTGGGTTGTTAAAATTGTACTTCCTTGTATGTATTTTTATGGCTATATTAGCCGAAATAAAGTTATGATGATGATGATAAATATAACTGCTTGGCCCATTTTAGATGGGATTGTATGGGATGTTGTAAAGTTCCAGATTCATGGGCCCACAGAGATTATTAATGTTCCCAAAGTACTCCGTGTTTCTATGGGGGATGTGGTTAAACAAAATATTCGCTCTCATGATTGGGACGTCCAGGCCGTAGAGGCTTTATTTTCTGATTTGAAATATTATGCTGCCTTTGATGCTGAAGATTTATATTTAGAGTCTGCTAAGTATGGTGATTTGTACTGTTACCAGCATTTTGGCAATCAATTTCTGCATAAGACAAATTCATTTAGAAATGTGGTTAACTAAACACAGTGGGAACATTGTCCCGCACCTATTGAAGGCAACTCCAAAACTCTTTTGAAAAGTTTTTTTATTTTACTGATTTTGATCAATCAACCCCTGCTGCATTTTATTTTAGGTTGACTGAGAAGTCCTCGTCCAAAGTTAGACTTAACCTCACAAAATTACTGTATTTAAAGTCCTTTATTGACCAGTTGGCTGTTGAGGGCTATGAGTTGTGGAAAGATATCATTGATCTTAAATCTGTTTGGGGTTTGAAAAGTTGGCAAGTGCAAAGCACTGAGACTTTGCATCATGCATGTCTCATCCCGAACGATATGTTGTTACTGAATGCTACTATTTCACAAACCACCTGCTTTGGATTGGCAACTTCTAAAAAATGTAATGCTCCTTCTTTTCCTGATTTGGGTGAATTTTCCCATTGGAATAATTACACCACTACTTCCTTAAGTGAATTACAAACCTTAATAAGAAATTCCTCTTTTAATGTTTCCAGCATGAATCCCGAAGGCTGGTTGCTTTGGCAAAAAAGTGTGAATTCCTGCCAGCACCGTTTTCTGGGTCTGACTCCTGGCTATACAGAGGTTAGAGTAGATCCCCGGTTTCAGAGTCAACATTCAGTCACTACTTATTCTGTAGGCAAATTGTGGCAGAATTGTCCCAGACACTCAACCTTAGCGTCAGTTAAGTTGCATTTGTCCAAACTGACTGACGCAGTTGATTTGAATGTTTTGTAAAGGGTCCTGCAGCAGGCAGATCGAAAAGATGGATATATGCTGCTTACAACGAAGTTTGGAAACTGTCCCAGATTGAAGCTGCTTCTAGGCTTAGAGCTATTGATCAGGCCAATTTAGAAAAAGTGTTTGCCGTTGTAGATAATAGCATTAACACCCTTTCTCCCCGTATTTACACATTAGATAATATTGTTTCATCTGTTGTTGATATTGTACAAGATGATGTTGCAGTTATATTATCCATAGCACTTCAGAGCGCAAATATCAGATTATGGGGCCAGTTAATGCCGGAAGGGAACCTTTTGTGCTGGGAGGACGTTTCTGTTCTTACGGATAAAAACTTATCTTAATTTAAGTATTCACAAATTAAAAGCTGGGCCCAGGCTGTGATAGAGGAAAAAGGCGTCAAGGCTGATCTGGAGGAACTCTTATTGAAGAAAACAAGAAACCTCAAAACATCAGTGCTTTATTGGACAATTCTGGAGGGAGAAGATGGAGAGTTTGGTCTTCCGGAACTACTTTGGAGGGACCTAGTTTTGGACGCCGACTTGCAGAATTTATGGCAAGTGTCTTTTGATTTACTACATCTTACGGTATCACCTGCCAATTTAAAGCGGAATCACCTGTTTTCTCTTCATAGAGTATACTGGTCTCCGGCCAGGTTGGCTAAATTTTCAAAGGGGCCTACTCCATGTTGTCCAAAGTGTAATCTGGAAAAAGCAGATGACCTCCATATGTTTATGACCTGCCTTGCGCTTAGAGAATTTTAGTTTGAAGTACGAGAAGGTATGAAAGCCCTCTTTGGGTATGATATACAGGTTAGTACGCAATAAGTTTTTTTTTAATTCCTTCCAATTATGAGGAAGTATCTCAAGACATTAATACGTTATTTCTTTATTTAATTATTCTAGCTCGTAGGGAAATATGTAAATTGTGGGTGAGCACTAATGCACCGTCATATGTAGATTGGATTAGGGCAATTAGACATACTCTTAGTTTGGATAAAGTGGTCTGGAAGAGAAGGAAGCATTTTTGGACTCCTTGTATTAATTGGCTCGATGGGCTTTAAACAACTTTGTCCAATGATTATGCCTTTTCGCGGAGTGGACCACCCTAAGATCAGTTTAAGGGTCTGGAAAGTTGGGAAACTGAGCTGACTGTTTACATGGCGGTACCGTGAGATACATACTGGGTGTCTGCAAAAAGAGCATCCATAAAAATTCTCGGTATAATTAATACTGAAAATATCTTTTTTTGGCGTATGAGGACAAAAAAAAAAAAAAGATGATGTTGCAGTTCTGTGCAAAATCAATTGCGTTGTATAATGCAGGTTGCTTGGACTCTTCAAACGTTAAAATCTGGGAAGGTGTCTTGGGATTACATGAACATGACTTTGTTATTTCTGCCTTTTAATCTGACTGTTAAACACCACTTTATGTGAATGAAGGATGCCACGTTTTCACTGTTACATATCGAAAAGTTAGAACCATTACCATTTTCTGTGGCCGAAACAAATTCAGCAGTGTGGCTTATCCGTGGGCTAATAACTCTACCTTTCCCTCTGTTCAAATTTGAATCATGTATGAAACACTATGCCATAGGCAGATTTGAGCCTTTAGGTAGCACTTTTCTCCATGAAGTGTGGAATCTCCCATTCACATATAGGTGCTTGAGGGAAGGAAAAGAAGTTTATCTAAAAGGTGAAGGCTGCACTTCCACACCAGATCACTCTTTAGTCTGTAGAAATCTGCAATTGCACGGTTCTCGTAATATTACAGCACCGATTCTTGTGTGTGTTTTGAAAGGCATCCCCACCCCAGCTATTACACCAACTTTCACGTTGCTTGCAAACTGTAGTTATTTGTTATTAAATAATGAAGATTGCTGTGGTATGCTTGCTGGTATTCCTTATATCGTTACAGTTTCCCAAAGTGTAGTTTGCTGTAAGAATGTCCTGTTTTCTCTACCACATGGGAGGCTCGATGTTTCCATCTGGCCTTCTATTCTGACCTTGAAAGCAGAGTTCAACAAGATGAGTCGTTTTTGCACTACAGCAGATGGAGGTCACGATCTACAATTACGCTGATGACCTCCAGCTTATTTTTAATTTATCCTCCTCCCCAGAGTCCATTCACAATTTTCAATCTGTTATGATTTTCATCAGGGACTGGATGAACCACAACTATTTGAAGCTAAACCCTGATAAATCCGAGCTGGTTTTGACAGGTGGTTGCTCCAGTCCCTGGAATTCTTTGTTTTGGCCTTCCTCTTTGGGCTCTCCTCCTTCCCCCTCCTTTTCTGTCAAGACCCTAGGGATAAAATTAAACGCTCACCTCACCTTGCACTCCCAGATTAGTTCAGTTGTTTCATCCTGTTTCCTCACTCTCCGCACTATTCGAAAGATTTCCAGCTTCTTTTCTTTTTCTGCTCTTAAACTCATTCTATCAGCCATGGTCATCTCCCGCCTAGACTACGGCAATGCTTTGTACACCGGCGTCCCCGCATACAACCTTCGGCGACTTCAATTGGTTCAAAACCAGGCCGCTCGACTTGTTTACAATCTTATCAAGTCTCATCACGTAACCCCCCTGCTCAAAGCATTGCATTGGCTGCCCATCTGGCAGCGTGCCCTTTTCAAGATGGGCTGCATCACTTTCCAGGCCCGGGCAGGGATGGCCCCTGCCTTTATCACCTCTGAAATGAAGGCCTACCTCCCCAGTAGAGAGCTGCGCTCCTCTTCGCAATCTCTCCTGTTTGTCCCTCGCTTCAGGAAGAAGAAGTCGGGAGGCGTTAAATTTTCCACTCTAGCCCCTGATTTTAGGAACACCCTTCCCCCACCCCTCAGGTCCTCCTCTCATTACCTGGAGTTCCGAAAAGCTTTGAAAACATTTCTCTTCACCCAAGCTTTTCCACACTAGCGGCCCACCCCCCCTTCTGCCCTCTGGTCCGCATCCCTAGCGCCAAGAAACCGCCTGGTAGTCGTGCGCTTTATAAATATTTTAATTTCAATTTAATTTCAAAATCTGCTGTGACAGTGATAAGAGGTCTATTTCATTACATTTCCTGCAACCTCCCGGGTGGGGCCCGGGTGGTGCGGCGCATCCAGTTGGAGCGAATGGGCTAACGCTTAGTCCCGTTATGGTTAATGCGGTTATGGGCAAACGTCCCCAGGATAAGGATGAGATGCCTTTTTGGATTGCCGAGAAATTTGACCAACTGGAAGCAGTATTCCGGAATACTTCTGCTGTGGAAAAACACAGGATCCTTACTGTTAGTTTGCAGAAAGACTTAGTGCCGGACGTAAATGACTGTACCACTTGGGGTGTTATTTTCCCGGCAGTCGATACTAGGTGCTTTGACACCCCATCAATGGCTGTCCTGCCCTCCGTCATTAAGCGTGTTCAAGATGAACACGGGCCGGAGGAGGCTGTAGAATTGGGAATGCGACTCGTGGGAGCGTTTGACATGGTTCGTGATCTCGTCCTTGCAAATGTTAAGGGGGATGCGGTAAGTTTCCAGGTGTCTAATGCTTTGAGTGATATTCCCAAGGCCGATAAACCCGGTCAGTTACCAAAAATTATTACGGAGGCTTACAAGACCGTTGGCCATAATAGTTTGGGTGTTAGGCCTTTTGCTAAAAAACAAACACAGCAGCAAAATCACCAGGCGTCATCTGATAAAGATGATCGCCAGAAAGTTCCGAAACAAAATTGGAGTAAGAACAAAAAACAGGGGAAACAGCAACAGAAACAGGGGTCCAGTCCTGCTTCACCTCCACCTGCCTCTACTGAGCGTAAATGAGTTGCGCACCACACTACAATTAAGTCACCTGATAAATTTCAGGTTCCTGAACAACGTTCTTCTCGCTCTTTGCAGGAAACATCGGTCTCACCCACCGGTGGAGGAGGCGGCGGCAGAGGTCGAGGTGTCCAACAGAGCCATGAGCAGCCTCACAAGGCTGACGGAAAAGGCAAGCAAGACGAGTCACCGCGACAAAGACCCCAGTTTCAAAAGAAGACAGTTGCTGCGGTGACAGCGAGATATGCCACAGATAGTGAGAACGCAGCTCCGGAATCAGACATGACAGTGGGCGCTGACACTGTTGGACAGCGCGGCGGAGATTACCATAGTGCGAGAGGCCCTACGTCCACTACTGAAAGTGACAGCGACTGACACCTTCGTTGTGGTTGAGACAGCTGACGCTAGAGAGGGTCTCCCTGAAAGACTTTATGACATAGTCCTTATAATTGAAGGTGACATAGAACGCACCATAAAAGGGGTATTTTGGGAAAATCATACTACTACCTATGATATTTTGTTGGCGTAGGTCGACTGGCCCCCACCCTTTGTCTTAGCTGCTCCCCAAGGGGAGGAGGTAATCTTCCCTAGCGTTGCGCACACAGTGCCGAAAGAGCAGGCGCTGGATTTTACAGAAGATTGGGGTAAGGGGCTTGCGCCGGCCTTGTACCGTACTCACTGTGGATGGGAAACATTTTCCCATCAACATGAGATTCCTTTGCAGTCAATGCCACAGCCTCAACCCCGATACTCCATGCTGCGAGAAGCGAAAGCTTCCGTTGCAGAAATCCTTGAACAATGGAATATGAAGGTGTAATTGAAACGCCTGTGTCTCGATGAATAACCCTCTTTATACTGTGACCAAGCCAGATGGCTCGTACCGTTTGGTATTGGATATTACCGCCACTTAAACTCACATTGTCGTACATGCGCGATGCAGAATACTCACAGTTCTGCTCTTGTGGATAGTCTCATGTGTAAAAGGTTCAAAACTACACTTGACATATCCAATGTTTTTTTTGCCCACAATCTGTCCCCTCTTAGTAGTCAATGGACAGCTTTTACAAGTGGTGGCAAACAGCCCCAATTTCGCCATTTGGCTATGGGCTATAAGAACAGTCCAGGTGGCTTTGCCGCCCGCGCTGCAACTCTCTTGGAGGGGATCGACACAGATGCATGTTCGTATGTGGATGACATTTATCTCACAGACGACGAATTATGGCCGCATCTGTGCCGAGTGGACTGCATAATTAGCATTTTTGCGGATTTTGGCTACAAATTTAACTTTGCAAAATCTCACATTGCAGAGTACACAGTGTTGTTCCTGGGCTACGAGCTCAACAATGATTGGCTCCTCACTTCCTGGAGAAATGCGCACTCTTGCACGCTCCCACAACACTGAAGAAACTACAGTCTTTACTGGGCTTTTTGAATTTTGGGCGTACCTACAATCCTGAATAAGCCCAGCGTATCAAACCTCTTTATGCCTTGACACAACCTTCTTTTTCCAAATTGTTCTGGCTGCCTGAACATTCAGCCATCTTGCAATCCTTGCAGGCTGATCTTCTAGAATCTAAATTCTAATTGACCCGTGATAACCACACCAACCTGGTGATAAGAATCGTACCAGGGGCGGTGGGTTTCACGTACCTCACTTTCAATGAGGGTGACACAGTCCCTGTCGCTTACAAGTCACACTTGTACACTTCGGCTGAGTTGTGGTTTTCCACTGTGGAAAAAGGTTTGACAGCAGTGCAAATAGCGATTCTTAAGGAACGTGCACTGTCGCCGGGAAAATGTATTTTGGTTGTTACTTCGTATCCTGCCTTGGATGCAGTGACGAAAGCCAGTGTACCAAATTCGAAAGCTTTGCACCCGCGGTGGATACAATGGACCACATCCTTGACGTCCCCGGATGTCACGTTCATTTGTGATTCCTCTCTGCAGACGCAAGAGTTCTTGCAATATGACTTTGTTCATCCTGCTCCTCTGACTATGCGCTCACTTGAGGATTTCCGTTGTATCATTTACACTGACCGAAGCGTGCAAGCACGCATATTCTTCGACCTGCGCAATTGTGGTTGGTATTATGGTGGATGGTGAATTTGAGTCCGATGTCGTCCATACACAGATATTAGGGGACTGTCCACCCAATTGGCAGAGCTCCGTGCTCTGATGCTTGCATTGGAGTACACAGACCCCAGTGTGACTACTCTTATTGTAAGTGACTCTTACTACTGTGTTCAATGATACAATGACATTGTACCCTTTTGGACTCAGAATGTTTTTCGTGATTCCAAGGGTTGCACAATAAAACATAAAATGATCTGGGTTCGAGTGGCTGCGCTTAAAGAAGGGCTGCCACTTTTCTTTGTAATTCATACTCTGGGTCACCAGCATGTTGGAGTTCACGCTGTTGGCAACTGTCTCGCGGATGAAGCTGCAAAGACAGAAGTTGCAATATATGCAGCGGTTACACTTTCCAAAAGTAAGATTGATGATGACATCTTGGCAGCTTTTGCCGCAACAGAGAAGGGAAGTAATTACCCTAGAGGTTTCCCTTCTAAATACTCTTATCATTTAAGTCCTGATAAAGTTCCTTATGTGAGAATTAACAACGTTGGTGACAGGTTAATACCCAACGCAGACCGCAGGCAGACTTAGATTACAGCAGCACACGCTGGAATGGCCTCATCGCATGCCAGCTTGCCAGCTACTGTTTCTCTTCTCCAGCAGCGATATTGGTGGTGGGGTTTGTACAAAAAAACATGTGAATATGTCCTTCAATGTGGCGTTTGTCAGCAAATGAAACCTTCTACTGCAGCACGCCCGCCCCAAGCTCAGTTGTACCTTTCTAATAAACCACTTGTGTGTGTTTATCTAGATCACTGCCGTCCTTTCGCATCTGATACTGTGTATAAGTACATCTTAGTAGCAGTTGACTCTTGCACGCGCTTTGTGTGGTTGTGGCCTCAAAGGAGTGCTGATTCCAGAACTGTCGTAAGGGATTTGCGTGTCTTTGTGGGAATGTTTACGTGTGGTACCTTCTATTTGGACCAGGGTCCAGCATTTGCCTCCAAGGCGTACAAGGATGTCATGGCTTCATTGGGGGTGCAAGTCAAATTTTCGTCTCCATACCGGCCTGAGGGTAATAGTGTTGTGGAGCGAATGAACTGTGACTTAAAGCAATCCTTGACAGCTGAGGTATTAAGTACTGGCCGAGACTGGCTTACCCACCTCAATAGCGTACAGCGTGCACTAAATAATCTCCCTAGAAGGTCTCTGGGTGGGCGGACCCCATACGAAATGCTCTGGCATCAAAATGTTTGTCCCGGACCTTGATGGTCTAGACATGGCGGCGCCAGCCGCATCGTTTGACGTAGATGAACATTCTAATGTTTTACAGAACCTACAAAAGACCAGAGACAGTCTTGCAAAGGAACACTTGCCCTCCACATCAGATGCTGCGTTGCAGATTCCGGTAGTCGGCTGGCTACCCCAAGTTGGAGAACTGCTCCGAGAGAAGATAGAGAACAAGAAGGAATTTGGTCCCTCCTATCAAGCTCCAGTTCCTGTACTTGGTGTGCACGGTACAAGAAGTCAGACCATCTTGTCTATGCATTTGGGTGGGCTCCCATTTAGGGTATACTGTAAAGCGTTTAGATACCCATACGTCGGACATTTTATGCATCCTCCTCTCTAAAGGTGACTTACCCAACATGGCCATTATCAATGTGTACTCTAGACCTGTAAAACATGGGTGCACATCACCTACGTTGGACCACTTGGCAGCCTTACTGGAAACACTTTCAGGGAAAGCACTTTCCAACATAGGTGACGACTTTAACTGCCACTTCGAGCCATTAAATGGCTTGCCATTAGCATTTTTGTCTGAAGAGGACGCAACTCTATCGATCCCCGGGCGAATGCCTACCCAATAAAGGGATTGACCCCCTTGGTTCTCCAATTGACCTCTTTAACGCTTGCTTTCTCCTTGAGGGCATGTATTGGCAGGTTTACTGATGACAACCCAGGCCACTTTACTTACAATAAACCGGCCCACGAATCCATAATAGATTATATTCTAATAAACACCGAACTTTGGCTTAAAGCAACAAAGTTTTGTGTTTTTCCCGGCCAGAAAGTGACCACAACAATCTGGCTCTGACACTGGAAGTAAAAGTGCCAGAAACAGGGCAAGTTGTGGAACACATTCGACAAGATAATCTAACAGTGGACGGTGGCGGTCGACTCATCAGGTGGGGTGCTATATTCCAGTCCCAGGATACAATAAGACATATGTACTCGTGTTATTCCTGTGCTGGAAAAGGCAAATCTCCTCACTGTTACTGGATCTTGTTCGATTTTCAACACAGAGTTAGCTACTGTCCACCAGGATTTGGTTGCAACACTGGCACCTTTTTTTATAGTACCAAATCAGTCAAGAGCAACCATTCCAGGGGAATAAGTCCCTGGTACAATATGGCGTACAGAGATGCGAAACGTGCACTTTTGATATCCCTTAAAAAGGATGATAGTGCAAGAATTAGGGAAAGCAGGTTTCTTTTTAAACAGGTGACTTTACATGCTAAGACAGAATGGGAAATGTAAAGATGGCAGGCATTAAAAAATGCTTTAGACCAAAAAGATACAAGAGACTTTTGGAACTTAGACCATTCGGGACGAGCTGAGGGCAAGTCTGCCATTGAGCCCAATATCTGTGAAGATGCCTGGCGCCTTCATTTTAAACATCTTTATTC
Source organism: Lissotriton helveticus (assembly GCF_964261635.1). Taxonomy (NCBI): domain Eukaryota; kingdom Metazoa; phylum Chordata; class Amphibia; order Caudata; family Salamandridae; genus Lissotriton; species Lissotriton helveticus. The sequence goes on from NC_136057.1 coordinate 1,587,181,637, forward strand.
TAGCCCAACGGAAGAGCAACCTACGAATGGTAACATATGTAACATTTTAAAATTTGCCGCTCTTAGGGACGCTCCCACTTGTACCTTGGCTGAGGTGTCCACCGCAATCATGAAGATACTACCAAATAAGGCCCCTGGGTTAGACCGAATCCCTGGGGACCTGTACAGAAGCGAACAGGTAGTGTGGGCCCCATATCTCCAATTGCTCTTCAATGCGATCCTTAATGGGATGTCGCCCCCCCTACGTGCGCCGGGGCAGAGATCATCCCGATATATAAAAAGGGGTCACCGATTGACCCTGTAAATTATAGACCAATAAGTCTCATAGATGTGTCTCAAAAAATATATGCCAGAGTATTATTGGCTAGGATGCATGAGTGGATGGAGGAACAAGACATTTTAACCCCCCTCCAAGCTGGTTTCAGAAGTAAAACATCGACTATAGACCAGTTGTTCAGATTACAACTGATCCACTGGAAGCACATAGTCCTGGAGGGTGGAAGCCTCTATCTCACGTTCGTGGACTTAAAATCAGCCTTCGATATGGTGGACCGCCAACAATTGTGGGGCATCCTGTTAGGCATGGGAGCCCCACGGTATTTGTGCCACCAGTTCAGGCACCTCCACGAGGGTACGTTTGCTAGGGTGAGGTTTGGCAAGAATGGTAAACTGACTTCCCCTTTTCCCGTTGAGAAGGGGGTGAGACAGGGGTGTGTGCTTGCGCCGACCCTTTTCTCCCTCTTCCTAAACGGGTTAATTGAAGACCTTCTTGCAGTTAAAGTCATTGACCCCCCCCTAAACTAGAGAGCCGCAAATTTCCAGTACTAATGTTTGTGGACAACACCCTGCTCCTTTCGAAGTCATCTATGGGGATGCAGCGTGCCTTAGAGGAATTCGGCCTGTTCTGTAAAAGGAGGAATTTGGTGGTTAATATCTCAAAGACGAAATATATGGTCTTTAACGCGAATCCCACTAACTGTCCTCACCCTACATTGGACGGCAGACCTTTAGATAGAGTTTCTATCTTTGATTACCTAGGTCTCTCCCTAAATAATAAAATGGGGTGGGGCTCACAAATTACCAAGGCCAACCTAAAAGTGACCCAGGCTATTGGAGGGATTTTAAAACTTCACAAAACTTCAGCTATAAAGTTAGTAAGTCCCCCAGTAGAAATGTTTAAAATACAAGCCAGGGGATCAGCCATATATGGGGCAGAACTGTGGGGGCATTGCTCAGCAAACGCCCTCACTGTTACTGAAAACATTTTAGACAGATTCTAGGTCTGCCTAAAAATACGCCCATGGTCCCACTCAGAATGGACCTGGGCATTAGCCCCATAGCAGACATGATATCGTCGCGTCCACTGCTCTACTGGCGACGTTTCTGGAGTACCCCAGAACTGGCCCACTATAGGGATGACCTAAAAGCTGTATTGTCCATCATGGGGGCGGGTAAAATCTCCTGATTGGCCTATATCAGGGACACATTTAGAGCATTGGGCATGGGAGATCTTTGGTCTACACCTGAACCTTCATGTGTTGAAACTTCTAAAAAATCCCTAGCATATGCTCTGAAGGACTACAAACTGGCGCGTATCGCGCAGACAGTTGACTCCTCAAATCTAACCTATGGATTCTTAGACTCCAAGTGCCATTATAAATTTGAGCAAGTGATAGACACTATGCAACCAGTATTAGCTCAAAAAAGTGTACCTGCAATTTAGGCATGGGACCCTCCCACTCAACGCTCGTACAAACGGGTGGAAAGGCGGAATAGGCCGCCCCTGTCCTGGGTGTTTAGTGGAGGAAGAAACTGTTATTCACATAGTTTTCTTCTGCCCTGCATACAAGAGCCCCAGATCTAAGTGGGTGATTCAATATTGCAGAAACCTGGGTTTTAGAAATTATAAAGATTTTTTTAGGATTTGAAAAACAGATACTGATCCGGTTACTGCGGTTGCGATATCCAAATTTCTATTTGCAATGTGGTCTAAGAGAAGGTATCTTCTTGATAGTGGTCGTGGGAGTCTGTAACATTTGTAGTCCATCCACTTCTGTTTAGGGCCATGTTAGACAGAAGGACAACCCGCCTGGCATTTGATGACTATAAGGTGCAATATTTTACATGGCTGCAAGAGGCTGTTGGGCTCAGTCATATTTGTATACGTTTTTTTAATTGGATTTTAACATTCACATGTTAAATTATATATTTAAGATTTTTTTAGATTTCCCATACTGTTGTATATTATTGGTCTAATGTCATCATAAGGAAATAACCGCATATCCCAAGTGTATTGTATATCTCTGCATTTCTTATTGGATTGATTTGCTGATTTTATATTGGGTTGTTAAAATTGTACTTCCTTGTATGTATTTTTATGGCTATATTAGCCGAAATAAAGTTATGATGATGATGATAAATATAACTGCTTGGCCCATTTTAGATGGGATTGTATGGGATGTTGTAAAGTTCCAGATTCATGGGCCCACAGAGATTATTAATGTTCCCAAAGTACTCCGTGTTTCTATGGGGGATGTGGTTAAACAAAATATTCGCTCTCATGATTGGGACGTCCAGGCCGTAGAGGCTTTATTTTCTGATTTGAAATATTATGCTGCCTTTGATGCTGAAGATTTATATTTAGAGTCTGCTAAGTATGGTGATTTGTACTGTTACCAGCATTTTGGCAATCAATTTCTGCATAAGACAAATTCATTTAGAAATGTGGTTAACTAAACACAGTGGGAACATTGTCCCGCACCTATTGAAGGCAACTCCAAAACTCTTTTGAAAAGTTTTTTTATTTTACTGATTTTGATCAATCAACCCCTGCTGCATTTTATTTTAGGTTGACTGAGAAGTCCTCGTCCAAAGTTAGACTTAACCTCACAAAATTACTGTATTTAAAGTCCTTTATTGACCAGTTGGCTGTTGAGGGCTATGAGTTGTGGAAAGATATCATTGATCTTAAATCTGTTTGGGGTTTGAAAAGTTGGCAAGTGCAAAGCACTGAGACTTTGCATCATGCATGTCTCATCCCGAACGATATGTTGTTACTGAATGCTACTATTTCACAAACCACCTGCTTTGGATTGGCAACTTCTAAAAAATGTAATGCTCCTTCTTTTCCTGATTTGGGTGAATTTTCCCATTGGAATAATTACACCACTACTTCCTTAAGTGAATTACAAACCTTAATAAGAAATTCCTCTTTTAATGTTTCCAGCATGAATCCCGAAGGCTGATTGCTTTGGCAAAAAAGTGTGAATTCCTGCCAGCACCGTTTTCTGGGTCTGACTCCTGGCTATACAGAGGTTAGAGTAGATCCCCGGTTTCAGAGTCAACATTCAGTCACTACTTATTCTGTAGGCAAATTGTGGCAGAATTGTCCCAGACACTCAACCTTAGCGTCAGTTAAGTTGCATTTGTCCAAACTGACTGACGCAGTTGATTTGAATGTTTTGTAAAGGGTCCTGCAGCAGGCAGATCGAAAAGATGGATATATGCTGCTTACAACGAAGTTTGGAAACTGTCCCAGATTGAAGCTGCTTCTAGGCTTAGAGCTATTGATCAGGCCAATTTAGAAAAAGTGTTTGCCGTTGTAGATAATAGCATTAACACCCTTTCTCCCCGTATTTACACATTAGATAATATTGTTTCATCTGTTGTTGATATTGTACAAGATGATGTTGCAGTTATATTATCCATAGCACTTCAGAGCGCAAATATCAGATTATGGGGCCAGTTAATGCCGGAAGGGAACCTTTTGTGCTGGGAGGACGTTTCTGTTCTTACGGATAAAAACTTATCTTAATTTAAGTATTCACAAATTAAAAGCTGGGCCCAGGCTGTGATAGAGGAAAAAGGCGTCAAGGCTGATCTGGAGGAACTCTTATTGAAGAAAACAAGAAACCTCAAAACATCAGTGCTTTATTGGACAATTCTGGAGGGAGAAGATGGAGAGTTTGGTCTTCCGGAACTACTTTGGAGGGACCTAGTTTTGGACGCCGACTTGCAGAATTTATGGCAAGTGTCTTTTGATTTACTACATCTTACGGTATCACCTGCCAATTTAAAGCGGAATCACCTGTTTTCTCTTCATAGAGTATACTGGTCTCCGGCCAGGTTGGCTAAATTTTCAAAGGGGCCTACTCCATGTTGTCCAAAGTGTAATCTGGAAAAAGCAGATGACCTCCATATGTTTATGACCTGCCTTGCGCTTAGAGAATTTTAGTTTGAAGTACGAGAAGGTATGAAAGCCCTCTTTGGGTATGATATACAGGTTAGTACGCAATAAGTTTTTTTTTAATTCCTTCCAATTATGAGGAAGTATCTCAAGACATTAATACGTTATTTCTTTATTTAATTATTCTAGCTCGTAGGGAAATATGTAAATTGTGGGTGAGCACTAATGCACCGTCATATGTAGATTGGATTAGGGCAATTAGACATACTCTTAGTTTGGATAAAGTGGTCTGGAAGAGAAGGAAGCATTTTTGGACTCCTTGTATTAATTGGCTCGATGGGCTTTAAACAACTTTGTCCAATGATTATGCCTTTTCGCGGAGTGGACCACCCTAAGATCAGTTTAAGGGTCTGGAAAGTTGGGAAACTGAGCTGACTGTTTACATGGCGGTACCGTGAGATACATACTGGGTGTCTGCAAAAAGAGCATCCATAAAAATTCTCGGTATAATTAATACTGAAAATATCTTTTTTTGGCGTATGAGGACAAAAAAAAAAAAAAGATGATGTTGCAGTTCTGTGCAAAATCAATTGCGTTGTATAATGCAGGTTGCTTGGACTCTTCAAACGTTAAAATCTGGGAAGGTGTCTTGGGATTACATGAACATGACTTTGTTATTTCTGCCTTTTAATCTGACTGTTAAACACCACTTTATGTGAATGAAGGATGCCACGTTTTCACTGTTACATATCGAAAAGTTAGAACCATTACCATTTTCTGTGGCCGAAACAAATTCAGCAGTGTGGCTTATCCGTGGGCTAATAACTCTACCTTTCCCTCTGTTCAAATTTGAATCATGTATGAAACACTATGCCATAGGCAGATTTGAGCCTTTAGGTAGCACTTTTCTCCATGAAGTGTGGAATCTCCCATTCACATATAGGTGCTTGAGGGAAGGAAAAGAAGTTTATCTAAAAGGTGAAGGCTGCACTTCCACACCAGATCACTCTTTAGTCTGTAGAAATCTGCAATTGCACGGTTCTCGTAATATTACAGCACCGATTCTTGTGTGTGTTTTGAAAGGCATCCCCACCCCAGCTATTACACCAACTTTCACGTTGCTTGCAAACTGTAGTTATTTGTTATTAAATAATGAAGATTGCTGTGGTATGCTTGCTGGTATTCCTTATATCGTTACAGTTTCCCAAAGTGTAGTTTGCTGTAAGAATGTCCTGTTTTCTCTACCACATGGGAGGCTCGATGTTTCCATCTGGCCTTCTATTCTGACCTTGAAAGCAGAGTTCAACAAGATGAGTCGTTTTTGCACTACAGCAGATGGAGGTCACGATCTACAATTACGCTGATGACCTCCAGCTTATTTTTAATTTATCCTCCTCCCCAGAGTCCATTCACAATTTTCAATCTGTTATGATTTTCATCAGGGACTGGATGAACCACAACTATTTGAAGCTAAACCCTGATAAATCCGAGCTGGTTTTGACAGGTGGTTGCTCCAGTCCCTGGAATTCTTTGTTTTGGCCTTCCTCTTTGGGCTCTCCTCCTTCCCCCTCCTTTTCTGTCAAGACCCTAGGGATAAAATTAAACGCTCACCTCACCTTGCACTCCCAGATTAGTTCAGTTGTTTCATCCTGTTTCCTCACTCTCCGCACTATTCGAAAGATTTCCAGCTTCTTTTCTTTTTCTGCTCTTAAACTCATTCTATCAGCCATGGTCATCTCCCGCCTAGACTACGGCAATGCTTTGTACACCGGCGTCCCCGCATACAACCTTCGGCGACTTCAATTGGTTCAAAACCAGGCCGCTCGACTTGTTTACAATCTTATCAAGTCTCATCACGTAACCCCCCTGCTCAAAGCATTGCATTGGCTGCCCATCTGGCAGCGTGCCCTTTTCAAGATGGGCTGCATCACTTTCCAGGCCCGGGCAGGGATGGCCCCTGCCTTTATCACCTCTGAAATGAAGGCCTACCTCCCCAGTAGAGAGCTGCGCTCCTCTTCGCAATCTCTCCTGTTTGTCCCTCGCTTCAGGAAGAAGAAGTCGGGAGGCGTTAAATTTTCCACTCTAGCCCCTGATTTTAGGAACACCCTTCCCCCACCCCTCAGGTCCTCCTCTCATTACCTGGAGTTCCGAAAAGCTTTGAAAACATTTCTCTTCACCCAAGCTTTTCCACACTAGCGGCCCACCCCCCCTTCTGCCCTCTGGTCCGCATCCCTAGCGCCAAGAAACCGCCTGGTAGTCGTGCGCTTTATAAATATTTTAATTTCAATTTAATTTCAAAATCTGCTGTGACAGTGATAAGAGGTCTATTTCATTACATTTCCTGCAACCTCCCGGGTGGGGCCCGGGTGGTGCGGCGCATCCAGTTGGAGCGAATGGGCTAACGCTTAGTCCCGTTATGGTTAATGCGGTTATGGGCAAACGTCCCCAGGATAAGGATGAGATGCCTTTTTGGATTGCCGAGAAATTTGACCAACTGGAAGCAGTATTCCGGAATACTTCTGCTGTGGAAAAACACAGGATCCTTACTGTTAGTTTGCAGAAAGACTTAGTGCCGGACGTAAATGACTGTACCACTTGGGGTGTTATTTTCCCGGCAGTCGATACTAGGTGCTTTGACACCCCATCAATGGCTGTCCTGCCCTCCGTCATTAAGCGTGTTCAAGATGAACACGGGCCGGAGGAGGCTGTAGAATTGGGAATGCGACTCGTGGGAGCGTTTGACATGGTTCGTGATCTCGTCCTTGCAAATGTTAAGGGGGATGCGGTAAGTTTCCAGGTGTCTAATGCTTTGCGTGATATTCCCAAGGCCGATAAACCCGGTCAGTTACCAAAAATTATTACGGAGGCTTACAAGACCGTTGGCCATAATAGTTTGGGTGTTAAGCCTTTTGCTAAAAAACAAACACAGCAGCAAAATCACCAGGCGTCATCTGATAAAGATGATCGCCAGAAAGTTCCGAAACAAAATTGGAGTAAGAACAAAAAACAGGGGAAACAGCAACAGAAACAGGGGTCCAGTCCTGCTTCACCTCCACCTGCCTCTACTGAGCGTAAATGAGTTGCGCACCACACTACAATTAAGTCACCTGATAAATTTCAGGTTCCTGAACAACGTTCTTCTCGCTCTTTGCAGGAAACATCGGTCTCACCCACCGGTGGAGGAGGCGGCGGCAGAGGTCGAGGTGTCCAACAGAGCCATGAGCAGCCTCACAAGGCTGACGGAAAAGGCAAGCAAGACGAGTCACCGCGACAAAGACCCCAGTTTCAAAAGAAGACAGTTGCAGCGGTGACAGCGAGATATGCCACAGATAGTGAGAACGCAGCTTTAGAATCAGACATGACAGTGGGCGCTGACACTGTTGGACAGCGCGGCGGAGATTACCATAGTGCGAGAGGCCCTACGTCCACTACTGAAAGTGACAGCGACTGACACCTTCGTTGTGGTTGAGACAGCTGACGCTAGAGAGGGTCTCCCTGAAAGACTTTATGACATAGTCCTTATAATTGAAGGTGACATAGAACGTACCATAAAAGGGGTATTTTGGGAAAATCTTACTACTACCTATGATATTTTGTTGGCGGAGGTCGACTGGCCCCCACCCTTTGTCTTAGCTGCTCCCCAAGGGGAGGAGGTAATCTTCCCTAGTTTTGCGCACACAGTGCCGAAAGAGCAGGCGCTGCATTTTGCAGAAGATTGGGGTAAGGGGCTTGCGCCGGCCTTGTACCGTACTCACTGTGGATGGGAAACATTTTCCCCTCAACATGAGATTCCTTTGCAGTCAATACCACAGCCTCAACCCCGATACTCCATGCTGCGAGAAGCGAAAGCTTCCGTTGCAGAAATCCTTGAACAATGGAATATGAAGGTGTAATTGAAACGATGAATAACCCTCTTTTTACTGTGACCAAGCCAGATGGCTCGTACCGTTTGGTATTGGATATTACCGCCACTTAAACTCACATTGTCGTACATGCGCGATGCAGAATACTCACAGTTCTGCTCTTGTGGATAGTCTCGTGTGTAAAAGGTTCAAAACTACACTTGACATATCCAATGTTTTTTTTGCCCACAATCTGTCCCCTCTTAGTAGTCAATGGACAGCTTTTACAAGTGGTGGCAAACAGCGCCAATTTCGCCATTTGGCTATGGGCTATAAGAACAGTCCAGGTGGCTTTGCCGCCCGCGCTGCAACTCTCTTGGAGGGGATCGACACAGATGCATGTTCGTATGTGGATGACATTTATCTCACAGATGACGAATTATGGCCGCATCTGTGCCGAGTGGACTGCATCATTAGCATTTTTGCGGATTTTGGCTACAAATTTAACTTTGCAAAATCTCACATTGCAGAGTACACAGTGTTGTTCCTGGGCTACGAGCTCAACAATGATTGGCTCCTCACTTCCTGGAGAAATGCGCACTCTTGCACGCTCCCACAACACTGAAGAAACTACAGTCTTTACTGGGCTTTTTGAATTTTGGACGTACCTACAATCCCGAATAAGCCCAGCGTATCAAACCTCCTTATGCCTTGACACAACCTTCTTTTTCCAAATTGTTCTGGCTGCCTGAACATTCAGCCATCTTGCAATCCTTGCAGGCTGATCTTCTAGAATCTAAATTCTTATTGACCCGTGATAACCACACCAACCTGGTGATAAGAATCGTACCAGGGGCGGTGGGTTTCACGTACCTCACTTTCAATGAGGGTGACACAGTCCCTGTCGCTTACAAGTCACACTTGTACACTTCGGCTGAGTTGTGGTTTTTCCCTGTGGAAAAAGGTTTGACAGCAGTGCAAATGGCGATTCTTAAGGAACGTGCACTGTCGCAGGGAAAATGTATTTTGGTTGTTACTTCGTATCCTGCCTTGGATGCAGTGATGAAAGCCAGTGTACCAAATTCGAAAGCTTTGCACCCGCGGTGGATACAATGGACCACATCCTTGACGTCCCCGGATGTCACGTTCATTTGTGATTCCTCTCTGCAGACGCAAGAGTTCTTGCAATATGACTTTGTTCATCCTGCTCCTCTGACTATGCGCTCACTTGAGGATTTCCGTTGTATCATTTACACTGACCGAAGCGTGCAAGCACGCATATTCTTCGACCTGCGCAATTGTGGTTGGTATTATGGTGGATGGTGAATTTGAGTCCGATGTCGTCCATACACAGATATTAGGGGACTGTCCACCCAATTGGCAGAGCTCCGTGCTCTGATGCTTGCATTGGAGTACACAGACCCCAGTGTGACTACTCTTATTGTAAGTGACTCTTACTACTGTGTTCAATGATACAATGACATTGTACCCTTTTGGACTCAGAATGTTTTTCGTGATTCCAAGGGTTGCACAATAAAACATAAAATGATCTGGGTTCGAGTGGCTGCGCTTAAAGAAGGGCTGCCACTTTTCTTTGTAATTCATACTCTGGGTCACCAGCATGTTGGAGTTCACGCTGTTGGCAACTGTCTCGCGGATGAAGCTGCAAAGACAGAAGTTGCAATATATGCAGCGGTTACACTTTCCAAAAGTAAGATTGATGATGACATCTTGGCAGCTTTTGCCGCAACAGAGAAGGGAAGTAATTACCCTAGAGGTTTCCCTTCTAAATACTCTTATCATTTAAGTCCTGATAAAGTTCCTTATGTGAGAATTAACAACATTGGTGACAGGTTAATACCCAACGCAGACCGCAGGCAGACTTAGATTACAGCAGCCCACGCTGGAATGGCCTCATCGCATGCCAGCTTGCCAGCTACTGTTTCTCTTCTCCAGCAGCGATATTGGTGGTGGGGTTTGTACAAAAAAACACGTGAATATGTCCTTCAATGTGGCGTTTGTCAGCAAATTAAACCTTCTACTGCAGCACGCCCGCCCCAAGCTCAGTTGTACCTTTCTAATAAACCACTTGTGTGTGTTTATCTAGATCACTGCGGTCCTTTCGCATCTGATACTGTGTATAAGTACATCTTAGTAGCAGTTGACTCTTGCACGCGCTTTGTGTGGTTGTGGCCTCAAAGGAGTGCTGATTCCAGAACTGTCGTAAGGGATTTGCGTGTCTTTGTGGGAATGTTTACGTGTGGTACCTTCTATTTGAACCAGGGTCCAGCATTTGCCTCCAAGGCGTACAAGGATGTCATGGCTTCATTGGGGGTGCAAGTCAAATTTTCGTCTCCATACCGGCCTGAGGGTAATAGTGTTGTGGAGCGAATGAACTGTGACTTAAAGCAATCCTTGACAGCTAAGGTATTAAGTACTGGCCGAGACTGGCTTACCCACCTCAATAGCGTAAAGCGTGCACTAAATAATCTCCCTAGAAGGTCTCTGGGTGGGCGGACCCCATACGAAATGCTCTGGCATCAAAATGTTTGTCCCGGACCTTGATGGTCTAGACATGGCGGCGGCAGCCGCATCGTTTGACGTAGATGAACATTCTAATGTTTTACAGAACCTACAAAAGACCAGAGACAGTCTTGCAAAGGAACACTTGCCCTCCACATCAGATGCTGCGTTGCAGATTCCAGTAGTCGGCTGGCTACCCCAAGTTGGAGAACTGCTCCGAGAGAAGATAGAGAACAAGAAGGAATTTGGTCCCTCCTATCGAGCTCCAGTTCCTGTACTTGGTGTGCACGGTACAAGAAGTCAGACCGTCTTGTCTATGCACTTGGGTGGGCTCCCATTTAGGGTATACTGTAAAGCGTTTAGATACCCATACGTCGGACATTTTATGCATCCTCCTCTCTAAGGGTGACTTACCCAACATGGCCATTATCAATGTGTACTCTAGACCTGTAAAACATGGGTGCACATCACCTACGTTGGACCACTTGGCAGCCTTACTGGAAACACTTTCAGGGAAAGCACTTTCCAACATAGGTGACGACTTTAACTGCCACTTCGAGCCATTAAATGGCTTGCCATTAGCATTTTTGTCTGAAGAGGACGCAACTCTATCGATCCCCGGGGCGAATGCCTACCCAATAAAGGGATGGACCCCCTTGGTTCTCCAATTGACCTCTTTAACGCTTGCTTTCTCCTTGAGGGCATGTATTGGCAGGTTTACTGACGACAACCCAGGCCACTTTACTTACAATAAACCGGCCCATGAATCCATAATAGATTATATTCTAATAAACACCGAACTTTGGCTTCAAGCAACAAAGATTTGTGTTTTTCCCGGCCAGAAAGTGACCACAACAATCTGGCTCTGACACTGGAAGTACAAGTGCCAGAAACAGGGCAAGTTGTGGAACACATTCGACAAGATAATCTAACAGTGGACGGTGGCAGTCGACTCATCAGGTGGGGTGCTATATTCCAGTCCCAGGATACAATAAGACATATGTACTCGTGTTATTCCTGTGCTGGAAAAGGCAAATCTCCTCACTGTTACTGGATCTTGTTCGATTTTCAACACAGAGTTAGCTACTGTCCACCAGGATTTGGTTGCAACACTGGCACCTTTTTTTTATAGTACCAAATCAGTCAAGAGCAACCATTCCAGGGGAATAAGTCCCTGGTACAATATGGCGTACAGAGATGCGAAACGTGCACTTTTGATATCCCTTAAAAAGGATGATAGTGCAAGAATTAGGGAAAGCAGGTTTCTTTTTAAACAGGTGAGTTTACATGCTAAGACAGAATGGGAAATGGAAAGATGGCAGGCATTAAAAAATGCTTTAGACCAAAAAGATACAAGAGACTTTTGGAACTTAGACCATTCGGGACGAGCTGAGGGCAAGTCTGCCATTGAGCCCAATATCTGTGAAGATGCCTGGCGCCTTCATTTTAAACATCTTTATTCTAGCCCAACGGAAGAGCAACCTACGAATGGTAACATATGTAACATTTTAAAATTTGCCGCTCTTAGGGACGCTCCCACTTGTACCTTGGCTGAGGTGTCCACCGCAATCATGAAGATACTACCAAATAAGGCCCCTGGGTTAGACCGAATCCCTGGGGACCTGTACAGAAGCGAACAGGTAGTGTGGGCCCCATATCTCCAATTGCTCTTCAATGCGATCCTTAATGGGATGTCGCCCCCCCCTACGTGGGCCGGGGCAGAGATCATCCCGATATATTAAAAGGGGTCACCGATTGACCCTGTAAATTATAGACCAATAAGTCTCATAGATGTGTCTCAAAAAATATATGCCAGAGTATTATTGGCTAGGATGCATGAGTGGATGGAGGAACAAGACATTTTAACCCCCCTCCAAGCTGGTTTCAGAAGTAAAACATCGACTATAGACCAGTTGTTCAGATTACAACTGATCCACTGGAAGCACATAGTCTTGGAGGGTGGAAGCCTCTATCTCACGTTCGTGGACTTAAAATCAGCCTTCGATATGGTGGACTGCCAACAATTGTGGGGCATCCTGTTAGGCATGGGAGCCCCACGGTATTTGTGCAACCAGTTCAGGCACCTCCACGAGGGTACGTTTGCTAGGGTGAGGTTTGGCAAGAATGGTAAACTGACTTCCCCTTTTCCCGTTGAGAAGGGGGTGAGACAGGGGTGTGTGCTTGCGCCGACCCTTTTCTCCCTCTTCCTAAACGGGTTAATTGAAGACCATCTTGCAGTTAAAGTCATTGACCCCCCCCTAAACTAGAGAGCCGCAAATTTCCAGCACTAATGTTTGCGGACAACACCCTGCTCCTTTCGAAGTCATCTATGGGGATGCAGCATGCCTTAGAGGAATTCGGCCTGTTCTGTAAAAGGAGGAATTTGGTGGTTAATATCTCAAAGACGAAATATATGGTCTTTAACGCGAATCCCACTAACTGTCCTCACCCTACATTGGACGGCAGACCTTTAGATAGAGTTTCTATCTTTGATTACCTAGGTCTCTCCCTAAATAATAAAATGGGGTGGGGCTCACAAATTACCAAGGCCAACCTATAATTGACCCAGGCTATTGGAGGGATTTTAAAACTTCACAAAACTTCAGCTATAAAGTTAGTAAGTCCCCCAGTAGAAATGTTTAAAATACAAGCCAGGGGATCAGCCATATATGGGGCAGAACTGTGGGGGCATTGCTCAGCAAACGCCCTCACAGTTACTGAAAACATTTTAGACAGATTCTAGGTCTGCCTAAAAATACGCCCATGGTCCCACTCAGAATGGACCTGGGCATTAGCCCCATAGCAGACATGATATCGTCGCGTCCACTGCTCTACTGGCGACGTTTCTGGAGTACCCCAGAACTGGCCCACTATAGGGATGACCTAAAAGCTGTATTGTCCATCATGGGGGCGGGTAAAATCTCCTGATTGGCCTATATCAGGGACACATTTAGAGCATTGGGCATGGGAGATCTTTGGTCTACACCTGAAACTTCATGTGTTGAAACTTCTAAAAAATCCCTAGCATATGCTCTGAAGGACTACAAACTGGCGCGTATCTCGCAGACAGTTGACTCCTCAAGTCTAACCTATGGATTCTTAGACTCCAAGTGCCATTATAAATTTGAGCAAGTGATAGACACTATGCAACCAGTATTAGCTAAAAAAAAGTGTACCTGCAATTTAGGCATGGGGCCCTCCCACTCAACGCTCGTACAAACGGGTGGAAAGGCGGAATAGGCCGCCCCTGTCCTGGGTGTTTAGTGGAGGAAGAAACTGTTATTCACATAGTTTTCTTCTGCCCTGCATACAAGAGCCCCAGATCTAAGTGGGTGATTCAATATTGCAGAAACCTGGGTTTTAGAAATTATAAAGATTTTTTTAGGATTTTAAAACCAGATACTGATCCGGTTACTGCGGTTGCGATATCCAAATTTCTATTTGCAATGTGGTCTAAGAGAAGGTATCTTCTTGATAGTGGTCGTGGGAGTCTGTAACATTTGTAGTCCATCCACTTCTGTTTAGGGCCATGTTAGACAGAAGGACAACCCGCCTGGCATTTGATGACTATAAGGTGCAATATTTTACATGGCTCCAAGAGGCTGTTGGGCTCAGTCATATTTGTATACGTTTTTCTAATTGGATTTTAACATTCACATGTTAAATTATATATTTAAGATTTTTTTAGATTTCCCATACTGTTGTATATTATTGGTCTAATGTCATCATAAGGAAATAACCGCATATCCCAAGTGTATTGTATATCTCTGCATTTCTTATTGGATTGATTTGCTGATTTTATATTGGGTTGTTAAAATTGTACTTCCTTGTATGTATTTTTACGGCTATATTAGCCGAAATAAAGTTATGATGATGATGATAAATATAACTGCTTGGCCCATTTTAGATGGGATTGTATGGGATATTGTAAAGTTCCAGATTCATGGGCCCACAGAGATTATTAATGTTCCCAAAGAACTCCGTGTTTCTATGGGGGATGTGGTTAAACAAAATATTCGCTCTCATGATTGGGACGTCCAGGCCGTAGAGGCTTTATTTTCTGATTTGAAATATTATGCTGCCTTTGATGCTGAAGATTTATATTTAGAGTCTGCTAACTATGGTGATTTGTACTGTTACCAGCATTTTGGCAATCACTTTCTGCATAAGACAAATTCATTTAGAAATGTGGTTAACTACACACAGTGGGAACATTGTCCCGCACCTATTTAAGGCAACTCCAAAACTCTTTTGAAAAGTTTTTTTATTTTACTGATTTTGATCAATCAACCCCTGCTGCATTTTATTTTAGGTTGACTGAGAAGTCCTCTTCCAAGGTTAGACTTAACCTCACAAAATTACTGTATTTAAAGTCCTTTATTGACCAGTTGGCTGTTGAGGGCTATGAGTTGTGGAAAGATATCATTGATCTTAAATCTGTTTGGGGTTTGAAAAGTTGGCAAGTGCAAGGCACTGAGACTTTGCATTATGCATGTCTCATCCCGAACCATATGTTGTTACTGAATGCTACTATTTCACAAACCACCTGCTTTGGATTGGCAACTTCTAAAAAATGTAATGCTCCTTCTTTTCCTGATTTGGGTGAATTTTCCCATTGGAATAATTACACCACTACTTCCTTAAGTGAATTACAAACCTTAATAAGAAATTCCTCTTTTAATGTTTCCAGCATGAATCCCGAAGGCTGATTGCTTTGGCAAAAAAGTGCGAATTCCTGCCAGCACCGTTTTCTGGGTCTGACTCCTGGCTATACAGAGGTTAGAGTAGATCCCCGGTTTCAGAGTCAACATTCAGTCACTACTTATTCTGTAGGCAAATTGTGGCAGAATTGTCCCAGACACTCAACCTTAGCGTCAGTTAAGTTGCATTTGTCCAAACTGACTGACGCAGTTGATTTGAATGTTTTGTAAAGGGTCCCGCAGCAGGCAGATCGAAAAGATGGATATATGCTGCTTACAACGAAGTTTGGAAACTGTCCCAGATTGAAGCTGCTTCTAGGCTTAGAGCTATTGATCAGGCCAATTTAGAAAAAGTGCTTGCCGTTGTAGATAATAGCATTAACACCCTTTCTCCCCGTATTTACACATTAGATAATATTGTTTCATCTGTTGTTGATATTGTACAAGATGATGTTGCAGTTCTATTATCCATAGCACTTCAGAGCGCAAATATCAGATTATGGGGCCAGTTAATGCCGGAAGGGAACCTTTTGTGCTGGGAGGACGTTTCTGTTCTTACGGATAAAAACGTATCTTAATTTAAGTATTCACAAATTAAAAGCTGGGCCCAGGCTGTGATAGAGGAAAAAGGCGTCAAGGCTGATCTGGAGGAACTCTTATTGAAGAAAACAAGAAACCTCAAAACATCAGTGCTTTATTGGACAATTCTGGAGGGAGAGTTTGGTCTTCCGGAACAACTTTGGAGGGACCTAGTTTTGGACGCCGACTTGCAGAATTTATGGCAAGTGTTTTTTGATTTACTACATCTTACGGTATCACCTGCCAATTTAAAGCGGAATCACCTGTTTTCTCTTCATAGAGTATACTGGTCTCCGGCCAGGTTGGCTAAATTTTCAAAGGGGCCTACTCCATGTTGTCCAAAGTGTAATCTGGAAAAAGCAGATGACCTCCATATGTTTATGACCTGCCCTGCGCTTAGAGAATTTTGGTTTGAAGTACGAGAAGGTATGAAAGCCCTCTTTGGGTATGATATACAGGTTAGTACGCAACAATTTTTTTTTTTAATTCCTTCTAATTATGAGGAAGTATCTCAAGACATTAATACGTTATTTCTTTATTTAATTATTCTAGCTCGTAGGGAAATATGTAAATTGTGGGTGAGCACTAATGCACCGTCATATGTAGATTGGATTAGGGCAATTAGACATACTCTTAGTTTGGATAAAGTGGTCTGGAAGAGAAGGAAGTATTTTTGGACTCCTTGTATTAATTGGCTCGATGGGCTTTAAACAACTTTGTCCAATGATTATGCCTTTTTGCGGAGTGGACCACCCTAAGATCAGTTTAAGGGTCTGGAAAGTTGGGAAACTGAGCTGACTGTTTACATGGCGGTACCGTGAGATACATACTGGGTGTCTACAAAAAGAGCATCCATAAAAATTCTCGGTATAATTAATACTGAAAATATCTTTTTTTGGCGTATGAGGACAAAAAAAAAAAAAAGATGATGTTGCAGTTCTGTGCAAAATCAATTGCGTTCTATAATGCAGTTTGCTTGGACTCTTCAAACGTTAAAATCTGGGAAGGTGTCTTGGGATTACATGAACATGACTTTGTTATTTCTGCCTTTTAATCTGACTGTTAAACACCACTTTATGTGAATGAAGGATGCCACGGTTTCACTGTTACATATCGAAAAGTTAGAACCATTACCATTTTCTGTGGCCGAAACAAATTCAGCAGTGTGGCTTATCCGTGGGCTAATAACTCTACCTTTCCCTCTGTTCAAATTTGAATCATGTATGAAACACTATGCCATAGGCAGATTTGAGCCTTTAGGTAGCGCTTTTCTCCATGAAGTGTGGAATCTCCCATTCACATATAGGTGCTTGAGGGAAGGAAAAGAAGTTTATCTAAAAGGTGAAGACTGCACTTCCACACCAGATCACTCTTTAGTCTGTAGAAATCTGCAATTGCACGGTTCTTGTAATATTACAGCACCGATTCTTGTGTGTGTTTTGAAAGGCATCCCCACCCCAGCTATTACACCAACTTTCACGTTGCTTGCAAACTGTAGTTATTTGTTATTAAATAATGAAGATTGCTGTGGTATGCTTGCTGGTATTCCTTATATCGTTACAGTTTTCCAAAGTGTAGTTTGCTGTAAGAATGTCCTGTTTTCTCTACCACATGGGAGGCTCGATGTTTCCATCTGGCCTTCTATTCTGACCTTGAAAGCAGAGTTCAACAAGATGAGTCGAATAAGAGCTCTTTTGTCCCAGAAGGAAGTCCCCCTTACATCTGTGCGTGAGACATTCGTCCTTCACGTTGCAAATACTCGTACTGAGGTGAACGCCTTATTAAACACAGACCGGCCCCTGCATTTTGGTGCTTTGATTCACACAATCTTTAATGCCTAATCGACCACGGGCCTGGCACACTTTTTTTAAAGTAGTAAGTTCTGGCCTTGTGACCTCATTCGAAACTAAGGGGCTCATTAGGATGGCGGACGGAAGTGCGACCGCTGTCCTGGAGTATGCGGAAAATGCCTTTTCCGTGTCCGCCTGCCGCGGACAGTCCGACCGCCATATTAGGATGGGAAACACAGTGAGAACTCCGTACGCGGCGGAAGAGAACACACCGCCGCGGAATTACACCCGACCCCGCGGCGGACGTAACCAATCGAGAGACACCGCCGTACGGACTGACGTCAACGACCGTCCCCCAAATCACGATGGTGGAAAACACACATAAAACCGCTGCGGAAAAACAACCTGGCTGAACACGGCGGATTCCCCACAGCGAAGAAACCTCACATTGCTAAGATACCCACCACAAGCAGCTCGCCGTCATGGATCCAGCGCTTTACGCATTTTCGATACTCTTCGCGATCCTCCACCAGCAAGTCATAGACCATCATCGACGACGACACAGGTACGCTACACACCATTTCCTGTCGGAAGGGGAGTACCTGGCAGGGCTGTTACGTTGGGAGGGGGAGTGTCATGTACGAGAAACCACATCAGATCGCACAAAGATATCCACAATTGAAGTACACAAGCAGGAATGACAACGACAAACCAGTACACATGATTGACTTGCTTTATTAAACATAATCGGGGTACAATCTCTGAGTATGCAAGAGCATGTGCACTGGGTACAACAGAGCAGGAACATCAGAGGCAGCACATGAGAGGGCAGAATGCAGTATCAGAACAGCAACAGGGCATTGTGGACAACAGAGCAGGTACATCAGAAGCAGCACATGAGAGGGCACAATGCAGTATCAGAACAGCAACAGGGCATTGTGGACAACAGAGCAGGTACATCAGAGGCAGCACATGAGAGGGCAGAATGCAGTATCAGAACAGCAACAGGGCATTGTGGACAACACAGCAGGTACATCACTGGCAGCACATGAGAAGGGCAAAGTGCATCAACAGTCCATTGCACAGAACAGCCACATCAGAGGCAGCACATGAGAGGGGGTAAGTGCATCAACAGTCCATTGCACAGAACAGCCACATCAGAGGGAGCACATGAGAAGGGCAAAGTGCATCAACAGTCCATGGCATCGAACAGGTACATCTGAGGCAGTACATGAGAGGGGCACAGAGCATCAACAGTCCATGGCATCGAACAGGTACATCTGAGGCAGTACATGAGAGGGGCACAGAGCATCAACAGTCCATGGCATCGAACAGGTACATCTGAGGCAGTACATGAGAGGGGCACAGAGCATCAACCGTCCATGGCATCGAACAGGTACATCTGAGGCAGTACATGAGAAGGGCACAGAGCATCAACAGTCCATGGCAACGAACAGGTACATCTGAGGCAGTACATGTGAGGGGCACAGACCATCAACAGTCCATGGCAACGAACAGGTACATCTGAGGCAGCACGTGAGAGGGCAGAATGCAGTATCAGAACAGCAACAGGGCATTGTGGACAACAGAGCAGGTACATCAGAGGCAGCACATGAGAGGGCAGAATGCAGTATCAGAACAGCAACAGGGCATTGTGGAAAACACAGCAGGTACATCACTGGCAGCACATGAGAGGGCAGAATGCAGTATCAGAACAGCAACAGGGCATTGTGGACAACACAGCAGGTACATAAGAGGCAGCACATGAGAGGCCAGAATGCAGTATCAGAACAGCAACAGGGCATTGTGGACAAAACAGCAGGTACATCACTAGCAACACCAGTACGTGGTTCAAGCTACCCGTTCCAACGACAACAACAGTGCAAGGCTGGTTACAATGGACAATGTACACACCTAGTCAAATTACATGGGAGTGAAGTGAACAGCACCTCACATCACAGAATCAGGTGGACTGCTTGAACTACCTGTCTCGGACACACTGCCAGCACCAGAAACAGGAGTGTGAGACACAGCCACAGCTCGAGTGACTGACACATGAGCCACAGACCCCGACACACTGCCAGCACCAGAAACAGGAGTGTGAGACACAGCCACAGCTCGAGTGACTGACACATGAGCCACAGACCCCGACACACTGCCAGCACCAGAAACAGGAGTGTGAGACACAGCCACAGCTCGAGTGACTGACACGTGAGCCACAGACCCTGACACACTGCCTGCACCAGAAACAGGAGTGTGAGACACAGCCACAGATGTAGTGACTGACACGTGAGCCACAGACCCAGACACACTGCCAGCACCAGAAACAGGAATGTGAGACACAGCCAGAGCTCGAGTGACTGACACATGAGCCACAGACCCAGACACACTGCCAGCACCAGAAACAGGAGTGTGAGACACAGCCACAGATCGACTGACTGACACATGAGTCATAGACCCTGACACACTGCCAGCACCAGAAACAGGAGTGTGAGACACAGCCACAGATCTTCTGACTGACACATGAGCCATAGACCCTGACACACTGCCAGCACCAGAAATAGGAGAGGGCACAACTGAGACAGTGCTACTACATGATGCATGACAGCAAACAACAGACACAGTGCCACTATCTGACACATGAGAGTCAACTGCAGCTGCGCCACTGTGACCAGTGAAATGATGAGCCACAGGGCTGTATGGGCCAGGAGGCAGGGTGGCCCTGGGAGCTGGGGATAGCTGTACTTGAGCGACATCCGGGTGTGCAGGTGTCAATGGTGTGTGTCTACGTTTCTTAGGGATATGTGAGTGCACCCTGCACATGACTGGACTGGTAAGTGGTGTGGCCACATCAGAAACATCACCCATCGAAGGTGGATCATCTACTGGTGGGGGTCTGCTCTCTGGGGACGTGCTGGACCCTGCTTGTCGTTTGCTGTGGGCCTGCCTTCTGCCCTCTAAATCATGTGTAATGGGGGATGCAACAACAGGGTACTCCTTCCTCTGCTTCTGACGGGCGTGGATGGGAGTAGAGGTATGGGGGGACTCCACCGCGGACACATCTTTACTACGTTCCTTCAACAACATCAGCCTCAGTGCAGCCAGGGGTGATGTATGCTTGTCCTTGATGGAGCTAGTGTCTATGGGAGAAACCCTGTCCCTTGGATGTGCCTTGGCCGTAGGAGGTGTCCTGTCCCTGGAAGTTCCCTGATCCCTGGGCGGTGCCCTGTCCCTTGTAGTGTACCTCTCTCTAGAAGCAACCTTGTCCCTGGGAGTGTCCCTGCTCTTGGGAGTTGCCCCTTTCTTTGTAGTGTCCTTGTCCTTGGGAGTGTCCCTTCTCTTGGGAGTTGCCCCTTCCTTTGTAGTGTCCTTGTCCTTGGGAGTGTCCCTTCTCTTGGGAGTTGCCCCTTCCTTTGTAGTGTCCTTGTCCCTGGGAGTGTCCCTGCTCTTGGGAGTTGCCCCTTCCTTTGTAGTGTCCTTGTCCTTGGGAGTGTCCCTTCTCTTGGGAGTTGCCCCTTCCTTTGTAGTGTCCTTGTCCCTGGGAGTGTCCCTGCTCTTGGGAGTTGCCCCTTCCTTTGTAGTGTCCTTGTCCTTGGGAGTGTCCCTTCTCTTGGGAGTTGCCCCTTCCTTTGTAGTGTCCTTGTCCTTGGGAGTGTCCCTTCTCTTGGGAGTTGCCCCTGCCTTTGTAGTGTCCTTGTCCCTGGGAGTGTCCCTGCTCTTAGGAGTTGAACCTTCCTTCGTGGTGTCCTTGGTAGTGTCCCTGGACTTGGGAGTTGCCCTTCCCTTGGGACTACCTTTTGTGGGGGATGCCTGTGTAGCATGTGAAGTCATTTCCCCCAACACCCGTTGGGGATCCTGTGTGTGAACTCCAGTGTATCTCACGTCGTCTTTGGTAACAGATTTTCCTGTCCTAGGGAATGGTGTCTGTGCCCTCCGTGCTCTGCCCTGCTGCCTGTCACTGCTTCTAGTGCAATAACCTGTAAAAGAGTCCTGGTCAGAAAATTCACTCCCCCCTGAGACATCAAGTGGTGTAGATGGGGGAACAGAAGTAGCACCCTGTCTATGCGACTGTACAATGGCAGAAGACACAGTGTTTGCCAATGACTGTACTGTTCTGTGTAGACCAGCAACATCGCCATGCATCCCCTCCATGAATGCCACAACCTGCCCCAACTTCCTATCGTGGTCTTGGAATGCATTGATCATGTTGGTCTGCCCCACACACAGCTGTCACAGCAGATCAACAACCTCAGCACAAAGTGCACTTTGGGTCACCGGGGCAGGTGCAGCGGTGCCTGCACCGAAGGCCATTCTGCTCCCCCTACTTCTGCGTGCACGAGCAGTACTTGGTGCAGTTGTCGGCAGTGTGGGATCTGTGTGCTGTGTCCCGACGAAGGTGTTGATTGCCCACTCCCTGTCTGTGACAACAGTGCTGACTCACCACCGCTGTCTGAAGATGAGGACGATGGTGTTTCGACATGCGAGTCCTCCGGGACGGTCCTGTCCCCCTCTCCGGGGCTGCCCTCTTCTGTGTCAGTCTGCGTGTGTGTGATGTCAGATCCGGATGCATTGCCACCACTCATCTCCGTCGTCTGTGGGTCAGTGCCCTCTGCCAAAGCTGAAATTGAGAGAGAAGAGGTGCAAGTAAGTGCCACACTCACTTACTGAAGGACAAGAAATCTCCGATTCCATTTCAGACAAAGAACATGTAGCCCCCATCCTGCACACGTCCCACCCCTACCAGTCATCCTCACATCGAAGAATCGGTGGTGGCCGTGAAACAAGTACATCATACAAACAGGGCAAGTGCATGTAGATCTGCACACATGTAATGCCATGGGACCACAGACCTCTACGGCATGTCCTTGAACCCTCAACAACTAAGCAAGTGGCCTGTCAACCTGGCAGACATGGATGCCAACGCACACTCCGCTAATGGCACCAACATGTCATTCTAGCAAAACATACACACCACGGAAGTCACTACTGTGTCTGAGCACCAATACATGCATTGCACTCCCAAGTGACATACACATACAGTCTGCTTACCGCTAGTTTGCTGTTGATCCCCACTCAGCCGGGCGGACAGGTCAGGATGCATCACAGCAATGATACGGTGCATAAGAGGGGTCATGGTGCGTCGGGCCAGACGTGTAGATCTTGGAATCATCCCTAGTGTCATCTCCGCAACATTCTTGCTAAGCCTGGATATGTCGTCCCAGCGCTTGTGGCAGTGTGTGTGTCGTCTATTGCACACCCCCACTGACCACGGTCTACGGTGGATGTTGCAATGTGGCTGTAAGGGGGGTCATGAACTGCCATTCCGTATCTCATAATCACAAGGATGTGTTGGCCTGCACCTCCCCCGCGGTATGCGTGCGCCGCCATGGTGGCGCCACTGATTGAACATTGTTGCAAAAGATGCATCTGTCGCGGAAGCACGCACATGCGGTTGCCGATGTGGACCGTGACGGTCCGTGCACATGCAGCCAATGGGAAGAGGTAACGCGGGGCTCGTATGCACAATCGAAAATAACGGAAGCCGTGCACCGCCATGGCGACGCCACTGATTGTATATTTTCTAATGCTGCACCGTCGTGGTAGTCCGCACATGCGTTATGAGGGGTGTGACCGTGATGGCTAAACAGCATATGTCATGCACTATATCATGTGTGTTCACACTATGGCCATTGATGTGCAACCAATTTGCTACACATGTGCATGTCTACGTGTCGACCTCTTGTTTTTCCGTACACACGTTTTGACTCATATATATCTACACACTACATCAAGGCTGTCTGGCCACATTCAGGATCTGTTGTGAGTGTGTAGTTTGTGCGTGCAAGTAACAATGGTGGGGGTGCACATGCATTCAGTGTATGCGTATGTGTGTTGCCTCTTGTGTGACCATGCATGTAATGTGAGGATGCTCACCACTGTAGGAGTGGTAATTGGTGCATGAAGACATGGAGTGTGTGTAGCATTTTTGTATTGTGTGTGCACGTGCATGTGTGTCTGTGATGACGCTTGTCCACATTAGGGTCATTAGGCATGTCTTGTTGGCAGTTCTTTTGACGTGTGAGTACGTTACATTGTACATGTTGGCACACATCATGTTCTTAGTGGCTGCACATTGTTTGCATGCTACTCTGTATTGTAGGTAATTTCAGACATGTTACACATATGATAATTGTCGACGACATTTCTCTTTTTGATTGTGTTGGCCTACATGTGATAGAGTTGCACAGCTATGCGCTGTTGGTAAATTGACATCTACTACATCTACTCCCACACAGGAGGGCTCCAAATGTGCATCGCCCATACACTGTGCTGGAGGACATGGTTGACGAGGAGGTGATCAGGAAATTCCGGCTTGATCGACGTAGATTGCTGGAGCTTGTAGACCAATTGTCTCCTCATCTGCAGCCACGAAGAACATATCCTGGTTCCATTACACCCACGGCAAAGGTGATGGCGGCACTTCACTTCTTTGCAACTGGCACCTTCCAGTACACAGTTGGACATGCCGGGGGGATGTCACAGTCCATGTTCAGCATGGTACTGCGGGATGTTCTCAAAGCCATGATGATTTACAAGGATGATTACATCCATTTTCCACGGGCAGCAGAGTTGGCAGCAGTCAAAGCAGACTTCTATGCACTGGGCCAGATACCACACGTAGTGGGTTCCATTGATGGCTCCCATATCGGTCTCATTCCACCCCGGGCACGTGAGCCTGTATATCTCAATCGGAAACACTTTCATTCGCTCAACGTGTAGGTGGTGTGCCTGGCCGACAACATCATATCCCATGTGTATGCCAGATTTTCAGGCTCCGCACATGACTCCCACATCATGCGGAGCAGCAGTGTCCCCCGACTGATGGCAAATCTGCGTCCAGAACGTGCGTGGCTTGTTGGTGAGTATGCTGTGGGGACAGTTGTGTATTCTGTGTGGCATGGGGTACCCACCAATCCTGGTAGTGATATCTGTCTCTGTCATCCCCCCACATAGGCGATTCAGCGTACCCAAACCGGCCGTGGCTGCTGAGTCCCATACATAATCCAACTACAGCTGGTGAAATGCGATACAATGATGCCCATGGAAGGACACGTAGAGTGGTGGAACGTACTTTTGGACTGCTAAAGTCTAGGTTTCGCTGCCTGGATAAAACCGGTGGAGCCCTGCCTTACTCACCAGGAAAAGTATGCAGGATCGTGATTGCCTGCTGCATGCTCCACAACCTGGCCTTGCGCAATGACATTGAACTGATCTTGGACCCTGAAGACCAACAAGTCCCTCGGCCTCCCATCCCACCCATGTCGACTGATGAGGATAGTGGTGAGGAAGAAGGTGTGGACTAGAGGTGTCAGCTCATTGATCGCTATTTTCCTTCAATGTGAGTGACTACCTCTTGTGCAGGTTGACAATGCGTGATGTATGTTTGCTGGTGGTGTGTGGATGTGGTGTTTGAAAGCTGACTGTTCTGGTATGTTATGTTTGCATGTGTGTGTTGTATTTATTGTGTACATGCAAGGCTCCATGATGTGTGTCCTCTCATCCACAGATTTGGTGGTGAGTGTGGTTTGTGGTATGTTGCAGTACGGTGTGTTGTGATGGGTGTGAATCAGTTTCCTGACGTGTGTTTGTTGTCTCTCATTTTCCCTAGGTCACTCCCACTGAGGCATGATTCTCACTGACATAGTTCCCTGCGCCTGGTGACGTCTGATTCTGAGACAATCATGTGATTAAAACATGGAGGCAACACATCATTGAGTGTGTAAGTGTAATTTTTTTACAGGTTGTGAATTGATGCTGGTGGATATTTACAAGTAAGTGTTGGGTGGGGGAGTGTGAGTTGAAGGTCATGGTACATGAAAAGACCGTGGTGACACCACATTGGGTGATGTCCAGCTAGTCCAGCAGACCGGTGCCAATACTTGGCGTTGTGGGACAGGATAGTTGGTGGGTGAATGGCAGGGGCAGGCAAGGTTAATGTCATTGGTGGCCCCTCTTTGGGCGGGTGGATGGTGCATCCCCGCTGCTCTCACCTACTTCCAGCGTCGGACGGCCCCTCCGTCTTGTAGCCGGAGCGGAGACAGCTGGGGGGGCAGGTTGGTCAGGGGCCACATCCGTGTCCATGGGCTCAGGTGGCGGTGGTGTTGGCGACGTGGCGGCTGGGCACTTGGCTGAGGGGGGGGGGGTGGTGCGGGATAACCAGTCCCTCCACAGTACTGTTACCTGGCCCATGATGTCCACTAGTTGCCCTATGCGCCTGTCAATTGACCGCAACTGATTGCTGTTCTCCACTGAGTCCTGGTGGGCACGATCAGCCTGTGCCTGCCCCCGCTCATAGGAGGCCTGGACTCTGGCTAGGGCTTCCAGTGTTTCTGCTGCAGGATGGGGTGGGTGTCCTTCCACACCTCGCCGGTGAGAAGCACCCCTGTTGGTGAGATGTGCCCTCTGGTCTGTCCTTTCCCGTCCACTCTCCCTGCTTGGCTGGGATGTAGATGGCCCTGCGTCATGCGATGGGTCAGGCAGGGTGGCACAGGCAGGAGTGGTGGAACTGGTGGTGGTGGAGGTGGTGGTGGTGGTGGCTGCACAGGTCACTATGGCAGGTGTTGGTGGAGTGACACTGGCCAAGGTTGTGGAGGCAGGGATGTCCTGTGAGCCTTATGGCCCTGGGAGTTGGCTTGGGCCCGCTTCGTCCTCCGCACCGCAGCTGACAGTGGGATCGTCCCAAGAGAGTCCGTGCTGTGAGTGGGGCGACTGTTGCAGGCGGTTGCTGGTTTCGCCAGTCAGGTTGCGATCACCTGAGGGACAAGCTTTTAATGATCAATGCAGTGGACATGACATGTTTTAATCTTTCCAACATTACATATCACTGACCTCTCTACACACCCCACCCACCTCCCAACACACCCCACCTACCTCCCAACACACACCACCCACATCCCAACACACACCACCCACCTCCCAACACACACCACCCACCTCCCAACACACACCACCACCCTCCCTGTGGACATGGGGGCCTGTTGGGAGTCGTAGTGCTGGTCTCTCACACACCCCACCCACCTCCCAACACACACCACCACCCTCCCTGTGGACATGGGGGCCTGTTGGGAGTCATTCACATTTTGGTGAGTATGTGGCCCACATGCATGGGTTGGGGCCTGGAGGATGTGTCCTCTCAGTTGTGTGAGGCAGACCATGTCGGTGTGATAGTGGTGCTTGGTTTGTACTTACCAGCCTCTTCTCACTCGTCGATTCCTTCAAGGCTCTCTGGGTGCAGTATGCCCAGCACCTTTTCTTCCCATTCTGCATAGGGTATGGGCTCCGGGGGTGTGCCGCCGCCAGTGTGGTGTGCCCGCAGGTGATTTTTTGCACGGATGCCTTTGACCCTTGTTTGAGGTCGTGCCACCGCCTCTGGATGTCGTGCTTGGTTCGTGGCACGGTCCCTGACGCATTCACCCGACTGACTATCTTGTCCCACATGTGGTTTTTGGTTGCCACGGTGGTCTGCTGGACTAGTGTGCCGAATAGGTGGGGTTCGACACGGATGATTTCATCCACCAGGACCTTCAACTCTGTGTCAGTGAATTTACGATTTTTCTTTGGTGCCATGGTGTGTGATGTGCAAGGTGTGGGTGGAGTGGGTTGGGATGTGCAGGTGTGTGGTGTGTAGGAATGGTGTGGTGGGTGTTTGTGTGGTGGGTGTGTTTGTGTGCAGGTTGTATGTGTGGACTTTTGTGTCTGCTGTTAGTCGTATTGAGCCTCTTGCTAGCAGCTATGCTGTGGTGCAAAGGATTGTGGTAGTGGGTGGGAATCTTTTTATACTCGTTGTCGTGGTAGTGTCCCAATGTTTATTGCAAGTCAGGTGCTAGGTGGGTGCGTTGACTTGTGTGGATTTTTAGGTGCTTGGGGGGGTGTCATTGTGGCTTGTGATTGGTGTGGGTGTTTCGGGTGGGTGGGTGTCCTGTGTAGTGTGTTTTGTATTTACTTCCGTCAGCCATTTGGAAATTGGTTTGACGGTAGGGATGGTGTTCGTGTTGTTCTTCCGCTGGGATGCTGGGTTTATCGTTGCATTGTTTCCGCAGCGGTCGTGGATGGAGGTGAGTTCCGTGGGACTGGCGGCGTTATCCTAATCACGGGCACGGAGCCTCCGCAGGTATTGCGGTGGCTGTGCCTGTTGTTGGCGGACGGAACCCGTTTCAGTCCGCCATCCTAATCGGCTCCTGTATTTGGTGTAATCCCAGCATTTTTTCATTCGATTTTTTCAAGTGTCTTTGGCGGTTTCCCGTTAATTCTCGCTTTGGAAACAGGTGTGCTGCTGTTAAATTGTTTGTTTCAAAATGGATGCACAGTCTGTGGGTTCCATG
Organism: Lissotriton helveticus; assembly: GCF_964261635.1. NCBI lineage: Eukaryota > Metazoa > Chordata > Amphibia > Caudata > Salamandridae > Lissotriton > Lissotriton helveticus. The sequence continues at coordinate 1,587,209,639 of NC_136057.1, forward strand.
ATGAAATATCGATTACTAAAACATAGACCTACAAAAATATCGCCACAAATACATCGTCTACAAAAATATCGTCACCATATACTTAAACAAGAAATTACACAAATATCGATATTTTATTATCGACTACTCTAATATCGTTAACAATTATATCGACTACATAAATATCGACTACTACATTATCGACTATCTTTAAAATAACATTACCTTCTACACTAATATCGACTACACAAATATCGACTACCTTTCTACTTATATTAATATACAAAAAATATCGTCATTTTCTTTATAACCTTATATACACATTACCTTTCTATTATTCACTTTTTCATAATAATTAAAAATCAAAATAAGCTTTTCTAACATATATGTATATACACTATGTATGTTTTATTTATATATAATAATAAAAAGATACATTAGTAATATAAAGGATGTATGACGTTACAACGCATACTTTTACAACGCATACCTTTGCAACAAAATTTTTACAACACAAATACTAATACAACGCATGAATTTACAACGCATGTTTTTACAACGCAGGTACCTTTACATCGCATACCATTACAACGTAAGTATTGGTAAGTATATATTAATTGTGTTAATATAAATTAATTGAAATAAATAAATTGTAAATTAATTTAATATAAATTCATTTCATTTTTTTTTTTATTTATATATAATTTTATTATTTTCTATCCTGTACCCCTGTACCCCAAAAACTGAAAACTGACCCTGAACCCTAAAAATAGCCCTTTACCCAAAAACTAAAAACTGACCCTGAACCCTAAAAATAGCCCTTTACCCAAAAACTGAAAACTGACCCTGAACCCTAAAAATACCCCTTTACCCAAAAACTGATAACTGACCCTGAAGCCTAAAAATACCCCTTTACCCAAAAACTGAAAACTGACCCTGAACCCTAAAAATACCCCTTTACCCAAAAACTGAAACCTGACCCTGAACCCTAAAAATACCCCTGTACCCAAAAACTGAAAACTGACCCTGAACCCTAAAAATACCCCTTTACCCAAAAACTGAAAACTAACCCTGAACCCTAAAAATACCCCTTTACCCAAAAACTGAAAACTGACCCTGAAGCCTAAAAATACCCCTTTACCCAAAAACTGAAAACTGACCCTGAACCCTAAAAATACCCCTTTACCCAAAAACTGAAAACTGACCCTGAACCCTAAAAATACCCCTTTACCCAAAAACTGATAACTGACCCTGAAGCCTAAAAATACCCCTTACCCAAAAACTGAAAACTGACCCTGAACCCTAAAAATAGCCCTTTACCCAAAAACTGAAAACTGACCCTGAACCCTAAAAATACCCCTGTACCCAAAAACTGAAAACTGACCCTGAACCCTAAAAATACCCCTTTACCCAAAAACTGAAAACTGACCCTGAACCCTAAAAATACCCCTTTACCCAAAAACTGAAAACTGACCCTGAAGCCTAAAAATACCCCTTCACCCAAAAACTGAAAACTGACCCTGAACACTAAAAATACCCCTTTACCCAAAAACTGAAAACTGACCCTGAACCCTAAAAATACCCCTTTACCCAAAAACTGAAAACTGACCCTGAACACTAAAAATACCCCTTTACCCAAAAACTGAAAACTGACCCTGAACACCAAAAATACCCCTTTACCCAAAAAATTAAAACTGACCCTGAACCCTAAAAATACCCCTTTACCCAAAAACTGAAAACTGACCCTGAACACTAAAAATACCCCTTTACCCAAAAACTAAAAACTGACCCTGAACACCAAAAATACCCCTTTACCCAAAAAATTAAAACTAACCCTGAACACTAAAAATACCCCTTCACCCAAAAACGCTAAACTGACCCTGGACCCTAAATATACCCCTTAAAAAAAACCAAACATATTACATTTTAAATATAATTATATACTTACAAATACTTACGTTGTAATGGTATGCTTTGTAAAGGTACCTACGTTGTAAAAACATGCGTTGTAAATACATACGTTGTAATGGTTTTAGCGTTGTAAAAGTTACGTTGTAAAGGTGGTAAACCAATATAAACATTACCAAACACTATCATACACTCTTATCGGATTACTTTAAATAACATTTCACTAATTTTAACATTGTAATAAATATTTACCATTAAAATAAAACACATATAATACATTTTGTAATTAAAATCGAAAACAATTATTGATGCTACAAACTCTTTACAAATTAACGGCTTTCAAATTCAAACTAATGTTCTCAGCCAATGAATTTAAAATATATGTAATTGAACCAATCAAATATAACAATTAATTAACTCACTACTATAAAGACAATTACAGACTTAACTTAATTTACCATTTTTTGGCCAAACTTGGATGAAAACGGTTACTTTGCTGAAAACAAGAGAATACACACCTACTACAACGACTACAACACAGCATACTAAAAATCAAGTAAGTGAAGTCCCATTTCATTAATCATACAAACCTGTCGATAACTAGCTAAACTCCCTAAACTAAAAAGATGGTCTTTTTATTTGTTTAAATATAAGTACAACATCCTATCAACAACTACCACAAGATAATAATTAAATGAAATTATGAACTGCCTTATCCATGTGTACTTAGAAAGCTTTTAAATTAATTTAAAAAGTCACAAAGTAAACTTGCTAAAGACTTGATATGTTTTTACCTACTAATAGATCCTAATACAATAAATAACACAATTTAACTTTCTTTTACAGATTATAGAAAATTCATCTACCAATCTACAACTAAACTAACAACATCTTCTACTACATTAAGTAAGTATACCCACTGTGTCTATTAATAATCAGAAAGTAAAAACAAACAACTATAAAACTAAATCATTTTTTTGTATTATTCTTTACCACAACTACAGAACATTAAAGAGTGAAAATCTACATATAAGAACAGAAAACATATAATTAGCAGGAAAACAACATTGGAAGTAAGTTTTTGCACTTTTTCCTTTTAACGTACACATGTCAAGAAATGTTTATCACTTTTACTAAAAAAAATATATATGTCTTCACAGATCTACCTTAGACATGGCAACAGGAGCTACTTTTATTACTTCTCAAAAAGGGAAAATAATGCTGAGCTACATGGGTTACACCTACACCCAAGAAAGAATCAAAGGGAATAAAACGTATTGGAAATGTAGTAAATATTACTCAACTGCATGCTATGGTAGAGCACAGACTGTTGATAACAATGTTGTAAATGTACATGAGCATAACCACCCACCCAATGTAACAGAAGTCGAAGTAAGAGAAGCACTAGAGACATTGAGAGAAGCTAGTACAGGCTCACAAGAAACAAGCACCACTATTTTGAAAAATGTTTTAAGCAAGTTGCCAGAACATGTCACAGGACAGTTACCTTCAATACCCAACTTGAAAAGATTAATTGCAAAAACAAAACGAGCTTCTGATCCAACTCCACCAGCACCTAAAACTTTTCAAGACATTATAATTTATCCTGAATATACTATTACACACAATGAAGATAAATTCTTAATGTATGATAACCGCAGTCATGATAAAAGAATTTTACTTTTTGCAACAAATAGCAATTTGCAAAAACTAAAATCGTGTGAAACCTGGATGATGGACGGAACTTTTAAAGTATGTCCCAAACCTTTCTATCAACTTTACACCATCCATGGTGAGTACCAAGAAACAAATATCCCTTTAATTTATACACTGCTGCCAAATAAAACAAATGCTACCTACATAGAAATTTTAACAACTATCAAAGAATTTACTGATAATTACTATCCACAAAGAATAATAATAGACTTTGAAATAGCCATGATTCAAGCTATACTTAAAATATATCCTCACACATCAATACAAGGGTGTTATTATCACTACAACCAAAGTATATGGAGACACTTACAAAAATCTACTTTAAGCATTGAATATTCAACAAACAGTAACTTTGCTTATCAGATTAAAAAGTTAATAGCATTGGCATTTGTACCAACAACAGAAGTTGCTAACTATTACAATTTACTACTTGACAGCCCTTTTTACCGCACCAATGAGACAAAATTAACTCCCTTCTTAGACTATTTTGAAGATACCTGGGTGGGAGGATTACATCGTTCGGGCCACCGCAGACAACCTAAATTCCAAATTCCATGGTGGAATGTGTATGCTAGTACTATGGCACAGAAAGCCAAAACCAACAACGCAGTCGAAGGATGGCATAATGCCTTCCAAGCCACAATAGGAAGAACACAACCCACACTTCATAAACTAATCCAAAGCATCAAAAAAGAGCAAAGCTACCAAGAACTAAGAATAGAGCAATCTCTATCTAAAATCGGCCCTAAACTAAGTAAACAAACATTAAATATGTACGAATACCTACAGCAAAAAGTCAGAATGTACCCAAGTATTGAAGGTATTGAATACTTAGAACTAATAGCAAAATCTATCCTTTAACAAGCAACACATAAAAACATTTCAAACAATAAATAAAACAAACCTTTTTATTTAATGTAGTTACATTATGTCATGTAAAAATAAATGTAATCTATTAATACAAGACATAATAAAACGACATTAAACAAAATTGCACAATATAGCTCAATCCACCCCAATCTAAAATATAATAATAACTTAAGTGTTGTGCAGCTGTAGAATGTGTTCCAAAAAGATGGTTTGAAGACGAATAGAACATAAATAAATCCACATGGTTTAAAAAAATCCCCACAAAATGGAAAAAAACAACTGTTTTATAAGGGTCCCACGTAGCAATCCTCTCGAGAACGGAACCATAAAAAACGAGAAAAATAATGACGATAAAAACGCTCCAAAACCCCGATAAATCAAGAAATGTAGTTAAACATTTAGCTGTATTTAACCAAAATTACGCGATAAAATCCCTCAGCTCACCAAAACGAACACCTGTAAATAAATACAAACAAAACTCACCCACAATAAATACGAAAGCCACTAAGCCTAAACATAACATATAAAACATAGGAAAACACCTAAATTAATTCATTTACACAATACATAAACCTTTATTTCATAATAAATATCTTACAAAGTACGTTATCAATAAAGACCTTAAATAACACGTATTTTTCACATGAACTGTAAAGTACAACACATACCAACAATTACACAATACAACTAACTCTATAATGTCTTAAAATGTAGTTAAAAATAATGTAAAATAAACTTACATTCACCAACACGAAGCAGCTCCCAACCGCGAGGTTCCGTTTTCTGAATTGACCCAAACAACGATGTAGATAGACAAAAAGGTGAAGTTCAAAAATTAAAATGGCAGCACAATAAAAACTAAAATAGGACTAAATCCCCATAATTTAAACAAAATTAGAGATGAATAGCATTATTTTTTCCATGTATTGTAATAAATGTATTATTGTTTGTAAAGAACTTTTTGATTAATGTAAAATATACAATAATATTTTTAATATAATTATATATGAAATAATTATAGTATATTAAAAATATGTTTTTGATTGTTAATTTTTTTTATATGTATAACACTGAACACAATTTTATGTACATACTGTAGAAAAATACAATTACATGTAAATTAATTAACATATTAAATTTTAATTTAAAAATTTAAAATTTAATATACTAATTAATGTAATATAACAATGTATATATGATAAAAATTGCAATGTAGAATGTAAACAAATATTTGAAAAAAGTGTATTAAAAAATATGAAAATGTTTGCATCAACAACTGAAAAGTATGAATAAAAAAAGTGTCCAAAACTATATTACCATTGTACTTAATAAATGTTGACACTTGTGATATATATGTAAAAATGTACAAAATAATCATATTTGTTTATTATTTAAAAAAAAATAGCAAAATTATATATCATAATAATTGTAAAATATAAAATAAAAAAAAATTAACTTATTTTTTTATAAAATATAAAATATAAAACATAACACATAGAAAATACTTAACAGTAAGCAAAAATAAATCACAATTTTAACTCCAATCCTACATAAGTCAAGTAAAGTGCTGGACAGGAAACAATAATATTTGTGATATTATAACACATAAACATCACTATATATATTAATAACCACTCTTATCTATTATACTACAAAATAGACTATTAAATTACAATCACACAAAATTTTATTTAGAACATAACAATACCAAATTTTTTAACCAAAATTTAAAAATTCAAAAATCTAAATTTTTTAACAATTTTAAAAAAGTTTTAACATTTTTAAAAATGTAACCCAAACTTTGTATATTTGTATTTTGACTCATTCTTAGCATATATTATAACAAATACACAAACATCAAATATTACACACTTGACTTATAATAATATAATTTAAAAAATAAATGTAAAATTTCAAATTTCAAATTAGAAATTAAAACTTTTAAATTTGAAATTTGAAATTTGAAATTTAAATATTAAAATTTCTAATTTCGTATTATTTATAGAATTTTTTTTATTAAACACTATATAAAAAAAATAACACTTAATTACCAAATTATTATATAATACATTCAATTTCAAATAAATTAAATACATTTTCGTATTTCAATTTATAATTTATTTTAATTTAATTTAAATTTTATTAAACATATTTTAATATACTACCCACCCTTATCCCCTATATCACCAACAACCCGCTATTAAATCTTTAAAAAAACCAATTCAATCAATAATTCAGTAATTTAAATGAAATGTAAAATTTCGCCATTGAAATTTTTTTTATTTTACATTTTTCTAATTTTTTACCATTATGTACATATTATTTACACTACTTTTTTAAATTACTACCCACCCTTATCCCCTATAGTACCAATAACCCGCTCCTAAAATATTTACTAATATTAAAAAAAATTACATTTTTATCCCTATAATAATAAAAATAAACATTTAATTAATAATATTTAAACATAAAACAAATTTTTCTACACTTATATTACACATTCAATTATTTTGTCGATATTATATTCAACGATATTTCTCTAAACGATATTCTATTCAACGATATTTTATTTTGACGATATTTTTGTCATTCTACAAAAACGATATTTACAACAACGATATTTACTACAACAATATTTTTTACAGTCGATATTCTTACCTCGATATTTATGCTAGTCGATACTATCCCGTCGATATTCCTGCTTTATACCCAGTCTGTGCCCCACGACGATCTGCCTCGGCTACTCCAGCTTCGTAACCGGATGCTAGAATACTATGGCTCGCTACCTCTGGCGGCTCTGAGTGTGGCGTATGGTTTATCTTTCCGGTTCTCATACTTTACTTGCGTGCAGCCTGTTTTCCATTGCCTGGATTGTGGATTTGAATGGGCCCTGAATTTGTGTCTCTGCAACACGGTGTCTCCTGACCTGGATTTTAATCTACTAATGAGTCCCTTAGTTGCTCATGAAATAGATTGTTCTAGTTTCGGGATTATGGCCTGCGCAGCGGCTCATGGGGTTCTAGGCAATTGTAACATATGGACTGCGGCCGATGACTTTCTGGCGCGCAGTTATCTCGAATAAAGCCTGAGTTGTCCTCTGATGGTGCTAGAGGCTCCAGATGTTGAAGAACACGTATGTTCATTTCCCTTACTTAATTGGATGGCTGAAATGTTCATGGATGATGACGACTTCCTATTGGAGGTCGTTGCAACGTAAGGTGCATATACGCTGTTGGATTGAAGTGTGACTTTTTCTGCTTCATAGACACGTATTGAACTGGTGATTTTTTTTTTTACTATAAGGCCTTAATGTTTTTCTTGATTTTCTTCACACCAGGGCCATCTGTGATTGTTTTCACTGACTTGGTTACTTTTTAATTTGGATTGTTACTCCCGATTGTCAAGTTTGGCAAAATTCCTGAACTTGGTTCTGTCTCATTCAAACTTGAACTCTGCATTCTATGAATCTTGCCCTCTTTATTGTGCGTTCCCCGATCAAGGGAGGGTGTAGTAGGGCCTAAGGCCTGCTTTGCGCGCATGTTATGTTAGCATGGCTTATTAGAAGTTTAAACGCCATTTTACCTTTTGCTGCTTTTGCACACAACACTGCATACTTGTTTGCGTAAGTTAGCCTTCACGAAGGTCAACACATGAGAAAAGGTTTTGTTTTCAACATCTCTAGACTTACATCATCCCTTTAGTCTGCACAGTGAGTGCTGAAGCCGTCAAGGTTATCAAAACATGTTAGCTGTTTTTTGACATGTTCGAGTAACGCTTTCTAGACAGAACAATTTGGCAAATAAGATTCTGGCAACCTTATTATTATTACACACTTACCATGATTTCACATTTGGAAGATTTTCCATTTCCAGGGATGCAGAGAGCTTAGGCTGATCCGAATGTGATTTACTCTTACTGAGCGGACAGGTAAAGGGGTCCCCCAAACAAGCCTAGGAGACCTTGTTTAGTTTATAATACATTGTTCTTATATAGGGAGGGTGTTAAAACTAGGCGCTATAAGACCTAGTTTCACCATCATTGTAATATGATTTCTCCTTTTGTATTTTATGGAATTGTAACAATGCTGACCATAATATTTTTAATCATATGTCTGCTTATGTTGGCTAAGATACTACATCTGAGATCACGTCGTTAAAATACGTATTTTAACCTTACCGATTCTCTTTTTTACTCCTGTTGTGGACGGGTATGATAGTATCACTTCCCACCATTCCTGAGTTTGTACTAAGTCGCATGTTCTAGGTGACTGATCATTGGTTACTTTGCTATAGGACGAAGAGCTAATGTGACACTGATGCTAACTGGTTGGGGTTTTTCTAGGTACTGAGGTGAGGTTCTGGTACACCACAATTCACTGATGTCCTAGGTCTCTGTGCACAGTTCTGTGTATGAGCAGGATCCTTGCAACAAGGGGTGCCCCCTATCCCCTCTCCTCTTTGCCATTGCATTGGAACCAATAGTAGCCAGACTTGGGCAACATCATGCGGCAAAGGGCTTGGGATTTAGCACTAGGGGGCTCCTTATTTCATTATATGCGGATGGCATGACCCTGTACATAGTTGACACTGAGGTCAATCTTAGCCCGCTGCTCCGGGAGCTCGCTAAAATCAGTGGACTCTGGCATATTTATCAATTGGGCAAAATCCACCTTATTTCCCCTTACAGAAGAAAGGTCCGGTAAACAATTTGGGCATTTGTCTGAGCCCGGGATGCACAAGAAATTTGGATCTTAAATTATAGACGTGCGATCTCATGGCTGGAAGACAAAGCCAAAGTGTGGGCCCGACTACCGATCTCTGTTTGTCAGGATTGCCATAGCTAAAATGGTTGTCTTGCCCACATTTTTATAGTTATTTGTTAACATTCCAATTCCGCTCACCCGGGCTTTTTTCCAGTCCATTCGGTCGATGCTGATCTCTATGGTCTGGGCCGAGAAGCATGCACACGTTTCTTGGGAGCTGCTCACACAGGGAGAACTGGGAGGACTGGGAGTCCCGGACATCCCGCTTTATGCGTTTTGCGCACAAGCTAAATTTGGACATTATTGGCTGCACCCTACCCCGTTCTAACCCCATGTGGCTGTGGAGATGGACGTGGCTGCCCCGACTCCCCTCCGCTTAGCTATCTGTCAGTCATATCGCAGATCGCGAAATGGCATAGACACTGTTGAGACACTACACTGGGCCTGGGATAAACTACACGCCAGAGCGGCATGCAGATATTTTATGCCCTCTCTATCTCACTCACGCGTAACCCGATGATCCTGGCATTGGCAGACCGCGGGACCGTCTCTTTGGCAAAGTCCATGGGCCTTGAGACCTTTGCAGATCTTTATCCTGGCGATACCTTCTGCGAACCACTGGGAACTATGGAGGAGGGCACAAGGAACTTCTCCAAGTTGTTTTTATATTATAAAATCTGCGCAACGTGCAGACAATTACACAGCACCTTTCTGAGCCCTCCCACTTCACTTCCTGCGCTGGAACAGATGGTTACAAACCCATCCCCCTGCAGTTTAATCACACGATTATATAACTCCGTACAAATTACAGCACTGCTAACTGCGCCTAAGGCGAAGCACAGTTGGAATTTAGACTTAGATGGCCAAATAACGGATGAGGTCTGGACTTTCTGCTGTAGCCAACTTCAAATGCTCTCACCAAATTATAAGTTGAGGCTAGTTCATTTTAAGTACCTGCACAGGTTCTACAGAACCCCTTCTCAACTGTATCATATAGGTGTCCGATGTGATGAGAATTGCTGGAGATGTGGCCATGCCCCCACTACCTTCATGCACATGTAATGCCACTGTCCACCCTTTTCAGCCTTTTGGGCAGAAGTATTCAGTAAAATACAGGATATGCTAGGGACTTCGGGTGAGCCATTTCCGCTCCTCAGCCTTTTAGGATATGTCAAAGACACCAAGGCTGAAACCAGTAAATTACATGCCATGCTACTCTTGCTTGCTAAACGAAGAGTATCTATACATTGGGGAGACAGACGTGCCCCTACAAGCAAGGTGTGGATACAAGACGTCACTTTTAGCCATATCTAACTAACTACCTTTTGGAAGCTAATGCCAATGGCCTCAAGACCCAAATATATATGGGGTCCGTTCATAGACTGGCTCAGGATATTGCAAGATTGCACTGGCCCCTCCTCAAGTCTGGCTGATAATTAAAGATTCTGCTAACAGAGCCCGGCAGTAGTAAATGAAAGTAACAGGCTGCCACATCGGCGAAACATGCTAACTAGATACTCTAACCCTGCACTCCGGTGGTCCGTACATGAGAATGTCACATGTCATGCAATAACACGACAAAACTGTGAAATTGGCCTCATTTACCATTGTACTAGAATGTAATCCTTCCTGGTTGTTTTGTTATTGAAAAGGATGTAATGTGGAATGCCATCTGTTGTTTTCTTGTTAAAAAAATCAATAAACACATTAAAAAATAAAAGACATTTTCTGGCAATAAAAACCAAGAGTTAATGTGACTTTATAATTTGGTGTTGAAATGAGATACCAACTCAAATTACTTAATTGATTACACCATTGATGGTATCCCCCAAAAATGTTTGCTCCCTCCGGCCTATCATGGGATGTATGACATCACAACGCATGCTTTCACAACGCATGCCTTTACAACGCGGTTTTCACAACGCATACCATTACAACGCATAGCGCTTTGGGGTGCTGGATAGTGAATAGTTTAATTTACTATTCCAACTCCAGTCCCCGTGGATAGTAGGGAAGGTGTTGGATAGTAAATTAAACCTATTCCCTATCCTAGAGCGCCCCCCAGCGTAATGCGTTGTAATGGTTTGCGTTGTAAAAGTTGCATCGTAATGGCACTGCGTAGTAAAAGTTGCGTTGTAAAGGTTGTCTCCCCCTATCATGGACATCGGGATACTAAACAGATGCATCATGTTGCTACATTTTAATATGACAATCCTATAGGATGTAATCCCTCTACTCTGACAAAGCAACTACATCATGACACTCTGCCTCAAGGACGCCTATGCACATACGCATCCACCCTGCCCATCATGTGTGCTTTTGGTTTGTGGTAAGTGGACATCACTACCAATTCAGAGTACTTCCTTTCAGGGTCACCACATCTCCAAGAGTGTTCACCAAGTGGCTAGCAGTGATGACTGTCAATTTGTAAAAGGGGGGCACTTATGTCTTCCCCTATCTCGACGATGGGCTGATCAAGAGTGGTAGCAGACAGTAATATTTAGTGCACATTTAGTGCGATCAGCTCTTTCCCTGCTCTATAGCGTGGGATTCACTAAAAGTGCTACCAAGTCCAACCTTTCCAGGGATCTGTGTTGAATTCAGTTACAGGTGAAGCATACTTATACCCCCAGAGAGTGTTGGCAATCCAGAAGCTACTGTCTCTTTTTCTACCCAATCATCAGCTCACAGTCAAAACAGTGATGCTGGCCTCCTGCATTTCCGTCGTACCACTCACCAGTCTCCACATGCATCACCTGTAAGAGTACTTCAAGAGACAATGGTCACAAGCAGCCAGTCACTGAGATCTACTGTTTGTGAAGGCTAGCACTCACTTCTCTCTTGCCTTACAGCAATACCTTGTTGTTGAAGGGTAGCTTTCTCATACTCAACTCCACAGGTTACCATTAAAAAGAACGCTTCCCGGACAGGTAGTGGAGTGCATTTTGAAACCTAGTCTATACAGTCTATACAGGTACAGTGTGACTCTCAACTCCATGGCTGCCACCATAGTTACATGGAACTACTGGCCATTAGTTTAGTCCCGAAGCCTTCTTCAAGGTCATTCAGGGGAAGGTAGTCTTCATTAAGCATTGCATTATTTGAAGAAATAGGCGGCATGCATTCACCCAAAGCTGTCCACACTAGCGCTGGGGATTTAGCATTGGGCGACCCACAATGACATTCATCTCCTAGCAGAACATCTTCCGGGAGTGGACTACAACTTTGCAGACCTACTCAGCAGGTAACATCAACAAGTTCATGAATTGAAACTGCACCTGTTATTCCTGCACAGATACTTACAGCACTGAGGCACCCACAAATCACCCTAGGTATCTGAGATCCTAAAGTTTGGCTGTCTAAACCTCCCCCCAGAAGCCAGTCTAATTCTGCTGGAGGCACATGGGTCCATCCCATGGGCCTGTTATGTGGCAACGGGGAAAAGATTTGCCCATTAGTACCTTTCCAAAAATTTAGACTTCTTGAAGGCTAACTTCGAAGACAGTGTCTGTCTTTTATGTCTGCAGAAGTCAAACTTTTCCTACACATAAGTTCGCCTACACTTTGCTGCCACAGCTGCTTACATGCAAAATAGGGAAAATGTATCCTTTTTTAGAATACCAGTAGTCAAGGCTTTCATGGGGGTCTGGAGAGGGTCATACTTCCTCAAATACCTTCTTGTTTTATGTGGAGCCTTAATATATAATCACAAAGGAAACGGGGCTACCATTCAAGCCCTTACCCTTGTTCCCCTCGCAGTTCCCTTCCTGGAAGGTACCCTTCTTAGTGTCCATTACTTCTCACGTACACCAGCGAGCAGGAAGCGCTCACCTTACAAGAGCCATCCATTCAGGTTCACAAAGATAGGGGTTTTCTCAGCACCAATCCCAAGTTTTTCCCAAAACTGGTTTCACTCTTTCATCTCAGTCAGACTGTGGAGCTCCCAGTCTTATTTCCACTACTAGATTTAATGGTAGAAAGATCTTTACTTACTAGATATCAAAGGAACTCTTATGTACTACATTTACAGGCCACAAACTTTTGAAAGTACACCTACACAAACCAATAGAAAACGCTAACTAATTAAATAAACAATTAAATAACACAAAATGTACTGTATAACCGACGAAGACGGAGAAAGAACGAACCTTTACAAGACAAACAAGAGAACGAAAAAGTAACTACACAAACAACTACTCAGAATATCTCTCATTAAAGGTAAGAACAAAACTGTGTAACTAAATAAATAAAATTAGCTTTAAAAAAATGTAACTAAAACTATGACATGTTTTCCTTTATATGTCAGATTAAACTTCACTAAAAACCCACCTTCAAAATTCAACAAAAAGATTTACGTCCACAACACCAATAAAATAAACATTATAAAAATATAGAAGGAAGTAAGTATGTGACTTAACCCCTTCATTGACCGACGCAAGCACTACCTGCTGGGTGCTGCGCACAACCGTTGGCCGACGCAGCCCCGCTCACTCCGTCGAAACCCCGCACCGCGGCGGAATTGCCGCCGCGGTAAAAGGGTTAAAATACAAATAAAGTAGAGAATTTAGAACTAATAAATTTAATAAAAAAGCATAACATATCTAACAAATACTTTTTTTCTAACAGCTGCTACAGAAGTCAACAAAACTACAACATCAACGAAAGAAATCTTATCATCTAAAAAAAAGTATATTTCTTTTATAACAAAATAAAAATAGAGTCTAAATAATAGAAATAATAAATGTAACTAAACTATAACGTTTTCTTTTTTATTTCACAGACTACACTTCACTAAAACTCCACCTAAAAACATCAAAACAAGGATTAACTTCGAAAACAAGGACAAAATCAACATTAAACAAAATTTTAAAGTAAGTAAGTATATCAATTAACCAACAAATAGAGAAAAATATTACTAACAAATACTTGTCTCTTCAGAGATTCCACAAACTTCAACATACAACATCAACGAAATAAACTTTATGAACTAAAAACAGTATGGGGGTCATTAGGATCTCGTGCGGATCGCCACCGCCCGCATCGCGGTGGTGATCCGCCCGAGATCCGTCTGCCGCTTTTCCGCCCAAACAACAAGTCGACCAGGCAGCAAAGAGTTTAATATGGTGGCGGTGTCTGTTAGACACCGCCAGCCATATTACTATGGGGGCGGAAACATGCCTTTCCGTGGCGGTAAAGCCATGCAGGAATTGCTTGCGGGGGCCTGTTGTGGGCCCCCAGGTACTCTGGGGGGTGGAGGGTGCACACCTATGATACCCTCCTGCATTTCAATAGACAACGTGGCAGGCACCGTGCGGTGCCTGTCACGCTGTGCATTGGAATCCGCGACATGCATTTTTAGCATTGCGGCGGGCAGTGCTTTCAGCACTGTCCACTACAATGTTAAATATGCGGGATGCGCCCGCCACTGTGGCGGACAAATCCTAATTGCACCACGGGACTCCTGCCCTTATGGCGGGCGGTCCCTCTTCACGTCGGGATTTGTCCGCCCGCCATCCTAATGAGCCACTAAGTATTTTTTCCTCTCAACTAAATAAAAAAATTAACAAAATAAACAAAATAATAAAATTAAATATAACACTTTAATAGAAATAACATTTTGCTTTTAACCAACAGAAAAAAGAAACCTGTGAATCAACAACGACCATCAATAAAATATCCAACAAGAAAATTAAACAAAAACAAATGTACGTTCATTTTCAAATAAAATAATTATACAAACATGTTTACTATTAAAGACCTGACAGTGAGTTAATAAATAAATAAATATATATATATATATATATATATATATATATACAAGCTCGTTTGCCTAGCACCAAAGATTGAGCAGCACCCGAACACAGGACCAAGGTGGCAAGCCTTTATTTCGGAGTACAAGTGGCACGCTGCAGGCAGTTTCGATCTGACAGCTACAAACGCGACCCAGCCTGACGCGTTTCGAGGGTGTGTCCCTCTTCCTCAGAGGCAATCACGGTTGCAGGTGTGCTCCGGTTCCTGTCCCACCATACCAATTTAACGCCCAGAATGGGCGGGTCAAGTGTCCCAAGGCATCATGGAACTTGTGGTCCCGGCAAATCCAACCACTGATGGTGCACTAATGTTCTGTCCTTTTCAAGCCCACAGATGGGCCACCGCTAACAGCGTCCACTTTAAGCCCCGGTCTGTGCTCCACAAAGACGGCAAGGCATATATCCTGCCGTGTGGCCCCTCTTCTCTTCACAGGGTGGTGCCGCTCGACGGCTGGGCTGCCACCAAAACATACAAGCTCGTTTGCCTAGCACCAAAGATTGAGCAGCACCGGAACACAGGACCAAGGTGGCAAGCCTTTATTTCGGAGTACAAGTGGCACGCTGCAGGCAGTTTCGATCTGACAGCTACAAATGCGACCCAGCCTGACGCGTTTCGAGGGTGTGTCCCTCTTCCTCAGAGGCAATCGCGGTTGCAGGTGTGCTCCGGTTCCTGTCCCACCATACCAATTTAACGCCCAGAATGGGCGGGTCAAGTGTCCCAAGGCATCATGGAACTTGTGGTCCCGGCAAATCCAACCACTGATGGTGCACTAATGTTCTGTCCTTTTCAAGCCCACAGATGGGCCACCGCTAACAGCGTCCACTTTAAGCCCCGGTCTGTGCTCCACAAAGACGGCAAGGCATATATCCTGCCGTGTGGCCCCTCTTCTCTTCACAGGGTGGTGCCGCTCGACGGCTGGGCTGCCGCCAAAACATACAAGCTCGTTTGCCTAGCACCAAAGATTGAGCAGCACCGGAACACAGGACCAAGGTGGCAAGCCTTTATTTCGGAGTACAAGTGGCACGCTGCAGGCAGTTTCGATCTGACAGCTACAAACGCGACCCAGCCTGACGCGTTTCGAGGGTGTGTCCCTCTTCCTCAGAGGCAATCGCGGTTGCAGGTGTGCTCCGGTTCCTGTCCCACCATACCAATTTAACGCCCAGAATGGGCGGGTCAAGTGTCCCAAGGCATCATGGAACTTGTGGTCCCGGCAAATCCAACCACTGATGGTGCACTAATGTTCTGTCCTTTTCAAGCCCACAGATGGGCCACCGCTAACAGCGTCCACTTTAAGCCCCGGTCTGTGCTCCACAAAGACGGCAAGGCATATATCCTGCCGTGTGGCCCCTCTTCTCTTCACAGGGTGGTGCCGCTCGACGGCTGGGCTGCCGCCAAAACATACAAGCTCGTTTGCCTAGCACCAAAGATTGAGCAGCACCGGAACACAGGACCAAGGTGGCAAGCCTTTATTTCGGAGTACAAGTGGCACGCTGCAGGCAGTTTCGATCTGACAGCTACAAACGCGACCCAGCCTGACGCGTTTCGAGGGTGTGTCCCTCTTCCTCAGAGGCAATCGCGGTTGCAGGTGTGCTCCGGTTCCTGTCCCACCATACCAATTTAACGCCCAGAATGGGCGGGTCAAGTGTCCCAAGGCATCATGGAACTTGTGGTCCCGGCAAATCCAACCACTGATGGTGCACTAATGTTCTGTCCTTTTCAAGCCCACAGATGGGCCACCGCTAACAGCGTCCACTTTAAGCCCCGGTCTGTGCTCCACAAAGACGGCAAGGCATATATCCTGCCGTGTGGCCCCTCTTCTCTTCACAGGGTGGTGCCGCTCGACGGCTGGGCTGCCGCCAAAACATACAAGCTCGTTTGCCTAGCACCAAAGATTGAGCAGCACCCGAACACAGGACCAAGGTGGCAAGCCTTTATTTCGGAGTACAAGTGGCACGCTGCAGGCAGTTTCGATCTGACAGCTACAAACGCGACCCAGCCTGACGCGTTTCGAGGGTGTGTCCCTCTTCCTCAGAGGCAATCGCGGTTGCAGGTGTGCTCCGGTTCCTGTCCCACCATACCAATTTAACGCCCAGAATGGGCGGGTCAAGTGTCCCAAGGCATCATGGAACTTGTGGTCCCGGCAAATCCAACCACTGATGGTGCACTAATGTTCTGTCCTTTTCAAGCCCACAGATGGGCCACCGCTAACAGCGTCCACTTTAAGCCCCGGTCTGTGCTCCACAAAGACGGCATATATATATATTCAACAGGTCTCCCTTCATGAGAGGAATTTGAGCCGCAACCTTTCCGTGATTATAAAAGCTTTTATTAGCGATTTGCAGCAGGCATTTCCTAATGCATTTCGGTCTTTCACAGACCTTTCTCAAAGAAGGAGGGCGCCACGGCATCTGACAACAGCTGACATTGTTTTCCCAGCAGGAGTCTTTTTAAACAAGTTACAGCCCTCTGGTGAACGCCCGGCAGGGCTGGCTGTGTCTCGAAAGACTGCTGGTATTTGTAGTCTGTTAAACATCGGTGATGCCGTTTTTTCTATTTTGCTGCCGAGTTGGTATCACAGAATCCCCACATGCCACTTGTCAGGCTGTAGGGACACATTCCAGGGTCTGGTCCTCGGAGGCTGCTCGCTGCCCTACGTGCTTCCGCAGGCAACAGGAGTTGGTTCAGATTCGGGCATCGCGGCGCTCATTGTAGGAGGTGCGTTGCTCAAGGCGGAACCAAACCTTCAATATTCAACAGGTCTCCCTTCACGAGAGGAATTTGAGCCGCAACCTTTCCGTGATTATAAAAGCTTTTATTAGCGATTTGCAGCAGGCATTTCCTAATGCATTTTGGTCTTTCACAGACCTTTCTCAAAGGAGGAGGGCGCCACGGCATCTGACAACAGCTGACATTGTTTTCCCAGCAGGAGTGTTTTTAAACAAGTTACAGCCCCCTGGTAACGCCCCCCAGGGCTGGCTGTGTCTCAAAAGACTGCTGGTATTTGTAGTCTGTTAAACATCAGTGATGCCGTTTTTTCTATTTTGCTGCAGAGTTGGTATCACAAGAATCCCCACATGCCACTTGTCAGGCTGTAGGGACACATTCCAGGTTCTGGTCCTCGGAGGCTGCTCGCTGCCCTACGTGCTTCCGCAGGCAACAGGAGTTGGTTCAGATTCAGGAATAGCGGCGCTCTTTGTAGGAGGTGCGTTGCTCAAGGCGGAACCAAACCTTCAATATTCTACAGGTCTCTCTTCACAAGAGGAATTTGAGCCGCAACCTTTCCGTGATTATAAAAGCTTTTAGTAGCGATTTGCAGCAGGCATTTCCTAATGCATTTCGGTCTTTCACAGACCTTTCTCAAAGGAGGAGGGCGCCACGGCATCTGACAACAGCTGACATTGTTTTCCCAGCAGGAGTGTTTATAAACAAGTTACAGCCCTCTGGTGAATGCCCCGCAGGGCTGGCTGTGTCTCGAAAGACTGCTGGTATTTGTAGTCTGTTAAACATCGGTGATGCAGTTTTTTCTATTTTGCTGCAGAGTTGGTATCACGGAATCCCCACATGCCACTTGTCAGGCTGTAGGGACACATTCCAGGGTCCGGTCCTCGGAGGCTGCTCGCTGCCCTACGTGCTTCCGCAGGCAACAGGAGTTGGTTCAGATTCGGGCATAGCGGCGCTCTTTGTAGGAAGTGCGTTGCTCAAGGCGGAACCAACCCTTCAATATTCAACAGGTCTCCCTTCACGAGAGGAATTTGAGCCGCAACCTTTCTGTGATTATAAAAGCTTTTAGTAGCAATTTCCAGCAGGCATTTCCTAATGCATTTCGGTCTTTCACAGACCTTTCTCAAAGGAGGAGGGCGCCACGGCATCTGACAACAGCTGACATTGTTTTCCCATCAGGAGTGTTTTTAAACAAGCCTGTTGTGGGCCCCCAGGGACTCTGGGGGGTGGAGGGTGCACACCTATGATACCCTCCTGCAACTCAATAGACAACGTGGCAGGCACCGTCCGGTGCCTGTCACGTTGTGCATTGGAATCCGCGACATGCATTTTTAGCATTGCGGTGGGCGATGCTTTCAGCACTGTCCACCACAATGTTAAATATGCGGGATGTGCCCGCCACTGTGGCGGGTGCATCCTAATTGCCCCCACGGGACTCCCGCCCTTATGGCGGGTGGTCCCTCTTCACGTCGGGATTTGTCCGCCCGCCATCCTAATGAGCCCCTAAGTATTTTTTTCTCTCAACTAAATAAAAAAATTAACAAAATAAACAAAATAATAAAATTAAATATAACACTTTAATAGAAATAACATTTTGCTTTTAACCAACAGAAAAAAGAAACCTGTGAATCAACAACGACCATCAATAAAATATCCAACAAGAAAATTAAACAAAAACAAATGTACGTTCGTTCTCAAATAAAATAATTATACAAACATGTTTACTATTAAAGACCTTACAGTGAGTTAATAAATATATATATAAATATATATATATATATATATATATATATATATATATATATATATATATATATATATATATATATATATATATTACCTACTGGCGGTCGCCAATAGGTAGTTATAGTTAGGATCGATTTCCATAGGGAAATCACAACATTCTATTTGGAATAACTTTGGCGCCGGTTGAGGAATCAGCTACTTTGCCTCGCAGCGCTCCGCTCCTTCCCTGAAAGTTTGGGGGGGATTCGTCAAGCAGGGGCCGAAATAAAAGTGTTTTCCCCATGTTAATTTCCATAGGGCGGTCTGTCGCACTTTTAGCTCGAACGGCTGAATGGATTTTCACAAACTTGGCAAAATTGTAGGGAGTGGTAGCCCGATGTGCCTTTGCTATGTCTCAAGATATGTGCTCCAGTGGATTTTGAATAATTTAGGTTCAAAAAAATTTATATATCTAGAGCCGCGCCCCGGTACGCGTACCGGGGAGCGCTCCGGGCGCGCCACGCGACTTGCGCACGGCAAGCTAATTGGCTCTCGGGTGTCTGTAAACATTCTAAACAGTCCGCAGCGGCCGCCATCTTGTGTCTCGGTAGGATCGAGACACAAGAGGTGGTAAAAACAAAAGGGAAAATAATGAAAAGGTGGCAGGGTAGACCCCCCTGGCCCCCTAGGTTTGATGTGGGGGCCATAAAAGGGTCCCTCGGGTAAAAAAAATGTTTACTTTTTTTTCCGATTTTCGCGGGGGGAGCGCCCGGTACGCGCACCAGGGAGCGTACCGGGGAGCGTACTTTGGTACCAATGCAGAGTCCTAAATTCAATGTACACCGTTTACCCTGTAGATAATTTGCATGTTGTTATAGAAGTTATTGTGGTATATGGAATGCATACCATAGTCTGTCAGGAAAACATAAAGAACATGGAGGCAGGAGATGAAAAAGAGATGTCAAATACACTTTGGAGATGATATAGTGGGAGAAAGGAAGTATCTATGAGCAAAATTACTCTGTAAAACAAAAAAGTTGCACAGTATACTATAAGTCTCACATTATATTATATTCATTTTGGTACTATTTCATTGATTACATATAAAAAAGAATAATGTCGGGAACAATTTTTAATTATTAAATATAAATTTATTGCTCTGATTTTTCAAAATTTAATAAGACTTCCAACATTATGTTGTCGGGAATGTCCTCATTTGGATTACATGATTCCATTTCTTCCCCATATTTCAGAAACTCTTCATCAAGAGACTGATCCAAAAAATCTGAAACGTTATTCTCTTCCTCTGGGTTGTCCTGAAGATCAAGTTCGAATGAAATATTACATTTATTTTGATCTCCTTCCATTATGTTGCTGTAAATTGCATAAAAAATAAAGATATCAGTAAAGATAGGGCATTGTTGGGTTTAAGTTCAGACAGGTAGTTTTGATTTTTTAACAGTGAAGTTATCTTTGGGCAGTGTATGGTATCAGGCTGGAAGTAGAAATATAAAAAAGTGTATGTGATGAAACCTAAGTAAATTCATAATTATACAAGACAAGCCTAAATCCATCCATAACTATAACAGAGAAGTCTATCTAAATCTATAACTATTACAGAGGGATAGTATATAACTATCAGAATTTTTTTCCATATTAACTTAAAGTGCACAATATACTTCAGTTTTCAAAATAACAACTTACCTTTAAAAAGAAGTTGAAGTTATTAGTGAAAATCCTTTTGAAATGTACACCAGGAAGTAGTAGTCAAAATGGCTGTGTTTCCCTCTCTTTCTTTATATATATTCATGTACATAACCAATCAAATGTCAGGTAAAAAAAGTAGAAAATGAAAGTAACATTTTAATTGGTTGTCAATTCTAACACTTCAGATGTGTTTTTGTGAAGTAATTTACCTCAGGGTATTTAGAGAGGTCTACAGGCTACATGGCTCAATGGAATTCCATCGAATTTGGGAAAATGGTAGGGATTGGTATGTAGTATGAGCTATTCTATATTTGGTGAAAGTGTCTCCAGTGGTTTTTATGTAAATTAACTTTAAACATTTTTGGGAGCGCTTCCTGGTGCGTGCCCCGGTGCGCGTACTGGCAGCGCTGCGGGAGTCCTCCATTTTGTGTTTCGGTAGATTTGAGACAGAAAATGGAGGACAAACAACGTTGGGAATGGGTATAAGGGGGCATCGTAGGCACTCTCTGACCCTCTAGGTTTTCTGAGGGGGTCTTAGGAGGCCGAAATAGGCAAACAAAAAAAAAGTTTTTATTTTTCGCGGGGGGAGCGCCTGGTACGCGCACCGGGAAGCGTACCGGGGAGCGTACTATGGTGAAAAATAGTGAAAAAAGTTAGAAAAAGATAATCATTTGGAGTGATCAGAGATAGGGTAGCCCTGAAAAGGGCTTTTGGGTTCTGTGGCTGATTTAGGTACCTACAAGTAGGTACCAATGCACAGTCTTAAATTCAGGAGGAATATTTTATTCCCCTCATCTGAGAAGTGCACACCATCTCCTCTGTAGATATCTTGCATGTTGTAACGCAAGTTGTTGTTGTATATTGAACCCATTCCATAGTCTCTCATGTAAGCAGAAGCAGATTTATTCACATGTTTCCGTGCTTTCTCAAATTGTGGACAAAATTGATTGGACCACTTCCATTTCTGTCTTTGGCATATATTGGAATATACTTAGGCAGTTTGTGGAAATAGTGCCATCAAATGATCAAAGGTGTCCTTTAAAAGCATTTCCAGACCTACCCCAGTCAAAGTGCCCAAGTCATTTCCTCCACAGTGCACAATTAACAGGTCAGGGTGTGGCAAATGCAAAAAGGTTTTCACCAATGGAATCAATTGGTGACATTTTGATCCTCTGTGGCCAATCCATTTGATGTCCACGTTTGATAAATCAAGGTTGTGAAAATTTCTGGTACTAGCATACCTTTGAGCCCAGTGGATATAGCTATGTCCAATAATCCAGACAGAATACATGGTGAGAGGAGATTCTGATGCAGTCAGATGAAGTGTGGAAAAGAAATGGCAGTTGGAACAATAGGAGTTTGCAAAAAAAAAAAACCTGTGGAGTTTCAGTGCTCTTGAATCACAAGCAATGATTGGTAGAATGAGATAGGTGAAAACTGAAAGTTAGGGTGCATGGTTGTGTTCTGTGTAAGAAGTAATTTGAATTGTTAAAAAAAAGTCATTTAAAGAAACCTTACACCAGATAAGCTGGTGTATTTGCAGGTCAAACATCCTTGCAGAGGTGATTTGCAACATTGTAGAATAAACTTTTAACCCTGGCAGCTCAGTGAGGAGGGAGTTGCTATGGTAACAGGTAGAAAGGGCTGAGGGGGGAAGGGTGTTGGTTTGAAAATACAGAGAGAAGAGTTTTGATTGGTTACCATGAGCAATATGTGTGTAGAATTAGAGGTTTTCTGTGCCTTTATAATTTGCAGTGCCTGGAGAACATACCTTTTGCTCTGCTAAAGAAATATTGGTGTGTGTATCTGACACTGTTCTGAATCTCCTAAAGCATTTGTAAAGGTGAGTTATGATTCATTTAATATACATAGAGACTTGTATACTCTATGGAGAAGATTTGGAAGCAAATTGTGGTTTTTTAATGTTGCTTTGTGTCATGCTTTTTGATAATGCTTGGTAAAAAGTTTTTACTGCATAGAGGAATTGTATTTTGTAAAATTGTGAAGTTTTAGTAGTGATATGGAATGCTTTTATTTGGGACCTGTGCTGTGTTTTTTAAATGTGATGTCAAAAACGATTTTGTGAAAAATGAATGAATTTTACATTTTTTAAAAGGAATAAAGAATGTGTGCATGTTTAAAGAAATATATTTGACTCTTTAGAATGATGTTACCTGTGTTTTAACTCAGTGTAGGAAGCATATTGAGTTTGTTTGCATAGAGGAATTGTATTTTGTAAAATTGTGAAGCTCCATGTGAAAGCGTTTGCCTCAGTCTTATCCCTGTTATGAGGCAGGTGCAAGATTTTGCCTCAGTCTTATCCCTGCTGTGAGGCAGATTATTGTAAATAGGATCTGTGCTGTGTTTCCTAAATGTGATGTCAAAAACAATTTTGGGGAAATTAAATGGTTTTTAAATTTTTTAGTATAATGTGGCGCAAAGGTTTAAAAAGTGACGCATACATGCGTCACTTTTTAAATATGGGGAAAAAAGGTACATGTTTGGGCTTTCCTGGGGAGCCTAGGTGGCGAGGCTTGTATCTAAGAGTGCAGTGGACTAGGCTTCATGAAGCCTATCCCCGACTGCACTCTTAGACACAGGTGTCAATTTGACTCTTTACAATGATGTTACCTGTGTTAACTCAGTGTAGGAAGCATATTGAATTTGTTTGCATAGAGGAATTGTATTTTGTAAAATTGTGAAGCTCCATGTGAAAGCGTTTGCCTCAGTCTTTTCCCTGTTGTGAGGGAGGTGCAAGATTTTGCCTCAGTCTTATCCCTGCTATGAGGCAGATTATTGTAAATAGGATCTGTGCTGTGTTTCCTAAATGTGATGTCAAAAACGATTTTGGGGAAAATAAATGGTTTTTACATTTTTGAGTATATTGTGGCGCAAAGGTTTAAAAAGTGACGCATACATGCGTCACTTTTTAAATATGGGGGAAAAAGGTACATGTTTGGGCTTTTCTGGGGAGCATAGGTGGTGAGGCTTGTATCTAAGAGTGCAGTGGACTAGGCTTCATGAAGCATATCCCTGTCTGCATTCTTAGACACAGGTGTCAATTTGACTCTTTACAATGCTGTTACCTGTGTTTTAACTCAGTGTAGGAAGCATATTGAGTTTGTTTGCATAGAGGAATTGTATTTTGTAAAATTGTGAAGCTCCATGTGAAAGCGTTTGCCTCAGTCTTATCCCTGTTGTGAGGCAGGTGCAAGATTTTGCCTCAGTCTTATCCCTGCTGTGAGGCAGATTATTGTAAATAGGATCTGTGCTGTGTTTCCTAAATGTGATGTCAAAAACGATTTTGGGGAAAATAAATGGTTTTTAAATGTTTGAGTATAATGTGGCGCATAGGTTTAAAAAGTGACGCATACATGCGTCACTTTTTAAATATGGGAAAAAAAGGTACATGTTTGGGCTTTCCTGGGGAGACTAGGTGGTGAGGCTTGTATCTAAGAGTGCAGTGGACTAGGCTTCATGAAGCGTAGCCCTGTCTGCATTCTTAGACACAGGTGTCAATTTGACTCTTTACAATGATGTTAGCTGTGTTTTAAATCAGTGTAGGAAGCATATTGAGTTTGTTTGCATAGAGGAATTGTATTTTGTAAAATCGTGAAGTTCCATGTGAAAGCGTTTGCCTCAGTCTTATGCCTGTTGTGAGGCAGGTGCAAGATTTTGCCTCAGTCTTATCCCTGCTGTGAGGCAGATGATTGTAAATAGGATCTGTGCTGTGTTTTCTAAATGTGATGTCAAAAACGATTTTGGGGAAAATAAATGGTTTTTAGATTTTTGAGTATAATGTGGCGCAGAGGTTTAAAAAGTGACGCATCTACCTACATGCGTCAATTTTGAAATATGGGGCAAAAAGGTACTTGTTTGGGCTTTCCTGGGGAGCGTAGGTGGTGAGGCTTGTGTCTAAGAGTGCAATGGACTAGGCTTCATGAAGCCTATCTCTGCTGCATTCTTAGACACAGGTGTCAATTTGACTCTTTACAATGATGTTACCTGTGTTTTAACTCAGTGTAGGAAGCATATTGAGTTTGTTTGTATAAAGTAATTGTATTTTGTAAAATTGTGAAGCTCCATGTGAAAGCGTTTGCCTCAGTCTTATTCCTGTTGTGAGGCAGGTGCAAGATTTTGCCTCAGTCTTATCTCTGCTGTGAGGCAGATGATTGTAAATATGATCTGTGCTGTGTTTCCTAAGTGTGATGTCAAAAACGATTTTGGGGAAAATAAATGGTTTTTACATTTTTGAGTATAATGTGGCGCAGAGGTTTAAAAAGTGACGCATCTACCTACATGCGTCAATTTTTAGGTATGGGGCAAAAAGGTACTTGTTTGGACTTTCCTGGGGAGTGTAGGTGGTGAGGCTTGTATCTAAGAGTGCAGTGGACTAGGCTTCATGAAGCCTATCTCTGCTGCATTCTTAGACACAGGTGTTTTGAGGCAAAATCTTGCACCTGTCTCACAACAGGAATAAGACTGAGGCAAACGCTTTCACATGGAGCTTCACAATTTTACAAAATACAATTACTCTATGCAAACAAACTCAATATGCTTCCTACACTGAGTTAAAACACAGGTAACATCATTGTAAAGAGTCAAATTGACACCTGTGTCTAAGAATGCAGCAGAGATAGGCTTCATGAAGCCTAGTCCACTGCACTCTTAGACACAAGCCTCACCACCTACGCTCCCCAGGAAAGCCCAAACAAGTACCTTTTTGCCCCATATTTAAAAATTGACGCATGTATGCGTCATTTTTTAAACCTTTGCGCCACAATATACTCAAAGATGTAAAAACCATTCATTTTCCCCAAAATCGTTTTTGACATCACATTTAGGAAACACAGCACAGATCATATTTACAATCATCTGCCTCACAGCAGGGATAAGACTGAGGCAAAATCTTGCACCTGCCTCACAACAGGAATAAGACTGAGGCAAACGCTTTCACATGGAGCTTCACTATTTTACAAAATACAATTCCTCTATGCAAACAAACTCAATATGCTTCCTACACTGATTTAAAACACAGGTAACATCATTGTAAAGAGTCAAATTGACACCTGCGTCTAAGAATGCAGGCAGGTATATGCTTCATGAAGCCTAGTCCACTGCACTCTTAGACACAAGTTTCACCACCTACGCTCCCCAGGAAAACCCAAACAAGTACCTTTTTGCTCCATATTTAAAAATTGATGCATGTAGGTAGATGCGTCACTATTTAAACCTCTGCGCCACATTATAATAAAAAATGTAAAAACCATTAATTTTCTCCAAAATCGTTTTTGACATCACATTTAGGAAACACAGCACAGATCCTATTTACAATCATCTGCCTCACAGCAGGGATAAGACTGAGGCAAAATCTTGCACCTGCCTCACAACAGGAATAAGACTGAAGCAAACGCTTTCACATGGAGCTTCACAATTTTATAAAATACAATTCTATATAACTATATAACTCAATACTTTCTCGGGAAGCATAGGTGGTGAAGCCTGTGTATAAGAGTGCAGTGGACTTAGACATAGGTCTGATCTTCTTTGTACTTGTGGACAGAGCTGTCTTCCACTATACTCTTCAATAAAGGTCTCACCTTTTGTGCACCCCTGGAGAATCCTCACCTGATCTGTAACCCTGTATAGGTTGTTTGCTTTTTGTCATTGCTTTGTTGTTTGGTAATAGTGGTCTATAATGTGCTACTTTTTTCTTTAACACAGATTGAAATCGTTATTTGAAGAGTAAGCAAAGATGCCCACAAAGGAAAGGACAAAGAAAAAACGTAACCGGGAAAAATTTAAAACAGCAACGGAATTACAGCACTCTTCCACAACAAATACTTCAAAAAACAGGAACAAAGCTCCTGGTAAGACAACTAAGTCTTTTTTACGTAACATATGTACATCCCAAAAAAATGATGAACAGCATGTAGAAAAAGAAAATGAGAGAGTAAAATTGAAAAGGAAGGAGAGAACTTCAAAGAATCCTAAAACTGGAGCAGGAGAGAATAATATGTATAGGAATAGAAGCCAGAATCAGTTTAGAGACATTCGTAGACGAATGTTTCGCAATAGAGTGGTTTTAAATTTGTTAAAAAACATTAGGAAAGGTAAACAGAGAGCTGCTTTTTATAAGAAAAAGAAAAGTGTAGAGAAGATTGTTGATCAGGCTTTTGAAGTTAAGAAAAAATTATTTATTTTAATAATCAATAGAATTAGGACACTTAACAAGACAATTGATGTTTTCAAATCAAACAGTAGATGGAAAAGAGTAATTAATCGGACTAATTTTTGTAAAGTTTTTTCTGGAGAATGGATGCACAGTTCAAGTTGTGAGCCATTTTTTAATGAGGAGAGTTACTTCCAGGAGAATGATTTAGTGCATGCAGTTGACACCAGTGGTCGAGCGTATGAAGTGAAAGACGGTTGTCCGATTGAAAAAGAGAAACTTGTGCCTAGAGAACCAGAAGAGGTGTTATCTGATGGAGTTTTAGGGAGACGTACTATGGGTCCACTGTACACTTGGAAGTGTAGTAGTATTTGTAGTGGGCGACAGGAATCAATTGATTTGTTTTGTAATTTCTTACGTACATATAGTAAAAAAAGTATAAAGCAGAAAGTGAAGTTGTTGCAAGACTTAGATCCTTGCAGAGTGAGAGGAATCACAGGTTTGCAAGGCCATTCACTGGCTTGTCTTTCTAGAAAAGTCTGTCAGAGTGTTTTTCATCATTTTAGGATGTTAGCAGTGCATCATACCAAAATGAGGAAATTAATGAGAATGTTGTATTATGCAAAAAGTCCCGCACTTAAGCTTAAACAATTAAACAGTGCTCTTTTGCATGGAACTGAATTAGATGTGAAGAAGATTTGTGAAGAAATTGAGATTTGTTATTTTCGTGAAAAAGAGGACAGTGTAGAAATTGAGACAGCAATTCAAGGTAATGTGGAAGACAATGTACAGATTTTAAATACAGAAAAGTTTGAGAAGGAAATTACCAGGTTTAAGGTGAAATCAAGTGAAAGGCCGAATTTTACTTGTGTGTGTTGTCGACGGACTCATTACAAGATTCAGACTAGGTTAGTTGATTTATATGCAAAATGAACAGCGCCACCCGCACCTAGGGGCGTGGCGCTCTTAGTGGGACCAGGGGGCAGGAGCTGGCAGAGGCAGCCTTGAGGTAATAGGATAGGGGGGGGAGACACGTCATCAGAGGAGGTAGGGTCGACCTTCCCTCCCCCGAGGGTACAAAAGCCTCGGGGGAGGCGGAACTAACCCTCTTTGTCCTCTTCCATCAGCTCCAGCGGCAGTAGACCAGCGAAGAATTACAACAGAAGCTGGTTTACTATGCACGTGGAGGAAGGGAGAGGGCCTCCCAGCGTAGTCATTTAGGTGAGTGTGAAGATTTGTCTGTGCTGATCAGGATGGGGGGCTCACCGTGCTCAAGCTGTGCTACATTTCGCAGTGGTGCGAGATTCCTTGCCTAAACGTTTCTTTCATTGTCTTTTCTTCGAGGAAAAGCGCCGCTGAAGGAATGCAGTCGTGGTGAATTCCAGACCGGGAGCAGAAGGCTAGCCTGCAATGTAAGCAGAGATCGTAAAAAATCCTCAGCGTGGCAGGCAAGGGCGGAAGCCGCATGGTTTGTGCATAATGGGTATGTAATGGTAAGCGGGCATTGCCGGCCAAGTTTTAGACGCACGGGCCTTGGTAATTAATTTTGCATGTCGGTGCGGATGCTTTATGTTTAGAGTTTAGAACTTCGGAATACTACTGCCTTAACACAGTTTGTGGCTCCGAGTTAGCGCAGGGCAGCGACCCTCGATTTATGCAAATTGATCTGTGACCCGGAGAAAGGCAAAGATTAATGGGCGGCGGCTCGGGCTCGCGCGGGGCATGAATATTTGATGCCCCTCCCCCACTCGATGCTTTCTGTTAATGATGAACACTGTATCTGCGCGTTTCCCTCAGTACATCGTTCCTTCATAGTGCCACATCATTTGTTTTACAGTTTAGAACTTCGGAATGCTACTGTGGCAGAGTATCTTTGTTGAGCCTTAACACAGTTTGTGGCTCCGAGTTAGTGCAGGGCAGCGACCATCGATTTATGCAAATCGATCTGTGAGCCGGAGAAAGGCAAAGATTAAAGGTACATGGATGCCTAGAACCCTCAAACACCAGGGTGCCTGCATTAAAGGCAGGATGGTTTTGCGCTGGAACGTAATTCTGATTGCCCTTTTTGCTTTTTGAAATTCTAGCTATTGTGCATATACAAAAAGTACACACGCACGGGCCGTTGTAATTAAGCTTGCTACAGAAACCCTTTTAAATGGAAAGGCACTACCAAGAAGTTCCACTTGGCAGTGCTCTGCAGCAAAGCACACGGGTTGCTATTCTTCGGGAGGTTTTCAGTTTTACTTTTGTTACAAAACTTGTTGCGAAGCCAATCTTCTAATCGTTTATAAAAGCACATTTATTGTATGGCCAATAAATATCACACTTAACTTACCTGCATCGTGCGTGAATTATAAACTGAGTTTGTAAATATGCAAGACGCACAAATAATACATCTGCCATCACTTGTCAGCTTCTAGAAATGTCAATAACGAAATGCTCGATTTCTGCTTTTGTTTGATATTAATGCAATATATATACAAAGCAACGGTATGTTTAGAAATTTAATGTTGATGAAGTTCCATCAAATTTGCATTCACTCATGCCTTTTTAAGTAAGCGCTTGATCTCTGTCTTGTAAAATAAATATTCTCGTGGAAATACTTATCCCTGAGATTATAACAATCTCGTATCACCGTATGTGCATAAATCATTTGAGGCAGCGTCACTTTGCTAAGGCACCAATCAGCGGGGGATTTGGGCAGGAGGTATGATTTGTTTCTTGTCAGCACAGGCTCTCGGCACTTCTCAGACTTTAGCCACTACCTCACTGCTCATTAGAGAGCTTCGCCAGACTCTATATAGCTCGTAGGGAGCAGTAACTGCTTGGGGGAATCATGGCGGCGCCTAATGTTTTATTTCTTTGCCGTCCCGCTCAGCAGTAATTTACCTTTGGGGCATTTGGATGTTTTGGGGACGGGAGAGGTCAGAGAGCGTTGATTTTTGGGAGAAAAGGTGAAGAATGAACAGCGCCACCGAGTTCTCCTTCTGTCCTCATAAGCATTCCACATAGTTTTACTAGGTACGCGTTGTCATCTCCCTATTAATCCTATGAAGGGTTTTGGATGGTTAATTGTAACTCATCAGACCTAAACAAAGGGCGTTCTCCGCACGAGGGCCTAAATGTACTATCATGGTACGACCAGCGTCTGCCCCATCGAGCTATGGTCTTAAAATGCTCCCAGAAGAGGCACGCATTCTATGCAGTCTGTCGAGACTCTTACTAGGATAGCTCTCAAGGTACTATGTGCATTGTAAAGGCAGAAAGTCAACCGGTATCTGGATTGGCGGAATTAATGGGTCTAGGCGCAGATTTAAGTACAAGTTATCTGCCATGTAATTAATTATCTTGAATCCACTCATGTCTCCAAATGGCAAATCGAAATTCTGTATATTCCGGTTATTTCGTACTAATATTAGCTGGAATTCGAGAGTCCTGTTAAAAGAAAACCGACTTCCATAAAGTGTAAGACACACCAGGCATTTTGAGTCAATGTTGAAAATAAGTCACAGTCAGCAGATCAAACATGGCCTTGTGCCGGGAGAGTGCGCCGTGCTCTGCACTGGAACCGAAGTGAATATTGATGAGAATCATCAGTCTTGGCAGCACGGTCTTACACAGGGCTCCAGTGCTGCTGCGGGGGGTGAAAATGTGGAAAAGTAAATTTTGCCATGTTCTGTGTCCCTACGTGTCATCCATCATATGTTATGTGTGCATGATTAAATATGCATATGCATTCCCTATGTTCGATTAATGACGCAATTACAGTTGTGTCCACCTCTAGTATGCCAGTTTCCAGTTCTCGTGAATACTACGAATATCAGGCCTATGTAAAGCTACGTTGCCACGTTTCTCAGTATGCACGTTATTCCATTGTAAAGTCCCCGTTTCTAGGCCTCAAAAGGGCCCGGACACCAGATTCAGCTCCTGTCTCCTGAAGCCTCGCTGAGGAGCGATACAGCCCCCACCTGTATCCTCGACCCTTCACTTACTTCCTGCCTCGCAGTGCCCGGCTCACCCTGGCTCTGCCTCTGAGTCTGCCAAGAATATGTTATGATTCCAGTTATCAGTTCAGTCCTCCTTCTCTGCATTCCTAAAGCTACTGAATCGCATCAATAGTTTCCGTCATTGTCTAGCCTTCACGTCTCCACGTTAGAGAAATACTGCATTTAATGGTCATTTAATATTCTTCATCACGCACTACATGTAGAATAATGCATGGTCCAGTCTTAGAATCAAGTTAGCCTTTCCCCTCCTGACTTCTAGTTTATATCAACATGTTCTCTAAACATCAGATACTAGATACTGTTTAGGTACATGTCGCCCTGACTCTCCAGACTTCAGTCTCTGCTCCTAGCACAGAGTTCATAGCCCCCAGCTTCTCCTAGTAACACGTCATTGCTAGTTTGCGTGCACCCTCAGGTTAAGAGGTCCCGGCTCCTTAGGTAGCCCCCTCCATGGTTTCCGCCCCATTCATGACATATTCTGTTACGTTTGCATCACATGCCTATGTATACGCCCTGTTACACCTCTTTTCACCCTTATCTTTCGCGACTGCTACGCGTCACGCCTATTGCTCCACCCACTGCTACGCCTATTGCAATGTAATGCTATGTGTTTGCGTTATGTATATATGCTCATGCACTGTTAATAAAAAGTGATCCCTTGTCCCGATCCTGACCCCGGCAGCGCTGCTGGGCCTTGCCATCCTATTCCTGTATTTGCTGTATTAAACCTGCAAAACTCCTACTACCTCGAATCTTGACTCTTATTTATTGAGCTATCTGTTATTCATTTATTCATTCAAAAATAGGGTATTATTTATTTATTTACCACATAATGGCGCCCGAATAGGGACTTGCCCTTTCCCCACGCGTCGGTGAAGCCACGCCGACCCCCTGACCCTCTGCAGTCGTGACGGAACTCTTCTGCGCACCGGCAGATATTTCTGCTTCAAGTATCCCTCAGGCCCACGGAGGAGACGGAGGAGGCGGTCCAGCATCCAGACGAGACGGTGGAGGAACGCGGCGAGTCCCGACCAGAGCCCAAGCCGAGAGTCCAAGGTCCGAGGTATCCGGAGGCCCACCTGTAACAGAAGTCCGAAGTTCGTCCGTCCGGCGTCCAAGCAGTCCCGTCCAGTCTGAGGCCTTCCGTTCTTGCTGCCCGGTGAGTACCGTTACTGGGGTAGTATCTAGACAGGGTCAATTTAATTGACTCTGGTCCGTGGGTTGGTGGTACACAGACCCACAAACGAAGTGTCCACTTCGGTGGATGCGGGTCCTGACGTGTCTCTTTATGAGACCGGTAAGTTTCGTACTGTTTCAGCAGTGCATCTAGTTTCTGTTCCAGTCAGTTCTGTTCTCGAGAAAATTCATATATTCTGTGTTCCGTATTCCAGGTAGTATTCTGTTCGAACTGTTATTTTTAAATGTTCTTCATGTATTTTAATGTCGTGGTATGAATGGGGAATAAGTATCGTGTTCATTGTGTATTGTATTGTGTCTAGATTACAGTCCAGTCATGCCCTTGTTTTCTAAGTTACGTCAGTTAAAAACTAGAAAGGGTCTGCTGGAAGCAGCAGTTCCAGTTCCGCCTAGGGACAGTCCAGGTCATTTTATGTATCAGAAGCATGGCATAAGTGCCATACTATATCTAGATTTATGGGTAGAGTATACCAAACAGTTAGAGGAAAAGTATAGATGGCCCGTATCGGGTACATGGGATGCCGAGTGCATCATGCGAGTAGAAGAGGCATTATGGAAAAAGAAAGCCAGACAGTCACAGAAAGATGCCATCGAGTTATGGCGCAAAGAAGCTCATAAAAGAACTGAAAAAGAAATCAGAAAGTCAGAATTAAGTAGAGAATCCTTAGAACGAGCACAAGAAAAAGAACTAATCGAGATAGGTGAACAAGTCAAAGCCGAACAGTCAGACAGACAGAGGCATGCCCTTATTAGGGGTATGTATCCTCTCCTTGCCGAGGGCTTGCCAAAAGCGACCCCAGAGGCATCCAGTAATTTCCCGCCACCATTAGTTCCGACCAAGCTACGTCACAAACCTACCGCAGCTGATATTTTTATTTCGTCCTATTTGGACGACACAGTCCCAGAATATGCAAATCCTGTTCGCGCTCCGCCAGTCCCTGTAAATCAGGCACTTCCCGCTCATCCAGACACCGGAGTACCTGTTACGGTACCCCCGGTCCAGCCCGCCATACAAGTCCAGCCTACATTTCCATTTCCCACTCTGCCAGGACGAAGAGCCTCAGTAGACGACTCTAGTTTAGGGGCCGCAGGGGGAGGTACTCCTCAAACCCCGCCGCCACACAAGCGTTTAACGACAGCCGAATTACATATGCAAGCGTCACAGCGTACGCCCAGACATCAGACTGTAGCAGAAATAAGAAAATCCCTTGCCGAATGCGGCTATGATCCAGTCCCAGGCGAGGATAATATGGTTTTATATTCATTCCGCGTAAGAAAGGTGACCGAGTATCTAGTCACCTTACCGAATATGAAAGAAGATCTAGACAGAATATATCGTTTCATCCGTACAGGGGATGATCCAGAAAGCATTGGCGAGGCCATGTCTCAAAGGAAAGCTGAGACCCAGCTCATGATATTAAAGTTTCTGATCAATTGTCTAATAAGAGAACAAGATTACCCGTCTAAAGATCCGGCTGAAATGAAAACCCTGACAAGGTGGAGTGATAATATAGCCGAGGGTAAGCACAAGACCGTCGGTGCTATGGAAAGTATGTACAAGAAAATCCGTAAAGAAATAATAAAGTTACACGAACAGCGTAAAGCAGCACAAGTAAGCGAGAAAGAAAGTAACTCTGATCCTGAAGAGTTAGACGACGAGAATCCCGACAGAATAGCGTATGTAGGAAAATCTAGATTTCCAGATCGCCATTTACGCCTAGAACACAAGTCTATTTTTCATCATCCAGCACCAGAACAAGGTTCTCTAGAACAAGTGTTTCAAGCTACCGACCACATTCTGAAATCACGAATCGGTTACAGTGAGTTGAGTACCATGCATGAACAAGAACTAGCCCGATCAGCAGTCCGATGGATTACTGATTCTACCACTTTTCCAGACGAAATAGTGGCACAAATGTTTCTGAAAATGCCCCCAGCCGAACAACGACTGGCGGGTATGTATATGATTCAGCACCTCATTACATTGTATGAGGGTCAACACTCTGATCCAGGTCCGTTACACGATATCCTGAACGAGTTACTCCAGTATAGATGGAAAGGTTTAGGTACCGATTTAATTAGTGTCGTTCTAGAACAGCGTCACAAATATAGAACGTTTTTGAATCCGCATTTTGTTCATGTCTCACCCCCAGAAAGTAAACCATTTTACATAGAGAGACAGAATCCGTTACGAGAAGTCCACCCAGTTAGAGGAACGGGTGGCGAACTAGAACGAGTGTTTGTTTACACTCCGATTACAAAGATGGAACTCCTAGAGATGAAGAAATTAATTCCCTGTCATGATAAAGATCCAGCAGGGTTCCATAGAGAATTAAAAGACATGCTCCGTATGGGAGAATACACGTATCCAGATATAATTAAAATGTTGAAAGTTCTGCTGCCCGCAGGGGTGTATGAAAAGCTCAAGGAAAAAGAATGGGAGGTGGGAGAGAAAAAGATCGATTGGGCAGTTCTAGAAGCTGAAGACAAGGCACGAGTACCAGGTACCGGTCTTGGAGCGAAATGTAAAGAATTACCGGAATTATTAATACAAGATTTACCCAGATTATTGACAACTAGAAAAGAAGACTGGGATGCAATCTCAGCCTGTAAACAGAAACAAGACGAAGATATTAGTGATTTTTATTCCAGATTTGAGAAATGTTTTAGCATCAACAGTGGCCTCAAGACAAGTAGTGAGTCATACCCTCACCTTTTTGTTACTAAATTAGTCGAGAATTCAAGTCCACAAATTAAAAATCGAGTTTTGAAAGTCGAAAGTACCTGGCAAGCTAATACCCCGTCCCAGATGTTGCAGATGCTCCAATACCACCAGAATAGGATCAGGGAAGAACAAGAACACGAGAGAAAACGTATGAAAGACACAAAAATGAAAGTACTAGTTGCACAATCTGTTCCTCAAGACAGTCAGAAGAGGGGTCCGAATCAAGCCAGTCATCCTGCAGCTCCCGTTAAAGGGAACTGCAATTATTGTAAACAGCCAGGTCATTTTATAAACGAGTGTGCAGTTCTGAAACACAACATAGCTACTGGTAAGACTAAAGAAAGACCACGTCCGCCTAGACAAGAACAAGTTTCACAGACTCCTCAGCCACAGAATGCACCACAGACAGTTACAGCACCGCAGCCTATTGCTGCAACACAGCACGTTACACAGCAGATGTACCAGTATGCACAGTCTGAGTATCCAGAGTACCAGCAGTATTCATGAAACAGCCTAGAGAGGGAGGTAGGCTTGCCTCTCATCGAGATACCTGTAGATCAAGAAGGTCCCTATGTTCACAGTCAAGTATTAGGGAAAGACAGAAAGTTTTTGATTGATACAGGGGCAAGTAGGACCACAATTAGTCACGCCGAAGTTCCAGGGGCTCCGCTCTCAGGCTCAAGAAATGTTTCCCTTGGATTTTCAGGAAAACCCATTGTAAATGAAATATCAAAGCCAGTTACTCTAGAAGTAGGTCCATTGTCCCGCACTACTGATCTGTTACTTACTAAGTCATGTCCAGAAAACCTATTAGGCATTAAAACACTGAAAGAGTTAGGTGCAGTTATATGCTGTTCCCCAGAGGGAATACGATTGTTCCTACGTGACTTTAAGGGTCACTATGTATTACGAGATTTTGATCCCAGATTGTCTAATGTTCCGCAGCACCTATGGGCGCAAGGTCCAACTGATGTTGGTTATATGCAAATCACACCCTATCGTGTGACTCTCAAGCCAGGTGTAGTGTTACCACGAATCAGACAGTACAGATTGCCACCTGAGGCTGTAGCAGCCTTATCCAAAATTATTGACGAGCTCATGGCTCAAGGAGTGGTTGTAGAAACTGACTCCAATGTATGCAATTCCCCGATCATTCCAGTCATGAAACGTACTGATCCAAATGCACCCCCAGTATATCGATTAGTGATTGACCTACGAGAACTTAATAAATGTATTATTCCTCAGTACCCAGTCGTTCCAGATATCTCTTCCCTATTGACAGCCATTGATTCCGAAGCCACGTTCTTTACTGTAATCGACCTCAAGAACGCGTTTTTCAGTGTCCCTATTCATCCAGACAGCCAGTTTCTTTTCGGATTTTGTTTAAATGGAAGGAGCTATATGTTCACACGCGCTCCTCAAGGTTTCACAGAAAGTCCAAGCATTTATAGTCAAGCACTTAAGAGACAACTAGACAACATTCACATGCCAACTGACACTGCCCTGCTCCAGTATGTCGATGATCTCCTGATCACAGCCCGTTCTGAACGTGCTTGCGAGCGAGCATCTCTTACAGTTCTGTATTTCCTAGCCGAGATGGGGCACAAGGTGTCCCCTTCTAAGCTTCAATTCTGTGTCCAGCAAGTGGTCTACTTAGGACACTTACTGTCCAAGAGGGGTAGGCAGTTGACACCAGACCGTATCCAGTTAATAGCGAGTCTTCCTCAGCCCAAGACCCAGAAGGAGGTACGTGCTTTTATCGGCCTTACTTCTTACTGCAGACAATGGATTCCTCAGTATGCATTTCTAGCCAAGCCACTGATACAGTTAACGACACAGGAGGCAGCCGTATCGACTGTCCTCCCTTGGACATCTGAACATACACTTAGTTTCAATGAGTTAAAGAAAGCCCTATGCCAAGCTCCAGTTCTAGCGACACCGAACTACAGTAAGCCTTTTACACTTTTCGTCACTGAACGCGAAGGTACAGCATTATCTGTTCTCACACAAGATCAAGCAGGACAATACAAGCCCTGTGCTTATTTTTCGAGCACATTAGATTCTGTAGCCCAGGCTCTGCCTGCGTGCCTCAAGTCAGTTGCAGCCACAGCCCTAGCTATCAGACAAAGTGATTCCATAGTCTTAGGACATTCCCTGACAGTACAAGTTCCACATTCCGTGGAAGTTCTTTTAAACCGAACACAGACTCAGCACTTGACAATTGCACGTTTAACAGGTTATGAATTGACACTGTTCCAGCCACACATAGAAATCAGACGCTGCAACGTTTTAAATCCTGCTACACTGTTACCATCAGTTACTTCGAATTCTGCCACACATGACTGCGTGGAAGTAGTTAACATTACGACCAAGCCAAGACAAGATCTGACAGATATTCCGTTACCAGACCCCGACCTGACACTTTATGTGGATGGTTCATGTATGAGAACAAGTACAGGAGAACTAGTCGCCGCGTATGCAGTGACTACCGACACTGAAGTTATTGAGACATACCGTATTGACACCCTGTCCGCTCAAGCAGCAGAGCTAGTTGCTCTGACACAAGCCTGCATACACGCCAAGAACTTGAAAGTTAATGTTTACACAGATTCACGCTACGCATTTGGAGTTGTACACGACTTCGGAGTGCTCTGGCAGGAGAGAGGTTTCATGACTTCTCATGGAACCAAGATTCAGCATGGTCTCCTTATTCAAGCTCTGTTAGATGCCATACATTTACCGACATCTATCGCTATCATGAAGTGCAAAGCACATACGAAAGTTACTGACATTATTTCTCAAGGTAACGATTTAGCAGATCGCACAGCCAAGCTTACAGCACAGACTCCAGACATTCCAGTTAATCCGACACAGACACACACTCCAGATCCGTCTACATGCATGACAGTTAAGGACCCTACACAAGATGTCATAGATATCCAGTTACATGCTACTCCCGAAGAAATCAAGAAATGGTCCGAACAAGGAGGGGTCCAGACAGATCAAGGATGGTTAACGAAGGGTAGAGCCACATGGTTTCTCCCCGACTCTATGGTTCAAGTCATTATTAATACCGCACATAGTCCAGCACATTTAGGAGAAAAAGCTATGTTAGACAGTATCCAGAACATTTGGTTCAACAAGCATTTACGAGCTGCAGCCAAGCAGAAAGTCCGTACCTGTATGATATGTTGTCAGTTTAATCCAGGTAAAAGTGTCCCGGTGGAACAAGGTGGATTCCAGCCCCCTGACCACCCTTTTGAAGTCCTCCAGATGGATTATATTCAGATGGAACGATGTCGAGGTTTCAAGTATGTTCTTGTAGTTGTATGCGCTTTGTCCAGGTGGACAGAAGCATATCCAGTCCCAGATTACACAGCCGCGACCACTGCCAAGCAGTTGGTTCGTGAGTTCTTCCCCCGTTATGGACTCCCTAGAGTCGTATATTCTGACAACGGCCAGCCATTCTCATCTGAGTTAATGAAGCATGTTTCCCTTTTGTTGGGGTACCAGTGGAAGTTTCATTGTGTACGCCATCCTGAAGCAGCCGGTCTCGTAGAGAGACATAACCAGACTCTGAAAATCCGTATTGCAAAAGTATGTGAAGAGAAAGGTGTGGACTGGCTAGTAGCTCTGCCAGTCGCTTTATTTTATATGCGCATGGTCGCACATTCCAGATCAGGTCTGTCCCCGTATGAGGTCGTTTTCGGCCGCCCCCCTAACATGTGGGGTACTCCTAGACCCAGAAGTATTACCGATGTTTCAAGTAATATGCTGACAGATTACCTAGCTTCCTTGATGTCTGCCCTCAACTCTTGTCGTTCACAGGTTGCCGCCGCATTTCCAGACAATACCGAGGTGGCACCGCATGAAATCGTTCCAGGATCCATGGTCTTGGTCCGCAATTTTGACCGCTCAAGTCCGCTAGAGCCTCGCTGGAAGGAGCCCCGACAGGTCCTCCTCGCCACCCGTACAGCCGTGAAGTTGGAGGGTCGCAAAGGCTGGGTGCACCTTTCACATATAAAGAAGTTTTATGGACTGAAACCCGTCTCAAAGAACATTTCCCAGGATTTGAAGGATTGCCAAAATATTGTTCTCAAGGACTGTCCCGCAAAAGACATTGCTACAAACCCTCCCCTGTTAGAGAAAACTCCGCAACAGGAGTATAAGTTGAAACTCCGGTCTAGTAAAATAAGTCAGCCAGTTTGATTGTCTAAGTCCTCCCCTAGGTGAAACGGTTAGACTGTTTCTGACATGTATAAAATAGACCCCCATAGTGAGAGAGTTAGTCAAAACTCAATTCGATGTATCGTTTTTCTACGTTTCATATTGTTTCTCAGCATTATGATTTCCTGCACCAGTTATGCATTTTACCTGTGTTTCCCAGTTCTTCATGTAAATAAGTCTGCTAATGCTACAATAGAGCACACGTTTAGTGATCTGCCTCCTCATGAACTCTCTTACCGCCTCGCTATGAAAAATAATTCTTTCATCCGCATGTTACATTATTCACACCAGACCAGCAATGCCACTAATTGTTGGGTATGTGGTCGACTCCCCCCTTTCCAGACGCCGAAGGGAGTTCTGCCACTCTTTCCTTATCCTTTTTCACATAATGGTTCGTGTGGAGCATGGTCCACGTTAACGTCATCCTCAACAGATATGTCTTTTCTTAACAGTACATGTTTCCCAGACAAGCAAGGTCTTCCCCACAGAACCGGGTTAGATCTAGAAAATGAAGTTTATAATTTAGGTAACTATTCTTCGAATTTCATGGTCCTGAATGTTCAGTCTGATACTACTCCAGACTTACCTGCTATTTCAGTACTACCAGTCAAAGGCGAATTATGTGTCCGAAATAATGGTTCCGTACACGTAGGACATAGTGATTGTACTACTATTGTCAAGTATAGTGACAGTGGGAAATCTATTTTCAAAGCTTCACGTCATTCTTATTTTATCTGTGGTCAAACTGCATATGTTCGTCTGCCCCTCGATTGGGAGGGAACCTGTTACATTGCCTTCCTACTG
Source organism: Lissotriton helveticus (assembly GCF_964261635.1). Taxonomy (NCBI): domain Eukaryota; kingdom Metazoa; phylum Chordata; class Amphibia; order Caudata; family Salamandridae; genus Lissotriton; species Lissotriton helveticus. Next base: position 1,587,249,970 of record NC_136057.1, read on the forward strand.
CCACCAGTTTTCCTAGCCCCACCTGATTATCATAGAAACACACATCTAGTACACATTAGACATAGAAGGGAGTCCCCCATTGTCGATTATACTGAAACTACTCTAGAACAGTATACAGATTTCAATAGAGGTTTCTTTTTCTTTATAGGACCTATCCAGAATAGTAAGCTAATCCGTAGGTTAACCAGAACCCTCGAAGCTGTAGTAAATGAGACTGCCTCTGCTCTAGGTAACTTAACTGAAGAGCAATCTGCTATGAGATTTGTCGTTTTACAGAATCGTCTCGTCCTTGACGTCATACTGGCCGATAGGGGCGGGGCCTGTAGAGTCATCGGATCTAGTTGCTGCATTTTCATTCCAAATAACGCGCCGTCTGTTTATTCAGCTATAACCAGACTCCATAAAATTGCCCATCTGTTACACCAAGATCCAGGCACCTGGACATGGTCCGGTTGGTTCTGGAATATAATTTCCGCCTGGGGATGGAAAGTCTTGTCCTTTCTAGGTATTGCAGTAGCGATCATATTCAGCTGCTGCCTCTGTATACAATGTGGCCCTGCGATTTGCGGCATCTGTGCTACCTCTTGTATTCCTAGTCCCAAGCCCCGTTCTAAATCCCGTTCCAGGATAATTCGAGACGAGCAAATGATACTGTATGAAATGATAGATGGTATCATGAATATTGATGTTTCCTGATGGAAACGTAGTGACAAGGAGGGAATGTGGAAAAGTAAATTTTGCCATGTTCTGTGTCCCTACGTGTCATCCATCATATGTTATGTGTGCATGATTAAATATGCATATGCATTCCCTATGTTCGATTAATGACGCAATTACAGTTGTGTCCACCTCTAGTATGCCAGTTTCCAGTTCTCGTGAATACTACGAATATCAGGCCTATGTAAAGCTACGTTGCCACGTTTCTCAGTATGCACGTTATTCCATTGTAAAGTCCCCGTTTCTAGGCCTCAAAAGGGCCCGGACACCAGATTCAGCTCCTGTCTCCTGAAGCCTCGCTGAGGAGCGATACAGCCCCCACCTGTATCCTCGACCCTTCACTTACTTCCTGCCTCGCAGTGCCCGGCTCACCCTGGCTCTGCCTCTGAGTCTGCCAAGAATATGTTATGATTCCAGTTATCAGTTCAGTCCTCCTTCTCTGCATTCCTAAAGCTACTGAATCGCATCAATAGTTTCCGTCATTGTCTAGCCTTCACGTCTCCACGTTAGAGAAATACTGCATTTAATGGTCATTTAATATTCTTCATCACGCACTACATGTAGAATAATGCATGGTCCAGTCTTAGAATCAAGTTAGCCTTTCCCCCCCTGACTTCTAGTTTATATCAACATGTTCTCTAAACATCAGATACTAGATACTGTTTAGGTACATGTCGCCCTGACTCTCCAGACTTCAGTCTCTGCTCCTAGCACAGAGTTCATAGCCCCCAGCTTCTCCTAGTAACACGTCATTGCTAGTTTGCGTGCACCATCAGGTTAAGAGGTCCCGGCTCCTTAGGTAGCCCCCTCCATGGTTTCCGCCCCATTCATGACATATTCTGTTACGTTTGCATCACATGCCTATGTATACGCCCTGTTACACCTCTTTTCACCCTTATCTTTCGCGACTGCTACGCGTCACGCCTATTGCTCCACCCACTGCTACGCCTATTGCAATGTAATGCTATGTGTTTGCGTTATGTATATATGCTCATGCACTGTTATTAAAAAGTGATCCCTTGTCCCGATCCTGACCCCGGCAGCGCTGCTGGGCCTTGCCATCCTATTCCTGTATTTGCTGTATTAAACCTGCAAAACTCCTACTACCTCGAATCTTGACTCTTATTTATTGAGCTATCTGTTATTCATTTATTCATTCAAAAATAGGGTATTATTTATTTATTTACCACAAAATAGTGGAATTAATTGTAGGGATTAGCCGAGAAATCCTAACAGCCAGTAAAGGCGCGCCCATCAAAGCCATCCCCGCATCCTAATGGAGGCGATTCTCAAGCCCGGAGCTGCTCCGTGACCCCTGCCTGCCGAGAGGAAGAAGGTGAAATCAGACCCCTTTGCTGTACTTTGTAATAGAACGGCTGGTTTGCGCAGTTTTCTGCGAATAAGAAACGCATCTCAGATTCGCACAAATTTGCATATGGCATTTATTGCCCAGTTTTGAACATAGTACATGCAATGGTGGCATGATAAAGGGGTATTTGCAATTAAATACAATTCGAAGACATTTGCCAACCTCCCTGTTGAACAACTGTTCCCTAAAGAATTGCTTTTAAAGGGCTACTGGTGAAATAGATACTTCTATACAGACTCCTCAGTCCCCCTGTGAGTCGCGAAAAGGGGTAAAACGCAGAAAGCAATTAATCAAAAGCACACTGACTTTCCTTGGTTAAAACAGCAAATGTATTCGGGGGTGGAGTCGCACAGGAATCATGGCTGACGGCTTCCTGACCTGCACCTTAATACAATGTTTCATATATGCCAACATGCTTAAAAAGGGAAACAATTATTTGCTATGGTAGTAGAGGCAAAAAAAAAAAAAAAATGAATAGAATTTTGAGTTCAGAAATCAGGAGTTTTACGCCTGAATATGGTCAAGTGGCATGTAATATTAGTACCAACATAATTTCACCCGGGTAGTATTCACCTATCCTATTAAAAGTCATCAGGGCTCCGGGACGGCGGGAGTTTTGGGGCTGACCTGCTGGTGGTCCTGGTCTCCCTACCCATACCTGGGTAGCCGTTGGGGCCACAAGTGGTGGCAGCTATTGATTATTGACCAACGGCTCCGTTGATTGGAAGGCAGTTAATTTGAGCAGCCCGGAGGTGAAACAAAGGCCCCTGGGAGTACGGGCACTGCAATAGAATGATTACGTATGTATGTGGGAGTATTTGAATAAGTGATGCTTTTAAGTGATAATCAATATATGAAAGAGTTTACAAATTAAGGAAGCCAATGGAGTAATGGGCTTTCTTGTCCGAGATCTAGGCAAGCAGCATCCACACTCCTAGTCAGTTAAAAGCAGGTAACTCCAAACTAACCTGCTTACCCTATGTTAGCTCGGCACAGAGCAGTCAGGCGTACTTTGGAGGCAGGGTATAGAATAGGCGGGCAATTTTCCTCAGCAAATCAGATTAGGTTAGATATCGTGACCTGATGCTTCCGCACTATTGGCTCTTCCAGAAGGACCCGTTCAGACGGCTTACATTAACAAATAATGATCGGTAAATATTGCTCTGGACCTTTTCTTAATATCTTAAACAACGTTTTTAAATGTCGTTATTATATGGGTGGGTTGCAAGCGGACATTGTGCATTTCCGCATTAAGTACCCATAGGCCCATGGCCATCCCGTTCACTATAAATCGGTAATAATTGCTTGCCAGGCCAAGTACCGGGTCCCATAGTTGTCACTTATTAGTCTCCTTAGTAACCAGTGATTGCATGCACAACAAAGGTAGGTTAAGCCATGTAAGGCAAATCTTGTATAGTGAAGGTGAATGAAGCATTCACTTCAGGGTGTAACATTGCTGAGCTCCTCTTGGGGTGGTCATTTACGCATCCCCCCCTTTTCTCCGGGGCCTGGGATAGTGAATAATCTAAATAAAAATACACAAAAAGTGATGGACGGAAGATCCGAATATCGCATGCACGGATTAGCACCCAGCCCGCATCCCAGTTCTTTGGGAAAGCCGAACATGGTAAGGAGTTTCCACTTTCTGCACAAACAAAAGAACCTATCGGGAAATGTCCATGTCACACGGCCGCGAAAGGTTTTAGGCGTTCGTTTGCTACGTCGGACTTAGGTGATTATGGGCTATATAAGCGCAAAGGTCGCTGACATCAGGGTTCGTGGCTCAAATACCTATAGATTAGCTCCACGCTACCTTAGTCCTAATAACGGGGAACCTTCGGCATTAACAATCGGGCCTAACTTAAGAGGATCTTTTATTAAAGCATGCATTTATTGCAGGAATTCTATTCTTAGATGTAGAAGTTTATATGAAAGGTATTATAGTTGACTCCTCTGGAAACTAAAATAGAGGATAAGGGAACTCCTCTGGAAACTAAAAATAAGAGGATAAGGGAATGCATCTTACAGTAGACCTGGGTGGTGAACCTCGTTCCGTGCACCTAGTTTTGCAGAGTTCTCTGCACTCCTCGCTCCGCCGAGTACACTGGTCTAAAAAATCCTGCTCTGCATAGCACAGTTGTTCCGTTACCTTAGTCTTAATAAGATATGAGGTCCTTTATGATGATCACCCGCAGTTACTAAGTGGCAGATGTTGCAGTTACTGCAATACCCCATTGGCTAAGATTAGGCTCTGCAGCCGCGGGTCTCATCTTTCCTTGGGCATCATATTCCACTAGGGATTAAAGTAACCTCCCAGAACATGGAATTCCTGGAGGTGGATCAAGTTTGCAAGCATCTATGTTTATATCGGAGGATCGGTACTGCCAGGTAGCTTGGCAAGGAAGGCATGTCACTGCAAGGAGTTGCAGCCAGCCTGAAGTCACTTTATTAGCTGTCCACATTCGACGCTATCGAAGCGAGGCCCTACGTGCCATCAGCCGAGAATTCATACATGAACAGGGAGTGGTGTGAAGTGGCCCCCAGAAACTGAGGTGGGTAGGGCGGGGGGAGGGCGAGCCCGCCAGTAAGCTACTCGCCCTGTGGCGGGGTCCCAGCCAAGAAAAGGATGTGGACTTCCTTTGGTATGGATTGGCTGCCCATGGAAAGGGCAAGCATTCATTGATGGGCTTTGGGCTGGCGGGAGCAGGGACTGACCTGCTGGTGGTCCTGGCTGTTCCTGCCCTACCCCAAGAGGCCGGTGCGTAGATTTATAATCATTGGAGGGGGTATACCCCGGTATGGTTGTCACAAGTGGTGGCAGATTTGATTTACCTGCGGCTCTGTTGACCGGAGGGCGGTCAACTTAAGGAGAGCAGGTTATCTTGGTTGGGGCCTGCTGGCACAGCCCGAAGGTAAAGAAGAAGGCCCCTTGGAAAGCGGGTTGCAAATATAATGACAATTTATAACTTTGAGAGTTATAATGAATCCTGTGATGTGGATAAGCGAAGTATTTAAAGATCTAAAGATCTACCTTAATCAAGATGAATAAAGCATTAAAGAAATGACACTGCTGAAAGATTTAATAAAAGACTACGCGGTGAACGACAACAATCTGCTTCATGTCTTTTATGGGTGGAAAAGGAGGGGGGGCGACTTGCACCCGGTAGGCACACTATGAACAGCGCCACCCACACCTAGGGGCGTGGCGCTCTTAGTGGGACCAGGGGGCAGGAGCTGGCAGAGGCAGCCTTGAGGTAATAGGATAGGGGGGGGAGACACGTCATCAGAGGAGGTAGGGTCGACCTTCCCTCCCCCGAGGGTACAAAAGCCTCGGGGGAGGCGGAACTAACCCTCTTTGTCCTCTTCCATCAGCTCCAGCGGCAGTAGACCAGCGAAGAATTACCCACCCACCCATCCCTGCAACAAGGAAGAGAATGGCGGGGTCCCAGCCAAGAAAAGGGTGTGGACTTCCTTTGGTATGGATTGGCTGCCCATGGAAAGGGCAAGCATTCATTGATGGGCTCTGGGCTGGCGGGAGCAGGGACTGACCTGCTGGTGGTCCTGGCTGTTCCTGCCCTACCCCAAGAGGCCGGTGCGTAGATTTATAATCATTGGAGGGGGTATACCCCGGTATGGTTGTCACAAGTGGTGGCAGATTTGATTTACCTGCGGCTCTGTTGACCGGAGGGCGGTCAACTTAAGGAGAGCAGGCTATCTTGGTTGGGGCCTGCTGGCACAGCCCGAAGGTAAAGAAGAAGGCCCCTTGGAAAGCGGGTTGCAAATATAATGACAATTTATAACTTTGAGAGTTATAATGAATCCTGTGATGTGGATAAGCGAAGTATTTAAAGATCTAAAGATCTACCTTAATCAAGATGAATAAAGCATTAAAGAAATGACACTGCTGAAAGATTTAATAAAAGACTACGCGGTGAACGACAACAATCTGCTTCATGTCTTTTATGGGTGGAAAAGGAGGGGGGGGCGACTTGCACCCGGTAGGCACACTAAGTGAAAAGATGGATAATTATGAGTGGAAAGATTTAGCAACTTATTTGTGGGTGGAGAATTGTTTTGATTTGAGTTCTGATCAGCGTATTTGTAAATATTGTTATGATAAATTAAATCAAAACAGTTGGGGGCGTGGCTTGGGCGCCGATGGCGATGGTCGCCTGAGAGCTCGGCTCCGGGACTGAGCCCGGGATTATCCTGTTAATCGGAGGCCGCGGGGCACCCTAGCCCCCGCAAATCGTTGTTCAGCCCAACTGGACCCTGCTGGGACGCCTGGCACAGCCTGGACGGGTGGTGATCCGCCCGAAACTTGAAGTTTGTGGTCCCGCGGAGAGCGACCCAATATGGCGCCCGGACCCCTTGGTCCCCTTAGACGGGACCATTAGCCTGAGAGAACGTCGTTGGTCATGGCGTGCCCTCCGCTCTTGTGTTTTCCTGGAGAGTGAGGAGCTGGACTTTGCACTGCTGAGACTCTGATATTGGTAACTGCGCCCGGGCGGTCGGAGGCCCCTACCATAGTGGACCCCGGCACACGGACGCCTGGAGGGCCTGACGGGGGTGCCGACCCCCGACGCGGCGCTTGGCTGCATCCCCCGTTTGACCCGATCCCATGGGAAGCACAACCCCCTGGCGTCAAAAAGTCTCTGGTGGTGTAGGTGGCCCTCGTTCCAGATCCTCGTCAGCCGGACGGGCCTACCCGGCCTGGCGCCGAGTGTCTCCGCCTCCTCCTCGGCACCCTCGGACGACACGGGGGTGGCGCGAGCCGAAACTGAGGAGACCCGCCTGGCCCTGGAGAGGAGGAACACCGGCCCTCACCCCGAGGGCCTGCATTCGGGGGAGTTATAGTCGGCGCCCGCACTGGGTGGCGCCCTCCTCTGAGTCCACACTGTGCACTTCCAGCGGCATGGGGAAGCCGAGAGGGGCCAAGGGGGCCACCCCGGCGGCCTCTGACTCGGAGACCACGGACAAGGAAGGCCATGGAAACCCGGGGAGTGCTGGTGGCGCGCCGCTGCAGCAACAGTTTGATCGCGTCCTGGAGGCGATTGCGACCACACGCTCGGCCCTCCAGCAGGACATTGCCCAGGTGGCGACGAGCCTGGGCCTCCTCAGGGCGGATCATGGCAAGCTGTCGGACAGGGTCAAAGAAGTGGAGGGCTCGGTGAAGACCTTGGAGCCGGCGCAGCGCACCTTGGCCGCGGCAATGAAAGATGCCCTGACCCGGATTTCTGCCCTGGAGCAGCGAGCGGAGGATGCGGAAGGCCGTAACAGGCGCAACAACATCCGTGTGGTGGGCCTGCCGGAGAAGATCGAGGATGGCGACATGGTGGCCTACTTGGAGGCCTGGCTCCGAGACACGGTGGCCCCGGAGGGCCTATCCTCTTTCTACACCCTTGAACGAGCTCATAGAGTCCCAGCGAGGCCACCGCAACAAGGCCGTGCGCCGCGCCCGGTGGTGGCGCACCTCCTCCATTTTCGCGACAGGGACCTCATTCTCAATGCCGCTAGACATAATGGCCCCTTCAAGGTGGAGAACAGCCAGGTGAACATCTTCCCGGACTACACTTATGAAACCCAACGCAGGCGGTTTTCATTCTTGGCGGTCAAGCGCGAGCTTCGGAGCGAGGGCATCCAATACTCGCTCTTATTTCCTGCACGGCTCCGCGTCATTGTCGATGACAAGTCTCAATTTTTTGATACCCCGGAAGATGCCTGTAATTGGCTTGAACTTTATAGAGCTGGGAAAGATGGCTTTGCCTCCGCATCTCAGCCAACGGCGGAGCCAGGACGGCGACGGCGATCCACGAGGGTGCGGGGTCGACGGGGCCGGTCGGGCGGCCCTTCTACTGCGGAGACATCGACGGAGCGGAAGGGGGCACTGGAGGTGCTGTCTGCGTTGTCTGGTTCACGAGATGATACCATCGCGGAAGAGGAGAACCCTGGTGGCGAGGGGGCATCGACGGACTCGGAGGACTCGGTGGCAGATAGCACCGGCACGCCGGAGGTCACGCCAAAATCGGCTGAGGACCTTCTTGATGGACAAGGTTGACGGGGTGAGCTGCATCCTTTTGGGTGGGGGCCCGTAGCGGGGGTGGCGGGAGCCGATGGTTCAGCATGATCCTCGAAGAAGCGGGGGTGGGGTGCCTTGCCTTTGCCCCGAGGGTTTCCGTTGCTGTTTGGGGCTTGCATTAGTCCTGGTAGCCAGGGCGTCGGGGGCCCACTGCCACCACCCAGCCCGCACCCGGCCCTTAAGGCCTTCCTACGGTGGCGACCGTAGGATTAGTTTGGGACGAAGGGTTTTCTGAGGCCTTGGTTTGGATGGGAACTAGATGGAATTATTTGGGTCCTGTTCTGGGGAGGGTGGGCAGGGGTTTGGTTAATGTAAGAGTTGTTGAGTTCTGGTTGGGGGAAATGACCGCCATCAGTGCTGGGGGGATTGTTGTATGCTTTTTGTTGAGACCCAGATGGGGAGACTTTGCACGAACAGTATGGGACAATGGCTGACGTTGCTAATGTGAAGTGTATTACTTGGAACGTGCGGGGGCTTCATACCATGTCTAGGCGGCACAAAGTCCACGCTTATTTAGTGCGTAGGGGAATACAAATGGCGCTGCTGCAGGAGACCCATTTGACCAAGGCGGAAGGGGCGGCGCTACAGCGCAGATGGAGGGGGCAGGTCTTTCATACTTCGTACTCAGCGTATGCCAGGGGGGCGCTAATCTGGATTAGGGCTGGGGTTCCCTTCCAGGTCACAAACTCAGTGGTAGATCCAGAGGGGCGCTACGTGGCCGTCTCGGGTACTCTGGGGGGGAGGGCCCTGAACGTTTGCTGTGTTTACGCACCTAACATGGACCAGATTGCCTTCCTTTCTAGGTTATCGGGCTCGCTGGCCCACCTTTTCACGGGGCCCCTCCTGCTCGGTGGGGACTTCAATTCGGTAGTGGATGTGGAGACCGATCGTTCACACCCGCCCCTTCCTGATTCTCCGGTCCGCCGTGTGGCCAAGGGCCGTAGGGACTGGCAGGCACGGTGGGGTCTGACGGATATTTGGAGAGCGCAACACCCTGAGGCTAGAGATTACTCCTATTTTTCGGGTCTTCACGAGTTGCACGTTCGGCTGGACGGGTTTCTTGGCTCGACTGAACTGGTTTCAGCGGCCGTCCGTTCCGAATACTTGACTAGGACCGTTTCGGACCATAATCCCCTCCTGCTGGCCCTTCGCTGGTTTCCAGGGGCGCCGGCGGTGCCCACCTGGAAGTTACGCCCTGAGACCCTCGAGGACACTGTATTCAGAGCGGACTTAGGTGATAAGATCGAGGAGTATTTCGCGTCCAATGGGGGCTCTGCGAGCTCGAGGGCACTGGAATGGGACGCTTTTAAGGTGGTGGTAAGGGGTTATTGCATCTCCAAGAAGGTAGGGGTGAGGCGGGTTATCCTTGAGGACTTGGACGTGGCTGATCGGAGGCTCCGTGAGTTGGAACTCCGCCGCCCCGGGCACCCTGAACTCCAGGGACGCACGGCGGAGGCAAGGGAGGCGGTGGCGGCTGAGGTTGAGCGGCTGCGATGCTTCGACTACAAGGCCTATGCGGTTCGGTCCCTTGCAGAAGGGGATAGGTCGAGCGCATTGCTGGCATGGCTGGCTAACCCTACGCGCCAGACCTCACTGACGACGTCCATGCGCATGGCGAATGGGACCATGGTGCACACTCAACCGGAGATTTTAGGCTGCTACCGGCACTACTATGACCAGTTGTATCGCAGTCGTGCTGCCAAAGACCCTGACCTTCTCGAGGACTATCTGAGGCCCCTGGAGCTCCCAGTAGTGGAGCCCGACGTGGCGAAAGCCCTGGGGTCCGATATTGAACTAGGGGAGGTCCGCAGCGCCATTAAGAAGATGGCGCGGAATAAGACCCCAGGCCTGGATGGTCTTCCTGTGGAATTTTACGCGGCCTATGCCGACCTTTTGGCTCCAAGACTGGTGACTTTTTATAGAGAGGCGAAGAGGCTTGGCCGACTGCCTGGTTCGATGCGCGAGGCCCTGGTGGTTCCCCTCCTCAAGCCGGGGCGGGACTCGACCGATCCGGCGTCCTACCGTCCTTTATCGATGCTGACGGTCGATTATAAGATTCTGAGCAGCATCTTGGCCTCGAGACTGCTGGGCCATATGACCTCCCTGGTGCATGAGGACCAGGCTGGGTTCATCCCCAAGCGCAACACAACAATGAACATCCGTAGGTTGTTCCGCTTGCTGGGGGACCCGCTGGTGGATGCCCCGTGCCCGGTGGTCCTATCGGTGGACTTAGAGAAGGCGTTTGATAGCCTGGAATGGGACTACCTACACGCTGTGTTGCGGCGATTCGGTCTCGGCGAGGGCTTCATCAGGTGGACCGCGGTCTTATATACCTCCGCATCGGCCAGGGTTCGGGCGGGTCCGTTAATCTCCTCGGAGTACCCAGTAGAAAGGGGTACGAGACAGGGCTGTTCGTTATCCCCACTTCTCTTCGCGCTAGCGGTGGAGCCCCTCGCATTGCTACTCCGTTCGGGGGCGCATTACAGTGGGTTCTGGACACCTTCGGGCCCGCACCACGTTTCGTTATATGCCGACGACCTGTTGCTCTTCCTTGAGGACCCAGTCGGGGCCTTACATGGAGCTGAGACGGCGCTCACGGCGTTTGGGGTGGTCTCGGGCCTACGAGTGAATTGGGCCAAGACATGCCTTTTCCCGGTTCGCAGAGGCACCCCTAGTCCGGTCCTCAATAGAGAGCTTAGATGGGAACCTGACTGCTTCAGGTACCTGGGAGTGTACATCTATCATGATCCATCTGACCTCCTAGACGGAAACATTACCAGATGCAGTCGAGCTTTACGGGGGAATATGGACTTCTGGGCTACGCTACCGCTCTCGTTGGCGGGGCGGGTCGCTCTCCTCAAAATGGTGGCCCTTCCTCGGCTGCTGTACTATTTCCGGGCGCTACCGGTTTGGATCCCGCCAGCCACCTTTAGGCTCCTCCGGTCGATGATAGTCGGCTTCCTCTGGGGCTCGGGCCGCCGTAGAGTGGCCCTTAAGACCCTGATGAGGCCGAAAGCCGAGGGGGGACTCGCGGTGCCGGATCTTGAGAAATACTATCTGGCGGCGCAGCTCCAGACCCTCACCCAGGAGATTGCCAGGGAATTCCGTGGCCCGGAGGACAGGAGGGGTATAGGGAGAGCCAGGCATGTCCTATCCTTCATAGCTCTACGCCAACGCTTGGCCTTGCAGGATCTGACATTGGAGGAAAAGACCCTTCGCCTATGTTGGAACCGGGCTCACGCCCGGGGACAATTGCGGATACCGTATGCGCCTGAAATACCGTTGGGGATGTTGACGGCCTTGCCCCATGGCGGCGATTGGTCGCGTTTGGCGGACTGGGAGGGCGCGGGGTTGCAGTTGGTGGGGGATCTTTATGAGGCTGGGGTACTTTTGCCCTTTCAGGAGCTCATTGACCGCTTCGGGATTCCCCACGGTGACTTCCTGTTGCACTCGGCCCTGGTCCGTGCGATCCAGGCACATTGGAAAGGCGGACGGGAGGAACCTCCTACGTCTCCGGTGTGCCAATACGTCATGATGTCTGCGGGCACGGTGAAGGCGGTCACCTGCCTCTACGGTAGGTTGATCAATGAAGGGCTGACCCCCCTTACGACCCTGAAGGCCCGGTGGGAGGCAGACATAGGCAAGGAAATCCCGGAAGCGACCTGGTCTCAGCTCGTACGACGGGCCTGGAAAGGGACGCGGCACGCCCGTTTTCAGTTGGTACACTGTTACATACTCCATCGGGCATATCTGACCCCGGCGAAAATCCAACAGTACTTCGCCACGGGCTCAGCAACCTGCCCCAGATGCCCGGCGCCGGAGGCGGACCTCCTACATATGTTGTGGGCCTGCCCGGGTTTGTCCTCCTACTGGGTGGAAGTGGAGAGGACCCTGACGGAGGTGACGGGGAGACCACTATCGGTCGATGCGGCGGTGGGTCTCTTGCATTGGTTTCCACATACCCCCAAAAACAAAATTTCCAGTAAATTTATTGATTTAGGGCTTTTATTGGCCAAACGAGAGGTGACCAGGAACTGGAAGGCACGTGCTGGTCCGACTGGGAACAGGTGGCATAGCGAACTCTTGAAGTGGGCGGCGGGAGAAAGCACGTTGAGATACCAACTGGCTGGGAGACAGCGTAACGAAAAAGCACAGGAGGCAGCGCTAGAATGGGAGACGCTAGTACAGGCCCTCAGAGACTATTGCGCCCCTGGCGACTCTGATGGTGAGATTGCAGCGCGCCCTGAGTCCCGATAGGCGAGTGCGTTTTCTGTTTCTGATACGCTCATCTTGGGTCTCTCACGAATCCCTTTGCGGCTGCTACCATACACTGATGGCGGGGGTGGGTTGGGGAGGGAATTTTTCCCTTTTTTTTGTACTGTAGTGTTTTATGGGTGGGACTTTCTTTTGGATTTTGGGGCTTGTTTAGAAAAGCAGATGACGGACAGTGGATCATCCGGACCAGCCTTGCGCTCCTGCTGAGCTCCCGCTGGATTTTATCGCCCAGCCTTTGGACTGTGGGCTGAATGATTATGTATGAAAATGTGCTGCGGGGGGTGAGCGGGATGCGGTTAGTTGATTTCAGTGGAATTTTGGTGATGGTCATATATGTAACAGTTTGCTGATTCCTGCAATAAAAATATATTTAAAAAAAAAAAAAAAAAAAAAAAATTAAATCAAAACAGAATGCCTGCTAGAGCTGTTCATAATAATCTGGAGTTGGTAGACATTCCCCGTGAATTGATGGATTTAAATACATATGAGTCTATTTTGATTCAATGTGTCCATCCTTTTCAGGCAATTGTTCGCATGGAGCCTAAGATAGGGAAATTACCTCCTACAGATTTGCAGAGAGGATTAAAGGGAAGAGTTGTTTATTTGCCCCTAGATTTGAAAAAAAATATTGGTACAATTGGTATAGAAAAAGTAGAAGAGGAACCTTTAGTTATTCTAGTTAATGCGGTTCCAACAAAGAGTAAAAAAATCTGGCAAGATTTAGTGGATGTTAGGAAAGTCAAAAAAGCAACGTTGTATTTAGTCAAAAACAATGAGTACTACAAAGATGTATGTGTTGCAGCAGAGGAAACAGCTGCAGATGAAGACAGTGATTGTTCAGGCGGCCAAATTGAAAAAGTTGATGTGTCTGGAAGTGAAGAAATATATGAACATTATACTGTTCATCCTTTGCATTCCAAAGAAGTAATGGGGAATGCAATTGAATTGTTTCAAATGAAAACAGCAAAAGGAAGTCCCATTAGTGTATGGGAAGAAAGTTTGGAAGCTCGTTGTTTTCCACAGCTATTTCCAACAGGTCGAGGTGGACGATATGTGATCGACCACTTCAAATTCCTGCATCTGAATATCAAACTGTAAGATTATATGCTGAAGATGCAAGGTTTCGTCAATGCATTCCCTATTTGTTTCATCTACTGTATGAAAGTGACTTGTCTGGGCTTTCTTATGCAGTAAACCATATTCTGAAAAGTGGAGCATATCTGCAAAATGTTTCGGCGAGGGACTTTATGGAGAAAGTGAATCTGCAAGATAATATTTTAGAATCTCATCTAATCAATCTCATGGCATGTCAGCGTGGTACAAATGAGTATTGGTACCGTCGCCATGGGGAATTGAAATGTATGCTAAGAAACTTAGGAACTCCTACATGGTTCCTCACTCTTAGCTGTGCCGAGTATGCATGGGAGGACTTACTTCAATTTCTACGAGAGGCCAATGCTAATATACAAAATATAGAATTCAAAACACCTGGAGAACTGTGTTCTTTGGATCCAGTGAATGTATGCAGATATTTCAATCATAGATTTGAAGCTATGATGTCTTTTATTACCAACAAAAAAAATCCTCCCCTTGGAGAGGTTTTGGATTTCTTTTGGAGAAAGGAGTATCAAGCGAGAGGTGCTCCTCATATACATATGTTGTTGTGGATTAAAGATGCACCCAAATTTGGAACAGATTCGGATGAGACAGTGATGAGCTTCATTGAAGAGTATTCAACATGTGCTGTTCCGAAAAGTACAGAGGAAAACAGTTTAAGGCAACAAGTTTTACGCTTTCAATCTCATCGTTGTGGAAAGTACTGTCGTCGAAAATTCAGAAACAAGGACAAGTTCTACACAAAATGTCGTTTCGCTTTTCCACGACCAGTGATTTCTAAAGGAAGAGTAAATAATTTAATGTCTTCTCTGCGACATACTGTGACGAGAAAATCAGCAAAAAATACATACAATTTAAAAAGAAACGAAGAGTCCAAGTACATCAATGACTACAACCCAGTGATTTTGTCCATGTGGAATGCTAACATGGATATTCAATTCGTTGCTGACAACTCTATTGCTGTAGCTCGATATGTGACGTCTTACATCACAAAAAAGAAAAGACAGAACTGAAGGAAATGTAGGAGGACATTTCACATGAAAAGAGCCTAAGCAAGAAATTGTACAGTTACAGTCTGAAGATGTTGTCGCATCGAGAAATTGGAGCATATGAATGTTCTGATCGATTGTCGTCAGCAAGTCTCTATGCCAAATCTAGAACCATCATTTGGGTGAGTCTAGGTCTTGCTGCAATACGAAATCGAGTTTTGAAATCTGTACAAGAGATAGAGTATTTGGCGGAGAAAGAACCAGAAAGTACAGATATTTTGAAGACAAACATGTTGGATACATACTATCCAAATAGAAGTCCTCACCTTGAGAACGTTTGTCTCTATGAAGTTCTGCAAAGATATATTTATAAGAGGAACATCAGAGAAGATATCAATAATGGAATATATGGAATCATTGGATGTGAAGGATGTCTAGTGAAACAGAAAAAAGGTCATTTGATTAATCATCGAAAATTGAGTTGTGAAAATCCAGACAAAAGAGAATTTTACTATTTGGCTCTTTTGCTACTCTTTAAACCATGGCGAGAAGAAGAGGAACTACTTGGAGATTTTCTCTGTTATGAAGACTCTTTTAATGCTTCGAAGGATACCATAGAATGTCCTGTTTTTCCAAATTATCTGCAAATGTTGAATGAAGAAATAGAGCAAGAATCAACAATTGCTGCAGAGATTGCGAGAGATAGTTCTCAAGGCAGTTAGAGTTCTGCTTCATTGAGTCAGGATCCACTAGGAGGACCAATTATCCAAAATGAAGCTGCCACTGCCATGGATGAAGTGGAAAGAGCTATGGAGCAAGCTCAAGAGGATGTAATTCATTTAGAAGATTTGGTGAAACAATTAAACCTTGAGCAGAAACTGATATATGACGAAGTCACAGAACAGGTTGAACATGGATTGAGTCATGAGAAGAAAGAGTGCTCATGTACATCATTTAAGCCTGTCCGACTGTACGTGAGTGGAGAAGCGGGAACTGGAAAAAGTTTTCTGATTAAAGCAATTGCAACTTATCTGCAGAAAAGGACTGAATCACCGCTGTCGTGTGTTGTTACCGCTCCAACTGTGCTGGCAGCACATAATATTAAAGGGATTACTTTACATCGGTTACTGATGCTGCCAGTGGAGCATGATAACACATTGCAATATCACAAGCTATCTGGAGATGCGTGTTCCAAAGTTTCGAGAGTCCTGAAGAAAATGAAACTTCTTATCATTGATGAAGTAAGCATGGTGTCAAATATAATGCTTGCTTTTGTGCATTTGAGAATGCAAGAAATTCTTAGAACAGACTATGATGTTTTATTTGGAGGAAAACATATTATTGTTTTTGGAGATCTTCTGCAGTTGACTCCAGTGAAAGGACAACCTGTGTTCAAAATGCTCACACATGAAGATACCAGGAAGTGCCTAGGAAGCATTGGAAACGTTAATATATGGTTAAACTTCAAATATGCAGAACTGCTTCAAAATATGCGGCAGGCAAAGGATGAAGATTATAAAAATATTTTACAAGATGTAAGAGTAGGAAAAATAAGTCAACAAGGGAAAGAAGCTTTACGTGGACGGTTAATTTCTAATTTGTACCCAAATGAAAACATTCTTCCAGAGAATATTTTTAAGAAAATTAACGAGAAGAAATCTGCCATATGTTTGATGCCTACTCTGAAAGAATGTTCCATGTTCAACATCAAAATGCTGAAGTTAGAAAATGAAGAGATAGTGAAACTGGAAGCTATATATAAAATAGAGCATATGGGAGCAACAATTATTTTGTCAGAAAATTTGAAATCAAAATTGGATTCATTGGAGAAGACTATATCTAAAACTGCTGGTTTTGAAAAGACTCTGAATGTTTGTTTGAATTGTCGTGTCATTTTGAGAAGGAATTTAAATGTTGAAAGAGGTCTGGTAAATGGAGCAATGGGTCTTGTTGTTGGTTTTGTGAATTACAAAAATAGGGATGGAATTGAAATTTTAAAAATTAAATTTGATGGCATTGATGAAATAGAACAAATGTGTCGTTGTTCAGCTAGATTTTTGCTCGTGAAAGACTTATATGTTCGCCGAAAACAGTTTCCTATTTGTTTGGCATATGGGGTGACAATTCATAAGTCTCAAGGTTTAAGTGTAGATAGCGCTTTGGTGAACATTGGAAGTTCTGTGTTTAAAGAGGGTATGGCATATGTGGCATTATCACGTCAGAACTTTATCAGGATTGTACTTGATTGAGTGTGACGAAACAAAGATTTGTGCAGATCTAGATTGTGTTAAAGAATACAATAGGTTAAGAAGAGAGTATGCTCCACATTTGCCTCAATATCCTCTGATTGAAAAACGTGTTGTAGGCCGAAAAAAAAGAAATGAGAGTAATTGCAGTGAGGTAGTAGCAAAAAGACAAAAAGTAGATGAAACTGTAATTGTAAGCAGAAGGAAAAAGGATTCTGTTGAGGATGTTGTTGGATTTCAGTTTGAAAACAGTTCTGGTGTCAACTGCTATGCTAATGTAGTAGTTAATGTTGTTTTTTTTCTTCAAAATTTACAAAAACAGATTGTCGAAAATCGGGAACAAACATTGTGCTGTTTATTGAATTCTGTGTTAGAGAAATGTAGTAGTGATAGAGGAAAAATAGAAAGTGTTTCAGAAATTAGGAATCTTGTAGACATATGTTCAGGTCAAAATCAATTTTCACAGATAATTCAGCAGGATTGTCAGGAATTTTTAATGTATATGTTTGATGTATTGGAAGATGAAGGAGTAGATATAAAAATCTTTTTAACCTTTCTTATCAATGGCAACATGACTGTGATAACTGTGCTTCATCAAGTACTACTAGAATAGACAGTGAAAGATTTATATATTTGACTTTACCAGACTGCAAATCAGTGCCTTTTAATAATCTAGTTAAAGCAGCTGATCACAATATGGTGTGTACCCAATGTAAGTCTACAATGCTGTCCACATTATTTCTACAAAATTATGGTCACTATGTCATTTTAATGTTCCAACGATGTAGACCTGATGGAACTAAATTGACAACTTCTATTACAAATTTTGTGGCTTCTTAGTTATCGATTTCATGAAGAACCTTTGCAACTGTAGCTATTATTTTTCATGACGGTCTTTCTACAACATAAGGGCATTACACATGCTATTTAAAAACTTCTAAAGGTTGGACCCAATGTAACGACACTCATTTGACTTTCAAACAACGTTTGCCTTTTGGCTTTATAAATTCATACCTAGTGATTTTACAGCCAAAATTTAGGTAAAGGTAATTGGCCTATGAAGACGGGTGGAGTACTGATATATACTCATACATCTGACACTATTTGGCCAAATGGAAAGGTGCAGGAATGAGTAAAGAGTCATGACTGAAAAAAAGGAGTATATGAAAATATTGAAAATATTTCAGATGTTCTTGGAGTTTTTCTTCTAGAAAGTTGATGAAATTGATTTTTTACTGAACAGCAAAGTACTTTGCAACGAGAAAAGGACCTCCATGATATACTATTTGGCCTCAAGGAAAAGTAAGTCAATCAAAGATTAGTGTACATTTGTCATTTGTTAGTATCTAAGGTTTTTTTTAAAACACAATCTTTTAGATTGTGTTTTCTTTTTCCCGCTGTCATATGATGAGTAATTTGAACTCACTGTTTTAAGTGAAATTCAATATATTCTGAGAACAGCAAAAATAAACTATGTAACATGTTGTACAAGTTATTCTATACTTTGGATTGTGTAAATTAAATTGTATTCCCATTCTCTGACACTCACTTTCCTTTTTCCGTCCTCTTTCAGCTCTTTTAACTCACTTATAATGTCTTTCTCTCACTCTCTGTAACCCCCGTACCCTTAATCCACTTCTTTGACAACCCCTCATTTTCATTTCAACTGTCTGCATCACCTCTCTCCCTTGCATAACTTTTCAGCTTTCAGTCTCTCTGCTTTACTTCCCTTTTCCGTATTTTCCTCCTTTGCTCTTTTAGTAATTCCTGTTTACTCACTCAGCACTATTATCGCACTCTATCACTATAAATCACCCACTCTCCCTCGCTTATCTTTGTTTGCTCCTTACTTTTGACCTTTTCTATCTATTTTTCGTTCAGTACTTCTATGTCCTCAGTGCCTCACTCTTCTTGTGTTATGTTCACTTGTGTTTATCTACCTTCTATCATTTCTTTTACAACAACTTCACTGCTCCTCTCTCATCGTTCTTAATCCCATTTCTTTTACTCTGGTTCCATCACTATCTCTCATTTCCTATGTTTCACACTGTTATGATTTTTAACCTCTTCATTTGTATCTTTTAATTTAAAATACATATTTTACTAATTATAACTTATTTTTTCTGCTCTCTTTCACAGATATAAAGTGTACTAAAAAAATGTAATTAAAGTTACATTTATTATATGGTAAGTGTGACTAAAAAAATGTAGTTTGTCATCACCCTTTGCTTTAAGCTCACTAATATTTTCTCAACCAACCTCACTCCTGTTTTTTTACTCTGCTTCCCTCACTTATTCTTATTCTCCATGTTTACTCCAATTTCCCTGTTTCCCCTCTCATATTCAACTTCTTTCAGTCCCTATTCTTTACTTCACTTACCCTCTGTTCTCTTCCTTTGCTTCTTCACTCATTCTGTTTTTCTTAATTATTTACCTTACTCCTACACACACACCTCATCCCCGTCCCAACACATACACACACCTCTGACATACACCACACACACACATCACACACACACCTCATACACAGAAAAAAATCCCCCCACACACACACTTCACATACACACACACATTCCATTCAGGTACTGTTACCTTTATTTTCTCTGTCCTTTGTGTTTCTCACTCCCCATCTCTTATCCTAATTCAATTTTTCACTGTCTTTCACCCCTCTTTACTTATACTAACTGGTCTTTTCTTACCCTCCCTCACCGTTATTCATTTATCCCAGTTACGCCACTACCGTTTATTCTCAATTTTTTTCTGTCCTATCGTTTTCTTTCAACACCCACTCACATTCTCCCACTATCTCTAGTTTAGTGTTCTTCCTCTCTCTTCCCTTCTTTTGCTCCTTTAGTGATTTTACTTTTCTCATTTTCACCCTATTACACATTGTCTGTTTTTAACTATGTAGTAAACAATCCCTCTGTGTTTCTCCCTCTAGCTCTCTTTCTCTTAACATTACTCTCTTTGTGTTCTTCCCTCATGCTAACTCCTTCATACATTTTTTTTTCTTTTTTTTTTTGTGCGCTCCCCGGTGCGCGCCCCGGTGCACGTACCGGTACGCGTACCCTACAGAAAAAAGATTGACACAGATTCTTTAAAAATATAGGTTTATTTTTATAAAGTAAAGGTAGTTCTAAAAAGAACTGTTTTTTTCTTCTTTTTGTTGTCATGACGTTGCGCGATCGTATGCGATCGCGTGATTCCGGGTGCGCTTACGCAGTGCGTCATATGACGCATCACACGACTATGCGAAACGTCATGATGTTGTTTTCGTTCGCGGGAATAGCGCTCTCGGGATGCTCCCCGGTACGCGCCCTGGGGCGCTCAGTAACATTGCGCTTACCCGTGCGTTCACGGGTACGCGCCCCGGGAGCGCTCCGGGGCGCGTACCAGGGCAAACAATAAAAAAAAAAGAAATATATTTACACTATTTAAAAATTGTTATAAAAATTATTACTTTCTTACCTATAGATATTTGCTATTAAAAAACCTATGAAATTCACTGAAAAAACCATAGGTTTCACCCCAGTTATAGTTAGGAATTAGCATTTAAAAAACCTATTAAATTCACTGAAAAAACCATAGGTTTTACACCAGTTATAGTTAGCTGGAAATTTTACTCGCATACAACCATTGAAATTCCCACGTTATAGTTAGTTGGACTCACTATAACTTGCGCGTGCAATGCACTGCTGACATGGTCAGTGACATCACTCATGACATCACTGATGACACCATCCTTGTGACAGAGTGACAGACCTCCTTTCACTGTAATGTAACCCTTGAAACACATATTCAAAAAAAGAAACTAAAATTTTCAAACAAAATGGAGATACCCATACCAGTTACAACAACCAATTCAATAATTCCACCATCTATATATACATCCACTCATTCACCAACAGTTCTATATAGTTACTCATACATATACTCACTCATCATATGTAGTGATACACCTATACATCCTGTTACACACCGACAGTCATCCAAAAGTTACTCACACACATACTCACACATGCAAATAAACTATTGAACATCCATTTATTTGCATATAGAGCTATACACACACTACCACCTTACTTCTAAGGAAATCTACACATATTTATTCTCTTAAACAATCACTTATAGAAACACATACTTATTTAAACAGGAACTCTTACAATCTCTCACTCTCACATATACTCACTTATATACATCAATATTCACATATACTAGATTAAAACATATGTAGTTACTGATAAAGACACTAGTGACACAGTCATTCACTCACTAACACACACATATACACACTCATCCACCCATACAGTCCTGCACATATGCTGTCTTCAAAACACATACAAACAGAGAGTCAGTCATTCATGCATCTATGTGCTAAGTAATACGCTCACTAAACCATATAGACACTCATACTGATATTAAAAAAACGTCTAATAACCGATATACATACACATGTAGCTACTCACCAACCCATGAAGCCACTTATACACAAAGTGAAACACTAATACATATATTTAAATATTTAAACATTACTCATTAATATTTATTTTTCAGAAAGACACACATTCACTAGATGGTTTCATCAGTGATGTCATGAGTGATGTCACTGACCATGTCATGAGTGATGTAATATGTGACGTCATCAGCAGTGCATTGCACGCGCAAGTTATAGTGAGTCCAACTAACTATAACGTGGGAATTTCAATGGTTTTATGCGAGTAAAATTTCCAGCTGACTATAACTGGTGTGAAACCTCTGGTTTTTTCAGTGAATTTAATAGGTTTTTTAAATGCTAATTCCTAACTATAACTGGTGTGAAACCTATGGTTTTTTCAGTGAATTTCATAGGTTTTTTTAAATGCTAATACCTAACTATAACTGGTGTGAAACCTATGGTTTTTTCAGTGAATTTCAATGGTTTTTTAATAGCAAAACTTTAAAGGTATAAAAAGTGAAAAATTTTAAAACGAATTTTATATTGTATAAATATTCTAATTTTTTTTTTTTTTTTTATTTTTAACCCCGGGGCGCTCCCGGGGCGCGTACCGGTGAACGCAAGGGTAAGCGCAATATTATGGCGCGTCCCAGGGCGCGTACCGGGGAGCGTCCCGGGAGCGCTATTCCCGAGAACGAAAACAACATCAAGACGTATCGCGTACACGTGTGATGCGTCATATGACGCACAGCGTAATCGCAACCGAAAGCATGCGATCGCATACGATCGTGGAACGTCCTGACGCGCTTACACTACGCACCCACGGGTGCGCCCCGGAGCGCGACTACAGGCGCGCCCCGGGGCGCGTAGCGTAAGCGTGTCGGGTCATGTGACCTGAAAATAACACTTTCTATTGGTGCAGAACAGTTTTGGTTTCTAAATGAGTAAAGCCTGGGTCTTGTGACCAGCCTGGGTCTTGTGACTTGAAAATAAAACTTTCTATTGGTGCAGAACAGTTTTGGTTTCCAAATGAGTAAAGCCTGGGTCTTGTGACCTGAAAATAACACTTCTGATTGGTTCAGCACAGTTTTTTTTCCCAAATGATAAAAAACCCCACCTTTCTTCCTTACTCTGACTTTGTCATTTGACTGAGGAAGACCTGTTTCATCTACAGAGACAATTCTTTTGTACTTTGAAATGGCTACTGTAGCAGCAACAGCTGGAGCATCTGCACCACCACCACCACCACAACCACCAAGAGGACCACCACAACAATACATTGCTGGTGAAGAAGAGGAGGAGGCGGAAGAGGAAGAGGTGGAGGGGAGCAGATGGCTGCCTGAACAAAATACCCCATACAAGCCAAAAGAACACATTATATGGGAGTTTTTTTCACTTCCAGAGGGCAAGAAAAAAGTTAATGCTGCCAAGGTAACATGTCGAATCTGTGGTGCAGAACTCTCAAGGGGCAATCCAGATAAAAAATATTCATTTGGTAATAATACCATGATTCGGCATATGACACGGAAGCATCCTGCTAACTATTCTCGTGCAGAGATCAGGGAACTGGCCAGTCACCTCCCCCAGTGTTCAAGGACCAGCTCCAAAAGAAAGCAATCCACTCAATCGGGACCAGAAACATCAGAGGTGATGCCTTGTATCCAGGAACGATTTGGTGATTTTAAAGTCACTTGTACTGGATGTGGCAAGCTTATGGCCTATGGGGAAAAGAGTGTAAAGCTCATCGTCCTTGCTGGTGACAATCACGATTGCCCCCAAAAAAAGAAGTAATTTTTTCCGTTTTTTGTTTTTTGCTCCAGTTGAGCCAGTTTCAATTCCCTTTTTTTTGTTTCTCCCCATAAAAAATACAAAAAAATATAAAACTGTTTAGAAAAGCCAAGAAAAGTACAAAATGTTCATAAAAACATTAAAAAAATATAAAACAACAAAAGAAGAAAAAAAAAGTTATTTTTAGAACTACCTTCCATTTATAAAAATAAACCTATATTTTTAATGAATCTCTGTCAATTTTTATTTTTAAGGGTACGCGTACCGGGGCGCCCCCCCAAAAAATAGACTTTTTTTTATGAAGGAGTTAGCATGAGGGAAGAACACAAAGAGAGTAATGTTAAGAGAAAGAGAGCTACAGGATGAACACAGAGGGATTCTTTAATACATAGTAAAAAACAGAAGGTGTAATAGGCTGAAAGTGAGAAAAGTAAAATGACTAAAGGAGCGAAAGAAGTGAAGAGAGAGGAAGAAGACTAAAGTAGAGATAGTAGGAGAATATGAGTGGGTGTTGAAAGAAAAAGAAAAGAAAAGTTACAAATTGAGAATGAAGTGTAGTGGCGTAACCGGGATAAATGAAGAACGGTGAGTGAGGGTAAGAAAAGACCAGTTAGTGTAAGTAAAGAGGAGTGAAAGAGGGTGAAAAATTGAATTAGGATAAGACATGGGGAGTGACAAAGAGAAAAGACAAAGAGAGTAAAGAAAACAGTACCTGAATGGGTTTGAGTGAAACAGCAAAGAAAGATAAGTAATGCAGTGTGTGTGACTTATAGGGAGTCAGTGGGTGTAGGTCGGGTGTGGGTGTGTAAGGTGTGTCTGTGGGTGTGGCTGTGTGGGGTGTTTTGGTGTGGGTGGAGGCGAGGGTGTGTGAAGTATGTGTGAGGAGTGTATGGATGTGGGGTGCATATGTGTGTGATGTATGTGTGTGTATGGAATGTGTATGTGTATGTGAAGAGTGTGTGTGGGGGGATTTTTTGTGTGTATGAGGTGTGTGTGGTGTGTGTGTGGGGTGTATGTTAGAGGTGTGTGTATGTGTTGAGAGGGGGATGAGGTGTGTGTATAGGAGTAAGGTAAAAAATTAAGAAAAACAAAATGAGTGAAAAAGCAAAGGAAGGGAACAGAGAGTAAGTGAAGTAAAGAATAGGGATTGAAAGAAGTTGAATATGAGAGGGGAAATAGGGAAATTGGAGTAAACATGGAGAATAAGAATAAGTGAGGGAAGCAGAGTAAAGACACAGGAGTGAGGTTGGTTGAGAAAATATTAGTAAGCTTTAAGCAAAGGGTGATGACAAACTAAATTTTTTTAGTCATACTTACCATATAATAAATGTAACTTTAATTATTCTTTTTTTACTACACTTTGTATCTGTGAAAGAGAGAAGAAAAAATAAGTTATAATTAGTAAAATGTATATTTTAAATTAAAATATACAAATGAAGAGGTTAAAAATCATAACACTGTATTTAGAAATAAAGTAAGAGTGAAGGACACAGAAAGGGAAATAAAGTAAGGTAGAAGGATAAAAAGAGAAAAAAAGAAATAGAAATTACTAAGAGTAAGGCATATAGATTCACTGACACAGAGGAAGAGAAGAACAAAGAAATGAACTGAAGGTAAGAAAGATACTAAAACAATGTGAGTTAGCAAAACTAAATCTGGAAACAGTAGTAAGTAAAAAGATAATGACTGAGACAGAAAACAGTCTAATTAAGGATGCATTTAGAAGAATGAGGAATAGAAGATAACTGAGAGTAAGTGAAGAACAGTCATAGCGTGAAAGGATGAAGGAAAAGAGGATAATATACAACGATTGAGGGGAATGGACTGAGGAAGTTAGTAGACAGACACACTAAGAGAAAAACTGAGTGAGGTGGAGTACAATGAGTGAGAAAAGGAAATGAGTAAGGGAGCAAAAAAAGGAAAGAGAGGAGAAGACGACTAAAACAGTGGTACTGAGAGAAAATAATTTGGTGATGAAAGTAAAGAGAAGGACATTGGAAGAAAGAAAATGAGGGATAGTAATAGAACCAGAGTAAAAGAAATGGGATGAAGAACAATGAGAGAGGAGCAGTGAAGTTGTTGTAAAAGAAATGATAGAAGGTAGATAAACACAAGTGAACATAAGACAAGGAGAGTGAGGCACTGAGGACATAGAAGTATTGAACGAAAAATAGAGAGAAGAGGTCAAAAGTAAGGAGCAAACAAAGATAAGCAAGGGAGAGTGGGTGATTTATAGTGATAGAGTGCAATAATACTGCTAAGTGAGTAAACAGACATTACTAAAACAGCAAAGGAGGAAAATACGGAAAAGGGAAGTAAAGCAGAGAGACTGAAAGCTGAAAAGTTATGCAAGGGAGAGAGGGGATGCAGACAGTTGAAATGAGAATGAAGGGTTGTCAAAGAAGTAGAGTAAAGGAACGGGGGTTACAGAGAGTGAGAGAAAGACATTATAAGTGAGTAAAAAGAGCTGAAAGAGGATGGAAAAAGGAAAGTGAGTGTCAGAGAATGGGAATACAATTTAATTTACACAATCCAAAGTATAGAATAACTTCTACAACATGTTACATAGTTTATTTTTGCTGTTCCCAGTATATATTGAATTTCACTTAAAACAGTGAGTTCAAATTACTCATCATATGACAGCGGGAAAAAGAAAACACAATCTAAAAGATTGTGTTTTAAAAAAAACCTTAGATACTAACAAATGACAAATGTACACTAATCTTTGATTGACTTACTTTTCCTTGAGGCCAAATAGTATATCATGGAGGTCCTTTTCTCGTTGCAAAGTACTTTGCTGTTCAGTAAAAAATCCATTTAATGGACTTTCTAGAAGAAAAACTCCAAGAACATCTGAAATATTTTCAATATTTTCATATACTCCTTTTTTTCAGTCATAACTCTTTACTCATTCCTGCACCTTTCCATTTGGCCAAATAGTGTCAGATGTATGAGTATATATCAGTACTCCACCCGTCTTCATAGGCCAATTACCTTTACCTAAATTTTGGCTGTAAAATCACTAGGTATGAATTTATAAAGCCAAAAGGCAAACGTTGTTTGAAAGTCAAATGAGTGTCGTTACATTGGGTCCAACCTTTAGAAGTTTTTAAATAGCATGTGTAATGCCCTTATGTTGTAGAAAGACCGTCATGAAAAATAATAGCTACAGTTGCAAAGGTTCTTCATGAAATCGATAACTAAGAAGCCACAACATTTTTAATAGAAGTTGTCAATTTAGTTCCATCAGGTCTACATCGTTGGAACATTAAAATGACATAGTGACCATAATTTTGTAGAAATAATGTGGACAGCATTGCAGACTTACATTGCGTACACACCATATTGTGATCCGCTGCTTTAACTAGATTATTAAAAGGCACTGATTTGCAGTCTGGTAAAGTCAAATATATAATTCTTTCAGAGTCTATTCTAGTAGTACTTGATGAAGCACAGTTATCACAGTCATGTTGCCATTGATAAGAAAGGTTAAAAAGATTTTTTATATCAACTCCTTCATCTTGCAATACATCAAACATATACATTAAAAATTCCTGACAATCCTGCTGAATTATCTGTGAAAATTGATTTTGACCTGAACATATGTCTAGAAGATTTCTAATTTCTGAAACACTATTTTTGCTCTATCACTACTACATTTCTCTAACACAGAATTCAATAAACAGCACAATGTTTGTTCCCGATTTTCGACAATCTGTTTTTGTAAATTTTGAAGCAAAAAAACAACATTAACTACTACATTAGCATAGCAGTTGACACCAGAACTGTTTTCAAACTGAAATCCAACAACATCTTCAACAGAATCCTTTTTCTTTCTCTTTACAATTACACTTTTATCTACTTTTTGCCTTTTTGCTGATACCTCACTGCAATTAATCTCATTTCTTCTTTTTCGGCCTACCACACGTTTTTCAAACAGAGGATATTGAGGCAAATGTGGAGCATACTCTCTTCTTAACCTATTGTATTCTTTAACACAATCTAGATCAGCACAAATCTTTGTTTCATTACACTCAATCAAGTACAATCCTGATAAAGTTCTCACTCGTGATAATGCCACATATGCCATACCCTCTTTAAACACAGAACTTCCAATGTTCACCAAAGCACTATCTACACTTAAATCTTGAGATTTAT
Organism: Lissotriton helveticus; assembly: GCF_964261635.1. NCBI lineage: Eukaryota > Metazoa > Chordata > Amphibia > Caudata > Salamandridae > Lissotriton > Lissotriton helveticus. The sequence goes on from NC_136057.1 coordinate 1,587,277,142, forward strand.
GAATTGTCACTGCATATGCCAAACAAATAGGAAACTGTTTTCGGCGAACATATAAGTCTTTCACGAGCAAAAATCTAGCTGATCAACGACAAATTTGTTCTATTTCATCAATGCCATCAAATTTCATTTTTAAAATTTCAATTTCATCTCTATTTTTGTAATTCACAAAACCAACAACATGACCCATTGCTCCATTTACCAGACCTCTTTCAACATTTAAATTCCTTCTCAAAATGATACGACAATTCAAACACACATTCAGAGGTTTTTCAAAACCAGCAGTTTTAGATATAGTCTTCTCTAATGAATCCAATTTTGATTTCAAATTTTCAGACAAAACAATTGTTGCTCCCATATGCTCTATTTTATCTGTAGCTTCCAGTTTCACTATCTCTTCATTTTCTAAATTTAACATTTTGTTGTTGAACATGGAACATTCTTTCAGAGTTGGCATTAAAACATATGCCAGATTTCTTCTCGTCAATTTTCATAAAAATATTCTTTGGAAGAATGTTTTCATTTGGGTACAAATTTGAAATTAACCGTCCATGTAAAGCTTCTTTCCCTTGCTGACTTATTTTTCCGACTCTTACATCTTGTAAAATATTTTTATAATCTTCATCCTTTGCCTGCTGCATATTTTGAAGCAGTTCTGCATATTTGAAGTTTAATCATATATTAACGTTTCCAATGCTTCCTAGGCTCTTCCTGGTATCTTCATGCATGAGCATTTTGAACACAGGTTGTCCTTTCACTGGAGTCAACTGCAGAAGATCTCCAAAAACAATAATATGTTTTCCTCCAAATAAAACATCATAGTCTGTTCTAAGAATTTCTTGCATTCTCAAATGCACAAAAGCAAGCATTATATTTGACACCATGCTTACTTCATCAATGATAAGAAGTTTCATTTTCTTCAGGACTCTCGAAACTTCGGAACACGCATCTCCAGATATCTTGTGATATTGCAATTTGTTATCATGCTCCACTGGCAGCATCAGTAAACGATGTAAAGTAATCCCTTTAATATTATGTGCTGCCAGCCCAGTTGGAGCGGTAACAACACAAGACAGCGGTGATTCAGTCCTTTTCTGCAGATAAGATGCAATTGCTTTAATCAGAAAACTTTTTCCAGTTCCTGCTTCTCCACTCACGTACAGTCGGACAGGCTTAAATGATGTACATGGGCACTCTTTCTTCTCATGACCAATCCATGTTCAACCTGTTCTGTGACGTCGTCATATATCTGTTTCTGCTCAAGGTTTAATTGTTTCACCAAATCTTCTAAATTAATTACATCCTCTTGAGCTTGCTCCATAGCTCTTTCCACCTCATCCATGGCAGTGGCAGCTTCATTTTGGATAATTGGTCCTCCTAGTGGATCCTGACTCAATGAAACAGAACTCTGACTGCCTTGAGAACTGTCTCTCGCAATCTCTGCAGCAATTTTTGCTTCTTGCTCTATTTCTTCATTCAACATTTGCAGATAATTTGGAAAAACAGGACATTCTATGGTATCCTTCGTTGCATTAAAAGAGTCTTCATAACAGAGAAAATCTCCAAGTAGTTCCTCTTCTTCAAGCCATGGTTTAAAGAGTTGCAAAAGAGCCAAATAATAAAATTCTCTTTTATCTGGATTATCACAACTCAATTTTCGATGATTAATCAAATGACCTTTTTTCTGTTTCACTAGACATCCTTCACATCCAATGACAGCATATATTCCATTATTGATATCTTCTCTGATGTTCCTCTTATAAATATATCTTTGCAGAGCTTCATAGAGACAAGCGTTCTCAAGATGAGGACTTCTATTTGGATAGTATGTATCCAACATGTTTGTCTTCAAAATATCTGTACTTTCTGGTTCTTTCTCCGCCAAATACTCTATCTCTTGTACAGATTTCAAAACTCGATTTCGTGTTGCAGCAAGACCTAGACTCACCCAAATGATGGTTCTAGATTTGGCATAGAGACTTGCTGACGACAATCAATCAGAACATTCATATGCTCCAATTTCTCGATGCGACAACATCTTCAGACTGTAACTGTATAATTTCTTGCTTAGGCTCTTTTCATGTGAAATGTCCTCCCACATTTCCTTCAGTTCTGTCTTTTCTTTTTTTGTGATATAAGACGTCACATATCGAGCCACAGCAATAGAGTTATCAGCAACGAATTGAATATCCATGTTAGCATTCCACATGGACAAAATCACTGGGTTGTAGTCGTTGATGTACTTGGACTCTTCGTTTCTTTTTAAATTGTATGTATTTTTTGGTGATTTCCTCGTCACAGTATGTCGCAGAGAAGACATCAAATTATTTACTCTTCCTTTAGAAATCACTGGTCGTGGAAAGCCGAAACGACATTTTGTGTAGAACTTGTCCTTGTTTCTGAATTTTCGACGACAGTACTTTCCACAATGATGGGATTGAAAGCGTAAAACTTGTTGCCTTAAACTGTTTTCTTCGGTAGTTTTCGGAACAGCACATGTTGAATACTCTTCAATGAAGCTCATCACTGTCTCATCCGAATCCGTTCCAAATTTGGGTGCATCTTTAATCCATAACATCATATGTATGTGAGGAGCACCTCTCGCTTGATACTCCTTTCTCCAAAAGAAATCCAAAACCTCTCCAAGGGGAGGATTTTTTTTGTTGGTAATAAAAGACATCATAGCTTCAAATCTATGATTGAAATATCTGCATACATTCACTGGATCCAAAGAACACAGTTCTCCAGGTGTTTTGAATTCTATATTTTGTATATTTGCATTTGCCTCTCGTAGAAATTGAAGAAAGTCGTCCCATGCATACTCGGCACAGCTAAGAGTGAGGAACCATGTAGGAGTTCCTAAGTTTCTTAGCATACATTTCAATTCCCCATGACGACGGTACCAATACTCGTTTGTACCACGCTGACATGCCATGAGATTGATTAGATGAGATTCTAAAATATTATCTTGCAGATTCACTTTCTCCATAAAGTCCCTCGCCGAAACATTTTGCAGATGTGCTCCACTTTTCAGTATATGGTTTACTGCATAAGAAAGCCCAGACAAGTCACTTTCATACAGTAGATGAAACAAATAGGGAATGCATTGACGAAACCTTGGATCTTCAGCATATAATCTTACAGTTCGATATTCAGATGCAAGAATTTGATGTGGTCGATCGTCATATCGTCCACCTCGACCTGTTGGAAATAGCTGTGGAAAACAACGAGCTTCCAAACTTTCTACCCATACACTAATGGGACTTCCTTTTGCTGTTTTCATTTGAAACAATTCAATTGCATTCCCCATTACTTCTTTGGAATGCAAAGGATGAACAGTATAATGTTCATATAGTTCTTCACTTCTAGACACATCAACTTTTTCAATTTGGCCGCCTGAACAATCACTGTCTTCATCTGCAGCTGTTTCCTCTGCTGTAACAGATACATCTTTGTAATAGTCATTGTTTTTGACTAAATACAACGTTGCCTTTTTGACTTTCCTAACATCCACTAAATCTTGCCAGATTTTCTTACTCTTTGTCGGAACCCCATTAACTAGAATAACTAAAGGTTCCTCTTCTACTTTTTCTATACCAATTGTATCAATATTTTTTTTGAAATCAAGAGGCAAATAAACAACTCTTCCCTTTAATCCTCTCTGCAAATCTGTAGGAGGCAATTTCCCAATCTTAGGCTCCATGCGAACAATTGCCTAAAAAGGGTGGACACATTGAATCAAAATAGACTCATATGTATTTAAATCCATCAATTCACGGGGAATGTCTACCAACTCCAGATTATTATGAACAGCTCTAGCAGGCATTCTGTTTTGATTTAATTTATCATAACAATATTTACAAATACGCTGATCAGAACTCAAATCAAAACAATTCTCCACCCACAAATAAGTTGCAAAATCCTTCCACTCATAATTATTCATCTTTTCACTTTTTACGTATAAATCAACTAATCTAGTTTGATGCTTATAATGACTTCGTCGACAACACACACAAGTAAAATTCGGCCTTTCACTTGATTTCACCTTAAACCTGGTAATTTCCTGCTCAAACTTTTCTGTACTTGAAATCTGTACATTGTCTTCCACATTACCTTGAATTGCTGATCCAATTTCTACACTATCCTCTTTTTCACCAAAATAACAAATTTCAATTTCTTCACAAATCTTCTTCACATCTAATTCAGTTCCATGCAAAAGAGCACTGTTTAATTGTTTAAGCTTAAGTGCTGGACTTTTTGCATAATACAACATTCTCACTAATTTCCTCATTTTGGTATGATGCACTGCTAACATCCTAAAATGATGAAAAACACTCTGACAGACTTTTCTAGAAAGACAAGCCAGTGAATGCCCTTGGAAACCTGTGTTTTCTCTCACTCTGCAAGGATCTAACAGCCTGATTCATGTACGGGCCGTTTTGCGTGTCCCTAATAGCGATTTATAGCGACTCGCTATAGAGGAAACGCAAAACGGCATTCATGTACTTTTCGGGGAAAAAATAGCGACTCGCACGCGGGCGCTAAAGCCGTTAGCGACCAACTAAAAACGCATAAAAATCGCTATTCCCGGCTACCTGCGACCGGGAATGCGACTCGCAATCCCGTGCGACCGGGAATGCGACTCGCAATCCCGTGCGACCGGGAATGCGACTCGCAATCCCGTGCGACCGGGAATGCGACTCGCATTCTCGCGCGATCGGGAAAACGGGAAGACGCATTCCGAGCACCGTGATGACATCACAACCAGGAAGCAGGCAGTTCCCACCCCCAAACACCACAGTGACGCTAACCTACGAGTGAGCACGTCGGAAAGCAGACGCCAAACCACCGATAGCGACTCCAGAAACGCCAGAAATAGCGACCGCCATGTCTGAGGAACCTGTCCCTGGCCCCAGCAACAGCGCCGGACGAAAGCGCAAGCTCAAGTTCTCTGAGCAGGAGCTCGAGAACCTAATTGAAGGGGTGGTGGCCAACCATGACAGGCTGTTCGGCCTGAACTCCAGGAAGGTCCCAGAGCAGGACAAGCGGAGGATCTGGCTGGGGATAGCCTCCAGCGTTAACTCGGTGGGTGTGGCCGACAGGTCATTGGAGGAGTTAAAGAAGCGCTGGTACGACCTCCGAGGTCGTGCCAAGGAGAGGGTGGCGGAGCGGCTTGGTGAGGCTTCGGGCACTGGAGGTGGCGGACCGACAGTCCCACCCAACACACCCCTGGAGGACCAGGTTGAGAACACCTTGGAGAGGGAGGCGTGCGTTGGCGTGACCCCTCTGGACTCCTCCCGCCCCACCCAAGACACCCAAGGTAAGTGGCATGCGACTGCGACCCTGTCCCCTATGACCGTCCCTGACCAAATAGGCTCACTCATTGGCCCTTAGTCATGCCTATGTTGTGCATCAGGAAATGCCCTGAAGCATTGTGGGAGATGTAGTATGTCCACAATGTAGTAGTACCACAATGCAGCCAGAAAGGTTCCAAAGTACGCAAATCCACAGCCATCCAGGGAATGTCACCCAGCATGCATGTAACATCTGCACGTCTGACAGTCACATGCAACTAATGAGTATCCACTTACCCTCACAGGTGGCGCAGATAGCAGTGACAGCGAGAGGCTGCAGATTGATGAGGAGGCCCAGGAGGAGGAATCACTACCCGAAACCCAGGCACCAGCCCCTGCCGCTGCACCAACACCTGCAGCCAGGCCCCCCACCGTACCAGCTCCTGCATCTGCCGCTGCACCAACACCAGCAGCCAGGCCCCCCACCGTACCAGCTCCTGCATCTGCCGCTGCACCAACACCAGCAGCCAGGCCCCCCACCGTACGTGCTCCTGCATCTGCCGGCCCACCGGCTGCCAAGGCCAGGCCCCCCACCGTACCTGCTCCTGCATCTGCCGGCCAACCGGCTGCCAGAGCCAGGCACCCCACCAATGTGCCTCCAGTTCCTGCCGCACCAGCAACACCTGCTGCGCCACCACCTGCAGCTCGTGCAACGAGATCTGGGCCTGCGGCAACACAGCGGCCGATCAGCAGGAGGGGCAATGGGCATCTCCATGCCTGTATGAGCGTCGAGCGGCGCATGCTCAGAATCCACCAGCACCAGTCGCAGCAGCAAGGAGCCATCCAGCTCCAGCTGCATAAAATTGGCCGCAATGTGGCGGGAGTTGGAGACAAGATGGACCGCATGACGGCGGCCATGTGCCGCATGACTGCAGCCATGGAGCATAACACTGCTGCGCTCATCAACCACCGCAGTGTAGCAAGCAGGCGCCACTACCAGCTAATGAGCCGGCTGTCGTCCTATAGTAGGTCGAATTATGTGGCAGCAAATGCCACCACCCAGTTGTCGCGGCGCTCTCTCACCCAGCAGCACCAACTGGTCCAGTGCTGCGAGGACATAACCAGGGTCCTCGAGCACCTAACCACCGCCGTGACGGCACTTCACACACCTGTGCTACCGGCCACTGTAGGGGGAGACGATGCCAGTGAGGGTGCCTCCAGCGTGAGCAGCCAATCTGCCACGCAGGTCCCGCCACCTAGGCGCAGCACCAGGGCAACGCCTGGTACAGCTGCCCAGGATGAGGATGAGCCTCACAGGCGCCTGGGCATTACGCGCCGGAGGCGCCTTTGACACTGTCTGAGGGACACTGCCACAGGCTGACGCTAAGCCTGCCAAGAACCTTCTTCACACTGCAGTATGCAGGAATACTGTAATTTGTAAATAGTTGAAACCATAGCCTTATTCTTGTGAATGAAACAAATACATTTATTTTGCTGCACACATTAGCCTTGTGTAATCATTACATTTTGCATGCAATTGTGATATGTGGGTTGGGGGAAGAGGGTGGGCTAGAAATTGTTCGCTGTGATGTGGTTGCGACGTCTGTGGCCTTCAGCTGGGTTCTCCCCGCGTGCATGGTGCGCATGTGCTGGTGGCCGGTCGTCCCCCTCACTGCCTGAGATGTCAACAGGTATCCGGCGCTTGGTTGCAATGTTATGAAGCATTGCACAGACAGCCACTATGCGGCAGCACGCTGCAGGACTGTAATACATCGCCCCACCTGTCTTGTGCAGAATACGGAACCTGCTCTTGAGCAGGCCAAATGTCCTTTCTATACAGTTCCTTGTCCGGATGTGCGCAACATTGTAGCGCCGTTGCTGAGGTGTGGCAGGGTTGAGGTAAGGGGTCAGGAGATATTCCCGTAGGGCGTAGCCACTGTCACCTGAATGAGAGGAGCAGATGTTGATTGCCTGTGCAGCGCAGTTACTTCATAGCAATGTGACATTGTCGACAAAGTGTACTTACCAAGTAGGTGTCCTTCCCCAAACTCTCCCCTGAGCAGTCGTGTGTGGAGTCCGCTGTGCCTGAAGATAAAGGAGTCATGGGTACTCCCTGGGTACTGGGCCACAATGTCAGTGATGTTGGTCTTGGCATTGCAGACCATCTGTATGTTGAGGGAGTGGTAGGACTTCCTGTTGCGGTACATATACTCCGTGGCAGCTGGTGGGCAGATGGCGACGTGGGTACAGTCTATGCAGCCGAGGACATGGGGAAAATGGGCGACATTGTAAAATTGTAGTTTTGTCAGGTCCAATTCCTGTTGGCTCGTGGGAAATGTGATGTGGCGGTGGAGCTGGCTGAGCATGGCGTCAACAAAAGTGTGGAGGCAGCGTGACATGGTGGGCTGGGATATCCCCCCAGCAGCGGCTACTATGCCCTGGAAACTGCCGGAGGGCAGGAGGTGCAGGCTGCACAATACCTGCACATGTGTAGGCACAGAATTGTTTCGCCTTGTTGGGTGCTGCATGATGGGGTCGAGTTCTTGTATCAGCCAGGTGATCATTTCCCCATTCAGCCTGTATTTAGCATAAATCTGTTCTCTGGTTTGGCCCAGCAAGGTGACCCGCTGCCGGTAAATCCTTTCCTGCCTCATGCGTCTCCTCCGTGCTGCTCGCTGTAGCCTTCGCCGCCTCACCACCATGTACATCCCTGGCATTGTGGAACGCCTACTGCTGCTGCTGAATGTCCTTATGTGTGATTGGTCAGGCCTGGACCTGTTGGTGATTGGCCAACAGTTTTTCAAATTTTACTTAATCATGGCTTTTATGGTTACCACCTGCTTTGAGTTGTCCTTAAATTGCGCCGCGCAAACGTGCGAATTTGCGCTTTTTCGCTATTGTATTATTTTCATGAATGCCGATTGAGACAATATTGCGTTTCGCTATTCATTTCGCAGATTCCGTGGTTGGTCGCTATTTCCGTATCGCTAATGCTCGACTACCCGGAGTCTGCGACTATTATAGCGTAATCGCAATTTAAATCGCTATTCTGTGTTTGCGAATTCGCTATTTTGTACTTGAATGCCGATTCCGTGTTTTGCACCCGCAATTGCATTTTCGCAGCCATTGCGGGCGCAATTTCGCTTCATGAATCAGGCTGTAAGTCTTGCAACAACTTCACTTTCTGCTTTAGACTTTTCTTACGATATGTACGTAAGAAATTACAAAACAAATCAATTGATTCCTGTCGCACACTACAAATACGACTACACTTCAAAGTGTACACTGGACCCTTAGTACGTCTCCCTAAAACTCCATCAGATAACACCTCTTCTGGTTCTCTAGGCACAAGTTTCTCTTTGTCAATCGGACAACAGTCTTTCACTTCATACGCTCGACTACTGGTGTCAACTGCATGCACTAAATCATTCTCCTGGAAGTAACTCTCCTCATTAAAAAATGGCTCACAACTTGAACTGTGCATCCATTCTCCTGAACAAACTTTACTAAAATTAGTCCGATTAATTACTCTTTTCCATCTACTGTTTGATTTGAAAACATCAATTGTCTTGTTAAGTGTCCTAATTCTATTGATTATTAAAATAAATAATTTTTTCTTAACTTCAAAAGCCTGATCAACAATCTTCTCTACACTTTTCTTTTTCTTATAAAAAGCAGCTCTCTGTTTACCTTTCCTAATGTTTTTTAACAAATTTAAAACCACCCTATTGCGAAACATTCGTTTACGAATGTCTCTAAACTGATTCTGCCTTCTATTCCTATACATATTATTCTCTCCTGCTCCAGTTGTAGGATTCTTTGAGGTTCTCTCCTTCCTTTTCAAATTTACTCTCTCATTCTCTTTTTCTACATGCTGTCCAACATTTTTATTTGATGTACATATCTTTAGTATAAAAGACTTAGTTGTCTTACCAGGAGCTTGGTTCCTGTTTTTTGAAGTATTTGTTGTGGAAGAGTGCTGTAATTCCGTTGCTGTTTTTGTTTTTTGATGGATATGTTGTTTTCTTCTCCTTTCCCTTGAGGGCATGTTTGCTTACTCTTGAAATCTTGATTTCAATCTGTGTTAAAGAAAAAAATAGCACATTATAGACCACTATTACCAAACAACAAAGCAATGACAAAAAGCAAACTATCTATTCAGGGTTACAAATCAGTTGAGGATTCTCCAGGGGTGCACAAAAGGTGAGGCCTGTATTGAAGAGTATAGTGGAAGACAGCTCTGTCCACAGGTACAAAGAAGATGAGACCTGTGTCTAAGAGTCCAGTAGGGGATAGACTTCATAAAGTCTAGTCCACTGCACTCTTATACAAAGGCTTCACCACCTATGCTTCCCAGGAAAGGCCTCTCTCCCACTACAGTCTTGAACATAGACATCACCTCCTCTGTCCCTCTGGACATGCCTCACCTCATTTCCACAATATACTTCCTAATCTCAGGTAACACAGGTGACATGATTGTGAAAGGGTCAAAAAAAATGTATGTAATCATGCACACACAATTTATTCTTTCTCATAAATGTAAAAGACATTAATTTGCCCCAAAAATGTTTCAGTAGTGTAATGAAAAGCTTATACATATGACCTATGTTATTCTAAAAAAAAATTATAAGGCCTAAGCAGGAATACTCATGTGATGAAGCCTGTCCAGGAAAGCACAAAACGTGAGGCTTGTGTCCAAGAGTGCAGTGGACAGGACTAAACTGGAGTAGTGTGCAAGAAAAAGATGAGCCTCATTTATAAAGCCCTGCGTCAGTTTTGCGCTACTGATGCATCACTTTTTGAGACCTCTGTCAAGTGTAATGTACACAAATGGGGTCATTTCTCCGCAAAAAGCCTCATAATATTGACGCAGTGAAATGTATGAGATTTCACTGCATCACTTTTAGGACACTGTTACATCAAATTATTGCATCTGCCTCACAGCAGGCATAAGACTGAGGCAAACGCTTTCACATAGGGCTTTCCCCATGTGATAGGATTCTGACACCTAAGCAGGAGTGCAGATGAGATGAAGCCTGTCCAGGGGAACACAAAAGGTGAGGCTTGTGTCCAAGAGTGCAGTGGACAGGACTAAACTGGAGTAGTGTACAAAAAAAGATGAACCTCATTTATGAGGCCCTGCGTCAGTTTTGCACTGCTGATGCGTCACTTTTTGTGGCGCATCGGCGGCATAAAACATGTACCTTTTTGCACCATATTTAAAAAGTGACGCATGTAGGTAGATGCGTCACTTTTTAAACCTCTGAGCCACAATATACCTCTGTCAGGTGTAATGTACACAGAGGGGGCATTCCCCAGCAAAAAGCCTCGTAATAGTGACGCAGTGAAATCCATGAGATTTCACTGCATCACTTTTAGGACACTGTTACATCAAAATCTTGCACCTGCCTCACAGCAGGCGTAAGACTGAGGCAAATGCTTTGACATGGGGCTTTCCCCATGTGAAAGGATGCATTGCTAGAGTTGCGTCATGTTTGTGACACACTCCTGCAATTCGTCACTCTTGCACTTACAGATACATCAGAAATACTGACTTATCTGTAAGTCCTAGAAACATGATGCGTTATACATTAAAATGTAGAATTCATTGATTAGTCCCAAAATCGATTTTTCAATAACATTTTAGAAACACAGTGCAGATCCTATGTAAAAGCATTCCATTTCAGTACTGAAAAGTCACTATTTTACAAAATACATTTCCTATCTCTTGCAAACATTCCTACCTTGCATTACCAAAAAAATGAAACAAAACAACAGCAAAGAAACTCAGTCTGCTTCCCAATCTGAGGTAAAACACGTAACATGTTTGTAAAAGATTCAAATATTTTATATAATTATGCACACACTATTAATTCCTTCTTAAAAATGTTAAAGCCATTGATTTGCACTAAAATCGTTTTTCAATTACCATTTTATGAACAGAACACAGGTCCTATTTACAAGCATTAATTTTCACTACTAAAACCCATTGTTTTGCACTAAAATAGTTTTTCAATTACCATTTTAGGAACACAACACAGGTGCTATGTACAAGCATTCATTTTTCACTACTGAAACCCATTGATTTGCACTAAAATCGTTTTTTAATTAACATTTTAGGAACAGAGCACAGATCCTATTTACAAGCATTCATTTTCACTACTGAAACTCATTGATTTGCACTAAAATCGTTTTTCAATTACCATATTAGGAACACAACACAGGTCCTATGTACAGCATTCATTTTCACTACTGAAACCCATTGATTTGCACTAAAATCGTTTTTCAATTAACATTTTAGGAACAGAGCACAGATCCTATGTACAGCCATTCAACTTCACTACTGAAACATCACTATTTCACAAAATACAAATCCTCTATTTTACAAATATAGAAACCATGCATTTTCAAAAAACATCAAACAAACCAACAGCAAAAAAAATCAATGTGCTCCTTAATCTGAACTCTCTATCTAAATGAATCATAACTCACCTTTACAAATGCTTTAGGAGATTCAGAACAGTGTCAGATACATACACCAATATTTCTTTAGCAGAGCCAAAGGTATGTTCTCCAGGCACTGCAAACCTTAATGGCACAGAAAACCTCTAATTCTACACACATATTGCTCATGGTGACCAATCAAAACTCTTCCCTCTGTATTTTCAAACCAACACCATTCCCCCCCTCAGCCCTTTCTACCTGTTACCATAGCAACTCCCTCCTCACTGAGCTCTCAGGTTTAAAAGTTTATTCTACAATGTTGCAAATCACCTCAGCAAGGGTGTTTGACCTGCGAATACACCAGCTTATCTGGTGCAATGTGTCTTTAAATGATTTTTTTTAACTATTCAAATTACTTCTTACACAGAACACAACCATGCACCCTAACTTACGGTTTTCAACTATCTCAATCTACCAATCATTGCTTGTGATTCAAGAGCACTGAAACTCCACAGTTTTTTTCTTGCAAACTCCTACTGTTCCAACTGCCATTTCATTCCTACACTTCATCTGACTGCACCAGAACCTCCTCTCACCATGTACTCTGTCTGGATTATTGGACATAGCTACATTCACTGGGCTCAAAGGTATGCAGCTAACAGAAATTTTCACAACCTTGATTTACCAAATGTGCACATAAAATGGATTGGCCAAAGAGGATTGAGATGTCATCAATTGATACCATTGGTGGAAACCTTTTACCATCTGCGACACCCTAACCTCATAATTTTGCACTGTGGTGGAAATGACCTAGGCACTTTGACTGGGGTAGGTCTGGAGATGCTTTTAAAAGACTCCTTTGGACAATGGATGACACTTTTTCCACAAACTGCCATGGTATACTCCAATATATGCCAAAGACAGAAATGGAACTGGTCCAACCAATTTTGTCCATAATTTGAGAAAGCACGGAAACATGTGAATAAATCTGTTTCTGCTTACATGAGAGACTATGGAATGGGTTCAATATACAACAACAACTTGCGTTACAACATGCAAGATATCTACAGAGGAGTTGGTGTGCACTTCTCAGATGAGGGGAATAGAATATTCCTCCTGAATATAAGACTGTGCATTGGAACCTACTTATAGGTACCTAAATCAGCCACAGAACCTAAAAGCTCTTTTCAGAGCTACCCTATCTCTGATCACTCCAAATGATTATCTTTTTCTAACTTTTTTCACTATTTTTCACTAAAGTACGCTCCCCGGTACGCTCCCCGGTGCGCGTACCGGGCGCTCCCCCCGCAAAAATTTAAAAATAAATTGTTTTTTTGGTCTATATGGGCCTCCTAACACCCCCTCAGAAAACCTAGGGGGTCAGGGAGTGCCTACCATGCCCCCTTATACCCATTCCCAACATTGTTTGTCCTCCATTTTCTAATTCAAATCTACCGAAACACAAAATGGAGGACTCCCGTAGCGCTGCCGGTACGCGTACCGGGGCGCGCACCGGGCAGCGCCCCCCAAAAAAAGTGAAAAGTCAATTTACATAAAAACCACTGGAGACACTTTCACCAAATATAGAATAGCTCATACTACATACCAATCCCTACCATTTTCCCAAACTTGGTGGAATTCCATTGAGCCATTTAGCCTGTAGACCTCTCTAAATATCCTGAGGTAAATTACTTCACAAAAACACATCTGAAGTGTTAGAATTGACAACCAATTAAAATGTTACTTTCATTTTCTACTATTATTTCATGACATTTGATTGGTTATGTACCTGAATATATATAAAGAAAGAGAGGGAAACACAGCCATTTTGACTACTACTTCCTGAAGTACATTTCAAGAGCATTTTCACTGACAACTTCAACTGCTTTTTCAAAGGTAAGTTATTATTTTGAAAACTGAAGTATGTTGTGCACTTTAGGTTAATTTGGAAAACTTTTTCTGATAGTTATATACTATCCCTCTGTAATAGTTATAGATTGAAATAGACTTCTCTGTTATAGTTATGGATGGAGTTAGGCTTGTCTTGTATAATTATGAATTTACTTAGGCTTCATCACATACACTTTTTTATATTTCTACTTCCAGTCTGATACCATACACTGCCCAAAGATAAATTCACTGTTAAAAAATCCAAACTACCTCTCTGAACCTAAACCCAACAGTGCCCTAGCTCTACTGATATATTTATTTTTTATGCAAATTACAGCACGAAAATGGAAGGAGAGCAAAACATTTCCTTTGAAATTGTTCTGGAAAGCAACAATGAAGAAATTATTGTACCCAATGATAACTTGGAATTCATGGATGAATCACGGGACTATGAACTACTTCAATGTGTAGAATCAGTAGATTTGCTGATTCAAAATGAGGACATTTCTGACAGTCAAATATTAGAAGTTCTGTTTAATTTGGAAAAAGAATCTGAAAAATAAATTTATATTTAATAATTCTAAAATTGTTTGAGACATTATTCATTTTTATATGTAATTCTTAAACTAGTACCAAATTGATTATAATGTAAAGTCAGACTTATAGTATACTGTGCAACTTTTTTTTGTGTGTGTGGGGTGTGTCTGTGAGGTATCTGTGTGTGCGTGTGTGTGTGTATGTTGGGGGGTGCTGAGGCGTGTGTATGAGTGTGGGTGTGTGGAATGTGTGGGTGTGGATGTGTAAGGTGTCGGTGTGGGGGTGTGGGGTGTTTAGGTGTGGGTGGAGGTGTGCGTGTGTGAGGTGTGTGTGGGGAGTGTGTGGGTGTGGGGTTGTGTGCGTGTGGGTGTGTGTGGGACGTACCTGTAGGTACCTAAAACAGCCACAGAACCCAAAAGCTCTTTTGAACACAAAAGATCTTTTCAGAGCTACCCTACCTGTAATCACTCAAAATGATTATTTTACACTATTATTTTAACTATTTTTCACCAAAGTACGCTACCCGGTACGCTCCCCGGTGCGCGTACCGGGCGTCCCCCCACGAAAACCGAAAAAAATGTAATTTTTTTTTTTTACCCGAGGGACCCTTTTATGGCCCCCACATCAAACCTAGGGGGTCAGGGGGGGTCTACTCTGCCCCCTTTTTGTTATTTCCCCCTTTGTTTTTACCACCTCTTGTGTCTCGATCCTACCGAGACACAAGATGGCGGCCGCTGCGGACTGTTTCGAATGTTTACAGACACCCAAGAGCCAATCAGCTTTCCGTGCGCAAGTCGCGTGGCGCGCCCGGAGCGCTCCCCGGTGCACGTACCGGGGCGCGGCTATAGATATATAATTTTTTTTTAACCTAAATTACTCAAAATCCTCTGGAGCACATATCTTGAGACATGTGTTTTTTGCATATCTTGAGACATAGCAAAGGCATATCGGGCTACCAGTCCCTACAATTTTGCCAAGTTTGGTGAAAATCCATTCAGCCGTTCGAGCTAAAAGTGCGATAGACCGCCCTATGGAAATTAACATGGGGAAAACACGTTTTGGGACCCCCCTTTCATCTCGACCCCCGCTTCACGAATCCCCCCAAACTTTCAGGGAAGGAGCGGAGAGCCGCGAGGCAAAGTTGCTGAAAAATTCAGGCAGATTCCTCAACCGGCGCCAAAGTTATTCCCAATAGAATTTTGCGATTTCCCTATGGAAATCAATCCTAACTATAACTACCTACTGGCGACCGCCAGTAGGTAATATCAAAATACTGGCTCTGCACCTTCAACCTCGGCGAGCAGAAAAACCACGGCGAGTCCCAAAGATTTCAGGCAAGATGTTTATTTGTTACAGCACAATATATATATATATATTCACAGATAAACAAATAAAATGGCAGAAGGAGCAAAATTCATCACATCACAAAAGGGAGAACTACTTCTGTGCTACATGGGCTACACTTATACGCAAGAAAATCTAACTGGAACAAAACCCATTGGAAATTTAGTAAATACTACTCCAATTCTTGCTATGGGAGAGCCACGACAGTATAAACAAATGTAGTTTATGTCAGGGAACACTACCACCCCCCCAACGTGACAGAAATAGAGTTCAGAGATGTTCTAGAAACAATAAGAGAAGCAAGCACCAGCTCCCAATCGACCTGTCCCCAAATACGAGAAAAATGTATTAACTAGGGTCCCTAAACATGTCACAGGACAACTACCATCCAACCCCACTCTAAAAAGATTACTAGCCAGAACTAAAAGAGCTACTGTTCAAACACCACCCACCCCCCCAAACTTTTGCTGAAATTGAAATCTTACCAGAATACACCATCACCCACAAAGATGAGAAATTCATTCTTCATGAAAATAACAGTCATGAAAAATGAATTATCATCTTTGAAACCACCAACAACATACAAAATCTAAAAAACTGCGAAACATGGTTATTGGATGGCACATTCAAAGTTTGCCGCAAACCTTTTCTCCAATTATATACCATCCACAGCGAATATAAAGATACTAACATCCCCTTCATATACGCACTACTCCTTAATAAGCAAAATACCACCTACATAGAGCTCCTTACAATAATATAACACACTACTTTCCACAAAAAATAATCATTGACTTTGAACAAGCAATGATTCAGTAAATTTTAAAAATATACCCACACACTACAATACAAGGTTGCTATTATCCCTTCAACCAAAGTATCCAGAGACATCTCCAAAAATCTACTCTATAGATTATGCCACCAATAGCAGCAACATTGCCTATCAAATAAAACAATTTATAACCCTGGCTTATGTACCAACAACTGAAATAGCCAACCACTATAACATACTACTTGAAAGCCCTTTCTACCAAGCAATTGAAACAAAACTAACTCCTTTCCTAGACTACTTTGAAGACACTTGTGTGGGAAGGCTACATAGGTCAGGGCACCGTAGACAACCAAAGTTTCAAATTCCCTGGTGGAACGTCTATGATAGCACTCTAGCTCAAAAAGCTAAAACTAACAACGCAGTGGAAGGATGGCACAAGGCCTTCCAAGCCACAATAGGAAGAGGACAACCAACCTTACACAAACTAATCAAAGCCATAAAAAAATAACAAAGCTATCAAGAGCTACGGCTAGAGCAATCCCTAACTTAAATAGGTCCTAAAGTAAGTAAACCACAAAAACAAATATGAATACCTACAGAATAAAACTCAACTATTTCCAAACACCAAAGGCCTAGAATAACTAGACATGATTGCTAAATCGATACGGTAAACAAAAAACAACCCTAAACATCATAAGCATTTTCAAATGACAAAACATTCAAACTAAGCATATCTACTCTCTGTGAAATTAATAATTATAATTATGTCATTCAAAAATTATAACATACATATAATTATATGACATAATATAATTATTAACATAAAAAAGAAACAACAAAACCAAATATAACCAAAAACATTTCTCACCCATAATAATAAAAAATTACTTACTGTTATGTTGTAGTAGACGGTCCTTGAAAACAAATAAATCCATTGTAAATAAATCGAAAGACGCATCCATTTGAAAAGAAAGCCCAAATAAAAATGCAAAAATAGAACTGTAGATAAAAGCTCCAACGACGCATACCATAACGAAACCCTCAAAACCCCGAAAAATAGGATTAAAAAAATGCTTCAACTAACATGAAAAAAAGGAAATGTTAAAAAAATTAACTTCTTTCAAAGAAACAAAATACATTTTCCTTTTATAAAAATATAAATGCGTCGTCAGCACCATCCGTTCACTAAACAGAAAACCTGTAAAGAAAAAAAAGAACACCCTCCCACAATAACAAGTAAAAACCCACAAACATTAATATTAACATTAAATACAACATAACATAATTAAACAACACATACCTGACACTACATAGCACTCTACTTCTATTCAACACTACATCAAGCACATAAAACACTAAACTACCAAAACAACACCTAACTACACCAAAATTGAACAATTAACGACTTAACAAATCTACCTACACTACTACTACCTCACTCCTACCCTAAAACTACCTTAAAAGTAAAATAAATCAAACTTACCTTAACCGACGAAAGACAGCTCTCAACCGCGAGGTGCCATCTTGCAAAATGATTAAAAAAAAAAACAGATAGAGAGGAAAGTGAGAAAAATTTAAAATATGCTGTTTAATAAAAATGAAAAAAAGACTAACTCCCCATAGACAAGAATGGAGAAATAATAAAAAAATCCCCTAAAATTCAAAATATTTTATTTATTGTAAACAAATTCTTTCAAATGTTCAAAAAAGTACAATACATTGTAAAATATACATTTAATGGTATATTATCAAAAAACAAAAAATATCACATATATAATATATATTAAGACTTATGTTTCATGCACTCACCTTCAAAATATAAAATTACTATTGTAGATGTACCACCAATATACCAACGTTTTATAAAAAGAAAAATGTGATAAAAAATGAATTTGTTAAAAAAAATCGTCAATAATTTAATATCTTAAATATTATTTTCTTAATTATATTTACTATATTAAATCATACAAATGAACAAAATATAAATTTGTGAAATACATATATAATTTTACAACAAAAATAACATTCTATAAAATGTATTAAAAAAGGAAAAAGAAATGTACTAAAATGTTTATATTTAAAAAAAAATATATATATTTTCTTTACTATTACATGACTATACTTCCGAAAATGTGTATGTAAAAATATATTTTTAATTTTACTACTGTGCATCAAAAATGTATGTTAAAAATATATTACACTTTATAATAAATGCTGAATAATATCTACATTTCTAAATCGTTTTTAATATTGTCAAAAATTGTATACCAAACCAAATAAAAACAATGTAATTGTGAACAAAAAAATACGTGTTTGCAAATAAAAACATTAACAGTAAAAACTAACATGCATCTCCTTTTATATTTGAATTTACATAGAAACTCTCAAAACAAACTAAATAATGAACAATAAAAATGTAATATTCCCAACTCCAAAACCAGCTAAACTCTGAGAATATGCTGCATAATAAATCATAATATATTACTAATCCAACTCCAAAACCAACTAAACAAGGGGAAAGTGCTGGATAATAATCCCCCCCAAAAAAAAATTCTAACTCCAAAACCAACAAAACTCAAGTTAAATGCTGGATAATAAGCCATAATAATTTCCTATTCCAACCCCAAAACCAACTAAACTCTGGGAAAGTGCTGGATAATAAACAGTAATAAATAACTATTCTAACTCCAAAACAAAATAAACTCAGGGAAAGTGCTGGACAATAAACCTTAATAAATTACTGTTCCAACTCCAACACTAACTAAACTCAGGGAAAGTGCTGGATAAGATAATTCATCATAATAAATTACTATTCCAACTCCATAACCAACTAAACCTGGGGAAAGTGCTGGATAATAAACCATAATAAATTACTATTTCAATTCCAAAACAAACTAAACTCAAAGAAAGTGTTGAATAATAAACCATAATAAATTATTATTCCAACTCCGAAACCAAATAACTCAGGGAAAGTACTGGACAATAAACCTTAATAAATTACTATTCCAAATCCAAAACAAATGAAACTCAAAGAAAATGCTGGATAATATACCATAATAAATCAATATTCCAACTCCAAAACAAACTAAACTACAAACAAAATGCTCGATAATAAACCCGAAAAAATTACTATTCCTAACTCCAAAACAAAAAAAGGAAAGCAAAATACTACATGTTGTAAAAATGACAAATAGGTAAAAATACCAAATATTTAAAAACTATTAAAAATGTCATTTTTAATAACAATTTAACATAATGTATATTACATTTCTTTTATTATTTTTTAATTAATAAATATACAATTATTAAATAGTATAATATTCAAAAAGAGAGACACCCTTTCTCACAAAAATTACGAACAAAAAATATTAAATTCTAAATCCATATTAAAACGTAAAATTTTAAATTATGCAAATTTTATTGAAACCCAAAAAATAAAAAACAAAATAAAAATTATATGTGAATAATGTAAAAATAATTAACCAATCTTATATTTAGAAAAAATGTGTAATTAAAAAAAATTATAAATTATTTTACACAATTTACACCAAAATGTTATCCCTAAAAAAATTCAACATTATAGATCATTTTACATTTATATAATTTTTTGAATTATTTATATATTTAAATAATTTTTTCATTAAAATGTATTTTTAGCCAACATTCTTAAATTACTCTCCACCCATATCCCCTATAAACCCAAAGCTCCAGGAGTGTTACATAAAATTACAAAAATATAAAAAAATGTAAATAAATACTTTTAAATTACTCCCCACCCGTATCCCCTATAAACCCAACATCCTGCTCCTAAAAATAAATTAAAATAAAAACAAACATTTTCACAGAAAATAATTACAAAATATAAAATAGCTACTACCAAATGAATGCCAAATTAATAAACAAAAAAATTAAACAAAAAAATACAAACAGTTGATATTATTTACAACAATATATTTGCAATCGATATTTACAAATTCGATATTTCTACACTACACAAAAATCGATATTTTTCACCATCGATATTCTTGACTCGATATTCTTGCAATTCGATATTTCAACGTTGATATTCTGTTTCTGCACCCAATTTTTGTTGCCTTCACTAACCTCTACAAAGGGCATCCCACTCTAAGGCAGGTGCAGCAATCTGGATAGTTGAGTGCACCCAAAATTGCTACTACAAAGCTAAGGGAATCCTACCTGTACCCCCCAGGGCACACACTACCTATATGGGAAGGCCAAACATGGCTTTCTTAGGGAAGCAACCATCTGGTCGCCACCACACATTTTTGCCCAGCCTTAGGGGGTCATTAGGATAGCGGGCGAAAAACCACCCCGACCGCCATGGAGACGGAAACCAACCAGTGGCCACATTAGGATCAACCGCCACTAAAGACCGACCGCAGCTGTAGCGGGCCAAGCAAAGCCGTCCGACGCGGGCGGTGATGGTCAAAAACCGACCGCAGCGGTCGGAAAAGCTGCGGAAAAGCAACAACCAGCCGCAAGGACAGCGGACACACCGCACGGGAAATTAGGATATCCCCGAGGGTGTCGCGGTCGGAACCGCTGTTACCGACCGCCGTGGACGTACACAGGAGTGAATGGGAGAAATAGCACAATAGCTGCAGCATAGCCACCGCAGCGGACGGAACATGAAAAACATGGCGGACGATGCCAAAACACCGCAGTGATGCCAAACATTGCACAAATAAAAGTAGCCATGCCCCCGAAATACATAACACACATAAAAAATAAAAAAAATAAATGCAAATAAAAATAAAACAGCACAGGACAACTCCCACAACCCACCTGACACACAAATTCCACTTGAACACACCCACACAGCTGAGTATAAAGCCACCCCCTTCACTAACCACAATCCTTTGCAACACTCCAGAAGATAAGGCCATACACCACATCTAACAGGAGAGGCAAAAGAGCACAGCACACACACACATCCACCACTACCAGCACCACTACCATTACACCAGCACAAACAATCCCCCAGCACACAACACACCTCAAAACCACACCCCTGCACCCACGAACACCTTAACCACCACACACCATGACAGCACATAAAATGACCAAATTCACCGACAGTGAGTTGACAGTCGTGGTCAATGAGATTGTGAGAGTAGAGCCACAACTGTTTGGTAGCCTGGTCCAACAGACACCATTAGCCACGAGGACACACATATGGGAAAGGATAGTCCAAAGGGTGAATGCAGTAGGGACCCCCCAAGATCCAAGAAGGAGATCATGAAGCGGTGGCATGATCTCAAGAGGGTTGTCAAGGAGGGGAGGAGCAAGAACTGGACGCTGGCGAACGTGACTGGCAGTGGCCCTCCCATCCCACCGAAAACATTCACACCATGGGAGGAGAAGGTGCTTGCCATACTGCTTCCTGAGAGTCTCACAGGAGTAGCCGGGGGAGCGGAGGTTGGTAAGTACAAACAAATGCCAAACAGCACACTGACAAGTGCTTCCTTGCAATACCTAAACACCATTACACTGTCCACCCTCACCCAACACGTAGCTAGCCATCTTGCTTAGGAGGCCTGTATGGGGGAGGGAGGGAGGCCTGAACTACCACTCCCAGCATGCCCCCTGGCCCACACTCCAGCAGCATGCAGGCCTCCCCCATCCAGGAGCATGTGTCTGCCATTGCACAGTCCAACAAACAGACTTACAGGTAGGTAGCCATCTCCACTGGGAGTTCTGTTTGGGGGAGGGAGGTTTGTTACACTACTCCCACCATTCCCCCTGGCCCACAGCTGAGCAGGATACAGGCTCCCCCACCCAGGAGCATGTGTCAGCCATTGCACAGTTCAACAAACAGACTTACAGGTAGGTAGCTATCTTGTATTGGAGCACTGTTTGGGGGTGGGAGGCCTGTATCACTACTCCCAGCATGTTTCCTGGCCCATACTCCAGCAGTATGGAGGCCTCCCCCACCCAGGAGCATGTGTCAGCCATTGCGCAGTTCAACAAACAGACTTACAGGTAGGTAGCCATCTTGTATTGGAGCACTGTTTGGGGGTGGGAGGCCTGTATCACTACTCCCAGCATGCCCCCTGGCCCACACTCCAGCAGCATGGAGGCCTCCCCCACCCAGGAGCATGTGTCAGCCATTGCACAGTTCAACAAACAGACTTACAGGTAGGTAGCCATCTTGTATTGGAGGACTGTTTTGGGGTGGCAGGTCTGTATCACTACTCCCAGCATGCCCCCTGGCCAACACTCCAGCAGCATGGAGGCCTCCTCCACCCAGGAGCATGTGTCAGCCATTGCACAGTTCAACAAACAGACTTACAGGTAGGTAGCCATCTTGTATTGGAGCACTGTTTGGGGGCGGGAGGCCTGTATCACTATTCCCAGCATTCCCCCTGGCCCACACTCCAGCAGCACGGAGGCCTCCCCCACCCAGGAGCATGTGTCAGCCATTGCACAGTTCAACAAACAGACTTACAGGTAGGTAACCATCTTGTATTGGAGCACTGTTTGGGGGTGGGAGGCCTCTATCACTACTCCCAGCATGCCCCCAGGCCCACACTCCAGCAGCATGGAGGCCTCCCCCACCCAGGAGCATGTGTCAGCCATTGCACAGTTCAACAAACAGACTTACAGGTAGGTAGCCATCTTGTATTGGAGCACTGTTTGGGGGTGGGAGGCCTCTATCACTACTCCCAGCATGCCCCCAGGCCCACACTCCAGCAGCATGGAGGCCTCCCCCACCCAGGAGCATGTGTTAGCTATTGCACTCTCCACCCTCACCTAACAGGTAGGTAGCTATCTTAACTCTTCCTGATGTGTGTGTGTGTGGTAGACCTGCATCCCTAAACGCAACAACAATTGCATGCTTTGCATTGACATTCAACATGTATGAGTAAATGATGTTCCTCTGGACTATGATATTACACACAGTGTTGCCATGAATTGTACTACTGGTGACTTCATATTTGTGTAGTGTACAGACAGTCGATGATACGCAGATAACACAATACTTGCACAGTGCCCAACACTGACCATTC
This sequence comes from Lissotriton helveticus, assembly GCF_964261635.1. Lineage (NCBI taxonomy): Eukaryota > Metazoa > Chordata > Amphibia > Caudata > Salamandridae > Lissotriton > Lissotriton helveticus. The sequence goes on from NC_136057.1 coordinate 1,587,300,451, forward strand.
CACATCTACTCCACAGGTGATGAAGAACTCACTGCTGAGGATCACCCCAATGACCAGCAGAGCCAGTCTCCACCCACGGCACATGGACTCTCAGATGTGGACTCCCAGGACAGTGTGGACGATGAGCTCCGGCCCGGCCCATCAGGTGTGCCACAGACCCAGAGGTCCCAGGCCCCCATCCTCCCACCACCACATCTGCTGCAACAACAGCGCAGCAGACCCCTGCTGTCACGGCCTCTGCCTCCACTGCAGCCACCACCACTGCCGCCGCCACTACCACTAGTACCACCAGTACCACTTGCAGCACCCTCCATGTCCCAGGGGATCACCAGCCCACAGCAACGACTGTGGAGGGCAGGGAGAGAGTGCGTGGACCCACAGTGGCGAGGCCAGAGGTCCGTGGCAGCAGAGCAGGTGGTAGGGCCAGGGTCACCACCAGACCTTGGGAGGAGTGGACACCATCCCTGGACCACTTCACCAGAGTTGTGGAGGCATACCAAGAAGTCCAGGGACAAAGTGACTGGTCTGATGAACTATTAAGGGAGCTCATCCTGCTGATGAGATCCATCAACAACCGCCTTGGACAGATGGTGGACCTCATGGGCCAGCAAGTGGCGTTGCAGAGGGACAGGCCTATGCCCCAACCACCACCTCCGTCCCCTGCTGTTGTGCCGCAGAATGACAGTGCAGCATCCTCTCCTGCGCAAACAGAGAGGGGCGAGTCCTCTGACGCCGCTGGCCATTCAGCAGGCCCCCCACTGCCGAAAAGATCTAGGGGGCGTCCAAAGAAGAGCCTGGGAGTCTCCATAGGCAAAGCACCTGCCACACGCCAGTCACTGAGCCAGCCGTGATGACAACCCTCTTCCCCACTGCATTCACTGTTTGGACTGTCTTTCCCCACATTTCCTTGGCAATGGCACCTGTCTGTTGGACTGGGTCACCCCATCCATGTGGTGTCTACTCTTGCATCTCATTGAACAGGACTGTCAACTCACTGCTCATTCCCCACCTTCATGTAAATATTCCTGCACAATTCACATGTCCACTTTCAAAATAAAATACCTGACGCACCTGATTTTGTGCATTATCGTTTTTAGTGCAATATTTACAGTGTTGACAATGTCCATGATGTGTCCAAATGATGTACAGTATGTAGGGCAGTATTCTTCTGTAGCACCTAGGGAGACACAACAGAACAACAGTCACTGGTCTCATTGTGGCATCACAGGTAGAGCACTACACAAAACATACACAAGACACAACAGGCATACTAGACAATGGGCTGCAGGTGTGAACAAATAGGGTCCAGCATACGTCCCCATATGGAACGTCAATGTCACATTTACCACACACAGATGACTGAACGTGTGCCTGTCGGTTACATCCGCGCATAGCCCTTCACAACAACGTATAGTGGTGAAGGGGTCCCAGGGAATGAGGAACACAAAATATAACTCAATATACAAAAGCAATCACATAGACATTAAATCCAATCTCCATGTTTTAATCACAGAGGAGATGTATGACAAATAATGACAATAATCACGTAGTAATAAAAGTGGCGGAGCAAGGCCCCAAGGGGGGGAAAAAAGGGGAGGGGGTTTTCGTGATATTGTGAGGATGTAGTGATAAGGAAAGGGTAAGGTGAGCGAACAGTCAATACTTTAAACCACAATAAAGAATGGTTACATATAACGTACAAAAAAGAACACAAGTACTTTGGATATCAAGTTAAACTGTATCATACTCCACATAGTACAACATATGAACAGTAAGGCCATGGAGTTGACAAAATAGAAAGAATGGTTGTCGACGTTTCGACCCTCTTAGTTATGCAGGTCCTAATAAATCCTTGCAGCGGGGTCTTCTTCAGGACTGGGGGGATGGGGCAGACCACCTAATACAATGTATATAATTTAAGGTATTATTATGCTCATTAAGTAAAGAGTTTAATCATAATTACTTAAGCGGAGGACAGCACACGATGTAGTTATAAAATGGAGGGAACATGCACGAATGTGGTGAATTAATTAATAAGGTGACCCCTAAACCAGGAGTACCTGAAAATACTGAGATTTGGCCACATCGCGAGTGGTAGCGTGAGCCATGGGCGCTAAAAAACGATATAAAGCGTCATATGAAGTGGACTAAAGCACCGTTAATGGTGATCAGGGACGGTGAAATAAGTGATCCGTTACCAAGTGGGGTTGACATGTCAGATTAGGACTAATTATCTTTACCGAGAATATAGGGGGCATGCCATTCAGATCAAAACCTAGATTATTACCTTGCTTGGTGCAGTATGAAATCTGAAAAAGGTAATAGCGGGGACATCCTGGTCGATGTTCCTATAAAGAATAAATAAACATTGGTCCAAAAGGCCCCTTGCTATCGGCAATAGTGGCGGCAGGCGAGTGAGTCATAAATGAAACGGGAGGTACTCACCCCGTCAGTTTGGAAAATCGATCAAAATTTAAGGCGTTCTTCAGGTATATCTGTGGCAACAAAAGGAAGGGGTAATGTATTTAGCGAGCACTGCCCACAATCTAGCTCAGCTTAAAGCCATCGGCGAGACAAAACACACGCTTACCGAGGGCTGAATGAATCAGGCTCAAAGTCCGCTCGAAACCGCAATGGCGTTCCAGAGCCTGTCGAGTCATTAAGTTCCTATGGTAACGAGATCACGTGTCTCACACAGTGGCATGAAACGCAACGAAGGACTGGCTTGTTGTTAGCCGGTTGCTAGGAGACCACTAGCTGGAAAAATACTGAGACCGAGTGGTATTTGGAAAATAGCGATCAAGGGGTCCAAGTGGATAGGAGAAGAGTAAAAATGCATGCCCAGTTTGGATTAAACGAACTTGTTGAGTGTAAACCAAAATTTTACAATTTGGCATGGCAAACAATAAAGTTCAAAAATGCATGCGTGTCATTTTGGTTAGTGCCAAACCAGTTACATATGATTATAAATGAATATTGTAAACATGCGGTCGGGACAAATTGATATTGTAGGCAATCAATTAACAACCGGCGTACCTCACACATGCGGGTAAAGGCCGGTAAATCCGTAATTAATCAATAATAAAGCATGAATAAAATAAAATAAAATAAAATGAAACAAGCATCTGAAATTCACTGGTAAGGGCACCCAGTAGATTACTGGCATATCCCTCAATTGCGGGAATCCGCCATACACAGAGTGTTATTAATGACATTTACCATGTTCAGAGAGAGCGCATAAACAAGTATAGAAAATCCATATCAATACAGTACATACGCTGGCGTACCTCTTACATAAGGGTAAAGGCCACGGTATAGCACGTTAGCTGGATTATATGATCAAGCCAGAGTGGCCAGCTGAGAGAAAGAGCTATCATGCTCATTTAGCCCCTTATCAATGGAGTTGAAAAAGAACATCCATTTCAACTCCCGGGTATTCAGGATGCTAGAGATGTTACCACCCCGGGGTCCCAGTGTTGCTTTTTCTATTACTACCCATCTGAGGCTCTCAGGTTGGTGCGATGATGTAGTGAAATGTTCAACCAGGGGAGCCCCCTGTACCTCACACCTGATTCTACTCATGTGTTGGAGAATTCGCATTTTTATTTTCTGCTGAGTTTGACCAATGTATATTTGGTGGCATGGGCACAGTATAGCATAAATAACGTTAATTGAGTTACAGTTCGTCTGTGCCTTCAGTTTAATTTTCAGATGTCCATGCTGGAATTCCTTTCCTTGGATCGTGGTCTCACAAGCTTTACAGTTCCCGCACTTCGAGTGACCGGTCACAGGTGGCAGGTTCCACAGACTTGCAATCGTGGGGTCCTGAGGTGTCGGTAACAAAGATCTGACCACAACATCCTTCACACTCTTGGCTTTCTTGAAGGCGTGCAGGGGTACCGACGGTTGGTCAATGTCATCCGCTACCAACTGCCAGTGGTGGTTTATTATCTTCTTAATTTGGTTACTTTTCGTGTTAAAGGTGGTAACACATACAATCCTATTTTCTTGTAAGGTTCTGTTCGAAGTAGGTGATAACAGTTCCTCACGGGGATAGAACCAAGCCCTCTTCTTCGACTTCTTGACTAGACGTCTCGGGTACCCTCGTGCCAACAATCGATTGGTGAGTTCTTCGGATTCCATCTGGTAATGTTCGCGGTCCGAGCAGTTCCTGCGGATTCGCAGAAATTGCCCAAAGGGCAAATTGTCCCGGAGGGCTCTGGGATGATGGCTGTCGTAATACAACAGAGAATTCCTCTCTGCTGGTTTACGGTAGAGTTTCGTGAACAAGGCCCCTGTATCCTCGTAGATGGTCAGATCTAGAAAATTGATCCTATGCTGGTCTGATTCTATTGTAAACTTCAAGAAGTCTGATTTATGATTGAGCCAGCTGAAAAAGGACAATAGATCATCCAAATTGCCATTCACAACAACAGCAACCACACCAGAAAATGTACATGTTGTACCTCGTCACCCACCTTCAAGTGAAGTAGTGGTCGATGAGCTGCTGGCACAGGTCTACTCCTTCCTCCTCTCCACTGTCCTCATCAATGGACTCAGGTCCTTGAGCAGGTGGTGGCCTTGGTTCCTCACCATCGTCCAGGAGCAGGGGGACCCCCTTGTGGATGGCCAGGTTGTGCAGCATACAGCATGCCACAACGATCTTGCACACCTTCCCAGGCGAGTATGCCAGTGCACCTCCGGTCCTGTCAAGGCAGCGGAATCTTGACTTCAGCAGGCCAAAAGTCCGTTCGATTACCCGTCGGGTCCTGCCATGGGCCTCATTGTAGCGGATGTCAGCCAGGGTCCTGGGATTCCTGAGGGGGCTCAACAGCCATGGCCTACTGGGATATGCTGAGTCACCTGTGAATGACAAACAACCATTGCAATGTTGCACAGCCAGAGTGCATCAGGTAACACACAGCACGCCATATCAGTAGGCATACTCGCCCACAATCCAAGCACGCTCAGGATGCAGATTCTCCATCATCCGTGGCACCATGCTGTTCCTCATGATGTACGAATCATGTGCCGAGCCAGGCTCCTTCGCACACACATGAGACATGGTCATGTCCGCAAGGCACACCACCTGCACATTGATGGAATGATAATGTTTGCGGTTCCTATAAATGTGCTCCGTCGCCTGTGGTGCCACCAGACCTACATGGGTGTAATCGATGGCACCAACAACATGTGGGATGCGCCCAAGGGGATAGAAGTCCCCCTTCACGGCAGCCAATTCTCCTCCCTTAGGGAAATGGATGTAGCGATTCCGATACAGCATCATGGCTGCAAGAACATCCCTCAGCACCATGCTGAACATGGGCTGCGACATCCCTCCAGCGCTAGCTACGGTCTCCTGGGAGGAACCTGTCGCAATAAAGTGGAGTGCTGCATCATCTTGTATGTGGATGTGAATGCCGTTGGATAGTGACAGCGAGGTTGCAGGTGGGGCTCCAATAGATCACACAGGATCTTCAGTGTTGGTCTATCCAGGCGGAATTTCCATATTATTGCCTCATTCTACATGTCCTGCAGCACTGTCAGGTGACGTAGGAGATTTGGCCTCCTCCGAGTTGAGATTTAAAATTGAAAATGTCAGTGACAACCATCATGAGATGGCCACAGCACATACCATCAATGAGGTCATGGAAAAACAAAGACTGCCTGAGAGATGCATGGCACACCAGGTTACATGGGTGGCCTTTTGATACACACAGAGGGCACACCTCTCCACTGACAATACACAAGTGCCACAAACACATCGGGGAATGTGAATGCGCACATGCTGGAGAACACAATTCACATGTGCAGGCAAGGTGCTGCAACATCCGCCAATGTTTTGGAAATTACCATGTCTGTAATATACCCATCTGCTGTACCTGTCACACCTCAATGCATCATGTAAACTCTGCACACATCCATCAACACAATGATCACAGTATCAGGAAAACGTTCAGTTGTGTGCATAAGCTGTTGTGAATGCACCAGTCTGATACGATACAATGCAGTGACACAAGCCTTGTCAAGGTCATCACTGACGCACAACAAATGGATTTGTACTACATCATTAACACCAGCTCAAGAGTGTCATGCATCATCAGCCATCAAATGCATAACTAACATGGCAGGGACCACAGACCAAAATGTGTCACACTGAACGTGCGTCCACCTGTGGATGACATGGAAGTATGGCATTGTGTGTACATTAATGTGCCCTTCACCATGTTGCTGCTGTGTACTGATACACTCTTCAGGATTGACATAGCCATTAATGGGCATGGAAATAGCGGAACCAACCGCCTGTCCCCGGCAGTGTGACCCCAGCACCACCCCCTTCACAAGTGCGGTAGCCATTGGCATATGGACATGTGTACATGGCAGTGGGCATGCTCCGCCGCATGCATCCCGGTACCTACCGCCTGTCCCCGGCGGTGTGACGTCAGCACCACCCCTTCACAAGTGCAGTAACCATTGGCATATGGACATGTGTACATGGCGGTGGGCATGCTCCGCCGCATGCATCGCGGTACCTACCGCCTGTCCCTGGCGGTGTGACGCCAGGACCACCCCCTTCACAAGTGCGGTAGCCATTGGCATATGGACATGTGTACATGGCGGTGGGCATGCTCCGCCGCATGCATCGCGGTACATACCGCCTGTCCCCGCGGTGTGACGCCAGCACCACCCCCTTCACAAGTGCGGTAGCCATTGGCATATTGACATGTGTACATGGCGGTGGGCATGCTCCGCCGCATGCATCGCGGTACCTACTGCCTGTCCCTGGCGGTGTGACGCCAGCACCACCCCCTTCACAAGTGCGGTAGCCATTGGCATATGGACATGTATACATGGCGGTGGTCATGCTCCGCCGCATGCATCGCGGGACCTACTGCCTCTCCCCGGCGGTGTGACGTCAGCACCACCCCTTCACAAGTGCAGTAACCATTGGCATATGGACATGTGTACATGGCGGTGGGCATGCTCCGCCGCATGCATCGCGGTACCTACCGCCTGTCCCTGGCGGTGTGACGCCAGCACCACCCCCTTCACAAGTGCGATAGCCATTGGCATATGGACATGTGTACATGGCGGTGGGCATGCTCCACCACATGCATCACGGTACCTACCGCCTGTCCCCGGCGGTGTGACGCAGCACCACCCCCTTCACAAGTGCGGTAGCCATTGGCATATGGACATGTGTACATGGCGGTGGGCATGCTCTGCCGCATGCATCGCGGTACCTACCGCCTGTCCCCGGCGGTGTGACACCAGCACCACCCACTTCACAAGTGCGGTAGCCATTGGCATATGGACATGTGTACATGGCGGTGGGCATGCTCCGCCGCATGCATCGCGGTACCTACCGCCTGTCCCCGGAGGTGTGACGCCAGCACCACCCCCTTAACAAGTGCGGTAGCCATTGCCATATGGACATGTGTATAGGGCGGTCGGCATGCTCCGCCACCGCGGAGGTGGTCATTGTATACTTTTGAATGATGCACCATTGCGGTAGCGCACCCAGGGCACCCGCGGAGCATCACCGCCATGGAGCATTGCCTACAGCCAATGGGAGCGATGATCGCGGTGGCATGATGCAGATTTGAAAGTCGCGGAAGGTGTGCTCCTCCACCGCGAAGGCGGTCATTGGATACTTTTGAAAGAGGCAGACCTGGACAACCAATTGTTGCTGCTTTGCAGCTTACAAACGACCACAGGGGGCTTTAAATCTGTGGGGAGTGAGCCTCACATTTCCACTGCTCACAGAGCCTGCTGCCTGGGACCCTCTCCTGCTGCTGCCTGGGACCTTCTCCTGCTGCTGCCTGAAGAGCCTGCTGCCTGGGACCCTCTCGTGCTACTGCCTGGGACCCTCTCCTGCTGCTGCCTGAAGAGCCTGCTGCCTGGAACCCTCTCCTGCTGCTGCCTGAAGAGCCTGCTGCGTGGGACCCTCTCCTGCTGCTGCCTGGGACCCTCTCCTGCTGCTGCCTGAAGAGCCTGCTACCTAGGACCCTCTCCTGCTGCTGCCTGAAGAGCCTACTGCCCGGGACCCTCTCCTGCTGCTGCCTGGGACCCTCTCCTGCTGCTGCCTGAAGAGCCTGCTACCTAGGACCCTCTCCTGCTGCTGCCTGAAGAGCCTGCTGCCTGGGACCCTCTCCTGCTGCTGCCTGGGACCCTCTCCTGCTGCTGCCTGAAGAGCCTGCTGCCTGGGACCCTCTCCTGCTGCTGCCTGGGACCCTCTCCTGCTGCTGCCTGAAGAGCCTGCTGCCTGGGACCCCTCACCACTCACTACCACCACAGGTGTTACATGTCCACAGGGATGGCAAGGACAGAGAAGATCCGTGCCAGTCCATTCACAAGTGAGGAGCTGGAGGTCCTTGTGGAGGAGGTGCTGGCACAGTACCCAAGGCTGTTTGGTGGTCCCAATGTAGTGGTAAGTCACCATGAAGGTAGCTGCAGGGCAGGGGAGTGTCAGACGTGTAGTTGCTCAGCTGCAGTATATGCCTAGTGGTGTGGTGTTGTGTGAAACACTGACAGACAAGCTGTCTCCAGGGCAAGGTAGTGTGTGTGTCACAATGTCACTCTTTTATATGCCTGGACTTGTATGTGTGTGTGGTGTGTGTTACGTTGTCAGACAAACAGAGCCAACGGTTGATAGCCATGTAGGTGCCAGGACAGTATTTGCATGTGTGAATATTTCTGTGTGCACCTGTAGTCTGAGTCAGTGTGACCCAGAGAGTCGATTCAGTGCCTGCCCACCAAAATGATTATTCATCACCAAACTTACATGCTCCTTGCTCCAGTTCCTTCACACTGAATAGTAGATATGCCCCATCGATGCCCCGGATTACTGCAGACCTACACACTTCTGTCGATGCATATTGTGTTGAGGCATCATGCATTTGTGGGAATATTATGGAGCATGCAATCACAAATGTCTGGGCCATGCATAGTGCCCTTGTGAGGGGTCCCCCAGTTTTGAAGGGAGGGAGGTTACAATTAGACATGAGTCTGTGTCTTGCTACTGTTCTGATAGATGTTGATATCTGACATTGTGTAACTGGACATTTAGCCTTCTTTTCTCTCATACCTGCAGCTCAAGGTACACCAGCATAAGGCCTTGTGGAAGGCCATTGCAGAAAAGGTGCGACCCCTGGGTGTTTCCAACAGACGACGCACCCACTGTCACAAGAGGTGGGACGACATCAGCCAGCTGGCAAAGCAAGTGGCAGAGATGACCTTGGGGTTGCTACCACGCGTTTGGCACGGCGCAGCATGACTCCACTGATGGGCCGCATCTTGGCAGTGACTCATCCAGACCTGGATGCACGTCTGAGGGAGCATCAGCAGCAAGGCAGGGGTGGTGAGTATCTGGGGAGGGTGACATTTGCTGGGTGTGGTGCATGTGTACAGGGCCTGTGGCACCGGAGACCCATGTGATGTGCGTGCGGTGCTGTGATGTGCTGTGTAATGTGAGGGCTGCTGTGATGTGTCGTTATATCAGGCATTGGCCCACCCTGGCCTTACTGAGCTGATAATCCCTGATGTACTTTCGCATTGCCAGATGGGTTAGGCTCCACATGGTCATTCTTTATTGGGATAGTGTGGGGAATTCATAATGGGGTAAACTGCAGTGTCAACTTTCTGAGTGTGACTTCATGTAAGCCTACTTTGCATGCACCATGATTGTTGAGGCCCACACATCAGACAACAATGTGCCCCAGGTTACCACATGGTGCTTGCTATGGCCTACATGGTATTGTGGACTGTAATGACCGAATAGATGTGTGTAGTGTCCCCTCCTGTTCCCTGAAGGTCTGACATTGGTAATAAGTGTTGTATCCACATCATGTCCCTAGGGCAGTGAGAGTTGGGGGGTGGGGCACTCCATCTACGGGCAGGGAGTAGTGCTGTGTTGCATGAACATGGCTAATTCATGGCATCATTTGTCCGTTACAGGCACTGTTGTGGTCTATGTAGTGTGTTGCTGCACAGTGATTGCAGGGTGTGGCGGTTACCATGTAGATTTGGGCATCTCCTATCCTGCATTGCTTGTAATACGTGTGACCAGATTATGACACTTACACCAGGGGTGGCTCCAGGCTCATGGCGGCCCTGGGCAGGGAGAGTAGGTAGGGGCCCCCCGGAGAAACGCAGGCGCGGAGGCCAGTGAAGAGGGGGGGGGGTCAGGGTGTTTGGAAGTGGAACAGAGCCGGAGGCCGCCAAATCCCTGCCAGGGGCCGCCACGCAAATATGTATCCATCCTCAGAGGATTATTATATTAAGGATATATATTGGCATGGCGGCCCCTGGGGTTTGGCGGCTCTGTGCAGGTGCACAGCTTGCACATGCCTAAGGCCGCCCCTGCTTACACAACCCAGTATCTCTCTCTCATGCAGATTCGCAAGAGACCACGGAGGAGCATGAGCCAGAAACCAGTAGTGGAGAGAGTAGCACTACAGCTGTAGCGGAGGCCAGTGACACAGAGCCCACCAGCGCATCTGAAGGGGACAGGAGTATGCAGGAGGAATCTGTGCCAGAGACACAGAGTACCACCTCATCAGATGCCAGCGGGGATGCATCCATGTTGGCAGGCACAGGGGATGGGGAGTCTGCATCATCATCTATCACCCAGCGGCCAGTGCCCATCCTCCCATCCACTTCCTCTGGTGCTGCCCGTATCCATGTCACTAAGAGGGGACGAGTCACATTCACACCTGGCACCGCTGCCCCTGGACCTGTCCCCCTGCTGCCCTCAGTGCAGAGTGTGTTGAGCTCCTGCGACAGCTTTGTGTGGGCCAGACCGCCCTGCTCAATGCCTTCAGTGACCATGAAAAGACATTAGGCCAGGTGGTTGCATACATGGAGGGCATACACTCAGACGTGGGTGGGCTAAACCGGACAGTCCAGGCGTTGTCATCCACAGTCACGTCAGCCCTTCAACAGGCACATGCTCCCATTGCAGCTCAGGTGCCTTTGTCCACCCCCCAGTCAGTGGCCACATCAGATGACAGTGTGCACGCTTCGCCTGCCTCAACGAAAAGGTACAGCACCAGGAGCACACAACAGACACAACTCAAACACTCCCGCCCACAGACACCATCCCCACTGAAGAGTATGGCCACCCCAGAATGCACAGACAAGAGCCAGTCAGGGAAGGGCAAGGCCAGAAGAGCAATGAGGCAGACATCAGCCTTACATGCTGCAGAGGCATCACCAGCACAAGACTCTCCTGTCCGTAGTACATCACACAAACCTACACATGCAGTGTCTGTGGCCACTGAGGAGGTCTTGCATATCAGGGGTACACCTAGGAAGAGCACATGGACACATCCACCAAAAACATCTACCCCAATTCCGCGTCCATTGATGCAGGTGGAGGAGGGCAGTGTAGAGATCACCCCTGGCAAGAAGTCAAAGGAGAGCACTGTAGGGGGTACACCTGGCAAGAAGGCAAAGGAGGGCAGTGTAGAGACCACCCCTGGCAAGAAGGCAAAGGAGGGCACTGTAGAGACCACCCCTGGCAGGAAGGCAAAGGAGGGCACTGTAGGGGGTACACCTGGCAAAGAGGGGAAGGTGGTCCAGAGACTTAGCCAGACCAAGCGTTTTGCGGGTTCCAACACATCTCCAGAGGTAGTGCCAGTGTCTGCACCTGATGTGGGACAGTTGGGGGTGTGCCTGTTGTTTCATCACCACTTCCCATCAAGCCCAAGACAGGGAAGCCATTTCATATTCCCAAAAAGTGGAAGGGCACCCCGCTAACCCTCACCCACCCACACTGTGTCAGAGGTCTGCATGACTCCACCTCCATTTCCACGTGCCACTATGCCACCTGGTCCACACAGCCCTCCAGCTTGCCAAGCCACTGTTAGCCCCACAGCACCTGGGGCTCTGTCACCACAGTCAAGTGGGCCTGCTGTCCCCGACACACAGCCATGTACAAGTCCGCATGACGGCCAGGAGTGAGTTGACATCACCCTCATACACCTGTGCTTCATACAGGTGTGCTAGTCCTGTGCATTGTTTGGAACATGGGTGTGTTGATGGCCCTGTTGCTCTGCTGTGCTGTACTCTCCCCTGCCATAGACACTGGCCCTGTTGCTCTGCTGTATTGGCCTCTCACCTGCCATGGACACTGGCCCTGTTGCTCTGCTGTGCTATACTCTCCCCTGCCATGAACACTGGCCCTGCTGATCTGCTGTGCTATACTCTACCCTGCCATGGACACTGGCCCTGTTGCTCTGCTGTGTTGGCCTCTCACCTGCCATGGACACTGGCCCTGTTGCTCTGCTGTGCTATACTCTCCCCTGCCATGGACACTGGCCCTGTTGCTCTGCTGTGTTGGCCTCTCACCTGCCATGGACACTGGCCCTGTTGCTCTGCTGTGCTGTACTCTCCCCTGCCATGGGCACTGGCCCTGCTGTGCTGTACTCTCCCCTGCCATGGACACTGGCCCTGTTTCTCTGCTGTGTTGACCTCTCACCTGCCATGGACACTGGCCCTGTTGCTCTGCTGTGCTGTACTCTCCCCTGCCATGGACCCTGGCCCTGTTGCTCTGCTGTTTTGGCCTCTCACCTGCCATGGGCACTGGCCCTGTTGCTCTGCTGTGCTGTACTCTCCCCTGCCATGGACACTGGCCCTGTTGCTCTGCTGTGTTGGCCTCTCACCTGCCATGGACACTGGCCCTGTTGCTCTGCTGTGCTATACTCTCCCCTGCAATGAACACTGGCCCAGTTGCTCTGCTGTGCTATACTCTCCCCTGCCATGGACACTGGCCCTGTTGCTCTGCTGTGTTGGCCTCTCACCTGCCATGGACACTGGCCCTGTTGCTCTGCTGTGCTGTACTCTCCCCTGCCATGGACACTGGCCCTGTTGCTCTGCTGTGTTGGCCTCTCACCTGCCATGGACACTGGCCCTGTTGCTCTGCTGTGCTGTACTCTCCCCTGCCATGGACACTGGCCCTGTTGCTCTGCTGTGCTGTACTCTCACCTGCCATGGACACTGGCCCTGTTGCTCTGCTGTTCTGGCCTCTTCCCTGTGCTATGGACACTGGCCTTCCTGTTTGTGTTTCACCTGTGCATGGTATCTAGCATGTGTACATCATTTTGAGCCTTGCTGTTGTCTACAATTGTTGTACCGCTACATCTGTGCAATCTGTGAATAAATACAGTTACTTCTGTTGTGTGTTTTGTCAGTGTCATTGCTGATTAACCAGTTGGCTGCACTACCTTGCTGGTGCTGCCGTCGGCCATTGGCCGACGCGACCACACCCGTTTTTTAAAACAGCCGCACTGCCGCAAAAAAGCGGAAGCAGCCAACGGGTTAAAGTTCTGTTTCTGTTCACATTTGATTGCCTATGCACCATGCTCCATGTATAACTTCAACATTGCAAGGCTCTTTGCAGGCATCATATTTTTGGACAGGGGTGACAGGGTCTTCAGTCCATTCTGACCCTGCAAATGTTGTCATGTGTGATTGCTATTTTAGCTGCCATGCAGCCATCTTGATAGTGATTTGCTAATGTTGCCTACACTGTTCACATGTCTGGTTGGGGGACACTGCCAGCACAGGGTGTGATGCTGTGCAAATGTTTAGGAGCTGGCTGTGATATGTCATGAAGTATGTGTGTGGTTTCCTTTCTGTGTGCCCAGCCTTGTATGTGTATGGTCATCTTGTGTTGGCCCTTGGTCCTGGTACCATGGCTTACATGGGATGCATGGTCTTGGGTGCAGCAGAGGTGTGCAGTGTGAAGGGTGTCAGTTTGTAGGGGATGTATGTGTGCCCCTGTATTGTGGGGGGACACACATGTGTCACCCAGGAGTTGTATTCCTGTTGTTTGTTTTGTCTTGACCTGTGTAGAGGATTTTATGCACTTGTGTGAGCTGTTTGTAGTGCACTGTGCTGTGTGTTGGTGTATCCATGGTGTTGTGTGTGACTCCTCCTTGTTGTGTTTGTAAGTTTTAAGTGTGCAAAGTGTGTGAGTTGCACATCAGTGTTGTGTTCGGTTGATCCTCAATGTGTTTTTTGTGTGAACTGTGTGAACTGTGTGGGCCTGCTGCTCCACACTGGCATTGTAATTGTCATGCATTGCAGGCACATGGTGGTTTTTCCACTCCTGTATGGCATGGTGTGTGTGGTTTTGGACCATCCATTATGTGTGCCACTTGTCCCTGGCCATTGTGGGTGTTCCCTCCCTCTATTTGTGTGTGGTACACCCTTTACATGTATGCTACTGACATGCATGCTGTTTCACTTTAATGTGAGCTGTCCCCTTGGTTTCTATGTGCGTGTGCCTCCACATCACTTCATTTGTGGGCTTGTGCTTTGTGGTACAGTTCTTGGGCCATGAGTGTTATTCCACTCTGGACATTGCCCCAATGGTTTATGTATGCTGTCGTTGTGCTATTGGTCATTCTGTAGTGGTCCTGTGCACTTCAGCTGTGTGTGCTGGCCAGTGCTCTGGTGGAGGTGGCTGGGCTCTTGTATCCCAGAATGGTCCATGGGTAGTTGTTGTGTTGGATGTGTGGATGTTGGCTGTGGTATTGCTTGAGTTCCTGGGTGTGCTGTTGTATTTGTGCAGTGCTGTTTTGTGGTGTGTGTGATGCGGTTGTGTCAGTCATGTGTGTGTGTGGCTCTTGTGCTTGATATGCACACACTGCTTGTTGTGCATGCAGTGCTGTGTGTATGTGGCCTAGGCATTGCCTGATGTGAATCCCCTGATGTCTTGTGGTGTTTGTTGATTGGGGTTTCATGTGCATCTGTGGTCGGTTTGGTGTGGCAGTGTGTGTTTGTCCAGATGCACTTCTTGTGTGATTAGTGTTATGGTGTGTGTGTTTTGTTCCTGAGTGATGTTGTTGTTGACTCCTGTTGTGTCTGTGCTCCCATTGCTTTTCTCCAGTTTGGCTGACAGGGTACGTCTGTTTCTGTTGGAGTGGAGTATGTGTTCCTGTAATGTTTGTATGTTGTTCTTGTGCAGGCATCTGTTGGGGCATCCCTGTGTGTGTGTTGTGTTTGTGGCTACACCCAGGGTGTGTGTTCATTTGTGTATGTAATGGGAGGGATTGTGAGCCTTCAGTGTGTGTGGCACTGGTGTTGTGTGTTCCTTGTCAGTCACTTCTGCAGTGACTGTGTCCCTGGTTGTGTGTTTTGTGGTGCAGAGGTGTGCATTGTGCTTGTTGTTGCAGTGCTTGTTGGTGTGCCTGGGTGGGGCACGGGATGGGCACCTGACCTGTGACTTGTTGTGGTGTGTTGATCTGTGATTGGGGGTGGTGTGTCCCTATGGTGTTTGTGCCCTGCCCATGCCTTGGAGTGGCCCTGACTTCTGCATAGTGCGCATTTGTTGACCGCGGCGGTGACGTGACCGGGACCGGGACGTTGCAGCTGGTTGGCAGACGATGTGTGTTCTGGATGTAGAGGGGTGCCTTGTTGTGAGGTGGGTGATGTGTGGGTGCCGGTGTGGATGTGTTGTGTCCCCCAGCAGGGTGTCTGTGTAGTGATTGGGCCCTATACGGCATGTGTGTTGTGTGGTGCAGAGAGTGTGTATTGGGCTTGTTGTTGCAGTGCTTGTTGGTGTGCCTGGGTGGTGCACAGGATGGGCACCTGGCCTGTGACTTGATGGGGTGTGTTGATGTGTGGTTGGGGGTGGTGTGTCCCTATGCTGTTTGTGCCGTGCCCATGCCTTGGTGTGGCCCTGCCTTCTGCATAGTGCGCATGTGTTGACCGCGGCGGTGACGTGACCGGGATTGGGACGTTGCTGCTGGTTGGCGGACGATGTGTGTTCCGGATGCAGAGGGGTGCCTTGTTGTCAGGTGGGTGATGTGTGGGTGCCTGTGTGGATGTCTTGTGTCCCCCAGCAGGGTGTCTGTGTGGTGCTTTGGCCCCGTGTTGGCATGTGTGTTGTGTGTTGCATATGTGTAGTTGCGTACCTGCGGCATCGTCCGCTGCGGCCCATCTGGCAGCAGTGTTGTAGCAGGTATATCACCGGATGCATATGGAGGGCTGGGTCCATGGCGTTCATGACCGGGTCTCGGTGTTCGCCCTCCGCTGTCGACTTTCCGCCTGCTCAGGCTGGGCGGTGTCTCCGCTGCGATGTGTCAGCTTGTTTGGGCCATCCTAATTTGTAGAGCGGGGCGGACGTCATTGGGCACGGCGGAGAGTCTTGATTGGCTCCCGCCGCCGCGGTGGCGGGCGCACTTTGATGGCGGTGCGCGTCGCTCCGCGGCAGACGGGAATCGACCTATGGTTTGTTATCCTAATGTGGCGGACGTGAGTACTGCTGCTCGCGGGCGGAAAAAGCTGTTTTTCCGCCCCGCCACCACCGCGGTAGTGCCACGGCCCAACATCCTAATGGACCCCTTAATGTTAGACATTTTAGCCTGCCTGCACACTATTGGCCGATTACGATGGCGGGAAGTCTGCCACTGCTGGGCCGGCAGTGCTGGGCCGGCGGTGAGGACTTCCCACCATCACCCTGAATATTCCCACCGCCAAATTAGGATGGGGTGGGTGCTGCACATGGGGGGTACCTATGGTACCCCCCTGCATTTGCATGTACAAGGTGGCAGGCACCGCACAGTGCCTGTCACGTTCTACATACAAAAGCATGACATTCTTTTTAACATTGTGGTGGGTGCTGCCACCCACCGCAATGTGAAAATACAGGATGCACCCGCCAGTGTGGCGGGCGCATCCTAATTCGTATGGCGGGACCGCCACATCTATGGCGGGCGGTCCCTTTTGCAGCTGCGATGGCGGGCGGACAAAGTCCGCCCCCCATCGTAATCGGCCCCTATGGTTGGCCAGTCAGTGTTAAGCACTTGAATCTTGGTATCTGCATCACATACTCGCTAGCCACTTCTTAGGTAGGGGGTTGCTTTACAGCCACACATGCTACTAATGTGAAATGTTAATGCCCTGTAGACATCGGTTCATGGTGTGAAGTACTGTAGAGTAACATGTGCCCAGTGTCCTTCCCAGAAACTTGTGATGATTGTAGATCCCTCCGCTTATTACCCAGTAGACACTGCACAATACGCATGGTGCAAAATGACACTCCATATACACTATCTAGCCTGCTTTGCGAAAAACAGTCAAACATGGAGTCAATGCGTATGGCCATTGTGGAACAAGGGAGGAGTCACAGCAGATCTTGTGACTCGAACGGTTCTTTGAAGTAAAACAACTTGGAAATGTTGGAGCCCAACACTAGATGGCAGGAAAATGCAGATTATGTGAATCTTTAGCACAACACTCTATGAACACATGCTGACAGGTTATTCATTGTTGTCTCTTAGATAGAGTCAATGCTAAAAGTAGCATGTGCCTGTAACATTACTTATATTGTTTGTAATTACACCTGTCACAACAACGGTGAACTCATTTGCATTGCTGTTAGTGTGTGAGTTACCGTTTTCATGGGTGTTTGCGAATTACGAAATGTGAAACTAACCAGAACTACAAATGTCTGTAGTTTTTCCAGTTTAAATTATAATCTTAACGTTAACTGGTTTACGTGGTGTATATATATATATATATATATATATATATATATATATATATATTCGCTCCAAAATCCCAGGAAAATCAATCCTAAAGGAAGGTAGCACACTCAGGGGAGGTTTCACAAAAGATTTAATGAGGAAACCAACAGCAACGACCCGTTTCGCCTTGGGGCTTCGTCAAGTTGTGCAGAGAGCCGAGGCGTGCGTCGGTTTAAAAAGCGGACAACATGCAAATTCAAGTGAAATCAAAGAACGACTGTGCAAACTGTTACATGGTCGCCATATTGGAGCGGAGTTAGATACAATACAGGCAATTGAAACGTAATGATTCAAATGAATGCCAAAACTAGATAACCAGTGTAAATCACAGAATATCCAAATTACGTATCAACATGATAGCACAGTCATTGCAATGAATCATAATACAATAATCTAGCCCGGGATGGGCATGCGGTTGAGCCTGAATTAATCTGCATCTCGATGCCATGATATCTAGCACAAGCATATAATGAAATGCAAATGAAATGTAGTAATCTTGCCCAAGATGGGCAACAGGAGTTAAAATCTCGACTAGAATCTATCAAATTCCACAACTCCACACCACTAATAATGATAACCATGTCATAAATGGTGAATACTACATCAAATTGCACCACCCAACACAATAATTCCGCCCTGAATGGGCAATGCATCAAATGTAAGCATGTGTCACAAAATTCAATTAAATATCATGAATATAAAACTTTAAAAGAATATTTTACATAATCAAAGTTCATATAGTGCCATAGACACAGTCATAGAAATATGAGGGAAATACATTATATTAGATATCAGATATCTGGAACATAAGACCAACCGATCAGCCTAGATGGACTGATAATTCTTCATGCATATTGAGGCCGAGCGGATGCTTACTCTGTAAGTCTATTATGTATCTTGATTCCAGTCGTCTGAGTCTAAGTAGACAATCACCCCCTCTAATGCTCAAAGGCACACTGTCTATGCATGTATAAGCTAACAGGTCCCTGTTACTTTTATGCATTTTGGCAAAATGCCTGGCCACTGGGTATGTGTCATCCTTTTTAGCAATCGCACGCATGTGTTCTAGTATCCTAAGTTTTACCGCATTGGTAGTGCTCCCGATATAATTCAGGCCGCACGGGCATGTTAAGCAGTAAATGGCAAATGGCAAATGGCGTGGAGCATGTTAAAAATTTGTTAATTCTTTTGGGGATGGGGGGGTTCAAAACTAGGGGATATGGCGACAGTGTGCTTAGCAAGGCCTATGAGAGAGTCAAAAAAACGAAACGTAAAGAGTTATTAAAATCTAAACAGCAAGATAAATCCAAAAATGGAAGTTTTCGACTTATCACTACCTTTTCTCATAACGCAGGCCAGATTAAGCAAATTTTAAGAAAAAATTGGAACATCTTATTGTCTGATAACATTATTCAAGCAGACCTACCGTCGAACCCCCTGATTACATTCAGAAAAGCGAGATCTTTGAAAAATCATTTGGTTTCCAGTCATTACACAGCTCCTGAAAAGACCCCTAAGTTGCCTGTCCTCAATGGTTTCTATCCATGTGGTCGCTGCAAGGCCTGCAAATTCAGTAAGCGGACGCTTACTTACAAGATACCTGGTGTCTCCATCCCCAAAAGAATTAACACATTTTTAACATGCCAAAATGCATAAAAGTAACAGGGACCTGTTAGCTTATACATGCATAGACAGTGTGCCTTTGAGCATTAGAGGGGGTGATCGTCTACTTAGACTCAGACGACTGGAATCAAGATACATAATAGACTTACAGAGTAAGCATCCGCTTGGCCTCAATATGCATGAAGAATTATCAGTCCATCTAGGCTGATCGGTTGGTCTTATGTTCCAGATATCTGATATCTAATATAATGTATTTCCCTCATATTTCTATGACTGTGTCTATGGCACTATATGAACTTTGATTATGTAAAATATTCTTTTAAAGTTTTATATTCATGATATTTAATTGAATTTTGTGACACATGCTTACATTTGATGCATTGCCCATTCAGGGCGGAATTATTGTGTTGGGTGGTGCAATTTGATGTAGTATTCACCATTTATGACATGGTTATCATTATTAGTGGTGTGGAGTTGTGGAATTTGATAGATTCTAGTCGAGATTTTAACTCCTGTTGCCCATCTTGGGCAAGATTACTACATTTCATTTGCATTTCATTATATGCTTGTGCTAGATATCATGGCATCGAGATGCAGATTAATTCAGGCTCAACCGCATGCCCATCCCGGGCTAGATTATTGTATTATGATTCATTGCAATGACTGTGCTATCATGTTGATACGTAATTTGGATATTCTGTGATTTACACTGGTTATCTAGTTTTGGCATTCATTTGAATCATTACGTTTCAATTGCCTGTATTGTATCTAACTCCGCTCCAATATGGCGACCATGTAACAGTTTGCACAGTCCTTCTTTGATTTCACTTGAATTTGCATGTTGTCCGCTTTTTAAACCGACGCACGCCTCGGCTCTCTGCACAACTTGACGAAGCCCCAAGGCGAAACGCGTCGTTGCTGTTGGTTTCCTCATTAAATCTTTTGTGAAACCTCCCCTGAGTGTGCTACCTTCCTTTAGGATTGATTTTCCTGGGATTTTGGAGCGAATTTGTAACTCGGGCACACCCCCGACTTGGCGTGCACCCACTCGCGTGTGCAACTGGTTGGTGTTTGAAGCCTTATATATATATATATATATATATATATATATATATATATATATATATATATATATATATATATATACAGAAGCAGTCCTAGTCCCGTCCAATAATGGCGGAACCGTATAGGTCCAGACCTCAGAAGCCTCACGTCCAGCAGTGAAATACAGCCTCAAAAATACCAGGAATCCGGAAATGGATAGCAGGGAAGACAGTTTATTCAATAAAGGATGACGCGTTTCGCTCCACAGGGGAGCTTGTTCACATAGCGCGTCAGGAACAAAAAAAGCATTTACATAGTGAAAAATAAAGGTAGGACAATGCATAGATTGCAAATGGTGAACGCCTTCTCTAAACTTCACAGTAAACATAGTGAAAAGACTCAAAAACTGACCAGTGCATAAAAATATAATGACATGAAATCCATATTCAAAAATGAATAAAGCAGTTCATAAATCAGGGTACAATCAACAGAAAATACAATAGTCATTGTAACCAACGGAAATATGTTGTGAATGAAGCAGATTGAAATTCTAAACATGGACAAATCAAAGTAAATATATATAGATTTCATATCCACCTAATACAAGTAAATTAATGCCCGCAGTTCATTAAAGTAAGTAATGACATAGTGCCATATAGATGAAAAGAAGCATACCTATTCACAAGTAAAAGGACATCCATGACCTGGGATAGCTGGGAATACAATAACTAATATAGTAAACACATGTGACTCAATGACCCTAACCGATGCTAATTGCACAATGGATAAGAAAAATCAGATATAATAAAAAGGAGCGAGTGATGACAGTTTAAATATGAAATCAAAAAGATGAAAGAAAGCAAACAAAAAATGAATAGTGAGAAAAATGAAAAGCAAAAATAAAATGCAAAGTTAGAAAAAATGATAAAAGAGCCAAAGCTGCAAAGCTGACAAGATGAAAACAGAATAATCATACCATAGTTATATTACACAAATCTGGCGTACCAAAATACACTAACCAAACATATGTTTATAATGATAGAGGGTCAACACCAGAAAAGAATATATGGAAAAGCAGAGACAACCAAGTGTCAAACAGGGAAGTGAAAACCTAGATCACAGTAAAGATAACATCATGGAGAAAAATGAGAAACAAGAACACAGTAATACAAGAACAGTTCATAGGAAGTTACTAAGGTCTTCAGTCAAATTCAACCCATTAGGGGCCTTGGTATCTAAGGCTAGAATCAAATGTGATTCCTTCTGCCTGAGAAGCTTCATACGGTCACCCCCCGGCCGGGTTGGGGTACCGAACAGAGAACTGTGTATTCGAAGTCCTTAAGCTTTTTGTCATGTACTGAGCGGAAGTGTCTAGCAACAGGGTAACTACTATCACTATTGACGATTGCACGAATGTGCTGCAAAATGCGTTGGTAAACCGGAAGTTTAGTACTACCGATGTACTCAAGATTGCACGTACACTTCAATTTGTACACAACATACTCAGATCTGCACGTGAGATGTTCACGGATAGGGATGGGTGTAGTGCTGAATGCAGTGACATAGTGAGTACTATTCCTGGCAAAGGTGCAGGCACGACATGAGGTACATCTGAAAAAGCCAGTCTTAGTTACAAAACTTTTTTTGAGGGGTCCCTCTGGCATGGGTCTATCGAGTGCATCACGCATCGAAGGTGCCCTTCTGAATGTGATGTTGGGTGTGCTAGGAAGCAGTGGCCCCAGAATAACATCAGTTAGAATTATGGGCCACTCAGAGCAGATAATGCGCCTGATTTTGCGTTCCTGTATACTATAGTTGGTAATGAGACGCACACTACACTCTGAGATGGATGTATTGGGCACCTTGGGTGCTAATAATGCCTTGCGTTCGAGAGTGCAAGCCTTCTGAAGGGCTTTTTCCAAAATGGAATCAGAATAGCCCCTATTGATGAATCGTTGTTTAGACTCACTCAGGCACTTATCAAGGGAATCATTGTCGCTACAGATCCTGCAAATACGTATGAACTCCCCATAGGGGATGCTGCGGATGGTGTGGGCCGGATGGGCACTACGGGCATGCAAAATTGCATTACCCGCTGTCGCCTTTCTATGCAGACTGGTTTCAATTCTGTTGTCTTTAATGAAAATAAAAACATCCAAAAATTCTGCTGCATCAATAGTGACAGTGGAAGTAAATTTCAAATTGAAATCATTAACATTCAAATCGGTAACAAAAGCATTAGCTTCCTCTGATGACCCATTCCAGATTATACAGACGTCATCTATATAGCGCCAATAGTGCACAATATTGGATAGCCAGCGTTGGTGTGTGGTCCTGAGCTCGTGTTCCTCCCACCAGCCCACATGCAAGCATGAGTAACTGGGGGAAAAACACGAGCCCATCGCCACTCCACGCAACTGTTGGTAAATTTGGCCCTGAAATCTGAAAAAGTTGGTGTTAAGGCAGATGTGTATCATTTCCATTAGTATGGCATTATGGTCACGGAAACGAATGTCTCTTTTGTCCAAATAGTGTTTGCACGCCTGCATGCCGTGCTGATGATGAATCGACGTATAAAGTGACTCAATGTCCATTACCAAGAATAGAAAGTTGTCACTCCATTCCACTTCCATGATTTTATTTAGAAAGTCAGTGGTGTCCTTCAAAAAAGATGGGCGATTGTGCATATGAGGCTGCAAAAAGTAGTCCACATATTTGGAGAGGTTCTCATTCATGCTGCCAATTGCAGCAATAATGTGACGTCCTGGAGTAGGAGTCACTTGTTTATGCACTTTCGGGAGAAAGTACAGGACAGGTGTAGTAGGGTAGTCTTTGATCAGAAAGTTACATTCATCTTTGGTAATCAAACTCCAATTCCTTTTTGTTCTTCCTCGCGAGGTACTTGCGCTTGAAGATGGCCCTCCTTGAATGCCTGCGCTGGCTGTTTGATTGCCTGATTTGGTTTGAGGTTGCCGGGAGCGCAGGGAATAACGCCGGTCCTCGCTGACAAAATTCAGCTCTTCGACCAATGAGAAGTTCTCACGACTGGCAGGTGCTTCTGTGGGTCTCACTGGTATACTGTCGTCATCACTTACAGACGTAAGGGAGTTTAATGATAGATTATCACTGTTATCAGTCAGTAAAGTGCTGGCAGAGGTTGAGGGTTGAATATTGCGAGAATTGCTATCATTGGCCACTGCTTTGCGTTTTAAGTTGTCGTATTTCCTCGAAAAGGTAAAGATCCTGCCGGTGGCATAGTCATTTTTATCGCGGGCAAATTTGGTGATTTTCCGCTCGATGATAGATTCTTCCAACCATCACCCTGAATATTCCCACCTCCAAATTAGGATGGGGTGGGTGCTGCACATGGGGGGTACCTATGGTACTCCCCTGCATTTACATGTACATGGTGGCAGGCACCGCACAGTGCCTGTCACGTTCTACATACAAAAGCATGACATTCTTTTTAACATTGTGGTGGGTGCTGCCACCCACCGCAATGTGAAAATACAGGATGCACCCGCCAGTGTGGCGGGCGCATCCTAATTCGTATGGCGGGACCGCCACATCTATGGCGGGCGGTCCCTTTTGCAGCTGCGATGGCGGGCGGACAAAGTCCGCCCCCCATCGTAATCGGCCCCTATGGTTGGCCAGTCAGTGTTAAGCACTTGAATCTTGGTATCTGCATCACATACTCGCTAGCCACTTCTTAGGTAGGGGGTTGCTTTACAGCCACACATGCTACTAATGTGAAATGTTAATGCCCTGTAGACATCGGTTCATGGTGTGAAGTACTGTAGAGTAACATGTGCCCAGTGTCCTTCCCAGAAACTTGTGATGATTGTAGATCCCTCCACTTATTACCCAGTAGACACTGCACAATACGCATGGTGCAAAATGACACTCCATATACACTATCTAGCCTGCTTTGCGAAAAACAGTCAAACATGGAGTCAATGCGTATGGCCATTGTGGAACAAGGGAGGAGTCACAGCAGATCTTGTGACTCGAACGGTTCTTTGAAGTAAAACATTTTGGAAATGTTGGAGCCCAACACTAGATGGCAGGAAAATGCAGATTATGTGAATCTTTAGCACAACACTCTATGAACACATGCTGACAGGTTATTCATTGTTGTCTCTTAGATAGAGTCAATGCTAAAAGTAGCATGTGCCTGTAACATTACTTATATTGTTTGTAATTACACCTGTCACAACAACGGTGAACTCATTTGCATTGCTGTTAGTGTGTGAGTTACAGTTTTCATGGGTGTTTGCGAATTACGAAATGTGAAACTAACCAGAACTACAAATGTCTGTAGTTTTTCCAGTTTAAATTATAATCTTAACGTTAACTGGTTTTCGTGGTGTATATATATATATATATATATATATATATATATATATATATATATATACAGAAGCAGTCCTAGTCCCGTCCAATAATGGCGGAACCGTATAGGTCCAGACCTCAGAAGCCTCACGTCCAGCAGTGAAATACAGCCTCAAAAATACCAGGAATGCGGAAATGGATAGCAGGGAAGACGGTTTATTCAATAAAGGATGACACGTTTCGCTCCACAGGGGAGCTTGTTCACATAGCGCGTCAGGAACAAAAAAAGCATTTAAATAGTGAAAAATAAAGGTAGGACAATGCATAGATTGCAAATGGTGAACGCCTTCTCTAAACTTCACAGTAAACATAGTGAAAAGACTCAAAAACTGACCAGTGCATAAAAATATAATGACATGAAATCCATATTCAAAAATGAATAAAGCAGTTCATAAATCAGGGTACAATCAACAGAAAATACAATAGTCATTGTAACCAACGGAAATATGTTGTGAATGAAGCAGATTGAAATTCTAAACATGGACGAATCAAAGTAAATATATATAGATTTCATATCCACCTAATACAAGTAAATTAATGCCCGCAGTTCATTAAAGTAAGTAATGACATAGTGCCATATAGATGAAAAGAAGCATACCTATTCACAAGTAAAAGGACATCCATGACCTGGGATAGCTGGGAATACAATAACTAATATAGTAAACACATGTGACTCAATGACCCTAACCGATGCTAATTGCACAATGGATAAGAAAAATCAGATATAATAAAAAGGAGCGAGTGATGACAGTTTAAATATGAAATCAAAAAGATGAAAGAAAGCAAACAAAAAATGAATAGTGAGAAAAATGAAAAGCAAAAATAAAATGATAAAAGAGCCAAAGCTGCAAAGCTGACAAGATGAAAACAGAATAATCATACCATAGTTATATTACACAAATCTGGCGTACCAAAATACACTAACCAAACATATGTTTATAATGATAGAGGGTCAACACCAGAAAAGAATATATGGAAAAGCAGAGACAACCAAGTGTCAAACAGGGAAGTGAAAACCTAGATCACAGTAAAGATAACATCATGGAGAAAAATGAGAAACAAGAACACAGTAATACAAGAACAGTTCATAGGAAGTTACTAAGGTCTTCAGTCAAATTCAACCCATTAGGGGCCTTGGTATCTAAGGCTAGAATCAAATGTGATTCCTTCTGCCTGAGAAGCTTCATACGGTCACCCCCCGGCCGGGTTGGGGTACCGAACAGAGAACTGTGTATTCGAAGTCCTTAAGCTTTTTGTCATGTACTGAGCGGAAGTGTCTAGCAACAGGGTAACTACTATCACTATTGACGATTGCACGAATGTGCTGCAAAATGCGTTGGTAAACCGGAAGTTTAGTACTACCGATGTACTCAAGATTGCACGTACACTTCAATTTGTACACAACATACTCAGATCTGCACGTGAGATGTTCACGGATAGGGATGGGTGTAGTGCTGAATGCAGTGACATAGTGAGTACTATTCCTGGCAAAGGTGCAGGCACGACATGAGGTACATCTGAAAAAGCCAGTCTTAGTTACAAAACTTTTTTTGAGGGGTCCCTCTGGCATGGGTCTATCGAGTGCATCACGCATCGAAGGTGCCCTTCTGAATGTGATGTTGGGTGTGCTAGGAAGCAGTGGCCCCAGAATAACATCAGTTAGAATTATGGGCCACTCAGAGCAGATAATGCGCCTGATTTTGCGTTCCTGTATACTATAGTTGGTAATGAGACGCACACTACACTCTGAAGTGGATGTATTGGGAACCTTGGGTGCTAATAATGCCTTGCGTTCGAGAGTGCAAGCCTTCTGAAGGGCTTTTTCCAAAATGGAATCAGAATAGCCCCTATTGATGAATCGTTGTTTAGACTCACTCAGGCACTTATCAAGGGAATCATTGTCGCTACAGATCCTGCAAATACGTATGAACTCCCCATAGGGGATGCCGCGGATGGTGTGGGCCGGATGGGCACTACGGGCATGCAAAATTGCATTACCCGCTGTAGCCTTTCTATGCAGCCTGGTTTCAATTCTGTTGTCTTTAATGAAAATAAAAACATCCAAAAATTCTGCTGCATCAATAGTGACAGTGGAAGTAAATTTCAAATTGAAATCATTAACATTCAAATCGGTAACAAAAGCATTAGCTTCCTCTGATGACCCATTCCAGATTATACAGACGTCATCTATATAGCGCCAATAGTGCACAATATTGGATAGCCAGCGTTGGTGTGTGGTCCTGAGCTCGTGTTCCTCCCACCAGCCCACATGCAAGCATGAGTAACTGGGGGAAAAACACGAGCCCATCGCCACTCCACGCAACTGTTGGTAAATTTGGCCCTGAAATCTGAAAAAGTTGGTGTTAAGGCAGATGTGTATCATTTCCATTAGTATGGCATTATGGTCACGGAAACAAATGTCTCTTTTGTCCAAATAGTGTTTGCACGCCTGCATGCCGTGCTGATGATGAATCGACGTATAAAGTGACTCAATGTCCATTACCAAGAATAGAAAGTTGTCACTCCATTCCACTTCCATGATTTTATTTAGAAAGTCAGTGGTGTCCTTCAAAAAAGATGGGAGATTGTGCATATGAGGCTGCAAAAAGTAGTCCACATATTTGGAGAGGTTCTCATTCATGCTGCCAATTGCAGCAATATTGTGACGTCCTGGAGTAGGAGTCACTTGTTTATGCACTTTCGGGAGAAAGTACAGGACAGGTGTAGTAGGGTAGTCTTTGATCAGAAAGTTACATTCATCTTTGGTAATCAAGCTCCAATTCCTTTTTGTTCTTCCTCGCGAGGTACTTGCGCTTGAAGATGGCCCTCCTTGAATGCCTGCGCTGGCTGTTTGATTGCCTGATTTGGTTTGAGGTTGCCGGGAGCGCAGGGAATAACGCCGGTCCTCGCTGACAAAATTCAGCTCTTCGACCAATGAGAAGTTCTCACGACTGGCAGGTCCTTCTGTGGGTCTCACTGGTATACTGTCGTCATCACTTACAGACGTAAGGGAGTTTAATGATAGATTATCACTGTTATCAGTCAGTAAAGTGCTGGCAGAGGTTGAGGGTTGAATATTGCGAGAATTGCTATCATTGGCCACTGCTTTGCGTTTTAAGTTGTCGTATTTCCTCGAAAAGGTAAAGATCCTGCCGGCGGCATAGTCATTTTTATTGCGGGCAAATTTGGTGATTTTCCGCTCGATGATAGATTCTTCCAACCATCACCCTGAATATTCCCACCGCCAAATTAGGATGGGGTGGGTGCTGCACATGGGGGGTACCTATGGTACTCCCCTGCATTTGCATGTACATGGTGGCAGGCACCGCACAGTGCCTGTCACGTTCTACATACAAAAGCATGACATTCTTTTTAACATTGTGGTGGGTGCTGCCACCCACCGCAATGTGAAAATACAGGATGCACCCGCCAGTGTGGCGGGCGCATCCTAATTCGTATGGCGGGACCGCCACATCTATGGCGGGCGGTCCCTTTTGCAGCTGCGATGGCGGGCGGACAAAGTCCGCCCCCCATCGTAATCGGCCCCTATGGTTGGCCAGTCAGTGTTAAGCACTTGAATCTTGGTATCTGCATCACATACTCGCTAGCCACTTCTTTGGTAGGGGATTGCTTTACAGCCACACATGCTACTAATGTGAAATGTTAATGCCCTGTAGACATCGGTTCATGGTGTGAAGTACTGTAGAGTAACATGTGCCCAGTGTCCTTCCCAGAAACTTGTGATGATTGTAGATCCCTCCTCTTATTACCCAGTAGACACTGCACAATACGCATGGTGCAAAATGACACTCCATATACACTATCTAGCCTGCTTTGCGAAAAACAGTCAAACATGGAGTCGATGCGTATGGCCATTGTGGAACAAGGGAGGAGTCACAGCAGATCTTGTGACTCGAACGGTTCTTTGAAGTAAAACAACTTGGAAATGTTGGAGCCCAACACTAGATGGCAGGAAAATGCAGATTATGTGAATCTTTAGCACAACACTCTATGAACACATGCTGACAGGTTATTCATTGTTGCCTCTTAGATAGAGTCAATGCTAAAAGTAGCATGTGCCTGTAACATTACTTATATTGTTTGTAATTACACCTGGCACAACAACGGTGAACTCATTTGCATTGCTGTTAGTGTGTGAGTTACGGTTTTCATGGGTGTTTGCGAATTACGAAATGTGAAACTAACCAGAACTACAAATGTCTGTAGTTTTTCCAGTTTAAATTATAATCTTAACGTTAAACTGGTTTACTGGTTTACGTGGTGTATATATATATATATATATATATATATATATATATATATATATATATTTATATTACCTACTGGCGGTCGCCAGTAGGTAGTTATAGTTACGATTGGCTACCATAGGAAATCCGCAACATTCTATTGGGAATAACTCTGGCACCGGTTGAGGAATTTGTGTGTAATTTTCAAAAATTTTGGCCAGCTCCGCCGCGCTGCTTTCCTGAAAGTTTCGGGGGGATTCGTGAAGTGGGGGCCGAGAAAAAAGGGGGGTCCCAAAACGTGTTTTCCTCATGTTAATTTCCATAGTACGGTCTGACAAGTCTACAGCCCGAACCGCTGAACGGAATTATGCCAAACTTGGCAAAATTGTAGTGACTGGTACGCAGATGTGCCTTTGCTATTGTTGGACCCGGTCCTTTGGGCAGGTTCACCCCGTGACTTTTTGCTTTTTCCTAGCCTGTTTTTGGAACCTGGATTGGTGATTTTAGGCCTCTGCGCACTTTTTCACTGTGGTACAGTGTAAAGTGCGTGTGCTCTCTGTGTATGGATGATGAGTGACCTGCCCTCCCATAGGAATGAATGGGGAATATGTATGCCCATGGTAGATTCCTGATGCATGGGGAGTGCAGGGTCGAGTTTGATATGTGTGAACTCGTGGTAAGGAATGCTGCAGAATGGTATATGCGGCATGGCTGTGTCTAGTCTAGAAGCGCCACTTTTAGAAGTTGGCATAATTGTGTAGTGAGTCTGCTGGCACGTGATTGGCAGATGGGCCTGGCCCAGGCATGCCTGGGCCTGCTGGTAGATGGACTGTCTGGTGAGTAGGACGGGGTCTGCAGGGCCCTGGAGGAGGGGGGTCTGAGTCAGCCGTAGATGAAAGGCCCCCATCTGCTGTTAGGGAGGGGAGGAAAGAGCGTCTGGTGGAACCAGGCTGTGCCTGTCAGCCCACCCTGCTGCCTCTCCCTTCTGATGGCCCACTGTCACCTCTGACCTGAGGCTGACAGGAGAGGGAAACCAGATACACCCAGGGCTTAGGGACTCGCTTACACAAAGACTTCAAAAGACTTCAAAGCCTTTTCTGTGTATAAGAAGGGGCTGTGTTCCCTTCCAAGTTGTTCTTGTTTTCTGACTTGAATCTGCCAGGGGCGTGCTGCTGCTTGAGCTCAGGGGACTCCCTGAGTCCTGCCCAGCCCCTGGACTCCTGATGGACTTGCCTGGATTCCTGGGGGACCCCTCTGCCCTGCCTGGGCGGATGGGGGGACTTGGCTTTGCCCCCCTGGGAAGCTCTGGGGCTCTGGCAGCATGGAGGAGCTGCATTGTCCTGTGGATAGCGCTGGAACTGGATTTCTAGCGCCTGGAGGCGCTGAGCTTCCCCCTGAGCGCTCTGCCTGGTTGCTAGCGCTATGGAGCGCTTGATTTCCCCCCAGCGCGTAGGAGCGCTTTATCCTTGGCCATAGCGCTTAGGAGTGCTTTATTGTGTCCTGTTTATTTGATGGAGTGGGCCGATCGAGTGCCTACCTCGATTTATTCTTTGTTTAAAGAAGCCGGTGCCCACCTGGCATTTGCCTCCCTTTCACCGCCGCCGCCCGGGCTTGGAAGCGCCTGAGGAACCGAAGGCGCCGCGCTCTCATTGGCTGAGAGAGCCGAGCCCCCTCACCAACGCCGCGACGGGATAGGCCCGTGCGGCGCAGCGTCATGGCCCCTGTCGGGCCGTGATTGGAGGAGGAGAGGAGACTCGTCATCGGGGCCGCGACGGGATTGGCTGGTCGAGGCGGCCCCGGGAAGCTGAGAAAGGCTGGGGGGGCGCGTGTGTGGAGAGAGGGGAAGATGGCGGCCGTTGCGGGGCTCCCGTGGTCGAGAGGGAGCCCTGAGAGAAGGGAAAAGCCTGGCTGCCTCGTCGCCGGTCTCCCGTGTGGAGAGGGAGACCGGACCTGCTAGGCGCCGAGAGAGGTGCCGGCCGCCGGGAGGACGCCGCAGAGAGCGGCGCGACGATGGAGTCCTCCCCCCGCAGCAGAGTCGGTGAGTGAAGGGCTGTGGGGAGGAAGCTCCGTGCGGTGCCGGTCGAGGCACAGAGTCAGGGCGGCCCCGGTTGGCAGCGGGTCGCCCCAACGTAGTCTAAAGCCCAGAGAGGCTCAAGGGGCCTCATCTTGTTGGCGAGCCCTGAGGCTCGTAGGGGCACAATGGACTTTGGTGCATCTAGGGCGGCCCCAGTTGGCAGTGGGTCGCCCCAACGTGCGTGAGCCCTGAGAAGCTCAGAGGGGCCATGTTCTGTTTAAGAGCCTGTTTGGCTCCAACGACCCCCACAGTTGTCCTAAGAGCCTGCTAGGCTCAGGGGGCATATTTGTTCAGAGCCTGTGTGGCTCCAACCTTTTGCGCAGGGTTGTTCTAGGGCCAGGAGGGCCCCGGCGCAGTTTTGAATCTCCAGCTGCCCAGCAATTAGTGGGCAGCTGCACCGTTTAGGCGCAAGATGGAGAGTGAGTCCCTGAGAGGGATAGAGATGGCACAGAGGTGCCCGGCCAGTCTCAGCTGCGCAGCACTTAGTGCCAGCTGCATCGTTTAGGCCCCTGACATTGAGACTCAGGGCATTCTAGCCCCCAACAAGGCCAGTTGGCCTAGGGACTGCCACAGGTGGTGGCTTGTGTAGGTTTTGCGCAATTGTATGGTTCTTGTACCTCTGAATGTGATTTCTTGCATCATGTCTTATTCCTGCACCTCTGAATGTTTTTAGACATCATGTGACTATTGTGCTACTGTATTATTCTGGTACCTCTGAATGTATTTTATTGCATCATGTGCTTTATTCTTAACACCGCTGAATGTGTAGGTTTATGCATTATGTGTTTTTCTTTACTACTCCTCTGAATGTATATTTATGCATCATGGGTAATGTGTTCTTTCTGAGACCCCTAAATGCTGTGTGATACTTAGGTGGTTTTCCTTTACTACTCCTCTGAATGTGTTTCATACATCATGGGTACTGTGTTCTGTCTTAGACCCCTAAATGCTGTGTGATACTTAGGTGGTTGTTCTTTTTAGTACAGGTGGTCCTAGTGAGGTCCTGGTCCCCTGCGTGACAGTCTCCTAAGGGGTTAGGGTTGCGTAGGTGGTACTTACCTGTTCCCAGTAGTTACTGGATGTGCTCTATAACTGTTACTTTGTGTTACAGTGAAGTTTATATACTTTTATTCTAATTACTGACAAGTATTTCTATATCTGCAAAGTGTTGATTCAGGCAGTGGCCCATGTGGCCCTGTCTTGTAAATAATCCCTTGTGAATATTGCCGTGCCAGTTGGCACAATGTACATGTGTAATTTCTATCTGATATGCTTCGACAATACAAAAGTTATTTTAATATAACCTTGTGTGGAGTCTCTTTTGTGGTGTACCTAGTATGTTGTTGCTGTTGTGCGCTGACGCAAATGCTTTACACATCGCCTCCGAGTTTAGCCTAGACTGCTCGTGCCAAGCTACCTAGAGGGTGAGCAGGGGTTATTTTGGCGTGTGACTTCCTTGCCCTGACTGGAATGGTGGTTTCGGCCTGGCTTTGGCATCAGCCTTAGCCTACCCGAAATCGCCGGTTCTTACAGCTATGTTTGGTGAAAATTGCTCCAGTGTTTTGTACGAAAATTAACTTCAAAAACACATATATATCTATAGGCGCGCTCCGAGCGCTCACCGGTACGCGTACCGGGGAGCACACCCGGCGCGCTACGGGAGTGCGCGAGCGGAAAGCTGATTGGCTTTCGGGTGTCTGTCAACATTCTAAATAGTCCGGAGAGTCCGCCATCTTGTGTCTCAGTAGAATCGAGACACAAGAGGTGAAAAAGAAAGGGGGAAATAATTAAAAGGGGGCAGAGTAGACACCCCCTGACCACCTAGGTTTTCTGAGGGGGGCCTAGAAGGACCTTGAAGGGCAAAAAAACTTTTTTTGTTTTAAATTTTCGCGGGGTAAGCGCTGGCTGCACTCCCCGGTACGCTCTCCGGTACGCGCACCCTGAGCGCACCACGGGGAAAAACAGTGTAAAAAAATAGAGTAAAAAAATAATGTAGAGTGTTTAGAGGTAAGTTAGCTCTGAAAAGAGCTGTTGTGTTAAGTGGGTGTTTTTTGTACCTACAAGTAGGTACCAATGCAGAGTCTTATATTCAAGAGGAAAACTCTATTCCCCTCATCTGTAAAATGCACACCATCTCTCCTATAGATGTCTTGCATGTTGTAACGCAAATTGTTATGGTAAATGGAACCCATACCATAGTCTCTGAGGTAAGCAGAAACAGATTTATTTACATGTTTCCTTGCTTTCTCAATCTGTGGACAAATTGGTTGGACCAGTTCCATTTTTGCCTTTGGCATATATTAGAAAATACCAAGGCATACTTTGGAAAAAGTGACATCAATTGCCCAAAGATGTCCTTTAAAAGCATTTCCAGACCTACTCCAGTCAAAGTGCCCAAGTCATTTCCACCACAGTGCACAATTATAAGGTCAGGGTGTGGTAAATGCATAAAGTATTTTACCGATGGTATCAATTGGTGACTCCTCAATCCTCTCTGTCCAATCCATACAATGTCCACATTTGGTAAATCAAGATTGTAAATACCTCTGTTAGCTGCGTAATTTTGACTCCAGTGGACATAGCTATGACCCACAAACCGGACTTTTGTCATTTTTAAGGTGGATGTGCTTCTAGTCAGATGAGTTGTGGAAATGAAATGGCAGTTTGATTATGAAAAAAAGTGCTTGGGAATCAGTGCAGTTGAATAACCAGAAATGATTGGTGCATTGTTAAAAATCTCCACTTAAAATTAGGGTGCATGCTTTTTTTTTGTAAGAAGTCATTTCAATGGTTGAGAAAAAGTCATTTAAATAAACATTGCATTTCATTAGCTAGTAGATTGAGAGGTCAAACAGCCTTGAAGGATTGTTTTGCAACTTAGTATGCTGAACTTGTGAACTGTGTGCTGGTTTAAGTTGGAGTTACCATGGTTACTTGGTGAATGAGCACTGGGGGGATGGGTGAATGTTATGTGAGTTTCAAAGTCTTGAAATTTACAACCAATTAGAATGTGCAGTTTGGTTTTGAATTTGTGTGGGAACAATTTTTATTGGCTATGTACAAGAATATGGCTCTGAAATGAGAAAGAATCTGTGCCATTATTGAAAGGCTCCAGGGAAGGAAGCATTGTTCAGAGATTCTGGTTAAGAAAATCTGTTGACTGTGACTGACACTGTTTGACATCTTCCAAAGCATTTTTAAAGGTGAGTAATGATTCTTTTAAAAAAGATAGAGAGCTTAAAGATTTTTGTCAAGTATCATAGTGAGTGTCTGTGTGAATTAAGGAATTATATTTTTACTTTTTTCCATAATGTTAGCTGTGTGT
This sequence comes from Lissotriton helveticus, assembly GCF_964261635.1. NCBI lineage: Eukaryota > Metazoa > Chordata > Amphibia > Caudata > Salamandridae > Lissotriton > Lissotriton helveticus. The sequence continues at coordinate 1,587,334,693 of NC_136057.1, forward strand.
TTATAAGGTAGACTTCTTTATAAATTGTTTTTTATGCTTGGATTCAATGCTGGTTTAGAAATTGTGTAATGGTTTCATTGGACTTGTAAATATGCTCCTTTTTTTGAAGCGCCTTGTGCCACCTTTAGCATGGGTGGAAGTAGTAAATGTATGGAGAGGGATAGGAATAGCAGATAGAAAACCATATGAAATGGTGTGGGAGATGCATAAAGTATTTCAGTAATGGTATCAATTGAGATGGAATATAAGGTAAAGAGGGGCATATTTACAAGACTTTTGCGCAATTTTTGACATGGGTACAAGCAGAAAATGCATGCAGAATAATAAAATATGCACCCAGACAAGAATATGAAATGCCATGAGAGATGTTTAAAGCTTTTTTTTAATGGCATAAATTGAGGTAGAAAGTACAAAAAAAAGAGAAGCATATTTACAAGCTGTGTGTGCAATCTTTGACACAGCTGTGTGTTTATAAGGTAGACTTCTTTATAAATAGTTTTTTATGCTTGGATTCAATGCTGGTTTAGAAATTGTGTAATGGTTTCATTGGACTTGTAAATATGCTCCTTTTATTGAAGCGCCTTGTGCAACCTTTAGCATGGGTGGAAGTAGTAAATGTATGGAGAGGGATAGGAATAGCAGATAGAAAACCATATGAAATGGTGTGGGAGATGCATAAAGTATTTCAGTAATGGTATCAATTGAGATGGAATATAAGATAAAGAGGGGCATATTTACAAGACTTTTGCGCAATTTTTGACATGGGTACAAGCAGAAAATGCATGGAGAATAATAAAATATGCACCCAAACAAGAATATGAAATGCCGTGAGAGATGTTTAAAGCTTTTTTTTAATGGCATAAATTGAGATAGAAAGTACAAAAAAAGAGAAGCATATTTACAAGCTGTGTGCGCAATCTTTGACATAGCTGTGTGCTTATAAGGTAGACTTCTTTATAAAGTGTTTTTATGCTTGGATTCAATGCTGGTTTAGAAATTGTGTAATGGTTTCATTGGACTTGTAAATATGCTCCTTTTTTTGAAGCGCCTTGTGCAACCTTTAGCATGGGTGGAAGTAGTAAATGTATGGAGAGGGATAGGAATAGCAGATAGAAAACCATATGAAATGGTGTGGGAGATGCATAAAGTATTTCAGTAATGGTATCAATTGAGATGGAATATAAGATAAAGAGGGACATATTTACAAGACTTTTGCGCAATGTTTGACATTAAAGCTGATACAGAGATAGTGCATTGGTTTCATTGGCATATTTAGAAGCCGCGTGTGCAATGTTTCACATTAAAGCTGAAACAGAGATACTTTAATGGTTTCATTGGCATATTTACAAGCCGTGTGCGCAATGTTTGACATTAAAGCTGATACAGAGATTGTGTATTGGTTTCATTGGCATATTTACAAGCTGCGTGCGCAATGTTTGACATTAAAGCTGATACACCAATATCCATTTAAAATCAAGCTTCACTCACAGTGTGATCTTAGGCATATGTCCACGATATTACATGTAATCTACCATCTCTGTCTCTGGAAGCAGTATGTGTGTCTCTGCACAAAATATTTCTCTGTATCTACAGGCCAAAAACAGGCCACCTATATATAAACAAGATATAACATTAATTAGTAAATTATATCTAACATTGCAGAAGCGGCTTGTAAGTATGCCAATGAAACATTTATACTATCTCTGGACCAGCATTAATGTCAAACATTCAGAATTTATAGGGAAATGTGTGACACATCTGTATGCCTTCGTGATGGAACCAAAGTAAACAAGCATTGAAAATGCAATAGATCTCGCCCTTGGTGTCACACATACTGTTGGCAGTGACAGACATGGTAAATTATATCTAAATCCAATTAATCTGCCTAAGATCACACTGTGAGTGAAGCTTGAAATAATGAGCAACTAGAGTGCTAACATTCTAAATTTATGGCAAATGTGTGACACATCTGACTGCTTTCTTGATGGAAGCAAAGTAAACAAGCATTGAAAATGCAATAGATTTGGTGTGATGTTAGGCACATGTCCACGATATTACATGTAATCTACCATCTCTGTCTCTGGAAGCAGTATGTGTGTCTCTGCACAAATTATTCCTCTGTATCTACAGGCCAAAAACAGGCCACCTATATATAGACAAGATATAACATTAATTAGTAAATTATATCTAATATTGCGGAAGCGGCTTGTAAGTATGACAATGAAACCTTTATACTATCTCTGGACCAGCATTAATGTCAAACATTCAGAATTTATGGGAAATGTGTGACACATCTGTATGCCTTCTTGATGGAACCAAAGTAAACAAGCATTGAAAATGCAATAGATCTCGCCCTTGGTGTCACACATACTGTTGGCAGTGACAGACATGGTACATTATATCTAAAATCCAATTAATCTGCCTAAGATCACACTGTGAGTGAAGCTTGAAATAATGAGCAACTAGAGTGCTAACATTCTAAATTTAAGGCAAATGTGTGACACATCTGACTGCTTTCTTGATGAAAACAAAGTAAACAAGCATTGAAAATGCAATAGATTTGTTGTGATGTTAGGCACATGTCCACGATATTACATGTATTCTACCATCTCTGTCTGTGCAAGCAGTATGTGTGTCTCTGCACAAATTATTTATCTGTACCTACAGTCTGAAAACAGGCCACCTATATATAAACAAGATATAACATTAATTTGTAAATTACATCTAACATTGTGCAAGCGGCTTGTAAATATGCCAATGAAACCTTAACAATATCTCTGGACCAGCATTAATGTCAAACATTCAGAATTTATGGCAAATGTGTGACACATCTGAATGCCTTCTTGATGGAACCAAAGTAAACAAGCATTGAAAATGCAATAGATCTCGCCCTTGGTGTTACACATACTGTTGGCACTGACAGACAGGGTACATTATATCTAAAATCCAATTAATCTGCCTAATATCACACTGTGAGTGAAGCTTGAAATAATGAGCAACTAGAGTGCTAACATCCTAAATTTATGGCAAATGTGTGACACATCTGAATGCTTTCTTGATGGTAGCAAGGTAAACAAGTATTGAAAATGCAATAGATTTGGTATGATCTTAGGCACATGTCCACGATGTTACATTTAATCTACCATCTCTGTCTCTGGAAGCAGTATGTGTGTCTCTGCACAAATTATTTCTCTGTATCTACAGGCCAAAAACAGGCCACCTATATATAAACAAGATATAACATTAATTAGTAAATTATATCTAACATTGCGGAAGCAGCTTGGAAGTATGCCAATGAAACCTTTATACTATCTCTGGACCAGCATTAATGTCAAACATTCAGGCATTATGGGAAATGTGTGACACATCTGTATGCCTTCTTGATGGAACCAAAGTAAACAAGCATTGAAAATGCAATAGATCTCACCCTTGGTGTCACACATACTGTTGGCAGTGACAGACATGGTACATTATATCTAAAATCCAATTAATCTGCCTAAGATCACACTGTGAGTGAAGCTTGAAATAATGAGCAACTAGAGTGCTAACATTCTAAATTTATGGCAAATGTGTGACACATCTGACTGCTTTCTTGATGGAAGCAAAGTAAACAAGCATTGAAAATGCAATAGATTTGTTGTGATGTTAGGCACATGTCCACGATATTACATGTAATCTACCATCTCTGTCTGTGCAAGCAGTTTGTGTGTCTCTGCACAAATTATTTATCTGTACCTACAGTCTGAAAACAGGCCACCTATATATAAACAAGATATAACATTAATTTATAAATTATATCTAACATTGTGCAAGCGGCTTGTAAATATGCCAATGAAACCTTAACAATATCTCTGGACCAGCATTAATGTCAAACATTCAGAATTTATGGCAAATGTGTGACACATCTGAATGCCTTCTTGATGGAACCAAAGTAAACAAGCATTGAAAATGCAATAGATCTCGCCCTTGGTGTTACACATACTGTTGGCACTGACAGACAGGGTACATTATATCTAAAATCCAATTAATCTGCCTAATATCACACTGTGAGTGAAGCTTGAAATAATGAGCAACTAGAGTGCTAACATCCTAAAATTATGGCAAATGTGTGACACATCTGACTGCTTTCTTGATGGTAGCAAGGTAAACAAGTATTGAAAATGCAATAGATTTGGTGTGATCTTAGGCACATGTCCACGATGTTACATGTAATCTACCATCTCTGTCTCTGCAAGCAGTATGTGTGTCTCTGCACAAATTATTTCTCTGTATCTATAGGCCAAAAACAGTCCACCTATATATAAAAAGATATAACATTAATTAGTAAATCGTTTTTGACACAAAGCAAAGCACATGTAATGTAAATGAGCCTTTTGTTGTATAATAGTGTTTATATTGTTTACTTATTGTAATTGTTATGGAATATGCTTGTAGTGGTCTATAATATGTTATTTTTTGTTTTCCACAGATTATAATCATCTATACAAACAAACAAAAAGATGCCTTCTAAAACAAGAAGAGAAAAAAATTAGAAGAGAAAATTAACTCCTTAAGTGCTGCCGTCGGCCAACGGTCGTCACGGGCACTACCTCCCCAGTGCTGCGTGCGACCGCTGGACGTCCATTTCAGCACTGGATAATGGACAGCGCAGCACTGGGGAGGTCTATTTACGAAGCTCCCAAGGTGTTAAGGTCTAAGGAAAAAGAAAATCAAGAACCAACCAAAATAAAATCTTCAGAGAAAAAGAAAAATGCTCCTGGTAAGCAAATTAAAAATTTTCTCAGGAAGTTATTAAAATGTCAAGCAAAAAAAAGTGTTTTAACTAAGAAGAATGAAACACCTGTAATTTAAAAAAAGACAGGATGTCCTTCTAAAAATGTTAGACGTGTAGAAGGAGACGATATCTTGCAAAGGAATAGAAGAAGCAAACAATTTTCTGACATTCGTAGATGAATGTTTTACAACAGAATTGTATTAACTTTATTAAAAAATGTAAAAAGGTATAAAAAAAACAGCTTTTTACAAGAAAAAAAACCATAGTTAAGATCGTTGATGTAGCATTTAAAGTGAAAAATAAATTGTTTTGTTTAGTAATGAATAGAATTCGTACACTTGATAAGATAATCAATGTGTTTAAATCAAAATGTAGGTGGAGGAGAGTAATTAATCGAACTAATTTCTGTGATGTTTTTTCTGGAGAATGGAAGCATAGTTCAAGTTCTGAGCCATTTTTTTAAGAAGAAAGTTACTTTCAAGATAATGATTTGGTGCATGCAGTCGACACAAGTGGTCGAGCATATGAGGTGAAGGACGGTTGTCCGGTTGAAAAAGAAGAGATTGTGCCTCAAAATACAGAAGAGGTGTTAGGTGATGAAGTTTTAGGGAGATGTCCTAAGGCTCCAGTATATACATGGAATTTTAGTAGTATTTGTAGTGTCCGACAGGAATCAATTGATTTGTTTCGCACTTTCTTACGGACATATACTAAGAAAAGTGTGAAACAAAAAATGAAAATTTTACAAGAGTTAGATCCTTGTAGAGTGAGAGAAAAAACAGGTTTGCAAGGGCATTCACTGGCTTGTCTTTCAAGAAAAGTATGTCAGAGGGTTTTTCACCATTTTAGGATGTTAGCAGTGCATCATAATAAAGTGAGGAAATTAGTGAGAAGGTTGTACTATGCAAAAAGTCCATCACTTAAACTAAAACAGTTAAACAGTGCTCTTTTGCATGGAACTGAATTAGATGTCAAAAACATTTGGGATGAAATTGAATTTTGTTACTTTGGTGAAAAAGAGGTTAGTGTAGAAATTGATCCAGTAATGGAAGGTAATGTAGAAGAGAATGTAGAGATTTTAAGTACAGAAAATTTGAAAATGAAATTATAAAGTTTAAAGTCAATTCAAGTGAAAGGCCTAATTGTTCTTGTGTTTGTTGTCGACGGACTCATTATAAGCATCAGACTAGATTAGTTGATTTATATGTAAAAAGCGAAAAGATAAATAATAATGAGTGGAAGGATTTTGCAACTTATTTGTTGGTTGAAAATTGTTTTGATTTGGGCTCTGATCAACGTATTTGTACATATTGCTTTAATAAATTAAATGAAAACAAAATGCCTGCTAGAGCTGTTCATAATCAATCAATCAATCAATCAATCATGCCATTTGTATAGCGCATTACTCACCCGGGAGGGTCTCAAGGCGCTTGGGGGGAGGGGTATGCTACTGCTTGAACACCCAGGTCTTGAGTTGTTTCCTGAAGGCGAGATGGTCCTGGGTCAGCCGAAGGTGGATGGGGACGGAGTTCCAAGTCTTGGCAGCCAGGTAAGAGAAGGATCTTCCTCCGGCGGTGGCTCTTCGGATGCGTGGTACGGCTGCGAGGGCGAGGCTGGCGGGTGGGCGTGTAGAAGGTCAGGCGGTCGTTGAGGTACTTGGGGCCCAGGTCGTGGAGAGACTTGTGTGCGTGGGTGAGGAGCCGGAACGTGATCCTCTTGTCGACGGAGAGCCAGTGCAGGTTCCTCAGGTGGCTGGAGATGTGGCTGCGCCGGGGGACATCCAGGATGAGTCGGGCGGAGGTGTTCTGGATGCGCTGGAGTCTTTTCTGTAGCTTGGCTGTGGTTCCGGCGTAGAGGGTGTTTCCGTAGTCCAGTCGGCTGGTGTGAGTGCCTGGGTGACAGTCTTCCTGGTCTCGGTCGGGATCCAGCGGAAGATCTTGCGAAGCATACGCAGGGTGTTGAAGCACGATGAGGAGACGGCGTTGACTTGTCTGGTCATCGAGAGGGAGGGGTCCAGGATGAAGCCCAGGTTGAGTGCGTGGTCGGTTGGCTTGGGTGCGGTGCCCAGGGCTGGGGGCCACCAGGAGTCATCCCAGGCGGAGGGCGAAGATCCCAGGATGAGGACTTCCGTCTTGTCCGAGTTCAGTTTCAGGCCGCTGTCCTTCATCCACTTGGCGACGTCTTTCATCCCTTCGTGTAGGCAGGTTCTGGCGGTGTCGGGGTCTCTGGTGAGGGAGAGGATCAGCTGGGTGTCGTCGGCATAAGAGATGATGTTGAGGTTGTGCTGGCGTGCGATGGCTGCGAGAGGTTTCATGTAGATGTTGAAGAGGGTGGGGCTGAGTGAAGATCCTTGCGGGACGCCGCAGATGGCTTCGGTGGCCTCGGAGCGAAACGGGGGGAGGCGGACTCTTTGTGTTCTACCGGCGAGGAATGAGATGATCCACTCCAGTGCCTTCTCTTGGATACCGATGTTGCTGAGGCGCTGGACTAGGGTGCGGTGGCAGACCGTGTCGAACGCAGCGGAGAGGTCCAGGAGGATGAGGGCCACTGTTTCCCCCTTGTCAAGCAGGGTCCGGATGTCGTCGGTGGCTGCGATGAGGGCGGTCTCGGTGCTGTGGTTGGCTCTGAAGCCGGACTGCGAGGGGTCCAGGGATCCGTTTGTCTCGAGGAAGGCGGTCAGCTGTCCGTTGACGATCTTCTCGATGACTTTAGCAGGAAAAGGGAGGAGCGAGATGGGGCGGAACTTTTTGAGATCGGTGGGGTCCGCTGTAGGTTTCTTCAGGAGGGCGCTTATCTCGGCGTGCTTCCAGCTCTCCGGGAAGGTGGCGGTGTTGAAGGAGGCGTTGATGATGTTCCGGAGTTGGGGTGCGATGGTGGAGTCGGCCTTGTTGAAGACGTGGTGTGGGCAGGGGTCGGTCGGTGATCCGGAGTGGATGGTGTTCATCGTGCGGGCTGTGTCTTCGGTGGTCATCGTGGTCTAGGTGCGAAGGGAGGCGGTGGGGGGCGTTGGTTCAACGGTTGGGTGCGTGGGTGGGGCGCGGAAGCTGTTGTGGATGTCGGCGATCTTGCGGTGGAAGAACGAGGCGAGGGAGTCGCAGAGGTCTTGTGACGGAGTGATGTCGTTGGTGCCAGTGCTGGGGTTGGAGAACTCCTTGACGATAGTGAAGAGCTCTTTGCTGTCGTGGGCATTGTTGTCCAGTCGTTCCTTCAGGGATTTCTTCTTGGTGGTGCGGATGAGCTGGTGGTGCTTGCGGGTAGCGTGTTTGAGGGCGGTCATGTTGTCGGTGGTCCGGTCGAGGAGCCAGGCTTTCTCGAGGGTGCGGCAGGTCTTCTTGGAGTCCTTGAGGTCGTCGGTGAACCAGGATGTCTTCTTGCTTCTGGGTCTGCTGGGAGGGTTCTTTAGTCGCGCGAGGTCGTCGGCGCAGGCGGTCAGCCACTGTGTGAAGTTGCGGGCTGCTTCGTTGGGGTCCGTTGTGTTGGCGGGTGGGCTCTGGCTGAGGGAGGTGGTGAGCTGGTCTGCGGTGATCTTGCTCCAATTCCTGTGAGGTACCTGTTGCGGGTGGTGGTGGTTCATGGATCTTTTGAAGCTGAAGTGGATGCAGCTGTGGTCGGTCCAGTGGAGTCCGGTGGCGTGGCTGAAGGTGATGTACTTGCTGGAAGAGAAGACGGGATCAAGCGTGTGGCCGGCATAGTGGGTGGGGGTGTTGACCAGTTGCTTGAGTCCGAGGTTGGTGAGGTTTTCCAGCAGGGCGGTGGTGTTGCAGTCCTTGTTGTTCTCCAGGTGGAAGTTGAGGTCCCCGAGGAGGATGTAGTCAGTGGAGGGGAGGGCGTGCGGGCTGATGAAGTCTGTGATGTCTTCGCTGAATTGTGTGCGTGGTCCCGGGGTCTGTAGACGAGGGTGCCTCTGAGGGTCGTCTTAGGGTCGGTGTGAATCTGGAAGTGGAGATGTTCGGCTGCGGCGAAGGAGTCGTTGGCGACGGTCGTGATGCGGATGGTGTTCCTGTGGACGATGGCGATGCCACCTCCGGTCTGGTTGATGCGGTCCCTCCTGATGATCTTGTACCCGTCCGGGATGGCGATGTGGATGTCGGGTGCAGAGGAGGCGTTCATCCAGGTTTCCGTGAGGAAGGCGACGTCCGGTGATGTAGCGTCGAGGAGGTTCCAGAGTTCCACGGCGTGTCTGTGGACGGAGCGGGTGTTGATCAGGATGCACTTGAGGTGGTTGCTGCTGGTGTTTGTCTTGGCGGGTGCGGGGCAGGGTCAGAGGCAGGTGAACTTGCAGGTGCAGCAGGTGAAGGGTCCGTGGGTGCGTCTCGGGGTGGCTCGGCAGCAGGCGTGAGTCCGGCCGGCATTGAGTGCGTTGAGAGTGGTGGCGTCGTAGGTCAGTCGGGTCGTCTTGCCTCGGCGGGGAGGGCCAGGGGTCCTGGCGCTGGGCACGGGCCAGGCGCGGAAGGGCTTACCTTTGGCGCACCTTCGGCGCTCCCGCTGCGCGCGTCCGCTGCGCGCGTCCGCTGCGCGGTCGCTCTGGGGGCATCATAAGTAAGGAGCCGGGAGGGAGGAGCAGCTGGGTGGCGGGAGCGGGGCGGCGAATGGAATCACAGGTGGGCGGGGCCGCAGGGAGGCAGCGGCGGGAAATTCCAAGAAGCTGCGGGCAGCGGGAAATTCCCAGGAGCAGCGGGAAATTCCCAGGAGCAGCGGGCAGCGAGCGAAGGAATCTGCAGGCAGGAGGCGGCAAAGGCAGGCAGGAGCGGCAGCAGTGAGTGGGGCGACCAAGCCCTGTGGAGGGCTGAGCATAATAATCTGGAGTTGGTAGACATTCCTTCTGAATCGATGGATTTAAATACCTATGAGTCTATTCTGATTCAATGTGTGCATCCTTTTCAGGCTATTGTTCGCATGGAGCCTAAGACAGGGAAATTGCCTCCTTCAGATTTACAGAGAGGATTAAAGGGAAGAGTTGTTTATTTGCTTCTAGATTTCAAGAAAAATATTGATACAATTATTATTATTATTAGATGAAATTTGTAGAGCGCGCTGACACCATGGGTTTCCTGGCGCTATAGAACAGAGGTGAGACGCAGGCTGGAAGTTACAGGATTAGCAGGATGGGGTGAAGAGGAAGGTTTTGAGCTGCTTCCTGAAATGAAGGAGGGAGCTGCTGGATTTAATAAACAGGGGAAGAGTATTCCAAAACTTCGGGGCCAAGAGGGCAAACCTTCGCCCACCGAATTTATTAGTTCTGGTTTTGGGCACAACAACCATGTGAAGATGGGCAGAGCGTAGATTGCGATTTGGGTGGTAAGGATAGATGAGTGAGGTTAGGAAGGCGGGGCTGGTGCCGTGAAGAGTCTTGAACGTGAGGCAGCCCAGCTTTGTTCTATAGGCAGCCAGTGCAGTTTGTGCAGCAGGGGTTTGGCCGATTGCCATTTGGGAGATTTGTAAATGAGGCAGGCTGCTTGGTACTGGACTACCTGTAGGCGGTAGAGAAGTGATTTGGGAAGTCCGTGATAGAGGGAGTTGGAAAAGTTCAGGCGGGAGAGCACAAGGGAGATGATTACTTGGGTCAAAGCAGCTGGGGGGAGTAAGTGGTTGACTTTGCGAATCTTACGGAGTTGGAAAGAGCAGGATGATATCACGGAGCCGACTTGAGATCGGAGAGAGAGATCAGCGTCGATGGTCACGCCGAGGCTCTTTACAGAATTTGCGGGAGTCGGTGGGGTGCCCAGTTCAGTGGGCCAGAACTGGGGCCCCCAAAAAGAGGGTCTGTAGCCCGGAAGAAGGAGCTCGGTTTTCCCAGGGTTCAATTTCAATTGGTTGGAGTTCATCCACTCCTGGATGTGGAGCATGGCGGAATGGAAATTGGCTACCGCGTTCTGGTAGTTGAGTGGGAAGATGATCTGCAGATCATCAGCATAGTTATATACTGTGATGTCCCAGTTTCGGAGTGAGTGGAGTAGGGGCCGGAGGTAGAGGTTGAACAATAAAGGTGACAGGGTGGAGCCCTGGGGAACTCCGCATGTCGTGGAGGTTTTGGGTGCTGTGTAGGGGCCTAGACGGACGGCTTGTGTTCTACCAGACAAGAAAGACTGGATTCAGCTGAGGGCATGGCCCTGGATACCAGCCTGTTTGACACGGTGAAGCAGGATGTTGTGGTCAACCGTGTCGAATGCGGCCGATAAATCCAGAAGTACGAGGGCCTGGGGGGTCCCTGCGTCGGCGTTCCGCCTCAGCGTGTCAAGGACAGCCAGGATGACAGCCTCAGTTGAAAAGGTAGGCCTGAAGCCCGCCTGTTTAGGCTCCAGGTAGCATGAGGTCTCAATGAAGTTGGAGAGGCAGAAGCGATATGGGGTGGTAGTTGGACAGTTCAGCTGGGTCCGCGCCAGGTTTCTTCAGTAGCGGGACTAGGATGGCCTCTTTGAAAGTGCTGGGGACTTTGCCTGTGCTGAGCGAGCCGTTCAGTAGAGATAAGATGCATTCGGGTAGAGAGTGACAGACGCTCCGTAGGATCGGGGGAGGACAGCCATCATTCAGGGGGCCCGATTTTATCCTGGACGCGAGCTGTGCCAAGGAGGCAGGGTTGAGGGAAGGGAAATCTGTAAAGACAGATGAGTTATTGAGGGGAGTTTCTGGAGTGGAGGTCTGAGGAGAGGTGGGGATCGAGGCCTTGATCCTATTAATTTTCTCAATAAAAAAGAGATTGAGAGCGTCACAAGTTCCTTGGGTGGGGTTTGACTTGGGAGAGTTCTGTCATCGGAGGTAAGTTCGTTCATGATTCTAAAAACTTCTTTAGATTTGTTGTCCGAAGATGAGATTCGGTTAGAGAAGTGGGCTGATTTAGCTGAGGAGATTGCGATTTTGTAGTCTCTACGGGCTAAGGTGTATTGCAATCTATCTGATTCAGAGTAGTTACGTCTCCATGTCCTTTCCAGCTGGCGTACTTTCAGTTTGAGTTTTTTTAGGTCGTCCGTGAACCATCTGTGGGGGTTGTGGTGTCTGGTCGGGGGGAATTTGATTAAGGGGGCAAATTGGTCACTGGCTGACTTCAGCCAGGTGCCGATGTCACTTTCCAGCTTGTCGATGTTGGTTGGCAGATTAAGGACAGGCCGGGTATCGGAAAGGGTCGCAAGAAAGCCGTCGTAGTCGTAGGAACTCCATTTGCGAGAGAGGCCGCCGGCCATCAGTGGGGTGGAAATTCTACCACTGACAGTGAGGGTGGTATCGATTAAGTGGTGGTCTGACCAGGTGCAGGGGGAGACGGATGGGAGAGAGAGAGTTAGATTTTGAGTCCATATCTAGTCCAAGATGTGGCCCTTAATGTGAGTAGGCGAGGTGATTTGTTGAATCAGGTTGAGGCTGGTGAGAGCCTCAAAAACCTCTGAGGCATGGGGCCCGGCGTTAGCGTCGTTGAACGAGTAGTTGAGGTCGCCGAAGAGGGCGAATCTGGGGTTGGAGGTGAGTAGGTTGATCAACTGGTCGGTTAAGGTGGCCGCGAAAGAGGACATAGGTTGGGGGGGTCGGTAAAGGAGAAGGAGTGTTAAGGCTCATATATCCGTTTTTAGACTGAAGATAAGGTTATCTACTCCCGGGAGGGAGAGGGAGGAAGTGGAAATGAAGTTGAGGTGTTTAGATATTATGGCGGCTACCCCGCCCCCAGAGCGGTTACCTGGCCGGTCGGCACGGAGGATGTAGTAGTCTGGGGGAGGGCCGCCAGAATGTCAGGGAGAGAATCCACAGTCAACCAGGTTTCAGTAAGCAGGAGTACGTCCGGTTTCTCAGTGGATAGAAGGTGTTTTACCAGGGAGCGGGTGTTGAGATATAACACCCGGATGGTAGTATCGCTCTCAGCCGGTTTGGCGGGGGGCGTGCTCCGACTGGTGGGGCGTCGATTGGATGAAATGATGCCGGTAGTGGTGATTCGTCTAATGGTGGAAGGAGATGGTGTGAGGTTGGGGAGTTGTAGGTCCCTGAGGGAGTCAGCCGAATATGAGCTAGGGTGGCCGGCATGGCTGACCCCTGGCACAACCTGGCACAGACGGGCTTGCCTTTGGAGCGCTGGCGGCGCGCCCGCTGTGCTCGTCCGCTGCGCGTACGATGAATGCACATAGTTAAGGGGAGGGGGCGGCCGTGGGCGTGGCCTGTGATCTCGTGGGGAATGGCGGCGAAAGATGTTTTCAGCCCGCGGCAGCGCTAAGGTCCGCTGCGCTTAATAGCTGGCACGAGTGATATCTCGGGGGAATCGCCCAAATAGAAGAGAGCAGGGAGAGTTAAAACACACAAAGAAATACAATTGGTGAGTTAAAAAAATTGTTCTCTAGCGTTATCTCCCGGCATCCGCCTCAGGAGCAAATTACCTCTAATGCGCAGAGGTTTTAATTGGTGTTGAAAAAGTAGAAGAGGAACCTCTGGTTATTCTAATTAATGGTGTTCCGACAAAAAGTAAGAAAATCTGGCAAGAAATAGTGGATGTTAGAAAAGTCAAAAAGGCAATGTTGTATCTGGTAAAAAATAATCAGGAGCAAATTACCTCTAACGCGCACTAGCAGTCAGCGCGACTTATATAGATGCGGAGTGAAAGGGGGCATGGCCTTGCGGCCGTGGGCGTGGCCTGTGATCTCGTGGGGAATGGCGGCGAAAGATGTTTTCAGCCCGAGGCAGCGCTAATGTCCGCTGCGCGGGATAGCTGGCACGAGTGATATCTGGGGGGAATCACCCAAATCGAAGAGAGCAGGGAGAGTTAAAACACAGAAAGAAATACAATTGGTGAGTTAAAAAAATTGTTCTCCAGCGTTATCTCCCGGCTTCCGCCTCAAGAGCAAATTACCTCTAACGCGCACTAGCAGTCAGCGCGACTTATATAGATGCGGAGTTAAAGGGGGCGTGGCCTTGCGGCTGTGGGCATGGCCTGTGATCTCGTGGGGAATGGCGGCGAAAGGTGTTTTCAGCCCGCGGCAGCGCTAAGGTCCGCTGCGCGGGATAGCTGGCACGAGTGATATCTGGGGGGAATCGCCCAAATAGAAGAGAGCAGGGAGAGTTAAAACACAGAAAGAAATACAATTGGTGAATTAAAAAAATTGTTCTCTAGCGTTATCTCCCGGCTTCCGCCTCAGGAGCAAATTACCTCTAAAGCGCACTAGCAGTCAGCGCGACTTATATAGATGCGGAGTGAAAGGGGACGTGGCCTTGCGGCCATGGGCGTGGCCTGTGATCTCGTGGGGAATGGCAGCGAAAGATGTTTTCAGCCAGCGGCAGCGCTAAGGTCCGCTGCGCAGGATAGCTGGCACGAGTGATATCTGGGGGGAATCGCCCAAATAGAAGAGAGCAGGGAGAGTTAAAACACAGAAAGAAATACAATTGGTGAGTTAAAAAAATTGTTCTCTAGCGTTATCTCCTGGCTTCCGCCTCAGGAGCAAATGACCTCTAAGGCGCAGAGGTTTTAATTGGTGTTGAAAAAGTAGAAGAGGAACCTCTGGTTATTCTAATTAATGGTGTTCCGACAAAAAGTAAGAAAATCTGGCAAGAAATAGTGGATGTTAGAAAAGTCAAAAAGGCAACGTTGTATCTGGTAAAAAATAATCAGTACTATAAAAATGTGTATGTGGGAGATGAGGAAACAACTGTACAAGACGACACTGATGTCTCTGCTGGACAAATAGAAAAAGTTGATGTCTCTAGAAGTGAAGAAATTTACGAACATTATAGTGTTCATCCATTGCATTCCAAAGAAGTAATGGGGAATGCTATTGACTTGTTTCAGATGAAAAAAGCCGAAGGAATTCCCATTAGTGTATGGGAAGAAAGTTTGGAAGCTCGTTGTTTTCCACAGTTATTTCCAACAGGTGAAGGTGGACGATATGACGACCGACCTGTTCAAATTCCTGCATCTGAATACCGGACTTCAAGATTATATGCAGAAGATCCAAGGTTTCGTCAATGCATTCCATATTTGTTCCATCTACTGTTTGAGAGTGACTTGTCTGGACTTTCCTATGCAGTAAACCATATAATGAAAAGTGGAACACATCTACAAAATGTTTCAGCAAGGGATTTTATGGATAAAGTGAAACTGCAAGACAGTGTTTTGGAATCTCACCTAATTAATCTCATGGCATGTCAGTGTGGTACTAATGAGTATTGGTACCGTCGTCATGGGGAATTGAAATGTATGCTAAGAAACTTAGGAACTCCTACATGGTTCCTCACTCTTAGCTGTGCTGAGTATGCTTGGGAAGACTTACTTGAATTTCTACGAGAGGCAAATAAAAACATTGAACATATTGAATACAAGACACCTGGAGAACTGTGCTCTTTGGATCCAGTTAATGTATGCAGGTATTTCCATCATAGGTTTGAAGCTATGATGTCTTTTATTACAAACAAAAACAATCCTCCGCTTGGAGAGGTGTTGGATTTCTTTTGGAGAAAGGAGTATCAAGCAAGAGGTGCTCCTCATATACATATGCTGCTATGGATTAAAGATGCACCAACATTTGGAACAGATTCAGATGAGAAAGTGATGATTTTCATTGAGCAGTATTCTACATGTGCTGTTCCAAAAAGTACAGAAGAAAACAATTTAAGACATCAGGTTTTACGCTTTCAAAGCCATCTTTGTGGGAAATACTGTCGTCGAAAATACAAATCCAAGGACAAGTTCTACACGAAATGTCGTTTTGCATTTCCACGTCCAGTAACATCGAAAGGAAGAGTCAACAATTTTATGTCTTCTCTGCGACATACTGTGACAAGGAAATCACCCAAAAATACATACAACCTAAGAAGAAATCAGGAATCCAAATACATAAATGACTACAACCCAGTCATTTTGTCCATGTGGAATGCTAACATGGATATTCAATCTGTGGCTGACAACTCTATTGCTGGGGCTCGATATGTGACGTCTTACATCACAAAATCAGAAAAGACGGAATTGAAGGAAATGTGGGAGGAAATTTCACATGAAAAGAGTCTAAGCAAGAAATTATACAGTTACAGTCTGAAGATGTTGTCGCATCGAGAAATTGGAGCATATGAATGTTCTGATCGGTTGTCATCAGCAAGTCTATATGCCAAATCTAGAACCATCATTTGGGTGAGTCTAGGTCTTGCTGCAACACGAAACCGAGTTTTGAAATCTGTACAAGAAATTGAGTATTTGGCTCAGAAAAAACCAGACAATACAGACATTTTAAAAACAAACATGTTGGATACATACTATCCAAATAGAAGTACTCACCTTGAGAACGCTTGTCTCTATGAAGTTCTTCAAACCTACATTTTTAAAAAGAACGTAACAGAAGACATCAATAAAGGTGTATATGCTGTAATTGGATGTGAAGGCTGTCTAGTAAAACAAAGAAAAGGCCATTTGATTAATCATTAAAAATTGAGTTGTGATTCTCCAGACAAAAGGGAATTTTATTACTTAGCTCTTTTACAACTCTTTAAACCTTGGCGTAGAGAAGAGGAACTACTTGGAGATTTTCTTACTTATGAAGATTCGTTCATTGCAACCAAGGATACCATAGAATGTCCTGTTTTTTCAAATTATCTGGAAATGTTGAATGAGGAAATACAGCAAGAAGCTACACTTGCAGCAGAGATTGCTAGAGACAGTTCTCAAGACAGTCAGAGTTCTGCTTCATTGAGTCAGGATCCACTAGGAGGACCAATTATACAAAATGAAGCTGCCACTGCCATGGATGAAGTTGAAAGAGCCATGGAACAAGCTCAGGAGGATGGAGTTGACTTAGAAGATTTGGAAAAAGAACTAAACGTTGAGCAGAGACAAATATATGATCAAGTAACACAACAAATTGAGCATGGTTTATCTCATGAGAAAAAAGAGTGCTCATGTACATCATTTGTACCTATCCGACTGTATATGAGTGGAGAAACAGGAACTGGGAAAAGTTTCCTGATTAAAGTGATTGCAACATATTTGCAGAAAACAACGGAATCATCGCTCTCTTGTGTTGTTACTGCTCCAACTGGGTTGGCAGCTAACAACATAAAAAGGGATTACTTTTTATCTCTTATTGATGCTGCCAGTGGAGCATGATAACAAATTACAATACCACAAGTTATCTGGAGAAGCTTGTTGTGAAGTTTCAAGAGTCTTAAAGAAAATGAAACTTCTTATCATTGATGAAGTAAGCATGGTGTCAAATGTAATGCTTGCTTTTGTGCATTTAAGAATGCAATAAACTCTTAAAACAGACTATGATGTGTTATTTGGAGGCAAACACATCATTGTTTTTGGAGATCTACTGCAACTAACTCCAGTGAAAGGACAGCCAGTGTTTAAAATGCTTACGCATGAAGATACAAGGAAGTGCTTAGGAAGCATTGGAAATGTTAACATATGGCTAAATTTTAAATATGCAGAACTACTTCAAAATATGCGACAGGCAAAGGATGAAGATTATAAAAATATTCTACAAGATGTAAGAATTGGGAAACTAACTGAGCATGGGAAAGCAGCTTTACATGCATGATTAATTTTAAATTTGTTTCCAAAAGAAAACATTCTCCCAGAGAATATTTTTAAGAAAATTCCTGAAAACAAATCTGTCATATGCTTGATCCCAACTCTGCAAGAATGTTCAATCTTCAACACCAAAATGTTAAAGTTGGAAAATCAAGAAATTGTGAAACTGGAAGCTATTGATAAAATAGAACATGAAGGAGCAACTATTATTTAAGTCAGAGAAGTTGAAATCAAAATTAGATTCTTTAGAGAAGACAATATCTAAAACTGCTGGTATGGAAAAGACTCTATATGCATCTTTAAATTGTCGTATAATTTTACGACGTAATTTAGATGTGGAAAGAGGTTTAGTAAATGGAGCAATGGGTCATGTTGTGGATTTTGTGAATTACCGAAATAGAGATGGAATTGAAATTATAAAAATTAAATTTGATGGTATTGATGAAGTACAACAAATCTGTCGTTGTTCTGCTCGTTTTTTGCTAAGATTTATATGTACGCAGAAAACAGTTTCCTGTTTCTTTGGCATATGCAGTAACTATTCATAAATCTCAAGGTTTAAGTGTTGATAGTGCTTTGGTGAATATTGGAAATTCTGTGTTCAAGGAGGGCATGGCATATGTTGCTTTATCTCGAGTCAGAACTTTATCTGGTTTGTACTTGATTGATTTTGATGAGACAAAGATTAATGCAGATCTAAATTGTGTAAAAGAATATAATAGGTTAAGAAGAGAGTATGCTCCAAATTTACCTCAATATCCTCTGTTTGAAAAGCGTGTGGTAGGCCGAAAAAGAAGAAATGAGAAAAATTGTAGTGAAGTTGTAGCAAAAAGAAAAAAGTAGATGAAACAGTAATTGTAAGCAGAAACGAAATGGATTCAGTTAAAGATGTTGTTGGATTTCAGTTTGAAAATAGTTCTGGTGTTAACTTCTATGCTAATGTAGTGGTTAATGTTTTTTTTCCCTCCAAACTGTAAAAGAACAGATTGCTGAAAATCGTGATCAAACACTTTGTTGTTTATTAAATTCTGTATTAGAGAAATGTAGCAGTGATAGAACAAAAATACAAAGTGTTTCTGAAATTCGAAAGGTTTTAGACATATGTTCTGGTCTAAATCAATTTACACAGAATATTCAGCAAGATTGTCAGGAATTTCTAAAGTATATGCTAGTTGTTTTGCAAGGTGAAGGTGTAGATGTAGAAAATCTTTTTGGCCTTTCTTATAAATGGCAACATGACTGTGACAATTGCTCCTTTTCAAGTAGTACTACAGTAGACACTGAAATATTTATATATTTGACTTTACCAGACTGAAAATCAGTGTCTTTTAATAATGTAGTTAGAGCAGCAAATCAAAACATGGTCTGTAGTCAATGTAAATCTGCAATGCTATCAACTTTATTTTTAAGAAGATATGGACAGTATGTTATTTTAATGTTCCAACAATGTAGACCTGATGGAACTAAATTGACAACATTAATAAAAAATGTTGTGGCTTCTCAATTATCAATTTCAGGAAGAACCTTTACAACTGCAGCAATTATTTACCATGATGGTCCTTCAACAACATCAGGACATTACACATGCTACTTAAAATGTCAAAAAGGGTGGAAGCTGTGTAATGATACTCAATTGAGTTTCAAACAACGTTTGCCTTCTGACTTACTAAATTCTTACCTAGTGTTTTTACAACCGAAGTTTTAGGGAAGGTAATTGGCCTATGAAGATTGCAGCAGTTAATATAACTTAGTTTGCTCTTCAAAATTACTTTCTGAATGAGAGTGATGAAGATAATAAAAAACATGTAGTTTTCATAGAGATCGGTTATTTTGATCATATAGCGTGTGCTGTGAGTATTATACACATTATTTATAAAAAGTAAGGTAGAGGTGGAAGTACAATTCTTGTTTCATAATGTAAAAGGTGTTGGAGCTTTTCTTTCAGAAAGTCGGGTAAATGAGACATTAAGAAAACAGTGGACTAATTTACATAGAAAAGGACTTTCCATATACTATTTGGCCTCGTGGAAAAGTGGATGGATCAAAAGTGAGTTTAGATATGGTTTTTAAAATTTTACATTATTTAAGAAATTATTCAATGGGTTTTTTAAACACAATCAATTTGATTGCGTTTTTTTTTGCCCGCTGTTATAATGAGTTCTATTGAAGTCACTGTTTTAAGTGAAATTCAATATATTCTGAGAACAGCAAAAATAAACCATTTAACATGTTGTTGAAATTATTTTGTATTTTCTATTATTAAATATATATTATTATCCTATTCTCTTATGCTTACTTACCTATTTCCACCCTCTATCACTCTTCTTAACTCACCCTCACTGGCCTTTTTTGACTCTCCCTCACCTCCCTTCCCTTATTCCATTTTCCTCACTTATTCTCATTAACCACTCCATCACAGCCCTTTACCTCTCTCCCATCCACCACTTTCCAGCTGTCAGTCACTCTACTTCAGTCCCCTTCCCATTGTTTCCTTTCTTTGTTCCCTCAATAATTCCCCTTCTCTCACTCACCTTATTACACTTCACTCACTGGTTTTCTCACTTCCTCTGTCCTCTCACATCCTCACTCCCTTTCCCTCACAGCCTGTCTATTAGCTTCAGTCTCTGGATCCTCTCACTGTCTCACTCCTTCCTCTTCCGTCATGCTTACTCCCTAAAACTGACCCACACTCCCTTCCTTACCTTTCTTTGCTCTCTTACTCAGTTCCTTTCTGTCACTCTTTCCTTCACTACCTCTATATTCTCACTCCTTCACTTCCTTTGTCTCAAGCTCACTTGCTTTTATCCTCTCTTTATTTTCCCTTTTTCATCAACCTCCCTGCCCTTCACTCACCGTCCCTTACCCTTGTTAATCTCCTACTTAAATAAATATTGTAACTTATTTTGTTTTGTCTTTCACGGATATAAATTTAAATGAAAATATAAAACTAAGTTGACATTACTTATAAGGTAAGTTTGATGTACAATATTTATTTTCTCTATTCTGTTTTCCATAACCTCACTACTCTTCTTTGATATTCCCACACCTCTGTTCCCTTATTGCGCTAGCCTCACTTATTCTGAATCCCCACATTTACTCTCCTTTTTCACACTATTATCTTACTGTCACCTTCTTTCAGGCCTCTCTTTTACTATCTTTCCTCTCTCTTCTCTTACTTCTTTGTTTTATTTTTTTCCCTTCCTTTACTCTCCTTACTGCACTTCATTAACTCCTTCTCTTACTCCCTCTGTCTTCTTACTTCTACACTCCCCTTCCCTCAATCTCTTTCTGTTAGCTTTATTCTCTCCATCCCCTTAGTCTCTCAATTCTCTTCTGTCACGCTCACTGTCTATAACTCAGCCATACTCCCAAACTCACCTTCTTTCAGACCTTCTTCTTTAGTTTGCTTCCTCAATCTTTCCTTCCTTACCTCCTTCACTCTTTTGTCTTCCCTTATTTTCTTATTCCACTGTACTAACTCCTTCTCTTACTACTTCTGTCCTCTTAATTGTACACTCCCCTTACCTCTTTCTCTCTCTGTTAGCATCATTCTATCTGTCCTTTTATTCTCTCACTCCTTTTCTATCATGCTCACTCCCTATAACTCAGCCATACTCCTACACTCACCTTTTTTCAGATCTTTTCCTTTACTTTCCGTCCTCTGTCTTTCCATCATTGGCTCCTTCACTGTTTTCACTTCCCTTACTAGCCTTACTCCACTTCATTAATTCCTTGTCTTACTCCCTCTATCCTCTTCCTTCTACACTCCTCTTACCTCATTCTCTCTCTGTTAGTCTCATTCTCTCCGTCTCTTTAGTCTCTCACTCCTCTTCTGTCGAGCTCACTCCCTATAACATACTTATGCTCACACACTCACCTTTTTTGATACCTTCTCCTTTACTTACCTTCCTCTCTCTTCCCATCCTTTGCTCTTTCATTCTTTTGCTTTCTCTTACTCTTCTTACTCCACTTCAATAACTCCTTCTCTCAAACTCTCTGGCTTCTAATTTATTCACTCCACTTTTCTCACTCTTTCTCTATTGCCCTCAAATAATTTCCAGCGATGCATCCTTTCACATGGGGCAAGTCCCATGTGAAAGTGTCTGCGTCTGTCTTACGCCTGCTGTGAGGCAGACGCAAGATTTTGACGCAACGGTGTCCTAAAAGTGACGCAGTGAAATCTCATAGATTTCACTGCGTCACTTCTACGACCTTTCCTTGCGTCAATACGCCCCCTTTGCATACGTTATACGTGGCGCAGGTATAATGTGGCGCAGGGGTTTAGAAAGTGATGCATCTACCTAGATGTGTCACTTTGTAAATATGACTCAACAAGGTGCAATTTTTACACCACTGGTGCGTCACAAAAAGTGACGCACCGGCGGCGTAAAAGTGACACATGGCCTCATAAATGAGGCCCTGAAGCGCACCACAGAGAAAAACTGTGTAAAAATTATAGTAAAAAAATATTTTCAAGCAATGCATCCTTTCACATGGGGCAAGCTTTGGACGCAACAGCGTCATAAAAGTGACGCAGTGAAATCTCATAGATTTCACTGCGTCACTTCTACGACCCTTCCTTATGTCAATACACCCCCTTTGCATACATTACAGCTGGCGCAGGTATAATGTGGCGCAGGGGTTTACAAAGTGACGCATCTACCTAGATGCGTCACTTTGTAAATATGACTCAACAAGGTGCATTTTTTACAGCACTGGTGCGTCACATAAAGTGACGCACCGGTGGCATAAAAGTGATGCATGGTCTCATAAATGAGGCCTTCAGTCTTCTACTCATGCGTCATATTTAATGTATGACGCATTATGTCGCAAGGAGTTACAGATACGTCAGTATTTCTGACGTATTTGTAAGCACAAAAGTGACGCATTGCTGGAGTGTGTCACAAAAGAGACGCAACTCCAGCAATGCATCTTTTCACATGGGGCCAGGCCCATGTGAAAGGGCCTGCGTCAGTCTTACGCCTGCTGTGAGGCAGGTGCATAAATGAGGCCTTCAGTCTTCTACTCTTACTTTTTCTTTCACTTTCTCTGTTTCTTCACTGCCTTACTTACCTGGTCTCACACTCACTTGTCTTTATCCAGTCTGTAATTCCACTCTTTCCTAAACATCACTGCTCTTTTCTTACCCTTCCACACCCCCGTTCCTTTACTACATTTTTTTCACTTATCCACATTCCCCATGTTCACTCTCCTTCTCCTCACTCTACTTCCCCTCACCTTCTTTCAGTCCCCCTACTTCACTTCCCTTCCCCTCTCGTCCCTTTCTTTGCTTTCTCACTCATTTTCCTCTCCTCTCTCACTGCACTCCACTTCACTTACTCTTTTTCATTTTTTAAAAGAATATAGCTCTTTGATGAGAATTGGAGGTAGTTCTGAAAATAATGTGTTTTTTTCTCCTTTTTTCCTTTTTTTTGAACAAAAACAAAAACAGGGAATGGGAAACTGCTCAACAGGAGCAAAAAAAAAAAAATTAGGGCTGGGGACGGCAGCGGTGGTTGTCTAATGCTCGAACCATGAGCAGAACACTTTGTTCCCCATAGCAAAGTAGCTGATCACAATCTCTGCATTTAATTACGCCTCTATTAAAAGCAGGCTGAATGTTAGGGATCTGCTCTTCTGATCGCCCACTCACTGATGTAGTTGGTCCTCCGGTTGAAGTAGAGGCACCATCCCTGGGAGCCTCTCGTGCCAGAGCCCTGACACTCTCCCGGGCATAGTTCTGGGGGTGCCTCCTCTCGACGTGGCGAATCATGGTGGAGTTTCCAAATGAATATTTGTTGGTGGGGTCACCCCGTGACAGGACAGTGTGACAAATCCTGCACTCCACCTTTGGAGCATTTACCTTTTTTTGATCATCTGGAATGGAAAAAAACTTCCATATGAAGTGTTCTTTTATCCTGGGCTGAGGAACCTCTTCATCAATAAATCCCTCTGTGTCATCATCGCTGCTGGATGGTCTGGCAGCCATGGTAATCCAACAAAGATCCAAGAGCAAAAAGACAGGTCTTGCAGTCACAAAAGTGAAAGAAGAAGTGAAGGAAATGGGTGGGGATTTCATTCTTTGTAAAAAAAACTGTTAGCAACCAATGAAAAGAGTTATTTTAAGGTCACATGACTTGACGCGCTTACGCTGCGCGCACCGGAGCGCTTCCGGGGGCGCTTACACGGCGCGAACGTAGGCACTTCCGGGGGCGCTTACACGGCGCGCCTGAGTGACGTTTTGATAGCTTTACGGAAATGCAAAATCATTTAATTTCGTAAATCAAAAATACTGCTTTTATAAGTATGGTACATACACCCACATGGGGCGTGGTTTCAGCGCCGACCGGGATGGCTGCGTGAGCGAGTTGCTCCGCGCCGTGTCCCGTCTTTCCTCCTGCTAAACATCGCCCCGTGTCGCCTGGCGGCTGGAATCGTGGTCCGGAGGGGCCGCTGACCTGCTGGGGAGCGTTTGACCCCGGTCGGAACCCTGGCTGGTGAGCACGGGAGGACCTAGTGATCGGCTCAACCTGGCGGGCAGACAAAGGAAAGATGGCGGCGCCGACTGCGTGAAAGCTCCGGGAGCGGAGCTGTGAGAGGTGCCGGAGCAGCTGCAGGCCCCTGCGGGGCCCTCGTGCGGCGGCGAGCAGAGCGGTGGGCCATAGAAGCGGGCCCCGAGTTGCGGAGGAGGTCGGCGGGGATTTACCGGCGTGAGTGGCGCCCCTCC
This sequence comes from Lissotriton helveticus, assembly GCF_964261635.1. Lineage (NCBI taxonomy): Eukaryota > Metazoa > Chordata > Amphibia > Caudata > Salamandridae > Lissotriton > Lissotriton helveticus. Next base: position 1,587,358,681 of record NC_136057.1, read on the forward strand.
CCCCCCGGTCCCTAGGACGGCAGGAGAGCGGAGCCTGGAATTGTGCTGTGCCGGCGGGGGCACTGCTGGACTGTGAGGCCGCCCACCCCCTGGCTGGACCGCAGCAGGGGCCGACGGGACACGGAGGTGTGCGGTGAGCTGGTGGAGCACTGGGGGGGCGGCCGCCCAAGGCGCCTGAGCGTCCCGGGACACGGGCAGACAAGGAGGTGGCCGTCGGCCCGGTCCGTGGCGGGGGACCCGCCCGGTGGAGAGTAAGGATACGCCGGGCTGCCGGCGTGGTGCTGGGCCCCACCGCGCATGGTGCATCACGGGGGCCAGTGTTGCCGGGGGCAGTGCGTTCAGCTTGCCCAGGAACTCGGCTAATTCACTGGCCACCTCTTCAGTGGAGCTTGCTCCCCCTGGCCCTGGTGGGCCTAGCGGGCGTTCTCTGGTTGACTGTGGGGCAGCACGGAGTGCATTCCGGACTGGATATTGTCGGAGGACCGTGAGTGGGGTACGGCTGGCGTCGCGGGTTCCCGCTTGACCTGGGGATTGGTGAGCCGTGCTAGTTGGGATACTCCGCTGGGCGTTTCTGGTGGGCCTGGCCACTGCCCGAGGGGGCTGCTCGAGTAGCTGAATACCTGCACGCAAGATGGCCGCGCTGGGAAATGGCGACGCCGAACCGCCTGAAAGGGGAGGCCGGAGGCCGGAGGAAGTGAATGGCGGTTTCCCAACAGAGCCCTCAACCCAAGAACAGAGGCTAAACCTCCGCCTTGACGCAATCTTGGCCGCGATCACTGCTACGAAGGATGAGCTGCACCAGGATATTGCGCAGGTGGCGTCCGGGCTCGGCCTGCTGAGGGCGGACCACGCCAAGCTCTCTGACCGTGTGAAGTCCAACGAACAACTGCTCCAGGAGCTGAAACCGGCGGTGGTCACGGCGGAGCATAAACTTGAGGACGTTATCCATCGACTGGCGATTCTGGAGCGTCGAGCAGAGGACGCGGAAGGACGCAACCGCCGGAACAACGTGAGGGTGGTGGGGCTTCCGGAGAAAATTGAGAAGGGTGATGCGGTGGCCTACTTGGAGGACTGGTTCCGCACGGTGGTGGCGCCGGAGGGCCTATCCCCCTTCTTCTCCCTGGAAAGAGCGCATAGGGTGCCCGCGAAGCCTCCCCTGGAGGGCCGACCGCCCCGACCGATGGTGGCCAGACTGCTGCACTATAAGGATCGGGATCTGCTGATCCAAAAGGCGAGAGATCGGGGGCCCTTCCAAGTAGACAACAGCAAGGTGACAATATTTCCGGACTATACGCAGGAGGTGCAGCGGAGCAGGGCCTCTTTTCTGTCGGTGAAGAAAGAGCTGAGAGAGGAGGGAATTCAATACTCCTTGCTTTTTCCAGCCAAGCTGCGGATCATCGTTGATGACAGGACTCACTTTTTCCAAACACCTGATGAGGCTTGGTCCTGGCTGGAACTGTATCGGGCAGGGACGGATCGAGCACACAGGCCCGCCAGGGATCGAGAGCAACCGGTCAGGGTCAGGAAGTCGCAGCGCATCCGCTCCCGGAATAGGCGCCAACGGGCCGAGCGAGAGGCGCAAATGCTGGCCGATAGACGGAGTGCGTTGGAGGCCACGGCGAACACCACGGGCTCGCAGCTGGAGGTCGCCTCCAGGGGCTTGGCTTCGGACGGTGAAGGTGAGAAGACTGGCGATGAGGACTCGGAGGTGGGGGGAGTGCCAGGGCCGAAGGTAACCCCACAAACGTCGGATGGTATCTTTAATGGGTGAAGCCTGTGGCCGCTGAACTTTTTGTAAGGCCTGGATGCTCCTGACTTCTATTGGACTGCCAGGTATGGGGCTGCATCAGCAGTACGGGGCTATGGGCGCGGGGTGGTTGCTCTGTCGTCCTGGTTCGGGGCTCCATAGTCCCCATCAGACCCTTAAGGTCTTCTGTGGTGTCGACCACAGATTAGTGTGATGTGTTGGGTGTTTGCGGTTTGGAACGGGGCTGAAGCTGGGTTACTAGGCCCTGTCCTGGGGAGGGGGAGGGTGGGAGTTGCGGGGTATGTTTTGAAGGGGTTGTACAATTGCTGCGATGCGGGTCACATTTATTGGCGTGTGCCACTGTTGGGATTGATGCTCTATGGGGACGTTACCTAATTTGAAATGTGTCACATGGAATGTCCGGGGTATTCGAACTATGGTTAAGCGCCACAAGGTACATACCTACTTGGTGAGGCGGGGCGTTCACATAGCAATGCTTCAAGAAACTCACTTGACACAGCAGGAATGTGGGGCGTTACAGAGGAGGTGGCGGGGTCAGGTGTTTGGCAAGACTTACTCAGCGTTTGCCAGGGGGGTGTTAATATGGATCAGAGCGGGCACGCCATTCCAAGTCACGAGTCAGAGGATAGATCCGGAGGGTCGTTATGTAGTGGTGGAGGGACGGCTGTGTGGAAGGGAAGTAGTGCTGTGTAACATCTATGCCCCCAACGCTGAGCAAGCACATTTCTTTGAGGGCTTATCGCGCTCACTGGCGTATTATTTGGCGGGCCCTATCCTGCTGGCGGGGGATTTTAACTCCATTTCGGATGTGCTGTTGGACAGGTCGCACCCGCCTTTGGTAGACTCCCCAGTGCGCAGACTTGCGACCCATAGACGGGACTGGCAGGAGAGGTGGGGCTTGGTGGATGTATGGAGGGCGCAGCACCCCAAAACTAGGGATTACTCCTACTTCTCAGCGCTGCATGATCTGCATGTTCGATTGGATTCGGTACTGTGTTGTGAGTCTCTGGCGAAGGTGGTGATGCACACTGAGTACTTGTCTCGAACCATCTCGGACCATAACCCACTGCTGATTTCTGTGCAATGGCAGCTGGCGAGATCGGCGGTCCCCACATGGAGACTTCGTCCGGAGACGCTGGACGACCCGGCGTTCTGTGACACGGTCCGACAAGGCATAGACGACTACTTCGCGATCAATGCTGGGTCGACAGCGACCAGAGCGAATGAATGGGATGCGATGAAAGTGGTGGTGAGGGGGATATGCATGGGCCGGTTTCTGACTGTGAGAGGGACAGTGCTGAATGACCTCGCAAAGGCGGAGGAAGTGCTGAGAGGGGTGGAACGGCAGCGACCGGAGAGGCCGGAGCTGCAGGACAGCCTGTTGCGTGCTAAGGAGGCGGTGGCAACTGAGACGGAGAGATTGCGGTGCTATGATTATAAGTTGTATGCGGTGAAAGTGCATGAGGAGCGTGATAAAGTGGGCACGCTCCTTGCGAAGCTGGCTGATCCGACCCCTAGAGGTTGTCCGGTTATGAGTGTGCGACAGGAGGATGGGGTTGTGGTTTGCTCGCAGTCAGCGGTCCTGGGGCGCTTTCAATCCTACTACACGGGTCTGTATGCCAGCCACCTCGAAGTGGAAGCCACGGACATTGGCGATTATTTAGATCAGATCCCTTTGCCGGTATTAGAGGAGGAGGAGGTCCGGGATCTGGGGGGCCCTGTCACCCTGGCCGAAATCAGAGGGGCGATTAGCCATATGGCGCGGAACAAAACCCCTGGGGTAGATGGGTTGCCGATCGAGTTCTACGCCAAATTTATGGAACTGCAGGATGTGTATGCGGAGGCGAAACAATTGGGGCGGTTGCCTGATTCTATGACGGAAGCGCTGGTTGTGCCCCTGCTGAAACCGGGCAGAGATGCTTTAGATGTCTCTTCTTTTCGTCCGTTGTCTATGTTGACTGTGGATTATAAGATTTTGAGCCGAATCCTGGCCACCCGGCTCCTGCCGCTGATGACCTCTTTGGTGCATAGGGATCAAGCGGGATTCATCCCCTCTAGGATCACTTCGATGAATATCCGTCGGCTGATTGGGGTCATTGATAGTGCTGCCTTGGCAGATCCAGGCCCGGTGGTGCTGACGGTTGATATTGAGAAAGCCTTTGATAGTTTGGAATGGGATTTTTTAGATGGCGTGCTGTTGAGGTTCGGGGTCGGGGAGGGGTTCCGGGGCTGGACGAGAGTGCTCTATTCATCGGCTAAGGCGCGGGTGCGGCTGGGGACATTGATCTCCTCGGTTTATCCGGTCTGTAGGGGCACGAGGCAGGGCTGCTCGCTATCCCCTCTGCTCTTTGCTCTAGCAATGGAACCATTAGCGGCGCAGGCAAGGACGGGAGTTGTTTTCGACGGCATTGCGCAGGGACATGACTCGCATTATATATCGTTGTACGCCGATGACTTGTTATTGTACCTGGCGGATGCTGGAAGGGCTCTAGAAGGCGCGGTGGATATGTTGGGCAGGTTCGGGAGGCTCTCAGGCCTCAGGGTGAACTGGACTAAGACTTGTGTGTTTCCGCTGCGGAAGACCACGCTCTGCCCGCAGCTCACGAGGCCGGTGGTGTGGGAACCTTCTTGTTTTACTTACTTAGGAGTGCGCATCTACCATGACACGGCGGACCTCCTTGAGGGGAATGTGGGGCGCTGTATTAGGGCGCTGAGAGGCAGTATGGACTTCTGGGCCTCTCTTCGGCTGTCTGTACTGGGCCGAGTGGCGCTGTTGAAAATGGTGGCACTCCCGAGACTCCTCTATTATTTTAGAACGCTGCCGGTGTGGATCCCGCAGGGTATCTTTAGGGAGCTGAAGACGTTGGTGACTGGCTTTCTCTGGGGCCACGGTCGCAGACGGGTGGCATTGACCACCCTGCTGAGACCCAAGTGTGAGGGGGGGATGGCCGTCCCCGACTATGAGTTATACTATCTGGCAGCGCAGCTCCAGGTCCTGATGCAGACCGTGGCCAGAGAATTCAGGGGGCCCGAGGATGGCCGGGGGGTCGGCGCTCAGAGGCATGTCTTGTCGTCTATTGTGATGCAACAGAGACTGGCCAGTAGGGACATCACGATGGAGGAATGGACACTCAGATTGTGTTGGAACAGGTACCTGAAGAGGGCTGGGAAGCGCCGGCCGTACGCCCCGGAGATTTCGTTGGGTATGCTCACTGCCTTACCGCACGGAGGTGATTGGTCCCAATTATTAGAGTGGGAGGACCTGGGCTTGCAGATGGTAGGAGACCTCTATGTGGACGGGACGCTGGCCCCGTTCCAGACCTTGCATGAGCAATTCGGCCTGCCGAGTGGTACCTTCTTGCTGCATGCGGCGGTTGTCGCGGCTCTGCGGAAGCATTGGGGGGGCGGATTGGCTGAACCGGAGGTGACGGCGGTGTGTCAATATGTGGTGATGGCAGCGGGCACCATCAAGGCGGTGACCTGCCTGCACAATAGGATGTTAAACGAAGGTCTGGCCCCGTTGGTCGAGTTGAAGTCGCGCTGGGAGGCCAGCATTGGTAGGCAAATCCCGGACTCTGTATGGGGTCAGGTGCTACACAGGGCCTGGAAAGGGACAAGGAATGCGAGATTCCAACAGGTGCATTATTTTGTGCTTCATAGGGCGTATTTGACCCCGGAGAGGTTACGTCGTCACTTCCAAGTGCTTGATGCCATGTGCCCGCGATGTTTAGAACCTGAGGCGGATCTTGACCACATGCTGTGGGGTTGCCCGAAATTGGGGGAATACTGGTCTGAGGTGGGGGACCTCTTGAATGCTGTTACGGATCGGGAGGTGGACTTTGATATGGCCACATGCCTGCTTCTTTGGTTCCCGCATACCAAAAAGACCAAGGTTACGAGTAAATTCATTGGGTTGGGACTGATACTGGCACAGCGAGAAATCACTTGGCATTGGAAGTCTAAAGAGGGGCCGTCTGTACGGAGGTGGAAGAATGAATTGGTGAAGTGGTCGAGCTGTGAGAGTGTGTCACGAATGCGCCAGGCGACTAGAACGGGTAATGAGAAGAGCTTGGACCTGGCACGGTCATGGGAGCTGGTGGTGCAGGCATTAAGGGACCACCTAACTGACGGCGAAGACACTGATCAGTTATGAGCAGGGATTCCGTGTGATTACTTGTTTGTTACAACTTCCTGGTAGTTGTCACCCTAGAGCAGGAGGGGGATGGTGGTACCCGCATTAGCAGCAATTGAGGGGGAGTGTTCAGAGTAGGAGCTGTAGAAGGGGGTGGTTTGCCGGCCAGCGGCGACCTCCCGGAACTGGATGGCCCGGGAAGGTAGTCGTGTTGATTTCGTGATATGACATTGGAGTGGCCTAGGATTGGATGGAGAGGGTGGGTTGGTTGTTCTGGGATAAAAGCAGAAACGAAGGGCTACACTTGACCTGTATCCCGAATAGGGCACGCACCGAGGTACCTCCAGTGAACTGACTCATTGACGCGCCGCCCAGCCTCCGGGATGTGGGCTAATTGGCTGTGAATTGTATTACTATAGTACTGTATGCTGGGTACTGTTGGTGTATGGGTTGGCTTGTTGGATGTGTTTCTTCCTGATTCTGCAATAAAAATATATTTAAAAAAAAAAAAAAAAATGGTACATACACCCACATGCATCAAGTGATTTTGGAGTCGCAAACAGTGCGATTCGGAAAAATCGTCCGTTTGCGATTCCAAAATCACATTTTGGGATGCATTAAACATTTTCACAAAATTCGCAATTTTTTGCCATTCCTAAAAATGCGATTGCATTTAAGGAATCGCATTTGTACGATTCCTTAAATGCAATGCATGATTTTTTTTTAAATTGCAAATTTAGAAATAGGAGGTGCAAATTAACACGAGGTTGACCCTCGTGTTAATTTGCGAAATCTTTCAAAAATGCTCAAAAATGCATTTTTGAAAGTGTCATGTTACACACATACATGTCCTTTGGACATGTGTGTGAAACTTGCACTTAATAAAACATTTCAAGGGTGCAGGGGGGGGTCCTTTGGACCCCTCTCAGCACCCTTGCAAGGCATCAACAAATTGCGAATCGCAAAAAAATAAATGCAAAGCGGCATTGATTCCTATGGGCCTCTTGGCCCATAGGAATCAATGTAATGCCATTCCTTAATTGCGATTCGCAATTAAGGAATCGCAAATTCCGAAAATTAAGAAATCCTAAAAACTTTTAAGATTTCTTGATGCATAGGATTTTGCAATTCCTAAATTGCGATTCCTTAATTTTCGCAATTTAGGAATTGCAAAATCCTACAATGATGCATGTGGCCGTAAATGTCTTGCATTATTATTTACTTTTCATACATATTTTTTTTTTACGAACGCAGAAATAGTGCTCTCGGAGCGCTCTCGGGAGAGCTTACCGGTGCGCGCACCCTGAGCGCACCAGGAAAAAATGTTAAAAAAAATATATATACATTGAACAAATAATTTTTTTTTTAAATATAATTAATTGTTTTAAAAAACAGCTAATAAAAAAAAAATCGTAGGTTACAAAGTCGATATGCAAAGGAATTAGCTTTTAAAAAAACTATGAAATTCACAGAAAAAACCATAGGTTTCACAATCGTTATAGTTAGGAATTAGCATTTAAAAAACCATTGAAATTCACTGAAAAAAAAATAGGTTTCACACTCGTTATAGTTAGGAATTAGCATTTAAAAAACCTTTGAAATTCACTAAAAAAAACATAAGTTTCACAATCGTTTTGGTTAGGAATTAGCATTTAAAAAAACTTTGAAATTCACTGAAAAAACCATAGGTTTCACACCAGTTATAGTTAGCTGAACATTTTACTCATACAAAACCATTAAAATTCCCACGTTATAGTTAGTTGGACTTACTATAACTCGCGCGCCCGCAATCCACTGCTGATGATGTCACATATTACATCATTCATGACATGGTCAGTGACATCACTGATGACATCACTGATGACATCTCAAATGACATCACTGATGACATCACTGATGACATCATCCATGTGATAATACGATGCACCTCCTCACACTCTAATCTAACCTTTGATACATCCAGTGTTCAATACAGACTACCATTCCTGAAACCATTGACACAGCAATACCACTTACTACATACACACTCACTGATTCATAAGTCTACACACACATCCACTCATTCACCCATACAATCACTCATACATACAGTCACTCATCAATACAACACTGTCATATGCACTCATACACCTAAACAGACATTCACACAGTGCCACTCATCCATGGAGTTACTCTCTAATCTACTCAGTAATGAAAATAATCAATCACACTCCTATTTCCTCATCTATACAGTTATACAAACATAACCTTACTTATTCAAACACATACTAACACATACTTACTCTCTTTTACAATCACTGATACAAGTACACATTGATCCATACAGTCACTTACGCAATCACAGGCTCTCACGTATAGTCATTGATATATGCCAACTGTCACATGCACTGTTTTTTACATATGTACTTACTTGGACATGTAGCACTGAGAAATCCATTCACTCACCAACACACCCATGCACACAGTCAACCGCACATACAGCTGTTTCCACATGTACTCTTGAACCCAAACACCAAGTGAATCAACTGCTCACACATCTATGCACAGAGTCACACACCTCCCAGCGACTACCACACACACTCACCCTCACATCCAAATACTTGGGCAACCAATCAATAACCCATATAGCCAGTCATATAGCTACTAATCAACACATGCAGCAGCTTACACAACAACAGACATAATGATGCACACATTCAGACAGTTTAGTCACTAACCTATGCATTCAGTAAGACACATTTAATCATTCACTCATACAGTCAGTTACGCACCTACTAAATCCTTCATGCAGACACTCATGCATACACTCATTCTTCAATATGTAAAACATATTTTAACTTTACAGGAACACACATTCACTGGATGATGTCATCAGTGATGTCATCAGTGATGTCATTTGAGATGTCATCAGTGATGTCATCAGTGATGTCACTGACCATGTCATGAATGATGTAATATGTGACATCATCAGCAGTGGATTGCGGGCGCGCGAGTTATAGTGAGTCCAAATAACTATAACGTGGGAATTTCAATGGTTTTGTTTGAGTAAAATGTTCAGCTAACTATAACTGGTGTGAAACCTATGTTTTTTTTCAGTGAATATATATATATATATATATATATATATATATCCACAACAAAGGTTAGCCCGAATGAAAAGAGGCCTCAGGCTAATCGGGCTAACCTTTGTTGTGGATATATACATATATATCCGTTCCAAACTCCTACTGATCGGCTCTGCATACCGACCCAACAAACGCAGGTACAGACCACAAGACAGCGCTGGAAGTACTTTCAAAAGGTGGTTTATTGCTCCCTTGTCCCCAGCATGACGCGTTTCGGCTACGTCACGGTAGCCTTGATCACATGACCATAGGAACCAATAATCGTGCTTTAAATACTATGCAAAATCATATTGAAGGGGCGTCAACAATAGATAGACATAAAAGACATACTAAAGCTCTCCATCCGAGGATACAAATATTGATTTAAATATAAATATACATCAGGAATATTCAGTGCATTTAAAATATAAGAAATTCATGGACAATCACTTTGAATTCAATATAAATGCCCTATCCTGGCTGATCCATCGGAAAAAATATTATAGGAACTTAAAGTGAATTTCTATGAATATATATATATATTTTTTTAATCCAAAATCACCGTCGAATGAAAGCACACTCAAACGCCAGCTTCATTAACTATGGCAAACAGCATTTATTGTGCATGAAGTCAATTTCCTCGCATTACGCGTTTCGGGGCTTCAATCCCCTTGGTCACAGGCATCGACATACAATGGGAAAGAATTTTCATTTAAGAACGCATTACACAGCACGTGACTCTTAACAGTTCTCCAATTGGTCACAGTTCCTTACAACATAGTGTTGCTTGCTGGAAGAAGTAGTCCATAATGTTATAGTAACATTACGAATGCATTCTCGTATCTTGTTACCTTAGTAGGCTCTGTCCCATTGTATTAATTTGTCTAAGTAAAAACCTTTCAGTAGGCCTTTGGCACAACTTGCTGTTTCCTTTGAGGCCAGCTGACATTCCACAGGCGGGGAACTTCGAATAGTTCAGTTGTCCCCCTTGCGGCCTCCAGACTTCAGGGGGGTGCGCTTCCGCGGCAGAGATGCGGCCGCATATCAATTTTTTTATCCAAAAGCACCCTCGAATGAAAGCGCACTCAAAAGCCAGCTTCATTAACTATGGCAAACAGCATTTATTATGCATGAAGTCAATTTCCTCGCCTTCGCGTTTCGGGGCTTCAATCCCCTTGGTTACAGGCATCGACATACAATGGGAAAGAATTTTCATTTAAGAACGCATTACACAGCACGTGACTCTTAACAGTTCTCCAATTGGTCACAGTTCCTTACAACATAGTGTTGCTTGCTGGAAGAAGTAGTCCATAATGTTATAGTAACGTTACAAATGCATTCTCATGTCTTGTTACCTTAGTAGGCTCTGTCCCATTGTATTAATTTGTCTAAGTAAAAACCTTTCAGTAGGCCTTCGGCACAACTTGCTGTTTCCTTTGAGGCCAGCTGACATTCCACAGGCGGGGAACTTCGAATAGTTCAGTTGTCCCCCTTGCGGCCTCCAGACTTCAGGGGGGTGCGCTTTCGCGGCAGAGATGCGGCCGCATATCAATTTTTTTATCCAAAAGCACCCTCGAATGAAAGCGCACTCAAAAGCCAGCTTCATTAACTATGGCAAACAGCATTTATTATGCATGAAGTCAATTTCCTCGCCTTACGCGTTTCGGGGCTTCAATCCCCTTGGTCACAGGCATCGACATACAATGGGAAAGAATTTTCATTTAAGAACGCATTACACAGCACGTGACTCTTAACAGTTCTCCAATTGGTCACAGTTCCTTACAACATAGTGTTGCATGCTGAAGAAGTAGTCCATAATGTTATAGTAACGTTACGAATGCATTCTCGTATCTTGTTACCTTAGTAGGCTCTGTCCCATTGTATTAATTTGTCTAAGTAAAAACCTTTCAGTAGGCTTCGGCACAACTTGCTGTTTCCTTTGAGGCCAGCTGACATTCCACAGGCGGGGAACTTCGAATAGTTCAGTTGTCCCCCTTGCGGCCTCCAGACTTCAGGGGGGTGCGCTTCCGCGGCAGAGATGCCGACGCATATCAATTTTTTTATCCAAAAGCACCCTCGAATGAAAGCGCACTCAAACGCCAGCTTCATTAACTATGGCAAGCAGCATTTATTGTGCATGAAGTCAATTTCCTCGCCTTACGCACTTCGGGGCTTCAATCCCCTTGGTCACAGCCATCGACATACAATGGGAAAGAATTTTCATTTAAGAACGCATTACACAGCACGTGACTCTTAACAGTTCTCCAATTGGTCACAGTTCCTTACAACATAGTGTTGCATGCTGGAAGAAGTAGTCCATAATGTTATAGTAACGTTACAAATGCATTCTCGTATCTTGTTACCTTAGTAGGCTCTGTCCCATTGTATTAATTTGTCTAAGTAAAAACATTTCAGTAGGCCTTCGGCACAACTTGCTGTTTCCTTTGAGGCCAGCTGACATTCCACAGGCGGAGAACTTCGAATAGTTCAGTTGTCCCCCTTGCGGCCTCCAGACTTCAGGGGGGTGCGCTTCCACGGCAGAGATGCCGACGCATATCAATTTTTTTATCCAAAAGCACCCTCGAATGAAAGCGCACTCAAACGCCAGCTTCATTAACTATGGCAAACAGCATTTATTGTGCATGAAGTTAATTTCCTCGCCTTATGCACTTCGGGGCTTCAATCCCCTTGGTCACAGGCATCGACATACAATGGGAAAGAATTTTCATTTAAGAGCGCATTACACAGCACGTGACTCTTAACAGTTCTCCAATTGGTCACAGTTCCTTACAACATAGTGTTGCATGCTGGAAGAAGTAGTCCATAATATTATAGTAACGTTACGAATGCATTCTCGTATCTTGTTACCTTAGTAGGCTCTGTCCCATTGTATTAATTTGTCTAAGTAAAAACCTTTCAGTAGGCCTTCGGCACAACTTGCTGTTTCCTTTGAGGCCAGCTGACATTCCACAGGCGGGGAACTTCATATAGTTCAGTTGTCCCCCTTGCGGCCTCCAGACTTCAGGGGGGTGCGCTTCCGCGGCAGAGATGCCGACGCATATCAATTTTTTTATCCAAAAGCACCCTCGAATGAAAGCGCACTCAAACGCCAGCTTCATTAACTATGGCAAACAGCATTTATTGTGCATGAAGTCAATTTCCTCGCCTTACGCACTTCGGGGCTTCAATCCCCTTGGTCACAGGCATCGACATACAATGGGAAAGAATTTTCATTGAAGAACGCATTACACAGCACGTGACTCTTAACAGTTCTCCAATTGGTCACAGTTCCTTACAACATAGTGTTGCATGCTGGAAGAAGTAGTCCATAATGTTATAGTAACGTTACGAATGCATTCTCGTATCTTGTTACCTTAGTAGGCTCTGTCCCATTGTATTAATTTGTCTAAGTAAAAACCTTTCAGTAGGCCTTCGGCACAACTTGCTGTTTCCTTTGAGGCCAGCTGACATTCCACAGGCGGGGACTTCGAATAGTTCAGTTGTCCCCCTTGCGGCCTCCAGACTTCAGGGGGGTGCGCTTCCGCGGCAGAGATGCCGACGCATATCAATTTTTTTATCCAAAAGCACCCTCGAATGAAAGCGCACTCAAACGCCAGCTTCATTAACTATGGCAAACAGCATTTATTATGCATGAAGTCAATTTCCTCGCCTTACGCGTTTCGGGGCTTCAATCCCCTTGGTCACAGGCATCGACATACAATGGGAAAGAATTTTCATTTAAGAACGCATTACACAGCACGTGACTCTTAACAGTTCTCCAATTGGTCACAGTTCCTTACAACATAGTGTTGCATGCTGGAAGAAGTAGTCCATAATGTTATAGTAACGTTACGAATGCATTCTCGTATCTTGTTACCTTAGTAGGCTCTGTCCCATTGTATTAATTTGTCTAAGTAAAAACCTTTCAGTAGGCCTTCGGCACAACTTGCTGTTTCCTTTGAGGCCAGCTGACATTCCACAGGCGGGGAACTTCGAATAGTTCAGTTGTCCCCCTTGCAGCCTACAGACTTTAGGGGGGGTGCGCTTCCGCGGCAGAGATGCCGCCGCATATCAATTTTTTTATCCAAAAGAAATCCATTCCCTCACCAACACACCCATGCACACAGTCAACCGCACATACAGCTGTTTCCACATGTACTCTTGAACCCAAACACCAAGTGAATCAACTGCTCACACATCTATGCACAGAGTCACACACCTCCCAGCGACTACCACACACACTCACCCTCACATACAAATACTTGGGCAACCAATCAATAACCCATATAGCCAGTCATATAGCTACTTATCAACACATGCAGCAGCTTACACAACAACAGACATAATGATGCACACATTCAGACAGTTTAGTCACTAACCTATGCATTCAGTAAGACACATTGAATCATTCACTCATACAGTCAGTTACGCACCTACTAAATCCTTCATGCAGACACTCATGCATACACTCATTCTTCAATATGTAAAACATATTTTAACTTTACAGGAACACACATTCACTGGATGATGTCATCAGTGATGTCATCAGTGATGTCATTTGAGATGTCATCAGTGATGTCATCAGTGATGTCACTGACCATGTCATGAATGATGTAATATGTGACATCATCAGCAGTGGATTGTGGGCGCGCGAGTTATAGTGAGTCCAAATAACTATAACGTGGGAATTTCAATGGTTTTGTTTGAGTAAAATGTTCAGCTAACTATAACTGGTGTGAAACCTATGTTTTTTTTCAGTGAATATATATATATATATATATATATATATATATATATATATATATATATATATATATATATATATATATATATATATATATATATATATATATATATATATATATATATATATCCACAACAAAGGTTAGCCCGAATGAAAAGAGGCCTCAGGCTAATCGGGCTAACCTTTGTTGTGGATATATACATATATATCCGTTCCAAACTCCTACTGATCGGCTCTGGATACCGACCCAACAAACGCAGGTACAGACCACAAGACAGCGCTGGAAGTACTTTCAAAAGGTGGTTTATTGCTCCCTTGTCACCAGCATGACGCGTTTCGGCTACGTCACGGTAGCCTTGATCACATGACCATAGGAACCAATAATCGTGCTTTAAATACTGTGCAAAATCAGATTGAAGGGGCGTCAACAATAGATAGACATAAAAGACATACTAAAGCTCTCCATCCGAGGATACAAATATTGATTTAAATATAAATATACATCAGGAATATTCAGTGCATTTAAAATATAAGAAATTCATGGACAATCACTTTGAATTCAATATAAATGCCCTATCCTGGCTGATCCATCGGAAAAAATATTATAGGAACTTAAAGTGAATTTCTATGAATATATATATATTTTTTTTTATCCAAAATCACTGTCGAATGAAAGCACACTCAAACGCCAGCTTCATTAACTATGGCAAACAGCATTTATTGTGCATGAAGTCAATTTCCTCGCATTACGCGTTTCGGGGCTTCAATCCCCTTGGTCACAGTCATCGACATACAATGGGAAAGAATTTTCATTTAAGAACGCATTACACAGCACGTGACTCTTGCCTGTTCTCCAATTGGTCACAGTTCCTTACAACATAGTGTTGCTTGCTGGAAGAAGTAGTCCATAATGTTATAGTAACGTTACAAATGCATTCTCGTATCTTGTTACCTTAGTAGGCTCTGTCCCATTGTATTAATTTGTCTAAGTAAAAACCTTTCAGTAGGCCTTTGGCACAACTTGCTGTTTCCTTTGAGGCCAGCTGACATTCCACAGGCGGGGAACTTCGAATAGTTCAGTTGTCCCCCTTGCGGCCTCCAGACTTCAGGGGGGTGCGCTTCCGCGGCAGAGATGCGGCCGCATATCAATTTTTTTATCCAAAAGCACCCTCGAATGAAAGCGCACTCAAAAGCCAGCTTCATTAACTATGGCAAACAGCATTTATTATGCATGAAGTCAATTTCCTTGCCTTACGCGTTTCGGGGCTTCAATCCCCTTGGTCACAGGCATCGACATACAATGGGAAAGAATTTTCATTTAAGAACGCATTACACAGCACGTGACTCTTAACAGTTCTCCAATTGGTCACAGTTCCTTACAACATAGTGTTGCATGCTGGAAGAAGTAGTCCATAATGTTATAGTAACGTTACGAATGCATTCTCGTATCTTATTACCTTAGTAGGCTCTGTCCCATTGTATTAATTTGTCTAAGTAAAAACCTTTCAGTAGGCTTCGGCACAACTTGCTGTTTCCTTTGAGGCCAGCTGACATTCCACAGGCGGGGAACTTCGAATAGTTCAGTTGTCCCCCTTGCGGCCTCCAGACTTCAGGGGGGTGCGCTTCCGCGGCAGAGATGCCGACGCATATCAATTTTTTTATCCAAAAGCACCCTCGAATGAAAGCGCACTCAAACGCCAGCTTCATTAACTATGGCAAACAGCATTTATTGTGCATGAAGTCAATTTCCTCGCCTTACGCACTTCGGGGCTTCAATCCCCTTGGTCACAGCCATCGACATACAATGGGAAAGAATTTTCATTTAAGAACGCATTACACAGCACGTGACTCTTAACAGTTCTCCAATTGGTCACAGTTCCTTACAACATAGTGTTGCATGCTGGAAGAAGTAGTCCATAATGTTATAGTAACGTTACAAATGCATTCTCGTATCTTGTTACCTTAGTAGGCTCTGTCCCATTGTATTAATTTGTCTAAGTAAAAACCTTTCAGTAGGCCTTCGGCACAACTTGGTGTTTCCTTTGAGGCCAGCTGACATTCCACAGGCGGAGAACTTCGAATAGTTCAGTTGTCCCCCTTGCGGCCTCCAGACTTCAGGGGGGTGCGCTTCCACGGCAGAGATGCCGACGCATATCAATTTTTTTATCCAAAAGCACCCTCGAATGAAAGCGCACTCAAACGCCAGCTTCATTAACTATGGCAAACAGCATTTATTGTGCATGAAGTCAATTTCCTCGCCTTATGCACTTCGGGGCTTCAATCCCCTTGGTCACAGGCATCGACATACAATGGGAAAGAATTTTCATTTAAGAACGCATTACACAGCACGTGACTCTTAACAGTTCTCCAATTGGTCACAGTTCCTTACAACATAGTGTTGCATGCTGGAAGAAGTAGTCCATAATGTTATAGTAACGTTACGAATGCATTCTCGTATCTTGTTACCTTAGTAGGCTCTGTCCCATTGTATTAATTTGTCTAAGTAAAAACCTTTCAGTAGGCCTTCGGCACAACTTGCTGTTTCCTTTGAGGCCAGCTGACATTCCACAGGCGGGGAACTTCGAATAGTTCAGTTGTCCCCCTTGCGGCCTCCAGACTTCAGGGGGGTGCGCTTCCGCGGCAGAGATGCCGACGCATATCAATTTTTTTATCCAAAAGCACCCTCGAATGAAAGCGCACTCAAACGCCAGCTTTATTAACTATGGCAAACAGCATTTATTATGCATGAAGTCAATTTCCTCGCCTTACGCGTTTCTGGGCTTCAATCCCCTTGGTCACAGGCATCGACATACAATGGGAAAGAATTTTCATTTAAGAACGCATTACACAGCACGTGACTCTTAACAGTTCTCCAATTGGTCACAGTTCCTTACAACATAGTGTTGCATGCTGGAAGAAGTAGTCCATAATGTTATAGTAACATTACGAATGCATTCTCGTATCTTGTTACCTTAGTAGGCTCTGTCCCATTGTATTAATTTGTCTAAGTAAAAACCTTTCAGTAGGCCTTCGGCACAACTTGCTGTTTCCTTTGAGGCCAGCTGACATTCCACAGGCGGGGAACTTCGAATAGTTCAGTTGTCCCCCTTGCAGCCTACAGACTTTAGGGGGGGTGCGCTTCCGCGGCAGAGATGCCGCCGCATATCAATTTTTTTATCCAAAAGAAATCCATTCCCTCACCAACACACCCATGCACACAGTCAACCGCACATACAGCTGTTTCCACATGTACTCTTGAACCCAAACACCAAGTGAATCAACTGCTCACACATCTATGCACAGAGTCACACACCTCCCAGCGACTACCACACACACTCACTCTCACATACAAATACTTGGGCAACCAATCAATAACCCATATAGCCAGTCATATAGCTACTAATCAACACATGCAGCAGCTTACACAACAACAGACATAATGATGCACACATTCAGACAGTTTAGTCACTAACCTATGCATTCAGTAAGACACATTGAATCATTCACTCATACAGTCAGTTACGCACCTACTAAATCCTTCATGCAGACACTCATGCATACACTCATTCTTCAATATGTAAAACATATTTTAACTTTACAGGAACACACATTCACTGGATGATGTCATCAGTGATGTCATCAGTGATGTCATTTGAGATGTCATCAGTGATGTCATCAGTGATGTTGTCGTGCAGGCCTCAGCCTGGCCCGCTAGTGCAAGGGGTTCGCTCTTCTGCGCACGAAGTCCTCAGACCCAAAGGAAAAAGTTGGCACGGAAACTGGAATTGCAAAACATAGAATTTATTACACTTTAGTGGTGCTAAAGTTCAGACAGTACCCTTCGGCACTATGAGAAGTAGCACAAAGGGCTACCGGACACATGGTTTATTTATACCCACACAGGGGCTCAAGAGAAGGCGGTACAAGCACAAAAGTACATTTTATGTCCATACAAGGTAATATCGAGAAGCAAAATCGATCAGTGGGAGGAGTTAACAGTCATGGGGTCTCGGCTAACACATTCCAATCTAGGGCTAACCTTTAGCAGATGTGGACCCTAACGGTCAGTGGCAAAACACAGAGATGCTATTATTAGACTGTTGCTGGGCAGATTCAAAGGCCATGAGAAGAAAGGTAGGACAACGCACATGGTCGACACGAGGCAGCGTGTGGCAGACAAAATGGCTGCCATGAATACAAAATGGATGCCACCAAATGTCAAGATATCGGTCAAAACTCGATGTCTTTTGCTAACGCTCAACTCAATCGACGTCAAAATACAACAGACGACCCTTTTAGCGTTAGCTAAAGACATAAGCTCTTCTATAATAATCAGTGCATTCGTCTCGTATATCTATGCACATTATATTGGTTACTTCTTTGTCCACCAGTTGTTGCGCTTTTACGGCATTTCGTCTGGACGGTATACAGGCGGTTATGCACATAGAACACAGCATTGGACCACAGTGTATATATAGGAAACAGGTGAAAATCAATGCAATTGCAACACACAGGATAGTCAATAGTTTCCAACCCCAAGCAGAGATCAGAGCCCAAAACCATCCCGCAAATGTCCAGGTACCATTCTTCTCATAAATATCAGAAGCTATTTTATGCAGTTTAAGAATTGCTTCGTAAACGGAAGGCGAATTATCAGGTATATACACACAACAACTACTTCCGATGACTTTACATGCTCCTCCTCTATCAGTTAACATGACATCCAGAACCATGCGGTTCTGAAGAGTTACAATTCTAGCGACTTGTAGTTCCTCAGTAATGTTACCAAGTGCTACAGCAGTTTCATTGGTGACAGCTTCCACTACTCTAGTTAATCGTCGTATTTTCCTGCTGTTTAAGGCAGCACCTACAAACGGGAACAGGCCTAGATTAAAATCAACATATTGCTGCAGACTAGTATCTGTCTGATCAATGTCATCAATTTGAATTGTTCGCTTATATCGATTCATAGAAATATTTTGAAACAGTTTAAAATCTCGGTGATAAGAAGCAGGTGCAAGGAAAACAGGTGGCAATAGGAAAGATACATAACAGATACCAGACCACCCTACAGGCAATCTATGATATCCATTACTTCCACATACTAGATATGTGTTATGTGAAGCCAAAAATGTACTATCGTTTATTCCATCTATATTTAATACAATAACACATTCACTGGTCCCTACTGGAATTCGTCCGATACTTTGTATGCAAAGGTTCGCCTTTGTGCGTGTTACAGTAATCACAGATTCATTGTTCGTAGTAGAGTCTCTCGTATGGGTGAAAACATAAGGTGTAGAGGCATTGTCCGGTCGATATTCTTCCCACTCCCATATAGTTCCATTCGCTTGAGGATAACCATGTTCATCTTGATAACACTCTTTATTCAAGCGAAAAAGAAGTCCACCTACAGTAGGTTTCCTGTTCGAAAAGAGAAGTGTACACCAAGCTCGACAAGAACCGTTATGCGAAAAAGGAAGTGGAATAAATGGCGTTCCACCTTTCTTCTGATGAGCTGGAAGCATACCACAAATCCAGCAGTTCGTAGTATTTGTGGCATCATGAGTATTGTGCAGAATTTGGATAAAGGTATTATTCAAATAAGATTCTCGATGTTTGTGCTCATGATAGGGAAGAGTGAAATGCTGATGCTCTTCCGGAATCGGAGTAGTAGGAACCATAAGAAATTTTCGAGCAGGGCTCGCTATCTCGATCGACCAGGTAATTACTGCAATAACTATTAAAACAATAAAAACACTCAATACTCCCAAAATTCTTTTCTTAGTAGTATTCATAGTCTCAAAAGTCTTCTTCAAACTAAAAAACAGAAAAGTAAAAAAATAGTCAATGAGCTCTTTACCCTGGGTAGACGCTGGTTTCTTCGCCACAGACCAATACAGGTGTCACTACACTACGCAGGGCTGATCCCCCTCCCTTGTCATATCGGCTCTCCGTTTCCACTACCCAGAGTGGTTGCTCAACCAGTCTCGCAGCAAAAACCTTCAAATCTTTCTTTTTGATCTCAAATCATAGCGTGCTGCTCCAAAAGTTGTCTGGTCCGGGAAGAACTCTGCAGATCCGCCAGGTGATACAGCAGGGCCTTTCTCCGTAGCTAGGATATTTCGGTGATCAGTCAAAACAGCAGGTTCCACCAAGGTCGACAATACCTTGCGGCAGTGGGTACTATGGACCCAATTACGTTTGTTGGTTATCCGGACTGCCGTCCTCGTAGCAAGAAGAACTTGCTCTGGTCCACGCCACCTTGGCTCCAAGCTTTTCGACCTCTCGAATGATTTCACCATTATGAAGTCGCCGGGACGGAGTCCATGGCCCTCACCTTGGGATTTGTCCGGGAGCGCTTCTCGAACCTGTTGATGAATAGAAACCAAGCTGTCAGTTAATTGTGCCAAATAGTCATTCATTAAAACACAAGGTACATCATACACAGATCTTGGCTTCGGAACTCCCGGCCGTCCAAACACCACCTCGTACGGGGTAAGACCCGTTCGAGAATGTGGTACTGATCTAATGGACAACAATGCCAATGGCAACGCATCTGGCCATGTCAACTTTGTGGAGGCATGAATCTTTGCAATTTTGAGCTTGAGAGTGCCATTATACCTTTCCACCAATCCTGCAGATTGTGGATGGAACACAGCATGAAATTTCTGCTTGATGCCTAATCCCTTCAGGACATACTTGATAACCTCCCCAACAAAATGAGGTCCGTTATCATTCCACAAAAGTCTGCAAACACCAAACCTCGGGAAGAACTCCTTCAGTAGCACCTTAGCAGTAGTAATAGCCGTATTATCTTTCGTGGGGTATGCCTCAATCCATTTACTGAAGGCACAAACCACCACTAGGACATACTTCAAATTATTACACCGCTCAAATTGAAAGTAATCCATTTGCAAAACTTCAAAAGGTGCAGTTGGTGTAACAAAACCTCCAGATGGAACTCGCGTCCCCTTTCCAGGATTATATTGCAAGCAAATCAAGCAGGATTGTACTACTCTCTTACCTGTGTTAGCAATCTCAGGATGCTCCCAAACTTGCGTAAGCATTTTCGTCATAGCAAGAGCTCCAACATGTGCCATACCATGTGCCATCTGAACCATGGGTTGCACGAAAGCTATAGGCAGCTTCCATCGATCCATTTGCTTGTTTCTCCAGCAACCTTCATCATCTAACTCTCCTTCTTTAGACCATTGTTCACGTTCTTTATCAGAAGCTGTCTTCTGTATCTCTCGCACTTCCTGCCTAGCGTCGTACCATCTTTCAGCTTGCGATTTCACTACATACATAGAAGTGGTATTTCTCTGCATGGCAGTCTCAAGAGCTATATGATCTACAAAAGCATTCCCTTGACCAATTTTATCTGTGACTTTCTTGTGTGCACTGCACTTCACTATAGCAATTTTCTTCGGCAATGTCAATGCAGTTAGGAGATTGTGCACTAAATCTCCATGCATTATCTGCATTCCATGAGACGTAAGAAAGCCTCTTTCCTTCCAGAGTAGGCCAAAATCGTGTGCTACTCCAAAAGCATAGCGGCTATCTGTGTAAACGTTCACACACAAACCAGCGCTGAGCTCACACGCTCGCGTCAGTGCTATCAGCTCAGCTGCTTGAGCTGATTTCTGTGGTATGCGAGCTGTCTCCACTATCGTCTCAAGTGTGGTGATTGCATATGCGGCTGAGGTCGTACCATCCTGTAATTTCAAACAAGACCCATCAACCCACAATTCACCATCTACATCTGGAAGGGGCGGATCTTGTAAATCAATGCGGCCCTTTGTCTGTTCTTCAGTCAGAAAAATACAATCATGCGTTTCTTGTGACTGAGGCTGAGTCACCGGATATGGCAATAAAGTAGCTGGGTTCAAAGTTGCACATCTCTTTAATGTAATGTGGGGGGCTAACAGTGTCAATTCGTATCCTGTAAGACGAGCGCTAGTCAAGTGCTGCGTCTTTGTCTGATTCAAAAGGGCATCAACAGCATGTGGTACTAACACTAACATTTTATGTGACAAAACTATTCCCTCAGTCTGTCGAATAGATACCGCTGTTGCTGCAACTGAACGAAAGCATCCAGGTAATGCTCTAGCAACACGGTCAAGAACTGCAGAAAAGTATGCACACAGGCGTTGCTTATCGCCGTGTAACTGGACCAACACTGACAATGCACATCCATCTTTCTCGTGCATGTAAAGTGTGAAAATCTTTGTATAATCTGGTGTGCCTAACACTGGTGCTGAACAAAGAACTTGACGTAACTGTTGGAAAGCTTTTTCACATTCATCTGTCCATGGGAGGGGTACAGGGGTATCTTTCGTCAAAAGTGCTAACAAGGGCTTAACAATGTGTGAAAATCCCAAAATCCACTGTCTACAAAAGGAAGTAAGACCCAAAAGTGCACGTACTCCTTTCTGTGTGGTAGGAACTGGCGTATCTAAAATGGCTTGTATGCGATCTGATGTCAATGCACGTCCCTCCTTAGACAAAAGGTGACCTAAGTAGGTTACCTTTGGTCTACAATATTGCAGCTTCTTTCGAGAGACTTTGTGATGATGTAAAGCAAGAAAAGAAAGCAAAGACAAAGTACATGTTTCACACTGCTCCGGGGTATCGGCTGCCAACAAGATGTCGTCGACATATTGTATGAGAGCCACACCTTCGGTCAACACAAAGGAATCAAGTTCCCTTTTCAATGCTTGGCTGTAAATACTCGGACTTTCAGTGTAACCTTGAGGAACTCTACAAAATCGACACAATCGATTATTCAAAGTGAAACGAACAAATATCGGCTATCAAAATGAATAGGGATCGAGAAGAAAGCATTCTTCAAATCGATTACAGTAAACGTGGTAGCAGTCGGAGGGACTAAAGTAAGAAGTGTGGTAATGTCTGAAACCACAGGGTATTGTGGTATCACTATCTTATTCACCTCCCTCAAATCAATAATGAACCTGTAAATTCGTGTATCTGAGTCTTTCTTCAAAATCGGAAGAATCGGGCTGTTGCAAACATTGTATGGGACCTCCTCAACAACCCCAACTTGTATCAAATCATGAACAATTCGTATGAGTGCTTCCTCTCCCTCCTGTGAAATGCGATATTATGGCAAACGAGGTAACACAGCTCCCTCCTTGACACTAATTTGAATCGGAGGGATAACCATCTGACCCACATCGGTGTCTGAGGTAGCCCATAAAGATGCAGGAAGTGAAGCCAATACAGCATCTTCTTTAATCAAACAGATTCTATCAGATTCAATGTAATTATCATTTAGAATGACACGCACCCCTTCAGGAAAACATCGTATTGTAGCTCTAAAGTGTTTTAGCATATCAAGACCAAAAATATTATCTGGAGTTTTCAGGGAAAGTAAAAACGGACATGGAGCATCAAATTTATCAACAGAAAATAAAAGTGGCTGGGACAATGGGCTAAGGGAAGGTGTTCCATCGAAACCTATCGAAGTAATAGTTGTGCCAGACAGGGGAGCCCTCGGAACCAATTGTTTAGACAAAGCGCTACGTGTAGCTCCTGTATCGACCAGAAACCGATCAGTTGAGCCCAAAACATGTGCTGTAACATAGGGACCCGTCTGATCTACTGGAACTTCAACTGATTCCTTACCCCATCCTAGGCAATCCTATGCATGAGCAGAATCGTACAGATCAGGTTGAACATAATCAGATACTTGACATTGATTCCGCTTATCAAATGTGTTCTGTCTTTGTTGTGGACTTGAATTCACATCAGATCTGACTCGATCATTCGTATTACCACGAGGCGCCGAGAAACCTGAACCAGGTCTTCCTTGGCCCCGCTCCCGAGCTTCTTGTTGAGCATGAAGCACCGGGCAGTCTCGCGCCCATTGGCCGTATTGTTTACAATATACACATTGATTCGGAGCTATGTCTGAACGGCCAGAAGAAGTATTGGAAGATGGTCGGCCACTTCTATCATAATTTCTGTTGAGGCCCCGATCGTATCCTCTAGAAGGCGGGCCATACACTTGAGCCAACATAACTTTCGTTTTTAACTCTTTCGACTTCTTGTCCTCAGTCCCCTTCGCCTCCGCTTCCTGGCGCTCATAATACTGAGCCATCGTCAACACAGAGGCCGGAGAGGATGTAGTCCAAGAACTTTCACTAACTTTTAACCGACTCACTATACTGGGTAACAAATTCGAAACATATTTACCTACAAACAGATGTCTGCCGGTATCTTCAGTAAGAGACTGACCACTAAAATCATGAAAGGCTTCCTCAAAGCGAGTAAAGAAATCAGAAACCGATTCATCTGTCTTTTGTTTACAGGATGCTAAAACAGTCCAATCAATCTTTTTAGGGGGAATGACCGTTTTAAGTTTAGTTAAAATGGCTGCAGGAAGATCTAATATCAGTCTATGTGGTTTTTGGGCGGGCTCCCTATCCGTATCTATGCGCTCTACCTCTTTCCATTCGGCTCCAAGAACAGCGCGATCATAGATTTTACGAACGGTCCTCCACATATCTGGGGGTAAAATAAGACCGAAAAACAAATCTATATCACATAAAGTCATAACACAAGAATTCAAAGCACCCTCGACCTCTTCATAAAAGGCAGCTGGATTTTTACGCGGATCAGGTAACGCGTTTTTAAGTGCCATTACATCTGCTCTATTCCAGGGAGTGTAAACCCAATCATAAATAAAATAGCCCTTCACATCGGCAGAATATTTATCATCATTATCACCCGCTCCTTTAGGAGGAACATACAAAGGCGCGGCTTCCCGCATGGGTTTCATGACAACTGGTATCATCTTATCTGTCATGAAGATAGGACGTTGTGTCTCTCCGGGCGGATTAGTCTGTGGAACGGCGTTCGCAGCCTTTTTCTGCTCCTTCAGATGCCTCGCCTCGTCTCGTATTTTAACCAGTCGTCTAATGAAATCGGGTGCCTGAGAAAAAACAAGAAGACCATCACGTATTTGTTTATGATCATTTGCAATATCAACAGGTTCTAAAACATCGGAATATTTCCGAAACATCTCAACTACTTCATCAGCAAATGAGGCAGTGAAATACATCTGCTCTTTCTTTGTCCAAGTCTGTGTATTAGCGGAAAGATCGGCAGCAGAATGTGCGCTACGCAATGCTTTACGGGCAGCTTGTCTGATATCAGCCGATCGTTCTACAGACAGCAAAGATCGGGAATCCCGCGTTTTCTGTCGTTCCGTGTCAGAATCCTTGTCATCCCCGGACGGAGCAGACGGAGCGATATATACGGAGGTGGAGGTCGATCTAATAACAAAAAATCATCTTGTGGTTTATTAAGGACAGGATAGAGAGGCTGACGGACAGGATATTGGCAAGATATCTGTAACCTTCGTTCTTTTTCCTCTCGTTCCTGTATTTCTTTTGTTTCTTTCTTTCGTAACTCCAGCGCTTTCTCATACACAGTCTTTCGCTGTTCCTTCTCAATCAACGTTTGCTCACGTTTCTCCTGCTGTCGTACTTCTTTCTCCCACATTCGCAAACTCTCAAACATATCACGTCTAGACTTCCGCTCAAACAAACAGCACTCCACATGTTCAACCTTTCGCGCATCAAGCGACCCATGCAAGGGCCAACGTAACTCAGGATCCTTTTTTGTGTATTTGTGCCACAATGTGCTGTACATTATGGCAGAAAGACCAAACTTCGCATACATATCTCGATTAGGGGTCCCCTCGGGGGGAGCCGGCTGTGATTCTTCAAGTCGTAAACTGGCGCCACCAAACAAGCAGCACATCTTACGAAGTGCGCGGCAAACAGGCATGCTTCAAAAATAGTGCAAGATATACACTACCATAGGTAAAGAGCGCTTAAGGTACTTTCTTAGTACGACGCGCTATACATAGAAAGGGCGGAGAAAGCTCCGTGCATCGCCTGCCTATATGAATTGCAATCCATAGATTGCTAAACATAGGACCCAAAACCAAACCAAAGTAGACAAGTCTATCCAAATACAAAGTGCTCGGGCAAGCGTTCCTAAAACTGCCTTACCAATAAAAGAGCTTCCAAATGCCAAAACCTACAACAAAGCGCCGCAACCCGACTCTTACCAATTGTAGGCTGTCCAGATTCCAACTGCCAAGTTTCAAAATTCGACCAAACGGTCACTGCACGGCAGACCAGCAGAAGAGATCTCAGTCGAGGACCGGCGCCACCTGGATGGTCGGATCGGAAAGTAAGGAAGGAACACCTCGGATACCAAGACACGGGTCTTATCTGATAGCGATCGCGACCTCAGCGAAGTTCCGAACCTTCGTCGCGACCAATCCTTCAGGCATCCGAGTCGCCGATGAGCCCCACGTGCCGGGCGCCAATTTGACGTGCAGGCCTCAGCCTGGCCCGCTAGTGCAAGGGGTTCGCCCTTCTGCGCACGAAGTCCTCAGACCCAAAGGAAAAAGTTGGCACGGAAACTGGAATTGCAAAACATAGAATTTATTACAATTCATGAAGTGGTGCTAAAGTTCAGACAGTACCCTTCGGCACTATGAGAAGTAGCACAAAGGGCTGCCGGACACATGGTTTATTTATACCCACACAGGGGCTCAAGAGAAGGCGGTACAAGCACAAAAGCACATTTTATGTCCATACAAGGTAATATCGAGAAGCAAAATCGATCAGTGGGAGGAGTTAACAGTCATGGGGTCTCGGCTAACACATTCCAATCTAGGGCTAACCTTTAGCAGATGTGGACCCTAACGGTCAGTGGCAAAACACAGAGATGCTATTATTAGACTGTTGCCGGGCAGATTCAAAGGCCATGAGCAGAAAGGTAGGACAACGTACATGGTCGACACGAGGCAGCGTGTGGCAGACAAAATGGCTGCCATGAATACAAAATGGATGCCACCAAATGTCAAGATATCGGTCAAAACTCGATATCGCTCAACTCAATCGACGTCAAAATACAACAATGTCACTGACCATGTCATGAATGATGTAATATGTGACATCATCAGCAGTGGATTGCGGGCGCGCAAGTTATAGTGAGTCCAAATAACTATAACGTGGGAATTTCAATGGTTTTGGATGAGTAAAATGTTCAGCTAACTATAACTGGTGTGAAACGTATGGTTTTTGCAGTGAATATATATATATATATATATATATATATATATATATATATATATATATATATATAGTGAATTTAATAGGTTTTTTAAATGCTAATTCCTAACTATAAGTGGTGTGAAACCTATGGTTTTTTCAGTGAATTTCAATGGTTTTTTAATAGCAAATCTTTATAGGTATAGAAAGTGAAAAATTTTAAAAATAATTTTATATTGTATAAATATGTAAAAAAAAATTTTTTTATTTTTTTTATTTTTAACCCGGGGCGCGTACCGGTGAACGCACGGGTAAGCGCAATATTACGGCGCGCCCTGGGGCGCGTACCGGGGAGCGTCCCGGGAGCGCTATTGCCACGAACGAAAACAACATCGTGACGTATCGCGTACACGCATGATGCGTCATATGACGCACAGCGTAATCGCAACCAAAAGCACGCGATCGTATATGATTGCGAAACATCCTGACGTGCTTACGCTACGCACCCGCGGGCGTGCCCCGGAGCGCGACTACGGGCGCGCCCCGGGGCGCGTAGCGTAAGCGCGTCGGGTCATGTGACTTGAAAATAACACTTTCTATTGATGCAGAACAGTTTTGGTTTCTAAATGAGTAATGCCTGGGTCTTGTGACCAGCCTGGGTCTTGTGACCTGAAAATAACATTTTCTATTGGTGCAGAACAGTTTTGGTTTCCAAATGAGTAAAGCCTTGGTCTTGTGACCTGAAAATAACACTTCTGATTGGTTCAGCACAGTTTTTTTTTTTACAAATGATTAAAAAAAACACCTTTCTTCCTTACTCTGACTTTGTCCTTTGACTGAGGAAGATCTGTTTCATCTACATAGACAATTCTTTTCTACTTTGAAATGGCTACTGTAGCAGCAACAGCTGGAGCATCTGTACCACCACCACCACCACCAGCACCAAGAGGACCACCACAACAATACATTGGTGGTGAAGAAGAGGAGGAGGAGGAAGATGAAGATGAGGAGGGGAGCAGATGGCTGCCTGAAGAAAATAACCCATACAAACCAAAAGAACACATTGTATGGGAGTTTTTTTCACTTCCAGAGGGGAAGAAAAAAGTTAATGCGGCGAAGGTAACATGTCGAATCTGTGGTGCAGAACTCTCAAGGGGCAATCCAGATAAAAAATATTCATTTGGTAATCATACCATGATACGGCATATGACCCGGAAACATCCTGCTAACTATTCTCGGGCAGAGATCAGGGAACTTGCCAGTCACCTCCGCCAGTGTTCAAGGACCAGCTCCAAAAGAAAGGAACCCAGTCAATCAGGACCAGAAACATCAGAGGTGATGCCTTGTATCCAGGAACGATTTGGTGATTTTAAAGTCACTTGTACTGGATGTGGCAAGCTTATGTCCTATGGGGAAAAGAGTGTAAAGCTCATCGTCCTTGCTGGTGACAATCACGATTGCCCCAAAAAAAAGAAATAATTTTTTCAGTTTTTTGTTTTTTGCTTCAGTTGAGCCATTTTTAATTCCCTTTCTCTTTGTTTCTTCCCATAAAAACTACAAAAAAATATATAACTGTTTTGAAAATTCCAAAAAAGTACAAAATGTTCAAAAAACATTAAAAGAAATATAAAACAACAAAAAGAAGAAAAAAAAGTTATTTTTAGAACTACCTTTCATATATAAAATTAAACCTATATTTTTAATGAATCTCTGTCAATTTTTTTCTTCTTAGGGTACGCGTACCGGGGCGCGCCCCCCCAAAAATAGAAAAAAAAAATTAATGAAGGAGTTAGCATGAGGGAAGAACACAAAGAGAGTAATGTTAAGAGAAAGAGAGCTACAGGATGAACACAGAGTGATTGTTTATTACATAGTAAACAATAGAGAAGGTGTAATTGGGTGAAAGTGAGAAAAGTAAAATGACTAAAGGAGCGACAGAAAGGAAGAGAGAGGAAGAACACTAAAGTAGAGATAGTGGGAGAATGTGACTGGCTGTTGAAAAAAAAAGAAAGGACAGTAAAAAATGGGGAATGAAGGGTAGTGGCGAAACCGGGATAAATGAAGAACGATGAGCGAAAGTGCGAAAAGACCAGGAAGTATAAGTAAAGAGGGGTGAAAGAGGGGGAAAAATTGAATTAGGATAAGACATGGGGAGTGAGAAAGAGAAAGGACAAAGAGAGTAAAGGAAACAGTACCTGAATGGGCTTGAGTGAAGCAGCAAAGAAAGATAAGTAATGCAGTGTGTGTGACTTATAGGGAGTCAGTGGGTGTAGGTCGGGGTGTGGGTGTGTAAGGTGTGTCTGTGGGTGTGGCTGTGTGGGGTGTTTCGGTGTGGGTGGAGGTGAGGGTGTGTGAAATATGTGTCAGGAGTGTATGAGTGTGGGGTGTATATGTGTTCGATGTATGTGTGTGTATGGAATGTGTGTGTGTGTTTCAGGTGTGTGTGTGGGAAGATGATTTTTTGTGTGTATGAGGTGTGTGTGTGGTGTGTGTGTGTGGGGTGTATGTTAGAGGTGTGTGTATGTGTTGGGAGGAGGATGAGGTGTATGTGTAGGAGTAAGGTAAATAATTAAGAAAAAGAGAATGAGTGAAGAAGCAAAGGAAGGGAACAGAGGGTAAGTGAAGTAAAGAATAGGGATTGAAAGAAGTTGAATATGAGAGGGAAAATAGGGAAAGGGGAGTAAACATGTAGAATAAGAATAAGTAAGGGAAGCACAGTAAAGACACAGGAGTGAGGTTGATTGAGAAAATGTTAGTGAGCTTATAGCAAAGGGTGATGACAAACTACATTTTTTTAGTTATACTTACCATATAATAAATGTAACTTTAATTAATTTTTTACTACACTTTGTATCTGTGAAAGAGAGAAGAAAAAACTAAGTTATAATTAGTAAAATGTATATTTTAAATTAAAATATACAAATGAAGAGGTTAAAAATCATAACACTCTATTTAGAAATAAAGTAAGAGTGAAGGACACAGAAAGGGAAATAAAGTAAGGTAGATGGATAAAAAGAGATAAAAAGAAATAGAATGAGAGCAAATTACTAAAAGTAAGGCATATAGATTCACTGACACAGAGGAAGAGAAGAACAGAGAAATGGAACCAGAGTAAAAGAAATGGGATGAAGAACGATGAGAGAGGAGCAGTGAAGTTGTTGTAAAAGAAATGATAGAAGGTAGATAAACACAAGTGAACATAAGACAAGGAGAGTGAGGCACTGAGGACATAGAAGTAGTGAACGAAAAATAACGAGAAGAGGTCAAAAGTAAGGAGCAAACAAAGATAAGCAAGGGAGAGTGGGTGATTTATAGCGATAGAGTGCAATAATACTGCTGAGTGAGTAAACAGAAATTACTAAAACAGCAAAGGAGGAAAATACGGAAAAGGGAAGTAAAGCAGAGAGACTGAAAGCTGAAAAGTTATGCAAGGGAGAGAGGGGATGCAGACAGTTGAAATGAGAATGAAGGGTTGTCAAAGAAGTGGAGTAAAGGAACGGGGTTACAGAGAATGAGAGAAAGACATTATAAGTGAGTAAAAAGAGCTGAAAGAGGATGGAAAAAGGAAAGTGAGTGTCAGAGAATGGGAATACAATTTAATTTACACAATCCAAAGTATAGAATAACTTCTACAACATGTTACATAGTTTATTGTTGCTGTTCTCGGAATATATTGAATTTCACTTAAAACAGTGAGTTCAAATTACTCATCATATCACAGCGGGAAAAAAAAACACAATCTAAAAGATTGTGTTTTAAAAAAAAACTTAGATACTGACAAATGACAAATGTACGCTAATCTTTGATTGACTTACTTTTCCTTGAGGCCAAATAGTATATCATGGAGGTCCTTTTCTCGTTGCAAAGTACTTTGCTGTTCACTTAAAAATCCATTTCATCGACTTTCTAAAAGAAAAGCTCCAAGAACATCTGGAATATTTTCAATATTTTCATATACTCCTTTTTTTCAGTCATGACTCTTTACTCATTCCTGCACCTTTCCATTTGGCCAAATAGTGTCAGATGTATGAGTATACTTTGAAATTAATTCTCAGACACTGTGAAATGACCTTTTTCCCGACGTTCTGAAATAAAGCACTACAACATTTTCACAATATTTAAGTATTTCTAAAACCATCTCTGACTCACTCATGTTCATCATTTTGTATAATACTAATATTAATAACTATGAGATCCACTTACAGTACCTATATGACAAGTCAATTTTTTATATCGCCTGGATCATGTCAGGATTGCACTCCGCAGGATCCGCACGTAGCAACAATGCTCCACCTCCGGACCCTCCGAACACCCTGAAGTATAAACACAGGGTGTTCAGACGATACGGTGAGGGAAAAAACCCCAAAAGGGGAAAAAACCCGAAAGAATAAAGAGGAGAAGGAAGGGGCAGCAGGGAAAAAGAAACTGTAAGACAAAAGTACAAGGGTTAATACAAGTCTTAATCCCTACGCTCATTAATGTCTCACTAAAGCACCACCGGTAGATTCACCTGTAAAGTATGCATTCATACACCAAACTGCTGATTCTTCAACCTTCCTCCTATCCCCATAGCCAGTTATCAGCTGTCTCAAAAGAAAGTAGTTCCTTATTAATCAAGATGAAGTATCAAATGAAAACAAGCAGCAGTGCTGTAAGTAATTAAAGGCTCCTCTCGAGAGTTGATTAAATCCTCCTTTGCATTTGAGAGCGAGAAAAAATCCTTAACCATATATACACACGTAGGTTAAACCAAATACGGTATGACGTGGTTCCCTCACTACTGTCATCCGCTTTGGTGTTTGTTAATCCACTGTAAAGTGTTTTGTACAACAATGTCACTGTTCGTGACGGTAGTGTGGAGGTCCGCCAGTCCCCCCCTACACTCCGCCACTGATCGTAGCCAAGAATAAACAAGGCTTGTAGTGCAGCTGTTATTCAGCACAGCGCTAGCAACAACAAGCCTCAGGACCCGCTAAGTACAAATGTTCCTCGCAGCCGCGAGGCAAGACAATCACTGAGACTCCAGAGATGAAACAAATACAACACGCGCTGGCCAGCGCGTGTAACACAAATACCGGTCTGATAGTCTTCCTTCGAATCGGGGAAAACAGCGATGAACACCGGATACACACAGGAACCAAACAGAGGAGCAGCCGCTACCTCCGAATACCAAAATCACGAGCCCTAACTGTCGGGCTCTGCCCCGTATTATCCTTTGCTCGCCGGGGATTCTGGGTACCGTAGTTTAAACCCCAGGTTTGCTGGGTAATGTAGTTTATGCAGGCGCGGTAACCTGCTATCTGACAGAATGCCCTCCTCCCAAGCACCTCCTAGGCCCAGGCTTCGCAGGAAACCTGGAATGGAAAGACCTAACCGCTCTAGGAGCATTGATATTACTCACAGGTTCCCACGAATCTTCCTCGGGACCATATCCTTTCCATGAGACCAGATACCACAACTCCCCCCTGCGGACTTTGGATTCACGGATAGACCGCACCTCATACTCCAGATTCCCATCACCAACGATGGCAGGAGGCGCCGTTCGACGCGATGTGAAGGCCCTCTTCAACAAATGCACATGGAATACAGGATGGATTCTCAATGCAGCAGGCAGCTTCAATTTGTAGGCGACGGGATTGATGCGTCACACTATAGGGTAGGGCCCGATGAAACGCAGATGGAATATGCTCCTCAACCTGAAACGAATGTACCTCGTCGATAGCCACACCTTATCCCCTACTTTGAACTGATGACCGGGTGCTCGATGTTTATCCTCCCATCTTTTATACACCTCTTTGGCCTTAAGCAAGTGTTTTTGCACGTCTTTATGTACCTTTCTTAGAATCTGTACATGTTCTTTAACAGAAGGCTGGTTACTCAGGTCTGCAGGGATAGTGATCGGCAAAGTGTTGGCATCGTAACCAAAGTTGGCTTTGAAGGGAGACATGCCTATGGAACTGTGCCACGCATTGTTGTACGCCAACTCTGCCATCCACAAAAGTTCCACCCACGATTCGTGTGCTTCCTTGGAGTAGCAGCGCAGATATTTTTTTAAGGTCTGGTTCAGCCTTTCTGTCTGTCCATCAGTTTGAGGATGGAAACTGGTAGAGAGCGCTGACTCAATACCCAACGCCTTGCACCACATACGCCAAAAACGGGCGATAAATTGAGGCCCCCTATCAGACACGATGACTCGTGGAATGCCATGCAAGCGTATAACATGAGAGGCCAATAACTATGCGGTCTGACTAGCCTTGGGAAGGTTCACACATGGTATGAAGTGTCCCATCTTCGTCAAATTGTCCACCACCACCAACACTGCGGTCTTTTCCTAGTCAGATGACAGACCCGTAATGAAATCTAAACTTATTTTCTGCCATGGCCTTTCAGGTGTGGGCATAGGCATCAACAGAC
This sequence comes from Lissotriton helveticus, assembly GCF_964261635.1. Classification (NCBI taxonomy): domain Eukaryota; kingdom Metazoa; phylum Chordata; class Amphibia; order Caudata; family Salamandridae; genus Lissotriton; species Lissotriton helveticus. The sequence continues at coordinate 1,587,391,940 of NC_136057.1, forward strand.
CTTTCTTTTTGGTGTTTTCCCCTTTTGCTCTTGCGCAGGTATCGCACCTCACTACCCACTGGTTTGCGTCTTTAGCCAAGGACTCCCACCAAAAATGTCTCCTGAGCAGGCTCACAGTCTTGGTCACCCCAGGATGTCCTGCTACAGGAGCTTCATGACACCACCTGAAGGCTTTCTTACGGATCTCTTCAGTTGGCAGAAATAGACACTCCCCCTGGAAAGGCAAACCCTGTCTCACCTTCCGGCCTGATTTGGCCGCCGCCCATCGGGCCCAAGACCCCAAAGATCTGGAACCCTTGATGTCATCCAGAAACTTCTCGGCTCTTACCACACACACCACCTTGGTGGAAGGAATGATGGATTGCTCCTCTTCCCGCGGTCTCGTGGGAAACTCCTGTCTGGAAAGGGCATCTGCCTTCCTGTTTTCAGAGCCGGGACGAAAGGTAACCACAAAGTTGTACTCGGAAAAGAACAACATCCACCTCATTTGCCTTTGTGTCAGATGCCTAGCGGAGGACATGTATTGAAGATTCCTATGATCGGTGTACACCGTCACAGCCTCACAAGCCCCCCACAGGTAAGGCCTCCACTCCTGAAAAGCCTTCTTGATAGCCAGTAGTTCATTTTCTGCAATAGAATAGTTGACCTCCGCCGAGCTCAACTTACTTGACAGGTAAGCAACCGGATGTAGCTGACCCGTGTGTGCATCCCTCTGTGACAGAACCGCACTGATGGCCTCATCTGAAGCATCCGCCTCAACTATGAATGGATATTCCAAAACAGGATGAGCTAACACTGGTGCTGTAATGAAGGCCTTTTTTAGAGCTTGAAACGCTTCCACTGCCTCCCCTGTCCATACAAAAGACTTCCCTTTCCTTAACAACCTGGTGATGGGGACAGCAGTCAGGGAAAAATGCGATATAAACCGACGGTAATAATTGGCGAACCCCAAAAAGCTCTGCACCTCCTTCACGTTCTTTGGGGCTGGCCAATCTCTCACCGCCTGTACCTTTCTCTCGGACATCTGTAATCCATTGGGACTAAGGTTCACTCCCAGGAATTCCACCTCTTGTACCCCAAACTCACATTTACTCAGTTTCACGAATAAACTGTGTTCCCTTAGTTTCTCCAAAACCATGCAGACATGGCGTTGATGGCAAGATACGTCTTGTGAGTAAATTAAGATGTCATCAATGTACATCACAACGAACTGATCCACATATTCCTTCATAACATCATTAATAAAAAACTGGAAAGCTGCTGGAGCGTTACAAAGCCCAAAAGGCATCACCAGGTACTCGTATAGACCAAATCGCGTCTTGAACGCCGTCTTCCACTCATCCCCCTCTCTTACTCTGACCAGGTGGTATGCCCCGCGTAGGTCCAACCGAGTATAGATGTTAGCCTCCCTCACCTGATCAAGCAATACCGAAATGAGTGGAAGAGGATAACGGTGACGGATGGTGTTCTTGTTCAAGACGCGATAGTCTACACACGCTCTCAAATCACCATTAGCCTTTGCTATGAAGAAAAGAGGAGAAGCAGCTGGAGAACGGGATGGACGGATGAATCCCAACCTAGAATAGCGCTCTATGTACTCTTTTAAATGCGTAGTCTCGGGTACAGACAAAGCATATACTCTACAAGATGGTATAGTAGCCCCCTCCACTAGATCAATGCGGCAATCATATTCCCTGTGAGGGGGTAGAGTTTCTGCCTTTGCCTCGCTGAACACATCACTATAGGCTAGATACTCAACAGGTAAACTGACATTCTTCTCTACAGCAGTAGCTGCCAAAAAGGGGGTGGCTAACACCGTGACATTAGCAGACACACATGGTGTCAAATGATCCTTGCAGTGCTCTGGCGAAAACCGAAACGTTTTCGACTGCCAATCCACCACAGGGTTGTGTTTACGTAGCCAAGGCATACCCAAGATGACTTCGTACTGGGGGGCAGCTATGATGTTCAAAGACAAAACCTCGGAATGCACACAGCCTTGTAACACCAACGACAATCCCAACTCGCCAGTTCTTTCAGTGATCTGACCAGATGTTAATGGTTTCCCGTCAACCGCTAACACAACCTCAGGCTTCTCCCTAGAGACTCTAGGCAAGGCTAAACGTCTTACCAATCCTTCATCCACGAAATTACCTGTAGCCCCAGAATCTACCATCATCAATACCTGATTCCTTTCTAGTTCATGTTCCAGCGTCATGACAATCACCAAGTGCGGCTCTGTTTCCTCCCCACCCAGAGAGGCCAATGATGTGAGTTTCCACTCATGTCCCCCTTCCGCACTGGCCTGGTTCTCTTCCTTATGCACACCTTCCTGTCCTGTCTTGGATACAGCAACCCTTTTAAACCTACTGACATTCCCTGTAGATTTTGGTTTAGAAGGGCATTCCCTCACATAATGTCCCTTCTTTCCACAGTACATACATAAGCCCTGTACTCTTCTTGCTTCCCTCTCTTCTCTTGACAAAGGCGCTCTGAGCGCACCTATCTCCATGGGTTCAGAAGGAGGATTTTCAATTCCCCCCGTCGCTTTACGCTGGTTTTTGTCACCACCATAAAACCCTCTTTCCCATCTTCTCCGGTTACTCCCTCTGTCAGACAAACGACTATCCAACCGTAACACCAAATTCACCATATCAACAAAGGTAGTAGGCTGAGGATCTACCTGGGCCACTACGTCTTTTAAGTCATCATGTAACCCCTGATAGAAAAGGGACATCCTTTTTTCCTCCGGCCATCCGGCTTCGGCCACCAATCTATTGAAAGCAGTTAAATACGTGACTAGTTCACCTCTTCCCTGCCTTAAAGTTCCCTGTCAGCGCTAAAAGTCGTAGCTCTCCGGTCAAAAACCCTTTCGAATTCTGTCTTAAACGCAGTCCAATCTGACAAAATGGCATCGTCACGTTTAACCAACGGAACTGCCCAATCTGCCGCATCCCCCACCAAATATGAAATCAAAAAAGCCACCCTGGAATGGTTAGTGGGAAACGATGAGGGCTTACATGAGAAGTGCATGAGGATCTGAGTCATAAACACATGAACCTTACGAGGGTCCCATGAGAACCTTCAGGAGTAGCCAGTGGAATGGGCGGAGGCACAGTGACTTGAACGTTAGAAGAAGGGGCGGAAGCATTAAAAGGGTTACCGCAAGGGTGACCGCCCGGACCTACTCCAGAACGGTCGCTCCCCCACGCTCCTGAGCACTACTATCTGTCCGTGCTGCTACCCGCAACGCACTGTGCTTTAACACACGCCTTACTGGAATCGGTATCATTCAAGATTGGTATCGTTATAATTGTATTTGTTATCGTCTTGTTTTGCCTGTCTTGTAGCAATTAGAGTGTTTATCTCGCATAGTGCCGCACTATCTGCTCTGTTTCATAGCGCGACCTTGCTGAGGCTTTTCTGCATATTAGTAAAATTGACTGCACACTCGGTGCCTTTAGACATTTGCTGCCCCTGTCTCGCTTTCCCTTTGACCCTCCATTTTGTTGTTGTGGTTTCCCCTGGCCCGCCCCTCATCCCCGCTACTGCCTCCCTGCTGACCCTCCCACGCTCCGCCCCCTCCACTCTCCACTTATGACACATGTCCCTACGTGCAGCGTCCATGCGCTGCGGCCGCGCCGAAGGTGCGCCAAAGGTAAGCCCGTCTACGCCCGTCCACGCCTGGCCCGCGCCCAGCGCCAGACCCCCTGGCCCCCGTCCCACCCACCCCACCCGCATTACATACGACGCCTCCACCCTCTTAGCCCTAAACCCCGGTCGACTCCCCAACTGCGCCCAAGCCGCTCCTGGACACACCCATGGACCCTTCACATGCAACTCCTGCAAGTATGACGGCACCAAGACCTACTCCTCATCCACTAACACCAAACAGAGATCTGACACCAACCACCTAAAATGCATCCTGATCAACACCCGCTCGGTCCACAGGCACGCCATCGACCTTTGGAATCTACTAAACACCATCTCTCCGGACGTCGCCTTCCTAACAGAAACATGGATGAACGCCTCCTCAGCCCCAGACATCACCATTGCCATCCCGGAAGGCTACAAGATCATCCGAAAAGACCGCACCCACCAAACAGGAGGAGGCATCGCTATCGTCCATAAGAATTCCATCCGCATCTCAACCAGCTCAGACGTCAACCTCACTAGCGCCGAACAGCTTCACTTCCAGATCTACACCGACCCCAAGACCACACTCAGAGGCACCCTCCTCTACAGACCACCAGGACCCCGTGCACAATTCAGTGAAGACATCACTGACTTTATCACCCCACACGCCCTCCCCTCCGAGGACTACATTCTATTGGGAGACCTCAATTTCCACCTGGAAAAGAGCAACGACAGCAACGCCACCACCCTTCTGGACAATCTCGCCAACCTCGGACTCAAACAACTTGTTAATACCCCCACTCACTACGCAGGTCACACACTCGACCCTATCTTCACCTCCAGCAAACATATCTCCTTCAGTCACACCACAGTTCTCCATTGGACGGACCACAGCTGCGTTCACTTTGTCTACAAAAAGACCACAACCCACTACCATCCTCAACCTACTCTGCGAAGAAACTGGAACAAAATCACCATCGACCAGATCTCCTCATCGCTTCTTCAAAACCCCCCTGCCCACTCTTCGAACCCCAACCAAGCAGCCATTCACCTCACTCAATGGCTAACCAACAGCGCCGACAACCTAGCACCTCTGAAAAAACGTCAAATCAAACTAGGCAGCAAAAACGCCCCCTGGTTCAACGATGATCTTAAGAAATCCAGGAAACTCTGTCGCTCCCTTGAGAAGGCCTGGAAAAAAGACCCAAACACCAGCACCAGGGACGCCTTCAAAAACGCCACCCCATACACCACCAACTGATCCGAACTGCCAAGAAAGCCGCATTCAAAGACCGACTAGACAACAACGCCCACAACAGCAAGGAATTATTCAACATCGTCAAAGAGTTTACCAACCCTACTGCCAACTCCAACGACATCACCCCCTCTCAAACCCTTTGCGACTCCCTAGCTTTGTTCTTCCATGACAAAATCGCAGACATCCACAACAGCTTCGACAACCAACCCGGAGACCAACCCACCCAACCTTCTGCCGTACCTTCACCCCCCTTGAACATCCTTAATGACTGGAACCCAATCTCCACTGAGGACACCATCCGCCTGATGAACTCCATCCACTCAGGATCCCCCACAGACCCATGCCCTCACCACATCTTCAACAAAGCAGACTCCATCATAGCACCACACCTCCGAGACGTCATCAACTGCTCCCTCAACTCCGCCACCTTCCCGGAAAGCTGGAAACACGCCGAACTCAGCGCCCTTCTGAAAAAACCCACAGCTGACCCCACCGAACTCAAAAACTACCGCCCCATCTCGCTCCTTCCATTCCCGGCCAAAGTCATCGAGAAAGCTGTCAACAACCAGCTCGCCGCCTTCCTCGAAACCAACAAATCCCTTGACTCCTCACAGTCCGGCTTCCGAGCCAAACACAGCACTGAGACCGCACTCATCGCAGCAACAGACGACATTCGAACTCTACTGGACAATGGAGACACAGTCGCCCTCATCCTCCTCGACCTCTCCGCAGCCTTCGACACAGTCTGTCATAGCACCCTGTTACATCGCCTTAGAAACATCGGAATCCAAGGAAAAGCACTGGAATGGATCACCTCGTTCCTTGCCGGAAGAACTCAGAGAGTCCGCCTCCCACCATTCAAGTCAGAGGCCACTGAAGTCATTTGCGGCGTGCCACAAGGATCTTCACTCAGCCCCACCCTCTTCAACGTATACATGAGCCCCCTTGCAGCCATCGCACGCCAACACAACCTCAACATCATCTCCTACGCTGATGACACTCAACTGATCCTCTCACTCACCAAAGACCCTAACACCGCCAAAACCAACCTACATGCAGGAATGAAAGAAGTAGCCGAGTGGATGAAGCACAGCCGTCTGAAACTGAATTCAGACAAAACAGAAGTCCTTATCTTAGGTACCTCTCCCTCTGCCTGGGACGACTCTTGGTGGCCAGAGGCCCTTGGAAAAGCACCCATCCCGACGGACCACGCACGGAACCTGGGCGTCATCCTGGACTCCTCACTCTCGATGACCAGACAAGTCAACGCCGTTTCATCATCTTGCTTCAACATTCTTCGCATGCTCAAAAAAACATTTCGCTGGTTCCCCACCGAAACTAGGAAAACGGTCACCCACGCACTGGTTACAAGCCGCCTGGACTACGGAAACACCCTATATGCCGGTACCACCGCAAAACTTCAGAAAAAACTCCAACGCATCCAGAACGCATCAGCCAGACTCATACTAGACATCCCGCGTAAAGACCACATTTCTGGTCACCTGAAAAACCTCCACTGGCTCCCCGTCAATAAGAGGATAACATTCCACCTTCTAACCCACGCACACAAAGCACTTTACGAACTTGGACCCGAATGCCTCAACACACGACTTTCCTTCTACACCCCCTCCCGCCATCTACGCTCTTCCAACCAAGCCCTTGCTGCTGTACCTCGCATCAACAAAACCACCATGGGAGGAAGATCCTTCTCCTACCTGGCGGCTAAAACCTGGAACTCACTTCCCATTCACCTTCGCCTCACTCAGAACCACCTAGCTTTCAGAAAGCAACTAAAAACCTGGATATTCGACATGTAATTCCCCACCCTTCTTCAAGCGCCTTGAGACCCTCTGGGTATGTAGTGCGCTATATAAATTAATTGACTTGACTTGACTTGATAAGCATTCCACTTTTTCCCGTAAAGCAGCGGTCTCTGCTTTAGAGGAGGCCAACTCCTGCTGTACCAAGACTAAGGCATGTAACACATTCTCCATGGACGCCATTGTTTCCACATACGGATCGGGCAGAGTGAGATTCTTGGGCTCGTGATTCTGTCAGGATTGCACTCCGCAGGATCCGCACGTAGCAACAATGCTCCACCTCCGGACCCTCCGAACACCCTGAAGTATAAACACAGGGTGTTCAGACGATAGGGTGAGGGAAAAAACCCCAAAAGGGGAAAAAACCCAAAAGAATAAAGAGGAGAAGGAAGGGGCAGCAGGGAAAAAGAAACTGTAAGACAAAAGTACAAGTGTTAATACAAGTCTTAATCCCTACGCTCATTAATGTCTCACTAAAGCACCACCGGTAGATTCACCTGTAAAGTATGCATTCATACACCAAACTGCTGATTCTTCAACCTTCCTCCTATCCCCATAGCCAGTTATCAGCTGTCTCAAAAGAAAGTAGTTCCTTATTAATCAAGATGAAGTATCAAATGAAAACAAGCAGCAGTGCTGTAAGTAATTAAAGGCTCCTCTCGAGAGTTGATTAAATCCTCCTTTGCATTTGAGAGCGAGAAAAAATCCTTAACCATATATACACACGTAGGTTAAACCAAATACGGTATGACGTAGTTCCCTCACTACTGTCATCCGCTTTGGTGTTTGTTAATCCACTGTAAAGTGTTTTGTACAACAATGTCACTGTTCGTGACGGTAGTGTGGAGGTCCGCCAGTCCCCCCCTACACTCCGCCACTGATCGTAGCCAAGAATAAACAAGGCTTGTAGTGCAGCTGTTATTCAGCACAGCGCTAGCAACAACAAGCCTCAGGACCCGCTAAGTACAAATGTTCCTCGCAGCCGCGAGGCAAGACAATCACTGAGACTCCAGAGATGAAACAAATACAACACGCGCTGGCCAGCGCGTGTAACACAAATACCGGTCTGATAGTCTTCCTTCGAATCGGGGAAAACAGCGATGAACACCGGATACACACAGGAACCAAACAGAGGAGCAGCCGCTACCTCCGAATACCAAAATCACGAGCCCTGACTGTCGGGCTCCGCCCCGTATTATCCTTTGCTCGCCGGGGATTCTGGGTACGTTAGTTTAAACCCCAGGTTTGCTGGGCAATGTAGTTTATGCAGGTGCGGTGACCTGCTATCTGACAGATCACTTTTACTCAGAATATATTTTTAAACAGCAAAATAACCTCTATTAACTACTCCCGTCTTCATAGGCCAATTACTTTTACCTAAATTTTGGCTGTAAAAACACTAGGTATGAATTTATAAAGCCAAAAGGCAAACGTTGTTTGAAAGTCAAATGAGTGTCGTTACATTGGGTCCAACCTTTAGAAGTTTTTAAATAGCATGTGTAATGCCCTGATGTTGTAGAAGGACCATCATGAAAAATAATAGCTACATGTTGTAAAGGTTCTTCCTGATATCGATAACTGAGAAGCCACGAAATTTTTAATAGAAGTTGTCAATTTAGTTCCATCAGGTCTACATCGTTGGAACATTAAAATGACATAGTGACCATAATTTTGTAGAAATAATGTGGACAGCATTGCAGATTTACATTGGGTACACACCATATTGTGATCCGCTGCTCTAACTAGATTATTAAAAGGCACTGATTTGCAGTCTGGTAAAGTCAAATATATAAATATTTCAGAGTCTATTCTAGTAGTACTTGATGAAGCACAGTTATCACAGTCATGTTGCCATTGATAAGAAAGGTTAAACAGATTTTTTATATCTACTCCTTCATCTTGCAATACATCAAACATATACATTAAAAATTCCTGACAATCCTGCTAAATATTCAGTGAAAATTGATTTTGACCTGAACATATGTCTAGAAGATTTCTAATTTCTGAAACACTTTCTATTTTTGCTCTATCACTACTACATTTCTCTAACTCAGAATTCAATAAACAGCACAATGTTTGATCCTGATTTTCAACAATCTGTTTTTGTAAATTTTGAAGAAAAAAAACAACATTAACTACTACATTAGCATAGCAGTTGACACCAGAACTGTTTTCAAACTGAAATCCAACAACATCTTCAACACAATCCTTTTTCTTTCTCTTTACAATTACACTTTTATCCTTTTTGCTGATACCTCACTGCAATTACTCTCATTTCTTCTTTTTCGGCCTACCACACGTTTTTCAATCAGAGGATATTGAGGCAAATGTGGAGCCTACTCTCTTCTTAACCTATTGTATTCTTTAACACAATCTAGATCTGCACAAATCTTTGTTTCATCACACTCAATCAAGTACAATCCTGATAAAGTTCTGACTCGTGATAATGCCACATATGCCATACCCTCTTTAAACACAGAACTTCCAATGTTCACCAAAGCGCTATCTACACTTAAACCTTGAGACTTATGAATTGTCACCGCATATGCCAAACAAATAGGAAACTGTTTTCGGCGAACATATAAGTCTTTCACGAGCAAAAATCTAGCTGAACAACGACAAATTTGTTCTATTTCATCAATGCCATCAAATTTAATTTTTAAAATTTCAATTCCATCTCTATTTTTGTAATTCACAAAACCAACAACATGACCCATTGCTCCATTTACCAGACCTCTTTCAACATTTAAATTCCTTCTCAAAATGATACGACAATTTAAACACACATTCAGAGTCTTTTCAAAACCAGCAGTTTTAGATATAGTCTTCTCTAATGAATCCAATTTTGATTTCAAATTTTCAGACAAAATAATTGTTGCTCCCATATGCTCTATTTTATCTGTAGCTTCCAGTTTCACTATCTCTTCATTTTTTAACTGTAACATTTTGTTGTTGAACATGGAACATTCTTTCAGAGTTGGCATCAAACATATGCCAGATTTCTACTCGTTAATTTTCTTAAAAATATTCTCTGGAAGAATGTTTTCATTTGGGTACAAATTTGAAATTAATCGTCCATGTAAAGCTTCTTTCCCTTGCTGACTTACTTTTCAGATTCTTACATCTTGTAAAATATTTTTATAACCTTCATCGTTTGCCTGCCGCATATTTTGAAGCAGTTCTGCATATTTGAAGTTTAACCATATATTAACGTTTCCAATGCTTCCTAAGCACTTCCTGGTATCTTCATGCGTGAGCATTTTGAACACAGGTTGTCCTTTCACTGGAGTCAACTGCAGAAGATATCCAAAAACAATAATATGTTTTCCTCCAAATAAGACATCATAGTCTGTTCTAAGAATTTCTTGCATTCTCAAATGCACAAAAGCAAGCATTATATTTGACACCATGCTTACTTCATCAATGATAAGAAGTTTCATTTTCTTCAGGACTCTCGAAACTTCGGAACACGCATCTCCAGATAGCTTCTGATACTCCAATTTGTTATCATGCTCCACTGGCAGCATCAGTAAACGATGTAAAGTAATCCCTTTAATGTTGTGTGCAGCCAGCCCAGTTGGAGCGGTAACAACACAAGACAGCGGTGATTCAGTCCTTTTCTGCAGATAAGTTGCAATTGCTTTAATCAGAAAACTTTTTCCAGTTCCCGCTTCTCCACTCACGTACAGTTGGACAGGCTTAAATGATGTACATGAGCACTCTTTTTTCTCATGACTGAATCCATGTTCTATCTGTTCTGTGACTTCGTCATATATCTGTTTCTGCTCAAGGTTTAGTTGTTTCACCAAATCTTCTAAGTTAACTTCATCATCTTGAGCTTGTTCCATAGCTCTTTCCACCTCATCCATGGCAGTGGCAGCTTCATTTTGGATAATTGGTCCTCCAAGTGGATCCTGACTCAATGAAGCAGAACTCTGACTGTCTTGAGAACTGTCTCTAGCAATCTCTGCGCAATTGTGGCTTCTTGCTCTATTTCTTTGTTCAACATTTGCAGATAATTTGGAAAAACAGGACATTCTATGGTATCCTTGGTTGCATTAAAAGAATCTTCATAACAGAGAAAATCTCCAAGTAGTTCCTCTTCTGTACGCCATGGCTTAAAGAGTTGCAAAAGACCTAAATAGTAAAATTCTCTTTTCGCTGGATTTTCGCAACTCAATTTTCGATGATTACTCAAATGGCCTTTTTTCTGTCTCACTAGACATCCTTCACACCCAATGATAGCATATATTCCATTGTTAATATCTTCTCTGATGGTTCTCTTATAAATATAGTTTTGCAGAACTTCATACAAACAACTGTTCTCAAGATGACTACTTCTATTTGGATAGTATGTATCCAACATGTTGGTCTTCAAAATATCTGTACTTTCTGGTTCTTTCTCCGCCAAATACTCTATTTCTTGTACAGATTTCAAAACTCGATTTCGTGTTGCAGAAAGACCTAGACTCACCCAAATGATGGTTCTAGATTTGGCATAGAGACTTGCTGACGACAATCGATCAGAACATTCATATGCTCCAATTTCTCGATGCGACAACATCTTCAGACTGTAACTGTATAATTTCTTGCTTAGGCTCTTTTCATGTGAAATGTCCTCCCACATTTCCTTCAGTTCTGTCTTTTCTTTTTTTTGTGATGTAAGACGTCACATATCGAGCCACAGCAATAGAGTTGTCAGCAACGAATTGAAAATCCATGTTAGCATTCCACATGGACAAAATCACTGGGTTGTAGTCGTTGATGTACTTGGACTCTTCGTTTCTTTTTAAATTGTATGTATTTTTTGGTGATTTCCTCATAACACTATGTCGCAGAGAAGACATCAAATTATTTACTCTTCCTTTAGAAATCACTGGTCGTGGAAAGCCGAAACGACATTTTGTGTAGAACTTGTCCTTGTTTCTGAATTTTCGACGACAGTACTTTCCACAACGATGGGATTGAAAGCATAAAACTTGTTGCCTTAAACTGTTTTCTTCTGTAGTTTTCGGAACAGCACATGTTGAATACTCTACAATGTAGCTCATCCCTGTCTCATCCGAATCTGTTCCAAATGTGGGTGCATCTTTAATCCATAACAACATATGTATGTGAGGAGCACCTCTCGCTTGATACTCCTTTCTCCAGAAGAAATCCAAAACCTCTCCAAGGGGAGGATTTTTTTTGTTGGTAATAAAAGACATCATAGCTTCAAATCTATGATTGAAATATCTGCATACATTCACTGGATCCAAAGAACACAGTTCTCCAGGTGTTTTGAATTCTATATTTTGTATATTTGCATTTGCCTCTCGTAGAAATTGAAGTAAGTCGTCCCATGGATACTCGGCACAGCTAAGAGTGAGGAACCATGTAGGAGTTCCTACGTTTCTTAGCATACATTTCAATTCCCCATGACGACGGTACCAATACTCGTTTGTACCACGCTGACATGCCATGAGATTGATTAGATGAGATTCCAAAATATTATCTTGCAGAATTACTTTCTCCATAAAGTCCCTCGCGGAAACATTTTGCAGATGTGCTCCACTTTTCAGTATATGGTTTACTGCATAAGAAAGCCCAGACAAGTCACTTTCATACAGTAGATGAAACAAATAGGGAATGCATTGACGAAACCTTGGATCTTCAGCATATAATCTTACAGTTCGATATTCAGATGCAGGAATTTGAAGTGGTCGATCGTCATATCGTCCACCTCGACCTGTTGGAAATAGCTGTGGAAAACAACGAGCTTCCAAACTTTGTTCCCATACACTAATGGGACTTCCTTTTGCTGTTTTCTTATGAAACAATTCAATTGCATTCCCCATTACTTCTTTGGAATGCAAAGGATGAACAGTATAATGTTCATATATTTCTTCACTTCTAGACACATCAACTTTTTCAATTTGGCCGGCTGAACAATCACTGTCTTCTTCTGCAGCTATTTCCTCTGCTCCAACACTTACATGTTTATAATACTCATTGTTTTTGACTAAATACAACGTTGCCTTTTTGACTTTCCTAACATCCACTAAATCTTGCCAGATTTTCTTACTCTTTGTCGGAACCCCATTAACTAGAATAACTAAAGGTTCCTCTTCTACTTTTTCTATACCAATTGTATCAATATTTTTCTTGAAATCTAGAGGCAAATAAACAACTCTTCCCTTTAATCCCCTCTGCAAATCTGAAGGAGGCAATTTTCCTATCTTAGGCTCCATGCGAACAATAGCCTGAAAAGGATGGACACATTGAATCAAAATAGACTCATATGTATTTAAATCCATCAATTCAGGAGGAATGTCTACCAACTCCAGAATATTATGAACAGCTCTAGCAGGCATTCTGTTTTGATTTAATTTATCATAACAATATTTACAAATACGCTGATCAGAACTCAAATCAAAACAATTCTCCACCCACAAATAAGTTGCAAAATCCTTCCACTCATAATTATTTATCTTTTCACTTTTTACGTATAAATCAACTAATCTAGTTTGATGCTTATAATGACTTCATCGACAACACACACAAGTAAAATTCGGCCTTTCACTTGATTTCACCTTAAACCTGGTAATTTCCTGCTCAAACTTTTCTGTACTTGAAATCTGTACATTGTCCTCCACATTACCTTGAATTGGTGTGTCAATTTCTTCACAAATCTTCTTCACATCTAATTCAGTTCCATGCAAAAGAGCACTGTTTAATTGTTTAAGCTTAAGTGCTGGACTTTTTACATAATACAACATTCTCACTAATTTCCTCATTTTGGTATGATGCACTGCTAACATCCTAAAATGATGAAAAACACTCTGACAGACTTTTCTAGAAAGACAAGCCAGTGAATGGCCTTGCAAACCTGTGTTTTCTCTCACTCTGCAAGGATCTAAGTCTTGCAACAACTTCACTTTCTGCTTTAGACTTTTCTTACTATATGTACGTAAGAAATTACAAAACAAATCAATTGATTCCTGTCGCACACTACAAATACGACTACACTTCCAAGTGTACACTGGACCCTTAGTACTTCTCCCTAAAACTTCATCAGTTAACACCTCTTCTGGTTCTCTAGCCACAAGTTTCTCTTTTTCAATCGGACAACCGTCTTTCACTTCATACGCTCGACCACTGGTGTCAACTGCATGCACTAAATCATTCTCCTGGAAGTAACTCTCCTCATTAAAAAATGGCTCACAACTTGAACTGTGCATCCATTCTCCAGAAAAAACTTTACAAAAATTAGTCAGATTAATTACTCTTTTCCATCTACTGTTTGATTTGAAAACATCAATTGTCTTGTTAAGTGTCCTAATTCTATTGATTATTAAAATAAATAATTTTTTCTTAACTTCAAAAGCCTGATCAACAATCTTCTCTACACTTTTCTTTTTCTTATAAAAAGCAGCTCTCTGTTTACCTTTCCTAATGTTTTTTAACAAATTTAAAACCACCCTATTGCGAAACATTCATTTACGAATGTCTCTAAACTGATTCTGCCTTCTATTCCTATACATAGTATTCTCTCCTGCTCCAGTTGTAGGATTCTTTGAGGTTCTCTCCTTCCTTTTCAAATTTACTCTCTCATTCTCTTTTTCTACATGCTGTCCATCATTTTTTTTTAAAGTACATATGTTCCGTATAAAAGACTTAGTTGTCTTACCAGGAGCTTGGTTCCTGTTTTTTTAAGTATTTGTTGTGGAAGAGTGCTTTAATTCCGTTGCTGTTTTTGATTTTTGTCGGTTACGTTGTTTTCTTGTCCTTTCCCTTGTGGGCATGTTTGCTTACTCTTGAAATCTTGATTTCAATCTGTGTTAAAGAAAAAAATAGCACATTATAGACCACTATTACCAAACAACAAAGCAATGACAAAAAGCAAACGATCTATTCAGGGTTACAGATCAGGTGAGGATTCTCCAGGGGTGCACAAAAGGTGAGGCCTGTATTGAAGAGTATAGTGGAAGACAGCTCTGTCCACAGGTACAAAGAAGATGAGACCTGTGTCTAAGTCCACTGCACTCTTATACAAGGCTTCACCACCTATGCTTCCCGGGAAAGCCCTCTCTCCCACTACAATCTTAATCATAAACCTCACCTCCTCTGTCCCTCTGGACATGTCTCACCTCATCTGCACAATCTACTTCCTAATCTCAGGTAACACAGATGACATAATTGATCCTCATTTATAAAGCCATGCGTCAGTTTTGTGCTACTGATGCGTCACTTTTTGTGACGCATTGGCAGCATAAAACATGTGCCTTGTTGCACCATATTTAAAAAGTGATGCATGTAGTTAGATGCGTCATTTTTTAAACCTCTGCACCACTTTATACCTCTGTCAAGTGTAATGTACACAGAGGGGTCATTTCTCCGCAAAAGCCTCGTAATAATGACGCAGTGAAATCTATGAGATTTCTCTGCGTCACTTTTAGGACACTGTTACATCAAAATCTTGCACCTGCCTCACAGCAGGGATAAGACTGAGGGAAACGCTTTCACATGGAGCTTCACAATTTTACAAAATACAATTCCTCTATGCAAACAAACTGAATATGCTTCCTACACTGAGTTAACACAGGTAACATCATTGTAAAGAGTCAAATTGACACCTGTGTCTAAGAGTGCAGTCGGGGATAGGCTTCATGAAGCCTAGTCCACTGCACTCTTAGACACAAGCTTCACCACCTACGCTTCCCAGGAAAGCCCAAACATGTACCTTTTTGCGCCATATTTAAAAAGTGACGCATGTAGGTAGATGCGTCACTTTTTAAACCTCTGCGCCACATTATACTCAAAAATGTAAAAGCCATTCATTTTCCCCAAAATCGTTTTTGACATCACATTTAGGAAACACAGCACAGATCCTATGTACAAGCATCTGCCTCACAGCAGGGATAAGACTGAAGCAAACGCTTTCACATGGAGCTTTCCCCATGTGATAGGATTCTGACACCTAAGCAGGAGTGCAGATGAGATGAAGACTGTCCAGGGGAGCACAAAAGGTAAGGCTTGTGTCCAAGACTGCAGTGGAGAGGACTAAACTGGAGTAGTGTGCAAAAAAAAAAGAACCTCATTTATGAGGCCCTGCGTCAGTTTTGCACTGCTGATGCGTCACTTTTTGTGACGCATCGGCGGCAGAAAACATGTACCTTTTTGCGCCATATTTAAAAAGTGACGCATGTAGGTAGATGCGTCACTTTTTAAACCTCTGCGCCACATTATACTCAAAAATGTACAAGCCATTAATTTACCCCAAAATCGTTTTTGACATCACATTTAGGAAACACAGCACAGATCCTATGTACAAGCATCTGCCTCACAGCAGGGATAAGACTGAGGCAAACGCTTTCACATGGATCTTTCCCCATGTGATAGGATTCTGACACCTAAGCAGGAGTGCAGATGAGATGAAGACTGTCCAGGGGAGCACAAAAGGTGAGGCTTGTGTCCAAGAGTGCAGTGGACAGGACTAAACTGGAGTAGTGTGCAAAAAAAAAGAACCTCATTTATGAGGCCCTGCGTCAGTTTTGCACTGCTGATGCGTCACTTTTTGTGACGCATCGGCGGCATAAAACATGTACCTTTTTGCGCCATATTTAAAAAGTGACACATGTAGGTCGATGCGTCACTTTTTAAACCTCTGCGCCACATTATACTCAAAAATGTAAAAGCCATTCATTTTCCCCAAAATCGTTTTTGACATCATATTTAGGAAACACAGCACAGATCCTATGTACAAGCATCTGCCTCACAGCAGGGATAAGACTGAAGCAAACGCTTTCACATGGAGCTTTCCCCATGTGATAGGATTCTGACACCTAAGCAGGAGTGCAGATGAGATGAAGACTGTCCAGGGGAGCACAAAAGGTAAGGCTTGTGTCCAAGACTGCAGTGGAGAGGACTAAACTGGAGTAGTGTGCAAAAAAAAAAGAACCTCATTTATGAGGCCCTGCGTCAGTTTTGCACTGCTGATGCGTCACTTTTTGTGACGCATCGGCGGCATAAAACATGTACCTTTTTGCGCCATATTTAAAAAGTGACGCATGTAGGTAGATGCTTCACTTTTTAAACCTCTGCGCCACATTATACTCAAAAATGTACAAGCCATTAATTTACCCCAAAATCGTTTTTGACATCACATTTAGGAAACACAGCACAGATCCTATGTACAAGCATCTGCCTCACAGCAGGGATAAGACTGAGGCAAACGCTTTCACATGGATCTTTCCCCATGTGATAGGATTCTGACACCTAAGCAGGAGTGCAGATGAGATGAAGACTGTCCAGGGGAGCACAAAAGGTGAGGCTTGTGTCCAAGAGTGCAGTGGACAGGACTAAACTGGAGTAGTGTGCAAAAAAAAAAAGAACCTCATTTATGAGGCCCTGCGTCAGTTTTGCACTGCTGATGCGTCACTTTTTGTGACGCATCGGCGGCATAAAACATGTACCTTTTTGCGCCATATTTAAAAAGTGACACATGTAGGTCGATGCGTCACTTTTTAAACCTCTGCGCCACATTATACTCAAAAATGTAAAAGCCATTCATTTTCCCCAAAATCGTTTTTGACATCACATTTAGGAAACATAGCACAGTTCCTATGTACAAGCATTCCATGTCATTACTGAAACCTTACTATTTTACAAAATACAATTCCTCTATGCAAACAAACTCAATATGCTTCCTACTCTGAATGAACACAGGTAACATCATTGTAAAGAGTCAAATTGACACCTGTGTCTAAGAGTGCAGTCGGGGATAGGCTTCATGAAGCCTAGTCCACTGCACTCTTAGACACAAGCCTCACCACCTACGCTCCCCAGGAAAGCTCAAACATGTACCTTTTTGCACCATATTTAAAAAGTGACGCATGTAGGTAGATGCGTCACTTTTTAAACCTCTGTGCCACATTATACTCAAAAATGTAAAAGCCATTCATTTTCCCCAAAATCGTTTTTGACATCACATTTAGGAAACACAGCACATTTCCTATGTACAAGCATTCCATGTCATTATTGAAACCTCACTATTTTACAAAATACAATTCCTCTATACAAACAAACTCAATATGCTTTCTACACTGAGTTAACACAGGTAACATCATTGTAAAGAGTCACATTTATTTCTTTAAACATGCACACATTCTTTATTCCTTTTAAAAAATGTAAAAGCCATTCATTTTTCGTTTTGAAGCCTAGTCCACTGCACTCTTAGACACAAGCCTCACCACCTACGCTCCCCAGGAAAGCCCAAACATGTACCTTTTTGCGCCATATTTAAAAAGTGACACATGTAGGTAGATGCGTCATTTTTTAAACCTCTGCGCCACATTATACTCAAAAATGTAAAAGCCATTCATTTTCCCCAAAATCGTTTTTGACATCACATTTAGGAAACACAGCACATTTCCTAAGTACAAGCATTCCATGTCATTATTGAAACCTCACTATTTTACAAAATACAATTCCTCTATGCAAACAAACTCAATATGCTTCCTACACTGAGTTAACACAGGTAACATAATTGTAAAGAGTCAAATTTATTTCTTTAAACATGCACACATTCTTTATTCCTTTTAAAAAATGTAAAAGCCATTAATTTTTCCCAAAATCGTTTTTGACATCACATTTAAAAAACACAGCACAGGTCCTATGTACAAGCATTCCATGTCACTACTAAAACTTCACAATTTTACAAAATACAATTCCTCTATGTAGTAAAAACTTTTTACCAAGCATTATCAAAAAGCATGACACAAAGCAACATTAAAAAACCACAATTTGCTTCCAAATCTTCTCCATAGAGTATACAAGTCTCTATGTATATTAAATTAATCATAACTCACCTTTACAAATGCTTTAGGAGATTCACAACAGTGTCAGATACACACACCAATATTTCTTTAGCAGAGCAAAAGGTATGTTCTCCAGGCACTGCAAACCTTAATGGCACAGAAAATCTCTAATTCTACACACATATTGCTCATGGTAACCAATCAAAACTCTTCCCTCTGTATTTTCAAACCAACACCCTCCCCCCCCCCTCAGCCCTTTCTACCTGTTACCATAGCAACTCCCTCCTCACTGAGCTCTCAGGTTTAAAAGTTTATTCTACAATGTTGCAAATCACCTCAGCAAGGATGTTTGACCTGCGAATACACCAGCTTATCTGGTGCAATGTTTCTTTAAATGACTTTTTTTTAACCATTCAAATTACTTCTTACACAGAACACAACCATGCACCCTAACTTTCAGTTTTCAACTATCTCAATCTACCAATCATTGCTTGTGATTCAAGAGCACTGAAAGTCTACAGTTTTTTTTTGCAAACTCCTATTGTTCCAACTGCCATTTCTTTCCCACACTTCATCTGACTGCACCAGAATCTCCTCTCACCATGTATTCTGTCTGGATTATTGGACATAGCTATATCCACTGGGCTCAAAGGTATGCAGCTACCAGAGATTTTCACAACCTTGATTTACAAAATTTGAACATTAAATGGATTGGCCAGAGAGGATTGAGATGTCACCAATTGATTCAATTGGTGAAAACCTTTTTGCATTTGCCACATCCTAACCTCATAATTTTGCACTGTGGTGGAAATGACTTAGGCACTTTGACTGGGGTAGGTCTGGAAATGCTTTTAAAGGACACCTTTGGGCAATTGATGGCACTTTTTCCTCAAACTGCCTTGGTATTTTCCAATATATGCCAAAGACAGAAATGGAACTGGTCCAACCAATTTTGTCCACAATTTGAGAAAGCACGGAAACATGTGAATAAATCTGTTTCTGCTTACATGAGAGACTATGGAATGGGTTCAATATACAACAACAACTTGCGTTACAACATGCAAGATATCTACAGAGGGGATGATGTGCACTTCTCAGATGAAGGGAATAGAATATTCTTCCTGAATATAAGACTGTGCATTGGAACATACTTGTAGGTACCTAAATCAGCCACAGAACCCAAAAGCTCTTTTCAGAGCTACCCTACCTCTGATCACTCCAAATGATTATCTTTTTCTAACTTTTTTCACTATTTTTCAACAAAGTACGCTCCCCGGTACGCTCCCCGGTGCGCGTACCGGGCGCTCCCCCCGCAAAAATAAAAAATAAAAAATATTTTTTTTTGGCCTATATCGGCCTCCTAAGACCCCCTCAGAAAACCTAGAGGGTCAGGAAGTGCCTACCGTGCCCCCTTATACCCATTCCCAACGTTCTTTGTCCGCCATTTTCTGACTCAAATTTACCGTAACACAAAATGGAGGACTCCCGTAGCGCTGCCGGTACGCGTACCGGGGCGGCAACCGGGAAGCGCTCCCAAAAATTTTAAAACTCAATTTACATAAAAACCACTGTAGACACTTTCACCAAATACAGAATAGGCCCTACTACATACCAGTCCCTACCATTTTCTCAAATTTTCTGGAATTCCATTGAGCCATTTGAGCTGTAGCATTGTCTAAATATCCTGAGGTAAATTACATGACAAAAACACATCTCAAGTGTTACAATTTAAAACCAATTAAAATGTTACTTTCATTTTCTACTTTTTTTTCCTGACATTTGATTGGTTATGTACATGAATATATGTAAAGAAAGAGAGGGAAACACAGCCATTTTGACTACAACTACCTGAGGTACATCTTGAAAGGATTTTCGCATTTTTTCTTCTCCACCTCTCTGTAAAATAAGTTGATAATTTGTAAGGGGCACTTTAAGTTAATTTGTAAAACGTTTTCTGATAATTATTTACTGTCCCTCTGCTATAGTTATAGATAGAGATAGGCTCCTCTGTTATATTTATTGATTGACTTAGGCTTCTCTGCTATAATTATAAATTTACTTACGCTTCTTCACAGGCACTTTTTTATATTTCTACTTCCTGCCTGTTACACTACACTACCCAAAGTTAACTTAACTGTTAAAAAAACAGAACTACCTGTCTGAACTTAAACCCAACAGTGCCCTAACTCTACTGATATAGTTATTTTTTATGCAATTTACAGCAAAAAAATGGAAGGGCAGCAAGAAAATATCAATATTTCCTTCGAGATTACATCTGAGGAGATTCTAAATGAAGATTTTTTGGATGAAGATTTTATGGATCAGTCTTTGGATGAACAATTTATTCAATGTTTACAAGACATAGAAACATGCATGTTTGACGAGTTTCCAGATGATGTAATGCTGGAAGTTTTATTGAACTATGAAAATTCTGACCAATACATTTTTATTTAATAATTAAAAATAGTTTGAGACATTATTCATTTTTATATCTAATTCATGAAGTACTACCAAAATAATTATGTTTATATTATAGTATAAAGTGAAACTTACAGTATACTGTGAAATTTTAAAACATCATAAGGGAGCAGAAAAGACTACCCATGATCCCGTAGGTCTTCTCAGGGAGTACTTAAAGGATCTGTTTCTGCTTTCCTGACAGACTATGGTATGGATTCCATATACCACAATAACTTCTATAACAACATGCTAGATATCTACATAAAAAAAGGTGTACATTGAATTTAAAACTCTACATTGGTACCTACATGTTGGTACTTAAAACACCCAAACAACACAACAACTCTATGCAGAGCTACCCTACCTCTAAGCACTTTAAATTATCATTTTACTGTTTCACTGAGTTTTCCCCATGTGTGGGGGGGAGGGGAGGTGTGTATGGGGGATGGTGGGGTGTGTCTATGAGGTGTGTGTGTATGTGTCTGGGGGTGAGGTGTATAGGTGTATG
Source organism: Lissotriton helveticus (assembly GCF_964261635.1). NCBI lineage: Eukaryota > Metazoa > Chordata > Amphibia > Caudata > Salamandridae > Lissotriton > Lissotriton helveticus. Next base: position 1,587,413,420 of record NC_136057.1, read on the forward strand.
TAGGTCTATGGGGTATGTGGGTGTGGGTGGGGGTGTGGGGGTGTAAGGTGTGTGTGTGGGGAGTGTTTGAGTGTAGGTGGAGGTGTGGATGTGTGAGGTGTGTGTGGAGGGTGTGTGGGTGTGGGGGGTATGTGTGTAGGACATGTGTGGGATGTGTGGGTGTGTCTCTGAGGTGTGGCTGTATGTGTGCGTGTGGGGGAGGGAGGTATGTCTGTGGGATGTGTGTGGTGTGTCTGTGAGGTATCTCTGTGTGCGTGTGTGTGTGTTGGGGGTAGTGAGGTGTGTGTGTGAGTGTGGGTGTGTGGGATGTGTGGGTGTGGGTGTGGATGTGTAAGGTGTCGGTGTGGGGGTGTGGGCTGTTTGGCTGTGGGTGGAGGTGTGCGTCTGTGAGGTGTGTGTGGGGAGTGTGTGGGTGTGGGAGTGTGGGGTTGTATGCATGTGGGTGTGTGTGGGACGTACTTGTAGGTACCTAAAACAGCCACAGAACCCAAAAGCTCTTTTCAGAGTTACCCTACCTGTAATCACTCAAAATGATTATTTTAACTATTTTTCACCAAAGTACGCTCCCTGATACGCTCCCCGGTGCGCGTACCGGGCGCTCCCCCCGCGAAAATCGATTTATTATTTTTTTTGCCCCGCGGGGCCCTTTTATGGCCCCCACATCAAACCTAGGGGGTCAGGGGGGTGTACCCTGCCCCCTTTTGGTCATTTCCCCCTTTGTTTTTTGCCACCTCTTGTGTCTCGATCCTACCGAGACACAAGATGGCGGCCGCTGCGGACTGTTTGGAATGTTTACAGACACCCGAGAGCCAATCAGCTTTCCGTGCGCAAGTCGCGCGTACCGGGGCGCGGCTATAGATATATAAATTTTTTTGAACCTAAATTACTCACAATCCTCTGGAGCACATATCTTGAGACATAGCAAAGGCACATTGGGCTACCAGTCCCTACAATTTTGCCAAGTTTGGTGAAAATCCATTCAGCCGTTCGAGCTAAAAGTGCGACCGACCGCCCTATGGAAATTAACATGGGGAAAACACGTTTTGGGACCCCCTTTTATCTCAGGTCCCGCTTGACGAATCCCCCCCAAACTTTCATAGAAGGAGCGGAGCGCCGCGAGGCAAAGTTGCTGAAAAATTCAGGCAGATTCCTCAACCGGCGCCAAAGTTATTCCCAATAGAATGTTGCGATTTCCCTATGGAAATCAATCCTAACTATGACTACCTACTGGCGACCGCCAGTAGGTAATATATATATATATATGTATATATATATATATATATATCTATTTATATGTCCACAACAAAGGTTAGCCCGAATGAAAAGAGGCCTCAGGCTAATCGGGCTAACCTTTGTTGTGGATATATATATATATATATATATCCACAAAAAAGCACTCAGCATTTCGAGGGCCTCACACGATGTCACATTCCCATCTGTTGGCAGAAATAAAGGCTTGCACGGAGTATCCTTTCAAGCATATTTATTCAGCTTGCCTTATTGTTGCATTTCCAAACATGTTTCGGGCAGCATTGCCCTTAATCACTGGTGTAGGCAGATTCAAAAAGCAGCATTAGTTCATAGGCACACCTGCGCCTTATTTAAATGCACGCCCCTCATGGCTTTCACACGCTTTGCATTATTGTAAATGTAGTCTTTGCATAGTGCATGCTGCCAAATGAAAGCGCTGTTAATCCCATAGTGGGTCTGCTCGTTAGTCCACTGCTGCTCACCTTTAAAAAGTTCATTTTCCACCAGCTGGTAAAACAACGTTCCACTCAGCGCTTTCAATTTTCCTAGCGCTGGGGACCTGCTACTTTGCAGTTGGGCCTCTCACGATATGAGTCATACCGTTATAAATCCACAAAAAAGCACTCAGCATTTCGAGGGCCTCACACGATGTCACATTCCCATCTGTTGGCAGAAATAAAGGCTTGCACGGAGTATCCTTTCAAGCATATTTATTCAGCTTGCCTTATTGTTGCATTTCCAAACATGTTTCGGGCAGCATTGCCCTTGATCACTATTATTGTAACTATGGGATTAACAGCGCTTTCATTTGGCAGCATGCACTATGCAAAGACTACATTTACAATAATGCAACGCGTTTCGCCATAGGGCTTCGTCAAATTGTGCACAGTTTGACGAAGCCCTATGGCGAAACGCGTTGTTGCTGTGATGTTCCCGAAATAAATCATTGTTGGAACTACCCCCTGTGAGTGCTATTATCTTTATGAAGTAAAACCCTTGGATACTTAGGAGCTTGGATATTACAACGGGCACCCCCCCGTTTCGTGTGCACCCGCTCACGTGTGCATCTGGCTGGTGTTTGGAAGCGGAGATATATATATATATATATATATATATATATATATATATATCGCCAGTAGGTAGTTATAGTTAGGATTGTTTTCCATAGGAAATCTGCAACATTCTATTTGGAATAACTTTGGCGCCGGTGGACGAATCTTCGCGAATTTCTCAAAGCAGATGGCCCGCTCCGCTCTGCTCCTTCCCTGCAAGTTTGGGGGGTATTCGTCAAGCGGGGGCCGAGATAAAAGGGGGGTCCCAAAACGTGTTTTCCCCATGTTAATTTCCATAGGGCGGTTGGACTCACTTTTAGCCCGAACGGCTGAATGGATTTCCACCAAACTTGGCAAAATTGTAGGGACTGGTAGCCCGATGTGCCTTTGCTATGTCTCAAGATATGTGCTCCAGTGGATTTTGAGTAATTTAGGTTAAAAAAATATATATATCTATAAGCGCGCACTGGGGAGCGCACAGGGCGCGCTACGTGTGTACGCGAGCGGAAAGCTGATTGGCTCTCGGGTGTTTGTAAACATTCGAAACAGTCCGGAGCGGCCGCCATCTTGTGTCTCGGTAGGATCGAGACACAAGAGGTGGCAAAAACAAAGGGGGGAATGACCATAAGGGGGCAGGGTAGACCCCCCGACCGCCTAGGTTTGATGTGGGGGCTATAAAAGGGCCCCGCGGGGCAAAAAAAAATATTTTTTTTCCCCGATTTTCCGGGGGGGGGGGGAACGTCCGGTACGCGCACCGGGGAGCGTACCGGGGAGCGTACCACGGGGAAAACCCAGTGAAACAGTAAAATAATAATTTAAAGTGCTTAGAGGTAGGGTAGCTCTGAATAGAGTTGTTATGTTGTTTGGGTGTTTTAAGTACCAACATGTAGGTATCAATGCTGAGTCTTAAATTTAATGTACACCCTTTCCTCTGTAGATATCTTGCATGTTGTTACAGAAGTTATTGTGGTATATGGAATCCATATCATAGTCTGTCAGGAAAGCAGAAACAACATGGAGGCAGGAGATGAAAAAGAGATGTCAAATAAACATTGGAGAAAATAAAGTGGGAAAAGGAAGTAACTATGAGCAAAATTACTATGTAACACAAAAAAATTGCACAGTATACTATAAGTCTGACTTTATATTATAATCAATTTGGTACTACTTCATGAATTACATATAAAAATGAATAATGTCTCGAACAATTTTTGATTATTAAATATAAATTTATTTTTCTGATTCTTTTTCAAAATTTAATAAAACTTCTAACAATATATTGTCTGGAATGTCCTCATTTTCATTCTGTGATTCTATTGCTTCCACACACTGAACTAATTGATGGTCCAGAGACTCATCCATAAAATCAAAGTCATCATTCTCAGCAATTTTTTCTTCAGGGTTGTTTTCCAAAACAATTTCGAAAGAAATATTCTGTTCTCCTTCCATTTTCTTGCTGTAAATTGCATAAAAAATAAATATATCAGTAAAGATAGGGCACTGTTGGGTTTAAGTTTAGACAGGTAGTTTTGATTTTTTAACAGTGAAGTTATCTTTGGGCAGTGTATGGTATCAGGCTGGAAGTAGAAATATAAAAAAGTGTATGTGATAAAGCCTAAGTAAATTCATAATTATACAAGACAAGCCTAACTGCATTCATAACTATAACAGAAAAGCCTATCTCAATCTATAACTATTACAGAGGGATAGTATATAACTATCAGAAAATGTTTTCCAAATTAACTTAAAGTGCACAACATACTTCACTTTCCAAAATAACAACTTACCTTTGAGAAAGCAGTTGAAGTTCTCAGTGAAAATCCTTTTCAAATGTACTTCAGGAAGTAGTAGTCAAAATGGCTGTGTTTCCCTCTCTTTTTTTATATATATTCATGTACATAACCAATCAAATGTCAGGAAATAATAGTAGAAAATGAAAGTAACATTTTAATTGGTTGTAAATTCTAACACTTCAGATGTGTTTTTGTCATGTAATTTACCTCAGGATTTTTAGACAGGGCTACAGGCCAAATGGCTCAATGGAATTCCACCAAATTTGGGAAAATGGTAGGGACTGGTATGTAGTATTGCCTATTCTATATTTGGTGAACTTCTCTACAGAGGTTTTTATGTAAATTGACTTTTAACATTTTTGGGAGCGCTTACCGGTGCGAGCCCCGGTACGCGCACCGGCAGCGCTACGGGAGTCCTCCATCTTGTGTTTCGGAAGAATTGAGACACAAGATGGAGGACAAACAATGTTGGGAATGGGTAAAAGGGGGCACGGTACACACCCCCTGACCCCCTAGGTTTTCTGAGGGGAGCTTAGGAGGCCCATATAGGCCCAAAAAAAACATTTTTGTAAAACAAATTTGCGGGGGAAGCGCCCGGTACGCGTACCGGGGAGCGTACCGGGGAGCGCACTTTAGTGAAAAACAGTGAAAAAAGTTAGAGAAAAATAATCATTTTGAGTGATCAGAGGTAGGGTAGCCCTGAAAAGAGCTTTTGGGTTCTGTGGCTGATTTAGGTACCTACAAGTAGGTTCCAATGCACAGTCTTATATTCAGGAGGAATATTCTATTCCCCTCATCTGAGAAGTGCACACCATCTCCTCTGTAGAAATCTTGCATGTTGTAACGCAAGTTATTGTTGTATATTGAACCCATTCCATAGTCTCTCATGTAAGCAGAAACAGATGTATTCACATGTTTCCGTGCTTTCTCAAATTGTGGACAAAATTGGTTGGACCACTTCCATTTCTGTCTTTGGCATATATTGGAAAATACCAAGGCAGTTTGAGGAAAAAGTGCCATCAATTTCTGAAAGGTGTCCTTTAAAAGCATTTCCAGACCTACCCCAATCAAAGTGCCTAAGTCATTTTCACCACAGTGCAGAATTGTGAGGTTAGGGTGTGGCAGATGCAAAAAGGTTTTCACCAATGGTATCAATTGATGACATCTCAATCCTCTTTGGCCAATCCATTTTATGTCTACATTTGGTAAGTCAAGGTTGTGAACATTTCTGGTAGCTGCATACCTTTGAGCCCAATGGATGTAGCTTTGTCCAATAATCCAGACAGAATACATGGTAAGAGGAGGTTCTGGTGCAGTCAGATGAAGTGTGGGAATGAAATGGCAGTTGGAACAGTATGAGTTTGTAAAAAAAAAACTGTGGAGTTTCAGTGCTCTTCAATCACAAGCAATGATTGGTGGATTCAGATAGTTGAAAACTGGAAGTTAGGGTGCATGGTTCTGTTCTGTGAAAGAAGTAATTTGAATGGTTAAGAAAAAGTCATTTAAAGAAAGATTGCAGCGGATAAGCTGATGTATTGAGAGGTCAAACATCCTTGCTGAGTTCATTTGCAACATTGTAGAATAAACTTTTAACCCTGAGAGCTCAGTGAGGAGGGATTTGCTATGGTAACAGGTAGAAAAGGCTGAGGGGGGGAAGGGTGTTGGTTTGAAAATAGAGAGTTAAGAGTTTTGATTGGTTATCATGAGCAATATGTGTGTAGAATTAGAGGTTTTCTGTGCCATTAATGGTTGCAGTGCCTGGAGAACATACCTTTTGCTCTGCTAAAGAAATATTGGTGTGTGTATCTGACACTGTTTTCAATCTCCCAAAGCATTTGTAAAGGTGAGTTATGATTAATTTGATATAGATAGAGAGTTCAGATTAAGAAGCACATTGATTTTCTTTGCTGTTGGTTTGTGTGATGGTTTTTGAAAATGCATGGTTTCAATATTTGCAAGATAGAGGATTTGTATTTTGTAAAATAGTGAGGTTTCAGTAGTGCAGTTGAATGGTTGTACATAGGACCTGCGCTCTGTTCCTAAAATGTTAATTAAAAAACGATTTTAGGGTAAATCAATGGGTTTCAGTAGTGAAAATTAATGTTTGTACATAGGACCTGTGCTCTGTTCCTAAAATGTTAATTGAAAAACTATTTCAGTGCAAATCAATGGGTTTCATTAGGGAAAATGAATGCTTGTAAATAGGATCTGTGCTCTGTTCCTAAAATATTAATTAAAAAACGATTTTAGGGCAAATCAATGGGTTTCAGTAGTGAAATTGAATGCTTGTACATAGGACCTATGCTCTGTTTCTAAAATGTTATTGAAAAAACGATTTTGGGGCAAATGAATGGCTTTTACATTTTTAAGAATGAATAAATAGTGTGTGCTTGATGTGCTTGATGTCACCTGTGTTACCTCAGATTAGGACAGTACAAAAAAGAGTCGGTCTGAGTTACAGGTATATTATTATCATACAATTCTGTAATATTTGGTTAAACGCACGATCACCATCAAGATAGAAATAATTGAAAAGAAATTGTGAATTATTCATTTCATTATCATTGGCATTTATTCATGCAAAGTCAAGATACGATCAAATTGTAGCCAATGTTTCTTGATAGAAAATAGAAGTACTAATATGTAATTGTAAAATCATTACATTCGGTATTCGAATTAGGTGCTCTCAGTGAAGAGGGAGGGGTAAGTGAAAAAGTGAGGGGGACAGGGTAAAGGTGTTGTGACATAATTATTGCATCATGTTAAAATTAGCAAAACCTCTACAAACAAATTAATGAGCAAAGGTTCCCAAGTTACATCACACATAGACAGGGAGAATTAATCTCATATTTAAATCCTATGGTGTGTGGAGAAGCAGCGTAGTTCTACGTTTCGACCCCTGGTTACGCTAAAGGGTGGATTGCGGCCTCATGTTGGGGTCTTCATCAGGAAGGAGTGGAGAGCATCATGAGACGGTCACCACTTGTTCCGTCTAAAAATGGGCTCGCATCAAGCTCCAAAGATTGTTTCGTGACGTGCTTGCAGTCACCGGGCCATTATGCGCAGGCAGTTCAATCCTCTCAATTGGGGTCAAGAAGGGTTTCTTACTTTGGTTGGGGAACTCCCAGAAGGGATACTGCTCCGCCGGCGTCCTGCATCGGAGTGTGCTCGCGGTGCAGGCGCTCAATGCTCGTAAGCACAAAAGGGGCTCGACTCACCTAACCTCAGATTAGGAAGCACACTGAGGGCCTTATTTATGAAAACAGTGATGCGTCACTTTTCACTGCGTACTCCTTGCGACACGAATGATGCGTTATATTTAATGTATGACGCATCATGTCGCAAGGACTTACAGATAAGTCAGTATTTCTGACGTATCTCTAAGCGCAAAAGTGACACATTACTGGAGTATGTCACAAAAGTGACGCTACTCCAGCAATGCATCTTTTCACATGGGGAAAGGGCTTGCGTCAGTCTTACGCCTGCTGTGAGGCAGGCGCAAGATTTTGATGTTACAGCGTCCTAAAAGTGATGCAGTGAAATCTCATTGATTTCACTGTGTCACTATTACGAGGCTTTTTGCGGGGGAACGCCTCCTCTGCATACATTATACCTGACGCAGGTATAATGTGGCGCAGGGGTTTAAAAAGTGACGCATCTACCTAGATGCGTCACTTTTTAAATATGGCGCAACAAGGCATATGTTTTATGCCGCCGATGCGTCACAAAAAGTGACGCATCAGCAGCGCAAAACTGACGCAGGGTGTCATAAATGAGGTCTTGAGCTTCTATGACGTTGCTTTGTGTCATGCTTTTTGATAATGCTTGGTATGTACATTTGCAAGATAGAGGATTTTTATTTTGTGAAATACTGAGGTTTCAGTAGTGAAGTTGAATGGTTGTACCTAGGACCTGCGCTCTGTATCAAAATGTTATTGAAAAAACGATTTTGGGGCCAATGAGTGGGTTTCAGTAGTGAAATTGAATGCTTGTACATAGGGCCTGTGCTCTGTTTCTAAAATGTTATTTAAAAAAAGATTTTAGTGCAAAACATTGGGTTTCAGTAGTGAAATTGATGCTTGTATATAGGACCTGTGCTCTGTTTCTAAAATATTATTGAAAAAACGATTTTGAGGTAAATCAATGGGTTTCAGTATTGAAATTGAATGTATGTACATAGGACGTGCACTGTTTCTAAAATGTTATTCAAAAAACGATTTTGGGGCAAAGCAATTGGTTTTAGATTTTTGAGAAGGAATAAATAGTGTGTGCATGATTACATAAAAATATTTGAACCTTTCATAATCATGTCACCTGTGTTACTTCAGATTAGGAAGCAGACTGAGTTTCTTTGCTGTTGGTTTGTGTCATTTTTTGGGTAATGCTTGGTAGGAATGTTTGCAAGAGAGAGGAAATGTATTTTGTAAAATAGTGAGTTTTCAGTACTGAAATGGAATGCATGTACATAGGATCTGCACTCTGTTTGTAAAATGTTATTCAAAAATCGATTTTCGGGCAAATCAATGGCTTTTACATTTTTGAGAAGGAATAAATAGTGTGTGCATGATTACATAAAAAATGGGAACCTTTCACAATCATGTCACCTGTGTTACCTCACATTAGGAAGCACACTGAGGGCCTTATTTATGAAAACAGCGATGCGTCACTTTTCACTGCGCACTCCTTGTGACACTAATGATGCGTTATATTTATTGTATGACGCATCATGTTGCAAAGACTTACAGATAAGTCAGTATTTCTGATGTATCTGTAAGCGCAAAACTGACGAATTGCTGGAGTGTGTCACAAAAGTGACGCAACTCCAGCAATGCATCCTTTCACATTGGGAAAGCCACATGTGAAAGCGTTTGCCTCAGTCTTATGCCTGCTGTGAGGCAGGCGCAAGATTTTGACGTAACAGTGTCCTAAAAGTGCCGCAGTGAAATCTTATAGATTTCACTGCGTCACTATTACGAGGCTTTTTGCGGGGGAATGCCTCCTCTGTGTACATTACACCTGACAGAGGTATAATGTGGTGCAGGGTTTAAAAAGTGGCGCATCTACCTACATGCATTACTTTTTAAATAGGGCGCAACAAGGCACATGTTTTATGCCGCCGATGCGTCACAAAAAGTGACGCATCAGCAGTGCAAAACTGACGCAGGGCCTCATAAATGAGGTCCATCTTTTTTTGCACACTACTCCAGTTTAGTCCTGTCCACTGCACTCTTGGATACAAGCTTCACCTTTTGTGCTCCCCTGGACAGGCTTCATCTCATCTGCACTCCTGCTTAGGCCTCACAATCTTTTTTTAGAATAATATTTGAAAAACAGAGAAAAGATCATATGTATAAGCTTTTCATTACACTACTGAAACATTTTTGAGGGAAATCAATGGCTTTTACATTTTTGAGAAAGAATAAATAGTGTGTGCATGATTACATAAAAAAATGTAACCCTTTCACAATCATGTCACCTGTGTTACCTCAGATTAGGAAGCACACTGTTATTTATGAAAACAGCGATGCATCACTTTTCACTGCGCACTCCTTGTGACACCAATGATGCGTTATATTTAATGTATGATGCATCATGTTGCAAGGACTTACAGATAAGTCAGTATTTCTGATGTATCTGTAAGCGCAAAAGTGACGAATTGCTGGAGTGTGTCACAAAAGTGACGCAACTCCAGCAATGCATCCTTTCACATGGGGAAAGCCCCATGTGAAAACGTTTGCCTCAGTCTTACGGCTGCTGTGAGGCAGGCGCAAGATTTTGACGTAACAGTGTCCTAAAAGTGACGCAGTGAAATCTCATAGATTTCACTGCGTCACTATTACGAGGCTTTTTGCGGGGGAATGTCCCCTCTGTGTACATTACACCTGACAGAGGTATAATGTGGCGCAGAGGTTTAAAAAGTGACGCATCTACCTACATGCGTCACTTTTTAAATATGGCGCAACAAGGCACATGTTTTATGCCGCCAATGCGTCACAAAAAGTGACGCATCAGCAGTGCAAAACTGACGCAGGGCCTCATAAATGAGGCCCATTTTTTTTGCACACTACTCAAGTTTAGTCTTGTCCACTGCACTGTTGGACACAAGTCTCATCTTTTGTGCTGCCCTGGATAGGCTTCATCTCATCTGCACTCCTGCTTAGGCCTCACAATATTTTTTTAGAATAACATTTGAAAAACAGGGAAAAGGTCATATGTATAAGCTTTTCATTATACTACTGAAACATCGCTCATTTATAAAATACAATTCCTTTATGCACCAAGGTTTCTTTACCAATTATTATGAAGAATGTATAAGTCTCTATTATATTCTGTTCCTGACTTACTATATTTTTCCATTAGTCCCCTTCTAACATCCTCTCTGTGACTTACATGCGTCGCTTTTTAAATAGGGTGCAACAAGGCATATGTTTTATGCCGCCGATGCGTCACAAAAAGTGACGCATCAGCAGTGCAAAACTGACGCAGGGCCTCATAAATGAGGCCCATCTTTTTTTGCACACTACTCTAGTTTAGTCCTGTCCACTGCACTATTGGATACAAGCCTCACCTTTTGTGCTCCCCTGGACAGGCTTCATCTCATCTGCACTCCTGCTTAGGCCTCACAATCTTTTTTTAGAATAACATTTGAAAAACAGAGAAAAGGTCATATGTATAAGCTTTTCATTACACTACTGAAACATTTTTGAGGCAAATCAATGACTTTTACATTTTTGAGAAAGAATAAATAGTGTGTGCATGATTACATAAAAAAATTTGAACCTTTCACAATTATGTCACCTGTGTTACCTCAGATTAGGAAGCACACTGTTATTTATGAAAACAGCGATGCGTCACTTTTCACTGCGCAGTCCTTGTGACACCAATGATGCGTTATATTTAATGTATGACGCATCATGTTGCAAGGACTTACAGATAAGTCAGTATTTCTGATGTTTCTGTAAGCGCAAAAGTGACGAATTGCTGGAGTGTGTCACAAAAGTGACGCAACTCCAGCAATGCATCCTTTCACATGGGGAAAGCCCCATGTGAAAGCGTTTGCCTCAGTCTTACGCCTGCTCTGAGGCAGGCGCAAGGTTTTGACGTAATAGTGTCCTAAAAGTGACGCAGTGAAATCTCATAGATTTCACTGTGTCACTATTACGAGGCTTTTTTCGGGGGAATGTCCCCTCTGTGTACATTACACCTGACAGAGGTATAATGTGGCGCAGAGGTTTAAAAAGTGACGCATCTACCTACATGCGTCACTTTTTAAATATGGCGCAACAAGGCACATGTTTTATGCCGCCAATGCGTCACAAAAAGTGATGCATCAGCAGTGCAAAACTGACGGCCCATCTTTTTTTGCACACTACTCCAGTTTAGTCTTGTCCACTGCACTCTTGGACACAAGCCTCATCTTTTGAGCTGCCCTGGACAGGCTTCATCTCATCTGCACTCCTGCGTAGGACTCACAATCTTTTTTTAGAATAACATTTGAAAAACAGAGAAATGGTCATATGTATAAGCTTTTCATTATACTACTGAAACATCGCTCATTTATAAAATACAATTCCTTTATGCACCAAGGATTCTTTACCAATTATTATGAAGAATGTATAAGTCTCTATTATATTCTGTTCCTGACTTACTATATTTTTCCATTAGTCCCCTTCTAACATCCTTTCTGTGACTCATTCCTTTTTACATCTTGATTCTGTGTTATACTCTGTAATACTTTCTCTTTAACTTACTTTCTCTTACACCCTGTCTCTGATTTATTCCCTTTCTGTCAATTCTCCTTGTTACATGCTCTCTCTGATTTAGTTCCTTTCACACCCTGTCTGAAACTTAGTTTCTCTGTCTATCTTTTACAGCCTCTCTGTGTTTTAGTCTCTTTTACATCCTGTCTCCTTCTAACACCGTCTGTCTGTGTTACATCCTATTACACCCTCTCTCTGTCTTACATCCTGTTATATCCTTTTTGTAACTTATTCCCTATGTCCATTTCTTTGACTGACTCCCTCTCCTTATTACATCCTTTTTCTGTCTTATAACATATTATACACTCTTTCTGTATTACACTTTCTCTATGTTTTTCTTCTTCTATCTGTTTCTTTTGTCTGACTCTCTCTGTCTTTTTGTGTTAGTTCCTCTGGATCTTTTTCTCTGTCTTAATCCTAGTTACATAGTTGTTGTGATATAAACTTAGATATGTTGTAAAGTAGTGTTTATATAGTTTGTTTCTTGTCATTGCTTTGTTCTTTGATAATAGTGGTCTAAAATGTGTTATCTTTTTTCTTTATGACAGATTGAAATCAAGATTTGCATAGTAAAGAAATATGCCCTCAAGGCAAAGGAAAAGAAAAGATCTGAAGCGGAAAAAATTAAAAACAGCAACGGAATTAAAGCAGTCCTATTCAACAAATACTTCAAAAGACAGGAAAAAAGCTCCTGGTAAGACAACTAAGTCTTTCTTTCGGAACATATGTAGATAAAAAAAAAATGTTGATGAAAATGTCAATAAAGAGAAGGAGAGAGGAAATTCGAGGGTAGTTTTAAATTTGTTAAAAAACATTAAGAAAGGTAAACAGAGAGCTGCTTTTTACAAGAAAAAGAAAAATTTAGAGAAAACTGTTGATCAGGCTTTTGAAGTTAAGTAAAAAATTATTTATTTTAGTAATTAATAGAATTAGGACACTTAACAAGACAATTGATGTTTTCAAATCAAAGAGTAGATGCAAGAGAGTAATTAATCGGACTAATTTTTGTAAAGTTTTTTCTGGAGAATGGATGCATAGTTCAAGTTGTGAGCCATTTTTTAATGAGGAGAGTTACTTTCAGGAGAATGATTTGGTGCATGCAGTTGACACCAGTGGTCGAGCATATGAGGTGAAAGATGGTTGTCCGATTGAAAAAGAGAAACTTGTGTCTAGAGATGCAGAAGAGGTATTAGCTGATGAAGTTTTAGGGAGACGTACTAAGGGTCCAGTGTACACTTGGAAGTGTAGTAGTATTTGTAGTGTGCGACAGGAATCAATTGATTTGCTTTGTAATTTCTTACGTACATATAGTAAGAAAAGTCTAAAACAGAAAATGAAAATGTTGCAAGACTTAGATCCTTGCAGAGTGAGAGAAAAGACAGGTTTGCAAGGCCATTCACTGGCTTGTCTTTCAAGAAAAGTATGTCAGAGTCTTTTTCATCATTTTAGGATGTTAGCAGTGCTTAATAACAAAATGAGGAAATTAGTGAGAAGGTTGTATTATGCAAAAAGTCCAGCACTTAAGCTTAAACAGTTAAACAGTGCTCTTTTGCATGGAACTGAATTAGATGTGAAGATGATTTGTGAAGACCAACAGCCTGATTCATGTACGGGCCGTTTTGCGTGTCCCTAATAGCGATTAATAGCGACTCGCTATTGAGGAAACGCAAAACGGCATTCATGTACTTTTCGGGGAAAAAATAGCGACTCGCACGCGGGCGCTAAAGCCGTTAGCGACCTACAAAAAACGCAGAAAAATCGCTATTTCCGGCTACCTGCGATCGGGATTGCGACTCGCAATCCCGATCGCACGGGATTGCGACTCGCAATCCCGTGCGATCGGGAATGCGAGTCGCATTCTCGCGGGATCTGGAAAACGGGAAGACGCATTCCGAGCACCGTGATGACATCACAACCAGGAAGCAGCCCGTTCCCACCCCCAAACACCACAGTGACGCTATCGTTCGAGTGTGCACGAGGGAAAGCAGACGCTAAACCTCCGTTAGCGACTCCCGAACCGGCCGAAATAGCGACCGCCATGTCCGAGGAACCTGTCCCTGGCCCCAGCAATAGCGCTGGCCGCAAGCGCAAGCTCAAGTTCTCCGAGCAGGAGCTGGAGAACCTGATTGAAGGGGTGGTGGCCAACCACGACCGGCTGTTTGGTGCCAACTCCAGGAGGGTCCCAGAGCAGGAGAAGCGGAGGATCTGGGTGGGGATAGCCTCCAGCGTCAACTCTGTGGGCGTGGCGGACAGGTCGTTGGAGGAGCTGAAGAAGCGCTGGTACGACCTCCGAGGGCGTGCCAAGGAGAGGGTGGCGGAGCGCCTTGGTGAGGCCTCGGGCACTGGAGGTGGCGGACCGACTGTCCCACCCAACACACCCCTGGAGGACCAGGTTGAGGACACCTTGGAGAGGGAGGCGTGTGTTGGCGTGACCCCTCTGGACTCCTCCCGCCCCACCCAAGACACCCAAGGTAAGTGGCATGCGACTGCGACCCTGTCCCCTATGACCGTCCCTGACCAAATAGGCTCACTCATTGGCCCTTAGTCATGCCTATGTTGTGCATCAGGAAATGCCCTGAAGCATTGTGGGAGACGTAGTATGTCCACAATGTAGTAGTACCACAATGCGGCCAGAAAGGTTCCAAAGTGCGCAAATCCACAGCCATCCAGGGAATGACACCCAGCATGCATGTAACATCTGCACGTCTGACAGTCACATGCACCTAATGAGTATCCACTTACCCTCACAGGTGCCGATGAAAGCAGTGACAGCGAGAGGCTGCTGATTGATGAGGAGGCCCAGGAGGAGGAATCCCTACCCGATACCCAGCCACCAGCCCCTGCCGCTGCACCAACACCAGCAGCCAGGCCCCCCACCGTACCTGCTGCTACATCTGCCGGCCCACCGGCTGCCAAGGCCAGGCCCCCCACCTTACCTGCTGCTACATCTGCCGGCCCACCGGCTGCCAAGGCCAGGCCCCCCACCTTACCTGCTGCTACATCTGCCGGCCCACCGGCTGCCAAGGCCAGGCCCCCCACCTTACCTGCTGCTACATCTGCCGGCCCACCGGCTGCCAAGGCCAGGCCCCCCACCTTACCTGCTGCTACATCTGCCGGCCCACCGGCTGCCAGAGCCAGGCACCCCACCAATGTGCCTCCAGTGCCTGCCGCACCAGCAACACCAGCTGCTACACCACCTGCAGCTCGTCCAACCAGATCTGGGCCAGCCACATCCGCAACACAGCGGCCGAACAGCATGAGGGGCAATGGGCATCTCCATGCCTGCATGAGCGTGGAGCGGCGCATGCTCCGAATACACCAGCGCCAGTCGCAGCAGCAAGGAGCCATCCAGCTCCAGCTGCATAAAATTGGCCGCAATGTGGCGGGAGTCGGCGAGCGGATGGACCGCATGACGGCGGCCATGGACCGCATGACGGCGGCAATGGAGGACAATACTGCAGTGCTCGTGAAGCACCGCAGTGTTGCAAGCAGGCGCCACCACCAGCTGCTGAGCCGGCTGTCGACCTATAGTCGGTCAAATTATGTGGCAGCAAATGCCACCACCCAGCTGGCGCGGCGCTCTCTGACCCAGCAGCACCAACTGGTCCAGTGCTGCGAGGACATTACCCGGGTGCTGGAGCACTTGACCACCGCCGTGACCGCACTGCATACACCTGTGCTACCGGCCATTGTAGGGGGAGACGATGCGAGTGAGGGTGCCTCCAGTGTGAGCAGCCACTCTGCCACGCAGGTCCCGCCACCTAGGCGCAGCACCAGGGCTACGCCTGGTACAGCTGCCCAGGATGAGGAAGAGCCTCACAGGCGCCTGGGAATTACGCGCCGGAGGCGCCAATGACATTGTGTGAGGGACAGTGGCGCAGGCTGACGCTAAGCCTGCCATGAACCTTCACATGCAGTATGCAGGAATACTGTATTTTGTACATAGTTGATACCATGACCCTTTTTTCTTGTGAATCAAACAAATACATTTATTTTGCTGCACACATTCGCCTTGTGTAATCATTACATTTTGCATGCAATTGTGATATGTGGGGTGGGGGAAGGGGGTGGGCTAGAAATTGTTAGCTGTGATGTGGTTGCGACGTCTGTGGCCTTCAGCTGGGTTCTCCCCGCGTGCATGGTGCGCATGTGCTGGTGGCCGGTCGTCCCCGTCAGATTCACTGCCTGAGATGTCAACTGGTATCCGGCGCTTGGTTGCAATGTTATGAAGCATTGCACAGACAGCCACAATGCGGCAGCACGCTGCAGGACTGTAATACATGGCCCCACCTGTCTTGTGCAGTATACGGAACCTGCTCTTGAGCAGGCCAAATGTCCTTTCAATACAGTTCCTTGTCCGGATGTGCGCAACATTGTAGCGCCGTTGCTGAGGTGTGGCAGGGTTGAGGTAAGGGGTCAGGAGGTATTCCCGTAGGGCGTAGCCACTGTCACCTGAATGAGAGGAGCAGATGTTGATTGCCTGTGCAGCGCAGTTACTTCATAGCAATGTGACATTGTCGACAAAGTGTACTTACCAAGTAGGTGTCCTTCCCCAAACTCTCCCCTGATCAGTCGTGTGTGGAGTCCGCTGTGCCTGAAGATAAAGGAGTCATGGGTACTCCCTGGGTACTGGGCCACAATGTCAGTGATGATGGTCTTGGCATTGCAGACCATCTGTATGTTGAGGGAGTGGTAGGACTTCCTGTTGCGGTACATATACTCCGTGCCAGCTGGTGGGCAGATGGCGACGTGGGTACAGTCTATGCAGCCGAGGACATGGGGAAAATGGGCGACATTATAAAATTGTAGTTTTGTCAGGTCCAATTCCTGTTGGCTCGTGGGAAATGTGATGTGCCGGTGGAGCTGGCTGAGCATGGCGTCAACAAAAGTGTGGAGGCAGCGTGACATGGTGGGCTGGGATATCCCCCCAGCAGCGGCTACTATGCCCTGGAAACTGCCGGAGGCCAGGAGGTGGAGGCTGCACAATACCTGCACATGTGTGGGCACAGAATTGTTTCGCCTTGTTGGGTGCTGCATGATGGGGTCGAGTTCTTGTATCAGCCAGGTGATCATTTCCCCATTCAGCCTGTATTTTGCATAAATCTGTTCTCTGGTTTGGCCCAGCAAGGTGACCCGCTGCCGGTAAATCCTTGCCTGCCTCATGCGTCTCCTCCGTGCTGCTCGCTGTAGCCTTCGCCGCCTCACCACCATGTACATCCCAGGCATTGTGGAACGCCTAATGCTGCTGCTGAATGTCCTTATGTGTGATTTGTCAGGCCTGGACCTGTTGGTGATTGGCCAACAGTTTTTCAAATTTTACTTAATCATGGCTTTTATGGTTACCACCTGCTTTGAGTTGTCCTTAAATTGCGCCGCGCAAACGTGCGAATTAGCGCTTTTTCGCTAATGTATTTATTTCATGAATGCCGATTGAGACAATATTGCGTTTCGCTATTCATTTCGCAGATTCCGTGGTTGGTCGCTATTTCCGTATCGCTAATGCTCGACTTCCCGGAGTCTGCGACTATTATAGCGTAATCGCTATTTCAATCGCTATTATTTTTTTGCGAATTCGCTATTTCGTACTTGAATGCCGATTCCGTGTTTTGCACCCGCAATTGCGTTTTCGCAGCCATTGCGGGCGCTATTTCGCTTCATGAATCAGGCTGATTGAGTTTTGTTATTTTGGTGAAAAAGAGGACAGTGTAGAAATTGACTCAGTAATAGAAGGTAATGTGGAAGACAATGTACAGATTTCAAGTGCAGAAAAGTTTGACCAGGAAATTACCAGGTTTAAGGTGAAATCAAGTGAAAGGCCAAATTTTACTTCTGTGTGTTGTCGACGAACTCATTATAAGCATCAAACTAGATTAGTTGATTTATACGTAAAAAGTGAAAAGATAAATAATTATGAGTGGAAGGATTTTGCAACTTATTTGTGGGTGGAGAATTGTTTTGATTTGAGTTCTGATCAGCGTATTTGTAAATATTGTTATGATAAATTAAATCAAAACAGAATGCCTGCTAGAGCTGTTCATAATATTCTGGAGTTGGTAGACATTCCTCCTGAATTGATGGATTTAAATACATATGAGTCTATTTTGATTCAATGTGTCCATCCTTTTCAGGCTATTGTTCGCATGGAGCCTAAGATAGGAAAATTGCCTCCTTCAGATTTGCAGAGGGGATTAAAGGGAAGAGTTGTTTATTTGCCTCTAGATTTCAAGAAAAATATTGATACAATTGGTATAGAAAAAGTAGAAGAGGAACCTTTAGTTATTCTAGTTAATGGGGTTCCGACAAAGAGTAAGAAAATCTGGCAAGATTTAGTGGATGTTAGGAAAGTCAAAAAGGCAACGTTGTATTTAGTCAAAAACAATGAGTATTATAAACATGTAAGTGTTGGAGCAGAGGAAATAGCTGCAGAAGAAGACAGTGATTGTTCAGCCGGCCAAATTGAAAAAGTTGATGTGTCTAGAAGTGAAGAAATATATGAACATTATACTGTTCATCCTTTGCATTCCAAAGAAGTAATGGGGAATGCAATTGAATTGTTTCAAATGAAAGCAGCAAAAGGAAGTCCCATTAGTGTATGGGAACAAAGTTTGGAAGCTCGTTGTTTTCCACAGCTATTTCCAACAGGTCGAGGTGGACGATATGACGATCGACCACTTCAAATTCCTGCATCTGAATATCGAACTGTAAGATTATATGCTGAAGATCCAAGGTTTCGTCAATGCATTCCCTATTTGTTTCATCTACTGTATGAAAGTGACTTGTCTGGGCTTTCTTATGCAGTAAACCATATACTGAAAAGTGGAGCACATCTGCAAAATGTTTCGACGAGGGACTTTATGGAGAAAGTGAATCTGCAAGATAATATTTTGGAATCTCATCTAATCAATCTCATGGCATGTCAGCGTGGTACAAATGAGTATTGGTACCGTCGTCATGGGGAATTGAAATATATGCTAAGAAACTTAGGAACTCCTACGTGGTTC
The DNA here is from genome assembly GCF_964261635.1 of Lissotriton helveticus. Classification (NCBI taxonomy): domain Eukaryota; kingdom Metazoa; phylum Chordata; class Amphibia; order Caudata; family Salamandridae; genus Lissotriton; species Lissotriton helveticus. The sequence continues at coordinate 1,587,432,277 of NC_136057.1, forward strand.
CTCACTCTTAGCTGTGCTGAGTATGCATGGGACGACTTACTTCAATTTCTACGAGAGGCAAATGCAAATATACAAAATATAGAATTCAAAACACCTGGAGAACTGTGTTCTTTGGATCCAGTGAATGTATGCAGATATTTCAATCATAGATTTGAAGCTATGATGTCTTTTATTACCAACAAAAAAAATTCTCCCCTTGGAGAGGTTTTGGATTTCTTCTGGAGAAAGGAGTATCAAGCGAGAGGTGCTCCTCACATACATATGTTGTTGTGGATTAAAGATGCACCCAAATTTGGAACAGATTCGGATGAGACAGTGATGAGGTTCATTGAAGAGTATTCAACATGTGCTGTTCCGAAAACAACCGAAGAAAACAGTTTAAGGCAACAAGTTTTACGTTTTCAATCCCATCGTTTAGGAAAGTACTGTCGTCGAAAATTCAGAAACAAGGACAAGTGTCGTTTCGGGTTTCCACGACCAGTGATTTCTAAAGGAAGAATAAATAATTTGATGTCTTCTCTGCGACATACTGTGACGAGGAAATCACCAAAAAATACATACAATTTAACCTCTACCGCGCTAGCGGGTTTTCCCGCTGTGCGCTGAAATTTGAAAATCGCGCGTTTTATGACAAAGCCAGCTCGTCATGCACGTAGCGCAGGTAACGCCCATGACGAGCTGGCTTTGTCATCAGGCTGAAGGGGTTAAAAAGAAACGAAGAGTCCAAGTACATCAACGACTACAACCCAGTGATTTTGTCCATGTGGAATGCTAACATGGATATTCAGTTCGTTGCTGACAACTCTATTGCTGTGGCTCGATATGTGACGTCTTACATCACAAAAAAAGAAAAGACAGAACTGAAGGAAATGTGGGAGGACATTTCACATGAAAAGAGTCTAAGCAAGAAATTATACAGTTACAGTCTGAAGATGTTGTTGCATCGAGAAATTGGAGCATATGAATGTTCTGATCGGTTATCATCAGCAAGTCTCTATGCCAAATCTAGAACCATCATTTGGGTGAGTCTAGGTCTTGCTGCAACACGAAACTGAGTTTTGAAATCTGTACAAGAAATAGAGTATTTGGCGGAGAAAGAACCAGAAAGTACAGATATTTTGAAGACAAACATGTTGGATACATACTATCCAAATAGAAGTCCTCACCTTGAGAACGCTTGTCTCTATGAAGTTCTTCAAAGCTATATTTATAAGAGGAACATCAGAGAAGATATCAATAATGGAATATATGCTGTCATTGGATGTGAAGGATGTCTACTGAAACAGAGAAAAGGCCATTTGATTAATCATCGAAAATTGAGTTGTGAAAATCCAGACAAAAGAGAATTTTACTATTTGGCTCTTTTGCAACTCTTTAAACCATGGCGTACAGAAGAGGAACTACTTGGAGATTTTCTCTGTTACAAAGATTCTTTTAATGCAACCAAGGATACCATAGAATGTCCTGTTTTTCCAAATTATCTGCAAATGTTGAACGAAGAAATAGAGCAAGAAGCAACAATTGCTGCAGAGATTGCGAGAGACAGTTCTCAAGACAGTCAGAGTTCTACTTCATTGAGTCAGGATCCACTAGGAGGACCAATTATCCAAAATGAAGCTGCCACTGCCATGGATGAGGTGGAAAGAGCTATGGAACAAGCTCAAGATGATGTAGTTAACTTAGAAGATTTGGTGAAACAACTAAACCTTAAGCAGAAGCAGATATATGACGAAGTCACAGAACAGATTGAACATGGATTCACTCATGAGAAAAAAGAGTGCTCATGTACATCATTTAAGCCTGTCCAACTGTCCGTGGGTGGAGAAGCGGGAACTGGAAAAAGTTTTCTGATTCAAGCAATTGCAACTTATTTGCAGAAAAGAACTGAATCACCCCTATCTTGTGTTGTTACCGCTCCAACTGGGCTGGCAGCACATAATATTAAAGGGATTACTTTACATCGTTTACTGATGCTGCCAGTGGAGCATGATAACAAATTGCAATACCACAAGCTATCTGGAGATGCGTGTTCCGAAGTTTCGAGAGTCCTGAAGAAAATGAAACTTCTTATCATTGATGAAGTAAGCATGGTCTCAAATCTAATGCTTGCTTTTGTGCATTTGAGACTGCAAGACATTCTTAGAACAGACTATGATGTCTTATTTGGAGGAAAACACATTATTGTTTTTGGAGATCTACTGCAGTTGACTCCAGTGAAAGGACAACCTGTGTTTAAAATGCTCACGCATGAAGATACCAGGAAGTGCCTAGGAAGCATTGGAAACGTTAATATATGGTTAAACTTCAAATATACAGAACTGCTTCAAAATATGCGACAGGCAAAGGATGAAGATTATAAAAATATTCTACAAGATGTAAGAATCGGAAAACTAAGTGAGCATGGGAAGGAAGCTTTACATGCACGATTAATTTCAAACTTGTATCCAGATGAAAACATTCTTCCAGAGGATAGTTTTTAAGAAAATTAACAAAAAGAAATCTAGGATATGTTTGATGCCAACTCTGAAGAATGTTCCATGTTCAACAACAAAATGTTAAAGTTAGAAAATGAAGAGATAGTGAAACTGGAAGCTATAAAAAAAATAGGGCATATGGGAGCAACAATTATTTTGTCTGAAAATTTGAAATCAAAATTGGATTCATTAGAGAAGAGTATATCTAAAACTGCTGGTTTTGAAAAGACTCTGAATGTGTGTTTAAATTGTCGTATTATTTTGAGAAGGAATTTAAATGTTGAAAGAGGTCTGGTAAATGGAGCAATGGGTCATGTTGTTGGTTTTGTGAATTACAAAAATAGAGATGGAATTGAAATTTTAAAAATTAAATTTGATGGCATTGACGAAATAGAACAAATTTGTCGTTGTTCAGCTAGGTTTTTACTTGTAAAAGACTTATATGTTTGCCGAAAACAGTTTCCTATTTGTTTGGCATATGCGGTGACAATTCATAAATCTCAAGGTTTAAGTGTAGATAGCGCTTTGGTGAACATTGGAAGTTCTGTGTTTAAAGAGGGTATGGCATATGTGGCATTATCACGAGTCAGAACTTTATCAGGATTGTACTTGATTGAGTGTGATGAAACAAAGATTTGTGCAGATCTAGATTGTGTTAAAGAATACAATAGGTTAAGAAGAGAGTATGCTCCACATTTGCCTCAATATCCTCTGTTTGAAAAACATGTGGTAGGCCGAAAAAGAAGAAATGAGAATAATTGCAGTGAGGTAGTAGCAAAAAGACAAAAAGTAGATGAAACTGTAATTGTAAGCAGAAAGAAAAAGGATTCTGTTGAAGATGTTGTTGGATTTCCGTTTGAAAACAGTTCTGGTGTCAACTGCTATGCTAATGTAGTGGTTAATGTTGTTTTTTTCTTCAAACTTTACAAGAACAGATTGCTGAAAATCGGGATCAAACACTCTGCTGTTTATTGAATTCTGTGTTTGAGAAATGTAGCAGTGATAGAGCAAAAATAGAAAGTGTTTCAGAAATTCGAAATCTTCTAGACATATGTTCTGGTCAAAATCAATTTTCACAGAATATTCAGCAGAATTGTCAGGAATTTTTAATGTATATGTTTGATGTATTGGAAGATGAATGTGTAAATATAAAAAATCTTTTTAGCCTTTCTTATCAATGGCAGCATGACTGCGACAACTGTAGTTTATCAAGTAGTACTAGAATAGACACTGAAAGATTTATATATTTGACTTTACCAGACTGCAAATCAGTGCCTTTTAATAATCTAGTTAAAGCAGCGGATCACAGTATGGTGTGTACCCAATGTAAGTCTGCAATGCTGTCTACATTATTTTTACAAACTTATGGTAAATATGTGATTTTAATGTTCCAACGATGTAGACCTGATGGAAGTAAATTGTCAACTTCTATTAAAAATTTTGTGGCTTCTCAGTTATCAATTTCAGGAAGAACCTTTGCAACTGTAGGTATTATTTATCATGACGGTCCTTCTACAACATCAGGGCATTACACATGCTATTTAAAAAGTTGTAAAGGTTGGACCCACTGTAATGACTCTCATTTGACTTTCAAACAACGTTTGCCTTTTGACTTAAAAAATTCATACCTGGTGTTTTTAGAACCAAAATTTAAGTAAAGGTAATTGGTCTTTGAAGACGGGAGAAGTTAATAAAGGTTAGTTTGCTGTTTAAAATTATATTCTGAGTAAAAGTGATCAAGATAATATAAAAAATTGACTTGTCATATAGGTACTGTAAGTGGATCTCATAGTAAGTGATATCAGTATCATACAAAATGATGAACATGAGTGAGTCAGAGATGAAATTAGGAATACTTAAATATTGTGAATATGTTGTATAAGCCTTTCTTTCAGAACATCGAAAAAACTGTAAATTCACAGTTTCTTTTAATTCATTTGAAAATATACTCATACATCTGACACTATTTGGCCTTAAGGAATAGTAAAGGAATGAGCATAGAGTCATGACTGAAAAAAAGGAGTATATGAAAATAATGAAAATATTTCAGATGTTCTTGGAGCTTTTCTTCTAGAAAGTCGATGAAATGGATTTTTTAATGAACAGAAGAGTACTTTCCAACGAAAAGGACCTTCATGATATACTATTTGGCCTAAAGGAAAAGTAAGTGAATGAAGGATTAGTGTACATTTGTGATTTATAAGTTTCAAAGTTTTTTTTAAAAACACAATCTTTTAGATTGTGTTTTTTTTTCCGCTGTCATATGATGAGTAGTTTGAACTCACTGTTTTAAGTGAAATTCAATATATTCTGAGAACAGCAAAAATAAACTGTGTAACATGTTGTACAACTTATTCTATAGTTTGTATTCTGTAATTTAAATTGTATTCCCATTGTCTCACACTCACTTTCCTTTTTCCACCCTCTTTCAGCTGTTTTTACTCACTTATAATGTCTTTCTCTCTCTCTCTTTCACCACCGTTCCTTTACTCCACTTCTTTCACAACCCCTCATTCTCATTTCAACTGTCTGCATCCCCTCTCTCCCTTGCATAACTATTCAGCTTTCAGTCTCTCTGCTTTACTTCCCTTTTCCGTCTTTTCCTCCTTTGCTCTTTTAGTAATTCCTCTTTACTCACTCAGCAGTATTGTCGCACTCTGTCACTATAAATCACCCACTCTCCCTCGCTTATCTTTGTTTGCTCCTTTCTTTTGACCTCTTCTCTCTATTTTCCGTTCACTACCTCAATGTCCTCAGTCCCTCACTCTCCTTGTGTTATGTTCACTTGTGTTTATCTACCTTCTATCATTTCTCTTACAACAACTTCACTGCTCCTCTCTCATCGTTCTTCAACCCATTTCTTTTAGTCCGGTTCCTTTACTACCCCTCGTTTCCTATCTTTAAGTGTCCTTCTCTTTACTTTCATCACTGAATCACTTTATCTCAGTCCCACTGCTTTAGTCCTCTTCTCCTCTCTTTCCTTCTTTTGCTCCCTTACTCATTTTTCTTTCCTTACTCATTGTACTCCACTTCACTCAGTCCTTCCCTTAGTCTCTCTGTCTACTAACTTCATCACTCCTTTTCCCTCAATCCTTCTATATTACCCTCTCTCCCTCCATCCCTTCACTGTATGACTCTCCTTCACTTACTTTCAGTTATCTTCCATTCCTCATTCTTCTAAATGCATCCTTAATTAGACTCCTTTCCCTCTCAGTCATTATCTTTTTACTTACTCCTGTTTCCTGATTTAGTTTTGCTAACTCACATTCTTTTAGTATCTTTCTTACCTTCAGTTCATTTTTCTCTTCTTTTCTTCCTTTCTATCAGTGAATCTATATGCCTTACTCTTAGTAATTTACTCTCCTATTTCTTTTCCCCTCTTTTTGTCCTTCTACCCTACTTTATTTCCCTTTCTGTGTCCTTCACTCTTACTTTATTTCTAAATACACTGTTATGAGTTTTACCCTCTTCATTTGTATCTTTTATTTTAAAATACATATTTTACTAATTATAACTTATTTTTTCTTCTCTCTTTCACAGATACAAAATGTAGTAAAAAAATATAATTAAAGTTACATTTATTATATGGTAAGTGTGACTAAAAGAATGTAGTTTGTCATTACCCTTTGCTTTAACCTCAGTACTATTTTCTCAACCTATCTCACTCCTGTTTCTTTACTCTGCTTCCCTCACGTATTCATATTCTCCATGTTTACTCCCCTTTCCCTATATCCCCTCCCACATTCAACTTCTTTCAGTCCCCATTCTTTACTTCCCTTACCCTCTGTTCCCTTCCTTTGCTCCCTCACTCATTCTCTTTCCCTTAATCATTTACTTCACTCCTACACACACACCTCCCCCCCGCAACACACACGCACACCTGTGACATACACACCACACACACACACCTCACATACACACACACAACCACACACACACTCCTCACACACACACACACACACATCCCACACACACACTCCACACACATACCCCCTACACTCACACACCCCCCATACATATCTCACACACCCACACCTCCATCCACACCCAAACAGCCCACATATCCACACACATACCTTACACACCCACACCCCCACCTACACCCACTGACTCCCTATAACTCACCCACACTCCCTCACTTACCTTTCTTTGCTGCCTCACTCAGTCCCTTTCAGTCACTCCTTCCTTTACTCTCTCTCTCATTTCTCTCTGTCACTCCCCATGTCTTACCCTTATTCACTTTTATCCACCCTCTTTCACCTCTCTTTACTTACACTCACTGCTCTTTCCTCACCCTCCCTCACCGTTGTTCATTTATTCCGGTTTCGTCACTACCCCTCATTCCCCATTCTTTACTGTCCTTCCTTTTACTTTCAACACCCACTCACATTCTACCAGTACATCTACTTTAGTTTTCTTCCTCTCTCTTCCCTTGTTTTGCTCCCTTATTCATTTTCCTTTTTTTACTTACACCCTATTACACCTTCTCTGTTTTTTACTATGTAATAAACAATCCCTCTGTGTTGCTCCCTCTAGCTCTTTTTCTCTTAACATTACTCTTTCTGTGTTCTTCCCTCATGCTCACTCTTTCTTTATTTATTTTTTTTGGTGCGCGCCCCGGTGCGCGCCCCGGTGCACGTACCGGTACGCGTACCCTGCAGAAAAAAGATTGACAGAGATTCTTTAAAAATATAGGTTTATTTTTATAAATTAAAGGTAGTTCTAAAAAGAACTGTTTTTTTTATTCTTTTTGTTGTTTTATATTTTTTTATTGTTTTTTTGAACAATTTTTACTTTTTTTGGCTTTTCTGAACAGTTTTATATTTTTTTGTATTTTTTATGGGGAGAAACAAAAAACAGGGAATTGTAAATGCTCAACTGGAGCAAAAAAAAAAGGAAAAATTAGGGTTTTTTAGGGCACTTATGGTTATCCCCAGCAACGATGAGAAGTTGTATACTCTGCTCACCGTAGCAAAGTGTCTTTCCACAATAGATGCACACGATCTTAAAATTGGCAAACTTGGGTTGAATGGTAGACATTGTGTCTCTTGCCCCCGGACCCGATGGAGTGGGTTGTTTGGATGTTGAGAGTCTTGATGTTGATGGGGGTAGCTTACTGCAGAGGTCCCTTAACTCTGCATTAGAGTAGTTGTTTGGATGCAAACGCATCATGTGGCGAATCATGGTATGATTCCCGAAGGAATATTTTTTGTTAGGGTTCCCCCTGGACAACTCAGCACCACAAATCAGACAAGTCACCTTCGCAGCGTTGACTTTTTTAAAACCCCTTGGGATTTTGTAAAACTCCCATATGAAGTGCTCTTTGGGTTTGTAGGGCTGTTTATCTTCAGGCAGGAAATGCCTTGTCTGTTCCTCCTCTTCATCATCCTCCTCCTCTTCCTCTTGACCACCAATGTAATCTTCTGGTGGTCTTTTTGATGGTGGTGGTGGTGGTGGTGGGGCAGATGCTCCAGCTGCTGCTACTACTGTAGCCATTTTAAAGTAGAAAAGATTAGAGACAGAACTCCAAACAGGTCTTCCTCAGTCAAAGGACAAAGTCAGAATAAGAAAAAAGGTGGGGGCTTTCATCATTTGTAAAACAAAACTGTTCTGGACCAATGAAAAGTGTTATTTTCAAGTCACATGATCCAGGCTTTCATCATTTGGAAACCAAAACTGATCTGCACCAATGAAAAGTGTTATTTTCAGATCACATGACCCGACGCGCTTACGCTATGCGCCCCGGGGCGCGCCTCGGGGCGCGTAGCGTAAGCGCGTCAGGACGTTGTGCGATCGTATATGCTCACGTGCTTCCGGGTGCGCTTACGCAGTGCGTCATATAACGCATCACGCGGTTACGCAAAATGTCACGATGTTGTTTTCGTTTGCGAGAATAGCGCTAACGGGACGCTCACCGGTACGCGCCGTAACATTGCGCTTACCCGTGCGTTCACAGGTACGCGCCCCGGGAGCGCTCCAGGGCAAAAAATTAAAAAAAATACATAATTATACAATATAAAATTCGTTATAAAAAATATTACATTTCATACCTATAGGGATTTGCTATTAAAAAACCTATGAAATTCACTGAAAAAACCATAGGTTTCACACCAGTTATAGTTAGGAATTAGCATTTACAAAACCTATGAAATTCACTGAAAAAACCATAGGTTTCACACCAGTTATAGTTAGGAATTAGCATTTAAAAAACCTATGAAATTCACTGGAAAAAACATAGGTTTCACACCAGTCATAGTTAGGAATTAGCATTTAAAAAACCTATTAAATTCACTGAAAAAACCATAGGTTTCACACCAGTTATAGTTAGCTGGAAATTTTATTCGCATAAAACTATTGAAATTCCCACATTATAGTTAGTTGGACTCACTATAACTTGTGCGTGCAATGCACTGCTGATGACGTCACATATTACATCACTCATGACATGGTCAGTGACATCACTCATGACACGAGTACTCGAACACCGTAGGGCGATTGTCAACCAGGACCCTAAGTACCCGGTGGCACGGCATTTTAAGGACAAGCATTACTCTGATGCTAACTTATTGAGTTATATGCTGATTGAACAAATCCATGCTAGTCCAAGAGGAGGAGACAGATTGTTATCCCTCAGACAGCATGAATCCAGGCATATAATCAATTTTCAGAGTAAATACCCGTGTGGTCTCAACTGGGATGAGGAATTAGCAGTGCATCTGAAAGAGGGCTCGTAGAGATAATTTATAGATCTAGTTCTACCTCTCACCTGTGTTGTCCCGTCTAATTCTAAGCAGATACGCAATAATGATGCCAACATTGGCATACAGTGAATGTTTTTTATGTTATTCTTAGCTAAGATAACCATTATGCCTCTATGTACATGTTCAAAGTTGTGCTAGAACTATATTTTTCATTTATTTGGGTCTTTTGTGTATTTTCTTTTACAGGAGATCAGGCAGGGTTTCCCAGAATGAATTGATTCACCACCATGGGCACCCCATCCTGTCTCATCCATTCACTTCCACGGGCAATTTCATCCTGTTTTCGTCTGCACATAGGGATACGGTCAGCTTTATAATTTTTTTCATTTTTATTGTCAAGCACAAAAGAAGTTACTCGAATCTTAAGGTAGAGACCTCAAGACTGTCGGCTAGGCATACATTAATAATTTGGTTGGAGCCTTCCTATTGGTCATCTATGTGTTCTCATGCATATGAACTGGACTTCTGACACTTGTCAATTAGGTTCAAGTGCGATATTCAATCCCATGATATCTTAACGTGTTATTTAACGTTAATTTGTATTAAGCTGTAGGTATGAAATACCCTAGTGGTATACAGATTATGTCGATATTGGTTTCTTTATCCGCATTGATTTTCTGACACTGGTCAATAATTTTTAGCTGCGTGATTTGATAGCATATGTATGCATGGTGAAAGTTTTCAAAATGGTTTGGTGGGCGTATAGTCCTATGAATTCATATATCATGCCTAACGCTTATTAACTATCGTTTGTCGGATATTGATTATCGTCAAGTTTGCTATGTCTCCAACAGCGGATGAACAACACGTGGTGCTGAGAATATATATGCTTTGTTTCCTACATATGTGATTATTATATGTTGGGATAGATGTTACACTGCATACAACCAGGGTTGCATTTGCTAACGTCATTGTCTCATATATTTGCCACATTGTGTGAAAACCCATATTGCAATATGTACAAAATAACATTACAAGATGGCCGACATGTTATGTTATACATTTGTATGTCCTACCTTGATTTCGATGTATGTAACTTTATTTAAAATAGCACTCTCACTCACACTAACTCATCACACGTGATCAAGGCAAGTCGCCGAAACGCGTTGTGTCAATAAACCGAAGATTTAATACTCCTGGATTGTGTTTGTGGTTCCTGAGAGCGTACAAGATATTATTATTTTTGTTGGACAGAGTAATTACCGGTTGCTTCACCGGAGCGTACGCCACTTTTCTATGGGTCACAGCGTTGCAGCAGAAGCGGCTTTGTTTGGATATTGAATTGAGCAACGCACCTTTTGACCGGCCGGTACTCGTGAGATGCAAGGAGAAAATTGAGGGAGTAGCGGTGAATCAAGACCTCAACCCCCAAAGCGTCCGTTTCCCAGGTAAGCCCACGGTACACTTTCCGTCCCTAGCGGCTGGACGGCACGAGCTGAGATTGCAGAATCCGGGTTGTGTTCGTCTGACCGCGGGGCAGCGGGAGTGGGTGGAAACTACCTGAGCGAAGTGTGTCGCAGTGTGAATAACGCGGTGGAATAATCAGTGGCAGTTTTCGAAAGTTTGCGGGTGAATATTACTGCTATTAAACACATGAATAGTGATCCCCGACATAATACTTGTTTATTATCGTAACTTTACTGCGATCACGAAGATTATCCAATAAGATACGCGTCTCTTTACCGGCAAAAAGAACTCTTGATTTTCACAAGAGGGGAACTACAACAGTCCAGTAAATTCTACTAGTCTTCGGTGGCACTGAACATGGAAGAGGAGGCCAGCAGACGGGCTGTTCAGCAGAAAACCAGGTGGCAATGCAAATTCCTACAAGACCACTGGTATTAATGTGACTACTAATACCATGGAGGATAAACTGAAAAAATTAGAAAAACTGCGACGTGCGGAAATATCGAATGGTGGGAAGCGATTTCCCTACAAAATTATGTGGACCAATCGATGGTACCTAGAGGATTGAGGATTTTTATTACTCCAACCTACGAGTCACCTAACCCCAACATGTTACAAGATTGGTCAAATCACTCTGCTTAAAGTTCAAAGACAATAATGGAAATCCTCATCAAATATGCATGGGAGGATAGAGAAGAGCTATTGAAGCAGATTAAAATCATTATGGACGAGATAGAATCGCCGGTGGATGAATCCACTATGAAAAAATTATTGGAACAAATGAAAGAACGATTGACCAAGCATGAGGAAGATATCAAATTGAGAAAACAACGCAAGATGAATAGAGATTATGCTGACTATGAGAGTGGAAGAATCCTCACCTTTAGTAAAAAATATGACCATCTGTACAGAGCGGAAAGAGCGGAAAGAAATGACAAAGTCGGAGCGGCAGCCTCTAATATATCAATGGAGATTCCAGTAATAAGTGACACTGACTCGGATGCTTCACAAGAACCAGCAGCAGGACCGATGCCTAAACAGGTGAATTTTTTAGACGAGTTCAGAGTAATGCAAAAAGACCGACAAAAGACAAGAGCAGATACCCCACAGAAACCAAGGGGGAGAGGTCGGGGACGAGGCAGAGGCCAAACATCGCAACAACAACAACAAAGAAACAAAGAAACCGCAAGAAACGACTTCAACAATGCTGGGAACACAGACAGAGGAAAGGGAGCCATGGGAAAACGTGTAACTCGCTCCAACAAGGCAAACTGATGGATGCGGAAATGGTAAATCGAACAGTGATTAATCTTTCTAATAGATCTTTCAGTGAATTAGAAAAACGCACTCTATGCTTAGGCCTTTCTTTTTGTCCTACAGCTAATTTTAATTTCACTGAGACACGTATAGATCTTTTTAAATTTGTGCGGAAAATCAAATTGAATAAATGGCACAAACTTAAAAGATTGGGACATGGACCCTATACGGATCAATCGCAGAAAAACAGCTTCAACGACTTTACTGTAGGAGACGTTGATAGTCTCTTAGCGATTGCCGAATTAGATGAGCCATCTGATTGGGATAATACACAGCCAGCATCAATGGATACACTTAGAGATGCAGGTTTTGAGATGGGAGCAGCTGCTACTACTGATTTCAAAATACGCTCCACATTTATGCCCTCACTCCCCCATGACAATATAGATACTTTTCATGAGTGTATCGTCAAAGATCTGATTAAACTGAGAACGCAACAGGGAGGTAGAAACTATTCTAAGGTAAATACTCCCAACAATCTGACATTCAAACAAAGACAAGCCCTCAAATCTCTGCAGGAAGATCCCTTCATTGTCATACGCCCTGCAGATAAGGGGGGAAATATTGAGATCCTCAATAGGAATGATTATATTTCCGAAGCAATGCGCCAATTAGGTGACAGTAAATTCTATGTGCAAATAATGAGATCCACCTATAGTACAAGTATATCGGAAATCTGGGACAAACTCGTCATGTGGAGAGATCAAGGATTGCTCACATGGGAGGAATATTGTTACCTGAAAAAGGATCACCCGATTTTGCCCATACTGTAGTTGTTACCAAAACTTCATAAACATAAGACACAACCCCCTGGTCGTCCCATAGTCTCTTCTATAGGCAGTGTATGTGAACTCATTTCAAAATATGTAGATCACTTCCTTAGAGACTATGTAGTGCAACTACCTAGTTACTTACGGGACACCAAGGACTTTCTCAGTAAAATAGACAATTTGAAATGGGAGACGGATTTGAACTTCATGGTGCTTGATGTACACTCCCTGTACACCATAATTGACCACCAAAAGGGACTTGAAGCATGCGAATTCTATTTACATAACAGACCCATGAGGTTTTACGAACATAATGTGATGATTATGTCCATGATTGATTTGTGTCTCAAAAATAATATTTATTCATTTGATGGCGCCCTCTACCAGCAGGTCAATGGGACTGCCATGGGTTCTTGCTTTGCTCCCAGTTTCGCTAATTTATTTATGGGATACTGGGAGCAGGAGATCCATGGCAGTCTCACCTTGAAAGAAGATTTCAGAAGGGTGGAGGTATGGCTCCGCGATATAGACGATTTATTTATTGTCTATAGGGGGAGCAAAAAGCAGGCAGAAACATTTGTTGATAACTTGAATATCAACAAATACAACATCAAACTATCAGGAACTATCAGCAATACCACTGTCGAGTACCTAGATGTTAGACTCGAGATCAAAGACAACCTAATCTGTACTTCCCTTTTCCGCAAAGAGACAGCCGGAAACAGTGTGCTGCATGCCCTCAGCAGTCACCCAGAGGTGCTTAAATGGAGTATACCTTATGGAGAGCTGCTGAGGGCTAAAAGAAACTGCAACACGACTGATGCATACAATACAGAGAGGGATATCATAGCAGACAGATTTAAGGAAAGAGGATATCCTCACTGGGTTATCAAACGTACAATGGAAAGGGCCCAAAAAGTCGACAGAAAACAGACATTGGATAATCAGGAAACTAAAACTGATGAAGTGGAGGACACTACAAGAGTGATACTGACCTTTAATGGTAAATCTGAAGGGGTTAAAAAAGTCATTGCCAAACATTGGGATATCTTAAGAAAAGATAATATCATAGGCAGTCAAGTACAGAA